>NC_136260.1:2843333-4257500 GCF_053564925.1 Oryzias latipes
TTAAGTGCAGGGCCAGGATGTGGGAAATAAGGGTTCAGCTCCCAGAACCCACAGAGCTCATTGCTACTGGTCGTTCATGCCGAACTATGTACCCACAAGGGGGCCAGGTCTGGGTCCCCCTGTGCCGGTCCCCAGCCCAGATCAAGTACAGGGTTGTGTCAGGAAGGACATCCGGCATAAAAACTCTATCAAACCTAATAAGGAAGGGATATGTGGAGAGGTGAACAACAACTTCATCAGTTTTATGAATGTTTAACCAACACAGAGAGTTTCATACACATACAAACAGATCCACTGCTGGACCATAAAAGTGTAAACCAGCTAAATAAGGACAACACAACAGTTCCCATCATCAGTCGTCCAGACGGAAACATCTCCAAAACACGCTTCCTGTCCAGAAAGATTTGAACTGTAGCTAGAAATCCTGCAGAGAAACCAGGAGACGGACCTAAAATCACCCAACCCAGACTGAAGGTTTGGTCTTTTCATCAAGGCTTGAACATCAGTAACACACAACTACACACGCTTCCACACATACGGACACGGACAAGCACACGGAAACACACACTCAAACGCAAATACACACAGATGCACAAAACTTGGAAACTCCTCACCCACCAATTGAATTACTTTCAATAAAAACGCTAAATTGTCAGAACGTCCTTTCATCACCAAGTGGAGCTGCGGCAGCCACAGCATGGAGGCACTGCCCCCTGCCGGTGGAAACGCGCTGCTGCAGGCAGACATGGACAGCTGCAGACAGAAAGTGTGGAGACGTTCAGAGGATACCTTGATTTAGCCATCAGACACGAAATGCTTTTGAAAGCGGATAAAGCTCTCAGAGAGCATCTTTCTTTGCGCTTCTACAACTTGATTTTATTACAAGAGACGCACAGAAAGGGTAATACAGAAAGGGTCAGCAAATGTTGATCATATTGTTTGATTTGATTTTTGATTTGAAATGGTTTATTTCTGTCATGGTGCCTCTGTCAGTTCTACTCCCCCTCCCTTTCTGCTCTGCTCCTGACTCCACCAGCTGTGACTACTCAACTCATCAAGACTCTGCTCTACTTTAGGAGACACAGCTCCAGCATTCATTGCCAGTTCGTTGCCCCTGATGGTGTTCAGTTCAACCTTAGACTCAAGTCTGGCTCCCTTGTCTTGTTCTCTAGTTAAACCTTGTTTTTTCTGCCTCAGGACTTCATGCCAGGAGAGTCACCTGAGCCAAACACTTCCACAATCAGCCACTATATTCCTGAAATCTCCTGAGAGAACCATCCTTCGTCATAGACTTCTGATACGCCACGGGCCCCGAACTCACCAAGATCTCCAGCCACGCTACGTATCCCAATTACATCGGAACCTCAAGTCTCACCACGATCAGTAACTTCACCAGGACCTCCAGCCACGCCAAGATTCCCAATCACGTCGGAACAAAATAAACCTAATAACTTATCTACTCCTTACCTGTGTCGTCCTTTCAGGTTTCAGCATCTGGGTCTATCTCGCCTCTGAATCATTACAGTTTCAAGCAATCAAATGAGAATAATACACAAACAATACAATCATCAGTTATACATGACCTAAAGTGAGGATAATTAGACATATTAATAAATATTGCTTGAAAGGGGGTGGAAGAAAGCAAACTTATATAATCCCACCCCTGCTCTACCGTAACCATTTTTTTCCATTGAGGCGTGGAGATTCTGATGGAATGAAAGCGCACAGACGGGGGTATCCAATTCAACCCAAAGATTTATTACCCTAACAATATTTCTAATACAGATATCTGGGCTCAATCAATTTCCCTTAATGCCTTTTACTAAAACAGGGCTCACAGCAGGAACACAAAGAGAGCACTGTTTCTCTCCCTGCCCGGGGTATGTACAATGTAAATATGAATATGTAAATCCAGAGAGAGGAGGGTACAGAATCCGCCTGGTCAGTTGTCTCCCCGTCTTCCAAGGCCATTAGCTGTCACATGACCATCTGCACAGAGAGAATCCAGAACACAGACTACAAAGAGTCTTCCCCCCACACCATGAGTGCCTGGTACCCACCACCACTACCTGCACTCCCATGTGTGTGCTCCTCTAAACTTCAGTGGGGCCTTTGTATGGCATGCATGATCTGCTGACAATGATTCTAAAACAGTTCTATGAGTTTTATATTCTTCAACATGATTTATCATTATCCGGTTCCTAACCTTTATCAGACAGAATTAAGAATCATTAGGTATCAATAAAGCACATAATAAATATGAATTACTTAATTATTATGTAAAAATATCTATTTTAGAAAGCAACATGGCAAATGCAGATCAGTTATTCAAAATATATGCAGATTATATTACTCATTTATATGATTAAAAATAATACTATTTTGGTAAATTAGACATAACACTGTTTCAAAAATATTCATAGCAATAATTGCTCGAGTATCAATGTCATGGTTTGGGTTTCTTTGTATTGGTTTTTGCTTTCTATCTTGTTCTGTAATGATTGAGTTCTGTTTCCTGTTTTATTTTGAAAGGTTTCCTGTTTTGTTATGCTTTTGAGTTTTGCTTTCCTGGTCCCAATCTGTTCTGATCATGTTCACCTGTGTCTTGTCAGTCCTTTTTGTATTTAAGTCTTGTCTCTGCCTTCCTCTTGTGCTGGTCCATTAACGTCTCTTCCCTGGCTGTCATGGCCATGTTTGTCTTCTGCCATGTATTCATGTTTTGCTCTCAGTAAGGTTAGTTTTGTTTCTCTGCTCTGAAGCGCTTTCTGTTAGTTTAATAAACCCCTTGCCCTGGAACTGTGTGCCTCCCGTCTCTGCATTTTGGGTCCTTCACGCTCACCAGCCCCTCCCAACCTGACAATCAAAGGTTAAAATGTGTGCAAAATTACATTAGGAAACATCATGAATCAATTTTTGGAGCTAGTGAAATAATATCATTAGAAATAAATCAATTTAAAAATTTTCAATTATTGATTTATCATTTATTTTCTTTATTTTTTTTTATACTAAGGTAATGCTGTAAAGTAGTAATAAAAAGGGTCCATATTCTGTTGAATGTCCAAGGTTGGTATTTCTTCTGCTTATTAAGAGCCGTTCTTCTTGGTTTAAACAGAGTTTTTAGTTCTCGTCACTGTTATGTCTGCAGACATTAGATTAAGGTCCACATCCTTCTTCATCTGAAGGAATATTCTGCAAGAGGGGGTCTTGGCCTCGTAGGAGGCCATAACAAAACCTCCCTTCTATTAGGTTAGTAAATATGATTAAGCACTAAACCCCAAACTAACCCCTTGTAGATAGAATGCATTGTCTAATATATATAAATGTGTAAAAAGCAAAAATAGTAAAAAATACAAAATGTAATAATGAGAAAAAACCTTCAGGAGCCAGGACTGGACCATTCCATGTGCGGGACACACTGCTACGTGGAACAGAACATCCCGGAGCTTCAAACCATCATTCCCTAATCAACTAAACTCCACAACTCAAGTAATAATAGTACACTTCAAAGTATCAAGAGTTATCAAAACATAAATGTAAAAGTAAAGCAGATTAAATGATAAACAAATGCAAAGCATAGAAAACACTAATCTCACAACAGGATGGACCTCTCCAGACCCCGTCAGATCCCTTGGTGGCGCCATCCATTGTCCAGAATATCTTCTCCACTGGTAATGCTCCCTGCTGATGTTGCAATGAGGTCGTGATATCTACCTGAGGAAAGAGGCCATCCAGAGAAACTACACATACAAACATACAAACAGAAACAGGAACATGCCCAGGCGCCTGTTTGGTCGCTCAGTCAGCCGCGTTATTTCCTTTTGCATCGGGAGTGTTGGCTTTACTGTGACCCGCGGTCTTTACAATCACCACTGAAGAGGGAAACTTTATACTCTGTGCCAGTCGTTCCATCAGTTCCCTATGTCCGATCGAAGTCCCTTTTGATGTGACAAAGCCAGTACGTTTCCAACAGGCCAGATCTAAAACAGCTGCTCCCACAGTGTATGCACAGAGTAAATAGTTACCTGTTCACCTGAAAAGTGTTCAAGAGCCAGGCAGAGTGCAAGGACCTCTGTTGCGCTGAGGGGTGTTGTTTTAGCAGCTGTGTGGTCACTGTTGAGTAAGAGTCTGGACCTACCTGTTTTGCGAAAAGAAGATCATCTACATACTTCACCAGGACGCAGCCAGAGGGCAACTCCATGTCGCTCAACATTCCTTTCAGTTTCTGGTTAAAGAGTCCAGGAATGCATTTAAAGCCCTATGGGCAATGAGTGTATTGTAGGGGAAAACCGTGATACCAAAATGCGAATTACTTCCAAAAAGTTGATTGTAATGGAAGATAAAAGAAAACGTTTGCCAAATCAACTACTGTGAATCATTCCAAATTTGGGCTTAACGACGTGCGAGTTACATCATTAATGGCGCATAGGTCATACGGTAGTGGATCAAATTTGCCGTTAACACGGGTCTCAAAAGAGTATACTATTCTGAGTCAGAGACTTCTGTTTCTGGCAAACCAGAAATGATTCATCAATGTCAAGTTCTATTCCTCAGTTCCCTCATGGTCAGTCAGTTCACTGCCATGATCTCTAGTAAAAGGTTTATGCGTCAGGACTCCAACGTCCATTATGTCTACGGTTATTCGAAAACTCTTTGTTGACGGAAACTGTACATTAAGGACCCCACTCTGCTGCCAGTCAGAAACACTTTTGACCATTGGTCCTGGCTCTCTGACTTCATGTTCTGGAGCCAGGGCGAGTGAAATATGTGGAGCTGCGGTATCGCTCATGCGGTACCACTGTAGTTGCTCGTTGGTCAAGGCACAGGACACTGTGACTCCAACGTCGCCTAAGTAGAGGTGAGTAGGTGCAATGGGCCATTCATCACCATCTACATGAGTAAACTCTTCGGCATAAGTGTCGTCATGTGTCCTATTATAAAATAACGTGCAATGCAGGGGGTCCTTCGGAGGGTGGTAAGGAGCCAAGGACATGATCCAGGGTTTCCACACCTGATAGGCAGACCACACCCCGCGTCAGATGGCTGGAGTTCAGCCCAGTAGATGACTTTGTCCATCTGGGAACCGCACCTGTAACCCATCTAGGCCACAGAGAATAGTTGCTTTTGTGGCAGGAGGTCTCTTCCCACGAGGTTCACTGGTGGAGCTGGCGAATGAATGAAACAGTGATGTAGTTTTAGGCCTACGACCTCAGTGTCCAAAGTCTTGGTGAATGGCAGAGACCCACCATTGGCCCACCAATGTCACAGTTTGTGTAGATAGACAGGAACGGTCCAGATTATGTTGAGAGAGGAGTATGTGGCCCCTGTGTCCACTAAGGCCATCCCCGTCTGTCCATGCACTGTTGATGGAAGCACTGGCCCTGCCCCTCCATTGCTTCCAGGGCTCCCCAGGTCTCCCTATTCATAGCAGTCCTGCTCTTCCCCCTCTGCGGTGTAATAATGACCCGCTTGTTGAGGGACCAGAGGGCTTTGGGGTTGCCAGGGTTGAGGAGGACCGGTCAATCCACTGCAACCTCGGAGGGGTGTTCACCCTCTTGGGGCCATAGCACCTCTTCGGTTGATGAGGACGGTGCGGGCAATCTCTCACCCAGTGATCAGCTGCTCCACAGATGTAACATACTCCTGCGTCATCCCTCCATCTAGGGGCATAGCCACGCCGATCAGTGTTGTATCCACCCCTTCCACGCGATGGTCCACCACCACCCCTGGAAGGCCCTCGCCCCTGCCACATGATTGTCTCAGATGATGGTGCTTCCTTTTTCGGTTCCTTTTTTTCAGTAGCGTCACTACGTGCCTTGGCCAGCTGCAACTTAAGATGTTGTATTTGTAAGTTCTGCATTGTATCCTTTTCCCTTTCCTATGTCTATTGTTGCGGTACCCGTAATATATGTCGCCTAAAACATGCTGTCTCGTCAGCCAACAGATGGGGATCCCTTCGTAATTCCTACTGTACTTTTTGTGGCAATGAATTTATTAAAGAGGTTCAGAAAAGTACCTCTAAATTGGGCGAACGCAATGGATGTTTTCCCGTTTGGTCAATCCATCGTTGAACACTATCACCATATTACTTGACTGGGTCCAGACCTGGGGTCCAGGGATCCGAGGTGGGAGCTGTGTCTGAAGTTTTTGGAAATTCTTTGCGAATTGCGGCAAAAAATTGATTACTCACCAGTCCTAAGGGAGTACATGATGGTATGCCATATGTATTAGCTTTAGAACTCCCCGGTATTACAACAGACCCCTAATGCCTGTGTCATATCAACCAAAGCTAAGTCGTGTCCCACTGTAAGAAAAATAAATTTGTTGATCCAAGCATGGCCTCCCTGATGTAAAGGTGGCAGCTGATCACACAGCCCTGCCAAGTCTCTGACTGAGAAGGGCACATATGGGCCGAGTACTCCGCCTCCTGCATCCATCAGGGGCATCTGTGTCATGCTTCGCAACTTCATCTGGTGTGTTTTACTGGATTTCTTAGCTGCTGCTTGAATAGCTTTGGTGTTCTGAGGAGCCTTTACCAGCCCTCCACCTGACCAGGGAATGTCTGTCATGACCGCTCCCTCTTCTACTTCCTCTGAAGTGGAGCTGTTGCCCCGTATGGCTACTTCCCTAATTCTTCAATACTGATCATTACTCTTAGCTTTGGGTATGGCTCTATTCCGTGTTCCTAATTCTCTTTTCTCTCCCTCAGACTGATTCTCAAGTGTTTCTCTTATGATGTTGTCATTTGGCCTTGGCTGTTGTCTGAACTCCTCATGAATTTTCTCCATCTGTCCATGTAGTTCTCGGCTTTATTTTCCGCCACACTCTGGCTCTTGCTAGTCTTCTTCATCCTTTCTTCCTTCATCTTAATCACTATCTCTTTTCCAGTGCTGTTGCTGTTGTCTCTGCGCTGGAGTATGCAGAAATGTTGCTCCCCCACCATGCGCCCCTCCCTGAGCGCCGGCAGTTAGAGTGAGCCTGAGTGCCTCCCGTTGGATATCTGTCATTCTTCCTTCCACATTCCAACTTACCTGCAACGCGTAAGGAGGGGGCCATAATGCTCACTTAACTTTGTGCATAAGAGGGGGGAGGTGGAGCAGAGAGAGAAATGCTGCTTAGACTAGATGCTGATTGGGGAAGGCTTCTGTTGCCTCCCCTTTGCTCCTCCCCTCTGGGGGTAGAGCGTCTCCTGTCTCCTCAGTCCTAAGTTTTCCCTTGACTGGTAGACTTCCTCCTTTTCTCACCATCTGAAGAGCTGCCAGTCTGATGAGATGAATGAGCTGTCTTTGTTCATTTTCTTCTTTCTGTTCAGGATCCTTCCGACACTTTTTTCTTTAGTTCTTGACTTTTACTTACTGTTTTCCTTACTTCCTCTCGCCAGTATTCCACAATTTCCGGCAACGCCCCGTCATCTTTTCACTCTCATTTTAATCAGTGCTTCCTTACCTTCCATTCTCTTTTAACTTTACCCTCCATTTTTACAGTTTTTTTTTAAGTGGACCGGTCCTTTTTTTTATTTCAAAATTCTGATATGTCATTTTACTTTTATTCTTTTAAACTATATTTCCCCCCGTGTCTATTTCATCATCAAGGACTCAGAGACTCGTTTACTTTTTTCCCCCCCAACATCTGCTTCCCCCCTTTTTTTCTTCTTCCACCATCTGTTTCAGGGGGCCCCAAAGTCCCCTAGGTTTACAGAAACCTCACAGTGTTTAAACCGCGTCCGGCCAAACATCAGTCTACGACGGGTCTACCATCAGGACTTGAACCCAATGTCCTGGAGGACCCGAACCTGCAGTTTTATTCGGGGTGGTGAACCCTGAATTTACACACAACTTTAGGGACTCGCACCCTGATCAATACACAATATTATTAATCTCATGTATTGGCAGACTCCAGGCTTAAACCGTCTCTCCTAAACTTAATGTATTCAATCGCAGAAATTCAGTAATGACAACTGGCTTCTGCTTACCTTTCTAGTCGGGCCCGTGGAGAGATGATGTCACATCAGGAATTGTCAATACAGGATGTCTGTTCAAAACCGATCACCAAGTTTCGCCAATCTCGTTACGGTCTGCCTACCAGGTCCTCGACGTTCTTCCCTCGCGCCTCTTCCAAGCCCCACATTGGGTGCCTAAACTGAAGCGTGGAGATTCTGATGGAATGAAAGCGCACAGAGGGGGGTATCCAATACAACCCAAAGATTTATTACCCTAACAATATTTCTAATACAGACATCTGGGCTCAATCAATTTCCCTTAATGCCTTTTACTAAAACAGGGCTCACAGCAGGAACACAAAGAGAGCACTGTTTTATGTAACCCTGCCCGGGTTACATAAAATCTAAATATGAATATGTAAATCCAGAGAGAGAGAGGGGGTACAGAATCTATTGTTCGATACACAATACAGAATCCGCCTGGTCAGTTGTCTCCCCGTCTTCCAAGGCCATTAGCTGTCACGTGACCATCTGCACAGAGAGAATCCAGAACACAGACTACAAAGAGTCTTCCCCCCACACCATGAGTGCCTGGTACCCACCACCACTACCTGCACTCCCATGTGTGTGCTCCTCTAAACTTCAGTGGGGCCTTTGTATGGCATGCATGATCTGCTGACAATGATTCTAAAACAGTTCTATGAGTTTTATATTCTTCAACAGGATTTATCATTATCCGGTTCCTAACCTTTATCAGACAGAAGTAAGAATCATTAGGTATCAATAAAGCACATAATAAATATGAATTACTTAATTATTATGTAAAAATAACTATTTTAGAAAGCAACATGGCAAATGCAGATCAGTTATTCAAAATATATGCAGATTATATTACTCATTTATATGATTAAAAAATAATACTATTTTGGTAAATTAGACATAACACTGTTTCAAAAATCTTCATAGCAATAATTGCTCAAGTATCCAAAATTAAAATATGTGCAAAATTACATTAGGAAAAATCATGAATCAATTTTTCAATATTTGGAGCAAGTGAAGTAATATCATTAGAAATCACTCAATTTAACCATTTTCAATAATTGATTAATCATTTATTATTTTTTTATTTTTTTATATAATAAGGTAATGCTGTAAAGTAAAAATAAAAAGGGTCCATATTCTGTCGAATGACCAAGGTTGGTATTGCTTCTTCTGCTGGATCTACAGCCGTTCTTCTGGGTTTAAACAGAGTTTATAGTTCTGTTCACTGTTGTGTCTGCAGACATTAGATTAAGGTCTATGTCCTTCTTTAGCTGATCAGCGGCGCTGAAAGTTGAGGTCAAGCTGTCTGCAGGGCAGAACTTAGCTAAAAATGATCAGGCTCACTTCAGACTTTGTATTATGAATCTGCAGTTTGATGTAAATAACAGAACAGGTAGGTTTAGCTCCTCCCCCACCGCTAGACAACCTAACGAGCTGAAGGGAGCGCCAAACCTCTGCACAGATGTTGCAGGCTTCGTCCCAGCAGCTCAGTTGTGCGTTGTGACGTTCAGCTCCCTCAGTCCCTCACGCAGGGCCACCGGAAACGCACCTTTTCCAACTTTAGATGAGTGTGGGGGCGTGGCTTAACCCGCCCCTGCTCCGCACCGCCCTCTTAGTCTGATGCCGGTCCGTTGATCGGAACCACGGAGAGGCACGCGCTCAGACGCGCGCGGAGAAGCAGCAAGTCAACGTCGGTATAACTGTCACCAAAGTTTAGACCCACAGCCTGAAGCCGTGACAACCCCCCCCCCGCATCATTAGCTGGGTGAGTACGAGACGGAGCCTCCCCCCCCGCTTTTTGTGCCGGTTCTGTTCGTCTCGGGGGGGGGGTTTAACAGCCTCTTGGGGAAAGTGTTTCTCTAAACGAATGGCACCGGGTCGGGGTTCGGGATCCGGTTCGGGACCGATCAAAAGTCAACTTTTCTTTCAAAAGTTGACTTCTAATATGAAAGTTTCATATTAGAAATTATTTCATATTATTAAAAATTTCTCCTCTTTTGTGGTCGTAACTAACTAACGGGATCTTTCCGGTCCAACGGTCGAACCCAAACGGTCTCATGACCCACTGATCGATGTGAGCCTTCAGCGGACCGTCGGTCTGTCTGCCGGTTAGTCAGCTGTTGACGCGCAGGTGTGAGGGGCAGCAGCTGGGCGGGATTTGGGGGTGTCGCTTGTTGTTGTTGTTGTTCCTTCCGGAACGCGGTGGAGGACCCGCACACACCCGTCTCCTATTTGGCAGCAGCTCGTCCGTCCTGAAGGAGTTTGGTGGCTGTCCCTCCACTGACCTGGACTTGTTGAAACACATCCACATTCCTGAGGCGCATGCGTCAGACTGTCTGCTGATCTTTCCTCATCGATAATTTCAGGGTGTTGCCAGCAGAAGTTACTGTCATTCTCACAAAACCCTTCAGCACATTCCTACCTTTTCCTTTCATTTGATCAAACTGGAATGTCGGCGGCATCCCATGGTGGTTTCTGTTTTCTAGAAGGGGGACCGGATGGTGTGTTCCAATTATCAGGGGAATTGGACCAATAAAGCCTCCCTGTTTTTTCCAGAGTACTGGAGAGGTCCGTCGTGGTGAAGAGAGAGCCGAGCCAGGAAGCAAAGGTCTTAATTTACTGGTTGATCTTGGTTCCAGTACTCACCTATGGTCATGAGCTCTGGGTCATGACCCAAAGAACCAGGTCCTGAATACAAGCGGCTGAAATGAGCTTCCTCCGTAGGGTGGCTGGGCGCTCCCTCAGAGATGGGGGGGGGAGAAGCTCGGTCACCTGAGAGTTCGGAGTAGAACCGCTTCTCCTCTACATCAAGGGGAGCCAGATGATGTGGCTCGGGCATCCGGTCTAGACGCCTTCATGGGGAGGTGACCCTGACATGTCACTTTGATAGACACCCTGACGAAAACGGAGGACATGCGGGACAGACCATGTCTCTGGACTGGCCTGGAAATGCCTCTAGACTCCCTCAGATGAGCTGGAGGAGGAGGCTGGGCATCTTTGACTTCTGCTCCGTCACATGGTCCTGGATAAGTGGAAGAAACCTAAGGATGGACAGCGTGTTTAGGTTTTGTTGAATTAATCCAAGTTATTCTTTTAGTCATTTAGAATCTTCAGGATTATCTTACTTTCATTTTTTCAGAAAATGCTGTTCTTCCTGTGTCAGCATTTCAAATCCTCTACAAACTCCTAAGTTGAGATATCAGATGTTTGCTAAAAGCCTGAATGTGAAAGCTTTGAAGACCAGGAGAGGTGAACCGTAATGCCTGCTCCTCCAAACCCTCAAACTCTCATTTCTTCATCTGACGGCGGTTCTTCTCAGATCTTCCAACACTTCCAACCAGTTGTCTTCTGCCTTTATTGTTGTCATTCATTGGACGGCTTTTGGACACAGTCATTCTAGGAATGTGCAACAGTAGAGCATTGTCTCCTCTATGATGATGATATCAATGAAGACGTCCCATTGTGACTGAGTGATCCAACCAGAGCCGCAGGTCAACTGGAACCCTTTTCTTGTAGACAGGCAGCCTCTGCACACATTCCTTCCACAGCACACACAACAGCAACTCCAGTTCCTTGCTAGAGGGGCATTTCCATCCGCACGCTGCTGGCTGTGGCTTTTTTGTAATCAACAATATGTGCAGTTTTACAGCCGGTCTGTCTGCTTTTGTCTGCAGCTGTGAAGTTCTCAGAACACTGAAAAACGTTTGTCTCTTCTCTGCAGGCTTCCATCATCATGGCTTCCAAAACCAAATGGGAGGTGTTAAAGGGCCGTGTAACCAAAAGCCCTTCTTCAGACGCAGACGCCATGCTGGAGGCAAACATGGAGAACGCCGAACCTGAGCTGTGCATTCGCTTGCTGCAGGTACAGCTGCTGGCTCCTCCCTGATTCTGACACTGTCCAGGTCTGAAGCTCAGAGTTCTTTCAGTGATAGAAACTGCCGTGTATCCAGGTCCCTACAGAGGTGAACTACTCAGGTTTGAAGCGCCGTCTCGAGTCCAGCAACGAGTCTTGGATGGTTCAGTTCCTGGAAATGCATGGTCTGGATCTCCTGATGGAGGCGCTGGAGAAGCTGTCGGGTCGTGGCTGTGCTCGCATGTCGGACGCTCTGCTGCAGCTCACCTGCGTGGGATGTGTTCGTGCCATCATGAACTCCTCCTCAGGGCTTCACTTCATCCTGGACAACCAGATTCATATCAGGAACCTGATTCAGGGTGGGTGAAGACGAGACGGCCGGTTCTGTGGGTCCAGAACATCACTGCTAACCCTAAAGATGCATGTTTGCACAAAGGGCACAGCAGAAGTACCGCAGGAACAATCTGAGCTCCACCTCAGGTTCCTCTGTGCTTTAAATCTGAATCTAGAACAGGTTTCTGTGGATGACATGTTATAGGCTTAGTTCTGATGTTATTCAGAATCCTTTTTTTTTTTTTTTTTTTTAGATTTTATGAACATTTATTTAACTTTCAGCTGTATTAGCATCAGCGGCTTAAGATAATTTTCTGGCTTTATGTTTGTTTTGTATGCTTCTATTCTTATATATTTTTTAAATGTTTTCATATTTTTTGTGCAAAATTTGGGTTTATCCAAATTTTTAACATTTATTGTTTGTTTCCTCTTCAGATTTTCCTTGTAATGAAGCTTTTGCTTTTTAACTGGGAGACTTTGTAGTCTCAGAAAAGATCTACTTTGTAGATTTCAGTGTGAAATCATCTTTTAAGTGTCAGAAATAAGCTTCAGCTATCAGCATCACAAATTGTTTTTGCACTAATGGCACTATAATAAAAAAGCAAAGGATTTAATGATGGCTACTGCACCAAGACACGTGACTAGCTTGTTTTCTTCTGACCTTACGGAAGTTCAGATGGGTTTTTTTCACCCCTGCCCTGCTTCTCTGCAGCTCTGGACACGTCTAACCTGATGGTAAAGAAGCAGGTGTTTGAGCTGCTGACGGCGCTCTCTCTCTTCCACCCTCGGGGATGGGAGCTGACTCTGGATGCCTTCAGCCACTACAAGGTCACACCTCATCCTCCTCCTGCTCCTTCTCAGCCATCTTCTGTTTTCTTTACTTTGCTCTTCAGCGAAACATCTGATCCCTCAGAAACCCCTGCCCAGATGTTGGAACACAAACCTCCTCAGCTGCACATAATACCTGTTTGTTTTGGACAATACTGCATAAAACCATTTCTCTATCTAAGGCTCCTCTTTCATGGCGCAGTCCTCAGCTCCATCTAATCCCACCTTTTTCCTATCCACCTTTTCAAATTCTGCACAAGATAAAACAAGCCAAGTGAACCCATGTGTGTGTGTGTGTGTGGTCCTCTGTGTTTGTGTCCAGAGCCTGAAGTTGCAGCAGTACCGCTTCAGCGTGATTGTGAATGAGCTTCAGGCCACTGACAATGTGCCATACATGGTGACACTGATGACCATGGTCAACGTGCTCCTGTTGGAACAAGAGGAGCTGCTCAGCAGGAACAGACTGCGGCAAGAATTCATCGGTACGCTGTCATTGCTCACACGCTGACTATCCCAGTTAAATGAGGAGATCTGGGCCTAAAACAGGGCCGGTCTTCTCAGCCATCTCATCCTGTCCACCCAGAGGTTCTTTCTGAGGGATTTACTTTTAGATGATGGGGGAAAAAATCCAGACTATTTTTCTGTAATTTATTCAGGCCATTAAGAAGCATTTTAACGAGTTTTGACAACATTGGGGCCCATCATCAGGCTCTGCATTCAGTTTCAGAAGACATTTTTGAAGAAAAGCAGCTGGAGGCATTCAGAACATGTAAACTGATGTGCAGGACCGACATCAGTGTGTGTGTGTGTGTGTGTGTGGAGAACACAGATGACCAAGAGTGTCCAGCCAATGAGAACCTGCTAGAACGGGGAATATTCTGGATATGCCCCCCCCCGCCTTAGTTTATTGTTAAGCACAGATTCAAAACTGAGGTTGTGTCCGTGTCTTACACAACAGTTGGGGGTATCGAGTTTGGGGTCAGAGAGGACTAGAACAGGGCAGCCAAACTGAGAAACAAAAACTCTGGAGCATCTGTCATAAGACCACAGGATCGGGTCAATGGCTCCAACAACAGAATATGGATTTTGGCTTTTAACGGTTCCAACAGGAATGGAGGAAAACAGACAAAACTGTCTCAGAGACGTTCTGGAGAAGCTCTTGCTAGCTTTAGTGCAGCTCCTGAATGGACTCCTGCAGATGGCGGCACACACAAAACGTTGTTGTGTCAGGAAACCTGGAGAAAAACCAAAGCATGTTTGTCAGACTCATCTGTCCAATCATTGAGATTTAGTTTAACTGAAAACTGTAATATTCCAGGTCTGCAGCTGTTGGATCTGCTCCACAGAATGAGGTATGAGCTCACCTTCTTCCACAGTCCAGCTGCTTCCATCAGAACGGGATGCATCTCTGTTTTCTGTCTCCAGGGAGACGGAGGATGTGGATCTGAACATCCAATGTGATGATTTTCAAGATTCTATGGCAGAGGATGAGGAGGAGATGGAAAAGCTGTATGGAGGGATTGACATGAGCAGCCATGAGCAGGTCTTCACTTCACTTTTAGCTAAGGTATGGCGTTGGAACTCCTCTCCTCCTCCATGTCTTCACACTTGACCTAACACTCCCTTCATGGTAAATGGGGGATATTTATAGAGAGCTTTTCTACCTGCTTTGAAGGCCCAAAGAGCTTTACAGTCACACACATTTACACATACTGATGGCGGCTCCAATGGCGCCAAACTCAACCACCAGGACCGATGTGGGGCTCAATGTCTTGCCCAAGGACACTTTAAAACATGCACGTGCAGGGCGGGAACTGAACCTGTGACCTTCCAATCGACTGCACTACCACCGCCCCAATTCATCACCATTCCACTAATTTCACACAGAATATCCACAGGTTTGTAGTTCAGCGCAGACATACCCGCGGTCTCTTGACGCAGGACTGTTGTTGGTTATTTAGCCGTGAAGCTAGATGCGACAAAACATGTTAAACTTTTGCTGCAGAGAATTCTCAGAAACTACCATCACATCCTGTCGTTGTCTGGTTGGTGTCCAGGTGTCCACCAATCCGTCTGGCGTCCACCTGCTGTCCATGCTTCAGGCCCTGCTGTTGGTGGATCCGGAGAGATGCGACATATGGTCGGCCCTGGAGAATCTGGCTGGACGAGCCACGCTGCTGTCTGACGAGTGTGAGTCTGACTTAAGCATCAGTCCCCTGGTCTGATGAAAGAGGATTTTACCTGACTCCTCTTTTCTAGCTCCATCCGATTCTGCAGCCTCTGTCCTGGAAAGGCTCCTCCCTCAAAAGCCCTCTTCAGCCAATCACAGGGTCCAAACAATGGACAGGGCGATTCAGGCCCAGCTGCAGGGCCCCCTTCCTGCTGCTGACCCCACATCATCACCCTTACCTGGCACAGGTGCTCCTCCCCCTCCTCCTCCACCACCCTTACCTGGCACAGGTGCTCCTCCCCCACCTCCCCCTCCTCCCCCACCACCCTTACCTGGCACAGGTGCTCCTCCCCCACCACCCTTACCTGGCACAGGTGCTCCTCTCCCTCCTCCTCCACCACCCTTACCTGGCACAGGTGCTCCTCCCCCTCCCCCTCCTTTACCCGGCATGACTCCCCCTCCCCCACCACCCTTACCTGGCACAGGTGCCTCTCCTCCACTGCCTCCTCCCCCTCCAACGTCGGGGACCATCATTACTGCTCGTGAGGCTCACGTTGTTGGCAGCTCGCCTTACTCCCCCTCCTCTCACATGAGCCCTGTCCCCTGCCCCAGCCTTAGAATGAAGAAGCTGAACTGGCAGAAACTTCCGCCTAGGGTGGTGACAGGTGAGCTGGTTCTGGTTCTGATGTTAAATGGCGTCTATTGAGCTGGATTGGGACAAGAACTCTTCCGTCTGTTTGTAGATCATCAGTCTTTGTGGACTTTGGATCCTTCAGAGTTTGTGGAGCCAGATTACTGCAGCATTGAGCAACTTTTCAGCTTCCCTCCGACTGAGACCAAAACCAGAACCAAAACCAAAACTGAGCCCAAACAGGTATTGGATTATTTTTTTTAGTCATTCTTTGTAAGAAGACAGATGTACTGTTGGGTGTGCAGCAATAGCTGAGGCACATCTGATGCTGCTCTTGTAGCTCCTTTTCAAGCCCCTATGCCAAACTCTATTAGATGATTCATGAACAGCGTAGAGGCTCAGAGTTAATGTCGAAGGTGGAGGAAGATCCACCCATTGCACAGTTTGAACAGTGGATGCTTTTATGAACAGGTAAAGACGCTTGAATAAACATTTGTACAGACTACTAGGACACTAGATGTTTGATGTGACGTATGCTGCCGACGCTTCAGCAAATGCTGAGAAAGCCGGCCTGTCTCGCTGTCATGGGATCTCCTTTAAGGAATGACCCAGCCAAACCTCTGGACCATGGAGTGGTGTCTTCACATTTTGGCTTTTCACACCATCTGATATGTTTCAGATTTCCTTCATCGATGCCAAGAAAAGCCTGAGCCTCAACATCTTCCTCAAGCAGTTCAAATGGTGAATTTTCCTGTCAACACAAACTCACCCGCACCTGTTACTCTCCACACCCCGCCTTACCTGTTCTAGCCAGCAGACACCTGATAGCCCACATCTACATGTGCTGATCTCTAGTTTTCCACCATGTCTTCACAGCTGTACCGTCTCTGTTTCTGTTGACCTTCTTCATCACACAGAGTTCCACAGTATTTATTTCAACTAATAACCATATGAATTTATAATATCTAATCCCCCAATTAAACTAAGTTTTGCATTGACCATATATCTGCAAAATCCAGAATAGTTAGTTTAGAAATGTCGGACTTTTTCATGAGCTGGCCTCAGCTGTGGTTTAACAGCCGTCTCCTTTGTGTTTCTCACATGCAGCTCCCATGTGGAGTTTGTGTCCATGATCCAGAGAGGAGACAGATCCATGTTCGATGTGGAAGTCCTGAAACAGCTGAAAAAACTGCTTCCAGAGAAACATGAGGTCAGAACTTTGTAAACCAGAAGGTCGAGTTTGGTTCAAACAGGTTTACGCTGCAGAAGAACAATGATGAGGTTTCCAAACCAAAAAACAAACTATACTTTATGTCTCGGACTAGAAGATTTATTCATGACACACATTTATTCATGGATGTGTTCATTTTAACAACCACTTAGTAAGTGATTTTTGAAATGAAATAACTCAAACAGAGACTTTGACTACGATTCATAACACTTTTGTTACAATCGATACAATCGGAGCTGTAACTGTGATGGTGGAGGCACATGAGTCAAAGTGTTTCCTTCACATGCAGATAACATTTCTGAACACAAACACTTGAACTGTCTTTTCATATCCCTGATTGGCCTGATTGAGCACTACCCCCCCCCCCCCTCGACTAAAGTCCCCATCCAAAGCCTTTGCTACAGTGCTGAAGGAACTAGAAAAAGAAAAAAGACTCATCTATTTGTCTTTAGATTTATAAACTGAACGTTCATTTCAAATGCTGAACATTTCTCTTCCTCTTGTGTCTTCTTTGTTAACTGCAGCAAATCCAAACTAAAGGGTTTTACACAAAAGTCTGACAATCCTCATGAAATCCACTCGGTGCAGAGATTCTCTATTTGCCCCAACATTGATGCCTAGCTCCTTTTGTTCCTTCTGTTCCCCAAAGACTTGCACACTTAAGGTTCTTTTGGGTCTTCTAATGTTCAGATAGGAGTGTAGATCACATTCTACAGTGAAATCAATAAGGTTTTAGGTCACTTGTCCCATTCCTTTATAGCCAGCAGCTCTGTGTTCGCCTGCTGTTTGTTTCTTCCCCCCGTCTTATAGTAAAGGTCAGCTGCTTTGTTCATCTTCAGGTGGAAAACCTGAAGTCTCACCAGGCGGACAAGGACAGGATGGCAACTGTGGACCAGTTTTACCTGCAGCTGCTGGAAGTCCCAAAGTATGAGGGAGGGGACAGTTGTGAGTCAGGTCCTCTCAGCGAGCTGTGCAGGTCCACTCATGTGTGTTGTGTCTTGCAGTTACAAGCTAAGGGTGGAATGCATGCTGCTGTGTGAGGAAAGTGGCTCTGTGTTGGAAACGCTGAGACCCAAAGCTGAACTGCTGGACCGAGCCTGCAAGAGTCCGTTCAAACACGCACACACAACTGCATGCACACACTTTAACAGGCACACACAAATAGACAAGCACACACAGACACATGCCCACTCACACAAACATTTATGCACACACATGCTGATGTACGGTCATACGGTGTGCACTCGCACACACACAAGTGCATACAGGCACACCCACATAAACACATATCATCCACGTCAGCACACACACGTGCGTGCACTCATCAACAGAGCTGGTGTTTGTGTTTTGGAGCTCTAATTGGAGTTGTTGTGTTCTTCAGGTGTGAGGGAGAGCACCCGGCTGCCCAGCTTCTGTAAGCTCATCCTCAGTGTTGGAAACTTTCTTAACTACGTGAGAACCTTCTCTCAAATCTTTTTTATATACCTGAAGCTTCCCACACACGACCAAAAGTTATTATAGCGTGACACACACATCAGAAACCGTGAGGACGGACGGATGGGGTGGAGTGTTCACTGTGGCTCTCTCTGTCAGGGAACTCACACTGGGAATGCCGAAGGTTTTAAGATCAGCACTCTGCTAAAACTGACAGAAACCAAAGCCAGTCAGTCCAGGATCACGCTGCTGCATCATATCCTGGAGGTACCAACCGGAGACTTTGCTTGGACTGCTTCTGAGAAATGTGTGCACTCCCAGAGACCCTAAGTGACCACTGGTGTTTGTGTGACTGTCAGGAGGTGGAAAAAAACCATCCTGACCTGCTGCACCTGCCTGAAGACTTGGAGCTGTGTGAAAAGGCTGCTGGGTAAACTGACCACTGTTCAGGCTGCTTTCTGCTGCTGCATGAATGTCATCATTAACCACAGGAGTCTCAGGTGAAAGCGTGTTCTGCTCTGTGTGTACAGAGTGAACACAGAGGCCATCGAGGCTGAAGCAAACAACCTCATCACTCGGCTGAAAAATTCCCAGAACGACGTATCTTCTTCCTCTGAAGATATAAAGGAGCAGTACTTGTCCATTATCCAGGTGAGACACTGTGGACTCCACCCCCCACCAATCATGTGTGTCAGACATGTCTTCTTCATCTGTTGTGTGACTGCAGGACAGTCTGAGGGCGTGCCAGCAGCTTCAGCAGGTGTTGTCCTCAATAGAGGGCAGGAAGCGTGACCTGGCTGACTACCTGTGTGAGGACGGCAGCAGGTTTTCCTTGGATGACCTCTTTGGCACCATTCGGACCTTCAGGGGTCAGTTCATCCAAGCCATTAAGGTGGGTTACAGTTAAATAGGTGGGTATTGGCTCTTTTGGAGAGTTCTGTTGTAGCAGGTAACCTTAATAAAGTTGGTTTTTATGTAGGTATTTATTCTTTTTTCAACCTTCCTGCTGTCACATGGCTCATGCCCACAAAGCAAGCATGCTTATATTTGGACAAATTTTTGCACATGACAGACATGTTTATATTTGGTTATTTTGCCGCCTTATGCACTGAATTTTTATAGCAACATGCAGCTGCATCATAGTTGACTTGCAGATTTTTCCTGCTACACTTCTAACAGCATGGCTGCTCTCACCACAGCAAACAAGTAAGGACTTAAAGCTGATCCTTGGTACAGTCCCACCCCTGTCTTCTCCTCTGTTCTCCAACGTTCTTCTCTGTATCTGCAGACCACAGCTCTTCTCTCTAGATCCAGTCATAGACTTTCTCTAGACCTGCAAAGAAGCAATGCAGCCCCTTCTGACCTTCTCTGTTCTTCTCCAGAAGTTTCTTCAAAGCAAATTTTACATCTGTGGTTCTCTGTCTTGCATGAAACCATACTGCTGTTCACAATGTCCTCTTCTGGCTTCAGTCTGGCTTCTTTTACTCTTTCCAATGACTTATTGGTGACTCATCAGCTGTTATTCCTCTATAGTTTCTCTGATCATCTTCTTATTCTGCTTGAAAATGGAACCAGAGAGTTTCTCCTCCGTTCCTCTCCAAGATCTTCTTAAACAGTCAGAAACATACAAACATCTTCTAGACTCTTCCAGACCTCCACAGGAATGTTCTCAGGACCAACTGTCTTTCTACTCTTCCTCCTCTTATTCTTCCTGATCTTTGGTATTTCCTGCTCTTCTTCTCCTCTTTGCTCTCTGACAAGTTCTTCATTCATTGGGTCTTCAAAGTTCTCCTTCCATCTTTCCATCACACTTGTAGAACCTGTCAACACATTTCCATCTCTGTCCTTGATCATCCTAACTTGATGAACATCTTTCCATCTGTTTCTCTGTCTCACCTGTACAGATCCTCCTCTCCTTCCTTTCTGTCCACCCTGTTCAAGTCCTCATTCGACCTTTATTTAACCTTTACCATCTCCCTGTACACCTGCCTTCTTTCAGAGTTCCACTTCTTCTTAGCAAACGTTTTCTCCTTACCAAACTCCTGAACTTCTTCAATCCACCACCAAGTCTCCTGATGTAGAGGACATATGCAGGACATACATTAGATTGTTTATAATATACTTTACGTTGTTTAACACCCTTTGTGGCTCCACCACCACTTCAATGTTACTGGTAAACAGAAAATGGGTCCCATGTCTGTGGTTTCCTTGGTGACACCACCTCCACCTGTGAATGCCTACATGGGGTCCAAGAAGGACCAACCTATAGCAGCAGCATCAACCACTTCAAGAGGCTGAACAAAGTGATGAAGAGGTCTGGCTGTGTTCTGGTTGCTGCTCTGGAGCTGATCATCCAGAGAAGGAGCCTTCATTAGATTGAAACGGTGGTGGAAAACCTCCACCATCATCTTCATAACACGATAACTCAAGCGTCTTCAGTCAGAGCTTTGTTCAGCTGCAGGAGATCCTCCTCACAGCTGTGATGAATCTCTGCAGGATGTGATAAGAAGACTTCATGTAACACCTGATTTACCCTCAGGGATTAATAAACTATTCATAAACCTACTTTAATTTGACATCTCCACTATCCTTTTACCTCATGGGGTAGCTAATGTTACTACATTCACATGGAACCCAAACTTGGTCTGTTTGCTGTCTGCCCATTTGTAATCTAAGTAGCCCACCGAGTCCCTATGTGGGACCCCACACATGTTGACTGGGTAACTCTGAATAAAAATTGTCTCTTGGAGCCCATTGAGCTGACTATTGCTGTAATTATTGGGGTATATAAATAAAATTGAATTGAATATAAGAAAAGATGGAAACTCACCAGTGGACACCTTTTTAAAAGCAATATATCAGATGGCATCACTTCAGATCTGAAAGTTTAGACCAGGCATGTCCAAAGTCCGGCCTGTGGAGCAAATGTGGTCCGCATTCAAATTTCCATCAGCCCGCAGGTTCCTTTCATGAAATCAATATGTGGCCCCCAGCTCTGTTGAATAACTGTATGATTTTTTGATTATGGTTGGCTAAATTCTGTTATTAACCTTAGTGAACCTGTGGCAATAATGTCCCAGGACCCTTCTGTGATTCTTTTTGGCTCATTTCTAAAAAAAAGAAAAATAATAACAACTGTGTTCCGGAGATTTGGGACATTTAATTTGATATTGGGAAACAAGGGGGGGGGGCAGGTTTTCAGTTTATTTCATTAGCCTGCGACGAAAGCACAGATGCAGACTGACACCACTCGGTTATTATTTGAGATGACACGAATGTGAACGCAGAGCCTTAAACGCCAAATGATCAACACCATAGTAGTTTGTACTTCTGAGATGGCTGTTTTCATGATTTACATTTAGATGTGAATATTTATTGTTGGGCAGAAATGTTCTTATCAGCAAAAATTAGCAATCATTATTTTATCCAGTTATCTGCTGACACCAATGTTTCTGATGTGATTGTGAACTCTTTTCATTCATCAGGATAATGAAAATCGAAGAGAGCAGGAGAAGAAGAGGAAGAAACGAGAAGAGGAGAGAAAACTCAAAGGAGAACCAACCAACCAGATCAGTTAGTCTGCAATTCCACCTTAACACAGGCTGCTGCCGAGCAGTAAGACACAAACGTTGTTTGTACTCATTTCTCAGTTAGGAGGGATGTGGATAGGCAGGACGAAGGCTGCATTGTTGATAACCTGCTGGCTGAGATCAGGAAAGGTTACAGCCTGAAGAAGACCAGATCAGGAAGCAGAAGAAGCGGCAGATTCCAGGGTGAGGACGACTGAGATGGACATCAGACATTTGGCGCCCGTTGTTCTCATTACTGATGCTTGTTTCCGTCTCCAGGACGTCCCACTGTAAGGAGGATGACAGATGTTCCTGATCCTATAAGGGAATCTTGTGAGTCCATACAGACACTTGAGGTCTCCGCAGATCCAGAGCCAAGATTACCTAAACCTGGCAAAGAACAGGACCAGTCTGACACCTCCACCCAACCCCAGATGCCCTCAGAGAAGCTCCTGGTTTCCACAGATACAAAACCTGAATCTGCAGAATCCAACAAAGATCCTTCAAGTGCCGAGAATTTTTGTGCAGCTGTCGCTGCTGCTGCTGCTGAGACAGAGGAGGATCAGAGCCAGGACAAAGCCCAGGTCTCTGAGGCTAATTTGGGTTCTGACACCGTAACAAGAGGTCCTGCTGTACGGGAGGAAGTCCAGCTCAGCACAGAGGAAGGAATCAAAAGACAACACTCCAACTCAGAAGAGTCAACACAGGAGGATGACTACGAGCTGATCGCCTCCTTAGAAGTGCCAAGCACCAAAGAGGACCAGACCGGCAGTCCAGGACCTTCAAAGACATTAAAGGCTAAATCAGGTAGAGTATATGGTGAAACGAAAGCAGAGAGATGAGACCGATTAGAAGGGTCTCCATGAGGGAGCAGACCAAAAACATTTGGGTCCTTTTTTTTAGATCTGTGCAGATATTTCATCTTAAAATCAAAATATTGGCCAAAATGTGAAACTGCAGAAATTAAACAGATTTCTAAGCTTTTCTTATTTGTCTTTACAAATCTCCACCCAGCTGTGCTTGCAGCTGTGTTCCCTCCATCCTCTTCCCTGCCTGTGATGTGCTTTGGTTTGACCTCAGATGCCCTTCCTGTCACAAGCCTCTGCGTTTACCTGGACTTGTGACACGAACAGACTAGATTGTGGCCCCTCGTGGTTGCATTAATCCCAATAACTCTCATTTCTCCACGAGGGTCCACATTAATAAGCAGTGGACACATAGAAGAGTCAGGTTTAAGCAGAAAAGGTTTAGTTTTTACTGAATAATGAGGCTTATGAGTCACAGTTTTTTTCACTGTGCTTCATTTGACCTCTATAACTTGTGAAAAATTCTTCTCATGTTTTTTCTGCTAAAGATTCTATGTGCTTTGCAGCCTTTATAACCTCTCATGTTCGTTGTTGCTCCTTTTCTGCGCAGGAGCAAAGGTTCGGGGCAAACATTCAAAAAGAAAGACCTGCGTTCTTCAGTGATGTGAGTCAACACACCGGAATGATTGTCTGAACAGGAAACCTCACTGTCTGATGATGACTAAACTCAGCTAAAGCAGCATGGAGACAGCATCCTCAAAACCAATGTTCCTGGTAGCAGACGTGGCATTTGTACTTCTTTAATTTGAATTTGCCTTAAAACGTATAAACCGTTCAGACATATATTTATAATAAACAATTAAAGTAATGAATCGCAGCATATTTTTTGACAAATGTTTTTCCCCCACTCTTTTTATGTCTGTTCAAACACCTGAAATAGTTATTTTTCTTTAGTCACAGGTCAGAGGAGGGGAAATTGTGTCCTTGGCAACACAACTGATTGTAAAGAAATGTGCAAAATAAAAAGTGATGCTCCTAAACAACAGAAAAAATTGCTGTTTTTAATTCACCAAGGAGTAGTTTCAGACAGTGGAAGGGAGCAAAGCTTTGTATTATTGTGTTTGTCTCTCTCTCTCTTTTTTTTACACCGTTTTACTATTAGTATTCTGCATTTGGAAATAAATGTACAAAAATACAGATGTAAAGAGGCTTCCAGGAAGAGCATGGGCTGCCAGCACCGCCCCCGGGCTAACACACACACACACACACACACACACACACACACACACACACACCTACAGGTTACTGTGGTTTGCAAGGACATTTTTCAGAAACAAGTTTGTTGGTTAATTATAAGGACCCCACTTTCTGTCTTTTCTACCAAGAAATTAAATACTTAAAAAAATCTATTTTGGGTCATAAAACAAAGAAATCACTTCAAATTTAGTTTACACGCAACACAACCAGAACTGTAGCTATCTGACTTTATGCATACTTATGAGGACATGTATAATTAGGTTATTAAGTCCCGCCTATGACAAAAACAGACATTTCAAGGACTATGAACATTGTAAAGACAATGGCTTTAATGCTCCAAAGGAATGCACCCCAGTCCATTGTGGGGTCAAACACAAATGCCTTTTATCATATAAACACTGCAATGTCAACATTCTGTTTGGGGAATATACTACTCACATTATCCCAAGCTATTCTGGAAAAAAAACAAGGACACCACTGGAGTGAATTTAAATGCCAGGGCTTTGGTAAAGAAAATTGAAGTTATTGATATACATCCACTATATACATTTATTCATAATCAAAAAAATGACTGGAAACATGTGTAACTTAAAGTCACACATTATTGTAAACTTTGTTCTAGTAAATAACATGATCATTCCAGTGGTATGTTTCTTGTGCTTCAGTGTCACATAGCACTCATTTATACTTCAGAGTTGTGCAGAAACAGCTAAAAGAAACTTGCTGGCTATTATATCATGAAGGATAATAAGGCTTAAAATGTCTTGGTTTCATAATAAATATGCATTTCTTAAGTTCTTACTTGTGATTTAAATCAGTACATTTTCTTGTGAACAAGCTGACTGTGCACAAGCCCTGTCTGGCAGGAAACTGAACGAGAGCCCTGAAGATTATATTCATTCTGTTACTTTAAATTGTAAATACATTTTTATATATAGATGAATGAACACAAAAAATCCCAATCTGGCACTGAACAGCCAAGTTTATTTTGAACAATGGTGAAACAGATCATAAATGTCTCCTAACTTTTTGGCCACCTGTCTTCTCTTCAACAAACTTGTAACATATATTCTTCAAACTATGCTTATTCATTCAACAGCTGTTTTCCTTTTGCTGTTTTTTCCTTTTTTGAATCAGGCCACGATTTCTGACAAAGTCTATTATGTTTTGGACTGGGCGACTAGCTAGTGTAGGATGCTCACCACTCCTACACTGTTTGATTTCAACAACAGTAGCCAGCTTTCCATTAGCAATGTGTTCCTGGAAATGCCTCATCACAGCTGCAATTTCTTTGGGAGACCATGGACGTTTTTGCTTTCTACGTGGATCTTCCATCTCAGCATAATTTTCAGGGAGGGCTACAAAGAGGGAGGGGTTTAGGGGATATGAGAGAGAGCGAGAGAGAGAGAGCAATTAATTAATTGATCAAGACTAAATTAAGACATTTTTCACTGTTTTACTGTGCTAAACTATAAAAACAAGAGCTTCAACGGAAGCGTCCCATCTTCAGAGTTGTCATCAGTTGGTTGTATGTGACGTACTTAAAAAACAGCTGATTGTCACTGAGCCGGAGTCACCTGTCAGACTTAAAATTTGTTCTGTAACAATGACGGCTCTTGTCTAACATGTTCATTTGCATTCTGTTAAGTACAATTAAGAAAGCAAGAAAATGCCAAACTTATTAATTTTAGAGCAGAAAAAGAATTACAAATGGAGCAAAATCTGGTAAAATATCTAGAACTGTCTTTGACACGTTTTACAATGACCTGTGTTTTTGTGAACATCATCTACAGACATGTAATTATTTATTTCTTAACTGTCCCCTTAAAAAAGACAACTCCATTAAAGAAATTTTTAAGTGACCATGTACGAAGTCCAACTTAAACGAAAAATACTCACCTTTATATTTGACACAAATCCATTTCCTGGCACTTAAGGGGCCATGACAGAATGCACATTTTTCAAATGATGAAGCTGATGAAGAACCCACTTTATGTTGGAAGCTCTGCAAAGAGAATGAAACATTTTGTTATTTACTACAAACACTACAACTTCCTATAAAAAAGTAACATCTCTGTGTAGCATGCCAAATTTGTAATTTGATTATATTTTTTGAAAATCTATTTTTCTGTTTTGAAATTCTTTTATGAAGAGTAATACCTGTGGTTTGCCTTTTTATCAGATGTAAAAAGTTTTGGAAAAATGAATAAATGGACCTGGTAATTTAACCATATTGCCATGCAAAATTCAAAAATCTGTCTGTAGTATCCATCTACAGTACCTATCTGTGTGTGTGTGTGTGGAGGGGCCTTCCAAAGAGCAATGTTGAGAAAAGGTATTGAGAGAATCACTGCTTGACAAGATCCAAATGAACAATGACCAAAACTATCACCGAGTCCCCTCTAACATGTACACCAGACAGTAACCTACATTCAAGGGACTGTTACATTTACACATGGACACGTAAGAATCAGATGATTACACCAAACAGTCCCCACAATGTCTGTGTCATACTACACCACTTTGCAGGGACTGTGTCTACTCCTGTCACTATAAATTACAAAGACAGCATTTTCTGTATGTGTTGTCAAAAAAACCAAAACACATTAATGATCACCTGTTTCTCATCTGGGAGTGAGGTCGATGCAATTGGTGTATCGTTATCAGCAGGATGTCTGTCTTCTGAAATCTTGGAGTAAACACAAAAAAACACAGACATTAACAGCAATTCCACAATACTTTACCTACTTTTACAAAAATAACTCTTGGGAGGGGCCTTCCACAGAGCAATGTTGAGCAAAAGTATTGAGAGAATCACTGCTTGACAAGATCCAAATGAACAATGACCAAAACTATCACCGAGTCCCCTCTAACATGTACACCAGACAGTAACCTACATTTAAGGGACTGTTACATTTACACATGGACACGTAAAATTCAGATGATTACACCACACAGTCCCCACAATGTCTGTGTCATACTACAACACTTTGCAGGGACTGTGTCTACTCCTGTCACTATAAATGACAAAGACAGCATTTTCTGTATGTGTTGTCAAAACAACCAAAACACATTAATGATCACCTGTTTCTCATCTGGGACTGAGGTCGATGCAATTGGTGTATCGTTATCAGCAGGATGTCTTTCTTCTGAAATCTTGGAATAAACACAAAAAAAGCACAGACATTAACAGCAATTCCACAATACTTTACCTACTTTTACAAAAATAACTCTTGGGAGGGGCCTTCCACAGAGCACTGTTGAGCAAAGGTATTGAGAGAATCACTGCTTGACAAGATCCAAATGAACAATGACCAAAACTATCACTGAGTCCTCTCTAACATGTACACCAGACAGTAACCTACATTCAAGGGACTGTTACATTTACACATGGACACGTAAAATTCAGATGATTACACCAAACAGTCCCCACAATGTCTGTGTCATACTACACCACTTTGCAAGGACTGTGTCTACTCCTGTCACTATAAATTACAAAGACAACATTTTCTGTACGTGTTGTCAAAACAACCAAAACACATTAATGATCACCTGTTTCTCATCTGGGAGTGAGGTCGAGGCCTTTGGTGTATCGTCATCAGCAGGATGTCTGTCTTCAGAAATCTTGGAGTAAACAAAAGAAACACACAGACATTAAGAGCATTTCCACAATACTTTACTTACTTTTACAAAAATAACTCTTGGGAGGGGCCTTCCACAGAGCAATGTTGAGCAAAGGTATTGAGAGAATCACTGCTTGACAAGATCCAAATGAACAATGACCAAAACTGTCACTGAGTCCTCTCTAACATGTACACCAGACAGTAACCTACATTCAAGGGACTGTTACATTTACACATGGACACGTAAGATTCAGATTATTACATTAAACAGTCCCCATAATGTCTGTGTCACACTACACCACTCTACAGGGACTGTGTCTACTCCTGTCACTATAAATTACAAAGACAGCATTTTCTGTATGTGTTGTCAAAACAACCAAAACACATTAATGATCACCTGTTTCTCATCTGGGAGTGAGGTCGATGCCTTTGGTGTATCGTCATCAGCAGGATGTCTGTCTTCTGAAATCTTGGAGTAAACACAAAAAAACACAGACATTAACAGCAATTCCACAATACTTTACCTACTTTTACAAAAATAACTCTTGGGAGGGGCCTTCCACAGAGCAATGTTGAGCAAAGGTATTGAGAGAATCACTGCTTGACAAGATCCAAATGAACAATGACCAAAACTATCACCGAGTCCCCTCTAACATGTACACCAGACAGTAACCTACATTTAAGGGACTGTTACATTTACACATGGACACGTAAAATTCAGATGATTACACCACACAGTCCCCACAATGTCTGTGTCATACTACAACACTTTGCAGGGACTGTGTCTACTCCTGTCACTATAAATGACAAAGACAGCATTTTCTGTATGTGTTGTCAAAACAACCAAAACACATTAATGATCACCTGTTTCTCATCTGGGACTGAGGTCGATGCAATTGGTGTATCGTTATCAGCAGGATGTCTGTCTTCTGAAATCTTGGAGTAAACACAAAAAAACACAGACATTAACAGCAATTCCACAATACTTTACCTACTTTTACAAAAATAACTCTTGGGAGGGGCCTTCCACAGAGCAATGTTGAGCAAAAGTATTGAGAGAATCACTGCTTGACAAGATCCAAATGAACAATGACCAAAACTATCACCGAGTCCCCTCTAACATGTACACCAGACAGTAACCTACATTTAAGGGACTGTTACATTTACACATGGACACGTAAAATTCAGATGATTACACCACACAGTCCCCACAATGTCTGTGTCATACTACAACACTTTGCAGGGACTGTGTCTACTCCTGTCACTATAAATGACAAAGACAGCATTTTCTGTATGTGTTGTCAAAACAACCAAAACACATTAATGATCACCTGTTTCTCATCTGGGACTGAGGTCGATGCAATTGGTGTATCGTTATCAGCAGGATGTCTTTCTTCTGAAATCTTGGAATAAACACAAAAAAAGCACAGACATTAACAGCAATTCCACAATACTTTACCTACTTTTACAAAAATAACTCTTGGGAGGGGCCTTCCACAGAGCACTGTTGAGCAAAGGTATTGAGAGAATCACTGCTTGACAAGATCCAAATGAACAATGACCAAAACTATCACTGAGTCCTCTCTAACATGTACACCAGACAGTAACCTACATTCAAGGGACTGTTACATTTACACATGGACACGTAAAATTCAGATGATTACACCAAACAGTCCCCACAATGTCTGTGTCATACTACACCACTTTGCAAGGACTGTGTCTACTCCTGTCACTATAAATTACAAAGACAACATTTTCTGTACGTGTTGTCAAAACAACCAAAACACATTAATGATCACCTGTTTCTCATCTGGGAGTGAGGTCGAGGCCTTTGGTGTATCGTCATCAGCAGGATGTCTGTCTTCAGAAATCTTGGAGTAAACAAAAGAAACACACAGACATTAAGAGCATTTCCACAATACTTTACTTACTTTTACAAAAATAACTCTTGGGAGGGGCCTTCCACAGAGCAATGTTGAGCAAAGGTATTGAGAGAATCACTGCTTGACAAGATCCAAATGAACAATGACCAAAACTGTCACTGAGTCCTCTCTAACATGTACACCAGACAGTAACCTACATTCAAGGGACTGTTACATTTACACATGGACACGTAAGATTCAGATTATTACATTAAACAGTCCCCATAATGTCTGTGTCACACTACACCACTCTACAGGGACTGTGTCTACTCCTGTCACTATAAATTACAAAGACAGCATTTTCTGTATGTGTTGTCAAAACAACCAAAACACATTAATGATCACCTGTTTCTCATCTGGGAGTGAGGTCGATGCCTTTGGTGTATCGTCATCAGCAGGATGTCTGTCTTCTGAAATCTTGGAGTAAACACAAAAAAACACAGACATTAACAGCAATTCCACAATACTTTACCTACTTTTACAAAAATAACTCTTGGGAGGGGCCTTCCACAGAGCAATGTTGAGCAAAGGTATTGAGAGAATCACTGCTTGACAAGATCCAAATGAACAATGACCAAAACTATCACCGAGTCCCCTCTAACATGTACACCAGACAGTAACCTACATTTAAGGGACTGTTACATTTACACATGGACACGTAAAATTCAGATGATTACACCACACAGTCCCCACAATGTCTGTGTCATACTACAACACTTTGCAGGGACTGTGTCTACTCCTGTCACTATAAATGACAAAGACAGCATTTTCTGTATGTGTTGTCAAAACAACCAAAACACATTAATGATCACCTGTTTCTCATCTGGGACTGAGGTCGATGCAATTGGTGTATCGTTATCAGCAGGATGTCTTTCTTCTGAAATCTTGGAATAAACACAAAAAAAGCACAGACATTAATAGCAATTCCACAATACTTTACCTACTTTTACAAAAATAACTCTTGGGAGGGGCCTTCCACAGAGCACTGTTGAGCAAAGGTATTGAGAGAATCACTGCTTGACAAGATCCAAATGAACAATGACCAAAACTATCACTGAGTCCTCTCTAACATGTACACCAGACAGTAACCTACATTCAAGGGACTGTTACATTTACACATGGACACGTAAAATTCAGATGATTACACCAAACAGTCCCCACAATGTCTGTGTCATACTACACCACTTTGCAAGGACTGTGTCTACTCCTGTCACTATAAATTACAAAGACAACATTTTCTGTACGTGTTGTCAAAACAACCAAAACACATTAATGATCACCTGTTTCTCATCTGGGAGTGAGGTCGAGGCCTTTGGTGTATCGTCATCAGCAGGATGTCTGTCTTCAGAAATCTTGGAGTAAACAAAAGAAACACACAGACATTAAGAGCATTTCCACAATACTTTACTTACTTTTACAAAAATAACTCTTGGGAGGGGCCTTCCACAGAGCAATGTTGAGCAAAGGTATTGAGAGAATCACTGCTTGACAAGATCCAAATGAACAATGACCAAAACTGTCACTGAGTCCTCTCTAACATGTACACCAGACAGTAACCTACATTCAAGGGACTGTTACATTTACACATGGACACGTAAGATTCAGATTATTACATTAAACAGTCCCCATAATGTCTGTGTCACATTACACCACTCTACAGGGACTGTGTCTACTCCTGTCACTATAAATTACAAAGACAGCATTTTCTGTATGTGTTGTCAAAACAACCAAAACACATTAATGATCACCTGTTTCTCATCTGGGAGTGAGGTCGATGCCTTTGGTGTATCGTCATCAGCAGGATGTCTGTCTTCTGAAATCTTGGAGTAAACACAAAAAAACACAGACATTAACAGCAATTCCACAATACTTTACCTACTTTTACAAAAATAACTCTTGGGAGGGGCCTTCCACAGAGCAATGTTGAGCAAAGGTATTGAGAGAATCACTGCTTGACAAGATCCAAATGAACAATGACCAAAACTATCACCGAGTCCCCTCTAACATGTACACCAGACAGTAACCTACATTTAAGGGACTGTTACATTTACACATGGACACGTAAAATTCAGATGATTACACCACACAGTCCCCACAATGTCTGTGTCATACTACAACACTTTGCAGGGACTGTGTCTACTCCTGTCACTATAAATGACAAAGACAGCATTTTCTGTATGTGTTGTCAAAACAACCAAAACACATTAATGATCACCTGTTTCTCATCTGGGACTGAGGTCGATGCAATTGGTGTATCGTTATCAGCAGGATGTCTTTCTTCTGAAATCTTGGAATAAACACAAAAAAAGCACAGACATTAATAGCAATTCCACAATACTTTACCTACTTTTACAAAAATAACTCTTGGGAGGGGCCTTCCACAGAGCACTGTTGAGCAAAGGTATTGAGAGAATCACTGCTTGACAAGATCCAAATGAACAATGACCAAAACTATCACTGAGTCCTCTCTAACATGTACACCAGACAGTAACCTACATTCAAGGGACTGTTACATTTACACATGGACACGTAAAATTCAGATGATTACACCAAACAGTCCCCACAATGTCTGTGTCATACTACACCACTTTGCAAGGACTGTGTCTACTCCTGTCACTATAAATTACAAAGACAACATTTTCTGTACGTGTTGTCAAAACAACCAAAACACATTAATGATCACCTGTTTCTCATCTGGGAGTGAGGTCGAGGCCTTTGGTGTATCGTCATCAGCAGGATGTCTGTCTTCAGAAATCTTGGAATAAACAAAAGAAACACACAGACATTAAGAGCATTTCCACAATACTTTACTTACTTTTACAAAAATAACTCTTGGGAGGGGCCTTCCACAGAGCAATGTTGAGCAAAGGTATTGAGAGAATCACTGCTTGACAAGATCCAAATGAACAATGACCAAAACTGTCACTGAGTCCTCTCTAACATGTACACCAGACAGTAACCTACATTCAAGGGACTGTTACATTTACACATGGACACGTAAGATTCAGATTATTACATTAAACAGTCCCCATAATGTCTGTGTCACATTACACCACTCTACAGGGACTGTGTCTACTCCTGTCACTATAAATTACAAAGACAGCATTTTCTGTATGTGTTGTCAAAACAACCAAAACACATTAATGATCACCTGTTTCTCATCTGGGAGTGAGGTCGATGCCTTTGGTGTATCGTCATCAGCAGGATGTCTGTCTTCTGAAATCTTGGAGTAAACACAAAAAAACACAGACATTAACAGCAATTCCACAATACTTTACCTACTTTTACAAAAATAACTCTTGGGAGGGGCCTTCCACAGAGCAATGTTGAGCAAAGGTATTGAGAGAATCACTGCTTGACAAGATCCAAATGAACAATGACCAAAACTATCACCGAGTCCCCTCTAACATGTACACCAGACAGTAACCTACATTTAAGGGACTGTTACATTTACACATGGACACGTAAAATTCAGATGATTACACCACACAGTCCCCACAATGTCTGTGTCATACTACACCACTCTACAGGGACTGTGTCTACTCCTGTCACTATAAATTACAAAGACAGCATTTTCTGTATGTGTTGTCAAAACAACCAAAACACATTAATGATCACCTGTTTCTCATCTGGGAGTGAGGTCGATGCCTTTGGTGTATCGTCATCAGCAGGATGTCTGTCTTCTGAAATCTTGGAGTAAACACAAAAAAACACAGACATTAACAGCATTTCCACAATACTTTACCTACTTTTACAAAAATAACTCTTGGGAGGGGCCTTCCACAGAGCAATGTTGAGCAAAGGTATTGAGAGAATCACTGCTTGACAAGATCCAAATGAACAATGACCAAAACTATCACTGAGTCCTCTCTAACATGTACACCAGACAGTAACCTACATTCAAGGGACTGTTACATTTACACATGGACACGTAAGATTCAGATTATTACATTAAACAGTCCCCATAATGTCTGTGTCATACTACACCACTTTGCAGGGACTGTGTCTACTCCTGTCACTATAAATTACAGAGACAATATTTTCTGTATGTGTTGTCAAAACACATTAATGATCACCTGCTTCTCATCTGGGAGTGAGGTCGTTGCAATTGGTGTATCGTCATCAGCAGGATGTTTGTCTTCTGAAATCTTGGAGTAAACAAAAAGAAAGTAACAGACATTAACAGCAATTCCACAATACTTAACTTAATTAGCAGACCGGTGTAGTTCATCTACCACTGTCACTATCCACCCTAGTACTAGTTGTTAGTATTTATAATAATACTCACTTAGATAATAACAGTTTTGTCGGCTTTAATATTTTTCCGCTTTGTGAAGTTCTATTTTATATTTACCTTCATTCTCCATGGCCAGTCTGAGTCTCCATTGTTATAAGTAATCGCTTCCTTTGGTTTAATGTCTTTTGTTGCAAAAACACATAAATGAGGATGTCCTTTCACCGTGACCGTTTTGATTTTGCCATTTGGGTTGATATGGTCATCATTGACCAGTCTTCCCAATGAGCCATCCTCTTTCGCTGCATCAATACTGAAATTAGAAAAATTCCCATGTAGAAGATTGCTTAACTTTAAATGAAATGACTATTTCTTATTTCAGTAGATAAGACTAGCATTTTTTCATTTTGTGTGCCAGTAACCTTACAAATATGTGTATCAATATATCATGATTTACATACCACAGCTGTTTTCCATTGTAACAAAACTCAAACATGAAGACTTTTAAGCCTTTGTGGTACAGTTTAACTCTCCTTTCATACTTCTTTTTTTCCATCAAATCCCCTCTGTATTCAACAAGAAATTCTCCTCGTTCTAAGTGTCTCTTTGCAAACACTACTCGACCTAACAGAAGAAGTAAAAATGTAAATCACAATATGTATTTAAAAGAAGTACTTTTTTAAATCTTGAAATCTTTGCAACTCACCTTTGAGAGAGTTAATGAATTTCACGTCCAATCCTTCTCTGTCCTTACCCCTGGATGCATAGTATACCGCTTCATCCTTGGGTTTTACTCTTATTCTCTGGGGTCTCTGGACTCCTTTCTGTTATTATCAAAATATTTGGATTTTAGCAAACAGACAAACACTTTTAAAATAATATCTATAACACAGGGGTGGCTAACCCTGATCCTCCAGAGCCTCAACCCTGACTTCTTTCCAGCTCTCTCTGGACTGCTTGATGCTGACAAACCTAAATCAGGTGTGTTCATTCAATCAGTCAGCTAATCAACAGCAAGCTGGTTAGGGAAACTGGAAAACAGGCAGGGTTGAGGCTCTTGAGGACCAGGGTTAGCCACCCCTGATCTAAAGCATAAATTAATCCTGGTTTGAGCAGTCCAGGTTCTGGGGTTTCTGAACAGGATCTGGTCTTAGGTGGTCTCAGTCCGCAAAAATGTAGTGGAATGTTCCTTCAGTGCCCTCACAAATCGGAAGCTGTAAATAGGACACTAAGCCTCATTTCAAATAGCCACACATTTTTAAAGGCCCTACCAAGTATTTAACTCCTACAGCAGTAACATGCTTCCTGAAATTACCATATTTTCACGACCATGAGGTGCAATGGGTTTTAGGGTGCAGGCACGTTAAAACAAACCAGTAAAACATATATGCTAGTTTGTGTTTTAAAAAGGCAGCAGGAGCAAAAATGAGTTGGTTGTGATTTATGTTTTCAGTCATCAAATCAGCATCTAGAAATCCATCAAAGGCCTCAGAAAAGTGCAAGCAGACACATCTTTAACCTTTCCTACTTTGTATGCCCCCCCCCCTCCTTCTCTAAAAATGAGACCTTCTGCCGCTTATTAATACAAATAAAATGTTATGAAAAAATATGTGCGTGGGTTATTTAACTGACAGCAATAACATGCTAGCTGACAGCAACATGCTAGCTTCTAAACCGCTAGCTTGTTGTTTTACAGTGAACAAAAGCAAAACTTTAACTTTAACAAGTCTCCCCAAAAAAGGACAATAAGGAGGGGATCAGAACGCTTTCAGACTTTAATTGGGTACAATTTCTGTACTTTGAACGAAGCAAGTTAAAAAGCTTACCTTTCTGTTTTCACCAGACCCCTCCATTACTCCTCATGGTCCTCTTCGAATGATCACGTGAAGTACGTGTGGTATGTCTATCTCATCAGCTCATTGGCTGATGAGAAGTCAGGTTTATTAACCCTGCGCGTGCTCCTGTCTTTGAAAAGGTGCCGCTAATGTGTGTGAAGGAAAAGAGGAGAGCTATGGTGGCCCTGAAGTGCAAATCATTTAACAAATCACTTGATACAAAAAAAATTTTTAAATCACGACAATTTAAAAAAAAAAGTTAAATAGCAGTATTACATTTTAAAAACAAAACAAAATTTTAGAAAACTAAAATTTGTATTTTTTTTTTAAATTGCTGGTTCTTTAGAAGAAAAAAAGACTTTTTTTTTTAACCTGCTTCATAAGCCTTATTGGTTGCAAAGGATGTTATAGGGAGTGGAAGAGTAGCTGTAATTACTGCCTTAAGAGTCTGATGATCTGGAAAACCACATCCAGTTTTAGGCACTGGCAATACGGATGATGGCCCAGGGCGCAAAATGAAGGGGGGCTGCGCCGGCGGCTGAGCCCATGTAAAATAATATATGTACCACTATTAGTTTACTTATGTCACAGAGTTTGTAAGAGCATGAAACCTGGCGGTGCCCCCACCCTGCAGCTCCGCGCTCTCCTATCTTTGAGAAGTGTGAAGAAGGAGAAGGGGAGAGGCGTGGGGTGAAGGGCGCACGGTGAGCACGGAGCGCTGCTGCGTTTGCGCATGCGCAAAACCTGGTCGGATAATATTCAAGGGGGGCGACGGCCGCGGCTCAGTGTTTGATGAAAAAATAAAAAACAGCGACAGCGCCGACATGTAACAAATTGGCGCCCCTGGCTGCAGCTGCACTCGCTCCTGCTGGAAATGTGTGATGAAAGGGGGGGGGGGGGGGGGTGTGACATTCTGTAACCTGAATTTTAATAAAGATATAAAAAAATCACACTTTTTTGGGTTAATTTTTGTGTGAAATGCCCAAATAAAGAATGGGAACACAAAACAATGTTGTCACTAAGGTGACAGTTGGTTTAGTCGACAGACTTGATGCTTTCGTGAGGACATTTATTGCTAAATGCCAAAAACATCTGAAATATGGACAAAGTTGACGAGTTTGCATCAAGGAAGGCTAGAAAGGCTAGGTTTACTTAGTGTTTTCTGTTCTTAGTGTATTGGTACTGCAGTTATATTTATTTTAGCGTGTTATTAGTGTGATAAAAGATTTGTGCTTTATAATATATATTTTATATTATTTATTTAATATTGTGTTTGATTAAATATTTTCTACCTTACTGTATTTTTGCCATGCTGATGGTCTTTTATTTTTTATGTTCTGATAACTGTTATAATGGGGTGCAGAATTCTGATAAACATCTTTTTTTAAGTCAATTTCTTAGTTTCAATTTAATTCAATAAAAAACTTGTACAACTCCAAACAAGTTAGTTAATGGTCATTTAATCAATACTGCAGTTTAAAAGGTTCATATGAGATTTGGTTTATTTTGGAGTAGTTTTTAGTGGCTCCAGGTGTACCATTTAAAATTTTACAGCTTTCTTAACAGAGTTGTTGTTTGATTTTTTAAGCTGTTGTTCAGAAATGTTTCTTTGCCAGTGAAAACAAATTATGTTGACATGAGCATTGTAATAATGGATAGGAAAATAAGCAAAATTGTTTCATAGCAGTGCTATATATTTATTACAAACTTAACGTGAATATGTTTTTCAATATCAAACAAAGAAACAGTTGTGGATTTTACTTGATGGGCTTCTAGTAAAGTACTTCTGCCTGATAATAGTTACACTTACATCAGTGAGGCATGACACACAAGCTCCTGCTAAGATCATTGCATCTGCACAGCTGATCCACATCAATCAATAGAAACCCTGAGGACAAACTATGAATTTGCAATTTCTGATTTTTTATTTTATTTACATGGATCCGGATGAATACCTAGTCTCTCGTACGGGAGTAATGATGTCCATGTAGGGAAAATAGAATGGTCTGACCTGACTGAGACAGATCTTGATCAGTATTTTGCTCTGTCTGAAATGCCGAAATACCAAAAGATGTTGCAACATGTCAAAATATTAATTTCTGACCAAGGTGCTGAGTTATGTTCTTTGTATGACAGCATTGTGGAGTCACTCATTACCTCGAGTGACCTGCTCTGTGAGGCCAAGATGTACAAAATCAAGCCAGGCTTGAATGAGTATGTGGAGGAACTTCATGGTGAAGCGAGAAGAGCGTTCAAGGCTTGGGTTGAATCAGGCAAAATTAAACATGTATGGCCTGCAGACTCTACCCACCCTTGCCCTCGCCGCCCGCCTCTAAGCGCCACCGACCATGTCGCTTTCCGTCTCTTTGCACCATTGCCATCCTCGCCACCCACCTTTGACCAAGGCTGGTCAAAGCTGCATGTGACAAATTGATGTAAAAAAAATATTTTTTTTCAAAATGGCGGCTTTTCTTTGGGATTTATCTTCATAGCAACAATTTTATGTTTTGGTCGCCTGGGGATCCTGAACAGATGGATATAAGTTTTACATGAATCGGAAAAGTAAACAAGTTAATGTCCTTAGCAATAGAGGTTTTTTGCTAATTACGCCCACATTACTTATATGTTCGTATCCCCTGTTATTACAATTGTTTAATTCCAGCTACGGATGCATGCATCCCATTTTCTTTATTTTTCTTTTTTTAACTTGTTTTATATATATATATATATATATATATATATATATATATATATATATATATATATATATATATATATATATATATATATATATATATATAAAAAACGCCCCTTTCACCCTCTGCGGGTGGTTTCTCCTCCAAGCTCGGGTCCTCTATATAGGCCCAGGAGCTTGAGGGTCCTGTGCAGTATCTTAGCTGTTCCTAGTACTGCGCTTTTGTGGACTGAGAGGTCTGAGGTCTTTCCAGGTATCTGTTGCAGCCACTCCTCCAGCTTGGGAGTTGCTGCCCCGAGTGCTCCAATTACCACAGGCACCACTGTCACCTTCACTTTCCAGGCTTTCTTCAGTTCTTCTCTGAGTCCCTGGTATTTTCCAGTTTCTTATGTTCTTTCTTCCTGATGTTCCCATCGCATGGCACTGCCACATCCACCACAACAGCTTTCCTCTGTTCCATCCTATCAGTCTGGATCTGGAAGTCCCACAGGATCTTTGCCTTGTCATTCTCTACCACCTTCGGAGGTGTTTCCCATTTTGACCTTGGGGTTTCACTCCATATTCTGCACACATGTTCCTGTATATTATTCCAGCCACTTGATTGTGGCGCTCCATGTATGCTTTACCTGCCAGCATCTTACATCCTGCAGTTATGTGCTGGATTGTTTCAGGCGCCTCTTTGCACAACCCACACCTTGGGTCTTGTCTGGTGTGGTAGATCTGAGCCTCTATTGCTCTGGTGCTCAGGGCTTGTTCCTGAGCTGCCAGGATGAGCGCTTCAGTGCTGTCCTGTAGGCCAGCCCTTTCTAGTCATTGGTAGGACTTCTTGATATCAGCCACTTCAGTTATGGTCTGGTGGTACATCCCATGTAGGGGTTTGTCCTCCCATGAGGATCTGTCCTCCAGCACTGTATCCTCTGTTCTCCATTGCCTGAGACATTAACTGAGCACACTGTATGTTGGGGCCTTGAGCTTGATGTACTCATGGATCTTGGATGTTTCATCCTGGATAATGGCTTCTACCCTCACTAGTCTTTGTCCTCCGTCCTTGCGGCTAGCATACAGTCTCAGGGTGCTGAATTTGGGATGGAACCCTCCATGCATGGTGAGGGGCTTCCGTGTTTTAACATCCGTGGTCTGTATCTCTTCCTTTGGCCATCTTATTATTCCTGCAGGGTATCTGATAACTGGCAGTGCGTAGCTGTTTATTGCCCAGGTCTTGTTCTTGCCATTGAGCTGACTTCTCAGGACTTGCCTTACTCGTTGGAGGTATTTAGCTGTTGCAGCTTTCCTTGTTGCCTGCTCCAGGTTGCCATTTGCCTGCGGAATTCCAAGGTACTTGTAACTGTCCTCAATGTCTGCTATTGTTCCTTCTTGGAGTGAGACCCCTCCCGTGTGGACTACCTTGCCTCTCTTTGTCACCATCCGGTTGCATTTCTCGAGCCTGAATGACATCCCAATGTCAGTACTGAAGATCCTGGTAGTGTGGATCAGGGAGTCAATGTCACGCTCACTCTTAGCATATAGCCTGATGTCATCCATGTAGAAGAAGTGACTGATGTTGGCCCCATTTCTGAGTCGGTATCCATAGCCAGTCTTGATTATTTGGCTGAGGGGGTTCAGACCTATGCAGAACAGCAGTGGGGACAGTGCATCACCTCGGTATATCCCACATTTGATGGACACTTGTGCAAGTGGCTTCCTATTGGCTTCAAGGGTGGTTTTCCACAGCTTCATTGAGTTTCTTATGAAGGCTCTTAGACTCCTGTTGATATTGTACAGCTCCAAGCATTCAGTGATCCATGTGTGTGGCATTGAGTCATAGGCTTTCTTGTAATCAATTCAGGCTGTGCACAGGTTTGTGTGTCATGACCTGCAGTCTGGAGAGTTGGTGTTTGGCTCCTCTGGAGTCTCTGCCAATGCCCTTCTGTGTGTTGCTCATGTATTGATCCATGTGCCCATTTGTCTTGGTTCCAATGATGCCTGACATGAGCTTCCATGTTGTGGACATACAGGTTATTGGCCGATAGTTGGATGGGACTGCACCCTTTGAGGGATCCTTCTGGATTAGGATTGTTCGCCCTTCCGTTAACTATTTGGGGTGAGTCCCATCTCTTAGCAGCTGGTTCATTTGCGCTGCCAGGTGCTCGTGGAGTGCGGTGAGTTTCTTTAGCCAGTAGGCATGTATCATGTCAGGGCCCGGTGCTGTCCAGTTCTTCATACCTGAGACTCTTTCTTGGATGTCTGCCACTGTGATGGATACTGGATTCTTTTCAGAGAGGTGCATATATATATATATATAAATATATATATATATATATATATATATATATATATATATATATATATATATATATATATATATATATATATATATATATATTTATATATGCACCTCTATTTCTAATGTCCACATGCAGAAAACTGTAATACGTAACTTTAAAGAATCAGACAGGATTGGTTATATACAAACAATTCAGAAATATATATATATATATATATATATATATATATATATATATATATATATATATATATTTCTGAATTGTTTGTTTTGATTTTAGTTTAAAATGTTGCATCTTTTTATAACACGTCCTTTACAAAAACCATCATTATGGGGTCCTTCCTGGTGTTAACCAATCAGAATCACTCAAATAATACACGTGTGTGAATTATTCATGAGGTGATGCATTACCGGGATGTGTCAATAGGGGGTGCTATCACAATACACAAATCACACACAAACTCAGTTTTTTTGTGAATTATAAGGTCATCCCCTAAAACTTTGGATTCATGCGTTTTAGACCTACTTAACCACCCTCCTAATGCTTTTCCATGTCATTTATTATGAGGACATGGGCTATGTCTTCATAATACAAAATGTCCCATTTGTGTGGTGAGTAAACTGGAAAAATGTCCTTACAAACCATAGTAACAAACACACACCCACACACACCCACACACACACACACACACACATACACACCCACTTTCTCCACCAAGAAAACAGTGATAAGCTAAACGCTTTCTTATTAAATGCACAATATGTACATCCATCTTTGCAAAAGTTTGGAGGTTGTTTTTGTGCTGAAACACAGACACTCTGCCGATGCCGATTCTAGGATTACGTCATAAAATGGGCGAGTGGAAACATTCACTAAAAAGACAGTTTCACCATGTTACACAAACAAAAAGGGTTCAGAAGAAATTTCAATGAAAGTAAAATGCAAAATACTCCATTGAAAGTGTAAAAAGGAATGAGGAAGCTGCCAATGTGTCTCCAGTGTGTCTGTGAGGCAGAAACTCCACATTTAAAAAAAGTTCATCTGCTGAAGCAGCTGTTTAAAGCTTCCAAAGGTTTTTCAAGAAGTGGAACATCATGAAAATGTCAGTTTTCTTATTTCATAAATCATATCAAAACAAAAGCAGAAGAATTTTCCTGAATGAGACAAATGTTTTGATACCAGAACTGGTGAAATAGTTTAAAGTCTGACGGAGATTAAAGAAGCCTAACAGGAAACTGACAGTGGAAAGAGAACCTAAGAAGGTTTTTCTACACTTTTATAGAATTTGTGCGACAGACTGGATAACTGAGCAGCACCGGGGGGCAAAAACTGATTTCTAAGAAAACCTTGTCTCTCATTTAGTCTAAGTTAATTTTATTTCTACTTAAATCTATATGGCACAAAATCAAAATACAAACCAGAAATATGACTTGACAAAAAGGAAGACTGAGGAGAGAAAAACTATATCTAAGTAGTGATTAACTACGGAGCCCGTGTCCTGACATTAAGATATAAAAATATATCTTGTTCCCACAGATTATTATCTCGTTCGCACGAAATACTATTCCGTTCCCACAAGATACTATTGCGTTCCCTCAAAATACTATTCCGTTCCCTCGGAATGATTAAGTCGTGCGAACGCAATAATTAATCCGTTCGAACGCAATAATTATTCACGTCATAAGTCATTTACGCGGATATGCTCTCTGTACGCCGGCAAAAGCCGCTTTCAGCGGTAACTTCAGTGTCCTTGTGACCCATATTCGTTCAAAAAAGGAACATAAAAAAAAAAGATCACTTTATTACTGTCTCAATGAATATAAGAAAAATATCAAAAGATTTATGATAACTAGGCTGCTTTGTCATACGATAGCTCCTGCTAGGCTGCTACTAGCTCCGCCGCAGAGCTCTTTGATGTATGCCGGCATTTGGGCAACTGGCTGGTCGGTTGACAGACAGCTGATATTGTAGTTTTTAGGGTCGAATAAGAATAATAATATTCAGGACTTGTTTTTTATTAACTTTAGCAGTCAGTTGCTTTACATTCGAAGGCTATTAGGCTACATGCTAACTGACAAGCCGATCATTTATCCTGTTATTAATTTATTTCTGTCTGTGTGTGTCTCACTACATTGCATTGAAGACACGGAGGATGTTTAGAGAACAGATTTATTTATTTTAAAAAGCACAGAAGCATCCATCGTATTCACGTTCATTCACATCTGGTATGCACTCCGTCATCTTGCTTGCCAATCATTGGTCTTGTTGTTAAACCTTGGTCACAGGGACACGGGGATTGGCCAATGATTTGCCGCTAAGCATTCTGGGAAACGTGACGTACTGCTATTGTTGTTATGCTACGAGCTAAAGGTAAGTGCATTAGGCGAAAAAGCCAGCTTAATATGATATTTTTCAGATTTTCATCGAGACAATAAGAGATCGTCATTGTCACGTGATGTTTCCTCATAACAAGTAAAAATGTAAAGTATCAAGTACAAGAATTTGTTTCCTGTTTTGTTTCTTCAGACACATTCCAGACGTTCAAGTTTAATCCATGTCTTCCTTCATTTTTGTCATGCTCCTATACGATACCCTCACTATGCAGGTGTTTGTTCTGCATTTTCACTCAGCTTTCAATTTTTAAGTAACTCAGCTGCTTTTTATTAGTTACGGAGCCCGTGTCCTGACATTAAGATATAAAAATATATCTTGTTCCCACAGATTAATATCTCGTTCGCACGAAATACTATTCCGTTCCCACAAGATACTATTGCGTTCCCTCAAAATACTATTCCGTTCCCTCGGAATGATTAAGTCGTTCGAACGCAATAATTAATCCGTTCGAACGCAATAATTATTCACGTCATAAGTCATTCACGTGGATATACTCTCTGTACGCCGACAAAAGCCGCTTTCAGCGGTAACTTCCGGATCTCTGTGACCCATATTCGTTCAAAAAAGGAACATGAAAAATAAAAATGATCACTTTATTACTGTCTCAATGAATATAAGAAAAATATCAAAAGATTTATTATAACTAGTCTGCTTTGTCATACGAGAGCTCCTGCTAGGCTGCTACTAGCGCCGCCGCAGAGCTCTTTGATGTATGCCGGCATTTGGGCAACTGGCTGGTTGACAGACAGACAGCTGATATTGTAGTTTAGGGTCAAATAGGAATAATAATATTCAGGACTTGTCTTTTATTAACTCTAGCAGTCAGTTGCTTTACATTCGAAGGCTATTAGGCTACATGCTAACTGACTAGCCGATCATTGATCCTGTTATTAATTTACGTCGTAGATTTACAGCAGATACCTTCACATTTCTGTCTGTGTGTGTCTCATTACATTGCATTGAAGACACGGAGAATGCTTAGAGAACAGATTTATTTATTTTAAAAAGCACAACAGCATCCATCGTATTCACGTTCATTCACATGATGATGATCTGGGGTACGCCCCCTGTCATCTTGCTGCAAAAGCCGCTTTCTGCCGCTACTTCCGTGTCTCTGTGAGCATTCAATAGGGGTAAAAATAAAAGCAAGAATGGCACGTGATGGTGTGTATGAGCATCAACGCAAGTAATGGAAGTTACATATGTGTTGAGCGCCGCTCCGATCTTTAATCCGCCTGGTGGATAGATGAAGAAGACTCCGGGACAGGATCAACTTTAGCCTCCTCTAGGCATATTTATTAACCATTGAGCACGGAACAAGAACGTCTCTCTCGTACATCAGAGCACATTCATTCAGCGAGTGATGTCATCAACCCTCGACACAGAGATACAACAATGACTCACGGGAACAGAAGTGACTCATGGGAAATGGAGTAGAAAGAGTAAGAGTGAAATAGTTTACATATAATACTTAACACCCCCACTCGCTCTTAACTCTTCATATTAACCATAAACAAAAAACAGTTTCCTCTTTTCTTGGAAAACATATTAAAGAACTTTTGCACGTCTAGGTGTCACACATTTCTTGCGCAAATCTCTTCAGTTTTGATTTGGTGGCTGGTTTTGTCATTACATCAGCTACCATTTGCTCTGTAGGGCAATATTCTAAAGTTACCTTGCCACTCTTTACAGTTTCCCTTATGTAATGATACTTTATGTCGATATGTTTTTTGCCAGGGCAATAGTACCAGTGTTATCCTCAAACATGTTTGTCTGATTGTACTGATATTTATCTATACCATTTAGCAAATGCTCCAATTAAATGCATTCCTGTATGGCTGATGCTAAAGCCATATATTCAGCTTCACAGGTGGATAATGCCACTGTGGGTTGTTTTCTGGTCTTCCATGAGATGAAAGAGCTTCCATCGCCAAGGCTGATGCAGTATCCAGATGTGCTGCGTCTGTCTGCAGTATCTGACGCCCAATCTGCATCGCAGTATGCCTTCAATCCTAAATTTTCTGCATTTTGTTTGAAACACAATCCATGTTTTGCTGTACCTTTAAGGTATCTGAACACGTGTTTCACTGTGTTCCAGTGTTGTTCTGTTGGCTCAGAAAAATGCTGGGATAGCTTACTAACCACAAAACTAAGATCAGGTCTAGTACAAGTGGATAAGTATATTAAGCTTCCCACTGCTTCTCTGTATTTTCTTGCATCTTTCAGTTTTTCAGCATTTTCTGAAAACACAAGTTTTGACTCACATGGGGTTTCTCTTGGCTTACAGTCTTACATTTCAAACCTTTCCAGTAGTTTATTTACATACATTTCCTGTGACATTTTGTTTTCACTGTCTGTCTGCTCAAAATCTATTCCTAGAAAATGTTTCAGCCTTCCCATGTCCTTCATCTTAAACCTCTCAATTAGCATCTTTTTCACACTTTCCAGAACATTCTCTTCGTTTGCTGCCAAAATTAGATCATCAACCCATATTAAAAGAATGACCAGGTGTTAGCTCACCTTTGCACTAATAGTTTGCATGATTGAATGAATGAAAGATTTCACACTAGTTGGTTTAAAGTCATAGGTATGCGTTCGTGAACACTATCTGTTTTGTGTACATGTTGACATGTGGACATTTTTGCAGCTAGCAGGTGTGTTGATAATATTTGAGTGTGTGTGAACAGGCCCCGCCCTTTTTGTACTACATTTGAACCGTACCGTAATGATAAACAACCAGTAAACTTGTTGCTTTATGCTGCTTCATGGTCTTACCCCCCTTCCCCTCCTATTATCACCCTCCTACCCCCCCCCCCTCTCTCTAACGTCCCTCTCTCTTCTTCCCCTCTTTCCTTTTCCGTCCGGTCCAACACCAAAGATTTTCAAACATGATTGAAATTAATAAAGTTTGGCCTCAATTACAAAAGGGGTTTATTCAGTCATACCTTTGGTTTGTCTGAAGATTAATAACCCCTCTTGTTAAAATAAAATATGTCCAACACAAGAGGCCCTCAGCTCTCATCTGTTTGCCTAGCTGTTGGACAGGACAAGTTTAAAAAAAAAAAAAAAAAAAAAAAAAATAAAGAAGAATGACCTTTTCATCCTTTTTCTGTTTTGAATACACACAGTTATCGGCTGAATTTTGTTCAAATCCATTCTCGATTAAACATGCATGTAACATTGCATTCCAGTTTCTCCCTGATTGTTTTAAACCATAAAGAGTTTTTTGCAACATACACACAAGTTTTTCACCAGTCTCCGACTTTCTCTCGTAACCCTCTGGCTGTTCCATATATATTTCACAGTCTATGGGTGCGTGTAAATAGGCTGTTTTGACGTCCATCTGATGAAGAATGCTTTCTGCATAAGTACTCTAACACTCGTCATGTCTGCTGTTGGTGAGAATGTCTCTTCATAATCAATTTCTGGTCTCTGGCTGTAACCTTTTGCAACAAATCTTGCTTTGTATTTTTCTGATCCATCAATGTTTCTTTTACGCGCATATACCCATCTACCCCCCACTGTCTGTTTGCCTGTTGGTAAGTGAGTGAGTTTAAAAGTGTCGTTCTCAGTGAGTGATCGCATCTCTTCATCCATTGCGTTTTTCCACTGTTTTGAGTTTTTGGATGTCACTGCCTCTCTGAAGTTTTGGGGAATGTCTCAAACTGCTCTATAACAGGAGTCTATGCATACCTGCATTTTGTCCACTGTCTTATCAGTCTCAAAATCCTGTAGATGAACCGGTTTCTTTCTGATTCTGGGTGGGTTCCTTCTGCCTACAGTCTCACTGATTTCACCTGGTTGTGCATGTTGACTCTGTTGAGGTAAAGTTTCAGAAACATCATCCCGACTTGGTTTGTTTTCTGTATCTCCATCGTTATCATTTTCAGGAACCTGAGGATGTATGTATCCAACATCATGTTCTGTGTACTTCTCTGGTGTCTGACTTTCTTTTTCTCTGGTAGTTTTTCTAGTGAATTTCACTAACCTGTGTTTCTGAATCTTTTCTGTTTCTGGATAATACACCAGAAGAGCTGGACTGTTTTTGTCATATCCGACGAAAATGCCTGGTTCACATTTTGAATAGAGTTTTTCTCTTTTCTTGTTTGTAAGCCAAACATTCAGATCCGAATTTTTGTAGTTTGGATACGTTTGGTTCCTTGCCTGTAAACAGTTCATGCTGTTTTCTTTGTGCGTCTGTTGTAGCACCTGTTTCTTACATAAGCTGATGTCTGTATCGCATAGTTCCACAACTTATCCGGTAGCTTGTTCTCTATCAGTAAACATCTACTCATGTCAAATAGTGTTCTCCAACCTCTTTCTGCTGTTCCATTCTGGTGAGGTGAGTAGGGTGCAGATGTTTCATGTCTGATTCTGTTCTTGGTTAACAGAGTTTGGAAATCTCTGCTGGTAAATTCGGTGCCGTTATCTGAACGAATGCACTTAACTTCTCCGTAAGGTGCAACATCGGCTAAAAATCTTTCAGTACCTGTCACTGTGTCGCTGTTCGACTTGAGAAAATATACGAATATGGTGCCTGAATAGTCGTCAGTAAAAGATTGCGTATATTTGTGTCCTTCCATGCTTGGTGTGGGCATTGGACTACTAGAGGGCTGCATTGGGATCGGGTCCCGCTGGGTCCCGCGGGACCCAACCCAAATCTCGCGGGATTGGGTGGTTTGAATTGTGCTGCGGGTGGGAGCGGGCGGCAAAAAAAACCCCGCGGGATCAGTGCTGCCATGAATATCTCATGAATATATATTAGCGGACTACGTTAGGCTGTGCGGCTGTTGGATTATTATGTACTGAAGCTCCGTGAAGGCACCAGGTAGAGACGCCTAATGGCCTCTGTCATCTAACCTGTTGTTGGGGGTGCGCCCCGCCCCGCCTCTTACTAAGAGTGTGCTTCAGGCCGTCTGTCTGCGCGCGCACTCACGCACACTTTTAACGGAAAAGGATTTGTAAAAATATATTTAATATTTAAGTTGCACATTACACAAGAGGAATGCATGAAAAGATGAGGCTGGAGGAGGGACATGAATCTCTGTAATAATATCAATACAAATACGTGCTTTTTTCCTGCGGGACGGGAGACGATACAAAATCAATGCATCTCTATTACTGTGCGAAACTAAATTCTATGAGTTTTGCGGGTGCGGGAGGGAGTGGACATTCATATTGCGGGAGCGGGCGGGAGTGTAACGCATACGTTGCGGGAGCGGGCGGGATTGGTCAAAAATTCAGCGGGCGGGATGAAGAAAATAGTCCCACGCAGGGCTCTACATTGGACCAGTTAAATCAGTACGGACTAATTCTAAAGGCCGTACACACCGGGACGAATGTCGCGCGCGATTTTCGCCGACGTTTAACGCCTCGTGACTAAACAATGGGCACCAATGAGAGTGTGCACACCGACGCGAAAAAACGCCACGCGTAAAAGCGTAAAAAAAACCCGCCTCGGGTTCGTTTTTTTTTTTGACGCGTCGCGTCGAAATCTATTCGACCAATGAGAATGGCGCTTTTGCACACGTGTTTGGAGCTTCTGAAGTTACAGTAAAACACAACTTGGGGGAGCTCAAACACAAAACTGTCTTACCAGCGAAGAAGATAGACGCAAAGTAGCGTCTACACTGCCGCGAAGAAATAATGACGGACATTCTAAAATATCCCCGAACCAAGCACCAGTTGGAGCTACTGGTGCTTGAAATATTCATGTTTTCTTTGTATGATTCTGACAAGCGCGTAAATACTTGCTCTCTTCTTCTGAGTTAAAAGCGACTTTAAGAAGCGTAAAGTTGCGCAGCGCCACCTTGTGTACAGGAGTATTTCTGTTTGCATTAAGCGCCAGCTAATGTCAGGGAATGAAATTGCATGTTCGCTCGGCTCATCGTCAGCGAAAATCGCCTGGGTGTGAACACAAAAAACGTGGCGAAAAACGCTGGCGAATAACGCCTGGCGAATATTCGTCCCGGTGTGTACGGGCCTTAAAGGTTGCTTGGCCTTTGCATCTGGCTCTCTGTTCCTGGTTTCTGTACATTTCCCTTGTGTAAGGCAAGGCAAGGCAAGTTTATTTGTATAGCACAATTCGTACACAAAGTAATTCAAGGTGCTTCACAAAACAGAAAAATGCATTAAAATCACAATACATCATAGAAATAATCAACGTAAAATTTACTTTAAAAGAAAAGAAAAAATTTGAAAATTGATTTAAAAATAAAGGAAGGAAAGGAAAGAAAAGTGTAGATAGGACCAGATAGGACCTTTCAGTCATATACACGGCTAAACAGAAATGTTTTAAGTCTAGATTTGAACATGAACACAGAAGAGGCCTGTCTTACGACTTCAGGGAGGCTGTTCCAGATTTTAGCTGCAGAATATTGAAACGCTGATTCCCCTTGTTTAGTTCTGACTCTGGGCATCAACAGGAGGCCGGCCCCTGAGGTCCTCAGAGTACGAGATGGTTCATATGGCACTAACATGTCAGAGATGTACTTTGGTGCTCGGCCATGGAGAGACTTGTACACAAGCAGAGCTGCTTTGAAGTCTATTCTTTGAGGTACAGGGAGCCAGTGCAGAGACCTGAGCACAGGACTAATGTGATCATACTTCCTGGTTCTGGTCAGGACTCGAGCAGCAGCATTCTGGATGTACTGAAGCTGTTTTACAGCTCGTTTGGAGAGGCCGGTGAACAGGCCGTTACAGTAGTCTAACCTACTGGAGACAAATGCATGAATAAGTATCTCCAGGTCTGGCTTTGACACTATGTTTTTGATTTTGGCAATGTTTTTCAGATGGTAAAATGCCACTGATGTTACTGACTTGATATGGCTGTTAAAGTTTAGGTCAGAGTCCATGATTACCCCTAGATTTCTGACTTGATTTGAGGGTTTAAGAGACAGAGAATGAAGGTAGCTACTAACTCTTTCTCTTTGTTTCTGTGGGCCAAAAATAATAACTTCGGTCTTGTTTGAGTTTAGCTGGAGAAAGTTGTTCTGCATCCACGCACTGATCTGTTGGAGGCAGTGGCTGAGTGAATCCACCGGCCCATATTCACCTGCTGTCAGTGACACATAGATCTGAGTATCATCTGCATAGTTGTGATAAGATATGTTATTACTGCGTATTAACTGCCCTAGTGGCAGCATGTAGAGGTTGAACAGAAGGGGTCCCAGGATCGATCCCTGGGGCACACCACAAGTCAAGGCCATGTAGTCTGAGACACAACTCCCAATTTCAACAAAATATTTCCTGTCTTCTAGATAAGACTTGAGCCAACTTAGGGCAGATCCAGAAATGCCAACCCAGTCTTGGAGTCTGTGCATAAGGATCCCATGATCAACAGTATCAAAGGCAGCACTCAGGTCTAGCAGGATTAAGACAGAGACTTTGCCATCATCAGTGTTCAGGCGGATGTCGTTGGTTACCTTGATAAGAGCAGTTTCTGTGCTATGATGGGGTTTGGGCGGCCGTGGTGCAGCGGTATGGTGGTCGACCCATGATCGTAAGATTGCAGGTTCGATTCCCACCTTGCACGCCCATGAGTCGAAGTGTCCTTGGGCAAGACACTGAACCCCACCTTGCCTCTGGTGGTAGGCGGGCGCCTGTGTTTGGCAGCGGAGCCGCCACCAGTGTGTGAATGTGTGAGTGAATGTGTGTGTGACTGGGTGAATGGGTCTGTGACTGTAAAGCGCTTTGTCCTTGTAGGAAGAAAGGCGCTATATAAGTATACGCCATTTACCATAAAACCTGACTGGAAAACATCAAATGAATTGTTTAATAAGAGAAAATCAGTGAGCTGTTGGTAGACAACTTTTTCAAGGACTTTTCCTAAAAATGGCAGATTAGAGATAGGTCTGTAATTATTCAGTACAGTGGGATCAAGACCGCTCTTCTTCAGGAGAGGTTTAATGACTGCAGTTTTTAAGGCCTCTGGAAATATTCCAGATTGAAGAGACATGTTAACTATTTGAGTAATTGATGGCAACACGCTGTTCAAGACAGACTTTAGAAATCTAGTGGGTAACACATCAAGGCAGCATGTAGACGAGCTCAGACGGGTGATGGTCTCTTGGACAGTTTGGTCAGTGACAGGTATAAAGTGAGTCAGCTTAGAGTGAGTAGGTGGCCGTTCGATAGTTATATGTGTTGTGGAGTTGATGGCTTTTTTAATGCCCTGAACCTTGTCATTAAAGAATACAGCAAACTCATTACATTTAGGTGTGCAAACCAGTTCTATTGGTAGCTGGGTTGGAGGGTTAGTTAATCTGTTTACTGTTGTGAACAGGACACGAGAGTTGCTGCTGCAACTTCCAATGATTTCAGAGAAGTACCTTTCCCTTGTTCTGCATAATATCTGGTTGTAAGCGTACAACTCCCCCTTGTACATTTCATAATGAACCTGGAGTTTTGACTTGCGCCACTTTCGCTCAGCTCTGCGGCACTGTTGTTTCTGTGCCCTGACCAGATCATCGTTCCTCCAGGGAGCTTTCTGTCTATGTTTTCTCAATTTAACCTTCATAGGGGCAATGGCATCCAGAACATTCAAGATGCTAGAAGTAACAGAATTCAGCATTTCATCAACATTGGCACCAGAGGCGTTTTCAAGGTCTATCATTTCTACAAACTGTGCACTAGTGCTCTCATTTATTTGTCTCCTTTGGACAACTGCAGGGCCAGGCGGTGGTTTGGGAGCAACAGACAGGTCAAAGAATACACAGAAATGATCAGAGAGGGCGACATCAACCACACTGACATTGTGAATATTAACCCCCTTTGTGATGAGCAGGTCCAGAGTGTGCCCTCTGCTGTGGGTGGGGCAACTCACATGCTGAATTAGATCAAAGGTTTCAAGGACACCATTGAGTTCTTTTGCATTTCTGTCATTGACATTGTCAACATGAACATTAAAATCACCTGTAATGACTAGACCATCAAAGTCTGTGCACACAACTGAGAGCATTTCAGTGAAATCATCAATGAAACTTTGGCTGTGCTGAGGAGGTTTGTACATAACTATGCAGAGTAAGGGAGGAGTTTGTTTTAACTCAATCTTAAAGGACACATACTCAAATGATGAAAACACACCAAATGATAGTCTGCGGGTTGCAATATTATCTCTAAACAGTGCAGAAACACCTCCACCCTTTTTATTTTCTCGTATTTCCGATTCATGTTTGTAGTTGGGGGGAGTTGATTCGACTAGAACTATGTTTCCTGTGTTTTTGTCAAGCCATGTTTCAGTTAAAAACATAAAATCAAGATTAAAAGAAGAGATAAGATTATTGATTAAAAATGATTTGTTGCATAAAGATCTGACATTGAGTGCAGCAAGTTTGAGATTAGTTTCCTTGGGACTGGTCAAAACCTTCTTGCAAGGGATATCAACTAGATTTCTGTGATTGGACAGTCTAACTGCCCTTTTTTGCATTCTACGTGGTGCAACTACAGGTATAGCACCAGAAGGAAGCTGTTCATCACAGGGCCCCAGTTTGACATAACCTTTCCTAGGACACTGGGGGCCCGTTTCATCCTAGCTCTGGGGGATAGCACGTCTAGAGGCGCGCAGGGGAGGTCGAGTTGAGGGTTGTTTGGGTGATGGACCAGGAGGAGCGGGAGCTGGACGGGATTTGGGTGAACGACGGAGGGGGCGTGTTGGAGGGGCTTTGGATGAAGGACGTGTTGGAGGGACTTTGGGTGAAGGATGAGGAGGGGGCGCTGGAGGGGTAGGAGAGCTCCTGTGTGGTGTGAGGCTCACAGGTGTTAGGGGAGCCATCTTAATTCCTGACTTAATGAGGCTATCAAAATGGCTAGGTAGGGCCATGGGTGAAAGTGGGGGGGACGAAAAGGAAAGTGAGTCTTCACTGGGAGTAGATGTAGCAGGGGGCGTCCAGAGCTGGTCAGATGGTGGTATTTCTGGGGCCAAATCTGGTGGCTGTTGTTGTGGTTCTGTGGTTGGGTCCTTAGCTGGCGGTGGTTGTTGTGATGCTGGTGCAGCTGAGTCCTTAGATGGAGGTGGTTGTGGTGCTGTTGCTGCTGGATCCAAGTCATTGACCGGGGATGGTGGAGGTAGTTGTTGTTGCCGTTGTGCTGTGGTTCCTGGGACACTGGCTCGGTCCTTCCTTACTGCCTTTTCAGGGCCTTGGCCTCTATGCCCCAGAGCGTGGAGGAGGTTCTTCACTAACTCTCTTGCTCCACCTCTGTTCAGGTGTGGGCCTCTTCCCATGAATAGGTCCTTTCGTTTCCAGAATGTATTGAAGTTCTCAATGTAATGGAATCCTCTGGAAGCACACTCTCTGGAGAGCCAATTGTTCAGCTGAAACAGACGGCTGAACTTGAGTGACACCCCATCGATGTTAGGAAGAGGTCCACTGATGAATGCTTCAACCTCTACTTTGTCGATCTCTTCAAATAACTTGATGAAGTCTTTTTTCAGACGTTCAGATTGTTCTTTTTTGATATCGACAGCACCTACATGGATGATTACGCGTTTAACTCCTTGGTACAAGACTTTAGATAAGAGTCCTGTAATAACTGGAACAGTAGAACTTGGGCAACATAAAGTTTGCATTCTTCTGTGGCTGACTCCACTGATAGCGCCATCTCCAAGCAGCAGCGTATCTCTGACCTTGACGTTTGGCACAGATTTTCTTTCTGCTTGTGCTTTGTTGCCAACATTATGACTCCTCTTCTGTGGTCCAATTTCACTGTGTTCTTCAATATCACATTGTGTTAGGGGTAAAAATCTGTTTGTGAGCTTTATTTCGGATGTTTTGTCATCTTTTCGCTTTGGCTTAACACAGAGTTCCTCCGCACAAAGTTTCGGAAAAGACACAACATCACTCAGGTCTATGTCACTGTTATTCTTCTCATTTGTAGTAAGAGTGGGCTTCTTACCACCCGATGTCACTGGAAGGGTCTTGTGAAGTCCATTTTCAGTTTCCAAGCTAAATATCCGTGTTTGTAGCTCTTTTATTTCTTGTTGGTAGATCCGACAGCGTTCACAGTGGGGGTTTGTTTTTCTTCCTCCTCCGGACATGTCGCTGGCTTGTCAGACGTAAAAATATTGATTTGTATAGATGGAAGTCACAAAAAAGGATGACCAGTCTGATATTCCAGGATTTGTGGATGAGGTAAAATAATTAAAAATGATTAATTAAATGATTAAAAAGCAAATAAAGCAAATAAAGCAGGAAGCGGCAGGAGCAGGGGAAAAAGCGTCTGCACTCTTTTGCAGGGGGAGGAGTACACACTTCACACAGCTGATCTGGTTTTCCTAAACTCCCTTTGATTTCCATACCTTTTACAACACCTTGTAACTTCCGTACATCATCATAGTTACAATGACCCAAGATCTCATGCCAAGTTTGAATGTCATGACACACTTTACACTGATCATCAGGACTTACTTCAACAGTCGGTAAGTAGTACAAGTTTCCATTTTCATGGATATCAAACCTGCTACCATCTTTGGTGACCATGGTGCTCTCCCCTCTTCTGAAGGTGATTGTTGCTCCTCCATTGGCTGCCCTTGCCACTGAAAAGATTTCATGTGGATATGATGGCATAAAGAGTGCATTTCGTAGTTGGGCTCTTTGTTGATTTCCAGCGTTGTCTAGTATGTAGATCATTGCTGTCCCTCTTCCTTCCTCCATTCCACTGCACTTGGTTCCATCTGCTAACTCCACTGAGTGAGTCTCAGCCTGAAACGAGTCGTTGAAACTTTCAAATTTCTCGAAGTCGTTTACAATGTGGGATGTGGCTCCTGCGTCCACCATGATGCCTTTCATCTTCAAGTTGTTCGGGGTGTTTTCTTGCATGCTGTACTTTGCTTTGAAGAAATGATCTTGGTTGGTTTTTTGTTCAACAGCAACTTTTCTGGCTTCATCTCGTCTCCCTTTTTTCTTGCACAAGGACTCTTGGAGTGTACTGCTTTTGCAAAAATTACACCAGACTTTTCTAAAGCAGTCTCTTGCCTTGTGCCCTTTTATTCCACACTTGTAGCATATCACAGTGGTACTTTCATCTTTCTTGTACGTGGCTTGCGTTATTTGAGTTTTTTTGTCTCTGTTTCACATGCATTTTCATCACGTTGTCAGCTTCTGTTCTGCTCATTTTCTCTGACTCCTCATAGAGTCTCAGTCTTCTTTTAAAGTCTGTAAATGTGATTGAATCTTCATTTTGTGTCACATGAATAGCTAGGGGCTTGAATGAATCTGGCAGTCCTGCTAGTATCATGGCTATGATTAGTCCGTCGCTCATCGTTTCACCTGCATCTCTTAATGCTGCAATGATGTTCTCTGCTCTTATTATATAGTCTGTTAAACTCTCTTTTTCTATCATGCGTTGCTTGGTTAAAGATGTGTACATATTTATTATCCGTGGCTAGCTTTTTCCAGAATAATGTTCTTTTAAAATCCCAAGGGCTTTTCTGCCATCATCTGCTGCTTCATGTCGTATCAAAGACAGGCTTTTGTCATCTACCAGCCTAATTAGCTCCGCGTAGCAGTCAGCATTCTTTCTGCTATCTGCCAAAAGTTGTTCCACGTTGGTGCCAACAGGTGCACGTAAAATAGTCTCTTTAGGCTTTATGCTATGTAGGTGACCCAGAAGTCTAGTTTCCCACAGATCATACTTATCTTCGGATCCGTTGAAGAAAAGCTGCGGTGCCGCCATGATTCCCGTCATTGATCTGCCCGCCATGTTTCACGTCGCTCTTTCAGTTGTTCTTTTTCTTTCCTTCAACTGTCAGCAACTTTATTCCGTGATGCGTAATACGTCGCATGTAGACTGTCCCGACAATAACTTCTTTTCGTCTATGAGCTGTTTCACCAGTAGCAGAAGCTTCGCGTTATTCTTCGCGCCTTTTTCTTCTGTTCAAACTCACTTGCGTCCGTTGCTGTCTGGGCCCATAACCTGTTGAGCGCAGCTCCGATCTTTCATCCGCGTGGTGGATAGAAGAAGAAGACTCCGGGACAGGATCAACTTTAGCCTCCTCTAGGCATATTTATTAACCATTGAGCACGGAACAAGAACATCTCTCTCGTACATCAGGACTCATTCATTCAGCGAATGATGTCATCAACCCTCGACACAGAGATACAACAATGACTCACGGGAACAGAAGTGACTCATGGGAAATGGAGTAGAAAGAGTAAGAGTGAAATAGTTTACATATAATACTTAACAATACACCATTTCCATGACTTTGTATTATCCCCCCCCCCCTTTGTCCTGTCCGAATAGCTAAAACATATTTAACTTCATGTCTGTTACAAAAGGGGTTTAAGTGAACACAGCAGAGTAACAAACAACCCTGATTGCAAAAGCCATCACAAGAGGCTCTCAGCTGCAGTCTATGTTTATTTGCTCAACAGGACAAAAACAAAAAACATTGGGGAAAAAGATCACATTTATGGGGTTGAGTGGACGCTGGCATGACTCCTGCCGCTGCTCACCAGTAACTTTCTCAATTTCAAACCTATTCTGAGATGAAAGATTTTGGACTGTGAACATTGATAATACACTTTTGCTTGTTTTTTCGAACTGCAAGCCTCAATAATAACTGACAACTGGATTTACGCCACTACTCCATTCTGGGATTTGGTTAGCTAGGAGTTCCATGCTTCAGTCTGCATTCCCTGGGCCTTGTCCTGTCAGTTATGCTCATGTGTAAAACTGTATTTCTGGTTGGCTCTAACCTGGACCCTTCTCTGGCTTTTCCACCACCCCATGGCCGGGCTCGTCCAGTACTCAGCGTCGGGACTCTTCCATCTTTGCTACACATGGACTCCCTGCTCCCGCCTTGCCGGAGGTACATCCACGGTCTGGTGTTATGTCCCCGTAACACCAGACGTTCTGTGGACCACAGAGTGCTCCTTTGCCTCCCCGGATCTGCAAACCCGACTGCTTCTGCTCCACAATAAGTTCATCACAACCGTCAACTGTCAACTTTGGCCTCATCATCATCCGCTCCCTCTCTAACAAGGGTCAGCTGATTCAGGATTTAATTGTGGATCGTAAGTTTGACTTGTGTTACAGAAACTTGGCAGCAACAAAATGACTTTTCCTTACTTAATAACTCCACCCCTCCCGGTTCCCCACCCCTCATGCAGCTCCATTGAGTGCACTGCCTTCATGCCTCTTGAACCCACACCAACTGTAATAGCAGTGGTTAACCACCCCCAAAGCCAAACAGTGACTTTCTGGATTCATTTGGAACTCTCCTCACTCACCTGTCATCTCTCTCTCCCAATGTTATGGTTAGTTTTTGCTTCCTTTTTGTTTCTGTCATGTTTGAGTTCTGTTTCCTGTTTTACTTTGAAAGGTTTCCTGTTAAGTCCATGGTTTTGAGTTTTACTTCTCTGGTCCCAATCTCTCCTGATCACGTTCACCTGTGTCTTGTCAGTCCTGTTTGTATTTAAGTCTCGTCTCTGCTTTCCTCTGGTGCTGGTCCATCCCGTCTCTTCCCTGACCCTCATTTCCCTGACAGTCTTCTGCCCTGTTTGCCTGTTGAGCCCACAGTAAGTTTGGTTTTGGTTCCCTGCTTGGCAGCGCTTTCTGTTAGTTAAGGGATGGTGCAGCGGTAGGGCGGTTGACCCATGATCATAAGATTACAGGTTCGATTCCCGCCTTGCACGCCCATGAGTCGAAGTGTCCTTGGGCAAGACACTGAACCCCAGCTTGCCTCTGGTGGTAGGCGGCGCCTGTGTTTGGCAGCAGAGCCGCCGCCAGTGTGTGAATGTGTGTGTGACTGGGTGAATGTGTGTGTGTGTGACTGTAAAAGCGCTTTGTCCTTGTAGGTAGAAAAGCGCTATATATATGTATACGCCATTACTAAACCACCTGCCCTTCCGTCTCTGCATTTTTTTATGCTCATCAATCCGTGAACCTGAAAGTCTTGGCTTCAATCAATGCGTTCAGCTTCCTACCCACATTAAGGGACACACTCTGGACCTGGTCTGCTGCTCTGGGTTAACCCCCACTAACTGCTCCACAGATGAACTTCATGTGACTGATCACTTTATTGTTTCTTTTAACATCCCCCTCTCCTTATCTGAGATTTAACCCACTCGCCTCATCTCTATGTAAGCGATTGTGTAGCATAAATAAAAAGCAAAGTCAAAACCAGAAATGCTTTTTCATTTTCAAAATGAAGCTGCATTTTTTGACTCAAAATTAAAATGGAAAAACAATCCACAAAAATGCTTTTTCTTTTTCTTCTTCAACACTGCTTATTCTGTCACTTAATTAAAATGATAAATAAAATGGTATTTGACATTTCATTTTCAAAAAGGTCCCTGGTAAATGTGTAGCATAATTCATTTAGAAATGTCTAATTTGACAATTAAAATGGATTAACAGAAATGCTTTTTAATTTTCAAAATGTAGCTGGATCAAATGCCTCAAAATTAAATGAAAAAGCAATATTTCAAAATGCTTTTCATTTTATACTTAAAACCGCTTATTTTGTGTCATAATTAAAACGAAAATGCAAAGAGGGGATGGCATTTGCATTTTAACATCCACCCTGCGAAACTTGGAGCAATATTCATTTCTTAAATGCAATAGCAGAGGGGAGGCGGGGCGATGACGTCACTGCTTTCACCGTGTGTCCGGCTGCTGACTGACGCACACACACACACGCACCAGGAGCAGACTGTGTTAGCGGCAGAGAAAACGGCTTTGAGTTGGTTGTGAACTTCTGATGAGTTTCCACAGCTTCTCAGATTTATTAAGTTCCAGGAATCCAGGTTTGAGCAGGCCAGGTCCAGCGGTTTTTGAACAGGACCCGGTTTTACGTAATCTTAATGTGAAAAATGCAGCAGAATGTTCCTTTAGCTCCCTCGCGAATCAGAAGCTGTGAATCGTAAGCCAACTTCAGCGTCGTCTGACCGCACGGATTTAAAAACATATAATCGAGCAGAGCAGGCCGTAAAATATTAGCATAACGGTAATAAAAGCACATTATGAAGATAGTCTCCTGCAGCTTCGCGCTAAGTGAGTGTTTTTGGTCCAACCAGCAACGTTTAGCATGGAGAAATCTGCTGTCTGTTGATGGGGCTCCAGCTGTCATCAAACAGTAAATTCACCGCGAAGCTGCAGATAAATGTGTAAATATCTGTGAATTACATGAGTCTTTATTTTGTTCTGGACACCACTGGAAACACAAATTCATTTGATGGTTTCTCAGATCGCAGCAGCATTTCCTCCTTCAGCGATCATCGGGAGCTTCGCGCTCCGCTGTGCGAAGGCAGCTGGCGGTCCGAAGAACAAAAGCGTGTCTGCGGTGCGTCAGGAGGAGGACCGCAGAAGGCGGACATGCAGCTATGTAGTCCTGAGAAGCTGTGGAAACTCATCAGAAGTTCACAACCAACTCAAAGCCGTTTTCTCTGACGCTAACACAGTCTGCTCCTGGTGCTTGTGTGTGTCTGTCAGCAGCCGGACACACGGTGAAAGCAGTGACTTCATCGCCCCGCCTCCCCTCTGCTAATGCTTTTTCGAAATAAAAATTGCTCCAAGTTTCGCAGGGTATGGAAGCGATTATGTAGCATAAATAAAAAGCAAAGTCAAAACCAGAAATGCTTTTTCATTTTCAAAATGAAGCTGCATTTTTAGACTCAAAAATATAATGAAAAAGCAATCCACCAAAATGCTTTTTCATTTCCTTCCTCAACACAGCTTATTCTGTCACTTAATTAAAATTAAAATGAAAATGGTATTTGACATTTCATTTTCAAACAGTTCTCTGGTAAATGTGTAGCATAATTCATTTAGAAATGTCTAATTTGACCATTAAAATGGATTAACAGAAATGCTTTTTAATTTTCAAAATGTAGCTGCATTTTTTGACTCAAAATTAAAAAGAAAAAGCAATACTTCAAAATGCTTTTTCATTTTATACTTAAAACCGCTTATTCTGTGTCATAATTCAAACGAAAATGCAAAGAGGGGATTGCATTTGCATTTTAACATCCACCCCGCGCAAGTTGTCACAATATTCAATTCGAAAAAGCATTAGCAGAGGGGAGGCGGGGCGATGACGTCACTGCTTTCTCCGTGTGTCCGGCTGCTGACTGACACACACACGCACCAGGAGCAGACTGTGTTAGCGGCAGAGACAAGGGTTTTGTGATGGTTGTGAACTTCTGATGAGTTTCCACAGCTTCTCAGGACTAAGTAGCTGCATGTCCGCCTTCTGCGGTCCTCCTCCTGACGCACCGCGGACAAGCTTTTTCTGCGGACCGCCAGCTGCCTTCGCACAGCGGAGCGCGAAGCTCCGATGATCGCTGAAGGCGGAAATGCTGCTGCGATCTGAGAAACCATCAAATGAATTTGTGTTTCCAGTGGTGTCCAGAACAAAATAAAGACTGATGTAATTCACAGATATTTACACATTTATCTGCAGCTTCGCGGTGAATTTGCTGTTTGATTTATTAAGATCCAGGAATCCAGGTTTGAGCAGTCCAGGTCCAGCGGTTTGTGAACAGGACCCGGTTTAAGGTGATCTTAATGTGAAAAATGCAGCAGAATGTTCCTTCAGCTCCCTCGTGAATCAGAAGCTGTGAATCGTAAGCCAACTTCAGCGTCGTCTGACCGCACGGATTTAAAAACATATAATCGAGCAGAGCAGGCCGTAAAATATTAGCATAACGGTAATAAAAGCACATTATGAAGATAGTCTCCTGCAGCTTCGCGCTAAGTGAGTGTTTTTGGTCCAACCAGCAACGTTTAGCATGGAGAAATCTGCTGTCTGTTGATGGGGCTCCAGCTGTCATCAAACAGTAAATTCACCGCGAAGCTGCAGATAAATGTGTAAATATCTGTGAATTACATGAGTCTTTATTTTGTTCTGGACACCACTGGAAACACAAATTCATATGATGGTTTCTCAGATCGCAGCAGCATTTCCGCCTTCAGCGATCATCGGAGCTTCGCGCTCCGCTGTGCGAAGGCAGCTGGCGGTCCGCAGAAAAAGCTTGTCCGCGGTGCGTCAGGAGGAGGACCGCAGAAGGCGGACATGCAGCTACTTAGTCCTGAGAAGCTGTGGAAACTCATCAGAAGTTCACAACCATCACAAAACCCTCGTCTCTGCCGCTAACACAGTCTGCTCCTGGTGCGTGTGTGTGTGTCAGTCAGCAGCCGGACACACAGAGAGAGCAGTGACGTCATCGCCCCGCCTCCCCTCTGCTAATGCTTTTTCGAATTGAATATTGTGACAACTTGCGCGGGGTGGATGTTAAAATGCAAATGCAATCCCCTCTTTGCATTTTCGTTTGAATTATGACACAGAATAAGCGGTTTTAAGTATAAAATGAAAAAGCATTTTGAAATATTGCTTTTTCTTTTTAATTTTGAGTCAAAAAATGCAGCTTCATTTTGAAAATTAAAAAGCATTTCTGTTAATCCATTTTAATTGTCAAATTAGACATTTCTAAATGAATTATGCTACACATTTACCATGGACCTTTTTGAAAATGAAATGTCAAATACCATTTTATTTATCATTTTAATTAAGTGACAGAAAAAGCTGTATTGAGGAAGGAAATGAAAAAGCATTTTGAAATATTGCTTTTTCTTTTTAATTTTGAGTCAAAAAATGCAGCTTCATTTTGAAAATTAAAAAGCATTTCTATTAATCCATTTTAATGGTCAAATTAGACATTTCTAAATGAATTATGCTACACATTTACCAGAGAACTGTTTGAAAATGAAATGTCAAATACCATTTTAATTTTAATTTTAATTAAGTGACAGAATAAGCTGTGTTGAGGAAGGAAATGAAAAAGCATTTTGAAATATTGCTTTTTCTTTTTAATTTTGAGTCAAAAAATGCAGCTTCATTTTGAAAATTAAAAAGCATTTCTGGTTTTGACTTTGCTTTTTATTTATGCTACATAATCGCTTCCATAGCAGGGTGGATGTTAAAATGCAAATGCAATCCCCTCTTTGTTTTTTCGTTTTAATTATGACACAAAATAAGCGGTTTTAAGTATAAAATGAAAAGCATTTTGAAATATTGCTTTTTCATTTAATTTTGAGGCATTTGATGCAGCTACATTTTGAAAATTAAAAAGCATTTCTGTTAATCCATTTTAATTGTCAAATTAGACATTTCTAAATGAATTGTGCTACACATTTACCATGAACCTTTTTGAAAATGAAATGTCAAATACTATTGTCTATCATTTTAATTAAGTGACAGAAAAAGCTGGGTTGAGGAAGGAAATGAAAAAGCATTTTGAAATATTGATTTTTCTTTTTTTTGCCCCCTCCATAGCACTGAAACTGCCCCAATAAAAATCACCAATGGCCTTCTCCTAGCAGCTGATTCTGGACTCATGAACTTCCTCATCCTCCTCCTCCTCCTTGACTTGACTGATAACTCTGGTTTTTGACAGACGGAAAAGTCTATTCAAGGTTGTGGAAAATGGACAAAAGATCAAAGGAAACATCAAGCTCATAAAGAATAAAAATAATTAGATTAAATAATTAAAATGAATATCCTGTATTGAACACTAATGTATAAAGTAAAATTTTTTGTTAAAAAAGACTGTTGTTGCATAATAAGGAAATAAAACACTTTATGTTCTTAATTTGTTATTTATTTATTTTTCATCCTCAAAAAGTATTGATAAGAGTACCGTTAAAATACCGGATCGATAAGCAGTATCGATAAGAGTAGTAGTACCGTTAAAAACTTAACGATACCCATCCCTAGGAGGAGGGTTCATGTTTTTATTCTGGCAATCATTGTGGCAATCTCAGTTATGCTCTGTTTTGCTCTGCCTTGCTCTCGACTCAGAACTAACTCTTGTTCTCATGCCTCAGGAAACCACTTAATGAGTGATGCCAGTGTGGACCCTCTGCTAAGCAGCATCAGTGAGCCTGCAGCCTCTGCCTCTGTCGCTAACTGCGTTAGCACCTCCAGCCACGCCACGAGCCATTCTCAAGTCCAGACCTCGTCAAAGCCAAGCCAATGTCTTCCACGGAGAAACAATAAATCTTTACTCACCTTCCACTTACATGTCATTACTCTGGGTTCCAGCGTCTGGGTTTGCTCCGCCTGAATATCATGACAGCACCTATTGTATGGCTAACTGTCTTCAGTCAGCTATTCCTTGAATCACTCCCTCAGGGGGTAATAATTCTGAAGATATCAATCTCTCCAAAGTACCTTCCTGTTACCATGGCCATAAGTCTGTTTTCAGTAAGGTTAAAGCTGGCACCTTACCTCTCTATAGATCTTATGACTGTTCTATCAAACTACTCAACGGTGCTACCCTACCCAAAGGAAGGTTATTTAATTTATCTGGTCCTGAGAAAGCAGCCATAGAAAAGTACATCCAAGAGGGACTTTCCTCTCATAGTCATCGTCTCCTGTTGGTGCTGGTTTCTTTTTGAGAAAAAAGACAAATCCTTAAGACCTTGTATAGACTTTCGTGAATTAAATCAGATAACCGTCAAAGACAAATACTCTCTCCCACTCATTAGTTCTGTTTTTGATTATGTCCAGAAAAACAGATATTCTGTTGAATATCTTGTTAAGCCTTTTGGCTTGACCATTGCACCCGCAGTCTTCCAAAGATGAGTTAATGACATCCTCAGGGATTTCATCAACTGTTTTTTTTGTTTACTTGAAAGACATTCTTATATATTCTAAAGATCCCACTCAACATGAGAACAATATTTACATGAACAACGATGGGATCAGCACTCGGCATAACCAGCTATCTTGATCGAAAAGAAATTTTGATTGTTAGCATAAGATGATGATGCTTGTTTATTTTTCCATGTGTTTTTTTAAGTTCTCTAAAATGTCTAGAAAGAATGCGAAGTCCTGCAATGTTGTACAAACGCAACTGAGGCCCAGCCTTCAAACCACAACCACGACACTGAGTGAGCCCAAGGCCTCACTCCACCCCACCCTAAAGCGGGCAAACTTTGACAACGCTGCCATTAAGGTGGAACTACTGACATCGCTGCGAAAAGATATTGCAGAAATATTCACGAAAGAGCTACAGAAAGAGCTCGGGGATGCTCTGTCAACTATCACGCTCAACCTGTAAGCTGTTAAAATGCAGCTAGCGAAAGACAAATGGGGGTGATGATGATTTGGAGTGCAGGTCGGGGCGTAAAAATGTCCGCATCGGAATATTTCCGGAAGCGCCTGACTCTTGCAGCACAATACCTATTGCAGCATTGCTAAAGGAGGCGTGTTATCTGGAGAAGAAGCCACTATTGGACTGCGCCCACCGGTCTCTCCAACCCAAGTCAAAGCCTGGTGAACGGCCTCGAATGATTGTGTGCAAATTCCACTACTACAGTGATTGTGAGACATCTTATGCTGTTCCAGGGAGGTTCCACGGATCAAAGTTTGATACCCGGCACTCTCCATCTTCCTGGACAATACGGCAATAACTGCTCGGGCACTTAATTACAGTGTTTTTGGGGGAGCTTTTTCATCTTTGCTTCTGTTTTTTCCGCTTTGTCTAAAGTTTTCAACATGTCAGTGCAGACCTTTTTTGTTTCATGGTGGGAAACACTGCTGTTCATTGTTTATGGGGAGACTTTGGGTGTAGTTTTGTGTTATATGGGGGGGTTGAGGGGGGGAATCCATCCTGGAACCTCCAACTCCTCCTCTCTGCGCCTGGGTCCTTCCATAACCCTCACTGTGCCAAACTAGTGCTCTAACAGGCTACTGAGCTTCTTCACATGCACACTTGTTTACTCAATCCTCGTCAGCCTTGTTGGGCCTTGTTCACATACCTCCGAAGACCCAGTCGTCCTATCCTCCCTTCCTCCTAGCTAGTCTCTCCTGGGAGATTGAGACCGCCATCCAACAAGCCCTGGCCACTGATCTGGACCCCGAACATGGACCAGCAGATCGCCAATACGTTCCAGCTTCTGTCCGGTCACAGGTTTTGACATGGGTCTATGCCTTTTCTTGCCATCCTGGTTTCCATCACACCCTGCTCCAAGTCAGACGCCATTTCTGGTGGCCCTCCATGATCCTTGACACTAAGGTATTCGTTGCTGCTTGTACTGTTTGCGCCACTAGTAAACCAACTCATCAGGTTCCGGCTGGCCTTCTTAATCCACTTCCAATCCCTTCTAGGCTTTGGACTCACATTGCAGTAGACTTTGTTACTGGACTCCTGACTTCTAAAGGCAACACTGTCATCTTGACCATTGTGGACCGATTTTTCTAAGGCTGCTCACTTCATAGCCTTGTACAAGCTGCCCACAACTACTGAGACTGCAAGATGCCTCATAGACGATGTGTGAGAAGACTATTCCAGGTGTGGAAATGTTTTTGCCAGGGATTGGGCGTCACGTACAGCTTGTCTTCTGGTTTCCATCCTCAGACGAACGGTGAGACGGAACATACAAATCAAGATTTGGAGTCTGCTCTTCTTTGCGTCTGTTCCCAGAAGCCCACCTCGTGGTCTGACCATCTCAGCTGGATAGAGTATGCGGATAACTCCCTTGTCTCCTCTGCCATTGGAAGGTCTCCATTTGAAGGCTCCTTGGGTTATCAGCCTCCTGATTTGGCGTCGCTTCCCAGCCCCTGTTTGCTCTCCAGGACAGAAGGTTTGGCTGTCAACCAAGGACCTTCCCCTTCGTACAGAGTCACGAAAAATTTCCCCCCGCAACATAGGACCTTTTGTTGTGGATTCGGTCATCAATCCTGCCAGTGTCAAACTACGCCAGCCACGCTCTATGAGGGTTCATCCTGTTTTTCACGTCTCCTGCCTCAAGCCTCTGGTCACCAGTCCTTTGTGCCCTCCGTCCTTACCCCCTCCTCCCGCCTGGTTGGTGCACGGCCATCCGGTCTACACTGTCCATCGCCTCCTGCATGTGCGCCAGCGGGGCTCTGGTCTCCAGTTCTTGGTGGACTGGGAGGGCTATGGCCTGGAGGACTGCTGTTCCTGGAGGGTGCCCCGTTCCTTCATTGTGGACTCTGCTCCGGTGAGGGATTTTTGTCCCCGGCATGTGGAGCAGTGTCGGCCACAGGGTGGCATCCCTTGAGAGGAGGGGGGGTCCTGTTAGGAGCCTGGTCACATCATTGCACCTCTTCTAATCAGGCTGCAGCCTTTGCAAGGAACCACCACCCTTCAGCCCACATCAGTCCGTCTGCTTCATGAGGCTTAGTACTGACTCCTTAAGCCAAGTCTTAAGTCTAGTTGTCATGCTAAGTTCCTCATATTTTTAGAAATCTAACCCACTTTTAATTCTGCCTCTTCAGTGATTACCACCAGCTACCTTCACCCTTGGTCACCTATCGCAGCTTATCCAAACATCAAGTCAAGCTCATCTTTTCTTCAGTCATCCGCCCAAGTCAAGAACCATCCACGCCAGAACCGTCCAAGACCGCTGGGACTAAATAAAACCCTCTTAACTCATCCATCTTCCGTCTCTTTCCTGCTTCTGGGCCCAGCCTCGTTCAACCTAACACTTGTTCAGTCCTGACGTTAGCAGAAAGCATGTTAGAGTTTGGTGGCACAGATTACTCAAAGGGAGAGCCTCTTTTCTTTTTCTTGCCTTTTTTTCCCCACAGAAATACACATTTTCACCAACAACCCATGAAAAGTTAATTGCTTTACTACAGAAACTTGTTAAGGGAATTTAGCAAGTTTTTTTTTTTTTGGGGGGGGGGGGGGGGTGTATTTCTTAGAGTATTTGTCTTCTTGTTGAGCACTCCAACTGAAGGCAGACTAAGAAAGAACTATGAGTTGTGTTGGGGAGGGAAGCTCGACACACAGCACTGTTTTAGACAAGCTTTATTTAATCAGTGCAAATGCATCAACAGGAAATGCATTTCATCTAAGGTTGCCTCAAGAGACATGCCTTGAAGAACCGATCCATGAAGATCTTGGATTCCTCAAACTGTGATTTACAACTAAAACAAATGTCACTCAGTGGTTGGAAACAACCCTAAGGCTGCAGGTCTTTAGGTATGAAATTCTATTGTTTCAGTAATAATTTTCTTCTCCTTCTCCAAACCCAGTCTGAACTATCTCTTTGATTCTTTGTGTCTCTGTTGGTGGAGTAGGGGGCAGAATGGCTTTAAACTCTCCCTCAATTTGGGCCATCCTGGCATCCGTCTTCCTTTCAAATTCTTTCTTGTTCTTCAGGACCAAATGCATGATACCATCTTGAGCTTCTTGGCAGGACTCCTGCAGCTTTATTCTCTCTTGCATGAACTCTGGCTTCTCCTTGTCCATGGCCATAAGCTTACCCAAGCTGCTCACTCTGTCCATCAGGTACTTGTTGGACACTTCACAGTAGGTCCCTGAAATCATATGGACCAGACTGGCGATGTTGGAGGCTTCAAAAGCCTGGTTGTACAGCATGTCTTTGGCAAAGAGCTTAGAGTTGTAGGACAATTTCTTTGTGTCTTCAGATGTTTTCACAAATTTGTGCAGCGTGGTTCCAAGGCTGGTTTTCACAATGGAGGCAACCATCTGGAAGAAGCGCACCATCTTCTCCCACTGCTCCTTCACTCTACCCATGGCATCCATCCCTTTGACTAGTATTTTGATGGTGGTGTCAAAGTCAATCTCTTTGATCTTGCAGTTCTGCATCTCAATCAGGATCTCAGTCAGTTCTCTTTGGTTCTGCTCCATGTTCTTTACAGCCTCCTCATATGACTCTCGGGTTTGCTTCAGTTGTTCTCGACTTTGCTCGATGCAAAAGCGAGCGTTCTCTGTCGCTCTCTGGCTGGCAGACTGACTTCCAGAGTTCTCCTGTGCTTTGCACATCATTGGGGGTTTGGGTTTAAAAGCTGGAGAACCAGACATTCTTTTGCTTTTACAGTCTAACTTTAAGCCATCGTCATACAGCATCTTTGTGTCTTTAATCAGCTTGCGTGTCGTTTTCTGATCACATTCCTGATCTGGTGCATATATTGCCAACTGTTCACAGATGTCAATCCCTCTTTGGCAGAGACGCAGAGCAGTTTCCCTTAGTTTACTTCTTGGAAGATCCTCCAACTCTTGATACATTCTTTTGAATTGATCTTGCGTCCATGTAGTCTTTGCACACTTGTTCTTCTGATCATAGATCTCTTTCCAGTCGATTCCTTCTTCACTTATAAACTGACTGAATGATGATGCGAGATTCAGAATTTGTCCTGACCTGCTCCAAATTTTCATTTCTGAAGTCAAATCTTTTTCGTCATCTTTATTTCCAGTGATTGTCTCTGAGCTAAAATTCTCTCTTTTATTATAATTAAAAAAACCAAAACTGAATATTCTCACAGCAGAGGTCAGTCCTTCAACTAAATCCATGCCAATCATCTCCCACCCTGATGGTATGGAATCCATAGATTTCTTGTACTGTTCTTGTGTCTCTTCCAGCTCCTTTGACATGGCCTCCATTGCTTTCTTGGATCGTTCATTTAGCTCCTTTGCAGTCTGTTCCTTCAATTTATTCTCCTCAAGTTTCATCCTGACCTTCTTCAGCTCTTCTCCGTGAAAGTGTTCAGCATTGATGCAGGCTTCCAGCAGTTCCTGGATTATATTAATAACATCTGCATACTTCTTTTCAACGCGTTCTGCTAGCACCACACATTCGTCTGCAATGCTGCGGATGTTTTCCAGCTGGTTTGGGAGGAGAGTTTCAAGGATTTCATCATTTCCTTGAAACAGAATCTTGACTGCTGCTTTCATATAATCTGGAACTGTGAAGGTATGAATCCGAATTTGATCCATGTTCTTGTGGGCTAAGTTGAATGCATGCCAGGCTGAGTTACAGATTTGCATGAGACTAGCCCTAAAGGAGTCTGGGTACTTTATGAACTTGAATCCATCTTTTGGGGGATTCTTGTTGATGGAGAAATCAGTCGTTGATGAGATGAAGACCAGCTCCCCGATGATGGCGATGGAGAGAGGAGCAGGAGCCAGGTACTCCTCCCAGTTTGCATTGGGGTGCATCAACATCTGGGTGGTGTTCCTCATCTCTGCCGCGGTGGTGAGACTCTGGGTGGTCTCTGCAATTTGGGTGTCCATTTCCTTTAAAAGCATCAAGAAAGAAGACAGATTACAAACCCGTTTCAGCTTTTTGAAGCTCTTGTGACAATGAACATGTTTTGATGTGGTGTGTTGTAGCTAAGGCTCATTTAGATGATTACACATGTAATCCAGACTCAGATCTCTTTTCATTAAAACAGACTGGTAAACATTACAACAAACGTTGCACCAATGCATCAGTCACTCTCATACTCTATTTTTGGATTTGGAATTGGTTTATTTCAAGTAATCAGAGCAAATATAATACTAAAACAAGACATTAATGTATATCTATTCAAGGATATATCAAGCAGGATAATTTGTCATAGAAATTGATTGGATGCATACAATCACATACACTAGTAAATAATTCAATTATTACTCTTAATTATAAATAATCATATTAGCTCATTTGCATTTAGTTAATGATTCAATAAAACTATGAAATATTAGGTTGTCAGAACCCTGTCTTTACTTGTGAAGAGAACGCCTAGATATTTCAACTCCTTCACCTCAAAGAGTGACTCTTTCCTAACCGGGAAATACTGTTTCTTATCAGAGCCAGTGAATGCCTGCTTCAAGATCAAGTACACCCTTGAAGGAATGTACCTCTCTGCTTCCCTCACAACAAACTCATACCAACAGGGGAACTATTTTTCATCCTGCATATGTGAAAGCCCGTTCTTTTTCTGGCTTTTCACCAAGGCAGACACGTTTCTCTGTTTATCTCCCTATATCGAAACAGTATGCTTCCTTTGTCCTGTCCCTTATACCTGGGCACCAACTTCAGCTTTTTTCAATCTTACAATTGGCTAGCTGGACTTTAAACCAAAAGGACCTTTTTTCCCCACGCAAAGTAACAGACGAGTATGTAACCCTGGTGATTTTCAGCCGCCTCTATTTCTCCTGCTCTCTTTCTGTCCGTTTTGCTACGTACGAGTTATCATGAGTCTTGCACGCTCCCGAGAATTCCAACGAGACCTACACGCTTTGCCTCTTTAAAAATGGCGCAGTTCAGTCTGTTGTGGGTACTTGTGGGGAAGCTAGTTGGAACAACTGCTAAGGTACGCTATTTTTCGCCATCTCAAACCAAATTTATACTTTATTATTGAGAATGATATGGATTCAACTTTCAGACACCTCTGTCTGTGTGTCCAGTAGGGATGATAATACAAGCCTCATGAAGCTTCCATTGGGGTTCATGTAATTGTGCCGGAAAAATGAACCACCCATTCAGGGCTTTGAAACCACACAGAACAGCGGCATTTGGTGGTGGACTGGACGTATATCATATGCTTCAACTAAGCTCCTTGTAACACTTCGATGTGGAAATGATTATGAAAAGACAAAACAAAACAATGTTGTTAATGATGATTTAAAAAAAACAACGTAAAACAACACAACATGTGACGTTTTCTATGAGAAGTGCTTGAAACAGCAAAATACACATCACATGAAGAAAATAAACGCAAAACAAATTTTTGTATCATGCTGGTCTTGGCCTCTGGATGCAAACCCCATTGATTTTTCCACTGAGCTATCTCCACTGATACTGCTTCAACTTGCCACTGTAAATTGATTTAAGTATTTTTTTTATACACAACGTTCATAGTGTAATGTTTTATTCGGAGAAATAGAGTTGAAACGATCCTGAGCCACAGTACGTTTTTTACCAGGAGTCATGGTAAAGTGCAATGAATTGACGCTGATTCCGATACAGGGGAAACAATAGAACTGGTCGGAAAACGTTCGGGATTCATTTCGTGTTTCTAGAGAATAGCGCGCCCAACTGTTCAAAACACAAGTGACCATCTGAACCGTGGTTCCACCAAACGAAGCATTTGGCGCGTCATACGTCATCGACCACGTGATCTGCGCTAGTTGACACACGCCCCGAAACATTGTGCCAAATGTCTCTGCTTCATGAAGGTGAAACGCACGGCAAAGCGCTGTGTTCACGGGCCATCCCTAGTGTCCAGATATCACACATTCAGGATTTGTGTTTGAATTTAAGGCCTTCTTTATGTTTTTTGGACCTAGCATGCTAGCGCTAGCCTCCAAGCTAACAGAGCTTAACCAGTGTTTAGTATTTATTTGTCACAAAGCTTATTTTTGTAAACTCTTCATTTTACACAGAAATATCGAAGTGTTTTAACATTATCATCATGATGAACAGATTATATTCAAATTTATGGTGCAGTATTTATTTGAACTTCTGAATAATGAGTATTCTTATGAGTTATTTAAAATGTACATGTATGTAATTATTTAATAATTGACACTGGATGATTGAATAAATTAAACTATTTATGTGACCATGACGCATGTTTATATTGGTCCTCTCCCATACAGGCCAGGTTCTGTCTCTATCCCTTTTCCGTTGATGGTGAGCTACCCAGAATGAAAACAACCAACCAGAACTACCAAATAACACCTGTGCGGTAAGAAGAGGCGCAGGAGCTCTGTCCTTCCCCCCACTTAACATCTTACATTGCCTTCATCAAAGGCACAGTAAAATCATTTTCTTCCTGGACAATAAAAATGGACTGAATCTTGAAAATACAGCGACCTGCTGTTTGAGAAATCATAAACTATTCCATCTTGTAATCTTTTGTAAATATCTTGTGTATATTGTAAATGTCTTCTTTTGGGTTAAATATGTTTATCACTTCTTGCACCATAGCCATTGTCTCTATGTGTTTGTTTAAGCTCTTCACCTCCCTCCCTGAGACAAATCCTACATCTTCGGACAATAGCCTAAACTCAAAAATCTCTAAAGGAAACGAAATCCCAATTTATAAGTATCTCCATTCTGGCCAAAAGTAGACTTTTCCTGCTTGGATGGATTTTTTCCAGACAGATTCTGTGGAAGGCTTTTGCTCTTTGTATATTGGTATCCATTTGGATCTGTCACAAGAACATACAGAGGGCTGGATCGAAATGCACCTGGTTTATTAGCTCAGTTAAAAGTCCACAATGCAAAATAAGAGTCAGGCAGACAGGGGTCAATAATGAGTATGGGGGTATCAGAGAAGAATCTGGGGTAGTCAGGATTCAGGGGAGTTTTGTGACAGGTGGCAGGCAGATGGAGTTAGACATAACGGGGTCCGGAAATCAGAAGATCAGGTCTGGATACAACGATCATTAATGCAGGCAGAGCGGCTCAGTGAAGCTTAGAGCAGTGCTTAAGTATGCTGGGATTGATTGCAAATGAAAGTCAGGTGTGTGGCATCCAGAAACCGTGGGCTGGGGTTGCTGGGAGATGTAGTCTGTTCAGAACTCCGGAGACGGTTCCCACCGGTGACCAGAGGGTGAGACTGAGCTATGACTTCTGACGGTTATAAATAGGAAAGTTCATTTTATTTATTTAACCAGTTCTGTCTTTCTCACCCCTTGCCACTTCCCTCATCAAGATGATTAAAATGTTAAATGTAAATCGAAATATTAAAAATTAATGTAAATAAATTTGTAAAATCTGAGGGATCACATCGTATGCAAGCCGGGGGTGTCCCTGTCCCTGTCCCTGTGGAGCGGGGGTCTTTGTGTGGGGGTAACTGGACACTTTCCTTCTTTTCGCATTCCATCATGCACCACAGTATAACACACACACTCACCTGAGCACAGGTGTCACCTTAACTTGTGATGGTTTGTATGCACAAAAATGTGTGTGTGAGCAGGGGGGTATTCCAGAAAGGAGGTTATGCTAACTACCACTGTAAGTTTGAGGCTAAGGAAGCGGATAACCTCAGCTTTCGGTTCCAAAAATGGAGGTATGTTTCAGGGTATGTATAGTTGCTATAGCAACTCATGCTCTGAACATAATCTGGTCTGGAGCAGATTTAGTTGAAGGTTAGTTTGTTTCAGAGGTTTAATTTTATAAAAATGAGAAAATCTGCACCTTCTTACTTAGACATATGAGAGTTCAAGAAGTGCAACAAATTATTATGGAAAAACATTTAATTGAATTGGAGTAATATGAAATTTAGTTAGATAAATATGTAAATTTGAGTTGTATAAACAACTATTGAGTTGGATAGACGTCAAAAGTTAGGTTGAAAAAAATTTAACTCAATTACTTGTTACCCAATTGAATCAATTAATTCATCTTCTTCCGTTTGTTCCCTTTCGGGATCACGGGGCTGCCGGAGCCTATCCTGGCCACTTATGGGCGAAGGCAGGGGACATCCTGGACAGGTCGCCAGTCTGCCACAGTTGAATCAATTCATTTAATTTGGATTATTTATATATTTGATTGAGACACAATGAAAATAGAAATGAGATAGAAAGTCATGCGTTTACTTTGTCCGTTCTTTTCCAAGCAGAAACTCTCTTTTGCTGATGATGCAGCCGTGTTACTTTTGTGATGGCTTTATAATCTTTATACGCCGTCATTAAAATCTTTGACTCTGTCTCACGGAAGTGTAGCGCTCTCTTTTTTTCTCCATGCGTTTCCATGGTGACTCCGTAAATCGGCGATCCATTGAGAATGTCTTTATGTACTTGCCGTGCACGTGCATTAACCCAGGGTTAATACAGGTAAACAATGTTAATGGGGCAATCACCGCATCAATGGCGAGCAATGAGGTAATGCCCTTACCGCTGCTGCCTCCTGAGGGCAGCCCAGCTGTCTGCAGCTGACCGCTCCCACAGAGGATGGTGAAATGCAGGGAACAAATTTCACATACCTTGATGTGGGACAGATAGTAGGATTTTACTTTACTTTTGAATATGAATAAAACGGTGAGTAAATGAGAGTACATCAAGTTGAACCTCAAATACTGTATAATATTTTGCTGTCAAAATTATACAAATATAAACATGCTACAGAACAAAACAAACAAAGCCTGGAAATATTAATAAGGAAAAATTTAAAATCCTTCAGTTTTCTTTGCTCTTTTGTCATTTTGTTAGAGCTGGATTCCTGCATCATTTTTAATAATCATTTCATTTCTTGGTGTGTGACGTCCTGGAGCACAGGAGAACTTTGGAAGTCAGTCTGCCAGCCAGAGAGTGACAGAGAACGCTCGCTTCCGCATCGAGCAAAGTCGAGAACAACTGAAGCAAACCCGAGAGTCATACGAGGAGGCTGTAAAGAACATGGAGCAGAACCAAAGAGAACTGACTGAGATCCTGATTGAGATGCAGAACTGCAAGATCAAAGAGATTGACTTTGACACCACCATCAAAATACTGGTCAAAGGGATGGATGCCATGGGTAGAGTGAAGGAGCAGTGGGAGAAGGTGCTGCGCTTCTTCCACGCTGCACAATTTTGTGAAGACATCTGAAGACACATTTTTTTCCCCGGTTCCGGGTTACAGCACAGCACAGGACATGTGTGTGGCTCTCTGCGGCTATACAATTATTTTCAAATGACTTAAAAAGTTGATTTTCTCCCAAAAAGAAAGCTGACCATTGCCCGTAAGAAAAACCAGGACTATGAAGACCTTAAAGTCTCTTGATGAAATCCAAGCTGCGTTGTATCCATTTATGGAACAAGTGACAGCCAAGCTAACGCCGATCTAGGAGCTACTGGAAGAATTCCGAAGATTCCGCGCTAAAAACGAGCAACGAGAAAACCGGGTCGACACTAGACGATGTGGAACAACAAGTAAGGATGAATAATGTCATTCTCACTGGAGTATCGATCAAACCTCGGGCAAAGCTAAATGCAGCTGGAGTTAGCATTGCTAATGCTAATAGCGCTAGCGTAGCTAGCAGTGCTGAAACGGAGATCGGTGGAGAGTCTGTGGAACACCAAATGAAATCATTTCTCAAGTCAAAAGGGATTTCCTGGATCTAAATACCATTGAGACCTGCTACTCGCTCCCCAGGAGAAAGGAGACGGATAAACCAACGATCCTCATCAGGTTTGTGAATCAAAAACACAAGCTAGCTCTGATGAATCAACGTAAAAATCTCAGAGGATCTGCTGTTTATCTGAACGACCATCTGACCAAAAGGAATGCTGAAATCTCCAAACATGCACAGCTTCTCAGGAAGTAGAAGCAGATCGAGAACACTTGGGTTAAAGGCTGTAGGATTAACGTCAAACCACTTGGTCCACCGGACCGGGCCAAGGTTCTGGTTGTGAACACCATGAAGGACTTTGAGAAGTGTTTGAGTATGGACGTCTGAAACAACATGCAGTAAATCAAAGAGCCAAATATTTTCAAGAAATATGACGCCTAGATTCATCATTTTTTTCAAAACTCTGAAGTGATTCTGAAGAGTTCTGACCTGCAGACAACTTGACCTCAACTTTCAGCGCCGCTGATATCAGCTGAAGAAGGATATGGACCTCTATCTAATGTCTGCAGACATAACATTGAAGAGAACTATAAACTCTGTTTAAACCCAGAAGAACGGCTGTTAATCAGCAGAAGAAGAAATACCAACCTTGGTCATTCGACAGATTATGGACCCTTTTTATTTTTACTTCACAGCATTACTTTATTATAAAAAAAAAATACCAAAAAATAATAAAACAAATGATTAATCAATTATTGAAAATTGTTAAATTGATTGACTTTTAATGATATTACTTCGATGCTCCAAAAAATTGATAAATTGATTCATGATTATTCCTAGGGAAACATAATTTTGCACATATTTTTAACTTTTGATACTTGATCAAATTTTGCTATGTAAATTCCAGAAACAGTGTTATGTCTATTTTACTGATATAGTATTATTTTTTTACTGTACCAAAGTACCATAATCTTCATATATTTGGATACTTCATTGCCATGTTGATTTCTAAAAGTTATTACATAATAATTAAGTAATTCATATTTGTCATGTGCTTTATTGATACTTCAGGATTCTTAATTCTGTCTGATAAAAGTCTGGAGCCGGATAATGATAAATCATGTTATAAAATGGTTACAGTAGAACAGGGCTGGGATTATATAACTTCGCTTCCTTCCACTCCCTTTCAAGCAATCTTTATTAATGTCTAATTATCCAAAGTTTGATTAGTTAATGGACAAATGTATAACTGATGATTGTATTGTTTTTTGTTCCTATTTGATTGCTTGAAATAAACCATTTCAAATCAAATACGAGATCGCCACTGACTGTGTGTGCGCTGCCTTGTCTTGTGTGTGCGCGCGCGGCGCGTGCTGTATGAACAACAGCCCCGCCCCCCGTGCACACAAATAGACAGACAGAGCTCTCCGCTTCAACGAGAATACCGAAATTAATATCATCATTAATTAACGGAAAATTGACTGACTTGGTGAGTTAAATATGGCAGATAACGCTTGTGGGACACAAAAAAGAAAAAGTATCTTCTCCAGTACCGACAGCAGAACCGTTCAGGTCAGATCTTAACGATACTGCGGTCTTGAAGAATGTGGCCCCGGGGCTGGTTCTATACCGGGGCACGGTACCCATCCCTACCTACAACTCTAAGCTCTTTGCCAAAGACATGCTGTACAGCCAGGCTTTTGAAGCCTCCAACATCGCCAGTCTGGTCCATATGATCTCAGGGACCTACTGTAAAGTGTCCAACAAGTACCTGATGGACAGAGTGAGCAGCTTGGGTAAGCTTATGGCCATGATCATGCAAGAGAGAATAAAGCTGCAGGAGTCCTGCCAAGAAGCTCAAGATGGTATCATGCATTTGGTCCTGAAGAACAAGAAAGAATTTGAAAGGAAGACAGATGCCAGGATGGCCCAAATTGAGGGAGAGTTTAAAGCCATTCTGCCCCCTACTCCACCAACAGAGACACAAAGAATCAAAGAGATAGTTCAGACTGGGTTTGGAGAAGGAGAAGAAAATTATTACTGAAACAATAGAATTTCATACCTAAAGACCTGCAGCCTTAGGGTTGTTTCCAACCACTGAGTGACATTTGTTTTAGTTGTAAATCACAGTTTGAGGAATCCAAGATCTTCATGGATCGGTTCTTCAAGGCATGTCTCTTGAGGCAACCTTAGATGTATTACATTAGGAGACTGTCATGCAGGTTTTTAAAGATGTAGTTCAATCATTCAACATACTAACACGATGGGGAGAAACTCAGCTAGCAATGTGTGTTGTGCTTTAAGAAAGTTACAGCGCTCAGAAAGGAATGCTCATATTGGAGGGAATGATAGAGGCCAATGCTAGCAAAGCTGGTCTGTCATGTAGCCTGACGGGTCTTCCTATTTTGTGCCTGAGAGATCCCATGAAATAGGTTGTATTTTCTGTTGATGCATTTGCACCAGTGATGTGCGGTGAGGTTTATAACTGGTGAGGCACTGACTATTGAGTCCGATTTACAATGAAAGAACTAAATATTTCACCATCAATCCAACAACAGCTTACAGCTTATAAAATACACAAAATCATATTTGTCCTACAGAGAATACTTCTTTTATAGATGGATAGAACACTCTTTTTGTGTACAAATTATTCATATGTACTTTAAGAATATGTGTTCAGCACACATTTGACCCTCAATAACTATTTCTGGTATTTTTCCAACTTCAAACTCTGGAGCTTTAATAAGTTATTAAATATTACCTGTGAAAATTATAAAAATAAAAGAAATGATTTTACTTACATTTTTATCCACTTTTACCCCCTGTTATTTTAAAAAAGCAAACATTTAAAAACATGTTTGTCCTCACTTTTTGCATCTGTCTCCTGATCGTTCCCCACAAAAAACCCTGTGATCTCTTGAAAAAGTCTTCCTTATTTTCCTTTATTTTATGAGTTTCTTCCTCTCAATGGAGAAAGACGTCCTTTGTCTGTTTCTACGGCAGCAGTGTAGCTACATGTGTCAGCTCACGTCTGCCCCCTGCTGGTGAGGCATGCTTCACCTAAAGCCTTTCCTGCGGGCATATAGCAGGGCTTCCACTGTTAACATCGAGTCCTGCCATCAGACATGAGGCACAGCGCTTCTGAGCCTCACCTGGAGATTCAGATTCAGTCTGTGATCGCGCAACACTCAAATTCAGCGATTTGAACCCCAGAAACCTTGGAAAATGTGTTGAGCTGACTGAAAATGTATATTTAATAGGGGTATAATAAAAAAAAAAAAAAAAAAAAAAAAAAAAAAAATCGATTCGGCGATATATATTGCAATACGTCATTTGGCAATACTTGTATCAATTAAAAATGCTGCCAGGACGATATTTCTTTATTATTTATGAGCGTCCTTCAGCGTCTGACTCTTGTTGTCCACTTCACCCTCCGACCGCTAGTTGGCAGCAGAGAACACGGAGCCTCTTTGAGCGGCTCTACTCTGCACAAAATAACAGGAAGACTGCAGCCAGAGGCAGCGTTTTCTGTTGTTATGAGACATGAACTACTTAGTTTTTACTTGGAATGGAAACCAAACAGATACTCTGACCCATGTTGCTGCCAGTAAGTTATAAAAACATGGTTTGCTATGCTTTTAAGTGGCTCAGATAAATACGAGTGAAGCATGGCAGCAGCCAAGCCGATATGTAAACAAAGCCCCTTTTTTGTCACATTAAAGCAACTTTCCATCATTCTGTCCTGCTGCCTCATCATCACACTTTATTGTTTCTGGAAAGATTCAGTGTGTCCCCCACCTTTTATTTTTAAAGCACCATTCAGGCTCCTGAACTGTTTAAAATCACTAGAGAAGCTACACTAATGCTGAAAATAAACAGCATTTTAGTTCCCTAATAGAAACTTATTGGTTAAGGCTCATTCATTCTTTGTTTTTTCTTACACTGAAAAATATATATTTTTTGCAAATCAGACAATGTTGACTGTTCCGTTTCTATATTTTAACTTACCAAAATAAAAGCACTATGAATTTGCTTTGGTAAACGCAACTCATATATGCGATACAATTGCAGTGCTTAACATTGTGATCATTAAACCGAATTTGACCATTTTATTACAGTGGAAGACATTAAAATTCAGGTTGAGTTTTTTCAAAGTCATATTTAAAAAACCCAGGGTGCGTATCATACCGCCAGACTCTTGCCTATACACACCCCTGATATTTAACACAGATCAGTGGAAAATAATATTTACTTAATACATTTTTCTATTTTATCACGATTATGACAGGTGAGGCTCTGCCTCACTATCCTCACCTGACCGCACGTCACTGATTTGCACTGTCTAAAACAGTGCTGTGTGTCGAGCTTTTCTCCCCAACACAACTCAGAGTTCTTTCTTAAGGCCCATACACACCGGGACGAATATTCGCCAGGCGTTATTCGCCAGCGTTTTTCGCCACGTTTTTTGTGTTCACACCCAGGCGATTTTCGCTGACGATGAGCCGAGTGAACATGCAATTTCATTCCCTGACATTAGATGGCGCTTAATGTAAAACAGAAATACTCCTGTACACAAGGTGGCGCCGCGCAACTTTACGCTTCTTAAAGTCGCTTTTCACTCAGAAGAAGAGAGCAAGTATTTATGCGCTTGTCAGAATCAAACAAAGAAAACATGAATATTTCAAGCACCAGTGGCTCCAACTGGTGCTTGGTTCGGGGATATTTTAGAATGTCCGTCAATATTTCTTCGCGGCAGTGTAGATGCTACTTGGCGTCTATCTTCTTCGCTGGTATGTGTGCTCAGCAAGGCAGTTTTGTGTTTGAGCGCCCCCAAGTTGTGTTTTACTGTAACTTCAGAAGCTCCAGACACGTGTGCAAAAGCGCCATTCTCATTGGTCGAATAGATTTCGACGCGAGGCGTCAAAAAAAAAAAAACGAACCCAAGGCGTTTTTTTTTGACGCTTTGACGCGTGGCGTTTTTTCGCGTCGGTGTGCACACTCTCATTGGTGCCCTTTGTTTAGTCACGAGGCGTTAAACGTCGGCGAAAATCGCCGGCGAAATTCGTCCCGGTGTGAACAGGCCTTTAGTCTGCCTTCAGTTGGAGTGCTGAAAATGCTATGTCTCAGACTCTCATGAGGGCAGGGCCACCTTCTTAAAAATGCTTAAGCCCCCCTCGACTTCCTTTTGGAAAACCCATTCAAAATATTAAAGACACTTAACTAACCAATGGAATGATTTCTCATTGGAGGTTGGAGAAGACAGCTTTCAGCTAATAAATTAGCTAATATGTTCATGAATACAGGTTGCATTCAAACGAGTAACTCCATGGCATACAAAACACTCCTTAAAAATACCCCCTCCCAACCTATGCTCATGAGACAAGAAAAATTTTTCTTCCGTTAGTTTGGCTTCTGCAGCAGGCTTTGGAGCTGTTAGGAGGAAACTTCCTGGATCTGCAATATTTGCATTTCCACCTCAGGATCTCCAAGAGGAAGAACCAGGATTAAAATCCTGATGTGCTCAAAACCACTCTGGGTAGTTTTTGCTTCACTTCCGCTAAACAGTTGAACAAAAAAAATCAGAGCTTTGTTCCAAGATAATTTAGTTTCTGTTCCATCAGCTAATTTTTATTGGGCTAATTTCACTTCAAACATTGAATGGAAAAAAGTCTGGTCTTTACCACAAAAATACTTCTTAACAAACAGAGTGAAAGAAAACTGATTGTTGCAAAAGTTAATTAGCTTTACATTGGACTGAATAACGGAACAGCAAAAGAAGCAAAAGGTTTTGGCCGGGATGACGGTGAAAACAGGGAGACACTTATCAACTATTCTATTTTAAACTCCTACACAGATTTTATCCAGCAAAGCATTATTTAACTAAATTTAACTAAATTTAAGGTTGACATAAACATCAGCTGTAGTTTCTGCCAGAAAAAACCTGAAACCTGCTCTCATTTATTCTGGTCTTGTGAATTCACATACAAATTTTGGAAAAACTTTAACAAATTTATCACAGACTCTATGTTTGCTGATATACAACTAGGGATGGGTACCGTGCCCCGGTATAGAACCAGCCCCGGGGCCACATTCTTCAAGACCGCAGTATCGTTAAGATCTGACCTGAACGGTTCTGCTATCGGTACTGGAGAAGATACTTTTTCTTTTTTTGTGTCCCACAAGCGTTATCTGCCATATTTAACTAATTAAATTAATTAATGATGATATTAATTTCGGTATTCTCGTTGAAGCGGAGAGCTCTGTCTGTCTATTTGTGTGCAAGGGGGGCGGGGCTGTTGCGCACACACACACACACACACACACACACACAAGACAAGGCAGCGCACACACAGTCAGTGGCGATCTCGTAGGGGACACGTGAGCGCCCTAGACTAAGAACTAACGTTTCTGCATAAAATTAATAAAGTTTGCATCAAGGAGCCCCTACCATCCTGTCACCTTGCTGCTACGATGACCGTAAGTTGCGCTGTTTGTGTAGAACACGATGGAGCGGCGTGTTCTACACAAAACAACCAGGTAGAGAGGCGGGGCTTAGATTCACCGCTTATGATTCCAGACCCGTGAAAAACTATCAGCTGCTTCCTAATACTTGCTTCCACTTTCGGCTTCTCCCATCAGGGGTCGCCACAGCGAACAAGTCGCATGGTAAATTTGGCAATGTTTTACGCCGGATGCCCTTCCTGACGCAACCTTCTCAAACCGGGCTTGGAACCGGCAGAGGTAGAGAAGGGAACAGGGAGCAGACCGGAGTCGAACCCGGGTTTCACGAATGGAAGGCGCCGCAAACCAGCACGAGCTAAACTGGCTCCAGCTGCTTCCTAATACTTAATAATAATTAATGACTAATGATAGTTGTCATCTGTAAAATTAATATAATTTATTGGGTTTACTGGATTTAAACAAAAATAAATATAAAGGAGTCGGCATCAACGTGAATTTGTTTCCATCATCTCACTTAACTTAGCTCTGGGTGTTTGACAGACAGAAAAGTCTATTCAAGGTTGTGGAAAATGGACAAAAGATCAAAGGAAACATCAAGCTCATAAAGAATAAAAATAATTAGATTAAATAATTAAATGAATATCCCGTCTGGAACATTCTCATGTATATAAAGTAAATGTTTTGTTAAAAAAACAGTGTTGTTGCATAGTGAGGAAATAAAACACTTTATGTTCTTCATTTGTTATTTATTTATTTATTTATTTTTCGTCCTCAAAAAGTATCGATAAGAGTACCCTTAAAATACCGGATCGTTAAGCAGTATCGATAAGAGTAGTAGTAGCGTTAAAACCTTAACGATACCCATCCCTATGTATACAACTTTATTATAAAAACATACTTTTTGGTTTTCATAGCTTTGATGTCAAAGACTGTGATTCTTTTTTGTTTAAACATGTTATTATTTATGGCTAAATTTCATATAAACCAAAGCAAATTTTCCTAATAAAAAATCTGATTTCTTTGTGTTCAAACTGGAACTGCAGCATTATTTAAACATAATTTCAGCTTCAAAAAATACAAAAGCTCACAAAACAATCAACATTTGTAAATCTTTCGGAATGATGACATAAGTTTACTCTCGCATTTTCCTTTTTTATTTTATCTATTTTTTTCTATGTTTAGTTCTATTTTCTTTATTTTTATTTTTTATCATTTGTGTTTGTTGCTAATAATTAGAATCTTTCTAAGGATGTAACACGTTTATTCTGTATTCCGAATTGTAATGTACATTATATGTGCATAATTGTTATTATTTTTTTATTTTTTTGTTCTGTATGTTGCAATTGTTCAATAAGATAAAAATAAATCTCCAAGAGGAAGTGGAGGCGGGGCTTAACATTGTGAGAGTGGGACAGATTGCATTCTCCGTTTGAATTGGGAGTTAGAAAAAGAAGACATCCAGTAAATGACACTGCATTACATCAAGGGGGGGGGGTCTGTTACAATTACTCTTTAAAACAGCATGACAAATTACAATGCTAAAGATTTTAGGCTACCTTAAAATGAATTTATCATTTATAACTTTTTCTCTTTTGCCTTGTGGCAATGAATGAATCTTTGAAAGAAAACAAATAGTTTTTGTCACATTCATTTTTGGATGCAACATTTAATGTCACAAATCTCTTACAAACTTGTCCATAACTAAGTAATTTATATAACACCCCGTCCCCACCATTCCCTCCATCCCATATATCCTAAACCAGGGGTCGGGAACCTTTTTGGCCAAGAGAGCCATAAATGCCACATATTTTGAAATGTAATTTCGAAAGAGCCATACAATAATTTAGTGTCCCTTCCCCACACTGAGGCACGGAGACTTAACCTCTTTTAAAGTTCTTTATTCCGATTACTGCAGACCGCAACAAACGCCGTTCAATTAATTCAGCAACTCCTGAATCTCTCCCGCCGACACGAGAGCGCTTCTCCCAACTTTATATTCCCCTGCTCCCGCTGCAGCCCTCCCATTTCCCTTATTCGGCCCATAGCTGAACCCCATTGGTCCAAACTACCTAACAACAGGCTGAGCGACAGAACTGAGGGCCAATCAGATCTCTGCTTGACGCGTTCAATGAACTCCAGAACTTTTAACGCGGCCCAACAGCCATCCAACTCAGTCCGCGACAATTTGTTTAAAACTAAATATACAAATGAATGTGTGCATTTGATTTAATTTCAACATTTTTAAAGTACAATAAGTCTGTGGATTCTTTTTAATAACATTGTTATTCTGTTGCTAATAAATGATGAGTATTTCTCGTGGTAGTTTTGCTGATGGTCTAGTCTGGTTGATCCGTGGTGAGTTTCTGCTTCATGCAGGCGTTGAGACTTTAAACGTCATCGTAGGTCTGAATGTTCTTTAGATGTGACAAAGACTGCTCACATGCAGACGGGGAGCCAGACACACACCGACGCTGCAGTGAGTGACGGGCAGCGGGTTTTATGTTTTTACAATCCCTGCGCGATTCACCTGCTGTCCCCACAACACCTCACCCCCACCCTCTGCTTTCTCCCTCACACATCCCGTCCCCGCATCTGCGCGCTCTTTCTCAGAGACGGGAGCGCGTAGTTTTATGCACGTCAATTCACAGGTTTCCAGCTGGTACAAACTCTGTGAAATAATAGATAATAGTAACTGATAGCGCTGGCGCAGATTTTTCTCTCTAAGCACCGCTACTACTGCGCGCCTCTGGCATCGCATCGCGCCCGAGAAGGACTGGACTAATGATAAAAAAAAAAGTATAATTAAAGATTTGTCTGCGAGCCACATGTGACCATCAAAAGAGCCATATATGGCTCGCGAGCCATAGGTTCCCGACCCCTGTCCTAAACCATCCTCAACCTCAACCCTCCATACCTGTGATGTCTCCCAATCTCTTAGATTCTTATCTCGCCTTCACCTGCCTCCGCACAACAAGGGGCGGGGCTTCAGCTGCTCTTCTTCACTGACACTCTGTAAATCAAATCTACGGTCATAAAAACAAAAAGTGAGTCTTAAAGTCCAGTTTGGCATCAGAATGAAAAAGGCTGTAGTTTGATCCACAGAGAGATCCGTCTTACCGACTGAGAGTCCCAGAGCTCAGTGATCCTGACGTTCCTTCAGCTGCTCTGCTCTCTCTCTGCCACTGCGGCGCCTTTTATTCACAACCGATCGCTGAATAAATCAGCTGCTTTTACGGGAAATGGGTCGGGGGCTAATGTTTGCTGGGTGGTTGCAAGGGCAAGCTGTCATCAGTGATACAGTATACAGGGTTCATTTCCTGTTTTTTTTTAAAGGTTCCTGTTTTTTCTCTTCCTCCTTTTCGCACAGGAGGAAGAGAAAAAAACGGTTTCAATAGATACAGGACTGACGAGACACAGGTGGAAACAATGAGGACAGATGGGGACCTAAAGGAACCTTTAAAAAAACGGGAAATGAACTCAAAACATGACAGAACAAAAAGAGAACCAAAATACAAAAGCAAAGGAACTAAAATCATAACACATTCTTTCTGGATTTAAAATGAGAGAAAACCTCATGAAGGCAACATTTTCCAAAAAACCTGAGTGAAATCAATCCAGAACAGAACTTGAAGATGAAAAACAAACAGTGACAGCAGCATGTGAGAATGAACAACTTTAAGATTTTAGCCACAATCTATTTATGTTAGATGACATGAGGACAGCTGCAATGATTTACTCTGAACAAAAATATAAACTAACACTTTTGTTATTGCTCCCATTTTTTATGGTATGAACTCAAAGATGTGAAACATTTTCCACACACACAAAATAACCAGTTCTCTGAAATATTGTTCACAAATCTGTCTAAATCTGTGATAGTGAGCACTTCTCCTTTGCCAAGACAATCCATCCCACCTCACAGGTGTGCCATGTCAAGATGCTGATTAGACAGCATGATTATTGCACAGGTGTGCCTTAGACTGGCCACAAGAAAAGGCCACTCTGAAATCTTCAGTTTTGTTTTATTGAGGGGGTCAGGGGACTCAGACAACCAGTAACTTTCTGGTGTGACCACCATTTGCCTCATGAAGTGCGACACATCTCCTTGGCATAGAGTTGATCAGGTTGTCTATTGTGGCCTGTGGAATGTTGGTCCACTCTTCTTCAATGGCTGTGCGGAGTTGCTGGATATTGGCAGGAACTGGAACACGCTGTCGTATACACCGATCCAGAGCATCCCAAACATGCTCAATGGGTGACATGTCCAGTGAGTATGCTGGCCATGCAAGAACTGGGATGTTTTCAGCCTCCAAGAATTGTGTACAGATCCCTGTAACATGGGGCCGTGCATTATCATGCTGCAACATGAGGTGATGTTGTTGGATGTACGGCACAACAATGGGCCCCAGGATCTCGTCACGGTATCTCTGTGCATTCAAAATGCCATCAATGAAATGAACCTGTGTTCTTCGCCCATAACATATGCCTGCCTATACCATAACCCCATCACCACCATGAGCTACTCAATAAACAACATTGACATCAGAAAACTGCTCACCCACACTACGCCACACAGGCTGTCTGCCATCTGCCCTGAACAGTGTAAACCGGGATTCATCCGTGAAGAGAACACCTCTCCACCCCTCCCAGACCCATTTCCCCTAATCAGAGGACTTCTTCTATGAGCTTGCTGGGGAAAAACATGTCCAGAATACAGACCCCTCCCAGACCCATTTCCCTTAAATCAGAGGACCGCCTCGGTGTTCTGGCTGAGGACAGACCGGCGTTGCAGAAGCTTACAGAGCAGAGCGGCTCCAGGAAAGGTTCAGGTAAGACAGCTCGCTTTGGGGTTCAAACCTTTTACTTTGCATGATCTGAACAAGAAGAAAGAGTTTCTCTTGGAACATGTTTACAGACATTTTTTCTTCTCTCTCATAATTTCCTCTAAGCTGTCATTGAAACACATTGTGTGTCTCACGTCTGAATAAATGTGGTCTACATGAAAAGAGGAAAAACTGTTCTGTAGTGACTGTAAACATGAAACTGCAGAAACAGGAGAAGAATGTTTACAGTTGAATTCTAAATAAAGTGGTTGTGGCTTTAGAAAACGTCCCCATGACTCAATGAACTGCAGCCAGTTTAGCTTAGGAAGCAGATGAGCTTTCTTTAAGCACAGACTGACAGGTTTTTCCTCACTGATTCATTTGAAATGTTTAAGCAGAGACACAGAAGGAGGAGGACCGATCAAGTCATCAGGCTCAAGTAAGATTGAACTGTGGGGATTCTTTCCCTGTGTATTTATTTCTGGGTTTGAACTGTGACCTTTGTTTTAAAGCTTCAGCATGGCCTTTGGGACGTGTACCACGACGTGTATCATCAAATGCTTTCAAGAAACACCTGTGATCCTTGACCCGTCACAGATGCTTCACCATGCCAGGTAAAAAACCTCATTTAAACTAGAGCTTCACAAACTTTGAGAGGCTTCTTTACGGAACAATACAGATTTGATTTGAATGTAAAAGCTGTTCAAGCTGATCTTTAGCTGAAAAGCTTTGGCTACTTTATATTTGGCTGTTTCATGTTGATTTTATTTCACGGGTCTAGATTCGTGTTTTTGTCATAGGCACAGCTTTAACGGGCACATGAAATTATGTTTCAGTTCAACACAAAGAAGATCAGACAGACAACATAAATATGCAAACAGTTCAGGGCTGAATGCAGAGCATCTGGCCTTTGCTCAGTGTGGGAGTAGATGGGTTAACAAGAAGGGGATACGCTTATTGGTGGTAGTGTGCATCACCACACTGCATACTGTGTTCATACACAGGAAAAAAAATACAAAATTTTAACACAAAAGCACAATACACACAAAAACATCTGGAGTGGCCGACTGGAGGGGAGCGCAGGGTGACTTCTCAGGAGGCAGCAGAGGGCCGTCCTCCAAATTACAGCCACCTTTCACGCTCTGTAGAAGTGGACATGTTTGGGAGAGCCAAGGCCAGAACGCACTCAGCTCAATTGTTGTCATTGGTCTTTACACTAAAGCTTTATTTACTGATTACAAGATTTGTTTATTTTTCCAACTTAAATAGGTAAAAGATCATTTTTAGTCTATCCTTTTGCTTGTTTTTCAGTCTTTTGGCCTGTGTTGGACTTCCTGTTCTCTTCTTCTCTGCAGTCTGAACTCTGTGGAGACACGGCACACAGACCTGAGCAGCCTGGCTCTGAGGGAGTCAGGACCTCTGCTGAGAGGTCTCCAATCGCTCAACGACCTGTCAGAGATGCTCCTCAGTACAAACTCTGACATTGTTCTTCCTGGATGTCAGACATTTGATGACATAAGACAAGAGATCAAGAACATGAAGCAGCACCTGGAAGAGTCAGAGCAGATAGCTGTTGGAGAACTGCAGCACCTCGATGAGGAGACTGAGAGTCTGACTGCAGAGCAAAGTTCTTTGGAAGAACAGAAGAAGAGGAGAGAAGGTGAACTAGGAGACTTGAGACTCCAGCTGCTCTCTCACAGGTCTTCTTTGCAGAGTTACAATGAAGCTCTGAAGACTGAGAAAGACAACCTGCAGTCTGCAGAAACAACTCTGTACGACATGAGACGGAAAAGAGATGAAGCAGAGAGAATGAGAAATGTTGGAGTTGCCATAATGTTCATTCCAATTGTGGGATGGATTCCTGGTAAGTAAATCCACTGAACAACATCCACCAACAGAAACTTTAATATTAAGAGTTTCAGTCTGATTAGTGTCTCTTTTTCAGGGGCAGTCATGACTATTGTTGGTCAGAAGGATCTAGACTCAGCCTCTGAGCAGGTAGACCGAGCTCGCAGTGAGGTAGGGAGGTGTGAATCTCAGATAATGTCCTACTCCAACCAAGTGTCCCACTATGAGGGACTCATCTCTCAAGCTCAGACCGACATCCAAGAGGCCAACAGGAGGATTCATGAAGCTGGGCTCAAACTGCAAACCTTGTCTGTGACGCGATCAACTGTTGCAGACTTTCAGAGTAAAACTAGAAGAGCTGTCCATCAACTGGAGCTGCTGTGTGGAGTGGGAAGTGTGGCAGAGCTGCAGACCCGCCGTCTGATCCTGCTGGAGCCAGTGTTGAACGTGATGGAGGAAATGATGGCAGCTCTGGGATGGATGAACAGAGACGACCTGCTGCACTCTGAGAAGATGGAAAGCATCATGTGGGACATGAGAAACAACCAAAGGAGGTTGAAGGATAAAATAGCTCTGTGTGGCGATCATTCAGATGAAGGTTATTACTGAAACACTAAATACTTTCTTGAAAAAAATGGCTGATTTGGTGGATGATGTTGGTACACACAGTGTTGCAGAGATGCTGAACTGAATGGAAGAATGGGTCAAAGTAGCAGCTGCAGTGTGCTGAAAACCTACAGGAGACCACCGGCCTCCTTTATAGCCAGCCAGGGTTACATCACTAAGTATTGAAGTGAGCTTTTCTTATCCTTTTCTGCTCCATTATACAAATACATTCTTGAGCTATTGTACATTATGATTTCTTTGATTTCATTTGTATGTTCTGTCTTTTACAAATAAAGTACGAACAGGCTGGATCCAAATGCAGCAGGTTTATTAGCTCAGCTAAAAGTCCACAAAGCTAAATCAGGGTCGGGCAGACAGGAGTCAATGAAAGGCATAAATTCCTCTGAGGAGAGACAGGATGGTCAAAAGCCGGGGCAGGCGGCAAGCGAACTGGGTCAGGAAACACAAGATCAGGTCCAGATATAAAGCTCGGTAAGGAAGGCAGAGCGGCACCAATAATACTCCTAACTGATCTCAGCTCAGTGCAGAGATTAAGCAGACTGTGGTTGATTGAATGACAGTCAGGTCTGCAAAATCCAGGAAATGTTAGAACTCTGTGGATGGTTCTCGCTGGGGACCAGATGGGGAGACAGATTTCTGACTTCTGACAGAGCCCCCTCCTACATGTGTCTCCAGAAGCGAGGGGCCCTCCAAGGTCGAGGTCGGGGCGCTGGTCTGTCCAGGTGACGTCAGTGGAAGTTACTGATCAGGGAGTGGTCAAGGATGTCGTCAGCAGCTACTGAGTAGCGTTCCTCTGGGCCAACCCCCTCCAATTCCACCTGATTTGAAGATGACTGCCTCGGCGCCGGCAGTCTAGGATCGCCCTGACAAGATGGGTTGCATCGCCATCCACCATCAAGGGGGGCGTGCTGACGTCACGCCATCGGGTGGCCCTCCACCGGGCTTCAACAGTGATTGGTGTTAACGTGCCCGCGTCTTAACACCCGGTGCGCCTTTTGTATGTGTCAAAGACGGAAAAATCCCCTGTGACTGAGACCCTATCATCCGGTGTGCCCTATGGTCGTGAAATATGGTAGTTGCAGAGTTAGATACGCTAATTCTCTCTAAGAGTTCTGGTAATCGCCTGTCAGTCCTGGGGGAGGCTCCCTCCTTTATGTGGACACCCTTGAGGTTTCTTTGTTTTTCCCGGAATCCGTTTCTTTTTCCTCTGAGTTTTTCCTTACCGCGAAGGCAGAAATGTCCAGTCTAGTTTAGTCTGTTTGGTTTAGTTTAGCAATCATTTAAATTATATGACTGTATGTTCTTCATGATTCATGTTTATTATACAATCACCGGCATGAAGCCCATTCAGATGACTATAGTTGTAAATATTGGGCTATATAAAAATATTTGAATTGATTGAACCGACTCCAGTCCTCTTAATGTTGACTACAGTACGTGCGGAGGAACGGAGGGATCTCCTGGTTCAGGTGCTCCACTTGTCCATTGGGCTGAGGGTGGTGGCCAGAGGTGAGACTCACATTGATGCCCAGACCCTTGCACATCTCGCGCCACACAATAAAGTGAATTGGGGGGCACGGTCTGACACACAAATTTCAGACATTCCTTATTACAGTTCATTTTTGTACACTTGTATTGACAATAAAGCAAATCTGTCTGTCTGTCTGAGCTGTCTGTCTGAGCTGTGTGGCGCGCTGCTTGTTGAAGGCCTCTAGCATGTCCTCATGAACCGGCAACCCCTCCCCTGTCGCGATGATCTCTGCAAGCGTAGTGGCTGCAATCAACCAAGATGAAGCACAGCTTTCAGACTTCATTGCCATCTGACAGCAATGAGCGGAGGTGAATGTGAGTTTGTGCTCTGACCAGTTTATAGTCGGATCGTGCCTCTCCAGCCAAGGATGACAGGACAATGGCGAAGAGGCGGAGAGACTTGTGATGGTGAGCCGATGAAACGACTGTGATGTCCTGAGTCAGGAGCCAGGTCTGGCCTAACCCCAGGGACCGTCCATCTTGGGCAGTGACTGCCCCCCCAAGTGTTGCAGGTGAGCGAAGGGACATCATGAGAGTGGGCAAAAGCCAGGTTAATGAAAATCTCAGCCACCCCAGAGGAAAATACAGCTTTAGTTTCCACCACGCAGTTTTTAAAGCATAGGGTAACTGGCAGAGTAGTCCAGAAGCTCAGCAGGACCTTCCGCGGGGTGGTTTAAACACCTCCTGAAGTTGCTGGGTGAGTGCAGCATGTTAGTGGAAGGTAATGCACCTCCAGTCCAGAGCACAGCTATCCACTCTCACGCTTCTCCGGTCAGGAGATCGCACACCAGAGACACTTTAGCCTCCTCTGTGGGATAGAGGCTAAATTGCTGGCACAGAAAGAGATCACATTGGAAGGAAGCCCACATATTGCTCGAGGTCCCCGTTGAATTTGTATGGGTGCTGTTCTCAGTCCCGGTGCATGAGCAACCATTGCATCTCTGGCCATTGATGACTGATCACCTGGAGGAGTCACGGCAGATGTGTTGTTGAGAGGTGGGATGCTTTCTAGCCGTGACACGATGGCTTCGATTGCAGAAGTTAGACGATGAAGCTGGCGACTGAGCTCCAGTAGTAAAATAGTAGCAAACCCCGCCAGGTTCGTTGGGCTAGGAACTTCCGGTGCTGGATCCATGTTTGGCGAAGTGTTTTGTCACAATAACAGGAAGACGGCTACATCCAAATGTTGCAGGTTTATTAGCATCCAGGAAGTATGGTTAAAACTCTGCAGATGGTGACCAGAGGGGGAGACAGAGTTCTGACATCTGATGCTTGCATTGGCGAGATTAAAGATGATTTTGTTATTAGAAGCATTAAGACAATAAATAAAAAAAGGGATTAATGTCTCAACAAAGCTTGGAGAGAATCAATTCTTGCACCAACAAACTGCTGGCGCTGCACCACTGTGGCTGTTTTAATAAAATCTTTAAGGCAAAGCAAGTTATTTGTGTAGCACAATTCGTACATAAAGTAATTCAAAGTGCTTCACAAAACAGGACAATACATTCAAATCACAATACATGACAGTGCAAAGATTAAAAACATACATAATCATTATAAAATGGCCTTTAAAAAAAAGGAAAGAGAAAAGAACATAAAAAGAGGTGTCCAAAAATGACCCTTCAGTTATATAGACGGCTAAACAGGAATGTTTTGAGTCTAGATTTGAACCTTAACACAGTGGAGGCCTGTCTCTACTGTCTCACAACCTCAGGGAGACTGTTCCAGCTTTTAGCTGCATTAGACTGAAATGCTGATTCCCTTGTTTAGTTCTGACTCTGGGCACCGGCAAGACGCCGGTCCCTGAGGTCCTCAGAGTCCCAGATGGTTCGTATGGCACTAACATGGACATAGGCCATGGAGAGACATGGAAACCAGCAGCTGCTTTCAAGTCATTTCTTTGAGCTACAGGGAGCCAGTGCAGAGACCTGAGCACAGGACTGATGTGATGGTACTTCCTGGTTCTGGTCAGGACTCCAGCAGCAGCATTCTGGATGTACTGAAGCTGTTTTACAAATCGTTTGGAGAGGCCGGTGAGCAGGCCGTTACAGTAGTCTAACCTACTGGAGACAAATGCATGAATTCAGAACGGACTTTGACACTATGTTTTTGATTTTGGCAATGTTTTTCAGATGGTAAAATGCCGCTGATGTTACTGACTTGATATAGCTGTTAAAGTTCAGGTCAGAGTCCATGATTACCCCTAGATTTCTGACTTGATTTAAGGGTTTAAGAGACAGAGAGTAACACCTTCTCTTTTTATCTGTGGACCAAAGACAATGTCAATGAGTTTAGCTGGGCAAAGTTGTTTTGCATCCAAGCACTGATCTGTTGGATGCAACAACTAAGTAAATGGTAAATGGTGTATACTTATATAGCGCTTTCTACCTTCTTACGAAGGCCCAAAGTGCTTTACAGTCACTGTCCCATTCACCCATTCACACACACATTCCCATACTGGCAGCGGCTCCGCTGCCGAACACTGTCGCCAACCTCCCACCAGAGGCAAGGTGGGGTTCAGTGTCTTGAACCCCACCCAAGGACACTTCGACACATGGGCGTGCAAGGCGGGAATCGAACCTGCAATTTTATGATCATGGGTCGACCGCCCTACCGCTGCACCACGCCTGCAACACGTCCTGCAGGAAGTCCCTCCAACGCATCGTGAGGGCGGCTGATAGGATCATGGGTGCCCCCCCTCCCCTCCCTCCATGACATGTGCTGCACCCGCCTCACCCAGAATGCTCTCTGCATTGCAGATGACCCCACAGCTCCTTCAGTCTGCTGCCATCTGGGAGGAGACTGCGTCGTCTTCAGGCCAGGACCAGCAGACTCAGAGACAGTTTTCTCCTCCAGGCTGTCAGGAAGCTGAACTCTCTCCCAGCCCTGCCCCCACTCCCCTCTTTTTGCCCTGTTGCCCCCCTGCTCTGCTGAACTTCGACATAGACACGTCATCTACCTCATCAGCACCAACTGCACCTTCCACCTGTCCTCCGGTGTCATAACAATGAAGGACTACAATACAGTCATTTTATTTTTTCTCATTTTTATTCACTTTATTTTCAGTGACTTTATAGTCACCTTGTTTGTTTATTTGTTTTTTTTTTTCTGCAATTTGAAGTTGATTACCCATTTAGACTGATCAGAAATGGAATTTAAATTTCTATGCATGTGAAAACATTGTAGAGATTGACAATAAAGTTTACTTTGACTTGACTTTGACTTGTCTGTACTTATTATTAATTTCCTTTAACACAAAAAAGCAAACGTCTGCCCCATATTGAGCTGTAAAGTCAAACTGATTATCAGCACAGAAGATAAAATCATGAATTGTTTGAGATAGAATTCTTTCTAAATCCTGTGAGAGGACACTGGCTAATGCTATAGGACGATAATTGTCAACAAGGTCAAACTTGCCTGTCTTGTTTTTAATCACAGGCACCATCAATACAGACAGTAAAACCAATGGTAAGCAGTGGAAAAATCTTCAGGCTGGCATATTTAAGATGCTCATTGGTAATGTTTTTTTTTTTTAATACACTGTATTTTATCCCACAAAGGGAAATTCTTTCTCCGCATTTGACCCATCCCCTTGGGAAGCGGTGAGCTGCAGCCGAAACCGCGCTCGGGAGGCAGTAGCGTTAAGGGTCTTGCCTAAGGACCCTCACTGGGTGATGTTAACTGCTCGCCATTGATATGGTAATTGCCCCCAGTACCATTGCTCATTCCCCTCCGGGAATCGAAGCCTGGTTTCCTGCATGGTAGCTTCCCACCTTACCAACCGAGCTACCCAGCCGCTATGTAACCTCATGATTTGTTATCACTGAGCATCTTGATGGCTTCAGACACTTGATGTGAGGTTACTTCATGTTTACATCACTCTCTCCTTTTCCTATTTTCATTATAACAATAACTGCAAGAAACCTGTCAAAACTAAAGTAAAACAAAAGTACAAAACACAACACAACTTAGGTACCTTTACACCTTAAGTTTCCTTTGTTTTTTTTTGTTTTTTTACTTTTTCATTTTCCTCATCTTCCTCTTTTGTTTCTTGTCTTTTTAATAAAAAATTATTTCTTCCCCATGATTACTTTTAATGACATTTTTCCTCCCTCTTCAATTCTACTGTGTTAAATTGAGGGTTGTGTCTCAAGGCCAATTTATGTTACGCCCCCTTTCGCGTCTAGGGGTACCTCGAGGAGCAAAACATAAAAAGTAAATTGTTTTGGCTACTAGATTGACTGTAACAAAAACACCAGAAGAATGTCATCATACAAAATATAACAACTTTATTTACAAATAAATAAATAATCAACATTAACTGTAGATGCCATGAATTAAGTGTGGTCTTTCTTATGTTGAATGAATATAGATTTGTTTTTTGATTATAGGTTATTGTGTAGGTAATCAGCTGGTGGGTCACATGGTTGTGGGCGGTGACATTAATTGACTATAACTCACCTGTGGTTTTTTCCCTGTGTAAGATGGAAGGGGGGTGAGCTGGGTTGCCATATTTTTTGTTGACCGCTTCATATGCTTTAGGCGCTTTATACGCTTTTGTGCTTTTCCCTTGATTCCTTGTTTTTTGCTATTTTTTGATCACAATATTACAAGTGGATTTAATTACCTTCATTTTCCATTATTAAAAACTACAAAAATACAAACTTCGTTATGCTCTATGGTTTTTGAGCGCGTCATTCAAAACCCGGACCCACCCAGCTTCAGCCTCTCAGCGACTGTTTGGTTTAGTCACTACATTTTTTGTCAACAAAAAACTGGGGCCTGTTTCAGAAAGGAGGTTAAGTGTAAACTCTGAGTATGTTAACCCTGAAATCAGGGAAACCCTGGGTTTTCCATTTCAGAATGGCAGGTTTGTTAAACCAGAGAAAGCAGAGTAAGTCAAACCCGTTTCTGAAAGAGAGGTAACTTCTACTCGGAGTCAGTGTCCATGGTTACTTATGCTGTGAACCTAACCTGGTCGGGAGCAGGTTTTATTCTCTAAACTCAAGGTTTCTGCCGGTCCCCTCCCCTTTTTAAAGACGAAGCGGTATTTTTCGCTTTAAACTTCATTGCCCACATTCCTGTCACACAGAGACGGTCTAAGTGACTAGAATGGCGAGGAGGCTGCATTAATTCATAGAGAATTACATTTACGTCGTACGAGGATTTTGAGACCTAGACTCGATTTCTTGTCATTTCCCCATACGTTTTTGTTTGAGCGTTACCGTTTTTCGTTGCAGTCAATTACATATATACAATGAAAACAACATTAGATATGTATTGCTATGTAGATGTTTCATATGTCAAATATTGTCAACAAAGGCTACATCCATGACATGCTCAAATTTGACCTGATTGAATTATGTTTTTATACTTCATTTTTAGCTGCTGCCATGTTCTTTTAATTCCTGCAGGATTGCATCTACATGAAAATGAAATCAGGGACATTGAATTAGATTAATGTAACAATTACTTTTTGGAAACACAATTTGCTAGCACTGCTTACTTTCTTAATCCCATATAAACCTTTACCACTTGATCAATACAAGGGTAGACAAAAGTTCACTTTTAAAAACACAATTTCATGTATTAATATTAAACTGACCAACGTTTGCAAGAGGGGAAGGTTAACAAAAAAGTCCTCTAAACATTACCGACGTTAAATGCATTTTCCCCCAGATTGGTTCTGTACATTATGCAGCATTTCATGCAATTACACCAGGAATAACACTTCAAAAGTAAGTAAGTATTTCACACCTTACACTATTTAAAAAGTTATTACAGCCAATATTTTATAACAATGATTTAAATGCAAACTTAGGCATTAACTTGAGCAGCTATGTTTTCCCACGCTAACTGTCTCTGTTTTGCAGATGCAGCGGTGTTGCTTTTCTTCTGGAATATGTGCTCATATTCACTGTAACTCTGCAGCAGCACGTCAAGTTCAGCTGGCAAAAAATACGCAGACCTCTTTTTTTCTACTGTTGCCATGGTGACTCGTGATATCTGCGCTCCATTGATAATGGCTTCTTATAGACGCGGTGCGCACCCTTAACTCCGAATCAGTCCACTCAGAATTGATTGACCTAACTCCGATCAGCTTCTCTGAAACAGAAAACTCAGAGTTGTTAATCTCCCGAATGACTAACTCAGAGTTCAAGTTTAACCTCAGAGTTGGTTGAACCTCCTTTCTGAAACAGGCCCCTAGCCAATATAAACATGGATATTTTGTGATTGAGCAACGGAGCTGAGATTTGGAGTAAAAGGAGGATTCAGTTACACGGACGGACATCGGAGAAAGTGGGGGTGTCACGATGCGGGGGTGGCTCGAGAGCCGGTAGGACCCAGATGCAGAGGCGGAGGCACACGGTTCAGGGACTAGAGGGTTTAATGAACAAAAAGCGCTGCAGAGCAGGATTACAGAACAAACAAAAACTTACTATGGCGTGGCGAGGGACATGGAAACATGAGCGTGGCAAAAACATGGACCATGGCATGAAGACAAGGAAGCCAAAAAACACCATGACTAAACTAATGGACCACCACAGGAGGAAGGCAGAGACAAGACTTAAATACAGACAGGGCAGACAAGACACAGGTGGACACGATCAGGGCAGATGGGGACCAAAGGAAGTAAAACTCAAGAAACAAGACAAGACAGGACCTTACAAAATAAAACAGGAAACAGAACCAAACAAGACAGGACAAGAACTAAAACCGAGACACAACAAACTCAAACCATGACAGGAGGTAGGCGCTGGCTGTCAAACAGTTAAGGAGGAGCTGCTATCGAAGTGAACTACAGCCAGGTAAGACCACCGGTGAACGCGCATGGAAGCTGTGCCTGTGGAAGCATGGCGGTTCAAAAGTTTGAAGACTGGGAGCAATCGTCTGGCTCGTGGCTCTGAAGGAGCAGTTGTTTCTGCGCAAAACATTCCGGTGCTGAGTGACTTTATGCTGAGTGACGCAATGCTGTGACGCGTGAATGCGCTCTACTGGTGAAGTTGCCGCCCCGCTGTTTTTGTTCCATATATGGAGATTATTTGGATAAAGTTTATTTTGATTCCATGAAGACAATATCCAAAGGTGGCTAAAGAATGAAATGTGCCAAAATCACGCTAATGCTGCGTGTTTTGAAATGAACAAACACTGAATGAAATGAATGACTGAAGGTCTGATTAAAATGGAGCGTGATAAAAGACTGATTAAACCAACGGCCAAGGCGTTGGCAAATAAAATCGAAAAGCTTCAACATGAACGAAAAATAGCAGTGAATAAAATGAAATCACTTATACCAGAAATGAAATCACTTATGAAGACAAAAATGTTTCACACGTCCAATCAGGTTTCAAGAAATTACATCAATTTTGTGTAACTGCTATTGCCTCACATGATGTTTTGATGCCTTTACTCATGGAGGATGAGCAAAATGGACAAAATGAGTGGTTTGACAGCATCATGACATAAACTAATGCATTTAAAGAAGATGTTGAAAGATGGCTGAGTGGGTCTGAAGACTTGCAAAATGGAAGCCTCCATTTGCTTCAATCAGTTCCAGCTGTAAAAGATGAAGAAATGCTTCAATATCTAAGAGAGGATGGTCCACAAATAAACATCCCTGCATCACTGCTCAGTACAGAGGACATGCAAGACGACATTAAACCATATGACAGTGTGTCAAATGCCTTAAATAAAACTTCCGTTTCTTGGAGAAGGTCTGTTGTTTCTTCTACTTCATCTGCTCGTCTGAAAGCAGAGGCTGACCTGGCAGCGTTAATGGCAAGACAGAAGCTGCTAAAGGAAAAACATGAACTGGAGGAACAAGAGGAACATCTGAAGAGGAAGAAGGAGAAACTTAAAATGGATGAAGACATTGCAGCACATGTGGCTAAATTGAATGTGTTACGATCTCAAAGTGTCACAAGTTCAAGGAAGTCAACTAAATACTCTGATGGAATGGATTCTTACTTGGAAAAGGAAACATCAAAACGAATGGTTCTTAATATTGATGCAAATTCCTTTATTCCACAACCATCAATAAAACAAAGAGATACTAAACAAGATCCTTTGGAACAAGGAACAAGACCTAAAAGGGAATCTCTACCTCTATATATTGACTATGAACCCAGACAATATTCAGAGAATCACAACAATAATGAACAGACTCAATACAGAAGCCCTTTGAATGCAGAATCAGAGTCAAGAGATGAACGTAACAACAATGTGCTGGGACTTATGAGAAAGCAGAATGAAATAATAACGCTCTTGATTCGACAGCAATGCCTCTCATCATTACCAAAGAAAGAAATACCAATTTTTGATGGAAACCCATTGAACTATCATCCATTCATTAAAGCTTTTGAGAATGGTGTGGAGAGAAATACGGACGATTACAGTGATCGACTGTATTTTCTGGAGCAGTACACCAGGGATCACGCAAAAGAACTGGTGAAAAGCTGTCAACATATTGCTCCAGACAGGGGCTATGTTAAAGCTAAAGCTCTACTAAGGGAGCATTTTGGAAACGAACATCAAGTTGCATCTGCATATATGGAAAAGCTCTTACATGGTTGCCAATTAAGACAGAAGACCTCAAGTCACTCCAAGATTACAGTCTTTTCCTTAGAAGCTGTTCTACTGCCATGGAAGGAGTGGACTATTTGCGTGAGCTAAATATGCCTGCCAATATGCTAACCATTGTAAAGAAGTTGCCTTACAAGTTCAGAGATAAATGGAGAACTGTAGCATGTAAACTGCAAGAAAAGTACAAACGAAGAGCAACATTCAGTGACATCACAGACTTTATTGAGAAACAAGTGAAAATCTTATCTGACCCAGTATTTGGAAATATACAAGATTCTAACTCAATGACAAACAAAGGCTACGTTCACACTGCAGGCTGAAACGACCCAATTCCGAATTTTTTGCCCCTAAGCGGCCCAATTCCGATCTTTTCATGACAGTCTGAATGACACAGATCCGATCTTTTCAATTGCGACCCAGGCCCCGTGGGTTTGCCGTCCTGATTCCGAATTGTAGCCGTTCTTTTCAATTGCGACCGCCGTCTGACCGGCCAGGCGACTTGATTCCGAACTGTACGTCATCGACACGCAACAAACGTCATCATTTTGCGTTGAAGTAGGCGGGAACGAGAACGTAAACATCAACCATGGTGGACGATGCTGCTGAGATCAGTCAGTGGAAGGGAAGCAAGATCCCCGATTGGATTAATATTTGGGCTGATCGCTCTTTTCAGGCCAAACTCCAGGGCTCTGATCGCAACTGGGCGGTTTTTGAAAAAAATTCCAGATAAATGGCCGAGCGTGGTGTTGAACCTTTACCGCGATAACTTTTCTTTCTTTCTCCCCTTCCGACCGTGCTCAGAAGCGCGGGGGACCCGAGGCGATCCTCCTCCCTGTTCTGATCCTTAGATTCTCTAGAACGGTTTAATAAAGAGTCCATAGCATTTATTCTGGGGGAAACTTTCTTTTATTACCGTCCTCCGTAACACACAACAAGAATGCGCGCACACACTGCCCCCCCCTATTCTCTATCGCGGCACGCGCTTGCACACACACACACACACACACGCGGGCGCGCGGGCCCAACACATGTACATTTCCTTTCCACAACAGTGGGTACAGACGATCCCGACTCCAATGCCTTCTTAAAATGAGAAGATTGTAATTGCGCTGCTCCTTCGTGAAAATAAATTTAATATTACAAAAAGAGCTCCGCTTTTGACAACACTGTTGTTGACATCCATTGTTAACGTTGGCTCCGCAAACAACGAGTGACGTCGTTCACCGTTGAGTATTCTTCTGGCTTCTGCGCATGCGGGTCTCGTTTGGGTCGTGTCACGGTCACACTGGAGATCACAAAAGTTCGGATTTACTTGGAAATGTGAACGGTCTAGCAAATAATTCGGATTTTTTCAAAAAATCCGAATTGAGCATTAAGCCCTGCAGTGTGAACGTAGCCAAAGTCATTAACAAACCTAAACTGCAACCTCACTTTGGCATTAAAAGAACAGGTTTTGCCACTGCTGTGGCTCCTTTGGAAAGCAAAACATCATCTGCAACTACATTTAAGAAACAAACTTTGAGGACATGTCTTTGTTGTGGAGGAGGACATAAATTGGATGCATGTCCACATATGGAGAAGAAAACCCATAAAGAGAAGATAGGCTTCTTAAGGGAAAAAGGTGTCTGTTTTGGCTGTTTGTGTATTGGACACTTCAGCAAAGACTGCAGAAAACAGATCTCCTGGGAAAAGTGTGGTCTTCAACATCCCAATATACTTCACATTCCTCAAAGAAGAAATAACCATAGTCAAACTGAAAAGACAGAGGTGTCAGTGGACAGCACCATGGTGTCAAGTGGGCTCACTGGGGCTGGTAATGATAATGTTAAACTCCCTATTGTTCCTGTATAAGTCAAGTCCAAGAAGGGTGACAAAATCATTACCACTTATGCTTTCTTGGATCCAGGGAGTACAGCAGTCTTTTGCACAGAAGCACTAAGTAACAAGCTAGGTCTCACAGGAAAGAAATCACGCATTCTCTTGAGGACTATGGGCCAAGAGAAAGTTGTGAGGAGTTATGTTGTTTCAGGATTGGAGGTTGCTGGTTTACAAGGTGACAACTTCTGTGAGCTGCCAAAGACCTATACACAGCAGCATATGCCTGTCCACAAAGGGAACATCCCAAAAGAAATGGATCTTCAAAGATGGACATATTTGGAACCTGTTAAGTTGCCTGAGATAGACTCAGATATTGAGCTGCTAATTGGAGCCAATGTTCCCCAGGCTTTGGAGCCATTGGAAGTCATTAAGAGTGAAGATGGAGGACCCTATGCAATCAGGACAAAGCTGGGATGGACAGTGAATGGTCCTCTGAGAAGAGAAACTGATGGAGCAACGAAATGTGAGCACTCAGAGATATCAGTCAACAGAGTGTCAGTTGTGGAGTTGGAGGAACTTTGGCAGCAGCAATTCTAAACTGATTTCCCTGAAAGTAAAGTGGATGAACAAGTTGAGATGTCAAGAGAGGATCAAAGGTTTATGGAATTGGTTGCAAATTCAGCAAAACAAGTGAGTGGTCATTACCAGATTGGCTTACCATTAAGGAATAAACAACTTAATATGCCAAACAACAGAAAAATTGTTGAACAACGTGCTTTATACCTCAAAAGGAAGTTTCAAAAGAGCTCAGCATTTCATGACGACTACATTATCTTCATGAAAGATTTAGTAGCTAAAGGCTATGCTGAAAGGGTACCTGAAGATAAATTGCATCGCAGTGAAGGCAAAGTCTGGTACATTCCTCACCATGGTGTTTAACATCCAGTTAAAAAGAAGATGAGAGTTGTCTTTGATTGCGGGGCAAGTTTCCAAGGTACATCTCTGAATGCTTAGCTGCTACAAGGACCGGATCTCACTAACTTATTGGTTGGAGTTGTAACCAGATTCAGGAAGGAATCTGTGGTAATCATGGCGGATATAGAATCCATGTTTCACCAGGTGAAAGTCCCAGATGATGATATAGATTTATTGCGATTTGTCTGGTGGCCAGATGGAGATTTGAATCAAGAACTCACTGATTTCAGGATGACTGTGCCTCTCTTTGGGGCAACTTCTTCCCCCAGCTGTGCTAATTTTGCTCTCAAGAAATGTGCAGAAGATAATAAGCCCTATTTCAGCCAAGACGTTGTGGACAGGGTTCTACATTGCTTGTACGTTGATGATTGTCTGGTGTCTGTGGCTTCAGAGGAGGAAGCAATCTCCCTCTGTCATAACCTTGCTTCAATTTGTGCAAAAGGTGGTTTTCGACTCACAAAATGTATAAGCAACAGAGAGCGAGTTATGGCAGCAATACCTGAAGAGCACAGAGCAGAAAACATGAAAGAGTTGTATCGAATTACATAAATGCCAAAAATTGAAAGGGCGTAAAGACAACTAAGCGGGCATATTTAGAAACTGAATGAGTGAACCTTACAACCCTGCTGGTGCAATTCTAACCAAGCGACCCCGTATTTTACAACTGAACGGCTGAAATCCTAACTGAGCAGTGATCCTCCTCGGTCAATTCTCATTTGCGCCCTCACCTGGATTTACGCTCAGTGTTAATGGGGTGTGTTTGTCACTTAGGGGCAGGAACCTTTCTGGTTGATCTGATTGGCTAAAATTAGCATGTCAAGCAGCGGGGCGGGACTTTAATAGAAAAGGAACGGTGGCTGTAACGTGGATTAAAAGCATTAAAACGGTAACAATTGCAGTGAGTTTCACATGAGAAAAAAATTACAGCACAAAAAAACCCCGCTGGACTTTCTTACCTTAGTTTTGGGTCGTTGGTTAATGTTTTAATCCATGTTATATCTGCGTTTTTTTCTATGATTGCCTCTAACAGGGGGGGACAAACAAGTTTGACACAAAGCCGACATTTCTAACTGTGATAGTCAAAGAGCCACACCACACACTGATCTGCCAGACACAAACACACAATTAAAGCCATATTATTTCCCATAACCCCCTCCTCTCCTTACAACAGCACTGGATTAAACGGGGCCTGTCATGATGAGGCATGAAAACAGAGTGACCCAAACGCTGAAACCCGGAAGAAGACTCAGACTAAGAGGTAAGTTTAGGAGGTTTAATTTGGCAGAACGTGAGTGGTGGCGTTTTTCCCAGGGTGAGGAGCGACGGCTGGCTGGAGGTGTCTTGCAGAGCGGGTCCAGGAGCGAAGCACGAGAGACCAGAGGATTGCGACCAGGTGAGTTCCAGAGCAGGATTTTCCTGAGGCAGAGCGAGAGGAATAATTAGTGACATGGAGCATGACAACATACAGGAGCGTGACTTGGCCAGACTAAGCACCGTTGGAGGAACAACGATCTGGCGTCGGCTGAAGATCCATGAGCTCCTTAAGAAGGCAGCAGTAATGAAGAGGTAAGTGGAAACAGCTGGTCTTGATCCAAGGCAGAATCAGCGGGGGAGGGGGAGAGAGACTGTCAGCCCACCACGACAGGGCCGTTTCAGTTTAGTGTTTTTTCTGTATTTAACGTAAACACATACCGGTGAAACGTGCACGCTGGTGTGTGTTTAAAAAAGGCAGCGAGCGCAAAACTGAGTTGGTTGTGATTTATTTTTTCAGTCATCAATCAGCATTTAAAATCCATCAAAGTCCTCATCTTCTGCATCTGGAAACAGCTGGACTACATCTCTATCAAACACGCCAGCTTCCCTTTCCTCATCAGAGTCCGTCTCTTTGCTTTGCGGCTCCAAAGAACAGTTAAAGCAGACTCCTCAGGTCAAGTTTAAGTCCTGAAGTCCCAAAGTGTGGCGTAACTCGCCCGTTGCTGCGTCCCGGTAAGGGGGGAGGATGGACAGCTTTTCATGGTCACCTGCTGGAAGTAGCAGCGCTGAGCCTCGAGTCGATCTTCCAACACAGGTCTTTCCTTCCAGTTCGGTAAAGTTAGAAAGATATTCACAGATTCGGACTTCCGGCCTCAATAACTCTTCCGATAAACGTTCAAATGTGCCAGCAAGTATCTAATTCCTTTTGTATTAACCCAGAAAGTGAACTACAATTTCACTTCAAAAGAAAAAAGATCGTTTTTTCACCTTTTGATCAAAATTGTTCTCTTCGAGGTGTAAATGCAGACACGCAGCGAGCCGGCAGCCAAGGGACCGTCAACAAAGTGCAACCTCTGTGAAACACCATTCTATAAAAATCAATACTCTTTTGAAAAGTGAATACATCTCTACATTTATATGAACTGGTAATGAATATCTGTCAGCATATTCATGCTGAAATAAATATTTTATGTGTCTTTCTTTATTATATTTTATTGCACATATTTTTCACATTTATTAGAGACAAGAATCATAATTAAAGTGATCAATAGCTTTTAAAAATACTGAAGTTTCAGTCACCAAACTTTCTGTACTAAGTATTCATGACCTTATTGTCCGACTACAACAGAGAATTGGTCGAAAAAATGCTTTGTTTATGTTTTTCTATTAGTCATATAGAAATATGGATCATATTCGGTCCAAAATCCTCAATAGCTCTGAAGATACTGAAGCTTCATTTACCAAACTTACTGTACTGATTAATCATGACCTTATTGTCCGACTACAACAAAGACTTGGTCAGAAAACCGCTTTGTTTATGTTTTTCTATTAGTCATATAGAAATATGGATCATATTCGGTCAAAAATCCTCAATAGCTCTGAAGATACTGAAGCTTCATTTACCAAATTTACTGTACTGATTAATCATGACCTTATTGTCCGACTACAACAAAGACTTGGTCAAAAAAATGCTTTGTTTATGTTTTTCTATTAGTCATATATAAATATGGATCATATTCGGTCCAAAATCCTCAATAGCTCTGAAGATACTGAAGCTTCAGTCATCAAACTTTCTGTACTAAGTATGCATGACCTTATTGTCCGACTACAACAGAGAATTGGTCAGAAAAATGCTTTGTTTATGTTTTGCTATTAGTCATATAGAAATATGGATCATATTCGGTCCAAAATCCTCAATAGCTCTGAAGATACTGAAGCTTCAGTCACCAATAATAATCATGACAATAAGGTCATGAATAATCAGTAAAGAAAGTTTGGTGACTGTAGCTTCAGTATTTTCAGAGCTATTGAGGATTTCTGACCGAATATGATCCATATTTCTATATGACTAATAGAAAAACATACACAAAGTTCATTTCTGACCAAGTCTTTGTTGTAGTCGGACAATAAGGTCATGCATACTTAGTACAGTAAGTTTGGTAAATGAAGCTTCAGTATCTTCAGAGCTATTGAGGATTTTGGACCGAATATGATCCATATTTCTATATGACTAATAGAAAAACATAAACAAAGCATTTTTTCGACCAATTCTCTGTTGTAGTCGGACAATAAGGTCATGAATACTTAGTACAGAAAGTTTGGTGACTGAAACTTCAGTATTTTTAAAAGCTATTGATCACTTTAATTATGATTCTTGTCTCTAATAAATGTGAAAAATATGTGCAATAAAATATAATAAAGAAAGACACATAAAATATTTATTTCAGCATGAATATGCTGACAGATATTCATTACCAGTTCATATAAATGTAGAGATGTATTCACTTTTCAAAAGAGTATTGATTTTTATAGAATGGTGTTTCACAGAGGTTGCACTTTGTTGACGGTCCCTTGGCTGCCGGCTCGCTGCGTGTCTGCATTTACACCTCGAAGAGAACAATTTTGATCAAAAGGTGAAAAAACGATCTTTTTTCTTTTGAAGTGAAATTGTAGTTCACTTTCTGGGTTAATACAAAAGGAATTAGATACTTGCTGGCACATTTGAACGTTTATCGGAAGAGTTATTGAGGCCGGAAGTCCGAATCTGTGAATATCTTTCTAACTTTACCGAACTGGAAGGAAAGACCTGTGTTGGAAGATCGACTCGAGGCTCAGCGCTGCTACTTCCAGCAGGTGACCATGAAAAGCTGTCCATCCTCCCCCCTTACCGGGACGCAGCAACGGGCGAGTTACGCCACACTTTGGGACTTCAGGACTTAAACTTGACCTGAGGAGTCTGCTTTAACTGTTCTTTGGAGCCGCAAAGCAAAGAGACGGACTCTGATGAGGAAAGGGAAGCTGGCGTGTTTGATAGAGATGTAGTCCAGCTGTTTCCAGATGCAGAAGATGAGGAGTTGGATCCAAGGACAACAGAAAACACGACTACTTCGCCTCAATGTGATCCATCGTGATGCACACTAGCTTAGCAGCCTCCGCTCCCGACTCCAGCGCCGTCCTCTCCGACCCAGAAAACGGCTCGCTCGCTTCCAGCTCACCCGCCTTTCCTCGACTCAGAAGCCAAGATCCTCCTCCCAACTCTCCGTTAAAAATTCTTCGTTTGTGTCCCGGTTTTTGTCCCTTCGAAAACACAGACTTCTCTCCTGCAGATCTGGAGGGAAAAATCCTTCGCCGTCCACCTTCTTGAACTTTCCCCTTTTCAGCAGCGTTTCTTGTTTTGGGAATTTTATACACAGATACACTTTCACTAGATGTATTGCTACATCCAGCTGCCACACAACGACTTGGCATGTTGATGATTAACAGATTTAAACACGAGAGAAACGAAGACTACCTGTTTTGTTTACATGCTGTCCGAAGCGGAACTGCGAAAGTCAACGCCTTTCATGACGTCACAGGTCATATCGGGTTCACTTCCAGCCTGCGCTCTAGCGGCAGATCCAAATCTCTGATTCCTTCGAAAGATGTCTATTATTCATATGCTTCGGATTTTTTTCGACGCGAACTATTGGTATCAATAGAATCAGCGTTTAAAGGGCTTTTTTATTTGACAAAGTTGTTCAAAGCATGGCATCCACACTTTAAACTGTGCCTCATAATCGTGTCTCTTTGCATTTCCAAGGTTTCTTAAACGAAGTTGTTCTGCATTATTCACATATCTGCTCCTTTGTAATATAGTGTGTCTTCTTTCACGTCCTCTCCCCTCTCCGTACCGTCATCATGTTGTTCTCTCCTAGATCCTCTTCACCGAAGTCACACAATAACACATTAGGGCCGCTCTGTACATTTAGGAGAAAATGTAAGACTTTCACCTTATGGTTGTGAAAGTACTGAATATAGAAAATATGATAAAAGGCAGAGAGTCACATGCAGCTCAAGAGCCGCTTGTTAACCCCCCTACACTGAAAAATGAAAGTCCAGCCCCTCTGCCTAGCCGATAGGCCATGCAAATTTCAGCCAATCAGATCAACCAGAAAGGTTCCTGCCCCAAAAGTGACAAAAACGCCCCCTTAACACTGAGCGTAAATCCACATGAGCGCGCAAAAAGGAATTGACCGCGCAAGATCACTTCTCAGTTAGAATTGCGCCTGCGCGGTTTTAAGGTTCACTCACTCAGTTCCTAAATACGCCTGCTTAGTTGTCTTTACGCCCTTTCAGTTATTGGCATTTATGTAATTCCATAGAGTTGGATCTGGATCAAGAACAGCAACTTGTGGAAAGAGTGCTCGGTGAGGAATGGTGTATTCAATCAGATACCTTCCGATTTAAAATCACAATTAAAGACAAACCATTCACCAGGAGAGGAATACTCTCAACTCTTAGCTCCATTTATGATCCTCTGGGAATCTTAAGCCCTGTTGTACTGCCAGTCAAGAAATTACTAAGGGATCTGTGCAGGACAGCGCTTGGCTGGGATGACACCATACCGTCCCATGATATTGGCAAAGGGTTACCACATCTCAGATATACTTCTAAGGCATGTTCATCATGAAGTGGGGCATGGTGGCCGTAACCAAATGCTAGCCAAACTAAGAGAGAAGTACTGGATTACTGGTGCTAGTACAGCCATAAGAAGAATTCTGTCAAACTGTATCATCTGTCGTAGACTGAATGCTCAGCCAGCGTCTCAACAGATGGCAGACTTACCAATTGGAAGAGTTACTTCAGATGAACCCCCATTTAGTCAAGTTGGGATTGACTGTTTTGGGCCATTTGAAATGAAGAGCAGGAGGATGGTTGTGAAGAGATATGGAGTAATATTTACCTGCTTGGCCATTCGAGCAATACATATTGAAGTGGCAGCTTCACTAGACACAGACTCCTTTATAAATACTCTCAGACGTTTCATAGCAAGACGAGGTCAAGTACTGGAACTCTGCTCTGACAATGGAACAAACTTTGTTGGAGCAGAACGTGAGCGGAAAAATGCTATAGAACATTGGAACCATTCCCAGATTAACAACGTGCTTCTGCAAAAGGGAATCAAATGGTGTTTCAATCCACCAGCTGGGTCACATCATGGAGGTTCCTGGGAGAGATTAATAAGATCTGTATGGAAGGTCCTGAACTCCACCTTGAGGGTTCAAAATTTAGATGAAGATGGACTTCACAGAGTTCTTTGTGAAGTGGAATCAATAATCAACAGCCGGCCAATAACTAAAGCATCCACAGATCCTAATGACCTGGAAGCATTAACACCAAACCAACTACTACTGATGAAAATTATACCATGCTTACCACCAGGTAAACTTTCAGGAAGCTGATGTATATGCTCGACGCAGATGGAAGCAGGTGCAATACATGTCGGATTTATTTTGGAAAAGATGGATTAAAGAATATCTACCTCTACTACAGGAGCGTCAGAAGTGGTCTGGAGTGAAGCGGAATATGATGCCAGGTGACATTGTCATCATCATGGACAGCCCAGCACCTGGAAATTCCTGGATCATGGGAAGGGTTTTACAGACTTTTCCAGACAGAAGAGGATCTGTGCGTCAAGTGCGGATTAAAACCAAGAGTGGCTGTCTGGATCACCCAATAACAAAGATCTGCCTGCTACAAGAAGAAGAAGCTGGATGTGGAGCAACTGCTTCACATCATTTATGGACTTTATATGCTAGGTTTTTCAACAATTCATGTCCCCTACTAATATAAATGGGTGTAATTATTATGTGTATTAACTTAATAAGTAGGGGCTGGTGTGTAGGTGCCATGAATTAAGTGTGGTCTTTCTTATGTTAAATGAATATAGATTTGTTTTTTGATTATAGGTTATTGTGTAGGTAATCAGCTGGTGGGTCACATGGTTGTGGGCGGTGACATTAATTGACTATAACTCATTCATTCATTCATTCATCTTCTTTACCGTTTTTTCCCTTTCGGGGTCACGGGGTTGCTGGAGCCTATCCCGGCCACTTGGGCGTAGGCAAGGGATGCCCTGGACTGGTCGCCAGTCTGTCGCAGGGTGGAATATCCTCAATCACTCATCCATTCACTCTCACACTCACACCTATGGACAATTTAGAGTTGCCAATCAACCTATGAAGCATGTTTTTGGACAGTGGGAGGAAGCTGGAGATCCCGGAGAAAACCCATGCATACACGGGGAGAACATGCAAACTCCACACAGAAAGGTCCCCCATTGATGTTGTGTTTTTCATGTCCCCCAGCCAGGACTTGAACCGGGGGCCATCTTGCTGTGAGGCAAGAGCGCTAACCACTGCGCCACCGTGCAGCCCTATAACTCTATATGACTATAACTCACCTGTGGTTTTTTCCCTGTGTAAGATGGAAGGGGGGGTGAGCTGGGTTGCCATATTTTTTGTTGACCGCTTCATATGCTTTAGGCGCTTTATACGCTTTTCCCTTGATTCCTTGTTTTTTTGCTATTTTTTGATCACAATATTACAAGTGGATTTAATTACCTTCATTTTCCATTATTAAAAACTACAAAATACAAACTTCGTTATGCTCTATGGTTTTTGAGCGCGTCATTCAAAACCCGGACCCACCCAGCTTCAGCCTCTCAGCGACTGTTTGGTTTAGTTGCTACATTAAGTAAAAGTGAAACTAGAAGGCTTCAGGGTGAACCAAGGCTAAAATGACAAACAAAACCCCACCTAACTGAAATCTGTTTCTTACCTGCACAGAGGAAAAGGGAAAACAGACAAACACTAACCTCCCTAGACAAACAAAAACAGGAGAAAACAAGTGCAAAAAAATGGCAGTTCACCCCTAAAGCTTCACATAACTACATAACAAAAGACTAAACAGAGTGGGCACAAAACCACAAAAACTACAAAACACTAATGCAAAATACTAGGGATGGCCCTTTTGACACGACGTTTCGGCGAGCGTTTCACTTTCATGAACAGAGTGTTTCAGCACAATGTTTCGGGGCGTGTGTCAACTAGCGCAGATCACGTGGTCGATGACGTATGACGCGCCAAATGCTTCGTATGGTTGAACCACGCTTCAGATGTCACTTGCGTTTCGAACAGTTGGGTGCGCTATTCTCTAGAAATACGAAATGAATCCCGAACATTTCCCGACCAGTTTTATTCTTTCCCCTGTATCGGAATCAGCGTCAATTCATTGTACTTTACCATGACTCCTATTCAATTCAATTCAATTCAATTTTATTTGTATAGCCCAAAATCACAACAACAGTCGTCTCGATGGGCTTCGAAGTAAAACATGAAATCAAAAGGATCACGAATACAAAGAGTTCAATAGAAAAATACTAAAATGAACTAACAAACTGACTAAGCTATACTGGCATCCCTGCCCTTAGACCCCCCTTCGCGGTAAGGAAAAACTCCCAAAAAAACCGGATTCCGGAAAAAACGAAGAAACCTCAGGGGTGCCCACATGAAGGAGGGATCCTCCCCCAGGATGGACAGGCGATTTACCAGAACTCTTAGAGAAGAATTAACTTATCTAAATCTACAACTACATATATAAAAGTCCAGCAGACGAGCTTCATCCAGCCGTGGTTATCGGGACAGTCAAAGGCGCGAGTCGAGCCGGAGACAGGAACCACAGCCAGGTGTAGGAGCAGGAGCAGAGATGAGGTACTCGGTCAGGTACAGAGCAGAGACGAGCCAGAGATGAGCCAGAGGCAGGATCCACAGCCAGGTGTAGGAGCAGGAGCAAAGGCGAGGTAAACGGTCAGGAACTGGAGCACGGATGAGCCAACTGGAGTCTGGAAGCACTCCCACTCCCCAGGAGGGGAGAGGAAAAGAGGGACAATACATGAATCGCACTGCACCAAACAGAGGCATGGAGAACTAAATGATAAATTATGATCAAGAATAGAGGAGAGGAAGGGTAGAAGTAAAAAAGGAAAGAGGACAGAACCCCAGTGCACCATAGTTACCCCAGCTTCAACTTCTAGCAGCCTTTTAAAAGAAATAGTTATTATTAAGTTTAATTTAAACAAACTAACATTAAGTTAAATAATCTCTGAATACTAACTAGTCTGACAATAAGCCTGTCCAAAGAGGAATGTTTTCAGTCTAGCTTTGAATGTAGAAACTGAGTCGGCCTCTCTTACATGAGCTGGGAGTTTATTCCATAAGACAGGGGCTTGGTGACTAAACGCTCTACCTCCAACCGTACTTTTACTAATTCTAGGAACCACAAGCAGTCCTGCATTTTGCGAGCGAAGTGTTCTGATTGGTTGGTAAGGGACTATGAGGTCCTTAATATAGGACGGGGCCATTCCATGTAAGGACTTATAGGTTAACAGGAGGATCTTGAACTTAATTCTAGAATCAACTGGGAGCCAATGGAGCGAAACTAACACAGGAGTGATGTGATCTCTTCTGCTGGTTCCAGCTAACAATCTAGCAGCTGCGTTCTGAACAAGCTGGAGACTTCTTAAGGAACTCTTAGGACACGCTGCTAACAAGGAGTTACAGTAATCCAGCCTCGACGTAACAAATGCATGGATGAGTTTTTCAGCATCACTCTTAGAAAGTAGATTTCTGATCTTAGCAATATTCCGCAGGTGAAAAAAGGCAGTTCTACATGCCTGAGATATGTGAGCCTTAAATGATAAATCCTGGTCAAGTAAAACCCCAAGGTTTCTAACTGTGGAATTGGGGGCTATACTTATGCCATCCAGGGAGACTATCTGAGCAGACAGAGTATCTCTGAGGTTTTTAGGACCGAGTATGTTGACCTCAGTTTTTTCTGGGTTCAAGAGGAGGTCATTAATTGTCATCCAGGTCTTGATGTCACTGATGCAGGCGTTCAGTTTCTCTATCTGGTCATTCTGGTCAGGCTTCATGGATAAATACAACTGCGTATCGTCGGCATAACAATGAAAATTAATGCTGTGTTTCCTGATTATGTTTCCTAGGGGTAACATATAAAGCGTAAACAGGATCGGTCCCAAGACTGAGCCCTGTGGGACTCCATAGTTGACTCGAGTGCACTGAGAGGAATGGCCATTTACATTAACGAACTGATACCTATCAGACAGATAGGATTTAAACCACTGGAGAGCAGATCCTCTGATCCCTATGTCCTGCTCTAATCTATGGAGTAAAATACCGTGGTCGATAGTGTCAAAGGCAGCACTGAGGTCCAACAGGACCAGAATAGAAAGTAGTCCCTTTTCTGAGGCCAATAACAAGTCATTAGAGACTCTAACTAGTGCAGTTTCCGTACTGTGGTGAGGTCTAAACCCCGACTGAAAGTCTTCAAAGTGGCTGTTGTCCTGTAGGTGGCAGTAAAGCTGCTTAACTACAACTCTTTCTAGGATTTTAGAAATAAAGGGCAGGTTTGATATCGGTCTATAGTTGGCCAAGATGCTAGGATCCAAACTGGGCTTTTTCAGAAGAGGTTTAACAACTGCATATTTAAAAGACTGTGGCACGTAACCCGTTTCCAGAGAGGCATTTATCATTGTTAATATGGAATCATTAATTAGGGGAAAAGTTTCTTTAAAAAGTCTAGTGGGAATTGGGTCTAACAGACACGTTGAGGATTTGGAGGACGTAATAATTGATGTTATTTCCGCTTGATCCACAGCAGTGAAGCAGTCTAATGTTACAGAGGTTTCTATGGATGCCTCCATTTCTACCGCTTCAGCCTGTTCTGGGCTGATAGTAGGAATAACTTGATTTAACTTATGTCTAATATTTGAGATTTTACTATCGAAAAATGTAAGAAAATCATCAGAGCTGAGAGAAACAGGAACATGTGGTTCTACTGAGCTCTGACTGCGAGTTAATTTAGCTATAGTGCTAAAAAGAAATCTTGGATTGTTTCCATTCTCTGATATTAAGGTTGAATAGTACTGGCTTCTAGCTCTACGCAGAGCTTTTTTATAATTTAATAGGCTATGTTTCCAGATATTCAGAGACTGCTCTGAACTGGAGCGGCGCCATTCTCTTTCCAACTTACGGGTTTCTTGTTTAAGAGAACGAGTTTCAGCTTTAAACCACGGTGCTACTCGGTTTTGTCTGACAAGCTAAGGTTTCAGGGGGGCAACAACATCAGGTGTACTCCTGAGGGCTTGTAAGGCATCATTAACAAAGTGGTCATTTATACTAGGACTGATACTATGGGAGCTGGTCTCAGAGTATTTTCTCAGAATATCACTAAGTACTGGCTGAACTGTGTGTTTAAACTCAGACACAGAACGGTCAGTTAAGGTTCTTTTAAGCTGTTTCTTGTTCACTGGGGCAGAAGGATGTTCCAGTGTAAACTGGAAGGTAATCAGAAAGTGATCAGAAATGATGGGGTTAAGAGGAAGGACACTCAGCTGGTTGATCTCTATACCATGGGTTAGAACAAGATCCAGGGTGTGCTTATGACAGTGAGTTAATAACGTATTAATAACGTACTGTGGCTCAGGATCATTTCAACTCCATTTCTCCTAATAAAACAATGCACTGAATGTTGTGTATAAAAAAACTACTTCAATTAATCTATAATGACACAGCGAAGTAGTATCAGTAGAGATAACACAGTGGAACAGTTAGTGGAGTTTGCTTCCAGAGGTTCTGAGTTGAAGTCCAGCATTTTGCAATTTATTTGCTTCGCGTTTATTTTTTTCATGTGATGTGTATTTTGCTGTGTCAAGCACTTCTCACAGAAAACGTCACGTGTTGTTTTACTTTGTTTTTAATCATCATTAACAAAATTGTTTTGTTTTACATTTTTTCATCATAATTTCTGCATTGAAGTGTTACAAGGAGCTTAGTTGAAACATGTCGATATACCTCCAGTCAACCACCAGATGCAGCTGCTCTGTGTGTTTCAAAGCACTGAATGGATGGTTTTTCCGGCACAATTACATGAATCCCAAGGGAAGCTTCATGGGGCTTCTATTTCCATCCTTACAAAACACTAATGCAAAATACTTAACCACAACACTATAGTGCAGGGGTCGGAAACCTTTTTAGCTGAGAGAGCCATAAACGTCACATATTTTGAAATGTAATTTCCAAAGAGCCAATAATGAAGTGTCCCTTTCCCACACTGAGGCAAGGAGACTTCACCTCTTTTAAGGTTCTTTATTCTGGTTACTGCAGACCGTAACAAACGCCGTACAATTAATTCATCAACTCCTTATTCTCTCCCGCCGAGACGAGAGCGCTTCTCCCAACTTTATATTCCCTCACTGCCGCTCCAGCCCTCCTATTTACTTATTCGGCTCATAGCTGAACCCCATTGGTCCAAACTACCTAACAGGTTGAGCGACAGAACTGAGAGCCAATCAGATCTCTGCTTGATGCGTTCAATGCGTTCTGGCACAAGCTCCTGGTCCTTTGTCCTCCAATATACTTGATCAATGATCTCCAGCACTCTATTCTGGAATTCTTCTGGAATGGAAAGCATTGAATCTGTGCAGCTTTCCTGTACTTTCCTGTCCATGAGGGTGGACAAGGCCTTGTTGATATTGTGTCCAGAATGATGGCTTTCAGACTACGCACCGCTCAACAGCTACTCCATCATTGCGGTGCGAGGTGGCAGGACACAGCCTTTTCTACAGAGAGCAGGAGCGCTGGGATACGACAAATGATTCTCACTCCTTCACAAAAGGACCCCGGGCCTTTCTGCAGATCCATTCTGGAGGCCACACATGAGAACCACACAGATGTTTCCTAATAACAAGTAGAAATGTAAAGTATGAAGTACAAGAATTTGTTTCCTGTTTTGTTTCTTCAGACACATTCCAGACGTTCAAGTTTGATCTATGTCTTCCTTCATTTTTGTCATGCTACCCTCACTATGAAGGTGTTTGTTCTGCAGACTAGCTCAGCTTTCAATTTCTAAGTAACTCAGCTGCTTTTTGTTATATAATCACTACTTAGAAATAGTTTTTCTCTCCTCTGTCTTCCCTTTTGTAAAGTCACATTTCATGTTTGTATTTTGATTTCGATTTATTTAAATTGAAATATAATTAACTTGGACTATATGAGAGACATTGTTTTCTTAGAAATCAGTTTTTGCCCCCCGGTGCTGCTCAGTTATCCAGTCTGTCGCACAAGTTCTCTAAAAGTGCCATAAGCGTGTAAATGCTTCTTAGGTTCTCTTTCAACTGTCAGTTTCCTTTTAGGCTTCTTTAATCTCCGTCAGACTTGAAACTATTTCACAAGTTGTGGTATCAAAACATTTGTCTCATTCAGGAAAATTCTTCTGCTTTTGTTTTGATATGATTTATGAAATAAGAAAACTGACATTTTCATGATGTTCCACTTCTTGAAAAACCTTTGGAAGCTTTAAACAGCTGCTTCAGCAGATGAACTTTTTTTAAACTGCAGTTTCTGCCTCACAGACACGCTGGAAACACGTTGGCAGCTTCCTCATTCCTTTTTACACTTTCAGTGGAGTATTTTGCGTTTTACTTTCATTGAAATTTCTTCTGATCCCTTTTTGTTTGTGTAACATGGTGAAACTGTCTTTGGTGGATGTTTCCATTCGCCCATTTATGACGTAATCGGCTTCGGCGGTGTGTCTGTGTTTCAGCACAAAAACAAACAACCTCCAAACTTTTGCAACGATAGATGTGCAAATTGTGCATTTGATAAGAAAGCGTTTAGCTTATCGCTGTTTTCTTGGTGGAGAAAGATGGTGTGTGTAGGTGTGGGTGTGTATGTGTGGAGTAACAGAGTTGAAGGACTACTTTACCTGAAAAGTTAAATATGAAGGAAATGATGGTGAAGTGGAAGATGATAAATAAGCAGAAAGAAAGGAAATACTGGCATATTGCTGTAAGCCAGTGAATCAAAAACAAAGAAAGCAGCAGCAGCTAAAATGACAGAAGTGGCGGATAAATAGATCAGAGGAGTAGGTTTAAGAACTCTGTCTCCCCCTCTGGTCACCGGCGGGAGCCGTCTCCAGAGTTCTAGCAACACTACAACTCCCAGCAACCCCAGCGCTCACTTCCTGGATGCCAAACACCTGACTGTCATTCATTCAATCAACCACAGCATATTTAAGCTCTGGACTGAGTGAAGCTCAGTGTGAAGTATTGTTTGTGCCACTCTGCCTTCTTTCCGATATCTGGACCTGATCTTCTGTCTCCTGACCCTGTTTCTGTTTTGCCTGCCGCCTGCCCCGACTTTCTCCTGGATTTTGACTATCCTGTCTCTCCTTGGATGATTTCTTGCCTGTCATCAACCCCAACCTGCCTGACCCTGATTTAGCTTTGTGGACTTCTAGCTGAGCTAATAAACCTGCTGCATTTGGATCCAGCTGTCTGCTTGTGAAAGTATCTTACGGCTGTGGCCGTATTTGGTTTTGTTTAGTTCTGTTTGTTCTGTTTTTTGTGAACTTCTGTATCAGAGTGGGATCTCTGTGTTCTTGTGCATCTTTGTGTCTGTTTGTTTGATTATTTGCAGGTGTGGTGCATGAAGGTGTGGCCTCCAATTGGACCAGACCTAATGGAGGCAGCCTTCAAAAGCACCACATGGACCCGACATGGACGTGGCAGACACTCACAACGGACGTGATGCTGTAGTATCGCGAGACCCAGCGAGACGAGTGTGGTGAGTCGACTTGGCGGCGTGTAAGCATTTGAACAAACATTTTCGATCTTGTTTCATTATTCCATGTTAAAATAATCCCAGCAAACTCATATAACCTGTTAAGTATATTAAGCTTTTGTCAGCCTGGAGGACCTGGAAAGTTTATTGACGAGTGTTACAATACCTGCATCATGGTGAAACTTAACACCGCCCCCACCACCACCCCCTCCTCCAAGCGTGGACGCCCAAGTGGTGTTATGCCATTGGTTAAACATAATTCTGTTAAAGAACTACAGGGTCGCTATGACATTATGACGTCACAGGGGTGTGGGGGCAGCGGGAAGCGTGGCTAGACCGAGAGACACATGTTGAAGGCTGTCTAGCGAATGTTCGAATAAAGCGCCCTAACAAGCAAACAGTTGGACCCTTATTTGCTTCCCTCAGTTTAAATAACACAACATGGTGTCAGAAGTCCTGTTAAGTTGTTAGAGGAAAGAAAAAGCCGATTTTGAAGATGGCAGACGAACGCGCAGCGAGTGCCGGCGGGACCAAGCGCCACCTTCAATCTACAACCTCCTGAGCTTTTCGACTTTTCAAAGCCGCAAGAATGGGAAAAGTGGAAAAGAAGGTTTGAAAGATTTCGCATTGCCAGTAACCTGAATGCAAGCATGGAGGAAAATCAAATAAATACGTTGATATACTGCATGGGTGATGAAGCTGATGACGTCATGCGCGGACTGAACATACCTGCAGACCGACGAGGGACGTATCAAGGGGTGAGAGATGGCTTCCAAGCATTTTTCATAGTGAAGAAAAATGTTATTTATGAACGTGCAAAGTTCAACATGAGAAAACAAGAAGAAAATGAGACTGTGGATGCCTTTGTTACTGCACTGTATGCATTAGCAGAACACTGTGGCTATGGGACACTTCATGAGGAGCTCATACGTGATCGACTGGTGGTCGGTTTGTCAGATAAACGCCTGTCTGAACGCATGCAGCTAGACCCGGATCTTACGCTGGATAAAGCTATTAACATGGCACGACAGAGCCAGGAAGTGAAAAGGCAGCAGTCTTCACTGCAAGGTAACACCAGGACACAACCAGGACATGCTAAATGGGTTGACAGGGTGCACAAAAGCAGCAGAAAGTTTAAAACCAAATCACATCCAGACGTCAAACAGAGCAAATTGTGGAGGCCTCAACACAGTAAACCAAACGCACAGTGTCACAGTGCACAGTGCAGCAGCTCATCACCCCATCCAAAACGTGAGTGTCCAGCTAATGAAACTGTATGTCATGTTTGTGGAAAAAAGGGACATTACACGAGAGTGTGTAAAAATAGAAAGACTTTGAACGAAGTGGAGGAAGATGTCAATGCCTTATTCCTTGGCAGTGTTACCAGCAATGGAGAGGCGTGGATGGTAAACATCATCATAAACAACAGAAGTGTGTCATTCAAAATAGACACAGGACCTGATGTCACAGTTTTGCCACTCCAGGTGTTCAAAGAGATCTTCAGAGAGAGTTGCCCACCCACTCTTCAAAAACCAACCAAGCCTCTGTTTGGACCTGGAAGAAAGCCGTTTGAAGTCCTCGGGTTCACAGAGATGAGACTAAGGAAAGGAGCTAAAGAAGCAGGAGAGGATGCGTACATCCTGAAACACCTGCACACAGCATTGCTGGGAAGACCTGCTATCCACAAGTTGGAGTTAGTTACTTCGAATAGACACTCTCAGCATCGAAACACTAAAAGTCAGCTACCCAAAGCTGTGCAGCGGTCTTGGCGAAGTGAAGCAGCCATACAACATCAAGTTAAGACCAGATGCTCAGCCTTTCTCATTAAAGACACCTCGGAGAGTTCCATTGCCGCTCATGGACAAAGTGAAGCAGGAACTGTCCCGCATGGAAGACTTAGGTGTGATAACCAAAATAGAGGAGCCAACAGACTGGTGTTCTGGCATGGTGGTGGTACCCAAAAAGAAAACAGACAAGGTGCGTATTTGTGTTAATTTCACACACCTCAACCTTTCTGTGTGTCGAGAAGAAAACATCCTGCCATCAGTGGAAGAGACACTAGGTAAATTGGCTGGAGCCAGAATTTTCAGCAAACTGGATGCTAATATGGGATTTTGGCAAATTCGCCTTACAGAAGAGTCAGCCAAATACACCACCTTTATTACACCATTTGGCCGTTACTATTTTAGGAGGCTACATTTTGACACTGCTTCTGCTCCTGAACATTTCCAGAACAGAATGTCAGAAGTCATAAACAGTCTGGAAGGTGTGGTTTGCCACATGGATGATGTGTTGGTTTGGGGCAGAACACAGGAAGAACATGACACTCGCCTACACGTTGTGCTTAAAAGGCTGCAGGAGGCAGGCATTTCACTGAATGTGGAAAAATGTGAGCTGTCAAAGCAGGAAGTCACCTTCTTAGGACATGTCATCTCAACCAATGGCATTAGTCCTGATCCAAGCAAGACAGAAGCGGTGAAAAAAATGAGACAACCAACAAATGTTTCTGAACTGAGGAGTTTTCTAGGAACAGTTAATCAGCTTGGAAAGTTCATCCCTCAGCTGGCAGAAAGAGACAAACCCCTGAGAGATCTTCTTTCTAAAAAGAACCACTGGGTGTGGGGGATTGACCAGGCTCAAGCAATTCAAGATTTAAAAGACTCTTTGGCTTCACCTCCAGTGTTGGCCATGTATGATCCAAATCGGGACAGTAAAGTCTCAGCAGATGCATCATTGTATGGACTTGGGAGCGTCCTACTCCAAAAATGGGGCAGCGATTGGCGTCCTGTTGCTTATATCTCACGCTCTCTCACGCCAACAGAGCAGAGATACGCACAAATAGAAAAAGAAGCCTTAGCTCTCACTTGGGCTTGTGAAAGGTTCAGAATCTTCCTGATAGGCAAGCACTTCTAGATGGAGACTGACCACAAACCTCTCCTGAGTTTGTTAGGGTCCCAGCAACTGGATGCCCTTCCTCCACGCATTCAACGGTTTAAAATGCGCCTTATGCGTTATTCCTACTCCATATCGCATGTGCCAGGAAAGAGCTTGTGGACGGCAGACATGCTATCACGTGCTCCCCTGTTGAATAATGAAACACTGGATGACAAGGAATTGCTGGAGGACACAAATACATATGTGGACAGGATAATGGAGAACTTACCAGCAAGCACCTTCTATTTGGATCACCTGAAACAAGAGTTGCAACTGGACAGTGTGTGTGCATGTGTGATGCAACTCTGTGAGCAAGGATGGCCGACTCACTACAACAGTGAACCAGCAATCAGACCCTACTGGGCAGAACGAGCATCACTCTCAGTACATGATGGACTGCTGCTTAAGGGGGACAGGCTTGTTATCCCTTCTTCACTGAGAAATGGGGTGCTCACAACACTGCATGAAGGTCACCAAAGAGTCGTGAAATGCAGGGAACATGCACGGCAGTCGGTGTGGTGGCCTGGATTAAGCCAGCAGATAAATGAGTTAGTTCTCTACTGCCGGATCTGCAGTAAAGAGAGGTATAATCCTGCAGAGCCGTTGTTGCCAACCCAGTATCCAGGAAGACCGTGGCAAAAACTGGGAGCAGATTTGTTCATGTTGGGAGCTAAAACTTACCTGCTAGTAGTGGATTATGCATCCAGATTTGTGAAAATTGCTTTGCTTTCAACCACAAAGTCTGCGAACGTGATTCACCATTTAAAATCTATCTTTGCACGCCACGGCATTCCAGAGCAGCTGGTGACAGATAATGGACCTCAATTCTCTGGAGCTGTTTTTGCAAAGTTTGCACAATCGTATGGATTCCATCACCACACCTGCAAATAATCAACCACTCATACGTGGTTGAAGGACCTCATGGAACAGTAAGGAGAAATCGACGTCACCTTGTTGCCATGAAGACTTTACCCGAACAGAGCCAGAGCAACACAGAACAACGGGTTTCAGGTTGTGCTCCAGAACAACAACCACCAGAGTCGCAGATCCAGAACTCATCCGAACTGACATCTACCCCCAGAACCAGGTCTGGGAGTGCTGTTATAAAACCAACCAGACTGGACTTATAGATTGTTTGAATATGAAACATTTTCAGAGATGTTGGAGAAAAATGTTTTGTTGTTATGTCTATGAAGACGCTCATTCATCCAGGTTGGTTCCATTGTAGTAGTTTTAGGGGATGTCATCTGGACTTGGTTTTAAAGTTGGAAGACGTTTCACCTCTTATCCAAGAGGCTTTGTCAATTCTGAAATAGCTGGTCTAAGCGCTGGTATATATGCGCTCATGGGGGAGGAGTCAGACCTGAAACTGGAGGTGTTGTCCACTTAGCCTACGTGGTTTCGGGTCGTTAATAGTCCTTTGTCCTCAGCTGGGGGTTGGGGAGTCAGTGACTCCCTCTCCAAATGTTCGTCTCTTTCAGCGGTTAACGACTCAGGTGGAACTGGTTTGGTTTGTTTAGGTTTCAAAACACTGCCGTAGATGGATGGAAGAATAAACCTGAGACCACCATTCTTATTAAGAGAAGGTTTATCCTTCTTGACAAAGATGGCTTCTTTCACTCCTCGCTCAAGCTGAGGACAAAGGACTATTAACGACCCGAAACCACGTAGGCTAAGTGGACAACACCTCCAGTTTCAGGTCTGACTCCTCCCCCATGAGCGCATATATACCAGCGCTTAGACCAGCTATTTCAGAATTGACAAAGCCTCTTGGATAAGAGGTGAAACGTCTTCCAACTTTAAAACCAAGTCCAGATGACATCCCCTAAACCTACTACAGTTTTGTTGTTATGTTCTTTTTAATAACTACTTTATATAGAAACACTCTTCAACCTTAATGCAGATTTCTTTGTGAGGGTTGTTAAACAATGATAGTCTAATGATTGTTTGTTCTATTTCAAAAAGGGGAGATGTGGTGTTATGCCATTGGTTAAACATAATTCTGTTAAAGAACTACAGGGTCGCTATGACGTTATGACGTCACAGCGGTGTGGGTGCTGCGGGAAGCGTGGCCAGACCGAGAGACACAATGTTGAAGGCTGTCTAACGAATGTTCGAATAAAGCGCCCTAACAAGCAAACAGTTGGACCCTTATTTGCTTCCCTCAGTTTATTTTTTTTTTTCAAATTTATTTTTTATTGAAAAAGCACAGGATAAATTGTACATTGTTTTGACGTGTTACAATGTTCATGCTTTCTCAGTTTTTTAATTGAAAAAATAAAATAAAAAATAAAAAATAATAATAAATAAAAAAGGAACATGTGAGGAAGCAGGGAGTTTCAAAACATAAATGATATGACATGATTTCAGATGAAGTCTGATCTTACAGGCTTAACATATTCTGTCCATATAGACCAAGTAGCGTAAAAAACATCCAGCCGTATTTGTAAAGAGTGTGAGATTCTTTCCATTATATAAATTCTTTGTACAACATCAATCCAGTCTTCTGTCGTTGGCTGTTCAGGTTTAAGCCATTTTCTGGTTATTGTTTTCTTACTGGCTGCCAGCAGAATGTAGAGCAGTTTCTTATTTTTGTTGTCTAGGCCATCAATTTTACTCAAAAACAGACTTTCAAAAGACAAGGGGAAAACAATAGAAAACACATTTTGCAGATGTTCATGTATGTCAGACCAATACTTCTTGATAATCACACAGTCCCAAAATATATGGAAGTGATTGGCTCCATTGTTACCACACCTCCAACATTTACTATTTCCTAGGTATTTTTTTTGAGAGGGTGTAGTAAAAAACCTCATTATGCTTTTCCAACAGAATTCACGCCAAATGTTTGATCCTGTTGTGATCCATTGTTTCCGACATATTTGTTCCCAATCCTCCTCTGTGATAGTGAGCCGTCCTTCTCGCTCCCATCTTTCCTTTACATAGTGGGTGTTCTCCCCCTTGTGCGACAAGATACTATTGTATAACTTTGAAATTATTTTCGTAGGGCATATTGCTTTTATTAACGTTTTAAAAGTTTTAAGAAACCTTGGGTCATCTGTGGATATTTTAATTTTTTGATTGAAATAGTGCCGGACCTGTAGATATCTGAAAAAGTCGTCAGAAATTAACCCGTGTTTTTTTTTTATGGTATGAAATGTTTGAAACGCTCCCTTATGAACAAATGAGTTGTAATCAGTTAGCCCTTTGGTAATCCATAACTTAAATCTACCATCATATTTGTTGGGGGTGAACTCTGAGTCGTATACGCACACCATCTGAGAATTTTTGAGTCTTCCATCAAGTTGCATTTTTTAACTGTGTCATTCCAGGTTTTAATCATCATATTCAGTAAGGGGTCATCTTGTAAAGGAAGCTCCCTCTGTAACTTGAGATCTGCTAATAAAGCTTTTAATGGCATTTTTTCAAAAGCTTTCAGCTCTAGATCTTTCCATCCTGCCGAGTAAACTGGAGAGCACATGCAGATAAGAGGCCTCAGCTGGGCAGCACAGAAATAGTCTTGTAGACAAGGAAGATTTCTGCCACCCTGATCTGTTTTTAATTTTAATTTAATTAAAGGTTTTATATTTAATTCTGGTTTTTCCCTCTCCATATGTATCTTGATAACATCTTATCCCATTCTACAAACTGCTTTTGGGGTATGGGAAATGGTAAACATTGAAATAAATATAACATTCGTGGTAATATATTCATTCTTATTGAGTCAATCCGTGAGTGAAGGTCTAGAAATGGTATTGCATTCCACCTTTGTAGATCTGACTGTAGTTTAGTGTTAAGTGGTCCATAGTTCACTTCAAACATCTTTGTAAAATCTTTGTGCAAAGCAATGCCTAAATATTTAATTGAGTCTGCCTGCCATTCCCATTTGTACTCGTCTTTAACATTTTGAGGAGGGCTGTAGTTTAAAGTTAAAACCTGTGTCTTGTTTACATTAATTTTATATGCTGACAGAGTGCCAAAATCTTTAAGGGAGTCCATAATTATTGGTAGAGTTTTTGTAGGTTGAGATATAGTTAATAGTAGATCATCTGCGAATAAGGAAAGCTTTTGTTCCTTTCCTGAAACTTTTACTCCTTTAATGTCTGCTCTTTGCCTGATCCACTGCCCAAGAGGTTAAATGTATAATGCAAATAAAAGGGCAGACATGTTACATCCCTGCCGAGTTCCTCTTTCTAAGGTTATCGTCTCAGTGTGGTCTCCATTGATTTTAATCCTGGCTGTTGGTTTGTTATATAACCCTGAAATTGTCTCAATGATTGATTTGCAAAAGCCAAATTTGCCGAGTACTTTATATAAAAAGGTCCACCTCACCGAGTCAAATGCCTTCTCGGCATCCAGGCTGATCACTAGAGTCTCCTGTTTTTGTTGAACAACTTGATGAATTATGTTTAGTACTTTCCTGATGCTGTCCTGTGTCTGTCTCTGTTTAATGAATCCTGTCTGGTCCTTATGTATCAGCATTGGGAGAATTGTTTACAATCTCCGTGATATTATAGAAGTGAATAGTTTGTAGTCGATGTTTAAAACACTAACTGGCCGGTAGTTAGCACAATCCAGTCTGTCCTTTCCCTCTTTGGGGATTATTGAGATTATTGCTTCGTTCCAAGACAATGGAGTCGTTTTTTTCTCCATCACCCAGTTAAATGTTTTTAATAAGGTTGGAATTAGATGAGTTTCCATCGTTTTATACCATTCTGGACTAAACCCATCTGCTCTTGCCATTTTTCGGCTTTTTAGTTTTCTGATTGCAAATTGAATTTCTTCTTTGGTAATTGCTGTAAGCAATTTTTCATTTTGCTCAACTGTTAGAGTTGGCAAATCTAAATGTTTTAAAAATGCATCTATTTGGTCACTATTATTTAGGTTTGTTTCTGAGTAGAGATTTTTATAGTATTCATGAAAACACTGTTGAATTTTCTCCTGGTCCGTTTCAATTTTTTTACTTGAAGGATTTTTTATTTTATAAATTGCTCTCTCTGCTTGTTGTTTTCTCAGTTTATAAGATAGAAGTTTCAAAGATTTGCTGCCTACTTCATAATATTTTTGTTTCATTAAGACAAGTTTTTTCTGTACCGCCAGTGTATTGATGTTGTCAATTTCTTTCTTTAATTTTATAATTTCAGTCTTATTTTTGGTCTTTACACTTTGGAAATATTCCTGTTGAAGTTTTAACAGTTTTTCTTCTAAGCTCTTCAGTTTCTGTTGACTAGCTTTTTTCTGGTAGGATGAGATGCTAATTATTTTCCCTCTCAGAACTGCTTTTAGAGCATCCCAGAGAGTTCCTGGTGATACCTCACCATTAACATTATGTATTAAGTATTCTTTAATTTCATAGCTTAATTTATCTTTGATATTTGGGTAATTTAAGATGTTATTGTTTAATCTCCAAACAGTGGCTCTTTTCTGTCCAGCCAAGTAGAGACTTACTGTAACTGGATTATGGTCAGAAATTGCACAAGTTCCAATATCACTGTTTTTCACTCTTAGTAGGTCATTTTTGAACATAAATATGTAATCTAGACGAGAGTATGCGTTATGCGGATGTGAGTAGTGAGTATATTCTCTTTTTGTTGGATTATTTTCCCTCCACACATCAACTAGGCCCATTTCCTCCATGAGATGTCTCATCTTTTTCCCAATCTTTCTATAGTCACCTTTGCCATTTGAGGAATCGAGTGAGTTATTCAATACAATATTGAAGTCTCCGCCGCATATCAAGGTTCCTTGACTTTTTGTTGAAATTATTTCAAAAATATGTATATAAAAAGACCAGTCGCTACCAGGGGGAACGTACACATTTAGTAATGTCATTAGAATACTATTGATTTTTCCTGTTATCATTATATACCTGCCTTCTTTGTCTTTGTATTCTGATACGTGTTGATAATTCACTGCCCCAGATATCAGGGTGGCCACCCCTCTCCTCCGCCCTGAGCTATGGGAAGAATAGAAAACGTGTTTAAAGCCCATTTTATTCAACTTTAGATGCTCAGCCTCTGGGAGATGTGTTTCTTGTAAAAAGACTATTTCTGCTTTATCTTGTTTTAGTTTGGACAATGTTTTCCACCTCTTAACTGGATTATGTAAACCGTTGATATTAAGTGTAAGCAGTTTTACGTTTCTGTCATACATAATGTTTCACATTTTAGTGTTTTGCACATATATTCCCTGCTCCTCATTTTGAACAATGAACTCTGAACAGAAAGAAAACTTAACAGTTGAACATAACTAAAAACAAATGTAGGTAACTTAAACTTCCAAGGTAGGGGTCTTAGAAATAGACCCTGTTGAGCCTCTAAAGGCAGTGTCCTCCTCACTTTGGTTGGGGGGGCCCTTTTGAGCAGGGGCTTTAGGTGTGGGAGATTGTCCCACCGACAGAACCACGTATAATGTCAGTTACTTATACACCTGATGACCATTACGTCTCAATATTTTTATTTGAATTAAAGGTAAAAGGTAAAAATAAGAAAATAAAAATAAAATGCAGATCTCCTCAGACAAGTTCTAGTAGATTCTGATTTATCAGAAACGGAAAACCAAAGTTACCATTGGGAAACCTTTCCAGGGTATTTATAAAACTCACTCCACCGCTGGGTCAGCACCGGTTCTCCTGAAGGCTCTCAGTTTTTCTTTATAACTCGGACCCGGTGGGCCTGGTGCAGTGCGGCCGGTCCCCCTAGTCACCCTGTTCCAGGTGTTCAGCTGCTTGTATTGCTCCAAAACAGATTCCGGTGGTTTGATGACCTCCACAGGAAATCCTCTTTCGCTCATGTCCTCACTTGCTTCTGTTGCTGTGTTGTAGATCTTGACTCCATCAGCATACTTCACCTTCAGCCTTGCAGGAAATAGGGTTTGAAACTGGATCTGTTTGTCCTTCAGAATCCTCTGGATAGCTACATATTCTCTTCTTTTCTTGAGAATAAGTGGAGGGTAGTCATTGTCCAAAGATATCTGTTTACCTTTCCAGGTAAAGCCTTTTTGTTGCCATGCTTTGCGGAGTATTTGCTCTTTGGTTTTGAAGCTTAAAAACTTCACCAGAATAGAGCGTGGTGAGGCTCCGTTAGGGGGGGGCGGCCCTAGTGAGCGATGGGCTCGTTCGATGTTTATATTCTCCGCGCCCTCTAGCTTCAAACCTTCACGAAGTAAAGTTTCCACAAAAGCACTCATTGAGGGGGAATCTCGCTCAGATGTTTCTGGCACACCATAAATCCGGATGTTTTCTCTCCTTTCGCGGCTTTCCAGGTCCGTTAGCTTGTCTGTTAGCTTCACGTGTACCTGCATTAGCTCCACCATAACGTCTTCCATTGTTTGGATTCGCTCCTCTGCTTTTTCAATCCTCCCCTCAGCTTCTTCCATTCGGTTATTCACTTTAGCAATGTCTTCTTTAATACTCTCCAATTTTTCGTTGTTTTCTTGGCGAAACGCTCTAAGTTCTTGCAGCAGTATACTGTATTCTGCCATTTCGCTTGTGTTAGCAAACATTAACTTAGGTGGTAAGCCTGCGGTGACTAGCTTTAGCAGCTAACGTTAGCCCATTTCAAAGTCAGTTTGCTTCCACCAATTCGCTGCAAAACACTGGTCTTTGGTGTTCTCTCTTTGCCCTCGATGTTATATTCAACTTACATAGTTGATTTTGCCGTTCCCGGGGCTTTTTTTTGATCGATTTCTCTGGTTCAGTCGGGAGCTCTCCCACTACACAGCCATCCCGATGATGTACAAACCGGAAGTCGCTTCCCTCAGTTTAAATAACACGACAGCCCCGAAGACTCTCCCAGGGTGGCGTCCTCTCCAGGCAGCGGCGTGAGCAATATCCTGGATTCGATTGATAAAAAGCTCTCCAGCCTTGATTGCCGCCTCAATCAAGGTTATTATAGTTAATGAAAACGAACGAAAAAACTAAAACTAGAACTGTAAAAACATTTTCGTTAACTAAATAAAAATAAAAACGAGAGTTTTAAAAAAAACGAAAACTAACTAAAACTGTTTGTTGTGTGTATAAAACGAACTGAAACTAAATAATATTAACCCCAAAAAATCCTTCGTTTTCGTCTTTGTTAATACATAAGTCTTTTGGGTTGAAATAAAATCTATTTACTTAACGCTGCTAGTTTTACTGTGTATTTGACCCCTACGGTAGAGGCCTGCATTTGGATTGGGTCCCGTCGGGTCCCGCGGGACCCAATCCAAATCTCGCGGGACTGGGCGGTTTGAAATGTGCTGCGGGCGGGAGCGGGCGGCAAAAAAAACCCCCACGGGACCAGTGCAGCCATGAATATTTCATGAATATATATTATCGGACTGCGTTAGGCTGTGCAGCTGTTGGATTCTTATGTACTGAAGCTCCGTGAAGGCACCAGGTAGAGACGCCCAACGGCCCCTGTCATCTAACCTGTTGTTGGGGGTGTGCAACTCCCCGCCCCGCCTCTTAGTGTGTTCTTTAAAGCCTGATACCGCGGTCGCGTGTAGGCGGAGCTACTAGCTAAAGTTATGGTCTGATCGCTGCATGGAGCGATGTGTGCATCAATGCATGGTAGACACGAAGAATGTGGAGAGATCAGGTTTATTATTTTGAAGAGTTTTACATGGTAATCATGTTTCCATGTTTGATTTCATAAAATCATCAGAGAAAGTCTCTGCTTCAACTCCTGCAGCAGTGAAAACTGCGTCTGAATCTGACGCCGTGTTTCCATCTCTCTGACAGAGTTTGAAACCAAAGCCCCCCCCCCCCCCCCCCTCTACCTGCTTTTCCTCTCTACCTGTTCACCTGTTCATCCTCTGTAGCTGAGAGTTGTTTATCCCCGCCCTTCCAATGTGTCCTACACAGAGAGCGCAACATACGGTCACCGTAGGTTGACACGATAGCCACAGCGCAGCACACGGATGACAGAGCTGTCAATCTATCCGGCAACACTGCGCAGGTTGCCTGGCAGGGACATGATGTCAATGGATGAAGTAGAAAAGAACCTCAAACGAGGTTCATCCTGAGTCACGCATGGTTCTCAGATCTGCGAATCAGCAAAACTGGAAAAGGCTGAAGCTAAAAAAAAGTATTTTTCCATCAGGAAAAAATTAATTCATAAATTTTCAGCTCTGTTGAACCATTACAATGTTTTTTTTCCATCCATAAATTCAAATGACTTTGACCTGCATCTTTACCAGCTTCAGCACGCTTCAGGCTGTCTGTCTGCGCGCGCACACACGCACACTTTTAACCGAACAGGATTAGTGAAAATATATTTAATAATTAAGTTGCAAATTACACAAAAGATGAATGCATGAAAAGATGAGGCTGGAGGAGGGACATGAATCTCTTTAATAATAAATAATATCAATACAAATATGTGTTTTTTTCCTGCGGGACTGGAGACGATACAAAATCAATGCATCTCTATTACTGTGCGGGAATAAATTCTCTGAGTTTTGCGGGTGCGGGCGGGAGTGTAACGCATACGTTGCGGGAGCGGGCGGGATTGGTCAGAAATTCAGCGGGCGGGAGCGGGATGAAGAAAATAGTCCCGCGCAGGGCTCTACCCTACGGCATCACGTTGTCTGTGACGTCACATGATGTCTGTCAGACACTGCCGGCTAGCGTGGTCATAGACATTTACATGAGCGTGATGGCTGCATTAAAAGTTGGGAGAAAGCGGGAGAGTCCTATTTGGGACTTTTTTGAATATAACAGCGTCGAAAACAAAAGTAAGTGCCTTGTAGTCGAAGCAGGAGACAAAATTTGTGGAACGCTCCTCAAAGGGAAAAACCCTACGAAAAGTACATTTAAAAAGCGCACACAAAAACGCAAATCAACACTACCTACAAGCTAGCCTCTCGCCCGCCCTCCCCCGAAAAAGAGGCGAGAGCAGGGAACGTAATGCTGTTGTCGGCTGTTGTATTTTAATTTAAGGATGGTTGTCCTTGTGTCCTCTGAATAATAAGTGTTTCAAAATGTATCTTTGATTGAGTTTTTATTATACAATACTTATTCTGGTGATTTTGAATCATGCACCTGACAAATATCCTAATTTACAAAAAAAAAAGAAAAAACTAAAACTAACACTAAAACTAATAAAAACTAAACTAAAACGAATCAATTTCAAAAAATAAAAACTAATAAAAACTAGTAAAGCTGCCTCTAAAACTAATTAAAACTAAATAAATTTAAAAACAAAACTTCAAAACGAAATAAAAACTAAAACTAATAAAAAATCCGAAACTATTATAACCTTGGCCTCAATCTGCTGGAGATCCTCCACAATGAATTTCAAGGGTCTGCGGGAGTCTCTGGATTTCAGCCAGCAGCAGGTGCGGGAGCTAGCAGCGGAGAACCAGGCCCTCAGAGAGACCGTGAAGATCCTGGGCAATGACACCGCCCGTCTCTCCGTGGAGAACCGTTCCATCAAGGAAGCTCTCCTGGATCTTCAGTCGAGGAGCATGAGGGACAACCTAGTGATCTCTGGGATTCCAGAAGAAGCAAGGAAAGACCCAGAGGCCGCTGTGAAATCCTTCATGGAGGTCCACCTGAAGCTCCCCAAGGAGGAGGTGCAGAATATCTCTTTCCACAGGGTTCACCGGCTCGGAGGAAGAAGGTCCGACCACCAGCGCCCGCGTCCTATTGTTGCTAAATTCGAACATTTTAAACAGAAGGAGCTGGTGAAGGGCCGCGGACGGGAGCTGAAAGGAACGCACTTCAGCGTGAATGGCCAGTTCCCGGCAGAAATCCTCTGTAGAAGGAAGATCCTGTTCCCGCTGAGGAGGAAGCATCTTGCTGCTGGTTCTAGAGCGATTGTGGCCGTTGACAAACTATACGTGTACGGCCGCGCTGAGAACATCTGCGCTGCCCAGAAGAAACCCGCTAAGCTAACTTCAATGAATGGAAAACCGGATCATCAAATGTTCACGCGCACACATGCACAGCGCTTCTCTGCGCAGTAGGTTTGCACAGCGGGCGCGCGTACACGAACTGGCACACACGCGTTATCTAGCTATACACTTTCCCAGTCAGAGCAGTTATGAACAGTCTTAACATCGTTAGCTGGAATGTGCGTGGACTTGGCTCTGGGCCAAAGAGACTGAAAGTGTTAAATCACCTGGATGGTCTAAAAGCAGATATAGCTCTACTGCAGGAGACCCATTTATCGGATTCATTGGATAACCTCCTGTGCTGCTTACAATTTCCAGTTATATATTCTGCCAGTTACAACTCCAAACAACGAGGAGTTGCTGTTTTAATTAATAAAAATCTTAATTTTACTCATAAGGATACAGTTACTGACCCAGAAGGCAGATTTGTAATCATTAATATATCCATTCAGAATAAGGACTTTTGTATAGCGAGTGTTTACGGCCCTAATGTTGACGACTCTTCCTTCTTTCACAGATTCTTCACCTCACTCTCAGTTCACTCTGACTCCACAATCATTATAGGAGGAGACGTCAACCTTGTTTTGGACCCTGAACTTGACAGACTCAGCACAGCAGCAAATCAGCGTACATGGCGGTCTGCAAGTATTCTAAAGCAGTACATGAATGATTTGGGTCTCTGCGACGCATGGCACTCATGTCACCCAAGCACTAAAGGGTTCACCTTTTTCTCTCCAGTTCACCACTCACACTCTCGTTTAGATTATTTATTAATCAGTAACTCCCTTTTAAAAAATATTCAAAGCTCCAATATCCATCCAATTATTATCAGTGATCATGCACCAGTCTCTGTAAATATTTCTAGGGAAATATCGACACCCTCAGGTACAACCTGGAGGTTTAATACGTCTCTGTTAAAGGACCAGGAATTTCTTGAATTCTTTAAAAAAGAGTGGGCAACCTTCTTAGACTTCAACAATACTCCAGACATCTCACCATGTCTTCTTTGGGAAGCAGCAAAGGCAGTCATGAGAGGGAAAATCATTTCTTATTCAACGCATAAAAAACGCAAAGAGAAAGCAGATTTATTAGAACTAGAAAATAAAATCAAAACCCTGGAGACTGCTTATGCTGCTTCTGCACAGGAACACATTCTGGGAGATCTGAAAAATTTAAAGCTGCAGTTAAATGACATCATTAATAAACAAACACAATTTCAAATACAAAGGCTACGACTTGAAAGATTTGAAAACTCTAATAAATCTGGCAAATTTCTGGCTAATCAGCTTTAAAGTAATAGAGAAAAATCATCAATCACCTCTATTACGGACCAAACAGGAAATGTCACTCATGACCCGGTCAAAATTAATAAGGCATTTGAAAACTTTTATAAAAACCTGTACACACCGCAGATCAATCCGTCAGAGCGAAGTATTGACTCATTTCTTAATAATGTAAACCTACCCAGGTTAAATGAGGATCAAATCACAAACTTAGACTCTCCGCTCTCGTTGTCTGAACTTCATGAAGCTCTGTTACTTATGCCCAATGGTAAAGCACCAGGGCCTGACGGCTTTCCTGCTGAGTTTTATAAAGAATTCTGGGAACAACTGGCACCAACATTTTATAAAACTGTCACATCTATTAATGAGAGCCAATCAATGCCACCTAACATGAACTCAGCCAACATAATTCTTCTTCTAAAACCAGACAAAGATCCCACTAGTCCTTCAAGCTATCGCCCTATTTCTCTAATCAATGCAGATGTAAAAATTATCTGCAAAGCACTAGCACAGAGAATAGAAAAAATCACTCCTCACATAATTCACTTCGACCAAACTGGATTCATCAAAGGCAGACACTCGGATGACAATCTCCGAAGACTAGTTAATATAATAGACTTTGCCACCATTAAAAACCAGGAAATGACGGTACTATCGCCACATGCTGAAAAAGCTTTTGACAGAGTAAACTGGAAGTTCCTTATTGCTGCCCTCCATAAGTTTGGTTTTGGAGAAGCATTCATCAATTGGATCAAAATATTATATCACAACCCCAATGCATCAGTTAGAACTAATAAACAGACTTCCAACAGGTTTTTTCTCAGAAGAGGAACCAGACAGGGTTGCCCACTCTCCCTTTCTCTTTTTGCTATATTTATTGAGCCTCTAGCTGCAGCAATAAGACAGAATGAGAGCATTATAGGAATAAAAACCAAACACAGCCATCATAAAATTAGTATCTATGCAGATGACATATTACTGTTTTTTAAGTAATTTACATTCTGTAAATGAAACAGCAACAATCATTAATGAATTCTCCTCCATATCAGACTATTCCATTAATTGGAATAAGTCTGTTTTATTACCACTCAACAGGAATATGGAACAAAGACTCACAATTCCAGTTAAAACAGGAAATATCAAATATCTGGGTGTCTACTTTTCCCCCAAACTATCAGAACTGGTGCAGCTTAACCACACCCCATTACTGAAAAGCATACAGGACGATCTAACACGCTGGACCAACCTGCCTCTGTCCCTTATGGGCAAGGTAGCCACGGTTAAAATGAAAATCTTACCTAAAGTTAATTATCTCTTCTCAATGATTCCCACACAACCACCATTAAAATGGTTCAAAACATTAGACTCATCCATATCAAGCTTTTTATGGAACAATAAACCTGCAAGAATTAGTCTGAAAAATTTAAAATCTGCAAAAAGCTGTGGAGGATTAGAATTACCTAACTTCCACAAATACTTTCTTGCATATAGATTACAATACATCTTAAAATGGTTAAAAAATAATCCAGAAACCAACTCATGGTTAGACTTGGAACAGGCATTATGTGGAAAGATCAACCTGTCACAGCTACCATTTATTAGCCAAACAGTTAAAAAACAGGATTGTTTCAAAAGTATTAATATAAACGCCACTTTAACAGCATGGTGGGAATTTCTCAAAATATCAAAATCGTCAATTCAACCGTGCAAAATGACACCCATCTGGAACAACCCGGACATCCTCATAAACAAAAAAATGATTCACTTCCCAGCTTGGCAAGCAGGGGGCATAAAACAACTAGAGCACTTAATTATTGATAGAAGATTCATAATTCCCCAGGAACTTCAAGACAAACATGGAATAAATAATTTCTTGGAATATCAGCAACTTAAATAAAGTATTACTAAAAAGTTTAAATATAAAGACAACGATTTAAAGCTACCAGATGTAGTTACCACTCTGATTAATTTTTCAATGAATAAAACTCTCTCCAAAATATACAAACTTTTATGTAATTTAGATAATAATATTTCCCTTCCAACAACAAAATGGGATGCGGATTTGAGCATCAGCAAATATGGAAGCTTCTGGTCAGACATTTGCGTAACTCAGACATTTGCGAGCACTGTGACAGTAATCTACCCGACAGCTACATGCATGCACTGTGGTTCTGCACTCCTGTCCAGGCTCTCTGGCAGCAGGTTTGTGCCGATCTGTCAGTCTGGCTTAAGGTTTCAATCACGGCTTCACCGTCACTTTGTGTGCTTGGTGACATGACTGCCATCGATGTAGAAAGAGGATTAGTATTTATCATTTTCATAACTCTTTGTATTGCTAAAAAAACTATTTTAATAAATTGGAAAACAAGAAAAATATAAATATAAGTCAACACAGAAATCTGCTGTTTGATCATATCTTGGAAAAAATGTCAGCCCAAAGTTCAAGTAACTGTGAAAGAATTCGGTCTCTCTGGTCTCCCGTAGGGGTGTGCCAAAATATCGATATGGTGATATATCGCGATAGTTAGTCCCGCGATCGACTATCGATACGTCTTAATCAAGTATCGACCTTTTATTTACGTTTTAAAACCCTGTAAAACGTTATATTAACCATCCTTTGGTAAGACAATTCCTTGGAAGGTCGATAGGGGGCGCTCGTTGCGAGATTGGTTATTGCGGGCGGACGAAGAAGAACACACATTCAAACAAAGATCGCGGAGCGGGAAAACAATGAGAAGCGATGGCAGCAAGTTAAAAGACGCCTTGCCTTGCCTTGCCTTGTGTGAGAAAGCTGTGGCTGCTGCTGGCCTGAAGCCGACACAGCCCGACGCGGATACTTTTTTCCAGACGAAGCTAGCGCCGTCTTCTGAGAGACATAGCAGCGGCAATAACAAACGGAAAACGGCCCCTGCAGCGCGGTGGAGAACGAGGGATTTGGGTTTTTATTGAATGCAGTAGAGCCACGCTTTGACATTCCCTCTCGGAAATACTGAAAAAAGGATCCCTGTACTGTACGTCCAGACCAGAGCTACGGCTGAGATGGAAACGGAAGAAAGGGAGGCATCCACCCCTTAGACCCCCTTCTCCAAAGCAGAGGTAGACGAGCGGCGTCTTGATGCTACATGCAGCTTTCCCCCAAAGGTTTTGTTCACAAAGACGTTAACTTTTAGATGCACTTCAAGTTTTTGTATGTATTTTATCCCTGGTCATTTATTTTGAAAGCAGTTTATGTCTTAAAAACTTAAAGGAAAGTTCCTAGCTACTTGATTTTTATTTTTCTGTGAGAATTATATTTTTGTCTACACCACATTTGCACTAAATGGTGTCATTTATTTTTTAACAAAGACACTATAATTTGTTCACAGAATTAAAATCTGATTTTCAGCTATTATTTTAAATTAAGCAATGGCTATGGCTTTGTTTTTCAAAATTTAATACCAATGTGTCTGGCAGCTACTTGACTTATTTTTTATCCTGTTTACAGCAATTTTGTACTAAATAATGACACTGCTGTTGATGTTCACTATTGTTTAAACTGAATTTTACAGATATTTCCAAATGAAAATTGTCATTGTTTGTCAAAGACAGAGTATTATTGATTTCAGCAATGTTACACAAAAGTCTGTTATTCATTACACCAAATAGGACAGTTGTTGTTTATTATCATGGTGTTTAAAAAATAAATGGGGAAATGTTTTCCAAAAAGCTGTTTTTAAAGTTCTTCTTTCTTAAAGTTTGATATATCGTGAGTTGTTAGAGACGAGATATATCGATTATCGCTATATCGTGATAGTATCGTTATCGTGAGCAATGTATCGCAAATCGTATCGTGAGGTACCCAGTGATTCCCAGCCCTAGTCTCCCGTAGCTAACTCCATGACTTAGGGGGTGGGGGGGTCTGGTCGTCGCTGCTCCTTGCCCTTCTGCCATGGTTCGGTGTGGGGGTCGGGGCCTCTGGTGCCCGGCGGGGGCGGTGGGGGCTCCGTTGGTCGGCGGGTCGGGTCCGGTGCCTGGGTGGGGCGGGCTGGGGTCCCACGCTGGGGGCGGCGTGGTCCTCTGGGCTTGGGAGTGGGGGTGGTGGTGGTGGTCTGGCTTGGCTTGGGGGGGTGGTCCCTTTGCCTGTGCTGGGGGGGGTTGGCGGGGGGCCCTGCGGGGGGGGGCAGCGGCGCTGGATGGGCTGCCCATCTACACCTGGGGCTGGGATCGGCCCTTCCCTGGCTCTGGGACGGGACGGGACAACCCTCTTGGGACCCCCGGTCGCTCTGGGGGTCATCCGCTTCGACTGCGGGGTTTGGGGTGGGGTAGGGGGGTTTGTCGGCCCTGTTCTGTGGGGGGGGCGTTCTGGGGGGAGGGGGGCCCACTATTGGTACGGGACCTTGGGGGGTTGACGGGTCGGAGTCTCCACTGAGGCATTCGGTGGTTGCCCCGGCCGGTTGGCTGCCTCGGTCCTGTCCAGGCCTGACCAGAGGTCTTCTAGGGCCGGCACTTGGGGGTGGGGGCCTGGACTTGCTCCGGGGGGGCGGCGCTTTCTGGCTCCTCTCTCTCTGTGTGGGGTGGGCGGTGCTGGGCCTGGGGGGTCGGCGCCTCGGGGGATGGGGTCCCTGGGCTGGGGTGACCTGGCCCTTATGTTGGGGGGGGGGCTGGGGGACGGCTGTTTGACCACCGGGGGGACAGTCTACCAGCTGTCCTCAACCTACCCCCTTCCTCATATGACCTCATATTAGGGTAAAGGGGGCCCACTAGGGTTGCCGTAGTGGGCCCCCACTCTTTCGGTTTTACTTGCACCTTAGACATTTAGGGCCCTTGGTAGGGGGGGTGCTTGGACATCACTGCCAGCAAGCAGCAGATGTCCTCCTGGCACCCTACCCGCCAATTTTAACTGCACCCCCTTAGTACACACACCCCTCCCCCCTCAAAATATACACTCCAACATAAAACACACACACATGCACACACACACATTGTGCAACACCTAGGACCATCTGTCCCCTACCCCTTCCCTGGTGGGGGGTACGGGGCCCTTGGCAACGACTGCCATGTCCCCTGGGTGCCGGTTTCCTGGGCCCGATGGTTCTCTCTCCGCTCGGGGGGGGGGGTGTCACATTACACCTGAGCCGGGGGTGTCTGTGTCCCTGGGGGTGGGTTCTGGTCCTTGCCCCTGAGCTCTGGGCCCCGCCAAATTTCCAACTGTGGCCGAGCCTGGTCGGGCCATGTTTACAACAACCCTTGTGCAGCTTGGCCCTCTTCTTTATTTTTGTGTTGTAGTCCACCTGTCTTGTGTGTTGCACTATAGCAGGGGTCGGGAGCCAAAAAAGGAGAATGTCTTGATATGTTTATGATGTTTCTATGACTGACCCCCAAAAGGAATGTTTAATATAAAGTTTTATCCTGTTAAGGGAGGACTCTGTAGAGCATATCCTGACAATGTTTAGAATTTTATCCTATCCTGTTATGTTACTGACCCGTAAAAGGAGTGCTCTGTAGAAGATATTCTGACATGTTTATGATGGTATAGGATGAGTCTACGTGCAGGGTGAGCCTGCGGGAAGGGACCGGCCCTCCTTTTCCTCACGCTCATCAAAGAATATAAAAGATAAGGAAGCCCAACTTTATTCAGAGTCAGCTGTGGGTTACGTACGAACGCCCAGCCGGAGTTTTGTTTCAAGCCACTCTATCGGGACTGTTGGCTCTCCAGTCCGTGTGTCACGGTAGGGGCAGATGAAATGTTTTCTGTTGAAACTGCATGGCTTAAACTCCTGTGTTATGTTGTGTGACTGTTTTGAAGCGGGGAATAAAAAGACACATTTTATTCTAGCTTGCAGTCTTTGAGTCATTTGTTTCTGCTCAGTGCCTACCTTCCTCGAACCTGCAAAAAATTATTTCATAAAACAGGTGCGTAGTCTGAAAGCCATCATTCTGGACACAATATCAACAAGGCCTTGCCCACCCTCATGGACAGGAAAGTACAGGAAAGCTGCACAGATTCAATGCTTTCCATTCCAGAAGAATTCCAGAATAGAGTGCTGGAGATCATTGATCAAGTATATTGGAGGACAAAGGACCAGGTGCTTGTGCCAGAGCATAGAGGCAACCACATTGTTGGCAACCAGTGGCATCCTCTGAAAGACAGCTGGGGTAACAACCATTTTCATTTAGACAACCTGGCACAAACCTTATCCAAAAACTCAATCCAGTTTACGGCCTGGAACTCTGTAGTACCATGTAGTAATCATGATAAGACACTAAAATTAAAGACATAAGATGTATATAAAATTATAAAACTGAAAATAAGATGCATAAAATAAAAATAAATACATAAAATAGCCTATAGTAAAACTAATAGAATAAATTAGCAGTTAAAATCAACTAAAAGCCAGACTAAAAAGGTGGGTCTTGAGCCTCTTCTTAAAAACCTCTACAGTCTCTGCGGCCCTGAGGTTCTCTGGCAGGCTCAGTGATGAAAGTCTTCCGGGAATTCCCGGAAATCCGGGTTTTTGAGCAAACCGAACGTACTTTCCGGGAAATAAAGACCTGATCTCTACGGACAAATCGCTTTCCGGATTAAAAAATGGTCTGAAATCAGCTAATTTTAGCTTTATTTTCTATATTTCTCCGCAGATCGCTTCCTCTATGGTCGTGGCCATCTCTCGTCTTCCCGGCCTAATTGACCAATGACGGGACGTTTTAGTTGCTTTCGGATGCGTCGATGCACCACGTGGTCAGCGTGACTCGCTTCCCTAGAGACCAAAACTGGCGGACCCACGCTAAACTTTCACAAACACATCTGAAGAGTTTGCGATCGAATTTGTGTTAAAATAATGGCAGGCATCGTCAATATTGATCGTGGTCACGACCTCATTTGTGAGAAGACGATAAAAAACAAATTGAAGTGGTCTTGGCTGGAAAAAAAAGATTTTTAAGGTAGTGTAGGTCAAATACTTTTTTGTGTAAAATAATCTCAAAACCACATTTTGAAATAATTTCAATTTTATTTTTGAGTTTCAGTTTTTATTTTGAATACATTTCTTTATCTAATTTATTTGTATTTCCTAATTACCATGATTTAGTTCAGTATAGTTGACATTAATTACAAGTATTTGATGGTTTGGACCCGCACTCCCTTAAAAAATAATGTTTACAATGTTTAGCTTAGTTTGTATGTTTGTTTTGATATTTCCCAGATTACTTAGTATTGGTGTTAAAGAATTGATGTATTATGTTATAGAATTATAGTTTAAAGCAGATCCCATATTTTGATGTAATTATAGTTTGAGAAAACAGTGCAAGTGGATGTTGTACATCAGTCATTTCTAAAGCAGAAATAATGTATAAATAACTGAGGTATTTTCATAGAATATCATAGTTACTGGTGTTCTTTTTGCCATTTGGGGCTTTGATGTTACTATATTTTAGCAATTGTATGTTTTGCAGCTTTAAGGAAAAGCGTAGATTGTAGGATTGTGTTACTTTGAGCAATTTTCCAAATTCTTTTTTAGGACCAGCAAGTCCTTAATGGAGAGTCAAACTAGGGGTTTGAATGACAAATCATGATGCTCCAATTAGTCTTAGTTTCTTGATAAAGAAGTGAATAACTAGCTGCCAGAATGCACCAGAATGCATCTAAGACCACGTATTTTTCCAAAATTTCGCTCTGTGCCCGCCATATCGCTCAAAGAATAGTTCAGGGATTTTTTCCTTGCCTGACTTTCATCACTGCAGGCTGTTCCACAGACGAGGACTGTGATGGCAGAACGAAGCCTCACCATAAATTTGAAAATTTCAAATCTGAAACGGACAGGGTGCCAATGCAGCGACTTTAAACCGGTGTAATGTGTTCCCGCCTTCTGGTCCTCGTCAGAACTCGTGCCGCTGAGTTCTGCAATAGCTGTGGATTTGAAACAGACTTTGGGTAAACCAGAGAGCAGGGCATTACAATAATCTAAACGACTAAAAATAAAAGCATCAGCACCTCTGTGGTGGCAAGAGAGAGGAACGGGTGGACTCTGGCAATGTTTTTGAGATGATAAAATCCTGTCTTAACGACATTTTTAATGTGTGGGATAAAATCTAGCTCAGAGTCAACCACCATTCCATGCTACTGCAAAATTAAAGCGGCAGTTGCCTGTTGTGATCCCACCACAATCGGAGATGGTGCTTTGGATCCAAGTAGCAGAGGGGGACCCTAAGGACACTAGGGTTGTGATGGTAGAAGAACTAACTAATAATGACACCGAGTGGCAAGTGGGGCGTACTCTGACTTTGTTGAGAGGAAACTGTTTGCCATGTAGAGTCAGTAACCCGAATCCACATCCAGTTGAGGTTCCACAGCGCCAGCCAGTGGCCCAAGTAACAGAAATTGACCCGGCAGACATCCAAGGTGAACATGAGCTGAGCCTTCAGTGGGTCGACACGGAAGTGCTGGAGGTGGCAGTAAGGCGCATTGGAGCTTCAGATCAGGTTAGGATGGAGTTGAGGAGAACAAAGGCCAGGAAGGCAACAGGCCCTTACAACATCACCTCCAGGCTCCTCAGGGAGTGTGCAGACCAGCTCTGTGTGGTGATGCTGTTCATATTTAATATGAGCCTCAGACTGGAGAAGGTACCAGTCCTCTGGAGGACTTCCTGCCTGGTTCCGGTTCCAAAGGTACCTCGTCCTACGGAACCGAACCATTTCAGACCTGTCGCCTGGACTTCCCACCTGATGAAGACTATGGAGAGGATCATCCTCAGCCATCTCCGCACTCAGGTGAGCTCAGCACTGGACCCGCTGCAGTTTGCATATCGACCAGGCATCGGGGTGGATGACGCCATCATCTACCTGCAGCATCGGGCCCTGTCTCACCTGGAGGCCCCTGGGAGCCCTGTGAGAGTCATGTTTTTTGATTTCTCCAGTGCTTTCAACACAATTCAGCCATCACTGCTGAGGAGGAAGCTGGAGGTTGCAGGTGTGGACCAACATCTGGTTGCTTGGACCATCAACTACCTCACAGACAGGCCACAGTTTGTGAGGCTGTGTGTCTGATGTGGTGGTCTGCAGCACGGGGGCACCTCAAGGGACTGTGCTCTCCCCATTCCTGTTTACCCTGTACACATCAGACTTCACCTACGACTCCCACCACTGTCATCTGCAGAAGTTCTCAGATGACAATGCCATTGTGGGCTGTGTATCAGGGGGGGATGAGCAGGAGTACAGGGGGGTCATCACTGACTTTGTTAGCTGGTGTGAAGTTAACCACCTGCTGCTTAACACCAGCAAGACAAAGGAGCTGATCCTGGACTTCAGGAGGTCCTCACCATCACACTCACCGGTGAACATCCAGGGTTCAGACATTGAGGTTGTGGACACATTTAAATACCTGGGTGTTCACCTGAACAACAGACTGGACTGGTCCAACAACACGGATGCTCTGTACAGGAGGGGTCAGAGTCGCCTTCACCTGCTGAGGAGACTGAGGTCCTTTGGCGTGTGCAGACAGCTGCTGAGGACCTTTTACGACACTGTGGTGGCCTCAGTGGTCCTTTATGGAGTTGTGTGCTGGGCGGGGGGCAGTGCAGGCAGAGACTTGAAGAGGCTTAACAAACTGGTTAGGAGGGCCGGCTCTGTCCTGGGCTGCAAACTTGAGTCCATGGAGGAGGTGGCGGACAGGAGGATGTTAGCTAAGCTGACATCCATCATGGATAACCCCTCCCACCCCCTGCACCAAACTGTAGAGGCGCTGACCAGCTCCTTCAGCACAAGACTGTTGCACCCTCAGTGTAAGAAGGAGCGCTACCGCAGGTCATTCCTCCCCACAGCCATCAGACTGTACAACACTGTGTTACAGTGACACTCCACGGTCCCAGGGGTGTTTTTCTGTTTAGTCATTAATTCATTTACTTTTGTTGCAGTTGTTGCTGTTTTTTACAATTTGTACAATTAAAAAAAAAAGACAATTTTCGATAATGATTTCAATAATAATTGTAATTATAATATTTAATAATTTAATATTCTTAATTAATTTAATATGAATGTCATTTTTTATGTCCTTTTTTGATGTTATACAGATTATTTCTGAATGTCGTTTTTTTGCTGCCACAGATATATGAAATTTCCCCATTGTGGGATTAATAAAGTCATCTATCTATCTTAACTGAGTTATTGTAGATTTTGAGTTGTTCAATTAAAATTTCTTTATGAATTATTAATTTCATCTTCCAGCACTTACCACTCTCTAAATCAATCAGCCCAGGCACAGATAGGCCAGTCACACCGGTTTGCAATCTATTTAGCAAAGGCTCAATGACCAGGCAGTCCAGAAAGTGGGACAGCCCTGTCCTATCCCACGTGTCAACAACACTGGTCTGCTTAGACTGTACAATAATTTCACTCATGAATTTAAACTGTTTCCAAAACCAAAAGTATTCCGAACAAAAAACAAGAAGTTGTGATTTACTCTATGAAGAGTCTTCTCCTGATCTAACGAGACCACACCAAGCGCACATCGCCACCACCACCCAAATGAAACAAATCTCAGACAAGGAAAGGTTGTCCATGATGGATCTGTCAGGAACACTGTCAGACTGGTCCCTGTGAACAAACCTGTCCTTCAGTCTATTCGCGAGGACATAAAAACTGTCTTGTAAAAGTTTATTGTTAAAATGCCAGAAGGAGCTGTGAGCTGATAATCACTGAACACACATTCCAGCGGGATTATGTCACTTTTAGCTAAACATGGTCTGTGTGAGTTTGACACATAGAACCTGTTTAGCAGTGCTTCATGAAGATGATCTTCATCTGTCCTGACCCAGGTGCATTGTTTTTCCATTACCGTTAGATGTTGTGTTCTCCAAGCATCGACTCGACTACGTCATAATGACGAATAATACTTTTAAGAGTCTTGACGTTTGCATGTGTGGCTCTATCCCTGTCCTGAGTCTTAATAACTCAGTGGTACCAGTCCTCATCCTGGAGCTTTGCTAGTGTGAAAAAGCTCTCTCTTTCCCTTCCCACAATAGGAGCACTGACATTAAAGATAGTGAAGTTTGACTCCTTAATTCTTAGTTTATAACTTACTTTCTCCCTGCCACTGGCTGGTCATGTGACAGGACTGTGACTTTGGCTGTTGGCGAAAACAAAATCAACCTTCCTCTGCTATTACTCGTACCATGGCTTAAAAAGCAAAATCCCTTCCACCCTTTTTGCCGTTCAGTTTCCTCACCTGCCACAGTACATTTCACAACAATTAATAATATTTATTGCTCTAAAGAATTTCAGTATTTAAAGTTTAATATCTGTGTCAAATATGTAGAAATGACTTTGAAACTCACGAGCGTCTGTTTTATGATTGTAATTTGGTAAACAGTTTCTAGGGAGACTTGTGTAGATGGCTCTCAATAAAATATAAAATTGTATTATTTACATACTCTAAAATTCAATTAGGTTGTATTGCCAAAGAACAGAAAATTCAGTTTTTGTTTAACGACTTGGTTATATGTCAATTTTTGAAATAAATTCCCAATTTTTTTGTTTTTTAAAAATGAGTTTAATCTTTTTTTATATATCTCTTAAAAAGATTAAAAATAAGAATGCCATGAAACATTTAAATTGTCAAAATATGTGAACTGATGTAATTTTTCCTTCTTTAATCTTTGGATACTTGAAGTTAGTTCTTACTTATTGATGCATCCAATGTAACTTTGGTTCTGCTCACAGCTGAACTGTTTGTTCTTGTTTTTTTGTGTTCTGGTTGTTTCTTTCCGTTATGCTTAGATTTGGATATATTTCTTCTTCATTTACATCATATGTAATGTGACCAAATGTTTTGCAATAATTTCTAATTTGTCAAGTAAAAAACTGCTACACTTTGTGTTTCCTGTAGGAGACTTCTGCCTTATTTTCTTCAATGAACAGCAGTAGCATGGAGGCTTCATGTGAAATGTCTCATCAGTAACCGATGCTTCATAATTGGACAGTTTGATGGCACACAAGTGTGATTGACTTGGAGTAACATTAAGTTGTTTAGGTGTTCCCTGTATTTTTTGGGCAGTATAGGCCATGGTACACACCCAAGAAAGGTGGTTTTCCAATAATTTGCCCCTGCGCTTTTATTCTGAAATTCTCTGCGACTCCTTCCTGATTGGTGGCCTTGAGCGTGGTGCGTGCTTGTTGACGCAGCGGGTGGCCTGGAAGACTCAGCATTGTAGCAGCGGCAGCATCACGGAACCGATCCGCTTCCCGAGTCCGGTCCTGCGGGAACCGCTGATGCTCTGTCCGCGCAGCAGCGTGTCCGTCCAGCCTCACAGCGGTGGAGAATCGTGGAGGAGCACCTGCAGCATCTGAGGGGGAGGTAAGAGGAGGAGGAGGAGAGGATGAAGGCAGGGCGTGGGGGACTCACTGAGCATCAATCTGCTCCTCTGTCTGCGGCTGCAGGCCGCTCCTCCCCGGGCCAGTATCCGCTGATGGATGCTGCTGCTGATCCCCTGCATCCTGGCGTCCATGCGCGTGCATGAGAGTGTGTCCGGGCGCGGTCGGCTTGAGGTGGTCATGATGATGCCGGGGATGTGCGGGACAGATGCTGCATGTGGGACTCATGCATTTATTTAGCTTCAGGGCTGCAGATTTTCCGATAAAACTGCGTGAAAGCACGCGCCGGTTTTCACGCACGTTTTCAGAGAGGCAGGAGAGACCAGGAGCCCGCCAGTCCGTCCGGCCCCCAGCCGTCTGTCATGTTGCTGTGCGCGGGTTTGAGGAACATGGTGTGATCAGAGCATGAGCTGCTTTTTTCCTCTAGCTATCCTCGTGAGTCATGCAGGTGACCCCAGCATCATGGCCACAAAAACGGAACAGATCCCCGCTGCTTCACCTCACCTGCTCCACCTCCTCCATCTTTGCAGCCCCTCTGGAGCCCATCCTTGTTTTGTCTTTGAAACATCTCACCAGTTTCTCAGCTAGAAAGCAAAACATCTTCCATCAGCTGCTTTGAGGTAGATCTACTTGGAGCTTCTGTGTCTGATGCGATGAGAGCAACAGAGGCAACGCTGCCGCCTCATTCTGCATGTTAGAGGCAGAGATCTGACCCTGAATTTTTCTGGAATGACCTAACGTCATGATAGCTGGCTTCAGTGGCTTTCATACATACCCCACCATGTCTTCTGGGTGAGGCTGTAAAGTGAACAGCGTCCCTTCATTCTCATGGACCAGAGGAGAGGAGAGGGTGACGTAGGAAGACCCCAAACCATCCAGATGTTTCATGGTTCATGCATTCTATTAGAAAGTTACACCACTTAGAGAACTGATCTTATTTATCTGTTCGTGTGATAATTGTTTGGTACAAATAGCTTTTGTAAAACAAATTGGTCAAAAAGGTCATATATTTAATTTTGTATCAGATGATGTGAAAATGTCATTTCTCCAAACCAGCCTCTTTAGGAAACAAAGGTATAAGAAAATGACAACAAACCCTTAAACTGCCTGCTTGATTAGTAAAAAACCAGGTAAGACAACAAGATTGGCTCATAAACCTAGACTTGTAGCAAATTCACAACTGTTTCATCTCTTCATAAATGACTTCAGCGTCTCAGTTTATCTCATAGAAACATCAAGACATCTCTGAGAAAAGCTAGCAAATGTCTGGATCGTTTGGAACATGCAAAAGTGTGTTAAGAGGCAAATATTATCATTTAATTCCTGAATGTAATTAATTTGTAATTCTCTCCAGCATCATCCTCAGACACACAAAGGAAACGTTTACAAAGAACCAGCAGGAATAGAGCGGTAGTTTACGATTTTTATGAAGGTACAGTTGAACAAAAAAGGGATTTTAACATTACAAGGTGAAAATAGAGAAAACGGACACTAGGAACCAGAAAAGTGGATTAGGAAGCAAAGATAAACACAGATGTATCTGAAAGTGAAAAAGTGATGTGGTAAAGCACCTCTTCCTTTTCCAACTCTTTGTTTACTCACGTTTATACAGGAGGATCTGTGGCATGATGGGAGATTTGACCACATTAGGACTTTTAGAATTAAGTTGGGAAACAGGTTGGGGAGGTTTTAAATTGTGTTTAGTTCCTAGGAACAAGAAGAAATAGTAAGAAAATATTGTACCAGGTGAGCATATTGCTTAGGAGTGCAAAGAAGGATCACAGCACAAAACACTTGCTAGAGTTCCAAATATGAAAAAAAAAATATTGCTTAATTGCTTTAAAAATATCTGGGCTCCAATTGTATGTTTTGGAAATTTCCTTTTGTAGGTTTTGTGTGTTTTCCTTTTTTATTTTCCTTATTTTTATTTTTTGTTTTTTGTTTATGGCTTTAAGTTGAGTCATGGCATGTGAACGTTACATCTTCTTCCTTGAAATGTTTAAGTCCATGTGCCAAGACACAACTTCAAGACAATGTCCCCGCATGAATGAGAATCTTCACTGACATGTTTATTTAAGGTGTGTGGGGGTGAAACAATTCATTTTAAGGATTAGATTCATGTCATAAACTGTGGTGGATGCTCTGATTTATAGTCGATTGTTGGTTTATTTTGAATGATCAGATTCTCTGAGCTAAAGTGGATCCAGATCATCTTCATCCAAACTTCCAGCAGTCAGACTCAGACAGAAATTCCTGCTACTGAACAGTGAAGTTTTCCAGATTCTTGGATTTCTTCCAGATCATCAGGTGGAAATGAAATCTGTGTCCAAACAAACAAGTAAACTAGAATGAATGTCAAATCCATTCACATGTTAGTTTCCTAAAGTTCACCACTGTTGTTTTTCCACATCCAAAGAATCCAAAGGGAACATTCTTAGAACATTCTAGACACTGGATGCTCACATGACTTTATTCAAGTCTGTCCACACTTTGATGGACTGATCCGTGTTTGATGACATCACATGTGTTGATGGCTGTGATAATGACTCAATGAAAAACTTGCCTCAGACAGATTGATGTGGTTGGACTGTAGGAATACATTTCGATTCATCGATTAAGTCAATTAATCGTTACAACCTAATAGTCTCATTGTAAACTTCCTATCTTGTATTATTTGTTTTCCAGTGACAAAGATTGTTCATCAGTTGATTGTGACCAGTGCTCTGCATTCACACCGATTTTGACCCTTTAATCCCATTTTTTCCACTTTGTATCCCATAATACCACCTTCCTTTCTCCTTCCACTGTCTATCCATTATTTTACCTTTCACAATATTTTTTACTTCTTTTTGCTGAGCTGCACACAGGAGTTTTCATCTGCTCTTTCATTTCCCTTAAGTCCACCATGTTCCAGCACCCACAAAAATGCAAATACAATACCTGCTGATTATGTTAAATATGTCTGTTCCATTCCTAGTAAAACATCCGGTCCACATTCTGAATCACCACTTTTGATACTGGATAACGAGGAACTAGATTTCTAAGTGATTATAAACCCAGTCAAGGTCAGACTGATCTTTTAGACGTGTGGGGAGGGGCTGGTAAAAACCAGTCATTACAGTCAGGATGAGTGCAGATGGTTCAGGTGTGTCACCAGTCCCCGCCTCCAATCTTGTGCACCTCTGGAGAAAAAACACCTGCAGGTAAAGGCCAGAGGACAGCAGTGGCAGAGACAACCAGAAGATGGAGACAAAGGGACAGAAACCTGACAAGCCATGACAGAAGCAGAGTGTTTGAGGACGTTTTCAGTCATTACACTCAAGTGCTGTTTCTCAGAGACGCTGGGGCTTCTTATTCGAGGCAACTGCCAAGATTTGAAGGATCTCTCTCTGTGTCTCTGGATCTATTTCCCAGGATGCTCTGGGGCTCCCCACTGTATTGTGAAGATGAGTGTGACATCATGGTTCCTGGTGAGCAGCTCAGGTACTCGGCACCGCCTCCCTCGAGAAATGATCTTTGTGGGCCGAGAGGACTGTGAGCTCATGTTACAGGTGAGGTTTCTGCCATGACAGGGGTTCAGTGCACAGGTGAGCATCTGGAACAGGTCAACCAGCCTATAGCCACAAGGCCACGGGAAAACAGCAAGGACAAAATGTCGCACATCAGTCATGTCATTTCCAAAGACAAGTATCCACAGAAGTTCAGTAAAAATGCAGCCTTTTCCTCTGAAAGCAACACGACGAAGACTGGCTAACAGTTTATGTGACAAACCAGAAACAAAATGACCTTCCTTCATACTTCTGGTGTAGTTCAGAGATCGCAAGTGGGCACTGGGCCCTCGGTCAGAACCTTGTGGTTCTGAAGGGACCTGCTAGCCAGTCTGCCAGTACTTGGAGGTGTCTGACTGAAGCAACGATTAGACTTCAGAATCTATTTTACATTCTTGTGTAGTTTTTTGTTTTTGACTCTGAACCTCCAGAGGTGCAGGTTTGCCTCCATTTTCAGCTTCACAGCAGGAGCATTCCTACAGAACCATGTGGGATTCAGCCATTTTTGGATTGGCTGAGACAAATATTTCCACCAATTTGTCTGCCAACCTGGTTGTGACATCACTCTACTGTGTGTGCATCCATGTAATCCTAAACTCAACCAGGAAAAAAAAGAAAACTTATCAGCAGGGCTGTCCTCAGAACATTAGAAAACCCCAGTGAGTGTTTAGAAGGCACTGAATGAGTCCACTCTCACCCGGATCCCTGTGCTGCTGTGGTTTGCTGATGGGAGGCTGCGTCTGTGTCCACAGTCACGCAGCGTGGACAAGCAGCATGCTGTCCTCAACTACAACCCAGCGACTGACGAACATCTGGTGAAGGACCTGGGCAGCCTGAACGGGGTGAGGAGCCAACTCAGAGACAAGAACATGACGTTCTGGGGCAGCCTGAATCAGCACATCACAATCAACACAGAAACATTGAAAGAGAAAGGCTGAAACACATGAGAGTGTGAAATTACTTCCACCCAGTGAGCAGCAAAAGGCTGTGTTCCCTTGTTTATCGTGGGAGATACGTTCCACAATAACCTGTGATAGGTGAAACCTGCCAAAAAGGATTACCGATGTTTTAAGGCTGTACAACTCCTCACTACACACTTTATCCACTTTTATCAGACAAACGTGAACATTTTCACATGTTTCTCTCTTGTTTAAACTCTCAAAATTCAAACTTCATAGAAAAAGAAGTCCAGTATTATAAAAAGAAACCAAAATATCTGCTGGCCATCAAAGATTTATTTAACTCTGTTAAGATGCAAGAGAGACGCGGCATGGTAGAGATTGACTGAAAAGATCAACAGCCAATCAGGATGCAGAACACAAGGCGCTGTAGAAGCAGAGACAAACAAAAGGCGTACAAAACTGCACTGTAAATAATCTGCAAAACAGTGACCTGCGTGCAGCGAGGTAACACTGTACACAGTTCTGCCGTTTGGTGGTTACACACCTTCCCATCCAACATGGATGGATGAATCCTAGGGTCACTCACTGAAGACCTATGAAGCTGGGTGTTAGCTCCCCAGTCCCAACTCCCCTAAATATCATGTTATTGATCACTGATGATTCTACAACCACTTGTCCATCAGAAGGCCATGCCCATCTTTGACTGCTTTCAAAGCAAAAATATGTATAAAAGAATAGAGTTTAATACAATTCTAATTTAGTTCAGTAATCTTCTATATTAAATGTGAATATTGGTGGTGAAAGGTGTCTTAGCTCTGTTTTAAAATGAATGAATACTAATTTGATTGCGTAACAGCCCACTTAGTGGTTTCTCCAGCAGGTAGACTGATGGAGTAAGTGGGAAAAGAAAGGATGTCTTGTTCCTTTTTGTTCTTAAAAACAAACAAATACATATTTACAATTCTTCTTTGATTTGAAAATCAGCCACACGTAAGTGGACTTTCATGAAGAAGTCTAGAGTTAACATGTAAACACATGTACATTATTTTCTCCAGACGTTTGTGAACGACCTGCGGATCCCTGACCAGACCTACATCACCCTCAAACAGTCCGACATCATCCGCTTCGGATACGATATCCTTCAGTTCCACACATGCTGTGTGTGTGGAAATTAGCAGACCGTTTTCCAGCGCTCCTGATAGTTGAGAGTGGTGGTTGGGAAGAAGGCCAGAGGTTTTTGATCAGATGCTGATGGTGAAATCTAGGGTTAGGGGTATCATATTCATAAAGCTGAATTTTTAGGTTAGTTTTAGGTTAGGTTTCCTAGGCTGTGTGTGAGTGTGTGTTTGTAAGGATTCAGTAATTTCCTGAGCTACCCCCCCACATTCTCATGTCTACGTACTGGAGAAGAGCCAACACAAAGTCCCAGAGGAGGCCCTGAAGGTCAGTGTGTGTGCATGTGCGAGTGTCAATGTGAGTCTTTGTTTTTGTGTGTTCCAAAATCTGGTTGTGTGTTTATGCTTGTGTGTGCACGTCCAACCCGGTGGTGTGTTTGTTGTTGCAGCATGAAAAGTATAGCAGTCAGCTGCACATGAGTCTGACGGCTGTGGAGGAGAAAAAGAGGGAGGATCAGGAGCAGATCCGTGGTGAGCGGACGCAGAGCTCCAAAAGCCTGACACAAGGTAAAAAAATGTGCCAACATTAAGATGAAGTTGGCTTGGAGCACACGCACCTGTTTGCCTTGTTTCCTACTGCCTCATGCATTTTGTACTTTTGAATCTCAGCTGATTATTAGATAACTTTTAAAATAAAAATTCAACCAATTTTTGAAACTGACATTCTGACATTTTGATCTAAAGTATTGACCAGGAACCGCTCTCTGACCCATCTCTGGAGGTGGACTTGGTTCGTTTCCAATCGGACTGAGCTTCAGTTCCCTCTGAGGTTCCTCAGTCTGAATCCAATCCGTCCTCGGAGCGGAACAACTGAACCAAAACGGCCACCGTAGCCGACGTTAACAGAGTAGAAATGAAGGAAGCAATGAGCCACAAACAAATGTAAAGCAACGATTGTCAAGTTATCAAACAGAAACATTAAAATGTTTATTTTAACCCAGCTGGAAACACTTCAAACATGCTTTTCTGTGTCTCGTTAAGTGTGCTGCTGCTGTGATGTCACCCTAAAAGCCACCTTGTAGTTTCTTAACAGAATTCTCTTTACACTCACTGGAATGTGGTCAAATGAATGGAGGCTGATTTAAACAACTTTGAAGGTGACACACATCACGTCTCCCTGTTTCCCATAATCTATATGTCATGAACACTTATCAGCGTACCTTCATACCTGACGTCTCCTCATCACTGCAGTAGCCAGCATCCTCTGAGTTAAAGCTCACACGGCACGTCTCCTAGCCAGTTACAGCCTTGCAGCATGAACCGCCGTTCCAAAGTAACAAGTAAAAGTGTTGTTCTCCACGTTCAAAACTGGCCATGGAAATATAAAGTTTTAAGAAGTTAACTGTCCCCATAAGAATTGTGAAGTGCAGCACGTCCGTCTTTCTCTTGTTATTTGGACTCGCCTTCAGAGTTCCTGGCCAATGACTAAAGAGATCTTTGGTCACGTGGTTTTGTTTACCAGCTTTGGTCCATAACAGAGTGGTCTGCCTGATGCCAGACCAAATGCAACGTTCATGACTTGATCCGGAATAAAGGATTTTTTTCAGTCTGAATTCACCCTAAATCTCCAGCCTTAGTGTACACAGAAACCAGGTGGCCGTCTATAAGGGGGCTGGAACTCCATATTTCCTGGAAAATATTTTAACACCGTTCAATAGTGTATTTATGTGTGTGTCTCTGTGGCAGAGGCTCCTGTGAGTCGGCCCACTCCTCTGTACGGTCAGCCATCCTGGTGGGGGGAGGAGGACTATGGGAGTAAAGTTCAGAGCAGCGAAGAGCCTCTTCCAGGTAAGCAGTTTTTTTTTCTGATACACAAACAAATGTTAAAAACTTGACTGTTTTATCTGTGAGATCATCAAACAAGTTCTTCATCCTACATAAGTTTCCTGGAAGTGAAGAGTCGTACCTGTAACAGTAGCACAAAGTGCAGATAAAGCAGTCAGAAATGTAGAAACGTAACCTTTAGGGATCATACAGAAAAACAGGACTCGATTTCTTACATGTCTGTGTGCATAAAAATATCTACCATCCAGCACAAATCAAGTCGCACATAATTGGCTAAACAGCTTGTTTGTTAACTAGACAAAATAATCCAGTTCATTTGCTGATGATGGTTGTCATTCATCCAGGTCATGTTGTCTTGAAGTTGAGTCGTGGTTATTCAGACTAAACTTTAAGACTACAGTTTATTTTTGCACATTTGCCTTTCTTAAGGCATGCACATGCACCACTATGGGTCAACCCAACATTACCCTGTACGGGGTATTTTGCCAATAGAGGAGCTCAGGTGTGTCTTGCTGTTGCTTTGAGGCTCGTGCAGCCACCTCATGAAAATGGAACATACGGTTGTCATGCATGCAGTGAGTTTGTCATGAAGCATTTGTAAGGTAAGTTACATGCACTTATGACGCATGGGGGATGCTGTCATGGGATGCCCTTCAATCAGCATTCCAATGAGGTGTGTGAACAGGCATTGTAATACACATGGGGTGTGCACATGGTACGTAAGTACATGTTAGAATCTCAGATTGTCTAATTTCCTAATTCCTAACGCTGAGCACAGAGATGGTCAAAGTGCACACATTTTGTGTGAACAAGCTTCCTGTGCAGTGTGTGGGTTTTTTTTTGGGTGGGGGTGGGGTGGTGTTAAAAAAAGAAGAATCTGTGTGTCTGTAATCTGTATCTTACTTATCCTTACATCAGGGATGTCCAAACTTTTTACAAAGAGCTTCAGTGAAGTGAGAATGTGTGACGACCAACCATTCGGCCTGACATTTCTAAAACCCTTATGATAACGTTAAATGCAAATGAATCAATTTTATAACAATTCTATAGCAACAGGATACGTTTTGTTTCTTCACATGGAACTGAATGCATTTTTACCAAAATGACTGTGAATTTTGTATTTAAAAACCAGAAGTAAATTAAGAAGAAGTCTGTCTGTAGGAAAAAATAAACAGCGTGAAATTTGGGTTCACATCAAATGTTACATATTAAGTACATTAAATGCTCATGGTAAACTTCTAAATTCAAATCATGATCAAGAAATAAATGGTTATCTTATTCAAACGTACAAACCAGAGACTCAATGTTTTAGATTTCACTAAGAAATGTTCAAATTCTCTACTTGTCCGGAAGGCTCCTGCTTTCAACTTTCCTTTTTATTTTTGACATTTTAAAAAATGAACAGGAAAGGTGTGACAGCAGGGTCCAGTAACAGCGTCGGCACAGGTTTACAGGTGCCTTAGGTGTTGTTTAAATGTTCACTTCAACCTCTTGCCTGCAGAAGAAAATATGCATGAACATTTTCGTCTTACCGGTTGGTCAGCAATCCTAAAATGTCCTACAGGGCACTCAGGTGGCCCGTACAGATTTGCTTATTCTTCACCTGCAGACAGCCCATACCTACCCATAAGGGCAGTTGTGACTGAGGCTTAAAATTTGTACAATTAATGTTTCTGGCAGAAAACGCATTTAGCTGGTGGGATTAGACGTGTATAGATTCATATTTTCATGGAATATGATTTACCAAACAGTAAACCAGGATTGCAGCTGTTTCTGGGCCTGTATTTTGCACCTCTGAAAGAAAGGTTCAAACTGAACCAACTTTATTGACAAACATCTTCTAGAAAGATGTCAGAGTACCGGTAACTAAAAGTGTGCCAGAGTGTCTCTCTAAGCAGTCTCTACTTATACTCTATTCTCCACTCTCCCCTGCTTCAACATACACATTCTATAGCACTCCTAAAGTGTATATGTCCTTGGTTGAACTAAAAAATGTTGTGTTTACATCAAGAAATTAATAATTTCCTGTCAGTATTAATGTTCATTGACAGGAAACATATCTATGATCTAAATAGAGAACAAGAAGAACAGGGACATGGTTTTCTGTGTGGGTGCTTTGTGGAAAGTGTTAAACAAATGTTTAACATGAAGTCCTCATCAATTCAAAAACAGCACAAAAATGGAGATGATTGTGTGTCATAGTTTGATGAGCATGGGGTTGCAATGATGATTTTTTTAAAAGTGGTTTATTTTTTCTGCTTCTGGATGCCACCTATCTCAGGAACTTAATATTTTCTCGCTCATATATACATTCATCCAGTATTGTGTGTGTGTTTTTTGTCAGATGTGCAGAAAAGCACCCCATCTGTGGATCCAGGCCTGTCCGGATCTCTCTCAGATGCACAGCCAGACTCCCTGTTTCCTTCATACAACTGTGAGCCCAGCTACTTTGAGATCCCCACCAAGGATTTTCAGCATCCTAAATCCATGGGGGTGGAGCTCCACGAAATCCCCACTAAGGACACGGACACACTCCTGACCCTGCCCTCCACTCCTAGCCCCACCCCTCCTGTTGTCCAGAGTCATGCGTCCTTCACTATTGAGTTTGATGACTGCACCCCTGGAAAGATTAAGATCAAAGACCATGTCACTAAGTTCTCCACCCGGCAGCGGAGGCAACAGGCTTCACTCACCAAGAACAGCATCACCCGTGCACCTGCAGAGATGATGTCAGCAGAGAACAAAGTGGCTGATTGGCTAGTTCACAGCGATGTCAGTATGATCAAAAAGATAGCTCCAAGCGAAGATGTTTATAGCACCAAAAGTGATCTTGCTGTGAACATCAAGATGCTCAAAGGTAAGAGATACCTTAGAGCCTCATCTCTTTTTTCAGGGGGGTGGGGGGAATTCAAAAACTTTTTTTAATGTTTTCTACACATTCCTACATCCTACCATCTGTATTTATCTGGGCTAGGGACCGGATAAATACAGATGGTTTTTGTCAGGAAAGGCATCCGACGTCAAATCTTTGCCAAATAAAATATGTGAATCAGACCTTTGATATCCATACCAAATCGGTCAAGGTTACCACTTACATGGGTGCTGTTCACCAACAGGGTGCTGGTAGAAACTCGACTCAGTTGGTCAAAGAAGGAGAGGAGGAAGGTCCGTTGGTAGGAAGACATATGAGGAAAGTCATGAGAGTTGGACCGAGAGAAGGGACTTTGAATGTTGGAACTATGACAGAAAAAAGGTAGAGAGTTAGTTGACGATGCAGAGGAAGAAGGTAGACATACTGTGTGTCCAGGAGACCAAGTGGAAAGGTAGCAAGGCCAGAAGTTTAGGAGCAACATTCAAGTTGTTCTGTCATGGTGGAGATGGGAAGAGAAAAGGAGGAGGAGTTAACTTAAAGGAGGAGTTTGTCAGGAGTATTGAAACGGTAAAAAGAGTGTCAGATAGAAACGGAAGGTGTGATGTTTAATGTTGTTAGTGGGTTTGCCCCCACAGGTAGGATGTAACTGGGGGAGAAGGAGAAAGTTGGACCTTGATGAAGTGACGATGAGCATCCCTAGAAGTGATAGAGTAGTCATTGGTGCAGATTTCAATAGACATGTTGGTACAGGAAACGGAGGTGATGAGGAGGTGATAAGCAGGTTTGGTATCCAGGAGAGGAACATAGAACAGATGATGGTTGGTTTTGAAAGACAGATAGAAATGGTTGTAGTGAATATGTTCTTTGAGAAGAGGCAGGAACACTGGGTGACCTATAAGAGTGGAGGTAGAAGCACACAGATAGACTACATCTGGTGTGACCTGAAGGAGATCAATGACTACAAAGTAGTGGTATAGAGTGTTAACAGACAGTATAGGATGATGGTGTGTAGGATGACTCTGGTGATGAAGAGGATACAAAAAAGGGCAAATACAAAGAAGAGGACATTCTGGTGGAAGCTGAAAAAAGAAGAAGAAGCAGTGGAAACAGACTCTGGGTATTCAGGAGGTACTCCCAGATGACTGGATAACTACAGATGATGAGATCAGGGAGACAGGTATGTGTGTACTTGGTGGTAGAATGAGGAGGTGCAGGAGTGTATATGGAGTAAGAGGCTAGCTAAGAAGAAGAGGGACACTGAGAGGACTGAGGAGAGTAACCAGGAGTACAGGGAGATGCAGCGTAAGGTGAAAGTAGAGGGGTCAAAGGCCAAACAAGGGGCTCATGATGACTTGTATGTTAAATGTTGGGTACTAAAGAGGGAGAGACTGACCTATGCAGATTAGCAAGACAGAGAGACTAAGATGGGAAGGACATGCAGCAGGTTAGGGTGATTAAGGATAGGGATGGTGATGTATTGACAGGTGTTAGTAGTGTCTGGGAAAGATGGAAAGAATACTTTGAAGAGTTGATGAATGAACTCTTGGACATAATAATACATGATATTATTCGTGTGGATTTCAATTTTCTCTTCTATGCTGTGTGCTAATAAATAAAAGTTAATCAAACTTTTCTTATGTCTACTATCAGATTTATTCATTTTTAAACTTTGGTCCAACAACTTCCAGTTCAGAGAAAAAAGAAACCCTGTACAATATTAACTCTGTACCATGATTAGACTCTCAGATGCTCAATCCTGCTTGACTAAGTGTTTTAGACTAGCACAATGTTGCATAGGACTGATGGTTTGTGCTGTTAGCAGGTCACCACCATGAAGATGGAACTCAGAGCGATTCAGAGGATCCAGTTTCCAAAGACAGAAGTAAATCTTTTCCTACTGTCCAACCAGAGCAGTCAGAGAGGTCACAACAAACTATCCAGTCAGGTCCACTTGCTGCTCCAGCAGAGGAGCTCCACCAGCTCCTGCAGTATTCTCCACCTACACCAGCCCCAGCATCACAGGTGGCTTCCAAGCCACTGTCCCAAAGTCCTCCTCAGCCTCCATCCCCTACAGAGATGACTAAACAAGCCCTCCCTGACCATCTCTCTCAGCAGGCCTTCATCATTGAGTTTTTTGATGACAATCCACGGAAGAAGCGTTCACAGTCCTTCACTCACAACCCTGCTAACACTGACTCTTACTCTACACTCAAGACAAAACTGGAACGAAGGAAAGGTGGGGAGAGGCCAGCATCAGTGCATGGTCAAGTCTACCCCACCCAGCAGGTAACCGTTCCTCTAAAGGGCCAAGGTCATGGAGGTCCCCAGAGGTCTAGCTCTCTTAAGAGGGAGAAGACCGAGGGGGAGGGTGCTTCGTCAGCTTCCACTCCTCGGTCTACATCAGGAATCATTATAAGGCCCTTTGGCAGCATTGGTAAGAAATCAAAACTCTCCCAGGAATTTTCTGCAGAAATCCTAAAAGACTCTGGTGAGAAAGACATTTCTCCTACCAGAGACCATATGTCACCCCCTCCAAAGTCTGCACCTGCCGAGATGGTTACTCCACATTATACACGGATGACATTTCCACAAGAACCTCCAGCTCCGTCTTCAGTTTCCTACCCCACATCCCCATCACAGCCTCTAGAAGTGCTAAAGCCCCCATCCTGCCCTGTTAGCAGAATTGACTTTTCAGGCCACATATCTGAACACCCCATGTCCTCTGGTGTCTGTAAAGGAGATCCCAAAGATTCCCAGAGGATTGTGAAGCATGAGGAAGATGACAATCTGAGTGACGCTGGGACATACACCATTGAAACTGAATCCCAGGATAAAGATGTAGAGGAGGCTCGCAACATGATTGACCAGGTAAACCACAAGCCTCTATTAGGGTCGTGGATGAGCTGCTTGTTTGTGTCTCAGTGTGGTTTTATTTATATGCAGTCTGTCAGTTGCTGAGATCTTTTGTCCTGATCACATTTCTTTACTAAAATAAATGCAAAAGTCAAGAAAAGTTTTTTCCTTACATATTTGTAGCTATGTTAAAAGCCTGTTAAAGTACATGAATGTAACCTTTGAAGTCTTGTTGTCTCTTGCTGTCCCCACCAACAGGTGTTTGGTGTCCTTGATTCTCCAGAGTACAGTGGTTCTTCACCTGGGGTCTACAGACCCGTTATAAGCGACCACAAGGATGAGCCAGATAACTTGCCCTGTGTTGATAGATCCGCGGAGTCTTTACATAACTTTTTTCATGTTCCAACCGTTTCCCCCGCAGCAGCCCACATAGAGGTAAACTGAATAAGATTTGGCATTAAAGCTGCAAGTTGCGGTCCTGTTTTGTAGAGAATGGATGTTTTTGTTCTTTACTAGTTTTTGCTGGGGGAAGTTCACCATATTTCTGTCCTCAGGTTCCTGTTCGTTCAACGGATCTGGAGGAACCAAAGTGGGTTTCCCACTGGGCCAGTTTAGCTGACAGCTGTGTTGACAGTGGTTCCACTCTGCATCAAGAGGGATGTCTAGAAGGTGGCCTGTTGCTCATATTAACCTGTGATGAATGCCTGCTTGATTATTCACCAACATTAATTGCTTGGGATAGGATTTGAAGAAAACGTCATTCATCCATTTTTAACCGGGCTCTGCAAATTGTGTCTTTACAAGAGGTTGGGTTAAAATATTGCTGACTTAAACCAATGGACCAATGTCTTGTTTTATAGATTTGCACTACATGAGCCACTCAATGGGAAACTTCAGCTACGATAACTCTGACCTGGAGTTGAGCCACAGCGGCAGGACAAGACGACTGCTCCCTCAGGTGCCTCCAGAGAAGCTGGATTGCATCACACCGACCATCTCGATTCGACACGAAGCTCACCTAATCCAGACACCTTCAGACAGAGCTTCTGCTCCAACCCACACACAGGACTCCAATCAGTGCCTGTCTGTTCAGGATGATGTTGACCCTGACAGTCTTAGTGATGCAAGTCGCTCTGATGATGGACGAGTTCTGGAGAAAGCAAAGAACAATCAGGTCAGGAATGAAAATATACCCCTCTGTACAACAGGCCTTCAATTTAAACTCGATAAGAAAGTGCCTCCCTTCAACAAGTCCACTTGTTTTTATATTGGTTCTGATGACTATCCAAGCAAACCGGATAAGGCGCTAGTACAGACTGAAAGAGTTCGAGAAATCTCAGCAAAAGCTCCCCCTACAACAGTTCTGGTCCGCCACCTGAGTGAACATGAAACCAAGAGGGAAGGTATCAAGGCCAACAGCTCTGCTCCAAACCTCCAAACACAAGATAAGGATGCCACCTCTGCTAGGGACGGTTGTATTTCCTGCTTTGTTCGGCAAGAGAGTTTCACTAAAGACCAGACCAGGGACACAGTGCAGATAAAAAAACTTCCCCACATCTCTAGTCAGCCATCTATCAGAGACATGGAGCAGAAACAAGAAGATATGCATGACAGCCAGTTCTTTTTTCAGGAGCCTGCATGTACTCTGTCCATGCTAGAGACAAAAATGTCCTCATCTGGTTCTGGTCGGAGCTCAAAAAAGGGGGGTTCCTCTAGCCAAGTGGACAATTCTCTTTCAGGGGAATCCGATATGGACTCGGCAAGCACAGTGAGCCAGGTCAGTGGTCAAAATGCTCCAGTCAGCTCCTCTTCTAAAAAACGTGCAGCTATTAGCATTCTCCAGAAAGAAAAGTCCTCTTCCAGCAACTCCATCCAAGTCAAGGGCCGGCAGCCCAGTGCTCGAGAACGGCTTTCTGAGAAACGTCGTAACCAGACAACACATGATGCACAAGGTAAAGCCGATGCAGGAATGCGATTGCAGATGCGCCGCAGTGCAGGTAACTGTGGCTCTTTGGATCTAACAAAGCATGGTGTGCTTTCAAACTCAAACGATTCATCTTCGTCAAATCTGGAAAAGCAGGGCCCATCCACTCGCACCAAGAAAAATGTTGCTCCTAGTCAGAAGGAAGACAATGGAAAAACACCAAAGACAGCGACTCAACAAGTTCTAACAAGATCCAACAGCCTTTCGGCTCCAAGGCCAACTCGAGCTTCCATGTTGCGACGTGCACGCCTGGGTGAGGCCTCAGACAACGAGGGTACTGAAACTGACCGGGCCTCCCAGAGTTCTGACCAAACTCCTGCACCAGCCAAAGGTTCTGCTGAAGGGAAAAAGCTGTCCAGGTTGGACATCTTAGCCATGCCTAGGAAGAGAACTGGTTCTTTCACAGGTCCTAGTGACACAGAGTCTTCCTTCACCAGTCGTTCTGGATTCTCTAGTCGCAACGTGGAAACTGCTGCCTCGAGCAGGAAGATTTCAGTGGTTGATTCCCGCCAGTCTGCTAGTAGAGGGTCCAGAGGTCCAGTAAAGCAGCCACTGACCCGAACCCGTTCAACTGGTGCAAAATACTCTAGCAGTGGTGAGCAATGACTTTCTTTTTGTCTACAAAAGTTTGATAGAATTACCAGATGTCTGCTTTTCTTCTTGAAAAATCTCTCGTCTTGATGTGGATTTATCTTCCTCAGCTTTTGTGACTTCACTTTTTGAAGTTCGAAGGCGAGAAATTACTCAGCGAGTACCTGGTCATGTTTCTAAATGTTGCTTTAGAAACTTTTCTGTGATAACATTACCCAACAGCCACTCTCAGTGGCTCATTGGTCAGACTCAAGTGAAGATTATTGATGTTTGAATGGACATTTATATAAACAAATAAATGTGAACCAGCCGTCTTCTCCGGGTCCTGTCTCTGAAACAGTTCTATAAAAGTATTATTGATTGCCAAATGCCCTTTTTGGGCAGTGTTTTTTCCCCCAGTCACCAACTTGCCTCAACACATCAGTCTCATGCTTTGGGTGCATTGACATTACAATAATTTCTAATGACTACAGGTACGCGTCGAAGACAGAAGGGCTCAGACTTCTCTTCTTCTGAGGAAGAGTACGATGCAAACCCTGGCACATTTAAATCCAAACGTTCCTCAAATTTGACCACCTCAGTCCAGACTCCTCACAGCCAGCGGACTGCTGCCACCAGATCCAAGTCTGTGTCCTTGGAGACAGAAGAAGATGATGACCAAAATGATGCTGATCCATACCAGAACTGGTCTACACATAGTGCAGAGATTGCAAAGTAAGATCCGTGCAGCTTGCTGCCTGGTAATGGAAGTCAAACCTGCCCATTCACACTTTTACCCTTTCTGCTTCAGACTTAGTCAGGATCTAGCCAAAGATTTGGCCATTCTGGCAAAGGAAATTCATGATGTTGCTGGAGACGGGGAGCCTCTGAGTCCTGAAGGGGGCACCACCACCTCTACCAGTTTGTTGCCACACACCAACACACCGGACTCCACCATTTCTGCCAGGGACGAGGTGGGTACTGGAGAAACTTACATAAATCATATGAACTTTTTTGAAAACTGGGAACACAGATGTACTGTTTTCATAACTAGCCCTTCGGCCTGTTCTCCTGCTTAAGTCTATAGTTCTGCTTTAATCCGAGGACAATGACTGCACATTGGGTTTTCAGCTCTGTAGAACTGTGTTGTACAAGAGTTGAAAAACCCATATGCAATCATTGGAACTTGCTATTTTAAAGGCTATGGCACTGGCTGCTAAAAAATAAAAGGAAGTGAAAGAAGACCTAGAAGCAGAAAACAGGAAAGTACAGTATGTGCCAACTTTGTTCATCTTGTTCAGTAACCTGAGATAAAAGGTTACTCTTTGTATGAACTAGCAATGGCTGGCTGCTGTAGTGATGTGAGTGATACAGAAAGGGTTTGAAAACCAACTTTGGTAAAGTTTTTTTGCAGTTAATGTTATCAAATGATTAACTTGACAGGAGATAGAAATAATCCTGTACAATGTCTCCTATTCTTACATTATTTCGGACATGTAACTACACTGGGTAAAATCTAAATATTTCCAAATCTCATCATAATTTTCATTTAGTCAAAGACTGATTCCAGTCTGGAAATGAGTAGTCACTCTCTGCTTATCGTTTTCGTGACTTGATATATCTTATGTTCAAAAAACTCTATATTGATCCTGCCTCAAGATCTTTTTCTTGTTGCTTAACTTATTTTTGATTGAACTTGTGCACTTTTAACCAGTTAGAATTCTTTCTTTAAAAAAAAATTGGATAACAATTGGAGAATCCTTATTAAAGTCTAACAAAATCCAACTATACAGCAGCTGTGATGATCAGTACACTTTAAGCTGCAGCCAGTTGTGTTCCCAGTTTAGATGCACCAGCTGCACCTTTGTAAATGCTCTTGTGTATGGTCTGTGCTTTAGCTCTCATTTCTCTGTCCTGCAAATGCCATTTGTTCCAAAACCTCTGCAGGTTACAACCATCTTAGTTGTAACATGTGGTTGGTCACCCTATCATTGATCCATGACTGTGCTTGATTGTTTTGAAGTTCAAGCAATTCTTATTCAGTTTCTCATTGATTGATTTGTGTGAGACATCATTACCACAAACCACTGAGGTGTCAAAGCTCACCTTAGCTGTTATCAGTAAACAAAGTTCTGCCCCAGAAATGTCAATGGACCCTAACCCCACTGAACTGATTCATGTTGTGGTTTAACAACATGGTAAATGATGACTGGGTTGAAATTTCAGTCTCTCGTTACAGTTTGTCTGCACTAAAATAATCCAACACCAGTATTTGAGATCCACTGAGCAGTTCATTTAAAGAGGACTACTGATTATAGCGAGAAGGAGGGTCTAACATGACATCCCTCTCTCAATGGGGTTCATCATCTAAGTTGAAGCCCATTGAGACAACTATGTTGTAAAATTGGACTATAGAAATAAAATTGAATTGAATTCCTCTGAATTTGTATTGCTGGGACATTTCTAGCCCTCTTCTCCATTTTTTACTACCCGACATGATAAAGGAAAGCTGTTCATTAAACTGGAGTAACAACTAATCTATCAATGTTCGCTGGTGTCCAGCCCTTGTTGTCAAGGCTTACAGTCCTGCATGTTTTCCTGCGTCCTGATCACAGTCTGGGTTTAATGACCCCCATCTTCAGGTATCTTCAGGACTGATTGAATGAATCAACTTTGACCTGGAAACCCTGTTATGACTCAGTAACTCGCCCTCATGTAACTAGGTTAATGGTTGAAGGGGGTATTACAAGGGTAGGGGTGGTCAGAAACCAGGAAGCCAGAGATCAGTGATTGCTCTCTCAGTGGTTTGGGTGCTAATGACTCTGTTGGTCTTTCACCATCAATGAACATGTTTTGCAGATTGGTATGATTAATGAGGCTGTGAGTGTGAGGTTCCCCTGCACACCCCCACACCTTCCTGTGACTATGGTGATTTATCTCAGAAAAGGTGAAATGCACTGGTGCCCCCCAGCTCTGCAGTGACACGCCCACCTGCCGCATGCCTTCACAGTGCACAGCCTTCACCCACCAGCACCTGGCTGGTTTGCAGTCATCGTTCCAGGGTTGGATCACAGGAGCCAGACTCCCTCTGTTCTCTTTCCAGCTGGTCCAGCATATCCCTGAGGCCACTTTAAACCACCAGAGGCCTCCCCCAGGTCCTGCTGAGGTCTTGGACCTGGACGCAAATATGAATGAGCCAGAACCCACTTCTAAGCAGTGGCAGCCGTGGAGCCACAATGAGGTTGCTGTCTTGTTCTACTGAGGCCCGTTTCACACTGCAGTTCAGAGGGATTCAGCATGATCTTCTCTCCAGAACATTTCAGGGTGTATCTGCTTTATTTTCCCAAAGTCCATCCTCCATGTGCGCATTAGTGTGATTTCAGTCCTCTGTCTAAATAGTTTTAGTTCAGCTCAGCTGAATTATGTTAAAGTATTTAACATATATACCTGCCAAGGTGGAGCTTCTCTGACAAAAAAATCAACAAAACAGTTTTGGATGCAGAACAATAAATACCTACTTGTAGAAGGAAAAGGGGAGCCCAATGCATTATGGGGCATTAAAAGTACCATTGATACTAAAGGTAAAGTTGTAAGGGCGTGTGTTCTACAGCTAGACAACAGAGCTTGTAATGCAGTCATCTGCTGTTGTCTTCCACATGATGGTATTCCAGCCTCTCCCGATTGTACCTTTGCATTTTTCTAATCAAATGAATTTATCACATTTGCTAAATGACACAATCAGATGTGACATACTTTTTCTTAAAATAATTATTAAACATAAAAAAATCCACAGAAGTAAACAAAGACCGCTTGGCGATGATAGCCAAGTCTCCTGAGCTCACAATGACTGCAGTGCGTTCGGAATGGTTGCTGATGAAGAAGCTCATCTTCCTTTTTTTGTGTGTGAATAACTTCCAGGTGATGCTGGACAACGTGATGCTGAACCCCGTGTCTCAGCTCTCCCAGGCCATCCGGGAAAACACTGAACAACTGGCAGAAAAAATGAAGTAAGACCAAGTTTTATCAGCTGAGTATTCTTACAGAGCCAAAACAGATCTAATGTTCATCCATAGAGCTAGAGAAAGCAATGGTCACTTGATTTTGTCATTCTATGGATAGTCGCAGCCTTTATCAAAACAGGAGTATTGTGTCCTCTTAGTGTTAAATTCTGTGGTTACTTTGCCAGCACTACACACTTCATAAAAAGAAAATGCAACCACAAACAGGAGAGAACAGGTGGAGGAAGGTTTGAGATGTGACCAAAGAATGTCATCAAGATTGAAAGTAAAGGTGTAGAAGACTGTGGTGAGAGCATCCATGTTGTTCTCTGATGCAGAGACAGGAGGCAGAGCTGGAGGTGGCAGAGATGAAGATGTTGAGGTTCTCTTTGGGAGAAACCAGGATGGATCAGGAAAGAATCCATCAGAGGAACAGATCATGGTAGATGTTCTAGAGATAAATGCAGGGAAGCAGATGGAGATGATTGGACACTTTCAGAGGAGGAACAGTGATGATGTTGGAAAAGGGATGCTGAGGTTGGAGCTAGCAGGAAAAAGACCAAAGAGGAGGTTCATGGATGTAGAGGAGGAGGACATGAGGGTGGTTGGTGGGTGGGAGTGAGTGAGCAGAAGAGAGAATAAAGTTGAGGCGGATGATTCTCTGTGGTTCCCCCAAAAAGGGCAAAACAGAAGATTCTGGTTTCAAAGTACAATAATGAAAAACAGAAAAAAAATAAAAAAAATAATAGATGCTTCTTTTTAATCAGAACTGTTGCTGCAACTTGGCCAGAAAACTGTGTGAAATAAGTCATTACGTAAAACTGCTTTTCCAACTGTGAGGAAAAGGATATTTTGAATCATAAATGAAACTGATTGCTACACATTGAAATTCCAAGACACATGCTTACAGTCTAGATAACTGCAGTCAATTTGCAAGGAATAATGGCCAATGAAGCTTCTCATTGGACGGTTACTTCTGTGGAGTGCTTTAATTTCTGATAATGCACACTTTGTCTGCCATTAATCCGCTTAGACCATGGTCACTAACAAAAGAAATACATTGTTTTTAGTACTTTATTCCTGTTCGGTGTATAGCTTTTTCACAAAAAGCAGACTATTTGTTACATTGTTACTGGGTAACACAACAACGCACCGCTTAGCCGGCCCAGCCGGCACCAACCTCGACTGCAGTGGCAAAGGAAAGCGATATCTATGCTGGTTGTCACGACGGGTTAAATAAAGCATCAGTTCAGAGAGAAAGTTCACCTTTTACTGCTTGTTTTTGTCCAAATGATGAAGCTAAAGAACATTTATGCTATGTGACCGGAACTTCTTTTATAGGTGTGTTATCACTGTGGATTATCACTTTCTAATGCACACTCAGCAGACAATCAGAATGGAGTATTCACCCGGACCATGGTATAATGAAATAGTTAAACACCCATTCTGATGAAAATTGAGTTTTTAGTGTTTTCAATTCTGATGCATCCACCTGGAGACAAATAGATCCCTGAAGGTCTTTGTTTTCTTCATCGGAGCTGGAATCTGGATCTAAACTGGACGACTGGATAGATCTAAAATTACTCGCCAATTTTGTTGCACTGCTAATGTTGACTTGGGCTTGTGAGGGACTGTGAGAGGGAGTGTTAACAAATGGGTGACGGGAAATGGGGGCGGGTTTACTCCAAGCCAATAGTCCTGCCCACAACTCAGAGGTAAATTACTAATGAACTTCATGTCGCTCTGCAGAAACTAGGTCCTAAATCCAGCACAGGTTCTTTGATTCAGGCTAAAAACAGAAGAAAACGGAAAACCCTGTGGTTCAAATTATGACTCAAACATGTGAAAAACTGGCTCAATGGTCTTTTCAATGCAGTCTAAGGCAACTGTTTAATAAATAGTCATTTGGAAGCATTCATTGATATTTCAGATTCAGGTTTCTTACTGGATCAACAGTTTAATCCAGTAAAGAAAAGAAAAGATCAGGACATCAAATTTCTAATCTCTGATGTGTTTGGATTAGAAATTCAAACCTAAAACACCTGTATGTCTCTGGACTTGTGACTTGTTCAGCGATATTTTCTTTTTTATGTGGCGATCTGCTTGTCTCAGAGTTTTGTTCCAGAACAAGGCAGACGTCTGGGAGGAAATCGAGGCCAAGATCAGCGCTGAGAGTGAAGTTCCTTTATTGAGAACATCGAACAAGGTTGACCCACAGCGCAGCAACTTCCAATGAAAGCTTAAATGTGAGCTGCTCTCAGTGTTTTTGTTCTTTTCTTTTGCAGGAAATCATTTCCATTTTGACAGAGCTCAGAAGAGTGCAGGGACAGCTTGCAGGTAATTTTGGATTTGTTGTTTGTTGTACCTCCACTTGGCGTTTATTAATCTGTCTTCAGAGATGCATTTGTTTCTGTATTTCTGTACTTAAGCTTTAATGATGACAAAGCACCAAATTAGTGACTTTTAAGGGATCTTTTAGTCATTTGCAAAAAAGGAAATGAACCAGAAGTGAACCACTTCATCAGTTGTTTTCACGACACCACTGCACGGTGGTGGCCCCTGATTAAAGTCCAGGCTGTTACCTTGCTGTGTGGAGTTTGCATGTTCTCCTCATACATGCGCAGCATACAGCAACCAGGTGACCCCAAAAGGAATGAAGCAGGTGTTGGAAAATGGATAGATTGATGAACATATGGATTCATTATTTTTTTTACCATCGGTGCTCTTTGTCAGTGACATGTGGTGACACAAGATGAAAGAGAAAAGAGACTGTGCTGTTTTGTTGTATCTAATCTTGTTAAAAATACCATCCATATATTTTCTAAACCCCTATTTTTCCCTTTCGTGGTCACGGGGCTGCTGGAGCCTATCCTGGCCACTTGCAGGCGAAGACAGGAGACACCCTGGACAAGTCACCAGTCTATCGCAGGGGCACAATCACACAGCCATGCACTCTCACACTCACACTCACACCTATGGACAATTTAGATTAACCAATTAACCTATGAAGCATGTTTTTGGACGGTGGGAGGAAGCCAGAGAACATGCAAACTCCACACAGAAAGGTCCCCCATTGATGTTCTGGTTTAGGCCCTCCAGATGGGACTTGAACCGGGGCCTTCTTGCTGTGAGGCAAGAGCGCTAACCACTGCACCTCTGTGCAGCCCAGTTAAATGTATATTGAAAGTATTTCTCATAATGCATTTCAATCAGTCACTATTGAGTCTGTCACTTCTTTCCTCAACTGTTTCGAGCTGTTTCGTGTGGAAAAGGCTCCCATGAGGGGCCTGTGATTTACTGTTTTAGGGGAAGCATACTGTGAAAAACGTCGGCGCTCTACTCTCAGCACTCCGTTGGTTTTATGTCAGAATTAGCTTGATTGCACTGTCCGGTTTGTTTGCTTGCAGTGCTCTCTTCTCAGACATGAAAAGCTTAGTCAGGAATCTGTACACCATTCTCTAGCCTCACAAGGCTACAGTTCTGCTGTGAGCGCCCAACAGAGATGTTATAATTATTAACAATTGTCAACAATTGTTAACAATTATAACAACAATACATTGGAACCCGTTAGCCATTGGTCTTTTATGGGCAAAACATCAGCAGTAGGACTGTTCAGATGGTGACAAAATTAGAGAATGTGACAACAGAGGGGTCTAATCTGAAGCTGAAGATGAGCATCTGTTGGATTCGTCGCCAATAAACCACTGAAGTTGATATCTATATGTTAGTGATGTAAACAAGTCTCACAGCGGACAGAAGAACGCTAGCTTATTAACAGTGGTAGATGGAAAACAAAGATAGTGTTCTAAAATCAGTATAAAAGATATCAGGGGATCCCAGGATCCTTATGTTCCTCCTGCTGAAGTTGATTTGAAAAAAAAGGGTTAGAAAGGTGTTTCTTCTGACTGTCTATGTGTCGTCTGAATGACGGCACATTACTGATTTGATGTTCCGAGCTACTTTTTTTCCCCAAAAAGGGTGGTCACTTGAGAGTGTTGTCTTTCTGTTCCTGTTGCAGTCATCAACACCATTGTGGAGCCGGGTGGTGGTCTTCAGACTGCGGCAGCCAAAACATCCCCTGTTCCTCAGACTCGTCCGTCCTCAAAGCAGATAAAACCCACCCATCGAACCCAAACGCCCAACGCCAGTGAAAGTACCAAGCGACCATCCCGTGGGCCAGAGGCGTACCGTTAGACGGCCTGAGTTGGCTCCTGTAGCACCTCTGGGCAGAAAGTGTGCATCTTCACTGCCAGAAGCCACAGATCAGATAGGGCAGAGCTTTACAGAAGGAGTTTGGATCGGGTCAAATAAGAAACTTCCTCTGAGCGGCTCTTTGCCTCTAGCTCCCCATCATCTGTCTGCAGCTGGCTGTTGATGCGAGTTTCACGAAGGACAGTGGGGTGCACAGCCTCTGTCAGAGATCCTCTTCTGGACCTGGGAGTTCTCCAGCACAAATAGAGTCATCAGTGTTTCCTTGTTTTTCCGTACGGTACAGTGCTCACTGCTTTCACATGCGTTTTTGTCCCTGGTGTTGAACTTCACTGTTTTATCAAGGTTCTGCAGGGTTTTTGCCTTTAAGGTTTTGTTTCTGAGGTTTCTGTGTGCTGGACTGTGGGCCAAACCTGAGCTTCAGCACAGCTTTCCGGTCTGGCGCTACAGATGCACCGAAACGGGTGAAAAGCATCATCCTAAAGATTCAGTAGGTCAGAACAATGTAGAGCTGCTTACATGTCGCACAAGTTCCACAGAACACCTGACAGACCAGCAGAGGTTCATGCAACAGTGTTACATGAACTGTAGTATGATAGTGCACAAGTAACGTTATGTTTTAATGATGTTTGGATGCATTTAAACCAATGATTGATTGTGCCATCACAACACTAAATGTATATATAAACAGAAAGTCCAACTTTTCTGCCAGCAGTAAGGAGTCGTGCAACAACTGAATGAGCAGCGCTGCTTGGGCCTTCAACTCCATTTACTGTGAAGCTGCAGCAGCGGAATGTGATTGTTGCTGCTGTAAAGTGTCTCTTTTGTCAGTATCGTGCTGGTCTGTGAACATGCTGAATGACTCCAGAAACACTAAAGAGTGATGAACAAAGCTCTCTGAATGCAGCAGTAATGTTGAACTTCTTGAGTTTGTACACAAACTGTATTCACCCACTGTTAAAAAACAGAGATGGTGTGTCTAATCAGGACTCTGATATACCTGAGAGACATCAATGTAGTAAAGGCTGACTGTCCTGTTGGTTATAGAGTGTTCAGATCTGCTCAGATGCAGTGTTGTGATGTGCTAGCTACAGATGGAAAGATCTACAGTCCTCTAGTCACTTTATTTAGAAACTCAGTCCCACACTGACTACAGACATGTCTTCTGTCCAACAGGAATATGTTCCAGATGACCAATAATCCACAATCCGCTCATGAAACAGGACAAACCCAAAACATTTCCTTAACTCTCAGCAGAGAAGCACAGGATCCAACTATGGTTTGGTGTAAACTCTTCCCATTAATGGCGCAGTGTGACCTGCAGTGTCTACTGTCCCCCAGAGGAGAGCAAACCCTGAAAAAAAGGCCTTCAGTTCCAAATCATGTCAACAGAAGTAAATCATCCACTCACACTTTAAGACTGAGTTGATGTAAAACCTTAGTTTCACTGGAGTTTTAGTGGAGTTTCAAAGAAAACTAGTCAAGTTTGCCCTTTTGAGGAAGTCCCCCACGAAGTGATGTGACAGAAGCTCTTGTAGAATGTGTTCCCCTGTTTGTGGTGAAGTCTGTGTCGTTGGTCATTTATGTTGGAGCAGATGAGACCGTTAATAGTGTTGGGCGGATGAAATGGAAGAGGAGCATGCTCAGGAAGTTCACATCAGGTTGGTTTAGAGAATGGTGGTCAGGTCCTGTTTACCAGAGGAAAAGCTCCTAAACATGATATCTCACCATGACCGCTGACATGTGGCACTTTTCTGTGTCTTCAGAACAGTATTTTTCTGTTTTAGGTCAATTTGATTGTTTCACTGGCATGATGTCATCCAGTGACTCACAGGAAACAAAAAGTGCTTTCAGACTGGTGTGAGATCAGTGCTTTTCTCCCATCCTGAGCTTTGTTTTTTTTTGCAAAGATATGTACTGTTTAATAGAAATGAAGTGACAAATATGAGTGGCTTATTTGCCACTGTAGGCATCTGTTCTGTTTGTGAAAACAGTAGGTGTAAAAAACCCAAAGTTCAGAATTTGTATTTGGGGTGTTTTTTCATTTTTCTGAAGGGTCACATGGATGATCATCAGAGGCTCCAGTCCTGTTGACCAACAGTGACCAGTGAACCCTCTGCGGGTTGCGATGTGCTCTGCAAACACGGAACACTTCAAACCTTCTGTCTCCAGATTTATTATTTGTCTTGTAAACACAAAAATAATTGAGAAGGCTTTGCAATAGATGACAACAATCTTAGTATGTTCAGAAGATTTTGAGGTAAAACTGAAAAAAATCTTTCAATTTCAGAGCTTTGAGTTTTAAATGATCAACTTCGACGGTTTTCCTTATTTTGAGCGTAAAATCCAAATTCCACATTAAAACATATAGAGCGATTGGCTGAAATTGTTTTAATTGTTTGAGTTTGAGACCTAAAATATTCCTGCAGTGATTAAACAAATCCAGAATTCTTTTCTTTTCTACTGGCAGGTTTTATGCTACTTGATTAAAACCAGTTTTTCTGTATTTAGAAGTATTTGATCTTTTTGAAGAGGCCCCATGGTCTTCAGTGAAATGCGTGTGACAGACGTGGAGCCGTCAAACTGAACCCTGTGCTTTCATCTAGCAGACATCCAGACGTCGTGTTAAACTTTATTATCTCTGAAGAATACAAAGAAAACTGAATGAGACTTTCTGCAAAGATGTTGGCTGCAGTGGCAGGAGATGTTAGATTGTCTTTGTGTTTCTGTGTGGTTAGCTTCAGGCAGCTGACACTCCATGGCTGGATCACCAACTGTGCACTTTATTATTTAACTTGCGTTTTTTGAGAATGTACTGATTTATCAGCACAACTCCAACCAGAGTGATCATGGCTGATGTGATGTATCTACTGCTGCTATGATCATTTCACATTTGCATTGCAGTGCATGGAGCTGTGAACAAACAAGCTGAATAAACAAAGCAGACGGTTTTCTTTTGGATCCTATTTATTGATTTGTGCTGATTTAAATGCTTTTCAACTGTCATGTGTTCTTCATCAAAGGTTTGTATCATCCTGTCATTTATAATAAACTAAATTCATGCATAATGATGAAAAACGTCTGTCTGTGTTCTGCAGCCGTCGCGTTTTACATAACTAAAGTACAAGAAGAAGAAAATCTTCTTTCAGCCCAGATCCTGACTGACTTTTGCTGAAGTTCCCAACTGTAACAGAGCATTCCATTTCTGGAGCGTTTACTATTCATTTTCACTGACCGTGACACAAATTGTCATTTCAAAAACCATAAAAGAACAAGCAAGAAACTCCTGAGGAAGCTGAACCTTTTCAGACTTTTCAGACTCAGAGCTTCAATCAGCTGAAAGTGTTAGGGTGAGGAGGCTGATGATGAAACAAAGTAAGACTTTAACGCTCCTGCCAAAAGCATGACCCTTTTAGCTAATCAGAAAATGGAGGAGCCTCCCCTGTTTTTTTTATTATTATGCTAAATGTCAGCTTGGAAAAGGAGAGGAGGGAGACGTCTTTGTAGACAGAGAAAAAGGCAAGAAGAACTTAGTAAGAAGTTTGAATGTAGAGACTTTGACAGAAAAACTAGAGAGTTAATCGGTGCTGAAGACATTTTTCAAAAATAAAAAAAGAGTATAGGGAAAAAGGAAAGAGGAGCGCACGAGTTGATGGATGTAGAGAAGGACGTGAGGCTGGTTGGTGTGGAAAAGAAGTCCTAAATGCAGATGCTGGATGACAACTCACAAAGTTAACATAGCGTGTGTATAAATATGTTGATCATTTACATAGAGGATTCATTTCATACTATTATATAACTAAAAGTGTAAGTAATTTATACAGTTTGTGTTTTTTCCTTCACTTACTCTTCCTTCATTATCACTTCATTGCGCTGATGCTGTAGGTGAAGCAGCTCTGACACATCACACTCCCTCCAGTGGAAACCAAATGACATTTATGTGGAGTTTTTAAACCTTGATTCAAGCCCAAAGTGCTTTACAGTCAGAAGATCCATTCACACATTCGAAGAAGTTGAAGTTGAATTTAGACTTGGTCTGTTTTGTAGAAAGAAGTAATCAGCCGATTAACCAGCTTGAGATGGAGCTGTGAGGCTTCTGTTCAATTTGGACTATGTAAACAGAACTACAGTAAGTGGTCTTCTTTATCCTGGTCTCTTGTTTGTGGCTTTTACAACAACAAAGAAAACAATGAATAACAAATTTGACGTTTTTTTTAAAAACATTTCACAAAGTTATGAATATAAACACAAGGGTGAAGAATGAGCCAGTTTTAGAAGATTTTATCAGCTTTTGCTGTAACCCTTATGCTATCCTAGGCACTTTGCCATTGGGAGTTGGGTCATCTAGACCCACTAGACAGTGCTCTGAACCTTTTTTCTTCAATGATTTGTGATCTTCACTGGTGTCCATGGATTACATGAAATCTTTCCACCTTTATCCACCTTTGTCACGGTAGGGAGAACACGTCAATGTAAGGGGGGGGGGGGGGGGGGGGGTCATCTATGATAGCACAAGGGTTAAAAGTACGATTACGTAGTTGGTGATTTTTTTCTTCAATGTGCATCAGAAATGTTCCCCTCACTGCCTCTCACTGTCTTTGTGCTCACAGCAGTGTGAGGAGGATGGAGCTGCTGCAGATCCTTGGCAGGCGTCACCGGAAGTGTCTCTGCCAACTCTCTGCCATAAAATGAGCCTGCTGTCTCTGCTGGACCTAGGCCCAGTGTGAGCTTCAGCAGTGCTAAAAAGCTTAGAGTCCATATGTGAAAAGGTTTCTGAAATGCTGACAGCCACGTTTGTCTTTGGACTTGTGTTTCTGTGTAGATATCAGTACTACAGTGTGCTAGCCTTTATCTCTTTTCAGGTTTACTGCCAGGTCTTAGCAGTAATCCAATCTTTCCTAATCCATCCCTGCCCTCCTCCCTGACAGGCTCTGACTCTCAGACACGTAGGCTTCTTTTCTTCCATTAGGACCAACAACCATTCATGTTGTTGGACTACTGTTGTCGCTGCTGTGGATTCACACTCATAAAACGCCATGGGGCCTTCTCACTCAAGACCACACCCTCTGAAACCTGGGTAAGGAGATGCCTTACATATGGAAAGGTGGTGGTGGTGGGAGGGGGGGTGTCTGCAGCGCAGGTTTACTACATCACAGTCTCTGTGGAACTGGATGTGCTCTTTAAAAAATACATTATGTATTTGCAGATACACTGGTGCTCTAGGCAACACTGAAAATGTTTTTAAATGGTTTTGGTTTAGCTTTCCATGCTACTTGAGGGGATTTGAATGCACCTCATCAAATTCTGTTGACTGAATATTTTCTGACTCATTTTGGGGGTAGAACTCCAAGACGAAGAGCAGATTTAACTTCATTTAATTGAGGGAATTTGATATGGCAGGAAAACGTTGGTTTTGTGGTGAAGGTCCTCTGAGGGGTTTCCACAAGGTCTTTCAGGTCAGCAAATTCCTCTAGACTTCAAAATCTAAGGACAGGGGTGGAGCTGTGTGAATGTCAGTAAGCACGTCAGGACCACTAACCACCACCAAACTGTCCTCAGAAGGTAGAATTTTTACATCTTGCAGTAAACGGAGACTGCTTTTCAGTTCTCAAAGAATCCAATCCTTCCAGAATCCATGTAAACATAGAACCTTTGCTGTTTTCTGACCCTTTGGTCAGAAAAACTCTCATTTTAGTCACCGGGTTTGATTGCTAACCTGCTTCAAAGAACTCCCAATCACAACGTTTGACAGGAAATTACAAGTCTAACCAGTAGGACTTGTGTGACCCCCCACCCCATCCAAGCATGTGTGTTAGCCAGTCAGGCCTGGCTTAGAAATTGAACTCATTATCAGTTACTCCTAAGGAATTTTTGCTTTTCCTGAAAGGGTTAAGTCCTCAGAATGCAGGCAGTCACAGATCAAAGGAGGCTTCAATAGGCGCACACACTGACTGTCTGGAGATGGGACGTCCCAGTGGAGACTCAGAGACCGGAGCAGAGCTGTGTCAGAGCTCAGGCTGAAGAGACTCTTATCATAGAGGTCTACCAAACGTCAGTGAAATGACAGACATCACAACAGCTGACTTTAAATTCAGGTTTGCCCCCAAACTCTGCTGTTAGTGGAGCAGCCAGGTTCTTCTGTCATAGATGCAGCCGGAATAAAAGAAGAACATGAACATAGTAAACTCAGCAAATGTCCTCTGAAATTCTTTTTTCTTTTGTCCTTGTGCTGCACATCTCTGACACCACAGTGGGCTGCAGTGACTCTGACCTTGGGTGAAGCTGGGGGGTGGGCTTGTAGAGGAAAGTGGGTTCAGAAGATGAGCTGTACTTGAGACAAGAGAAGATCATAGAGAAATTAAAATGTTTCCTGTCTTTCTGCAGAGCAACTGTGACCAAGATTTGACCTCTGAACTGAGTGATGTCATGGTCTTAGGCTAAGAGGAAATTAAAGCATCTGAGTGAACTGATCTGTGTAAATGTACTCATTGAAACCTTCTGTGTAGAAAAACTCTACAGTTTTTCATTCAGATAACACAACATGGAATTTCTTTAAATGATCATGTATGACAAAGTCAGCAAATAACACATTAATTCATGCTGTTTGTTTGTCTCCTCCTCAATCCTGTAACACGAAGCATGAATTGCTGCAGCATAAACTTGTTCCTCATCTTTCCTCAGGTGGTTCTGCAGAACCTGCTGATGTGCATGGTGTGCTTCTACTCCCTGTACTACATTGCAGTCAGTCTCTGCATCGGACTGTTCAGGTACGCTGTGGCCAACAGGCCAGGAGAAGCTGTTAGTCAGGCCTCTCATCTTTTGCTGTGATTGTAGGGTTCATGAGATCAACAGCTTGATGGCTCCCTTTGACTACACAACCCAGCCATCATGGCAGAGCCCCAAATACATGGGTGAGTCATTGCAGGGAGACGACCATCAATGTCACAACAGGAAGGTTACTGCAGGTTGTCTGTTCTCTGACAGCTGAGCCAGTCACTTCCACTGAATTTCCCTTCTGTGACATCGATAAAGTTTTAATTTTATCTCACGACAGCGACACCTACATTCTGCCACATTTCCACATGTACATACTCATTTGTCAACTTCCATAATTTTTCCAATATTTTATCATTTATTCTATGGATTCTCCATAACATCAGCACAATACAACAAACAGCTGAGCTGTTATTGTATAAAAGCTACTGAATGGACACAGGCCAGTTTACTGATTTCTGTCCTCATTCCAATTAGCTCTCTTCCCCTCCCTTGGATGAGCAGTTAGCTTCAGTGAGAGCCGCTCCAGGAAAACCCCCAGGAACCTTGAAATCAATCCAACCTGGCTGAGATTCAAGCAGGAGAGCAATCAGCCCCATTTTTACATTTTCACAAGCACAGACTGTGGAGTTGAACTCACAATCTCATGGGAGACGGTGCACCACCAGACCACGGAGTTGATTTATTGATCAAAGAGTAGAAAGAAAAATCCTGCTTTGAACCAGATCATAGATGTTGTAGCTCACTTCCATGTGTAGATGCTCACATATCTGGACACTACACTGGCCTCATTACTGTCTTTGCTGTTAAGAAGAGTCTGAGTGTAAAGCTAAACTGTAAAGACATGGGTGCCGCTGGGTTGACTTTGTTTCTTTCTTTCTCCAGTAGAAGTTGTTTCCACAGAAGTGACATATGTTTTGGGAGGCCTGGTGTTTGCCTGGATCGTGGAGGAGTGGGTCTGGGATTACGCCATAACTGTCACATTGCTGCATGTTGCCTTGACAGTAGTAGGTAATACAAAGACATGTGCACACACAAGGATCAATAGAGCAGAGAAGCTGATGGGATTGCAGTTCATATCTAATAACAGGATATGCTGGCGTTTATTGTTGTTCATAACCACACGTGCAGTTGCTCTGCACTATAACGGGTGTAACCATGTTACACAAAACAACAAAATGTACATGGTATGAAAAAAATAATAACTATCAGATCTCATGAGCCAACAGAAAATTCACAGTAAATATTGAATTAGAGAAATGTGAGTCTTGCATCCACTAATTTAGTTCATTTCAAATGGGATGCTGCTGCAGGACTCAAAATGGAGTGTGGTTCCCATGGTTACCATAATGCAGCAGCACTTCTTCATTTAGTAGTTCAAAGATGTTTGAGCATTGAGAGGTTTTGAGTTCTTGAGATTTTGGCTTTGGATTTGGTCCCATTCCGGCTTGAGTTGGTGGTCGTCTTTGACATTTCTCCTTTAAAGAAGCTCCAGATTTTCCCTACAAGTGAAAGATCTGGAAAGTAGCAGGTCAGTTCAGACCTCAAAAGAGGTCAACAGAAACTGAATTAACTCAAGTAATTGTCTAAACTTTAACCAAACCAACTAAATAGGCCGACAACCTAAAAAAAACCAAGAAGAAACACCAGAGGAACATGCTGCATGCAGTGGCTGATCAAACCACTTTATAAACATGGGGGAAACTTCAGACAGTTCATCAAAACTACAGACCAAACACATGACCTGTTCTTTCAACAGAAAGAAATAAAAAATAACAAATTATTCTCTACAAATAAAGGTCCCCATTGATGTTCTGTTTCAGGTCCCCCCAGCCAGGACTTGAACCGGGGGCCTTCTTACTGTTAGGCACGAGCGCTAACCACTGCACCTTCAAGCAGCCATACATACTGTATACTGTATGAACACAATGCCAACACAACTAAAGCCAATGATCATCATTTAAATAAGTCAGTTGTAACTTTCTCCCCTGGAAAACGTTGGTACATGGCACCGGCCCAATTCCCTGTCTGGTGGTAGTTAAGGGTAGTTAAGGGTGAAGTGAAGTAGGTTAGACGCAGGTGTGTCACACAGATTTTTCTTTTTTTTCCCTGTAAAACCCTACACACTGTGCAAGGGGCTCATTAATGATCATGTGATAACTGCGAGCTCAGTTCTTGCAGCCTGACTGTTAGAAATGAGGAACTAAGACTATCAGAGTGTAGTTTGTGCCAGTGTTATCTACAAAGCTAATTTTCATCCTTTTGGACAAGTTGTAGGTTTGCCAACAACAAACATCAAAAACACTTCAAATCAACAATAAGAATGGTATTAGCACGAAATGTAGTATGAGTTTAAAGGTTAAAATAGAGTAGACTCTATACAGTTCATCAAAAAAGGTCATGTCAATTGATAAATGATAATTTTGAAACCATTTACCCCTTGTATTATCTTAGATGACCCCCCCTTACCTTGAGGTGTTCTCCCTACCATGACAAAGGTGGATAAAGGTGGAAAGATTTCATGTAATCCATGGACACCAGTGAAGATCACAAATCATTGAAGAAAAAAGGTTCAGAGCACTGTCTAGTGGGTCTAGATGACCCAACTCCCAACGTTAAAGTGCCTAGGATAGCACAAGGGATAAACAGTCAAAATCTGATTTGCATTCAACACTGAATACAACATTTACATTAGCAGATTCCTGAAGTTGGTTGACATGACCTCTTCAAAAGTGTGTGCATTGTTGTTTGGATTTAAGCCCGTTTTTAAGTTGCTTCTTAAATGTATTAAAACTTGGACCCTCTCTTTGGGGGGAGGAGTACACTGTTGCAGATGTTACAGTCCTGAACAGATTGTCCACAATTGGCACGCCTGTAGGGTCCCACCCCTGACTACAGACCTAATGGGTGCACCAGGTCTAAATATCAACTTGACATATTCCCTTAATGGAGCAGTTGCAAGTCAATAAAGGATTTGTATATTGCACATGCAAATTTAACGTATTTATAATTTTCACAAGAGAAAAAAATGTACGTTTCCAACAGTGGTGATATGAAATGGGTTTCTTGGCAAATATTTTCAGTTCCTTTTTTGTACAAAGTTTCTATCTGTTTGAGAGTTGTGTCACTGTGTGAGAGCACCATGGCATGCAAAAATATCCTCAATGCTGTCATTATCATAGATGTCTGTTCATTCCTGACTGATGCAAAGTCCTCTGAGAAACAAAGATCTAAACAAATTCAAGTTTTCTGTTTTTGCTCTACTTTGACAGGATAATTCAATCATGGCCGCTGAAGGCTATCCCATCATAAGTGTCACATTTTTGTTTGAAAATTCATCTAATTTTGTCAAAGTGTCTCAACTTTTCTAGAATTTTTGTGAACTTGTATCTTTAGTAATAGTAATACTCCCCCCACCCCTCAGATTACATACAGTCTCTCCATTTGATTTTGCAGTGATGTCAGATTTCCCCTCAGCCGAGCATTGGTGGATTGCTTTGGGTGAGAATTCTGTCTTCTTTGGCCTCTTAGGGGTTAATGACTTTGTCCGTTCACGCTCATTCAGTCTATGAAACTGCTGCCGCTTACCTCAACTCTAACCTCATTCCTGTCTTTGCAGGTTCAGGCTTGGTGATGATGATATTTGGAGGACAGCTTCTGGCCTACAAACTCTTCAGGAACAACTTTGTCTATCCAGCCGAACTTCAAAACTTCTGATGTAAACTAGCTTTAACCTGGTTATTGTCAGGTGAAGTCACATTGCTTTCTGACTCTCCAACAAAACATTGTTTTTCCTTGTTTTCAGGAACTCAAGCAATAATAATGTTGAAGCAACCACATTTTTCTCTTTGTATATTTTTAAGATTGTAACTATAGAGAAGTATCATATCCAAATTAAACACTGTATCGTTAACAAAGTCATTTAAAATGCTCCACAAACTAGAGTTGAATAAAATCAAAAAAATATTTTGAGTGTTATTACAGACCCAGCTTGATCGAATTAGTCTTCTCATAATATCTCTGTATTGAACTTTCTCAAATGGGAAATGAAATCGACTGAATCGGATGTTTTCTACTCTTGTTGGAACTAGAAACAAATAGACTCATTAAAGAATCGTCTTAATTAAATGACAGCGTCTATGTATTTCCTTTATAAAATATTTTTCTTTACATACTTTATTTCATGAAGATTAAAATGCAGGCTGCAAGCACTGCTGCCTCACAGCCAGAAGGCCTTGGTTCAAATCCCAGTGGGGTCCTTTCCGTGTTTGCCTGTGAGTGTCTGAGTGTGTGGCGTTGCCTTTGGCCTACAGTAGCTGGAATGGACTCCAGTGATCCTGAACAGGATGAAGCCAGGTGATGGACGGATGAAACCGTTCTCTTCATCAAACGTGGTTCCTGAGTTTTTATGTGGAGGTCTTTTCAGACCTTTTTGCTGACACTTCATTGTTTTGAACTGCTTCTTTCCACACGTCAATCTGCAAAAACAAGGGAAAAGAGAACTGAGAATAGTTTTCATTCCTGATCTGAGAACAAATGTTAGGATTGATTACGTGTCAAACTGACAAGCTAATCTAAAAAGAAAGGAGAAAAAATATAAACCTCTTTCATCTATGGTGCTTACAGTATCCTTATGAATCTTCATTCGATCAGTGATCATGTTTTTATTATTGATACTGTCCTTTATTATAGTCTCACTATGATCATGATGATGTCGTTTTTAGCCAAAATCAAAAAACCTGTGACGTTTACTACGACATTGTTTCTGCAAAGCCGTAGGAGGTCATTAGAATGAAAGGGAAACTGGTGCATGAAAGTTGCAGCAATGTATAGAATATGTGTGTGGTGTTACCTTCACTTACATTACATCAGAGGTTTTTTCACAGAAAGTGTCTCAGTCTGAGGGAGTGGTGACATGTGAAATAAAAGATGGCAGAGAATGTCTACTGTGTTTTGGCTGCAACGGCAAAAATATACACAAATATAATCCACATAAACTGTATGTACACAAAGCCAACAGAACTAAATCCAATGATCATCCTTTAAATAAGTCAGTTGTAACTTTCTCCCCTGGAAAACGTTGGTACATGGCACCGGTCCAATCCCCTGTCTGGTGAATGAAGCCTGATTGATTTTTTTGGTTTACATCTGCAGGAGCAGAACCTCAGACACACTCACAGTGACCAGCATCATCTCAATACTGCTGACACAAACAGCTGGTTATTATGAACCTGATGACAACATTGACATGGGCATGCCGTGGATGAACACTTAACACGCATCAGAAACCCTTTAATGTCATTGTTACACAAAAAGCTTCTGACAACAAGTCCTGGTGATCTCCAGCTCTTTGGACAATATTAATTAAACAATATACATGTATGAAATAAAACGAGAAGAACAATAAAATAATTTGTGGAACTATGGATATATACATACATGCATTGCACAAACCGTTAGTGCCCTTTCTGTACTGGTTATATTGCACGTGATAGGTATACAGTTGTTAGAGCATTTTTTGTTTTTCCCAGGTTCATATTTTGTTTAGAAGGTTGCCCTCTGTGGGGAAAATCTGTTCTTGAGTCTGTTGGTGTGTGCCTTGTGTGATCTGCCTTGTGTGATCTACTGATCACTCTTTAAATCACTGCCAATCTGTCCAAACCAGTCGCCATCACTGAGAAAGAGTTAGCAATGATGAGGTTCTGAACGTTCCTGTAGCCCTCTCAAATTAATTCATTTGTAAAGAGTTTTTCCAATCCAGGGCCATGTTTTTATTGATTAATAGACAACAAGTAGCCAAGACTCAAAAACCTATTTTCTTACATTTTTTCTACAACAGAAACCATTGATCAGAACAAATTAAATGAAAACGATCCTTAGCTTCACTAAGAAAAAAAGGCCTTACAGAGAAACCCTTTCACCATCCTGTCCAGATGTGTGTGCTTGCGTAGAGTTTTAAATAAAGTTTTTTTTTTATTTTAAATAAAGCTGCGAGCTGATTGCTCGCTCCACCTCACGCCCGGGAACGCGCACGCAGCCTCCGGCCTGGTTTAATGCCTGGGCCGTTAGAACCAGACCACCTCCCCCCTCGCGACGCAGACGCCCCCATGGCGACCAACGGCTTCCTGCGGGGACGCCGCCGAACGGGGAGCTTCCCGGTACGTGCTCGGGGTTCTGCAGACACGTGGGCGAGAGGAAGGCCCAGCGAGTCACGTGACTGTGTAGGGCAGAGGCGCAGAGCAGTTGGTGGTTAATTAATGATGGTGACAACGATGAAGATTATGTTCAGATCTACATTTTAGTCAGAGCTCCAGAAGAGCATGACTTCTGTTTGTTTTTTATTTTTCCAAATGGGACCTTATTCCTGCCAAGTCTTTCAGGACAGCCCATGTGGGAGGGGGGCTGTCATTGACCACTACATGGCTGGATGCTGCAGTGTTTGGTGGTGTTGTTGCAGACTCCCTTTGACCTGCTCCAACAGCGGATGGACGACGTCCTGGGAGACCGGGGGGTCCTGAAGGAGGTGCTCCATCCTGGGGAGGGCCCTCCTGTCCCTCAGAATGCTTCAGTTTTAGGTTAGAGCAGATTCTCCTGTACGTTCATTCTTAGGGCTGTGGATTGTTGTTGCCTAGGAGACGAGTCAATTGGATTCACAGATCAAACCACGATTCTGTTTGCTGTATGAATGTCTGTTTACTGTATGGAAATGGAAAGAAATTGTGTTTAATCACCATCCTTTACACGTTTATTTAGAACAGAACTCAAGTAAAGTAACAAGTAAAAACACAAGGATTTTGAAAGAAGTGGTATTTAATACTTTAGTGACATGTAGTCAGGAGAGACAGCCTCACCAGCAAAATATAGCTTAAAAATACATGAATAAGATAAGATGAATGTACTTTAATCTGTGTGGGTTTTCATTGTTCATCATCATTCATTCATTCATCTTCTTCCGTTTATTCCCTTTCGGGGTCACGCGGCTGCTGGAGCCTATCCCGGCCACTTGTGGGTGAAGGCAGGGGGCCCTCTGGACAGGTCGCCAGCCTGTCCCAGGGACCTTTTCATTGTTTCTTTGGTAAATCAATAAGTGAATTTACAGCAGCAGAGGGGCAGACAGAGTCTGAGCTGCAGCTGATGCATGCACTGTACTGTTTCCGTCTTTCTATCTTCATAAAAGATGCTTTGTTTTTTATTACATCATTTGCTAATTTCTTACTTCCCAGCTCCATAACTTGATTGTGCACAAAGGAAGGTTTTTACCAGCTTTGACCAGAGGGGAACCTTTCTAGCATTTGCATTCCAAAACTGCTGGATGGTCGTTTCTCCTCTATACCTGGAAATGTCTCTGGGAGCTTCTTCCAGTGACACGTTGGTTAAGTTTTACAAATGATCACCTCATCTTCATCAAGTAGAAAGCGAAGCACTGACTTCTTTTACCTGCTTAGCTGGAAGAGGATGTTCCTGCTTAACTTTGTCAGCAGCTTGTGGTGGTAGACATGTAGATTGGGTTGATGTTTGGTTTTTTCTTCTCTTGCTTTACAAGTTGTGGTGTCAGAGTTACCACTTTTTTCAAAGTCTTTGCCATGATGTATAAAAAATGATTGATAGTTCTATTTGGAAAATGAGAACTTCCTTAGTCACTTTGCTTTAAAGACTTGTTTACTTCTGGGGACGGTAGCGCTACACAATCAATGCGTTTAGTTTTTTTAAACTTAAAATACAACATTGTTCTGCGTTCGGCACTGTTATACAGATTGCAAACCAGCTATTTCAAGACATCGCTAAAATTTGTTCTCCTATTTTTCAGTACCTATTTTCTCCTATATTTCAGTATCCAGGTACTCGTTACAGCCCTTTTTAGTATGCTACTTTGGTGCTACCAGTGTTTTTCTTCTCCCTGCAGTCCACTATTCCGGTTACCTGGAATATTCTGACCAGCCTTTCGAAACCACCACCCACCTTAAGCACCCCCGCCTTCTGAAGATGGGGAGGGGTAAGAGAAGCCTCTTCCGTTAGGTTCCTATCATAATTTGTGGCTGCTGATTCATGGCCAATACTGGTTCATTCTAAAACGATCCGGTTCTCTGACCTGAAGTGGATCCAGATCATCTTCATCCAAACTTCCAGCAGTCAGACTCAGACAGAAATTCCTGCTACTGAACAGTTTTCCAGATTCTTGGATTTCTTCCAGATCATCAAGTTAAATGAAATCTGTGTCCAAACCAACAAGTAAACTAGAATGAATGTCAAATCCATTCACATGTTAGTTTCCTAAAGTTCACCACTGTTGTTTTTCCACATCCAAAGAATCCAAAGGGAACATTCTTAGAACATTCTAGACACTGGATGGTCACATGACTTTATTCAAAGTCTGTCCACACTTTGGACTGGAATGATGGACTGATCCGTGTTTGATGACATCACGTGTGTGTTGTCCACTGAAGCACTTGGTCATTTTTTTATTGTAAAAACAAACCTACTCTACCTCAATCCAGATGGTTGATATAATTGATTTATTTCCATTTGCAATTGTTTGATGGTTTAAGTTGATTTGATTGACAACTTGCATCAGACAGATCGATCTTGTTCGATTGTAGGAATAGAAGTTGATTAATCGATTGATTAATTGATACACCATTACTCTTCAGATTTGCTTTTGTTCTGACAGAAGGGCATGTCTTTAAAACCCAGTCTGTTGTGTGCCGTGGTGCAGACCTAACATTATGGGGGCTGGAGTTGGGCCTGCTGACCATGAAGAGGGGGGAGCATTCCCGTGTCCTCCTCCAGCCGCAGTACGCCTATGGAGATCTGGGCTGTCCACCCCTCATCCCTGCAGCTGCTGTGGTTCTGTACGAGGTTCAGATTGTGGATTATTTTGACTCGGGACAAGTGGAGGAGTTTTTCGCCATGAGTCCGGTCAGTATGTGTGGAAGGGTGGGAGGAGTCATGAATAACACATCAGTTTCAATGTGTTATTTCTCTTAATTGAGGTTTGTTTCTCGTGTCTTTGGTCCTCAGGAGGAGCAGAGCTCAGTTCCTCTGTCTGAGCTTCTTGAGGTGACCAACACTCTGCGCAGCCTTGGCAACCACTACTTCAGCTGTAGCCAACATTACCGGGCTAAAGGCAGCTACAAACAGGCAAGCTGTTGCAGTTTTTTGTCTTCTGACCTGCTGAGGGCCACATGTCTGTGTGTGGGGCCTGGGTATTGGACCCCAAGAATTGTTAGTGCAGTCTTGCTTATGTGGTAAAATGGTTTCCACTAGAAAACAATAAAAACAAACAACTCTACTGCTGAAAGACAAATGAACACAGACATCCTAAAATACCACCATGAGAATGTATTCGGTCTCACCAGGGCCCAGATATAACCCCACCCACAAGTTCAACGGCTGACTCCCAGGCTCAGTGCAAAGTCCTGACGTTCATTGGCAACATCCTTTAACATTAGTAGCCATCAATGCCTTTTTGTCGTCCGGCCTCCGGTTGGAGTCCAAAACTATAAAGTCCACAGTAGCACAACGTCACGGCAATGAGTCCGCGGCGCAAACCCTGACTTTGCTGCTGTAAAATGACAGCCAGCAGATCCACCAGCTAAAGCAGCAAACAGAGCCTGCAAAATAGCAACAAAGAAATAAAATTACACTGAAAAGAATAAACACGGGGGCGCTGTGGATCATTGAACATGTGAGACGTGTTCATATTTTACACCTTTTTTTAGTCACTTGCACGGCGCCAGGTCTTGCTTTTTCCGCTCCGAAAATTCGTCTGAATCACAACATCTTGAGGGAAATCTGAGATGGGGAAATCAGGCCGCAACAAACCTCCAGCCTCACCTGAGCTGCCCATCGACCCCGCCTCGGATGCTAGCGATCGTATGCTAGCACGCATGGAGGGAATGATGGAAAATATGCGGGCGGGAATAGTCAAAGAGTTCGAGCAGAGCAATCCTTCAAGGCTTTTATTAGAGGGGAGATAATCTTTTATATTCACTATGAACAAAAACTGAGGCGTGACAAACTGAATGACTCGAGACAGCAAATATTACAGCTGGAATGCTATGAATGCAGTCTCCCCTTCTCCAAATATTTATAAAGAGGGTCTCTCTCTCTTCAAGCTGAATTTGACACCCTTATGACATATCGTACTACTGAGCTAATGCTTCAGTCCAGTACCCAGTTTTTGAACATGAAGATAAAGCAAGCAAACTTTTGGCACACCAAATTAGACGGGTTTCAGCCTTGCAGCAAATCTAAAAAATTCTAACCCCTTGGGGTATTACTACAGAGCCTTCTCAGATTAACCAAACCTTTAAAGAATTTTACGAAACATTATACATGTCTGAGGCTACACCAACAGATGTGGACTTTGGCTATTTTTTTTTTCAACATTGAGAATTCCTACCGTCGATCAGGAAGATGCCAATAATTTGGGCAGGACCATTTCATTGTCGGAAATTAACACGGCAATTCTGTCTCTCCAAGCAGGTAAATGTCCAGGCCCTGATGGCTATCCTTCAGAAGTTCATGGATAAGTTAGCTCCGCTGTTATTAGACATGTATAATGAGGCATACTCTAAGGGGATGCTACCTCAGACACTTAATCAAGTCATTATTTCTCTGATTTTGAAGAAGGAAAAAGGCCCCCTCTCTTGCTCCTCCTACCAACCCATAAGCCTGCTAAATGTGGACTAAGGTTGGGCGATGTCCCTTAAATTGGCTGTTGACGATGTTTGCTGTCAACCATCGGGATGGACGATGATATCGTCGTGGGGGGGGGGCGCTGTTTTTAATTTTTCTGTCTTACATAATTGCTATTCGTTATTTTAGTTTATTACTTTATTTATTTTATTTCCCAAATAATGACTCATCCGCGATGATCCAGTATAAACTGAGGGAAGTGACTTTAACAAAAAAAAAGAACAAACAAAATAGAAAAGAATTAGTCCGTTCCCGCACTTAACTAGTCAAGTGGACGGATGGAGCGCAGATTTACAGCTTTGTGTTTGATGGGAAGGGGGGGGGGGGGGGGTGCTATGTTACATGAGCGGTGTGTGTGGGAGATTTAGGACTGCGATCCGTCCCGCAGCTCTAGGGGAACGGGGTACCGAACTCAGAACCGGGTCTAAAAGTGTGTGTCTTTGAGCACAGCTCGGATCGTCAGCACACACACACACACAGCGGCGGTGTGAGCTTCAAAGCAGAAATGTCGCTCAGTCCTTAGAAACCGTTCAAACAATCACGTAGATTTGTGTTTCCAGTCGCGTCCCGACAAAATAAAGGCTGATGTTATTCCCACGTTTACGTGCAGCCAGGATGCAGATAGCAGCGCCACCCAAAGCTAATGCTGTTAGCCCGTGTTAGCATGCTACTAATTGTGGCTTCTTTCCGGCTCCGCTCTTCAACAGAAAAAGCGCTGAACACACGGATTAAAAATAAAACAGGCGAACAGGTGCTTCATAATAATCGTAACATTATTAAAAGCACGTTTAGAAGATCGTCTCGTATATTACGGAGCTGACATGTCAATGTATATAGCCGCTCGGCGGAAGTCATATCCTCAGTCATTCCGGTTTTTCAAACACTACTGTTAAAGTTATCAGGATATAAACTTAATTTGAGCAAAAGTGAAAGTTTTCCCCCTGAACTCGCATATTAATGCATCTTCCCTGCAAAATTTCCCTTTTTAAATTGGCAAATGACAGCTTCTGTGGTAGCTAGCATAACCTGCTTTCTGGAAGACCCCCCAGGTGTGCCGTGGGAGATTTCCCATTTTCACTGATCTAAAAACATTTCCATCTCCAGGATATCAGCTCTGTGTTCATCCAAACAGGCCCTGATAAAACACTGAGTATTTAGGAATATGAAAGATGATAAAATACTTTTTTCTTTGTTTTTTTGATTCTATTAAAGACACTTTGTTAAGAATGATGGTACCGTGATTTAGCCACAGCTTCAGCTCTGTTTATTTGGAAAAGTCCCGCCCCTTTAACTGTCTCCACCAATCATTCTTGGAGGCTTATTCAGACGTCATCAGTCTGACCAATCAGAAGTGGTTAAAGTCTTCACTTCCTTGTTCTGATTCTGCTCATAAAGTCTCTCAGTTCCAACAAAAATACCAGCTAAGTAGCTTTCCACAGAATCCGGTGTCAGACCGTGGAACAAGTGAACAAAACCTTGAAGCACCATTTGCGGGAGTTGGCACTACTCTTCTACACTTCCATGATGCATTGGGTTAAAGTGACAGCATCTTTGCGCTACAATGAGTCTTCCCTGTCAAACGTCTTAAACCACAACGAACACACATCAGTTTTGAAATCTTCTTGATGAAATCAGAGGTCAACAGTTTAGTTCTCCTTCCAGGTTTGTGTTTCTTAACAGCCAAACATCCCAGAGTTTAGTCCAAGTCATCTTTCTAACTGAAACACTTTTCTAATAACTTAAGAAGAAGTAATAACAGCATCTAAGAAACAGGATGAAGGTGAAGTGGCCAACAGACACAATTAAACTAAATTGAAACAATTTAATCATCTAAAAAGAAATAAAAGATTTTTGTTAAAGTTTTCAAAGACTTCAGCTTTGATTAAGACAAAAGAAAAACTAATAAAACTTCAACATGTTCACTTTTTGTGGAGCTACAGAAAACATCAATATAATGTTAGTTTTTGTGTAAAATGTATCAAACATATTGTGATCATATAATTGTTAAAAAAAATTACAGTTGCCTGTGCACTAAAATTGAAAAAAATATTTAAAAAAAAAATCACAATTTAGAAAGAATATATTTGTTTTTTGTGAGGTTATATAAAATTGCATGTTAATAAACTGAAGGGAAAAACAACTACCAGGGTAAAATTTCAAATAATTTAGTTGAAAATTATTACTGAAAACTAACTTAACTTTGATTACAACTTTTGGAAAAAAACATTGCAGAGGGACTGTCCATCAATACACACTGTGACTTTCTCCTTTTTTGATTTTTGGATGCTGGTAAGTGGCAGGATTTTTTTTAAGGATAAAAGGTATGGAGAGAAATTAGACTCAGTCGGATTTGTGCGTGCGTGATTCTTGATTTGTGCGTAAATTAGGATTTGTGCATAAATTTGGATTTGTGCGTGATTTGTTACTCACATAATACGTGTTGTGTATAAGTTAAAAAAATATAAAATGAAAAAAATACAAAATGCAATTTACGTATGCACAAATAAAGATTACAACAGCTTGAAACTACTTACACACACACATCTTTAAAAAACACGAACGAATCCATTGTTACGCACGGATCTACCGTGAGACTGTTTTCACGTCTCACAAATTCATCCGTAAGTGCTGCGTTTAAATACCAGTGGAATGCTCGGTCATTACAATTTTCCTATCAGCCTTCCCTTCTAAACGTATTTCCTTCAGTGGGTGTAGCAGGGCTTAAAAAAACTGTAAAGGAAAATAAAAATTATTATCTGAGAATATGACGTTCACTTTTAAACGCTAATATATATATTAAAAGTATATTATTCTCCGAGACACCGAATTGGAAGAATGGCGGCCCATCTCGGTGGTCAGAGCCCCGAAGTAAGTAGCCTCTATGTTCAACACTAACATCTACTGTCTTCATGTATTGATTGAGTCATTGTCTGGATACGTTTAGAAGGGATGATAGGAAAATTCTAAAGACCGAGCATTCCACTGGTATTTAAACGCAGCACTTACGGACGAATTTGTGAGACGTGAAAACAGTCTCACGGTAGATCCGTGCGTAACTTTGGCTTCGTGTGTGCATAACAAGGGATTCGTGCGTGTTTTTTAAAGATGTGTGTGTGTAAGTAGTTTCAAGCTGTTGTAATCTTAATTTGTGCATACGTAATTTGCATTTTGTATTTTTTTCCTTTTATAATTTTTTAACTTATACACTAAACGAACTATGTGAGTAACAAATCACGCACAAATCCAAATTTATGCACAAATCCTAATTAACGCACGCACAAAGCAAGAATATGCATACACAAATCCTAATTTACGCACAAATCAAGAATTACGCACGCACAAATCCGACTGAGTCTAATTTCTCTCCATAAAATGTGCCTTTGCTCTGAAAAGGTTGAAAAACACTGCTGTAGAGTACTGTATAACGCATTAGGAGTGTCTCTCTGAGTCTTAAAACCAGGAGTCGTGTTTCCTCCTTCATCAGTAAAGTGTGAGAGGTCATTTTCTTCCAGAGCTGAGTTTTAGGGAAGAACCAGAGGAGTCACAAGACTGAAAAAAAATCAGCGAATGCGTGAAACCGCAAATATTGAAACGTGAATACACTTTGATCTTTTGTAAAATCGTCCCCAGCTGTCTTTTGATTAGAATGATGCTGTTTTTAGCCCAAATAAAAAAACTGTCATTTTCTAAGACATAGTTTCTGCAGAGCAGCAGAAGCTCATCAGAATTTCACCTCTGAGTTGTTGGTATGGAGTAAGTCTGCCCAAATTTCCCATGATCCCTTTGTTTAAACACTCTCCCGCTAGCTTCTCTCTTTCACTGAAAACACCCCCCAAGCCATCAGGTAAAGGAGTCTAATGTAACATCCTGGAGGCTACTACCAAATCTGCCATTGATGCTAGCACACCCCAAGCTTTCTGCGACATTGTTAAAGAAGAATGGATGAAATTAAACTGACTATTTTGCCTGTTGAAATGCACAGTGTCACTGTCAAGCTACTTGATCACGAAGAGGGCTTGAACGACGTGAACACTCGCTTAAATGCTATGGAAACGGGCGTACGCAGAGCTAAGTCATCAATATAAGAAATTGCTCTTAAGAACTGATGACTTGGAAAACAGAGTAAGGCGGTGCAATATCTGCATTTTGGGTGTTCCTTTAGGAAATTGAACAGGAAAACCTAACCAATTTTGTCTCTGGCTTACTACATGAAGTACATGGTGGTCCTGGTGGTTTGGAGAAGCCGCTGGTCCTGGACCAGCGGTCCAGGACCAGCGGCTTCTGTAGGTACTGGAGCTGCAGGCCTAACGGCGACCATGTCCCACTATCGTTTGGATTAATCACCATCAGGAGAAGGAGCGCATACAGCATCATCCCAGACAAAAAGTCCAACTGGCGTTTCAAGGAAAGCAGATTCTAACCTTTCCAGACTAAAGTTCTGACCTAACCAGTGTGTACAATTATACACCATTCATTTTGAAAATGCATTTTTATTTATTCATTATACAATATTAAAAAATGACATTTCAATGCATGGTTTGCTTTCAATTCATTTTAAAGTTACTATTGCATTGTAAAAGGCTTTTTGTGTCAACATTCAAATGAAATTGTAAAACAGCGCCCCCTGGTGTAATGCCTTTGAAACGCAAACTGTCAGACTCCTTAGGGCGGGGCCTACCACCTTTATGAATTGGCTGAGTCCCACCTCCAACTTCCTAATTGTGTGTCGATGAGTGTCATTTCTAACAGAGGATGGAAGAGCTTTCCTCCTCTCAGCTCCAAACACAAAAGTTACTGTAAAATAGAGTTTTTGATGGAGATGTATTTATTTTGTGATCCTTTTCCTGCCAGGCTGTAATGGTGCTGGAGAACAGGGAGGTCCAGAGCGAGCCGGTGAAGGAAAAGATCCAGCCTGCACTGCTGCCTCTCTACCTGAACCTTTCCCTCACAGAGCTCCGTCTGGAAAACTGGCACAAAGCCCTGAAGTACACCACCAAAGCCTTGGAGATGGACTCTTTGAACACAAAGGCTCTCTTCCGCTGTGGACAGGTCAGTCAGAAGAGGCTTCGTCAGCTGCTGAGTTAATGTTCTCCCTTAGTTTTAGAGCAGTGGAGGTTCTTCCAGTGGCAAAGAACTTTATTTTGAAAGGATTTGGAACTGTTCTGGATGTGTCCCGCTTTCATTCAGATAAAATGATCTGTCTTAAGGCTTACCTGGAACTGGGGGACTTTGAGAATGCTCTGAAGTTCCTGAAAGCTGCTCAGGCCAAAAAACCCTATGACACCGACATCAACAATCTGCTGAAGAAAGTGGCAATGTAAGATTTGCTGTTTGAAGTTGAACATCTGTGGCAGCAAGTGAAGGGAAGGGTTTTTCCAGAAGTCATGGATGTGTGTCACTTTTGGGTTCCAGACGATATAAAGACAGCTTGGACAAAGAGAAAGACTTCTGCTCAAAGATGTTCAGGAGCCCAGAGAAGATGTGAGGAACCTGCTGACTGAATGTTCAGCTCTGTTTCTGTTCTGAGAGGTAAAAAAGGTCGACTCACCTGTGTTCGCTGCCTCTCACAGAGCAGATCAATGCTCCCATAATGTTCAGACTCTGCTAGGATCTGTTGAAATGGTCTGAAGTAGCGAGTCAGACACTTTCCTTCAGCAGTCAGTCCTTTCTGTTTGGTTTGTTCTGCTGATTGACACTTTGATGTAAATGAAGAAAGCAGAAAAAATGGAGGAGATGATTGGACTGGACTGAAAATGAGTTGAAAGCAGCTGAAGTTCTACCGACTTAGAACTGTTGAAGGTTTAAAGATGATGTCATCCATGGAGGCGGGATAAGAAAGGGCGGAGTCCTGCACTCTGACTTTTCAAAGTGAGGTAAAAAAGAAACGTAGTGAGTTCTTTTCTCTGGTTGATGCTCACTTTTCTTGTTTGAGGTCACTTCCTGTTGGACACAGGCATTTACAGAACTAAACTGAACTGTTTCATCATGTTTGGCTCATCAGTCACAGGAATGTGGCATAAAAAGAAGCTACACAGACACAAAATGCAGTTTCCTGATGAATTTGCTCAGAAACCTTCAGGCTTCATGTCTTTTTGTCTTTCGCTCCTCTCTTCAGCTCCTGCATCCTCGTCTGGACCCGTCTTCTCTTTGGTCTGGTCCTGTCAGAACAGAGCATCCATCCTTCCATCAGATTCATGTCCTGTTTCAAATCTAAATCTCATCAGCTTTTCTTTTTCAATCCTTTCATCTGGACTGTATTTGCTTTAGCGCCTTGCATTACTGCCTTCTTGTTTTTGATTGCAGCAATCTTTTGGCTGTCTTTAAAGCTGCTTTACAAATGAAATGCGTTTTCTTTTCTGCAGGTTTCTGGATTCAGCAGCGTGTTTTTGCTGCTTGCTCTAAGTTATAAAAGGAACAACCGTTATTCCAGCAACAGTCTGTTCACAGTTCAGTTTTCTGTTCATTTGGGAGGAAAGCTGAGCATTAAACTCCTTTCAAAGCACAGTCTGACTTTTTCATTTGTGTGAAGAGTTTTGAGCCGCTTTGTGATTCACTTCAGTAATTGTTGATTTGAAGCTAGAGTCAGAAAGACTCTAAAGATTGTTTGACTGCAGCTTCATCGTAGCTTTTGTGCTAATCTTTCCAGGAAAAATGTGAGAAGACGTGTGGGAGTCAGAGATTTCTTTAGATTTAATCTTCAAAACCCAACAACCTGTTCTCTTGTCATCTGGACGGATTCTTGGGAAAAAGTGTTGCATGACAATCTAAATAAATCGTGTCACTAATCCCATCAACACCCTTGAAAATAGACAAACACGAATGTTTCCTCCATGAAAGTGTGGCAGAGTTCTCAGGTTCTTTGGAAACCGCAAAGCTTGGATCCATGGAGTGCATCCTCTGTTCTGAGGTCCAGGTGTGGAGTGGAAGCTGAAAGGAGGACGGAGGGACGGCTGGGAGGAATCTTCTGCTTGCTGTGTTTTTCCAGCAGCTGACACGTGACATGATGGTGTCCAGGAGTTCAGAGAACTTTCTCTCAGGTCGGGCGGCTGCATCTGTTTTTGTGAGGACTTTGTTCACATTTAACACTTTGGAGGGGAAAGGTTCAGCGCTGCAATGTCAAATGGATTAGAAACTGCTGCCAGATTTTGATGTCTTCCTGCCAGCAAAGGGTTGACCCGCAGACATGAGGGGGGGCTCCTGCCTCCTCACCCGTCCAATAGCTTCAACTCAAATCAACATGGATGCATTTTTCACATTTGAAAAAGATTCTTGTTTGAGAATGAAAAACCCTTCACATATGTAGGGATTTAAACTAAACTAAGGTTTAGGTTTAGTTACGTGGTGCAGCAGTAGAGCGGTCAACCTCTGATCGGTAGACTGCAGGTTTGATTCCCGCCCATGTGTCGAAGTGGGCGAGACATCTGGAGGAAAGGTTGGCGCCGGTGGAGCCGCCATCAGCGTGTGAATGGGTTTGTGACTGTAAAGCACTTTGGGCTTTCAAGGAAGGTAGAAAAGCGCTTCTTAAGTAGAGACACATTTTACCATTTAAGATGGAATCTAAAGAAAAATAACACATTTTTAACTATGAAAACTGACAAAAACGGACTCATTGCCTGATGAAAACATGGGAAGTAGCTTAGTAGTAAAAATCCAATCTAAATATTGGATGAATTGCCATGTGTGAATTTGAGTTGACTTTTAAATTCAGCCTTTGCAGAAACCGTGGACTGGTTGTTGTCTGCCATAGTGAGGATCCTGCAGGACCAATAGGATTTAAAACAGCTGGAACCTAAAGTTTGCATGAAGCTCTTGAGAAACATTTTAGAACTTTTTTGTGTGTTTTTAGTCCATCATGACTTTCATTCATAAAGATTCTTCTTTCTTTATATTTATCTTTTCTATATCTGTGGATATTTTCATTTGGAGAATTGTTCAGCAAAAAAAGAAGATGATGGATTCTATGTCTACAGATAAAATTTAGGTGAGAAACAAAATGTAAAGACAGAAAAAAGTCTAAGATGCTACTGAAAATCTGCCATGAGCAGAGTGAAGCAATTTGCTCCATATTAGACCAAAACGGAGGTGTTAGTGTCATGATAGGGGGTGTCATTGCTGTAGGAAGATTTTGACAAATGCAGAACCTGAGTAAAAATGTTTTATACCAAACACAGAAAGCTTAGTGTTAGCTTGACTGGAGAAGACCTTCAAGCATGCCTCCAGATACCAAAGTGGACCCAATGTCCTGAGGATAACCTGACCACAAACTGGACTTACAATAACTTCACCAAGTAAACCAGCTCAACCAGCTCTTTGTTAACTTTTATGTAACAACGGGGGATTGAAACTAAGTGGTGATAGAGTTAGATAACAAAGAAAAGTCCTCCTTCTGTTTCACTGACTGTATGAGGGCTTACAGGTGAACTGTTGATCTTCCTGGTTCTTGTAAAGTTCTGAACACAATCTGCAGAGCTGGAAGTGAACCGGTACTTTTTCCAGCATGCAGGGGGCGCTGTTTGCTGGTAAACTTTGCTCTGGGCAGGTCTAGAACTGCCCCCCGCCCCGTCCTGCTGCAGTTCACAGCTCAGACGGACGCAGTCCCTGGAGTCCAGTTTGAGGACCGCGGACTAGTTGCCCGCAGCAGCCCATGCAGCGCGTGTAGCCAGGCGCACGGGTCGCAGGTGTGTGAGCCGCCGAGCGGATGAAGACCAGCAGGAAAGAGGAGAAGCAGTGAAACATGAGCCGCCACCACCAGGGAGTGGTTCTGACGGCTTACCACAGCAGCGCGCGGGACGAGCCGCAGACTGGACCGGGCCCGGACCCCCAGCTCGCTGCGTCCAGGTGGGTGTCTGTCTGTGCGTCATCCTGGTTGTGCGCAATGGCGCGTGAGGCTGGATTCTTGAGAGGGTGGTCAGGGTCGCGCCGCTCGCATGCTGTGCTGGAAGAAGTTCGGTTGTAACTCCAACCCCTGCCGTGGCGTGGACAGCCCTGATCCTTGCACTTCCACGTTATCTTGATCTGTGCGCAAGCAAGACGTCTGGGCCCCGTTCCCCGGGGGCCCGTTCCCCCGGGCCTCATATAAGTTAATAAGTAATAGAAGTTCTGCGTCAAATCTGAGCGTCTGCAATTCAAAACACCCGGGAGGTTTCTGGGAAATCGCAACAAAACGGTGCGGGTGTCCTGCCTGTAGATCATGGCGTACATGGCAGAAGAGAATGAAGTAACTCAAAAATAGGAATAAAGCTGCAGTAATCCACTCATTTGACAGTAATCCACTCATTTGACAGTAATCCACTCATTTGACAGTAATCCACTCATTTGACAGATGTTGTTTAGAGGGAAGTACAGACTTTGGACTGAAACCTGGTGGAGCATCTCACACGTTGAGATGTTTATCAGCTCCTAGTCTGGTTCTCCTCCTCATGTCTGCACGTTCACTCTTCTTCTTTCAGACATACCCAAAATACCCCCAAAAAGTCAGAGTTCAAACTCTGTTGCTTTTTTCCATTCAGTGTTCTTGTATCAAGTGCTGGGATGATTTTTTTTTTTTTAAGGCTGGGCGCTCCCGTCAGTCTGTGTTCACAGAGAAGGTCTGTTTGAGGAGGAAACAGGAAGCGGGATCAGCTGGAAACAAGTGTACCTGCATGCTTCTATCTCAAAACACTGGGGCAGGAAGTGAAGTCTGTGCCACAACTGCTGCTGTCCTGGATGTGCAGACACACAATTGTGTGTGTGTAAATGAATGTGTCAGGTCCAGATGGTTGTCCTACTGTGGAAAACAAACAACCCAGTGTCACATTTCAGTCTTCCTTTGTCTGGCCTCCTTCAGCATGTGTGTCTGGTTGACCTTAGAGTCGTGAGTGTTTCCCTGTCAGGAAGCAAGACAGAAGAAGGAACCGGCCTCACACCAGAAAAGGAGATCTGGCCTAAGGAGTTGTTTGCACCTCCTAATGCTGCGAGATTTAAAACGTTTTTAGAATAAAAGAGTTGAAAGCAGTTGAGTAAAAAAGAAACAGACACACATTATGGAAAAATGTGAGATGGACCAACTAGACATTTGGTCACCATGATGGAATTAAGAAAGGGGGTTCTGTGGGTTCAGGAGGCCAGATGGAAAGAGAGCATTCTGATAGATTTTGATGACTGCTTCAAGTTGTTTGATCATCGTATGGATGGAGGGAGGAACGGAGGGGGAGATCCTGAAGGAGGAGTTTTAAAAGAATCATCTGGAGGTGAAGAGAGGGTCAGATAGAAGGATGAAGCTGAAGGTGTGGTGTTGAATGTTGTCAGTGGTTATGCCCCCCAGGTAGGATGTGACGTGGAGGAGGAGATCGAGGGGGGATCTCCAGGGGAGAGAGAGGTGTTTGGAGCAGACTTTGACTGACATGATGATGAGGAAGTGATGAGGACAGGAATACAGAAGAATAGTGCTGAAAGAATGAAAATGGTGAAGACTGTTTTCCACAGAAAGAGAGGAGCACAGGGAGACATACAAGAGTTGTGGGAGGGGCACACCAGTTGATTACATCTTGTGCAAACATTGCAATCTGAAAGAGATCAGAGACTGCAAAGTCAAAGTTGCAGAAACTTTGAAGAGGTTCAAGCATTACATTTGCTGTAAACTCCCATACAAACTCATACTTCACAGCGGCTCTGTGCTGTGTCTTCCACTCCTTCTGCCGCTTCAATTCCTGATGCAACATGAGCTCAGAGTAATTTCAAATATTGTCTTTAGTAAATCCCGTTCCATCACATAAGTGTCATATCTATCTGTTTAAATACATGTATGTGTTGCTTCATTTTATTTTTCTTGAATAAATACAGTATTCCCCCGTATTCAGGGGGGTCAGGGACCAGAGACACCCGCGAATACAGAGACCCCCCCCCCCCCCCCACACACACACACAGCAGAGGAATGTCCGTCAGTGATCCTTACTCGTCAAAAACCCTTCTGAAACATGCTTAGTCAAACATTTATTAGAGAACAATGGAATATTGCTCAACATAAAGAGTTTGTTTCATTCAGAGCAATAGACTGTACTGTAGAGGACTGTATAACGCATTAGGAGGGTCTCTGTGTGCCTTAAAACTAGGAGCCGTGTTTCCTCCTTCATCAACTAAGTGAGAAGTCATCTTCTTCCTGAAGAAAACGTTTTCATCCATCTTTCATTCATCTGGATCATTAATTTCCTCCCCGATTATCTTTCTCAGCGTATCAGGATATTTTCCCGCCGTTTCTGAGCCGGCTGATGCCGTTTCTCCATGCAGGGGCGCAAACATCGGTTATAGCGGTTCAGGAACTGCTGGGACCAGCTGTTGCTCGCTGTTAAATATCCTGTAGCCGCTAGAGGGGGAGCCGGCCTGCTCTTCATCTCCGCTCCCCTTCCTCAGAAATTCCCGCAGCGCTTTCCTCGGACTCAAGAGTCTCCTACAAGCGTTTTTGTGATGAACTGGAGGAGTCACATGACTGAAAAACACGTGAAACTGCGACTCTTGACAGACGAATAAGCGTGGGAACTCTGCACTGATGTTTGTGTTCTACTTTGAGTGGACATTTCCCCCTGGTTCATGAAGCTTTTGTGCCTTTCTATGTGAGGCTTCAGAACACTGCAGTACATTTTAATGGATAAGGTTTGAACCTATTTTGTCTGTGTTTATAGATTTGGCTCCGTGTTTTTTTCCACCCACCTTCAAGTGTGTTCAACCTTTCATCAAAACACATGAAACAAAGTTTAATTTTTAACGTGGTCGTAGAGATAATTGGTTGCATCACAGGAATGCAGTTCAACAAATAACAATAGAAGTTTCTCTTCCTGTCAGTAGAGTCTGCAGTCTCATCATGGTTCCTGCAAACACTATACCTGTCAACCAATCACCAAGCCCATTTTTCTTCTTCAAGTCCAACAATTCGACATGATTGGTGGAAGACATTTTACATCAAGATGTGTGTGTCAGTGTGTTCTTAGTGTTGACATTTTGCTCCAGCCAAAGTCATTAGGTGTCCAATGAATCTTTGTGTCCTTGTTAGATCACAAATAAAGTTTTTTCTCATTTGACGTTAATTAAAAGTATGATTGAGCAGTTCAATAAACTGCATTTTTAACAGTTTAGCATCTGTTTTTTAATGTTCGCATGTATATAGTTTGTGTAGCACAAACCAACTAAATGCAGACTAAAAAAGTGCCCTTCATTATGATTGTTGAGGAGTTTTCACACTAATTTGATGAGGTTTAATCAAGTCATTCTGGACTCTGTTGCAGTATTCTGCAGTGATATTTGTGTCTGGTGAGGCAGATTTACAAACAAATTCTATTTGCCAACTACTGATCAGATTTTTTTTTGTCTCTTACAAATGTAAAGCCCCCCCACCCCCACCCCCACATTCTTCTTGGCAAAAAAACCCAAGTTCCTTTAAATTCTTGTGCTGTCTTGCTTGGACTGGCCATTTGAGATCTCCCCAGAGGGGCTCAATAATGTGCAGGCAGGAGTGCAACTACCCAGTTTCATAGGGGTATGCGGCCACCTAACCCCCCCCCCCCCCCGCCCACACACATACACGCACATTATAAAATGCCCCACCCACCCCTCATCAAACTAACTAAATATCCACACAACACGTGTTTTGGGTTTAAATGTATAGATCTAAAATAAACAGAATTTTTTTTTTAGCCATTTTCAAACATGTTTTGCCTCAATGATTCCCCAGATTTGTGTGTTAAAGGCCATTCAGAAGAATCTTCTGAGTAATGCCCTCTCCTCTGTACATCTCTGTTCTTCTCCCTCTTCATCATCAGCTGGTCGTCTCTCTTTCTCTCTATCATCATTATCTTCATCTGAACCTCTCTCCTCATTCTTCTCTGTTGGGACTGATTGTCATGTATGTCTGCACTTGTTTTCCCAGAATAGGTGAACAGGTGTTCAGCAGAAGTTTAAACCAGAGTGAGCATCTCGGTTTTTGTGACTTTAATAGTTTAATGATTCCTCCCTCATCTCTGCTCTCTTTTCTATCAGATGCATCACCAACTTTATGTCTGTCTCCTTCACCTTTTCTGTGTTTTTATCCACTAAATCATACGGTCAAGCAACAATTATTTCATGTTTAAAATAAATTAAACATCTTGCTAATGCATGTTTTTTTTAAAACTAAGAATACTATTTAAAAATGACTGACTTGATCTGAACTGGCTTTGCCCTGAATGTCCACCATCAGACCAGCCTGTTTCTTTCCTCCATCTGTCCTGATTCTTTCTCTCTTTTCTTGTCCTTCTCTCCATCCTCACAGTTGTCTGATACAAACTTTGTGTTGAGAAGATTTTCAAAGAATACAGAGAATAAACTATATGTAAAAATAGAAACATTTTTAATTGTAAATTATATTTGTGTTGGACATCACTTAGTGTTGTGACAGAATAGAATAGATTTCTTTATTGTTTTAAAAATCTCCAAATGTTCAACTAAAATCCAAAATGTCGTTCAGCCAAAGTGATATTAAAAGCAACAGGATAAACTAAATAGTCACTCACAAAAAATAATTATCCAAACTTTTAACATAAAAAGAAACAAAAACACCATCTAACCCACCATCACACATACTTCTCCCTACTTCTTCAAATAGGAGCAACTTTTATCATCATTTTGTGCTGTTTCAGTCAAAGGATAAAAACCTTTTCAGTTAAAGAAATTATTAATATCTGTCTGAAACAAAATCAGCCCAACGAATTCCTTTATTTATCTCATTACAATCTACTGTTAACATGCCTGCTGTCTCTCAACCATGAGAGAAACTTTTCTTCATTCCTTGAAATCAGTGCTTCTCAATTATTTTTGCAAAGGCCCCCCCCCCCCCCCCAAAGAAAAGGTTTCGTGCCCCCCCACTCGCCATGGTGACTATAAATAAGATCATGATCTATAAAAATTGTGTAATTATACCTAAAATTGTATCTTTTAACATAAAAAGGAAAAAAGTCAATATAAATCCACTTTAAACAAATATTAACCTTATTTAGCCACAGAAACCCTTTTATAGTCTAAAGGCCTGTTCACACCGGGACGAATTTCGCCGGCGATTTTCGCCGACGTTTAACGCCTCGTGACTAAACAAAGGGCACCAATGTGAGTGTGCACACCGACGTGAAAAAACGCCACGCGCCAAAGCGTCAAAAAAAACAAACGCCTCGGGTTCTATTTTTTTTATTTTTATTTTTATTTTTTTTAACTTTTTTTCTATTCGCCCAATGAGAATGGCGCTTTTGCACACGTGTCTGGAGCTCCTGAAGTTACAGTAAAACACAACTTGGGGGCGCTCAAACACAAAACTGCCTTGCTGAGCACACATACCAGCGAAGAAGATAGACGCCAAGTAGCGTCTACACTGCCGCGAAGAAATAATGACGGACATTCTAAAATATCCCCGAACCAAGCACCAGTTGGAGCTACTGGTGCTTGAAATATTCATGTTTTCTTTGTTTGATTCTGACAAGCGTGTAAATACTTGCTCTCTTCTTCATAGTAAAAAGCGACTTTAAGAAGCGTAAAGTTGCGCAGCGCCACCTTGTGTACAGGAGTATTTCTGTTTTACATTAATGCCATCTAATGTCAGGGAATGAAATTGCATGTTCGCTCGGCTCATCGTCAGCGAAAATCGCCTGGGTGTGAACACAAAAAACGTGGCGAAAAACGCTGGCGAATAACGCCTGGCGAATATTCGTCCCGGTGTGTACGGGCCTTAAAACAGAAAAAAAGTTTAAAGTGCCTGAAATGACGATGTGCTTTTGTTACTGATCATATCATTTATATGTGCACAAACAGCTGTGAAATTAAAAAAAACAAAACATTAATGATTTTCCCAACTTCGGTTTGGCGCCCCCTGTAGGCCAGCGCCCCTATGCTACGCATATGCTGCATAGCCACTTTTTGCACCCCTGTATGCAGGTCAGGAGACTCGGACCGTCACTCCAGAACCTTCATATTATTTTGTTGGAACCAATGACAGGGGGACGTGGCCTTGTGTTTGGGACTGTTGTAATGTTGAAATGTCCAAGATCTGGGCCCCTGGCCGAAATGGCCAGGAGCCCCTCGTTGGGCGCGGTGGGGAGGCTGCTATACGGGTCGGACTGGGGCTTGCACTCTCTACCCCCTGCGCCCCCTGCTCTCTGGCATTGGGGGCCGCTGTGGCGGACCCGCTGGCCCTGCCCGGTGTAGTGGATGTGGTTGCCCGGCAGGCGGATTATCTGCTGTACTGTGCGGGTGTTGAGGGGGGGTCCTGGCTGCCGCTGCTGCTGCGGTGGAGGCCTTGGTGGTGGTGGTGGTGGTGGTGGCGGGGGTGGGGGGGGGGGGCTGGGTTCTCTCCTTCTTTTTTACATTCCATCATCCACCCCAGAAGAACATGAACACTCACTGGAGCACAGGTGCTATCTCACCTTTGCACAAACAGTTTTCGTGACTGAATGAAATGTTTCACGTTAGTCTGAATGTCTGAGTATGCGTGTGTGAATGTTAGTGGTAGTATGTCCACGTAGACTTGTTTGAGGGTGAACACTTTTGGAGCCAACCGGTGTGTTTGTAACTTTTGTGTGTGTGTGTTTGTGGACAGGCCCCGCCCATTTTAGATTTTTCATGCATCTTAACCTATCAGTTGTGATCATAAAGTTCCAGAACTTGTTGCTTTCTGACGCTTCATGATCTTACCCTCGCTACTATAATCACCCCTCTACCCCCCCCCCCCCCCCAATTTTTCTTCCTTTTCTTGTCCGTCCGGTCCAACCAAAAATATTTACAAATATAATTAACATGAATAAAGTTTAGCTGAAATTACAAAAGGGGTTTATTTAAATATACATCTGGTGTATCAGAAGATTTATAAACCCTGTTGTAAAAGTAAAATATGTCCAACACAAAAGGCTTTCAGCTCTCATCCGTTTGCTTAGCTGTTGGACAGGACAAGTTAAAAAGAAATAAAATAAATCTAAATGTCCAAGTGCGTCCCACGTGTAGCCTCCAAGCTGAAGAGTGACAGTTTTCCTCCAGTATTTATTGCTAACGAGCTACATTCATCTGGCCATCATTCTGACCAAGTTTCCTGTGCCTTTGTAGCTCACACATCCCAAACCATCAGCCATCCGCCTCCGTGTTTCACAGTAGGAATATTGTTCTTTTCATCACAGGCCTTGTTGACTCCTCTCCAAATGTAGCATTTATGGTTATGGCCAAAAGGTTCAGTCTCGGTCTCATCACTCCAAATGACTTTGGTCCAGAAGTTTCGAGGTGTGTCTTTGTGCTATTTGGTGTACTGTAAGCGAACTATTTTGTGGCACAAAAAGGCTTTCTTCTGGCAACTCGACCATGCAGCCCATTCTTCTCCAAGTGCTTCCTCATTGTACATCTGGAAACATCCACACCAGTGTTCCAGAGAGTCCTGGATCACAGCTGAAGTTCTTCCTTACTTTTTCTTGCTCAGATTTCCGTGATCAAAGTCTTCCATGCTGTTGACAGAACCTTGGACCGGTCCAGTGGTCCGTGTGGTTTAATGCATATTTATCAGTTTCTAATCCCAGGTGTTTAGAAATTTTTGCTGTTTCTTTAAAATCTGTGTTTTCTTGGTAATCTCAGCATCAGTTCTGTTCAGATGGTTACTCAAACAGCATATCCTTTCAGATGTTTCCTTTGCTTCATTAGACTTATTTCTATGAAGACTCTCATTCATCCTGGTAGATTCCATCATAGTAGTAGGTTTAAAGGTTGTCATCTGGACTTGGTTTTTAAAGTTGAAGACATTTCGCCTCTTATCCAAAAGGCTTTGTCAATTCTGAATTAGCTGGTAAAAGAGCTGGTATATACAGTGAGGTCAATAAGTATTTGATCACCCTGTGATTTAGCGAGTTCTCCCACTTAGAAAACATGGACGGGTCTAAAATTTTCATCATAGGTGCATTTCCACAGAGAGAGACAGAATCTGAAGAAACATTCAGAAAACACGTATGATTTTTTTAAACAATTTATTTGTATATTACTGTGACAAATAAGTATTTGATCACTTGATTATGAGATAGATTTCTGACCAGCAAAGACTTGCTGTTCTGCTTTTAAATAGTCCAACTCCACTCTGCTCATGATTCTAAATGAGTGGCACCTGTTTGAGGTGGTTAGCTTGCATAAAGGCACCTGTGCCCCCCCACAATCAGTCAGAAGTCTAACTACCAACATGGGCAAAACCAAAGAGCTGTCAAAAGACAAAAGAGACAACATTGTAGACCTTCACAAAGCTGGAAGTGGCTACGGGGCAATTACCAAGCAGCTTGGTGAGAAAGGAACAACTGTCAATGCCCCTCGGACTGGGGCCCCTCGCAAGATCTCACCTGGTGGGGCATCGATGATGCTAAGGAAGGTGAAGCATCAGCCCAGGACTACACAGGAGGAGCTGGTCAATGACCTGAAGAGAGCTGGGACCACCGTTTCCAAGGCTACTATGAGTAAAACATTAAAACGTCATGGTTTAAAATCATGCATCGTACCGAAGGTTCCCCTGCTGAAGTCAGCCCATGTCAAGGCCCGTCTGAAGTTTGCCAATGACCATCTTGATGATCCAGAGGAGTCATGGGAGAAACTCTTTTGGTCAGATGAGACCAAAATAGAACTTTTAGGTCTTAACTCCATTCGGCGTGTTTGGAGGAGGAAGAAGGAGGAGCATCATCCCAAGAACACTATACCTACAATGAAGCACAGGGGTGGAAGCATCATGCTCTGGGGGGGTTTTTCTGCACAGGGGACAGGACGACTGCACTGTATGAAGGAGAGGATGAACGAGGCTCTGTATTGTGAGATATTGGGAAAAAACCTCCTTACCTCGTCAGAGCGTTGAAGATGGGTCGTGGTGGGTCTGTCAGCAGGACAATGACCCGAAGCACGCAGCCAAGAAAACCAAGGAGTGGCTCCGTAAGAAACATATCAAGGTTCTTTAGTGGCTTAGCCAGTCTCCAGACCTAAATCCAATAGAGAATCTTTGGAGGGAGCTGAAACTCCGTGTTGCTCAGCGACAGCCCCGAACCCTGACAGATCTAGAGAAGATCTTTATGGAGGAGTGGGCCAAAATCCCTGCAGCAATGTGTAGAAACCTAGTGAAGAACTACAGGAACCGTTTGACCTCTGGAATTATTAACAAAGGCTTCTGTACCAAATATTAAAGTTGTTTAAAAAAATCATACAACGTGATTTCTGAATGTTTCTTCAGATTCTGTCTCTCTCTGTGGAAATGCACCTATGATGAAAATTTTAGACCCGTCCATGTTTTCTAAGTGGGAGAACTTGCTAAATCACAGGGTGATCAAATACTTATTGACCTCACTGTATGTGCTCATGGGGGAGTAGTCAGACCTGAAACTGGATGGTATTGTCAACTTAGCCTACATGGTTTCAGGTCGTTAAGAGTCCTTTGTCCTCAGCTGGGGGTTGGGGAGCCAGTGACTCCATCCCCAGCCTGGTCATCTCTTTCAGCTGTTAACGACACAGGTGGAACTGGTTTGGTTTGTTTAAGTTTCAGAACACTGCCGTAGATGGATGGAAGAATAAACCTGAAAGCCCGTACACACCGAGACGAATTTCACCCGCGATATTCGCCGACGTTTAATGCCTCGTGACTAAACAAAGGGCACCAATGTGAGTGTGCACACCGACGCGAAGAAACGGCAGGCGTCAAAGCGTCACTTTTTAAAAAACGCCTCTGGTTCGTTTTTTTTGGTTTGACGCGTCGCGTCGAAAACTAGACGACCAATGAGAATGGCGCTTTTGCACACGTGTCTGGAGCCTCTGAAGTTACAGTAAAACACAACTTGGGGGCGCTCAAACACAAAACTGCCTTGCTGAGCACACATACCAGCGAAGAAGATAGACGCCAAGTAGCGTCTACACTGCCGCAAAGAAATAATGACGGACATTCTAAAATATCCCCTTACCAAGCACTAGTTGGAGCAACTGGTGCTTGAAATATTCATGTTTTCTTTGTATGATTCTGACAAGCGCATAAATACTTGCTCTCTTCTTCTGAGTGAAAAGCGACTTTAAGAAGCGTAAAATTGCGCAGCGCCACCTTGTGTACAGGAGTATTTCTGTTTTACATTAAGCGCCATCTAATGTCAGGGAATGAAATTGCATGTTCGCTCGGCTCATCGTCAGCGAAAATCGCCTGGGTGTGAACACAAAAAACGTGGCAAAAAACGCTGGCGAATAACGCCTGGCGAATATTCGTCCCGGTGTGTACGGGCCTTGAGACCACCATTCTTATTAAGAGAGGGTTTATCCTTCTTGACAAAGCTGGCTTCTTTCACTTCTCGCTCAAACCATCCTTTCTCTCTGGCTAGAATTCAGACTTCACTGTCCTCAAACGAGTGGTTTGTGGCCTTCAGGTGGAGATGCACTGCAGACTCTGGTCCACTTGAGTTGGCTCTGCGATGTTGGTAAAGCCGCTTGTGTAGAGGTTGTTTGGTTTCTCCTTGTATTGTTCATTGCAGTTCTCTTTGCTGTGGATAGAGTACACAACATTACTCTGTTTGTAGCTGGGAATTATGTCCTTTGGATGAACCAGTTTTTGTCTGAGAGTATTAACTGGTTTGAGATGAACTGGGATGTTATGTTGTCTGAAAATCCTTTTAAGTTTTTCAGACAGGCCTGAGATATAAGGAATGGAAATACTGTTAGACTTAGTTTGTGTTTTTGATTCACTTGAGAAAAACTTCTACCTGGAGCTCCACAGAAATGCTGTCCGGCTCACCGGGATCAGAAGCATTTTTGGCAAACAGTTTTTAAATACTTGAATACATATTTGTTGAAGAGTAAAGCTAGGTATCATTTTAAAACGATTTTTAATACCTATAAGAAGACTGATTCTCTTCATTTCATACAGCTCCTGAATGATAGCCTTTTCAATACTGATTTAATGAAATATTTTCTGACAATACTACATAGTGGATTTTTGTTAAAGTGTTAACTTGTTTTATAGGCTAATCCTAATTCAAAGAAACACACAACAGGAACAACATGCTGTCAACATGGGGTAGCTGTGGGACAGAAGTCGAGCTTTGGTCAGACGGTTACGGTACAGGCATGTTTCCTGGTGTCAAAGTGCCCCTAAGCGTCCATCTTTTTCTAACTGATTAGTCATTTTTACAGCTTGATTGCAGAAGCTTATCAGACGATGGATCAGGGCTTTTTTAACTATCACAGAAAATGAAACAAACCAGTTATTGATACTACAGTACTGTGCTTGTCCCTGGCTCTAGTGGAGTTTCTGGCAGCTTATAAAATTCTGGTAAATCATTCGGAAACTTGTCAAACTTTTACAGTTTAGCACATATTGCTTAACCCTAACTGGATGTGTGGTTTTACACTGTTTTGCCTGTTTAAAAAGCCTGGATTTCTTACATCATGGAGAGAAAATAAGTCTTTGTAACACTAAAAACTGCTCTCGGTTATCATTTCTGGTTGACACTTTTGGCAAAAGCTGATTGTGAGCTGTTTTTTTTTGTTTTTATCTTGCAGAGGGGCGTTCAAAGTTCACACATTTGCTATTCTTAGTTCAGCTGGATGTTGACCTCATTAGACAGCTGACTGGAAATTCATGTGGTCTTGCCTCAGGGCGGCAGGGGTTCAGGTGGCCAAGCAGGTCGGCGATGACTGATGGGTCGGCGCTCCCCCAGTCAACTGTCGTGTCCTTGGTCAAGACACCTTACCCTCCCTGCCTCCAGTGTGGCTCCACTGGTGTGTGAATGTGTATGAATGTCCCGGTGATGGTCAGAGGGACTATAGCCGCAAACTGGCAGCCACGCCTCTGTCAGTCTGCCCCAGGGCAGCTGTGGGTACATTAGTAGTAACCATCACCAAGAATGAATGAATAATGGACACATTGGAAGAACTTTGAGCTTCTTGAAAAGCGCAGAAAAATCCAATTCATCATTATTATCATGTCTATTTGACTCATGGACTTAAAGGCAGACAGGGGGCGCTGCTAGAATACAAATATTTCATGTTTTATAATGATATTCCTAAACTTTGATGGTGAGATCATAACAGGTAAAGCACAATACATTTTTCAGAAAATGACCCCTGGTGGTCCACAGTACATTTCCTGTTTTTGTTCAAATGGTTTCTTTTGTTCTCAGCTATGACACTGGTAAGGGTGGGCTGAACCTTTCCCAAAGGTCATTGGTCTGACACAGTTCTGATCTGAGCTAAGTCAGTCCAGTTTCAGCTGCCATGAACCAAATGTCCATCCATTCCACAGCTGTGCCAACATGAGTACCATTTTGGGACCTCAGCTGTCTTTTCAGTGAAGGCAGGGCACAGTATCACAGAAACAGAAACTCATTGCTCCACTCACCATTTGACCCATGAAACATATATTTGGACTGTGGAAGAAACCCCAAAACCCACACAGACACAACATGCCCACCCCACAGAGAATGGATCCACTGGGGTTGGAACCAGGAACCTTTTCTTGCTGTGAAACAATAGTGCTATCCACCACTGTGCTGTCCATGACGCAAGCTTCCCAGACAAAAAGCAAATTTTCTAACTTTTACACTTACTGTAACGCGAGTCATCTGCACAAACGCTGCAGGTTTAGACTCATGTCTGTGTTTTCTTCTGCAGCCGCAAAATGGGACACTACACTCTGCAGCAGAACCACGATCCACAGCACAGAGACAAACACGAGACCGCCATCAGCGCTGACTCATCACTGCTCCCAAAGCCAAACTCTGCCCCCAGCACCAAGTCTCAGCTCTCGTCCAGCCCCAAGTCAACCATCAGCCCTCGACACAGTCCCAACACTCGACCGCGGCCCACGTGTCAGCGCAGCAGCTCTCAGGTAGGCTGGACACTTTTGAGGTTTTAGAAGATTAATTGAAATGGAGGAACATGTTGTGTAAAAAGCAGTGGCAGAAAAATGTATGTTGTTGAGGTTTAGACGTGTTCCTACAGGCTGGGAAGACATTTCTTTTAGTTACTGCATGCATTCCTCTGATGAAAACCTGCTTGCAGAGACTGCAGGTCAGATGAGAGTGATGGCATGAGAAAGAGGTGCGTTAATGCCACAAACACTTTGGGATTGTGCTGCAGGACTCTTTAGATGAGCTGCAGATGGATGATTACTGGAAGGAAGTGGAGAACATCTCTTGCTCCGGAGGAGGAGGTGGCAAAGGAGAAGGAGAACCTCAAGAAGAGGAACATCAGAAAAATCCTGAAGGTACGAAAAACCTGCATATAAAAACCTGAGAGGTAAATGGAAGTGAATGGAACCATGAATGGTGGTGATGTGGTTGCAGCTGCATAGGACGACATTTGAAGTTTGGGTTGACAGAATAGATTCAAAGAACGTTTTTTGTTGGTTTTAGTTTAGACGCAGAAACAAAGGAGATTCACAATTTACAGCTTTGCTTTTCTTGATGTTAAAAATAAATGTAGCGTTGTGTGCTTTGGAGCAGAAGAAATCGGACATGAAAAAAAACCTGAAAAACATCCATGCCTGTTCAGTTCTGTGGAGACTTCCTTCATCCTTTCACACATCAGGAGTTTTGTTTGATCCAGCAGATTTTTGCGTGTTTGAGAGGATTGTGGTTCCATGGACGGAGCTTTCCCTTCATGCATATTTGTGACCAACTGTGCCTCCCCCTTTCTGCAATCTGCTGGTTCTAGCCCAAACCCCCACCCCTCCTCCCATGAGTCTGTCATGTCAGCTGTGTCATCTTGTTCCAGAAGGAGAGCAGGAGGAGGCGTGGCTTACAGAGGCGGGGCTAGCACGACTGTTTGATGATTCGCTGGCAGCTGATGACCAGGATCAGGTATCAATCTTTTGTGTCTTGGGTGATCATTTCAACCACTTCCTTCTCTACGATGGCGTGTTCTGTCTGCTGTAAAGTGATAGCTGCATGGGAAAACATGCTGGAAGCAAAGGTGCAGACTCATGTGAGATTCTGAATACTTGACAGGAAGAAGACAGTGCAGTCTTCCTGTCCACACTGACCAGAACACAGGCTGCAGCTGTGGAGCGCCGTGTGCAGCAGACGCTGTTACGCCGACGCAACCGGCAGCACCTCCCGGATGTTCGCGACATATTCAAGCCTCCAGAGAAGGTGCTGAGATTAGGATGCACAAATGAGCACGACATGAACACTCATGTAAACACTGCTCCCTCACACTGGACCCTCAAAAACCATCACCAGAACCTCCTAGGATGGACTGAGGTCCCGCTGGGGCACAGACCCCTCCATGATGCTGATGCGTTATCAGACTAAACTCAGCAGGCTGACTTTTTATGTTGGATTTGCATCTCTTTGCTCAGCCACAGCAGCCTTTAATGAAAGATTGTTGACGGGCCATTTATGACCACACAGTCCAGGTGGATGGCATCAAATGAGTTCATTAGGCTTTATAAAATCAGTCAGAACATGCAGTGTTAAATGACCATAAAGGTTTATTTATGAAAATGGTGTATCGACAACCAGTGCTCCCTAACTCCAGGGCCAAGGACGGGTACAACTGTAATCAATCTGAATTCAACAGACAAAAACAGGAGTATGTTGCAGCTTAAAAGTCAGACGAGGCTGAAGATTAAGATAAATTTTACCCTCAAAAGTTAAGGGGAACTTGAGACTAATCATAAAAATAAGACATTTTAAACCCACTTCAGGCTTGGACATGCCGGACCGTCTGTGGCCTGTAAAAGGTTGGAGACCACTGCTGACAACCATGTGAACTGTTCTTTAGGCTTGTATTTAAAAATGTCTCCATGTGGTCTTTTCATTTCCTTTGAAAGTGTCTTTTATCAGGATCCAGTTTGTTCCTCTCAAACTCCACAACAACACTACTAAATCACCACCAGTGATTTTTCTGAAAGAAAACTTTAGTGCCGTCTTGTCAGCATCTCACTCAGACACTGATGCCTTCAACCAACTGCCTGACAGATGGATGTGTCACATCATATATTATACCATGCAACAGAAATCCACTAACCTGAAGGCTGATGTTTCCCTGTTCCAGGATGAGGAGTGTCACCAATTGCAAAGGAGAAGTGAGAATGGACCAAAAGATGCTTCAGCAGCTGGTTTGTATGACACAACATGACTCAGCCCCACAAGGAGGAAGTGTTTGTAAAAACGTATAATCCAGCGATTTTCTTAGAGCAGTTGATTGTTCTGAATGTTTGGGGATGAGGTTTTTTCTCCTGCTGTAGATCAGCTGCCTGTGATAACTGGTGTGGGTGTGTGCGTCTCCATAGAAACAGAGACGGAGCTTGACGTTGAAGTGGCCTTTTCTGAGCAGGCCCTCTCTTACTGGGACAATCAGCAGAAAGCAAAGGTTACCAACAACCTGAACCCCCCTGACGACAAACTCCCGGTGAGTCCCTCGCTTGTACCTGTGCACAGGTGCTGAGAGTAACAGTTGTGTGAAGGTCATCACTCTTGCTAAAATATTTTCAGTTTTTGAGTTTTATAATCATTACAAGAAATACTACGGGTTCGCCTGATTTAAGTTAAGAAATTTGGTAAATTAGAAAGTTTGCTTTTGAGTTTTAGAGTTTCTGGTGCAGCTTGTGACAGTTTTTCTGTTAACTTTAGTTGAACTTTATTTTGTTGTTTCCTGTGAGACGAATGATGAATTGGAGCTTCTCTGTAGCTTTTGTTATTGAGAAGAAATGCCGTTTCAGCAGAAGTGAAGGTCGGATATTTATAGCATCAGTTTATCACCTACTGTTCTCAGATGTTGGAAATCATTTAGGCAAACAATGAAGATAATCGACTGTATGATACATTTTGAAAAGTAATTTGTCTGATTCAAACTGATCTACTCTTACAAAATGGAACATTAATTTGTGAAACCTTTAAAAAAAAATATCTTTGCTAAAACTTTGGGAATCAGTCCCCAGCTACTCATTTAACTACCTGTAGTTACATGGAAACTGATGTTCTCATCAATCCATTGATTTTAGAATAAAAAAAAACATGTAATCAAGACAACTGAAATGCATCAGGATCCTCTTGAAATGTCGTTGGTAAAAAATAAAACTTACTTTAGCTATTACTTTAATCCATTTTAAAACTTTTTTTTAGAACTTCAAGGTGCTTCGAGTTAAAACAGGTCAGACCAGAGCTGAAGATCTATCTCCTTTGGATATGATTAAGGTAACAGAACTCATACATACATGACAGGGTTCTTATACCAAGAAGTGGAGCACACAGACATTTTACTATTCAATGCTGGAAATGCGTATTTGATCCCCTACTGGTCTTAAAAAGAAATTGACAGTCTGTCATTCTAATGGTAGATTTATTTGAACTTTAAGCTATAGAAAATTAAGAAATGAACTTTAAAGAGTGTGTATAGATTTATTTGCATTTCATTGAGGGAAATGCGTATCTACAGGCCTCCTGCTGTTTTTCCCGCCTCATCTGCAGCTGATCACCTGGCCTCAGGTGTGTTCAGCCAATAAGGAGTTTCCATTGCAGGTTAACTAGAAAACATGTACAATAATGGTTACTGGGGGATCAAATACTTTAGAGTCTCATAAAAAGCTAAAACGTTTATTTGGAAGTGGATTTCTTGATCTTCTTCATGATTTTCTCTCACTGTTCAAATGAATCTACCATCAGGATGACAGGCTGACAATATCGTTTTAAGTGGACAGACGGACAAAATCTGCAAGAGATCAAATACGTATTTCTCCACTGTAACAATGTGTGCATAAGTCACTGAAAGTCTTCCCCGCAGCCCTTGTTTGCTGACTGCATGTCGCCCTTTTTCCACACCTCACTTCTCCGTCCTCAGCTGGAGATCCGTCCACCTTTCTATCCCGTCTCAGCACATCAACAAAACCACAAAAGCAAAATCTCAGCTACCAGCATGCAAAAGAAAGAAACTGCACTACAAAGATAATGAACTCAAATTCTTCAAAAAAGGAAAACACACAAAAGAATTGAGAGGAAAATGATACACTCTGACCAACACACATGTCAACTAAGTACAACACTGTCCTGTTCTGATTCCCTCTAAACTGACTCACATGGAAAATGTCCCAGTGTTGAACCTGAGAACCTGATTTTAAAAAAACAGAAGTTTATCACCAGCTTTCTACAAACGTCTTACTGCTTTCATTGTAATAATGTCCAGACATATCAGATGTGAGGTAAGGCAGGTAAACAGCAGCTAAGTGGCTTACCCCACCACCACCACCTGATACCCTATTCTGACGTGGTTGAGCAGGTGGTTTCTTGTGCATTCTGACACGGTTGGATGGTGTTTCAGGTGCGCAGGCTGTTGCTAGTGGAAATGACGGCTCTGTTTGACACGGCCGGGATTGACCTGAAGACACACAAACCCGTCAAACTCAAGACCAGAGGTAGTGAAGCGCTTTTGTTTGGAGGAAAAACACAAAGATGTGGATTTTTGGGCAATAAGTCATTTGGTGCATTTACCTTACATATGCCTTACTATTGAGTCAAATGTTTTAACTAGTTTTAACACTTTTGAACTCATCTATGTTCGTAGATAGCGGTTTGTTTGGCGTCCCTCTCAACACTCTATTGGATCAGGACCAGAGACGGGTCCCCGGAACCAAAGTGCCTTTAATTCTGCAGAAGGTAAATGGCCTGGTGTCACTGTGAACAGAAGACTTCCAACACTGATAATAGAAGTGCTTCTAATGTTGGCCTAAACAGGAGAGCCATGTTTTATTAAAGCATCCTAAAGGATCCAGAGTACACTGGATCATATCATCAGGGTCTCCGTTTCTGTACCCTCATCCAACCGCAGAGATTTTCTCTTCTTATTAGCTCATCAGTCACATTAAGGAGGAGGGCTTGGACACTGAGGGGCTGTTACGGATTCCTGGAGCAGCCACCAGAGTCAAGGTAGTTCTCCTCCGGGGAGCAGAATGCAGACATCTTCACCCTCAGTAAACTCACAGTACACACCTGTCTTTGTTCATCCATCTGCATCCAGGCTCTGTGCCAGGAGCTTGACTCTTCTTTCTGTGAGGGGACATTTCCATGGCAACAGGTGAAACAACACGATGCCGCGAGCATTTTGAAGCTCTTCATCAGGGAGCTGCCGCATCCTCTACTGACTGTGGAGTACCTCAATGCTTTCATAGCAGTCAACAGTACGTATTCTCTGCGTGGAAGTGGGGGCTGTAATGCTGTGTCATGATGAGTTGGTGTGTTCTGTGACAGAGCTCCCCACGAAGAAGCAGCAGTTACAGGCTCTGAACCTGCTGGTCCTGCTGTTACCTGAAGCCAATCACAACGCACTGAAGGTAGCTTTCTTTAGAGGCATCACATCCTCATGTCAGCTGGTACTGAAAAGGACTTGGTGCTGTGTACTTGAACTCTTGCGGTTTTTGTTTGCAGGCATTGGTGGAGTTTTTTCAACAAGTGATCGACCATCAGGCGCAGAATAAAATGACTCTGAACAATGTTTCTGTTGTTATGGCGCCCAACATCTTCATGTTTAAAGGATTCAGGTCTAAAGTCTCAGAACATAAGGAGATCTCCATGGCAACCAGTACCGCCAACATTGTCAGGCTGCTGATCAGATATCAGAATCTTCTGTGGACAGTAAGACCAAGACGATTCCTCCATCCTCAAATGAGTCCTGCCTGGAAATCTGGTTTGGATGGCTGGATTAGTGTTTTGTCCTGATTTGTATCTTTTGCTTCATTTAGATCCCCAAGTTTATTTTAGACCAGGTGAGACAGCACAACATGGAAAGTCAAAGGAAGCCCAACAATCAGAGGGCTGTCAGGAAGCTGCTGAAGAAGATAACCACAGACAAACCCTCCGAAAAACCCATTCCTGAGGTAGGACAGGTGGCGTTTCGGATTTAGCTGCAGTCTCCAGCTGTTGCTAATCCATCCAGCTTTTTGAATGATAGCCTAAACTCATAAAAAACCTTTAGAAAAAGTAGAAACTAAGAGAAATTATGTGTAGTGCTGTCATGAGGTTAATTTTCTGGGTGTGATTAATTAATCATGACCAGTAATTAATTAAACTAAATAATCTATAAGCCCCTTTTTAAGGTATTTTCATTGCAGTCAAATATCAAAATATAACTAAAGATGTAGCTTTATGAACAGACTTCCAACCTTTACTTTTACACCACCAATGGGTATTTTTAATCTCGAAGAATTAAGAAAAGGAAACATAGACAAAATATATACAATACAGACTAAAGGTTTGGACACACCTTCCCATTCATTTGAATGGGAAGGTGTGTCCAAACTTTTGGTCTGTACTGTAGGTCTAGAGCAGGGGGGGCGAACAAGTTTGACACCAAGAGCCAAAGTTTTTCACTGTGAGAGTCAAAGAGCCACACCACACACTGACCTACCAAGACGTACACACACAGACACGCAATTAAAGCCGCATTGTTTTCCATAACACACTCCTCTCCCTACAACACAACAGCAAGTATTGTACTTGTGTTTATTTCAAGGAAAGTGTCGACCCTCAATACACAAATCAAATGCAGCTCAGTAAGAGTTAACAGAGTTTGTCGCTTTTAGAAAAAAAAATTGAATTCAATTGTTGACTTTTTGCAAGAAAAGCTGATAATTGCTGGAATATTAATATATTGTAATGACTCAGCACGTACATCACTGTAGCTTTCCCCTCCTGTCCAGTTTCAGAGCCCATTTATTTGAACACACACAAACACACAAATGTGGGGTTCAGTGCCTTGCTCAAGGACACTTTGACATATGGGCAGGAACGGTTTATATTATATTGATTTTTATTTTATTCCAGACAGGACATTAAACATAGCAAATGTGAGAAATGTGACCCTTTTTATTCACTTAATACATGCAAGTCCATTTGAACTGTAATGCTGCTACAAGTCCATAGTTACCATGGATACCATAATGCTGTATCAATGGTTGAAGTATTCTCTCCAGTCTATTCTCTCAGTCTGATGTTTTCAGTGATTCAGCCATTTCTTTCTGGTCTGAGTAATCTGGCCTGCCTCTCTAAAGAAATATTGTAGCAGCATTTCATTCTTCTTCTGCAGCCAGGCTGGGTTTTTGGGGGGGGATGCCATTGACCAAACTCTTCTGTCTTTATGTGCAGGAGAGCTCACAGGGATTCATTCGAGTTCAAGCGCCCCAGTTTAGTAAAGTCTCCATGGCAGTGCAGCTCACTGAGGATCTGCAGGCTGTCGACGTCTTAACACGCTTTCTCAGCCAGGACAGGTGAGGCTTCAACTCTACTGCAGAGCTACTTTGCTCAGAGTTTTGTGGTCAGTTTATGTTTTTTTATTGTCTTTCCAAATGAGCCGTTCTGTCCTCGTCTCAGGTTGGTGACAGCGAAAAAAGAGGATTTGTGTCTCTTTGAGATTGGTGGAAACATCAGTGAGTAACCCCTGAAAAAAATCAATCAATTATATTGGGAAGTTTTTATCCCTGCTGGTAAGAGGAAGAATCTGTGCTAGTCACACACTCTTTGTTCTACGTTTCAGAGGAGAGATGCCTTGATGGAGAAACATACATGAAGGACCTCCACCATCTAAACCCTACAGCCGAGTGGGTCATCAAGCTTGTACAGAGATAAGCAACCCATTACAGAGGATCAACTCTAAACAATGCTGCCCCATATTCCACATGGAAATCCCATTCTGAGATGACAAATAGTCACAGAAACAGTTGTCTAATTCTAGCATGTATTGAACTGCGTCTAATCTAGATATAGATTGAGTAGCACAGCTTGACGGTCAGGTGTATAGCACCACCAGATGCTTCAGGGATATCAAAGCTGCTAAAACAATCTTGAAATGCAAATTCCTTTCCTTTAACCTGACACAAGCTGCCTAATGCTACTTGGTGGAATTTCAGAGGTCAAAACCACTAGTCAAAATTCAAGGACGGGTGCCCAGGTAAGAGAAAACTTCCTGTCCAAAGACTTTTTGATACATCTGTGAACTGGTGAAAAAACCATTTACAATTTTTAATCTGTCTCTCATTTTTTAACCATTTTAGCATTATATTATGAATCACAAACATGCCGTCATCTTCAACACACAGTGACAACATTGTACTGTTTTTAAAGGTGCATTCATGTTCCGAACACAAGATGAGAACATTGTTTGAGTGTGTTTAAAAGAAAAAACAAGTATGCTCATTGTAGTATAACCTGTTTTGGACTAAATGTATGCTGTTGATTGTAAAGTGCTCAATCTTAAATGGTAAATTGCCTATTTCAGTTATTCTTCTTGACAGGTGTTGAACATCTTCTGACCTCAAACATCTGCATACCTAAATCTAAGTTTGCAGTCACCTGTCATATGTCCTCTGCACTGCAATGTCGCTCTTCACTCATGTGTGTTCTCATGTTTGTCTTTAAATGACATGTTCTTTCTCATTCTGCCTCTTAAATGACCACTGACACTGCCTGTGAATAACCACAGTCAGAGACCAGCTGTATCTGTGGGTACAAGAGTATGACGTCATCTTTGTGCCACTAAAACAAGAACAAAAGTCACGGCTTTAAAATGACATTTTTCAAACTTCAATTATTTCAATTAACTCAGATTTTGCATTTTACAATGCAAATGAGTAGAAATGTGCACTGTATTTCACTGATGTTCTTTTAATAAATTTATTTCTTTAAAAAAGAAATCACTTTTTATTGTTTACTTTGCAGTAGTCAGTCACTGTGAGGTTTCATTGTTTATGTGAATCTATACACACTGCTCAAAAAACATAAAGTAACACCTAAATAATTCAATTTTACTCCAAGTCAATCACAGTTCTGTGTAATCAAACCGTCCAATTAGGAAGAAAAACACTGACTGACATTCAATTTTACTTTTATATGCAAGAGGAGTAAACAACAGGTGGAAACAAAAGGCGATCGGCAAGACATCTCCAATAAAGGAGTGGTTCTACAAGTGGTCACCACAGACAACTCCATCCTTATGTTTTCTGCCTGATGTTTTATTTTATTTTATATTTAACTTTTACAACAGGGGTTCTGAATTTTCTAACAAACCAGAGGTATGTCTGAGTAAACCCCTTTTGTAATCTAGGCCAAACTTTATTCATTTTAATCATATTTGAAAATCTTTTGTGTTGGACCGGACGGAAAAGGAAAGGAGGGAAGAAGAGAGAGGGGGTGGGGGTGGGAGGGTGATTATAGGAGGGGGGGGGGGTAAAACCATGAAGCAGCATAAAGCAACAAGTTTCTGGATGGTTATAATCATTACAGTCAGGTTCAGATGTGATACAAGTCTATAAGGGCGGGGCCTGTCCACACACACACTCAATTGTTATAAACACACCTGTTGGCTCCAAAAATGTCCACATGTCAACATGTACACAATACAAATAATGTTCACACAGGCATACCTATGCATTACAACCAACTAGTGTGAAATATTTCATTCAATCACACAAACTGTTAGTGCAAAGGTGAGCTAACACCTGTGCTCAGGTGAGTGTTTATGTTCTTCTAAACGTTTTTGGGGCTTTTGAATGCAGACACTTCAGCGGTACCATGAGACGGCGTCTACATACCACACAAGTGGCTAAGGTAGTGCAACTCATCCAGGATGGTACATCAATGTGAGCTGTGGCAAGAAGGTTTGCTGTGTGTCAGTGTAGTGTCCAGAGCGTGGAGGCGCTACCAGGAGACGGGCCAGCTGGAACATTTTATATAGGGGAGGGGGGCAGAAGACTTTGGTAGGGTAGCAAATGAGAACAGCAGAGTGTTTCAAACAGATGTTATAATATTAAAACAGCGGGTTTATTTTTTACTGAAGTGCTATTAATAATGCTTGAAGAGGCTAGTAATTATCTTTTTTTTTATCTTTGTCATTAATGATATTAATATTGACTCAAAAATCGGGCGGACCGAGGTTTTTGCTGGCACAGGACACTCCTCCAATTTCCATCCTGTAGGTCAATGGGGTGGGTCCTGACAATGAGTTATATCACTAGAGGAGACATCACGTGGTTCCTCATGGGAGGAGAGCACCGCCATCTTGGTGAGGTCAAGTTACTGCTGCAGTGAATGCATTTGAACACATTTTTTGCATAATACCAGTTCATTGTTTGTGTTTCAACTGCCAAAATCAGAGAACTGAGTCCATGAAGGAGGAAGTATATCATTTCACAGATAAGTATTATAATTTTTTTCTTTTAATGCTGCAGGGGCTTTATTAATAGAACACATGTTGACATGCATGATGCTGCAGGGTTATTATCAACATGCTGCATGATGTACGGAGAATTTGCTGTCAACATAAATGTACATTTTATTTTGCTAAACCTGTATACAGCATACTAGGCTATTATAGTAATCTAGATTTATACATTTCTGACTCAGTGACTGAACTTTTCACTATTCAGACTTAAGGAAAAAGTGGATCTTAGCAATAAAAAGAGCTAACACAGATGGATCACTGTGGTACCAACTAGTAATACAGTCTGACTGTTCAAAACATTTTGTGGAAACACATTTTGATGAGAGGCCAGACTGTTTGCTTGAAACCCGACACCATAACATCTGTGTTACAAAAATTGATCACTCACATGAATCAGTATAAATCTATTATTTTTCTTTGTTGTGGTTATTTTAGGGTAAATCTATTGTTCACTTTTGGACTTCTTTTGAATATTTATTTTATAATTATTATTATTATTATTATTATTATTATTATTATTATTATTATTAATAATAATAATATTAATAGACTTATATTTTATTATTTATTGACTTATTATGTATGTATTGCTATTATTTATTGTTTGTATTGACTTACTATTGATTTATTATTATTATTATTATTATTATTATTGACTTATTGTTGGGTTTTTCTAAATAATTTAAATTACATGTCAAAGAGGTCTAAAACTCCTAAATGTTTACAAATTATTTTTTTAAAATTCTTTGTAATTTTTTTATTTGTAAGAAGTCCTGCAAAAATGCCTTTTCATTAAAGTTTGAGCTTTTAAGGCGGACTGTTTCTCTTCTTTAACAACAACAAATTATGTATCTATATATATATTATATATATAAATATAATATATTTACATATATGTATAAATATATATAAATTGTAAAAACATATATAGTATATAAAAGCTACTTAGACACCACTAAAAGCAATAGAAATCATTGTCATGTGGGCGTCGTCGACCTCACCAAGATGGCGTCACGCTCCGCCACCGTCGGCCAGGCTTCTAAAGCGGTCGTGTCTCCTCTAGTGATATAACTCATTGGGTCCTGACCATAGTTCCCATAGTTCTGTTTGTGATTCTTTGGATTCAATACAAACCTCTGCATTCACAGGACTTGAGACATGAAACCACAGGAATGTGCCCCCTTGTGGTTGCATTGAAGACGACTCATAATTCAGCTGCCATAAAAAACAACAAAGGAGTGACTGAGCGACTCAACAAATACAATTTACAGAAAACCTATTTGAAAAACTTTGGTAGAGACAAATACTGCTGTAACACATCTTAAAATCCTACAATTTGGGTTCACAACCAAATGCTTCCAACGCTTTAAACAAAGCAGGAAGCTCCAGAGAGTTGAAACACCTCAAAGTATTTTAAAAAAAGGTTAAGACTACTACAAGGAATAGCACTGTTGTAATCCAAAATAGCCTAATTAAAAATGTATACTGTCTTCAGTCGTTAACATGCGCTAACAAATACTAGTTACAAAAATTATCAATTACTTTTTGTTATGAAAGGAAAATGCATCTTTGCTTGGTTTTGATAATGGGTCACTTGTTTATTACATGAATTAAATACTTTCTACAATGGTTGCATGATGACGCAGTGACTATGGTTAAACTCTTCTGCTATCCTATGACACCCCCCCCCCCTTACATTGACGTGTTCTCCCTACCATGACAAAGGTGGATAAAGGTGGAAAGATTTCATGTAATCCATGGACACCAGTGAAGATCACAAATCATTGAAGAAAAAAGGTTCAGAGCACTGTCTAGTGGGTCTAGATGACCCAACTCCCAACGTTAAAGTGCCTAGGATAGCACAAGGGTTACGGACTAAGGCCATGGTTTGAATCCTTGCTGAGATTTTTTCCGTGTGGAGTTTGCATGTTCTCCCCATGTGTGGGTTTTCTCTGGCGCTCCGGTTTGTAATGAAACTCCTCTGGATTAAATTGAATCACAGACACAAGTCTGTTCAAGACCAGACACCAACGCACACACACTGAGACAAGAGGAGGGCTCCTGACCAAAACACACACAGCAAACCAAAGAAGACCACATGCAAGACTTCCACCCAGAAGCAGCAAGTCCCAGTTCCTTCTTAAACAACACGGGGTAAAGAACTACACAACAGGAAGGACAGATGGCAGTCTCCTCTAGACCACACTGAGGTTCAGGGGGCCTCGGGCCAAGTCGGGGCCCATGCCTGGGGCGGTCGGGGCCTGGCTCATGGCCCTGGAGGAACCACAGGTTTTTGTTCCTATTGTGATGAGGAGTCACTCAGCTGTGACTGGATGAGCGTACTGGCTGACTAAGAGTATTTGGAGAGGAAGTCGTATGTCAGGAGGGTGCTGTGCCAGAGCGGTCAGCCACTGTTTCCTCTGGAGGGGGGCTTGTTCCTGTGTCAGGAGGGGAGGTCAGCTGCTCCAGTCGATACTAGTCAGTGAGTTGTCCACTGTTGCTCTAGCACCACCTGTTGGTTAGTGTTGGAACGACGATACTTGAAGGATTGATACAGTGCTGCTTACTCAACAGTGACCCCTGCAGTCATTCTGAGAGCATTGCAGGTGAACGAAACAAGTTTACATGCTGTTTTTTTCTGATTACATAAAATATCATCTAATCATTGTCATTTATTTTGCTCAATTTGTTTGTTTATTTGTTTATAAGAAAAGAGATGGTGTAAATGCTCAAATGAGTTTGTATCTGTAATATTTTTCTATAGAAAAATTGTAACCTGTGTGTCACTTTTCTAATTTTCGTGTTCAATAATTTGTAATAACACATCTTTTTATTAAAAATGGTAAAATGTGTATACTTGTATTGCACATTCTACCTTCTACCTTGCCTTATAGTCCCAAACCCATTCCCCCATTCCCCCATCCACACACCGATGGTGGCTCCACTGCCGAACACTGGTGCCAACCTTCCACCAGAGGCAGCGTGGGGTCTTGCCCAAGGACGCTTCAACACATGGGTGGGCATAAAGGGTGGGAATAAAACCTGCAATATTCCGATCAAGCAGCGCTCCCCTGACACACAACTTACTCTCCAAATACTATTAGTCAGCAGGTATGCTCATCCAGTCACAGCTGAGTGACTCCTCAACAACAACACCACAGTGAGTTTGCCTGAGAAGCAAACGTTTTGGTGGCATGTTTCCTCCAAGGGGATTTCTCAGTTACCTGCCTTAGAAAACACTACACAGGGTACAGGGTACCACTGAGTCAATGTGGAGATCCAGGCTATTCCTCTGCTGGGTCAGTTTTGTTTCCTTTAAGCTCCAACTTAATGCTCTTGACAGCTTTAGTTGATTTCAGTGGACTGAAGAAGCCAGCTGCTTTGAACCAGGCGTCCAACTGCTTTTTATTTTATACTGGAATTCCCCTCCAGGAACTGCTGACTGAAATTTGAATAATGAGACGGTTTTTGCGCTGTGAATGTGAAAACGAGAATGCAATCCCCTCTTTGCATTTTCGTTTGAATTATGTCACAGAATGAGCGGTATTGAAATAAAAAATGAAGAAGCACTTTGGAAGGTAGACGTTTAATTTTATTTTTGATTCTATTGATGCAGTCCTTGTGAAAAGGAAAAATAATTTCTGTTAATCCATTTCAAATGTCAAATTAGAGATTTCTAATTGAATTTTGCTACACATTTACCAGATAACTTTTTGAAAATGAAATGTCAAATACCATTTTCATTATCATTTTAATTAAGTGACAGAATGAGCTGTGTTGAAGAAGAAAAAGAAAATAAAAAAGCCGTTTGACGGATTGCTTTTTCATTTTAATTTTGAGTCAACGAACACAGCTTCATTGTGAAAGTGAAAAAGCATTTCTGGTTTTGACTTTTATTTATTTATTAATTATGAGACATAAATGCTTCCATATCAAGTCGGAGAACCACAAACCACCGCCGTTCCCCGTTTGTGTAACTGGACTCTACCACTATACTCACTGTCTTAGGGGCGTCTGCCCCCCTGTTCATATCAGACATAATGGTAGGACCCTAGTCTGTCCTCGCACGTGATTGGCCAAACGGTGCGTCTATGGAAACAGTCTCGAATTTTCTCCTGGGCTTTTATCATAGCTGATCAAAACGGCTGTTTATGTCTTTTTAGATTTAAGTTGGTGACATCGATTTTCTCTGCATTATTCCTTAAAATTGAAAAAGTTCGCATTTGACAAGAAACCACTTCCGTCTTTCGTCACGCTCTGTCGTGGACAAACACATTCACTGGAAAGGACATTGTGTTTGTGCCTGATTGGCTGGGAGATGTTTGCTCCATGCTCATTGGCTCGTCGTCAGAGCACGCGCACTCTGATTGGTGCAATGGCCAGAAAAGGAAGCGCCGTTTCCTAGTGAGGGTTAACATGGACAGCTAGGTTGAGTCAGAATAACAACAAGCTGGACTTTCCGCCGTCGGTCGCAGAGTTGGCGGGTTTGGGCGCAGTGTCGGCGGATCGGGACGTGGTTTCCAGGACTCTGGTCCCTGAAGGACTGCGTGAAACTAGCATTCTTCTCTGAGCTTTGCGTCGCTTCTGAGGAGCCAGCAGCATGCTAGCTTAGCTCAGGGATTTCTGTTTGCAGCTTGGATGGTCAAAGTCAGCGCACAGAGCTGCGGGAGGAGCGGGCTGCTTTCCTCTGCTTCTTCTCCGGAAGGGACCGCATGTGCGGCGGGGACAGCGGCAGCTAGCTGACGGTCGGCTCACCTGTCAACAGCGAGCGATGGGGCTCTGGAGGGCTCTGCCCGCCCGGAGGCTTCGTGCTCTGACCCTTCTGCTCGTAATCTCCATCAAGCTGGTGTCTGCAGGTAGGTAGAGACCAGCAGGTAGCAGCACGCGCCGGCCTCCTCTGCTGTCAATCAAAGCGAAACTCAAACATGTGTGTCTGTTTGCAGAGGAAGATCGGTACCGGGAGGATCATGGAAAGGAGGAGCTGAAGGTCCTCGTGAGCTCTTCTCTTTTTCAGTTCTTTTTAAAGTGACTGCTGTGAAGTTGGTTCACTTTGCTGACCTTTGACCCCTGAGTGTTTAAGGGCCTGCGTTGTTTGTTGCAGTAGTTTCGGGTCCTGCCTCTTGCAGGGATGAATGAAAGCAGCGTGTAGAATCAGGAGAGGCGGATGTGTGGAGTGTTTTGGTAATCCACCTCAGAGGAGAAAGGAAGGACATGGAATCTGGACCAAACATGTTTACTTTGGTTTTAGAACATGTATATGTGATTCAAACAGAAGCATTTGGAGTGTTTTGCTATAAAAACTCCAGCGTTTGTTCTTGGTTTAGTGGAAGTGATGGGTCAATGTTCCTCAGGGAGAAACACACAAACCTGGAGAAACGCTGTGTTCATTTGGTGTTGGGATGGTTGGAAAGTGACTAGAAACACATGAATGCAGAAAAAAGTTCCCTGCCTAAATAAAAAAATATCAATTTTTATTGTACCATCTATGGGGAGACTGGAGAGAATTACAGGGAAAGCAACACATGAATAAGAACGATCAATATAATTGTCTTCCCTGTAATTCTGCAGTCTCTCCATCCATTAAATGGTTTATTGGATGTTTGCTGCCAGAACCAACAGAAGCAGAGCAGACATCTGGATCCTTTCTTTGTGTTCAGTTTGGGTCATGTTGAGGTGTTTTTACGTCGAGCCCTGTTGCTCCTGTGTTTGATTACAGTCTTACCATGATCCAGACTCTGAGGAGGACGTCCATGCCATGACAGGCTCCTCCCCTTCTCACCCTGAGGAAAACAAGCTGTCGTCTGTGGAGGGAGTGGAGGAGGAGAGCCTCCCTGACCCCCCAGCTCCTGTTAAAGACAAAGTCAAAGAGGGTGAGACGGTCCTCTCTGTTGTCAAAGCGTTCCCAGGGGTCTTTGAATTATGACCACATTTTTAGACAAAACCAAAAAAAGGCGGTCGTTTTCTAGGACATAGTTTCTGCAGAGCAGCTGCAGTTCACAGTTCCTCCACAGTTGGGGCGTGGAGTAAGCCCACCCCCACGTCCCGTCATCCACCTGTTTACATGTTCTCCCGCTAGCTGTGAGCCCCAAGCTAACATTAGCAGTACATCAAAAATGGACATCAATGTCGTATCTATCCAGTTCTGATCCAGATTCCAGCTCAGACCAGGAAAACAAAGACGTTCATGGATCTGTTTGTCTGACAGTGGATGATCAGAATGGAGCAGAGCAGGAAGCTGGTGACCTGCTGATTGTAGTTTGTAACAACTTCAAGCCTTTTCAAACATTATTGTTCTGTCGGCTCCTGGTTCACCACCATGTGTTCAATCTTAGTGTTCTGCATAAATGTAGTCCATCGTAAGAAAAAGAACTTTTTAAAAACACCTCTTTCAACAAAGTGTGTCTTTAGTGTCAAATGTTCTGTAAAAAGGATCAAATTGATGATACTTTTTCTTAAATTACTCGTTTAACATCTGATGTGACCTGTGGGAGTGACGCGGGACACGCCGTCAGTTTAAGGGTTGAAAAGAGTTCTTGAATGTGTTTGTTTTTTCCTGAGACTTGTGTGGTTTCAGACCCCCACCCCTCTGAGAAACCAGCAGCTCTTTGCACCTGGGTCCTCTCTTGCAGTCGGTTGCATCATTTTCCTTTGGGGGACATTTGCATTTTGCTGCTTCTGTGTTAAAATGCACAGAGGAGCATTAGGGCCACCATAAAAGAAAAGTAAATAAAGAAAGTAAATAAAGATGGAAAATGATGAGAAAAAAGTCAAACATTTACGAGAAGAAGCTCAATTTAAAGCTAGCTGTGTGTAGGACTGGCACGTGGGTTCAATGCCCAGGGGGCGCGATGACTGTCATCCAGGGTGGGTCCTTGGGCAAGACCCTTCATGCTACTGCCTAACCGTGCAGCCACAAGGGGGCGCAAGTCTGGGTCCCTGTGCCCGTCCCCAGCCTGGAGATAGGTCCAAAAGATGCCACAAGATGACAGTTTTCAGTGGAGTGGGTCCTTAATTTAGAAGAAAAGAGAGCTCCAACCAAAAAAGTTGTAGTTTTGTGAGAATAAAGATGTAAAATGATGACAAACATGCTTTTTCCAAAATAGGTATTTAAGGAAAATAAAGTGAACATTTATTTAGCAGGGTGACGTCCATCCCATGTCTGTGAATGTTCTGCTACGTCAATTCAACAGGAAATGTTTGATTGTCTTTGTCTTAAAAGTTAAATGTGACATTTTATTGAAAATAAAAAAACAGACTAGCTTGTAAAATTACGACCTTAGGAAGCATCAATTACACCTTAATTCTAGTAAATTGATTGTTTTGTTCACAGTTGTATGATTTTTGTCTCACAATTTTACGACTTTATTAATAAAAAATAGATTTTCTTTTCCTTCCCATAATTTTACGGCTTCATTCTGGTATGTCGGCTTTCTTTCTTTCATAATGGTTCTAATTCTGTGTGGTCAAAAGCAGCAGAGCTCTGCTTCTGGACTCTTTTCCTTTGGTTTCCATTCTTTCTGTTCATTCTTACATGCTAATCTTTTGCTTCTCCTCCTTGTCGTTCAGTTCCTGTGGTAAACGGGGGGACAGCCCACGGGGAGCCCTGCCTCTTCCCCTTCTCCTTCCAGGGGAGGGAGTACTCTGACTGCACCACTGACGGACGGAGGGACGGACGCCTGTGGTGCGCCACAACCTACGACTACGACGCCGATAAGAAGTGGGGTTTCTGTGAGAGTATGTTTCCACTTCCCTAAAGTTAATTATGACCCCTCCCTCCCTCCCTCCCAGCTGTCGGCGCCCTGAAACGTTTGTCTTTTTCTGCTCTCCGTCCTCAGCGGAAGAGCAGGTCCAGCAGAGGCTGCAGGCGGAGGAGGCGGAGGAGGAGTACCAGAGCGTGCTGCGCATGTTGAATGGAACCAGCAGGAAGGCTCAGAAGAGGGAGTGAGTTCCTACTGCTGCTGCTTCATGCAGCATGTTACCTAGTTCAACCCATTCTTTTCCTGTTTCTTTCTTTATTTTAGTATCTTCTACCATTTTTTGCTGCTTAACTCCTTCTACAATTTTTCAACTATTTTAACCATTCAAATCCTTGAACTTTTCAAGATGGGAACCCTCCATTAAAATCCATGGGGAATCCTTGGTGCAAAAGCTCGCTGGTTCGATACCCGGCTCTTTTTCACACAAATATCTTTTTTGTTGTTGTTATTGTGCTGTTTTCACTTTATTTATGGTCAACCTGCTTTAGCATCTTCACAAATGAAGGAGTCTTGTTTGAACAGACACTCCACCTTCATGTCATCTGCTGCAGACCGTCATGCTGGGCTCTCCTCTCTCTCCTCTCTTAGACTTTATGAGAAGCTGCTGAAGATCACAGAGAAAGGCCACCAGAAAGCCACGGAGAAGGTTGCTTATGCCATGCTGTTCGGAGACTACATCAACCAAAATGTCACCAAAGCCAAAGAACTGTTTGAGAAACTTGCCATTGATGGATCTCCCAAAGCTCAGATGGTTTGGATCCCATCTTTTGCTCTTGAACGTTGTTCACGGTGAGGACGCCTTCAGCCCCCATGTTGCTGTTTGTTTTTCAGGCTCTGGGTTTTCTGTACGCAGCAGGACTCGGGGTGAACTCCAGTCAAGCTAAGGTGCTCCCTCAGTTTTGAAAAAGTTTGGCGCTGCACAGACGGGTAGAGGTGGTAAAGTCCTGCTTGTTTTTCAGGCTTTGGTTTACTACACGTTTGGTGCGCTGGGGGGAAACCTGTTGGCCCATATGATTCTGGTGAGGATCTGGTTTTTCGGTGAGTGACTCTGCCTCTCTGAAGTTTTGGTTTGACACCGGTTTGTCTGTATTTCTCGTCAGGGATACAGGTACTGGGCCGGCGTGGGCGTTCCCCAAAGCTGCGAGTCGGCACTAACGCATTACAGGCTGGTGGCAAACCAAGGTGGGCGTTCAGTGTGATGCCAGTCTCAGGTTCTTGTCATGAAGATCCAACGACCTACAGGACTCTGTCCCTCTGTGCCCTGCAGTGGCCAACGACGTGTCGCTGACGGGGGGGTCAGCAGTGCAGAGGATTCGATTGCTGGATGAGGTGGAGAATCCGGGCTCAACCAGCGGGATGCTGGAGGAGGATCTCATCCAGTACTATCAGTTTCTGGCTGAGAAAGGAGACGTGCAGGCCCAGGTAAAACAATGGTGGGCGGTGTTCAGCCCAGAACCCGCTTTTGTCATGGCGGGTGTCTTCTGGAAGCCCAGAGGAGTCGTTGTCTTTATCTTCAACAGTATGATGAAGGGAAAACAAAGAACATGTAAATGAGGCAGTAGAAAAGGAAAATGGTTTGGAATGGACTCTCCCAAAACCCCATGAGTTTAGATTCTTCCATGAGCTCCTCCGTCTCTGTGTCCAGGTGGGTCTGGGTCAGCTTCACCTGCATGGAGGCCGTGGAGTGGAGCAGAATCACCAGGTAGACTTTCTGTCAGGTTTCTGCTGTCTTTGTTTAGGCTGTGCTTTTCTACTGAGTGTTTTTTATGTTTCTGCCCACCAGAGGGCGTTTGACTACTTCACCCAGGCTGCTAACGCAGGAAACACACATGCCATGGCGTTCCTGGGCAAGGTGGGTCAGAGGGAGAGGAGGAACTGTTGGTGGATGCCTTTAATTGAAATGCGGGCCAAATGATGCTTGGCCTGCATGTTCCACAGATTTCTTAGGGAATTCAAACCTGCTGTTTTCCTATACTGACCTCCTGCGCACGTGGATGTGCACTTTACCAGACCGTGAAGTCAAAAGCTCACATGAAGACGTTTGAACAGATAAAAGTGGCTTTTTGATGAGAACATTTGTGTTTCTGCTGATCTTATGAACACGTAAACAGATTCTGTCACAGAGAGCTGCTTCCATCTGGTTCTAATAGGGTTTAAAGGTGATGAAATTCTTGATCTTTTTGGGGTTTTTTTTCCCCAGCGAGGCGTAATTGGGATGAAGCAAACACAGGAGAGTCTGTAAAACCTTCTTTTTCTGTCTCTGCATGCTGTAGATGTATTCAGAGGGCAGCGCGTTTCTCCCTCAGAACAACGAGACGGCCTTGCAGTACTTCAAGAAGGCGTCTGATTTGGTAAGGACTGTTTGAACACTGGCGTTCAGTCTCTGCTCTCCTCAGGAGTGGGATGGACATCTTGTGTTGTTTGGTGGAAAGCGGTGTTGTCTGATTGGCTGTTGTCTCTTTAGGGTAACCCGGTGGGACAGAGCGGCCTGGGCATGGCTTACCTGTATGGAAGGGGGGTCCCGGTGGTAAGACACTTCACTGCTTCTCTCAGTTGCACACAGCTCTTGGATGAAACGATCATTGGAGATTTTCTGTCTCCAGAACTACGAGCTGGCTCTGAAATACTTCCAGAAGGCGGCGGAGCAGGGCTGGGTGGACGGGCAGCTGCAGCTGGGCACCATGTACTACAGTGAGTGAAGTCCTGCTGCAGACGGACAGTTTGGTCCTGGTCCAGATGTCTGTCTGTGCCGTTTCTCAGCTCGCTCTGACCTGTGCTCTTTGACAGGTCAGAGGTCAGGAGCTTGTATGCCAACAACCAACAGCCTGCATTTCTTTGATTTTTCTCCTTTTCTGCTTCATTTGAAGGGTTTTTGAAACTTTTTACATGGTTCTTGGATTTTTTACTTTATCCTGAATATATTTACCCCAGAATTCTCCCTTTTTTAGACGTTGTTCTACCTTTTATGAATCCGGTTTCTACATCTGCTGTCTGGAGTTTCAGAGGTTTTTGTGGGATGCCTGTTCTTCTGCTTCCTGCATCATGCCGTGTCAAACGTTGGGGGATTTCTGCTTCACATAATCCCGTTTCCGGTCTGGTCCTGCAGATGGCATCGGCGTCAAGCGGGATTACAAGCAGGCCCTTAAATTCTTCAACCTGGCCTCTCAGGCTGGTCACATCCTGGCTTTCTATAACCTGGCGCAGATGCACGCCACTGGGACTGGGGTGATGCGCTCGTGCCACACTGCAGTAGAGGTGAGTGGAGTGACGGGCACGAAGCCTGCGCTGTGGCAGCAGCCGTGCCCTCTAAGCAGGCCTTTGTGTCTCGCAGCTTTTTAAGAACGTGTGTGAACGTGGCCGCTGGTCAGAGCGCTTGATGACGGCCTACAGCAGCTTCAAGGAGGGGGACGCCGAGTCTGCGCTGGTCCAGTACCTGCTGCTGGCTGAGCAGGGCTACGAGGTGGCCCAGAGCAACGTGGCCTTCCTTCTGGAGCAAAGTGAGAGACGTTTGTGTCGTTGACATGTGCGGCGTTTGAGGACTTTTTAGTCATTTTCTCTGTCGATCGCAACAGAAGGAGCAAAGATGTTCAGTGAGAATGAGACGTACCCTCGAGCTCTCCTCCACTGGACCAGAGCTGCTGCACAAGGTGAGCCTCCCTCCCTCCCTCTTTCTCAGCCGTTTGCTGTTGGTTTTTCTGGACCATAAACCGTCGTCCAGTCCACTTCTAGAGAGGGGAGGGGCTTGGAGAACAGCAGATGCTCCTGTTTTGGCTGAGAACTGATCTGCCTCCTTTTTGGATTCAGCTCCATCTCTGTGCTGCTCTGCAGAAGCCTGACCACCGTAGGCCTGGTGCCCCCGGGGCCCCCCCCATCAGAACAAGTTCAAATCTGACAAAAAAATCAGATTTATACTTGCTTGTAGAAAACTATTTAAACTGGATAAAAGTCCCACAAGCATGTTTTGATCTATTTTCAAAGCATTGCCAGTGGTCTTTTCTTGGACATAGTTTCTGCAGAGCAGCTCATTAGAAATCCACCTCTGAGTTGTGGGAGGGACTTTTGGTGCAGAAGTAAGCCTGTGTTCATTCCCCATCATCACTTTGTTTACACTCTCTCCCACTAGCTTACAGCCCCTCACAATCCCAATCTAACAGAACAAAAATGGTGATGAATATCGTAGGCGTCCAGTTCTGATCCAGATTCCAGCTCAGACCAGGAGAACAAAGACGTTCATGGATCTATTTGTCTGACAGTAGATGATCAGAATGGAGCAGAGCAGGGAGACTTTGGGTGTAGCTTCTATATAACAACCACAGGCTTTTTCCAACAGCATTTCTTTGGTCATTAATGCTCAAACACATTTTTACTCTAAATTTTCTTTGTATTTGTCCTTCATCATCAAAAAAATTCTACAAGAACACATTAAAAACGCCATTTTCATTGGAGTGGATCTTTACGGAGAAGTGACACGGTTGCAGTGTGAGCTGAAAACTAAAGGGGGAGGAGCAGATGCTCGCTAGATCACAAACGTGTCTTCTTCTGTTTTTGATGGTCCCTGTTCAGAACCGCAGCTTCCTGTTCCAAACCTCCCCTCCTTCCTCTTCCCAGGGTACACTGTGGCGAGGATAAAGCTGGGCGACTACCACTTCTATGGCTTCGGGACAGATGTGGACTATGAGACGGCAGTCATTCACTACAGACTGGCCTCGGAGCAGCAGAACGGCGCTCAGGCCATGTTCAACCTGGGATACATGCATGAGAAGGGCCTGGGGATCAAACGGGTGGGTCCAGGCTCCTCTGCAGGAACATGGAGGCAGACTCGGTTTGTTAGTGGTCTTAAACGGGCTCTGTGTGCTTCTGCAGGACATCCACTTGGCCAAGCGTTTCTATGACATGGCTGCTGAGGCCAGTCCTGACGCCCAGGTCCCGGTCTTCCTGGCTCTGTGCAAGCTGGGCCTTGTGTACACCCTGCAGTACCTGCAGGATCTCAACGTGAGACCGTCTTTCTGCACACGTTCAAACGGCGACGTAACCCACGCCGTCAGTGACCCTCTGTCTGTTTCCCCCCCTCCCCCTCTAAAGGTGAAGGAGGTCATCACTCAGGTTGACCTGGACCAGCTTCTGGGCCCAGAGTGGGATCTCTACCTGATGACTGTCATCGCGCTGCTGCTGGGTACGGTCATTGCCTACCGGCAGCGGCAGCACCAGATCATACTGCTGCCCCGGCCCCCCGCCCCCGCTCCTCCAGCTGCCCCTGCAGTAGTGCAGGACCAGCCGCCAGCGCAGGCTATGGATGGGGCTCAGGAGGAAACGCCAGCCCAAGGCCCGGTTCAGGAGGAGGAGGAGCAGCACTGAGAGGAGGCCTACGCCACACCCAAATACCGCTCTGCCCCCCCCTGCCAGACACCAGACTGCCAGCAGGCTGTGCAGAGGAGGGCTGGGAGACTCAGGATGGCGGCCTTGTCACCATGGAAACAGCGATGGAAGATTCCCCGGCTTTCATCCTGACGCTCTGCAGAGTTTGGACATCTTCAGCACGTCTCCTCCATCAGTTTCAGACTTTTAGTTCTAGTGTTTTTCTGAGTGAGCTGCTTCCTCTCTGTTTTTGGTCCCCTTGTTCAGTTGCTTTCAGAGCTGGGATCTGCTGAAGCCCCGCCCCCGTCCGCCGTGGACAGTCTGATCCCACCTAAACTTAACTGGAGGATTTGTGAAGGAGGACTATGCTGGACATCCGTCTGCTCCTCTGGAGCTCAGAGGGATTCAGACTGCCGGGATGCTCTAGTGGATCCAGCACGGATGTGGAATTTGTCCCGATAGTTAAATCTCTTCCATCCATGCGTTTGTTTGTTTTTAGTTTGTTGCTGTAGGAGTGCTGGATGCGTGCATGAGGACAGGATTCTGTGGGACACTGCTCTGGTTGCATTTTTACCATCACCGTTACGGGTTTCTAATAAATGAGTGAATGAAATGATCCTGCAGTTCAGCTGTTTGTGAAGCTTCAGAGTGGTATGTGTGTGTGTGGGGGGGTCTGATGTTCAATGTTCTTCAAACCTTGACGCTCTGATTGGACCTGCAGCTGTCACTCAGCCTTAAATGGGGAGGGGGGGTATGACGGGGCCGTTGGCATTGTGTTGTCTGTATGGTGAGCCATTGACTGGTGCTTACACACCACTATGGAGTGGCTTTGGATCGCCGTGACAACGTGTGTGCTGATGGGGTCCTGCTCTGTCAAAGGTAAGTGCTGGAACAAACGGGGGGGCAGAGGACACACAGGGCAGCTGGGCCTTTGTTCTTGCCCCTAAACTCCTCCTGGGGCATTTCTGCTGCTTTGATGGAGAAGTGTGTGCAGGCCATGCTTCATATGTTTACCAAGAGGCTTTCTGACTACTGATTACCCCCCCCCCCCCCTTCTGTTAAAGGCAGTGACTGGTGGTTGGAGTATGAGGAGGGCATCCGGCAGTACAGTAAGGAGGCCCTCAGTAAGGTACAGCTCACAGCTAGAGGATCCAGAGGTTGGATCTTCACCCGTTCTCTTGTTTGAGAAGCCAGACTTCTAGAACGCCGTCAGCCTCGTCAGATTCAGATCATGGAGCCGACGTTCTGCAGTGGAAACCGTCTCTGCTGAATAACTCGCCTAAAGATCATCCAGATGTCATGAAATGCATATTTATGCTTTTGGATTGGAATCAATTGTCTTTTTTTAAACACAAACATGCAGTGATATTTACAGCTTTAAGCAGGAAAACTCTGTTAGAAATGAAAACGTGGACTGTATGAATTTACAGATTATAACACATCCTCCAGGATAAACGTATAATAATCTGAAGAAAGTGTCAGGAAGGGTGGGAGGAGCTTAAGTGGATGTTGTTTGACTCGTGTCTAAGCAGCAAAGGGGGGTTGAACTGGTACATGAAGCTGGATTCATCCTCTTCCCTGTTCAGGAGTTTCCAGAAAAAACTCGTCCCGTCAGCTTCAAGCATCCCGTCTTCCAGTGTCCAGACATGAAGCCCTCCCCGTCTGTCCCCTCCTCAGGTCTCTGGATGGCATCCAGTCAGCCAAAATCTCAGAATCCAGGAGCTGGGTTGTGACCGGATGCTTCTGTGTGTCTCTGTTTGCTTTAGTGGAGTTCGTGAAGGCGGCAGACCTCCGAGTCATCGCTGCTTTGGGGGACTCTCTAACTGTAGGTGTTTGTGTTCTTTCCTCTGCGTCTGTGGGAACGATATTCATAGCTCAACATGTCTGAGTTTCATTTCCCTCCTCAGTTGTTAATTCAGTGGGTTTTCATGTTAAGAGGCTGAACTGACCAGCAGTCTGTCTCCTCAGACGGCTATAGGGGCGAACGCCACCACGGTGCTTGGAATTCCTATAGAGTTTCGCCATGTTTCATGGAGGTGACGCACCATGTGACATTTCTACCTCCCTGACATGAGGATGAACAGACGCTCTCTCTGTTATAACCTCTTTTTTGTTCTCATTGAAGCATTGGAGGCTATGGAACTTTTCAAGAGGTCATAACTTTGGCAAGTAAGGTGTCCACTGTGCAGTCAGTGTTACCAATGAGTTCAGAGCCTGTGGTTGTTTTAAATGCGTCCGTCTTCAACTTGTAGACATCATCAAATTGTTTAACCCAAACCTCCTGGGTGCCTCTCCTGGAAAGACGGTCCACGGCATGCAGACTCACATCAGTGACACTGGCTTCAACCTGGCTGTGACCGGACACAACACTTTGTGAGGCCACGTTTCCTGGCAGAGTCCTGCTCGCCGTCTCGTCTCCCCATTAAACCACCTTGTCCTTTGTTGTCAGTAACCTGCCTGGACAGACCAGACATTTGATTGACACGCTGAGAGGATACGAGGTACAAGCGGCTGTTCTCTGAGAACCAGTCATGCTGTTATGGAGGCGTCTGAGAGACTTTTCTCCATTCAGGGCTTGAACTTTGAGGAAGACTGGAAGCTTCTGACCATTCTGATGGGCATGAATGACATCTGTGATTACTGCAAGGACAAGGTCTGATTCCTCCCCCATGTGTGGGCTCAATGTCATCAGCTGTCACTCATGCCGACTCTTTCCTTCAGACGATGTTCTCCGTGGATAACTTCATTCACTACATGACTGCCTCTCTGGAAATGCTGATGAACGAGGTGAGGCTCCAGGACAGGTGCGGTCCGGTGGGTCTGTCAAAGCTGGATGTCTCAGGGGGGGGGGGTATCTCTGTGTGACAGGTTCCTCGTATGATTGTCAACGTGGTCCAGATCCTGCCCATGCACCCTTTGAGGGAGGTGCAGAGGCCCACACCGGGCTGCCTGCTCCAGAGGTGAGCTCGCAGACAGAGGGATGTTTGTGCTTCATCATTTTTCAGGCTGGTTCTGGTTCTATGTGCCTGTTTGGATCTTTTTTTGGGCACCATTCCTGCTTTGTGCTCCCGTTTTGTTCTGAGTAGTCCACCTCGTGTGTCCTTCGCCTCAGGTCTTTCTGCTCATGCCTGACCGAACCAGCAGCCGGATCTCCTGAACTGCAGGAGTTGATGGAGGTCAACCTGGAGTTCCAGGTGACCTTTAAGGCTTTTGACATCACTTTACATGAATTGCATCTTTGAAAGTTTCCATCTGCTGTCCTCCCAGTCTTCCAGGTTCTAACTGCTGTGAACAGTCCGTCTGGGTATCAGGGATATGATATCTGATAGGTGGAATACATTCACTGTCTGTTCTGTCATTAACGTTAACAACATCAAAGATTTTAGTAACACACCAACATCATGTTTGGCATCACAAGTTTGCTGAATAAACAAAGTTCCAGTTTGAACAAAAAACGTTGTTTTAATTAGTTGCAGCCTTTGTAAACTTCCTTTAAGGAAAACACGTATTCATTTATGTTAATGGGGATGAAATGCTGAACAGGTTTGTGCATGATGTCAATGCATGAATGGGACTGTGGCTGTAAAGCACTTTAGGCCTTAAAGCAAACTAGAAAAGAAAAAAAAAACACAATTTAGTCTTTTATATCTGCATGGTCACCGCCTAACGTTTTATGATCACTTTGTGGTCTTTGTGATTGTCTTCTACGAACCGGAGATAGAAAACTATCATTTCAAACTTCCTGTAACTATGCAGGTCACAATGGTTTATTAGAATAAGTAAATGACATTTGGACCGGACTCCCATTGAACATTCCCATTGAAGTGATTTTGTGTGTATTGAGTGTTTGATTTTCTCCCAGAAAAGACTGGAGGAGCTGCTGCACTCTCATCATTTCTTCCGGAGTGACTTTGCTGTCGTTCTACAACCATTTCTGAAATTTGCAGATCCTCCCCGCCTCCCGGTAACTCACCTTATCAGTCGGGCAGGATTCACCCGGAAACTCAGCGCTTGGTTCCTTTGACCTTGAGGCTGCTGGGTGGTGTGCACACGATAGCGTACGCTTGACCTCTGAGGCTGCTTGTTTTGTGCCTCTAAGCAGAGCGGGAGGATTGACATGACGTTCTTCACTCATGACTGCTTTCACTTCACCATCAAGGGCCACGAGGAGCTGGCCAAAGGGCTGTGGAACAACATGGTGAGCAGTGCTTCGCAGCACGTCCACTCAGCCCTGTACAATGTTGGAGAAATGATGTTGATGTGGTTCCTGCTCACAGTTTCAGCCTGAGGGAGGAAAGCTGATGGTGGGCAGTTTTTCTGATCCCATCACCCTTGTCTGCCCTCCTGTGGTAGGTGTAACTTTTTCTGTGTTTCACCACAAAATGCCAGAAAGATGTTCAACCACTCGGTTTCTTTTGTCATGCTTTACCCCTGTGAGACTTTGAAGGTTAATCCGTTTTTCTTCGTGTAGTTTCACTGCCCCTATCAAACCTGTGCTGTCCAATACCTGAACTCTTTCAGAGGTTCATCCAGTGTAAAAAGACACAAAACTGCAGCAGCTGAGTGTGTAGATCTAAAGGAATTAACTTTTTTGAGCTTGTGTTTTATAATGTTTATTCCTCAAAGTGGTATTTTCCTCCATTTACACATTTCTGAGGATTTTCTCTAAAAACCTGTGCTCTCTGATTACCAGCCCCTCTCAACCCACGACCAGTGGGTTCTCGCATTGTGATGTCACAAAGCCAGGAACAGCCTCTTCCAGGAAGAGTCTGTACTGTCAGCCCCGCCCCCTTGCTGAAACACACACCCACTTTCTCCACAAGGAAAACAGGGATGCACAAAATGTTTTCTTCCTAAAAGCACTATATGCACATCCATCTTTGGATGTCATTTGTTTTCTTGGGAGAAACGCAGACACACTGCTGAGGCTGGCTCTTGGTTGACATCATGAAATGGGCGGAACCCACAAGGAGAGAAAGGCGGAGCTTCAGAGATCGAGTTGTCTTACTTCCAAGTAGCAAAATGAACTTTGAAAGTAACCTTTTAGTGTGCCAAAGGTAATGTATTCTTATTTACACGGATATAGTTTACTCTGAAAGGCTTCAGGTTTATTGTAGGTTGCAGGTTTATTGTGAGCATGCTCAGTGTGGGCTGTTTGAGCTCATGTATTTGTTGTGTTCATGAGTGTTTGACAGGGTTGTGCATCAGAACAAACAGATTTTCAGGATGAACCACGTCTCGCTGTGCCCCTGCAGGAACACCCGTACATCTACACCCGGCCGCTCACGGTCCGGTCCAGGCAGCCTGCGCTGCACCGCCCCCCGCCATCGCTGGCCTCCGTTCTCCTCCTGCTGCTGCTCGTGGCGTTGGCACATCCTGGATTCATGTAGCTCCTTCACATTTACTCTTCTGCTCCACTGTTACTGAAGGCGGGAAGCACAGAGCTGTTCCAGGACAGCCTTTCAGCTTGAAGTGTGTGTGCTGCACTCGTTTCACTGTGGCTGAGGGTGACAGAAGGGTCTTTAGCAGGACAAACCAGGGTTTTAGGATTTAGTAAAGCTAAGTCTTTGCACACGCTCTCACTGAGTGAAGCACAGGTTTCCATAGAGACACTTGAATACTTACTAGACACTGCAGATGCTTTTAGAATTTAGTCATAAAGTTTCACATTGAAGTGTTTATTTATTACAGTTGAAGCTTCTTTAGCTCATTTGCAGGTGAGTTCACAGAGAAATGTCCTGACTTTGAGCTATCAGTGCACTAATGATTTTCATATAGATTGAAGTAATCCTAGAGTTTTTGAAGAACAATCGAGCCCTGAAATGCCTATAAAAGCATTTGATTCTCACTAGCATTTTCGTTTTTTGGTTTTCAGCAATGGTATAATAGTAACAAATGTTGATGTTGTAACACACAACGTTGTCATGGATTGAAACCCTGCAGAGCTTCAAAGGTGACGTCTGAATCTTTGACATCTGAAGTTTTTCAGAACCATCTGGATGATCCAGAGGAGGCTTAGGAGAAGCTCAATTGGTCAGATGAAACCAAAATGGAATACTTTGGTATAAACGCCACTCGCTGTGTTTGGAGGGGAAGAATGATGAGTTTCATCCCAAGAACACCTCACCTACTGCGATACTTTGGATAGAAGCATCATGGCTTGGGGCTACTGTTCTGCAAAGGGGAAAGAACAACTGATCTGTATCAATGAAAGGAGAGATAGGACCATGTCTGGTGAGATTTTAGGCAAAAACCTCTTTCCATCAGTGAGAGCATTGACGGCTGGATCTTCCAGCATGACAAAAATCCCAAACACATTGCCTGGGCAAAGGAGTTGCTACATAAAATTATTTCAAGGTTCTGGAGAGTTCCATTCAGTCTCTGGACCTCAATAGAGAATCTGTGCAGGGAGTTGAAAGTCTGTGTTTTCCAGCAGCAGCTTCAAGACATCCCAGCTTCTGCATGGAAGACGGGACTAAAACATTATGTTCAAACATGCTGAAGACCTACAGGAAACCTTTGACCCTTGTCACTGAAGCCAGGGTTACAAATACTTATTTTCTGCAACTTTATGCAAATAAATTTTTAAAAATGAAAAACAAAAGTGATTTCCTGGATTCTTTGGTTACATTCTGTCAAACAGTTGAAGTGTTGAACATTACAGACCAAACTCACCTTTTTTTAAGTGGGATGACCTGTAGAATCAATTTAGTGTTGGTCTTCTGGTGACACGGCCAACACGGCCAGCTGAGTGAAAATGACATTTGGCAAAACCGTCTCCATATTTAAAGAGTTGTCAGTCAGATAGGAGTAGAGGTTCCTCCTCTGACCCACAGAGGCCTTCAGTGTCTCTGAAGGAAAGCTGAAATCATTGGGATCTCAGTAGACGGGCCAGAGTTCAGTGTTGAAAGCTTTTTTCTTCGCTGTATTCAGGACGAATGCCCTGCTGCTGGCGGTAAAAGTGTCATTTGCATTCAGATCCACCTGGGGCAGACAGCAGGTATGGACAATAAAGTTTTCCCCCTGCAACCAATTTAAACTGAGAACTACACCTTTGTGTCGGGTCTCACTGACCATGGAGAAGGGACAGAAGTTTAAAGAGAGAAGAAAATATGAATCATCTCAAGGCTACAAGTCCATCTCCAGAGATCTTTATGTTCCCATGTCCACAGTGAGCCACATCACCAAGAGGTCTACAGCCATCACTGTAGACGACCTCCCTGGAGGAAGACAGGACAAAATGAGTGAAAACGTACAATGAAGGGTGGTTGAAATGATGAAGAACCCAGAGAAACTAGTTTAGAAGTTTCTCTGGGTTCTTCATCCTTTCAAGCACCCCATCTAAACAAACTGATCTGCAGACAGGAAGGTGTCTTGGTTTACACCGTCACCATCTGAAGGAAAAGAGACGATTTGGTTGGAGCTCCAAGAGATCACCACTGCTGTCACAAAGGCATCAAATAGAAAGACTGGAGTTTTTGAAATTCTTGTGACAAAACCAGGAAACGTACTGAGAAACACCATTTAACCCTTGTGCTATCTTAGATGACCCCCCCCCTTCCACTGACGTGTTCTCCTACCATGACAAAGGTGGATAAAGGTGGAAAGATTTCATGTACATGGACACCAGTGAAGATCACAAATCATTGAAGAAAAAAGGTTCAGAGCACTGTCTAGTGGGTCTAGATGACCCCACTCCCAATGTTAGAGTGCCTAGGATAGCACAAGGGTTACAGGAAATAAACGAAGCCTTCAAAGAGAAAAACATCTCTCTACTGTTAACATGGTGGAGCTTCAACGATGTTTTGTGGGTTCTTCAACAGATTTCTTGACTGGGAGACCAGTTTGATGAAATCTGATGATGACCAGAGAACGCTGAGACACACCAAAGTGTCAGAAAGGTCATGAGTCTTCCAGTAAGAGAATGACCTGCCCCACATCAAAAAGCTCTGAGTGCTGGAAACTTCAGAAAGTGTTCTGAGGCTGAATCCAGAGAAGATCTGAGGAAAGATCTGAAAACAGCAGATAGTAGAAGACGAATGGGAATGACCTGTAGTGGTTTATCAAAGAAATGTGTTCCAAAGTTCCAGCAGTAGGTGGAGGAAACTCATTCATGGTTACAGGAAGGGACTGATTGCAGGTTTTTTTGGTTGCTACCAAGCATTAAGCTAATTCGGTCCATTTTGAGTTCTGTGTGAACTTTTGTACATTTTTCCTCTTTTTTCTTTTGTTCCAGTGAAACCAATAAAGACGTGAAAACATTTGGAACAATTTTCTCAGAGCTGGAGGGTGCAGATACTTTTGGACGTGAATGAGTGCAGATACAGTCAAAGGGTAAAGTTTAAATGAGCACAAACATCAGCCTCTTCCTCACCCGTTCACACCTTAACACCCTTTATTGTTCAAAACCCATAGAACGATTATACATGACCAGAAGAATAGTCACAGCAATGAGAATACCAGGGGGCATTTACATTACAAAAGAAACACATGACAATTTATTGAGTATGTTCAAAGACAGACAATTTTCATAAATACCTATGGCTTTTTTGGTGCGTAAATGAGATTCTAATTCCTAAATTATTACAGGGGGAAAAGTTGTGATGAAGAAAATGTTGATTTGAGAAAATGAAACTTGCTAAATAATATTATTTGATTAATTATGTTTGATTTTGTGTTCTCATTATGTAGGCCAAATATGATATATTCAAATTTCATCTGAAATTGTGATTCACATTTGTGATTTATAAAACGTGTACATTCTTTCCAAAACTCTGATTGTTTGGGGGTGTTCTTCACAGAGAGGACAGTCGGGGTCAATTGTCTTATTATATCTTAGCATATATTGATTAGTGGATTAGATTCTATGTAGATGTTTGTTGGAGACATTGCTCATCTTGTTATTGATTAGTAACATCTGATGCAGAGTGAAAATATTTTTCCAGAACAAGTCAGGAATACATTTTTCCAACAGAAGACAGCAGAGGGAACAGAAATGACATTTTGCTGAAACAGGGCACGTATATTTTTGGTATTCTTTCTTCTTTTTAAAAAAAATAAACTTTATTGCACATGATGCTATTTTACAAAAATGTACATTCAAGTATGCAATCAGAACATAATTGCAAATATCAAACACACATAAAAAAACAAGAATAGAAATAGAAATAAGCCAGGGGGTCAAACTTTACGAGAAAATGTTGAATCTATCACATACAGACAATGTTCTGATTGCTTTTTGCTTCTTAGAATTACAAGTACTATTAATATACAGATGTACCTCAGAAAAGAATATTATGAAACAGGGTTTTCGACCAGAGAATTTACATTTGTGAATATATAATTTGGCCAAATGAAGAAGAGATTTAAAAAGTAAACTAGCGTCCATTTGTATATTCTTTGATCTTAGACTCAACTAGACATCTGTCCAGAATAAAACAAAACAAGAATCAAGTTAATTGTTACTGAAATCACAAATCTTCTGCCAAAACACTTTAACTTTAGGAAAATACCAGAAGAGATGGATGACTGTTTCAGGAGAATTGCAGCAAAAACTACAGAGTGTATCAATGTTTCATCTAAATCTATTTTGAATAAACATTTTGGCTGGGCAACGCGCCTTGACAACTACTAACATCAGCTCCCTGGTGATGACGCGGCCCTCTAAAAACGTCATTTCCGGCTTTGTGAGAGGCGCGGCAGCTTGGGGGCGTCGATGGACAGCAGGACGGGGCTGCGGCGCTGATGCTCTCCAGAAACCCCGAAGCTGGCGGATTGTTCTCAGAATGCGTCCATAACCATCGAGCTTCCATCAGAGAAGCGTGACGCGGTGAAGCAGCGCGCGTGCCATCATGTCGGGGAGGGGGCTGATCCTGCTGACTCTTCTGTCCGGCTGCGGTAAGACCGGCGGAAGTTTTGGACGGTCGGATTCAGCACCACGGACAGCAGCCTGTGTGTTCTTTCTCCGCAGTTCTGTCGCTGCCGCAGCCTTTGAGCCAGCTGCACCATGAGGACGTGGAGGTGAGTTCCTGCGGCTCCTATCAAACATCTAAATGTAACGAAGCATCTGTCCACCAATGCCACCGTCAACGCAGCTTCCTCTGCTCTGGATCCACTACTGAGGAAGATGAATGGCCAAAGAGACATGGAGGAGATGCTCACGGAGACATGAAGAGGGTTCAAAAATAATCCAGATTGTGAATAATGGATGTAATCATCTGAGGGCTTAAACCTAAATGAATCTATTCCAGAGGAAACTTGAGCATTTTCCATATTGTGTGAAGTTGTTTTTGTCAGTTTAGCTGCAGCTAAGGAAAGCTGACACATGCATAGAAGAATGTTACATAACACGCAGAAGGGACAAACATTTGCTCTTTGCCTTATAAAGACATCTCTTTCTTTACAATCAGATTGCTTTTTTCATGCTGCCTAAGTTCCATTTCCTTCAGGACCAATGCAGCAGGAGCTTTGACTCAGCACGGAACCATCACTGTCTTCCTCTGTGTGTCCACAGCTGATGAGGTGCATCGTGGAGGCGTTGGCAGACGTGCTCTCCAAGCCGCGTGCAGTCCCTGTCAGTCAGGAGTGTTTGGTCAGACTGAAGACAGGTGAGCCTGAAACACCTGGACAGCGTCGACACTGCAGTCAGTGAAATGACAAGACCAACAGACAGGCTTAGAACAGAAATGAATGTAATAAGACACTACAAGGAGCCGCATTTCCAGAAGAAAGAGCAGGGTTGGATGCTGTATTGCTGAATGAAAATGAGATTTAAAGGCTAATAATTGGCACAAAAAAAGTTGACCATACATAAAGTGAAAGCAGTACAATAACAAAAAAAGTTATGTTTGGGAAAAATGCCAGAGAACCAGCGACCTCATACACCAAGGAATCCCCATGTATTTCAATGGAGGCAAACATCCTGGAATATTTTGAAAAGTTCAAGGATTTGAAGGACCAAAAGTCTCAGCTGCAAAAAGCTGAAAGAGCTGAACATTTGAATAGTTGAAAAGTTGAAATAGCTGAAAAATTGTAGGAGTTAAGCAGCAAAAATGGAGGAAGATTCTAGAATAACAGAACAGGAACATAATGAGTTGAAGGCTTTATAGAATTCTACCAATAATAAAAGTTTGGTTTTCAGTGTTTTACTTCACAGCATGAAGCAAAAACACGACTTTCTACATCGAGATGTCAGACGGTTAAAAACTAATGAACAAGTTCAAATGTTTCCATGACAACAAGATGTCCCCTGGTTTTCTTACTGTAAAATCAGCATAAGTGTGAAGGAGTTCTCACTAATGCTGCCATTGTTCTGATCGTCATCATCATTAGAATGCAGTGATTCAAAACGACTACAATCGCATTTAAAAAGAACGTGGTTTCAGCATCCTGTACTGTTTCAGTGGGAGGAGTCCGTTTGGCTGATTCCAGCAGAAATCCCCCTTCTGCACACAGACGGTACTTTCTTAAAGTCCTTCTGTGATGCTATATCCTGCTGCTACCAAACTGTGATGAAAATCCTTGGCTTTAGGAGAGTTTCTCTGTGTGAGCAGGCGTGCAGAATCGGTGCGTGCTGCAGACGGATGGAAAGAAGGTGCATGCAGCCAGATTCTTGCTTCGTGTGTGTCAGCAGAAAGTCTAACTGCTGCTTTGACCCACTAGAGTGCAGAATGTGTGTGTGTGTGTGTGTGTGTGTGTGTGTGTGCAAACCAGATGATTAATTGTGCTTTTAATTTGAAAGCCAGGTCAACTGGTTTTGATGACTTAACAGAAAGGGTTTGCTGAGTGTTTTGAAGCAGTGAGGGATGAAGCACTCTTTCTCTGTCTTTGAGCAGACAGCCGGCTCACTGTCATCCTTCGTCATCACAACTTTCTGAAGGAGCTGCAGCAGATCGCTGCTGCGGGTGAGTCATCCATTACTCACAGCTAATCTTCATGCTCTGAATTTGTAGAAAGGCACAGACTGAAAGCTTGAAAATCCTATCTTCTTCTTGAAGATGAGCAAGCTGATGCATCCACTGCTACCACACAAGTCCGTCATCTTGCAGGTGAATCTACAGGCGAGTACCACGATCAACTCTGACCCACAGGACACATGCTTTCAGGAGTTCATGTAGCACTTGGCAGTATTGCTTTAGCAAAGCAGATCCAATCAAACAAAGTGTTCTTTATGTGCACAGACGGCACTGGTTACTTCATCAGCTACTGAATGGCCCATCTGAGGTTAGGACTGTGGCACAGCACATGTGCTGCTGTCATGAGCTCTGACAGAAAACACCAAACCAAGTGCCAGTGTGTGTTTGATTCATTTACATGTGTTACTGAAAAATGTATTTCCTAGAGAAAATGCCATTCAAGCCATTTGCGTTTCAGATCAGTCCATGTTAAAGGCTTTGGGAGGCCCTGGAGAGATGTCCATGCTGAGCCAGAGGAAGAGGGCAGGAAAAGGAGACAGAGGAGTCAAGAAAGAGGGACACATGAAGGAGAAAGAGTCACAGGAGGGCGGAGGAAAGATGAACGTGACAGGAGAAAGAGGTGAGGGTCAGAACAAGACTCATCGGATCAGTCTGATCAGAATAGAACAGCTTCTGGAGGAGCCAGAAAACTCTGAGGAGAAGAGAAAAGAGGCAAGCTGTTGGTTTGAAATCTATCTGGTACTTTGAAAAGAAATGAAGACGAGGAAACCGGAGAGAACACAGGCGTGCTCTGATACCACCCAGAGGACGGGAATGAGAGGTGGACGGCAGATGGACATGGTGGATGTGTTTCCATCCACATAATGAACGTCCTCCTCCCAGACGGGCAGCTGAAGCTGAGCACAGGATCAGAACTCACTTTGGATCTCAATGTTCTGAAATGCCAGTGAGGCGGTGCTCACAGTTACTGTGCACCAGTCATTCTGCTGCCTTCATGACGATCAGATGAGAGAACTGGTCCCTTCCCCCCTGTGGACTCTTGGGGTGCTCAGCACCTCCAGCTGGCCACAAAAGCTTCATCAGCAGAAGTGGTAACCTGGAGGCGGTGGAGTCTGCTGCTTCCTGATCTCTTTCTGTGCTCCTCATTTTTCAGGTGACTGGTCTGACGAAGAGAAACATCCTAACTCAAGTCTAAGCCGATCTGATGAAGAAGCCATGGACACGAGGTCTGAGCTCCTCTCACAAACCCACAGCAGCACCAACGGAGGGGAGGACATGAAGGAGGAGCTGGCTGAGAGTCTGGGACGGTGGACCAACGGGGCCAGGTCTCTCGATCTGAACAAGAAAGCAGCTGGAAAGGACCTGCGGCAGAAGGAAGTGACCCAGCATTCAAGAGAGGCTGCAGGAAAGGAGAAGGGGGAAGAGGAAAGGAAGAGAGACGCTCAGAGGGGTCCTGACAGAGTGCTTCAGTTTGTTCATGGAGCTCCAGAGAAGAAGAGGGTGATGGAGGAGGAGGGGAGTGCCAGCAGAAAGTCAGAGGTGAGAAATCCACTCAGCTCTGTGCTCCCCTCAATGGAGGAAGAATGAAAGTGTTGCTTTCAATACTTCACTTGTGTTTTTAAAAAGGCATCATTGACTTTGTGTTCACACGGAGCTGACAGCAGAAGACTGGCTGCTTATGTCATGAAGTGTGAGCCTCAGATGCTGCATGGAGTTGAATTACTGTGTTCTCATCTATTGGATTTCTCTCCGTTGTCCTTCGGCTCACAGAAAAAAGTAAACTTCATGGTAAAAGAGTGTAATCTGAAATCAGGACAAGTCTTACACACTATTTTGAAGGCAGGAGCAGAAGGTAACCAGAATCAGGGAGGAAAATGTTCTGTTCACCTCAGGTTCCACACAGCATCAGTGAATCCAGCAGCACTGTTTTACCGTAGTTTGAATAGAGAAAAGCATCTTTGTGCTGCTGGTTTCCTTGTTCTTCACTCTTTCTCCTCCTCTGCAGGAGATCGAGAGCTTGGCAGCCATCGAGTCAGAGCTGGAAGATGCTGCCCAGAAGCTTCATGAGCTGCGGCAGGGCTGACAAAGAGAACGAGGCAGCCTGAAGTCCTCCAGCCTGGATTCTTATCTTGATTTCTGTCCTTGAAACGCCGCTCTGCTGTTGCCTTGCTTTTGTCCCTCACATAGACTAGCAGATGCACTCACACTAACACTTTCTCACACTTTGCACATGTGAATATTTATGTCCTTTCTTGATGATGTTTCTGCTTATGCGACCGCTTGGGTTGAGGTTCTGGACAATGATTCTAGTCAGACAATAAAGGCTGACCCAGATGAATGACATCAACACTTTGTGTTTTCCATGACGAGATCCTTTTTACCTGCAATGAAGAACACACTAGAATTTAATCAAGCCAAGGCAATAAGTACACATTTTTGCAGATAACTGACTTGCTTGTGTTTATAACTGCATTAAATCTCTGTTATAAAAAAAATCAAACCTGCAACGTTTCTGCTTTTGATGAATCCCTTTGTCTGTAAAATGACACCTTAATCTTAGCAAAACCAGACAGCTTGAGCATCAGCAGAGGCTGTTGGACCCTTTCATCACAGCAAATGAAACTGGAGGGGACTCAGTGTGGATGCGGCTGCAGAGCCGTTAAACACAGTTGGAGTTTGTTTCTGTGTGAGTGAGGATGACCCGTCAGCATGGCACACAGCTACTGACATGATCTGTCCAGTCCAGAGCATGTTCTGCTGTACTTGTATACACCAGCTTTAAAGATGATTTCTAAAAGGAAGATACATATCTGAGCATTTTAGAATCATTGACAGGACTCAAAATGGATTATTTTTCTAACAGTTTCTTTTAGGGATGTACAATTTATTTTAACAACAATTTGGTTCCTATCATAATTTGTGGCTGCTGATTCATGGCCAATACTGGTTCATTCTAAAACGATCCGGTTCTCTGACCTAAAGTGGATCCAGATCATCTTCATCCAAACTTCCAGCAGTCAGACTGAGACAGAAATTCCTGCTACTGAACAGTGAAGTTTTCCAGATTCTTGGATTTCTTCCAGATCATCAAGTGGAAATGAAATCTGTGTCCAAACCAATGAGTAAACTAGAATGAATGTCAAATCCATTCACATGTTAGTTTCCTAAAGTTCACCACTGTTGTTTTTCCACATCCAAAGAATCCAAAGGGAACATTCTTAGAACATTCTAGACACTGGATGGTCACATGACTTTATTCAAAGTCTGTCCACACATTGGACTGGAATGATGGACTGATCCGTGTTTGATGACATCACATTTGTGTTGTCTGCTATGATGCACTTGGTCATTTATACATTATAGTTAAATTAATAAACTATTAATCCAAATAGTATTCTCACATTTCAATTATAATGAATAAAATATAATTATGATTCCTTTTAAAACTATTCTATTATGGTCTAGGTAGGTTCAATTTGATCCTAGGAGTATAAATCGATTAATTGTTACACCGCTGTTTTCTAAGATGGATGGTCTGATTTCTACACTCACTTCTTGAGGATGACCACCAGATGGCGACATTAGCTCTTTATAGTCTGATGATGATGAGACAGTTTCCATGAAGAAGGGTTACTTCGTAATTGATGGAAACATTTATCAAAGGTGCAAACTCTGCAGATAGAAACGTTTTTCCATGCATTTGGTGAAAGTGATGTATTTTTGTGTGTTTTCTCAGCACACACTCCACCTGCACTGAATTGCATGACATCATTTACAGCAGGGGTGTCAAACACTAGGCCTCGAGCCTCCTGCTGGTTTTCCAGGTTATCTGCTGTTGATCACTTGGATCAGGTGTGTTTAGCCAATAAGGAGCTTCAATGGCAGGAAGGTTGGAACACAGTAGGACACCAACCCTGGAATTTGAGGCCTGGATTCTGACACCTCTGCTTTACAGCCTCACACTGAAGATAAAGATTCTTAGCACTATAGGTATTGAGAAAATAAAGCCCCTCCACAACATTTTTGGTCCTGTTCAGGAATGTCACGGCTTTGAGCCCATCCCACCTGGGGCTGAGTGTGGAGTTAGGAACACCTGCACAGGTAGCCACCACATGTTTATGTTGGTTTCCTTTCCTCAGGGTGCTCTGCTCAGTGGCTGAGACTACAACTGTTTCGCCTGACCCAGAGGTCAGAGGTCTGTGAGCAAAAGCAGCTGCTGTGTGTGCAGTGACAGTGACAACAAGCCTGTTTTTATAAAAATATAGATTTTATTTCCAGCTACAAAGTCAAACATGTGACATTTTGGTCACATTTCTCAATAAAATAGAAATTACAACCAACAACAAACAGACTGTTGATACATTGAAAGCACAGAACCAATCTTTCTTTTTTAAATTAACTTAACTGTACACATTTATACAGAATTTACATATTAACACTTCAAATAAGGAATGAAATCACAATTCTTCCAGTCATTTCTTCTATTTTGTACAAACTACATGTTCTCTCGGATTCTTATCGACCCCAGTCAGTATTAGTTGAAGTTAACACACTCATGCTTGTGGATTTCTCAGTGCCCTGGCAAAGTCGGCTGGGCTCTGCGTGTTTTCGTATGACGCGAGTTGCTGCCTTCTTTCCCACCCATGTGCTGGGAGGAAACTCTGACCTTTCCTGCAGATTCCTCCCAGACAAGGCTGTCATTCATTCCTGCACTCACTCTCAAAATAACACACTCACACCTGCACGGACGGCAGAACACTGAGCCTCTGTGGTCCGCCCTCATAGCTGCGTGACTTTACAGGGCGGGGTGGACTCATCAGAAACCTCAGATCAAGAACTTAACACATTTTAGTAAAAAAAACAACAACAGAAAACTGCTTGTGAGCAGGACTTTAAAAGTAAGGACAAGATAACAGTAGGTTTTTCTGTTAAATAACAGAAGTCATAGTGCAGGACGTGCTTGGGGTTGCTAGGCAACCCTCTGTCTGACTCTGCGAGGCTAGCATGCTGGCAGGCGAGCAGACACTTCCACGAGTGTCTGTCTTGGACTAAGCTTTCACTGAGACGGAGTTCTACTTTTTTAAGTCCGCGGCTGTCGTGCAGCCCCCCTCCCCCTCCCAACTTATACCGTGTCACCCGTCATCTTCTTGTAGTACATGGCCTCGAAGATGTCGTTCTCCCCGGGACAGTTGTAGTGGCAGGCGCACGACTTGATGAACATCATGTGCTTCTTCATGACCTGCCCATCGGGACATTTGAACTCCATGGGGAGGGTGGTGGTCCTGTGGGGGGTGCAGCACCGGCCGTCCAGGCAGACGCCGCAGAACTTGGGCCTGTAGGACTTGGTGGTGGTGCAGCCGGAGATTTCAAACTTCATGGGCTTTGAGACCCTGGGAGTCCGGATGCACTTCTTTCCTTTCTGCAGGACAACAGTGGGACAGTGTCAGCTGGATGACCTCACAGATTCTAACGGGTGTGTGAAGGTTACGAGAGTGACAGGAACTCACCTTGATGCTTTGCTCCATCTGTGACTCACAGGGTCGCACCATACAGAGTCGGGTCTGTTTCTCTAGCCGGCATTCGTGGTTGTCATTGGTGACCCTGGTGGAGATGCCGAGGCCGCAGGTCTTTGAGCAGGCGCTCCATTCTGTGGTCTGAACCAGGCAGTTCTCCCTCATCATGTTGGGATCTGGGCCGTAGGTCTCCTCCTCTCTGAAAGCTGTGAGCACAGAGGGAATCGCAGGATCAGTGAAACCGTCCCCACAGCCGTGGTTTTTTCTGGGTAAAGATCAGCAGAGACTCCCTTACCAGACAAAGCGGGGCCTAGCAGGGTGTCTTTGTAGGGGGAATCACACTCCCACTCCTCGCAGCACTTTCCCGGGACCTTGACTCTCCTTGGCATGGGGCAGTCTGGGCTGGGCAGCCGGATGTCCATGGAGCACAGCGGGACGCAGCCCATGGCACCGTCCATACATGTGCACTGGTACTTGCAGCTGCTCTGGAAGGTCTCCCCACTTTTGTACACCGTGCCTCCAAACACACAAGAGGCCCCCTCCCGAGCTGTGGGACACCAGAGCCAGGTCATTATGAGCCTCCTGAATGCTGAAGCTTTTTAACGTCAACGTTTGGAGACAGAGGAGGAAGGTGTGAGGGAGGATCTCACCTGTGCACACCCCAATGCGCCTGCTGATGGGGGCTCCAATGTCACAGAAGAGGTTTTTGTGCGGGTCACACACGTCTTTGTCAGTGCAGAGCTCCCCCATCTGTTTGGCACACACCCTGCAGCAGCCGCAACCATCCAGGACCAAGCTGACTCCTGGGGGGCACCGAGGGGGCGCGGAGGGGCAGGAACACTGACCGCTGCACTCCTGACCTGCAGCCTGAAATGATGGAGACACAGACGGACATGTTCAGGTTCAAACTAGCCACGTTCCAGTCAGGAGCTGCTGTCAACACAAGAGCAGACGTCCCCAGAAAAGCCTCAAAGTTGTTCTTCTTACCGCGTATGAGTAAATCAAGCAGAGCAGAGGCAGCCAGATGACCTTCTCCTTGTTAGCAAACATCTTCTCTTCTTTAGAATAAATTCAGACCCTTTCTAAACCTCTTTGGGGAAGTCTTCCTCTGGTCTCAGGAACTTCGGATCAAGTGGATCTCCTGTCGGCTCAGTAGTTTCAGTCTGCTGCTCTGCTCACAGCGGGTCCTTTTCTTTCTTGGTGAAAGCTAGAGTTTAGCTTCGGTAGGAGGAGTTGATCTGAGTTCTGACTGCTGAGGGGAGCCCCCTTTATACAGGCGCTCCTCTGCAACACGTCACTGGGGGCTGAATGGAGAGCCAGCCCTGGATAAACATGGACATACTTGGCATTCTTTCCTTGCTTCCTGACCCCCACTCCAGACATCCCACATTCCTGCTGTCTGAAGGCAAGGCTCTGCTGTGAGACTAAACAACACTTCCACCTCCAAGAGTGGCTTTCATCTGGAATGGGAAGTAAAGTCTGGTTAGAAACCCAGGACCCCACACTGGGAATTCCTAAAGACTGACTTCACAGACAAACAAAAAAACATGACATTTGAAATTAGCACTGCCCCCGCCTGAGAGTTTAGGTGTTTAAATGGTCACAAAAGAAGAAAAGGGAAAAGCAGAACACTTGAAATAACTTGGAGGTTGACGTATAAATAACCAACAACAACCTGTAGACACTTCTGAAGTCATGAGCTTAAAAAAAACAGAGCAACTGATGTGGTGGTTTAATCCCGCAGGATTCCTCCTCTTCTGCTTCAAAGCCAGATGGTGTGTTCTTTACTACCTTACCAGCAAGCGGTGAGGAAGAGGAGGTCTTCAGGTCATTTACCTTGGCCAGGTACTGATGAGAACATTTGATCCAAACAAACAGGGCTCCTGCTGTTTTTGTTGTGAACTATTTAAGAAAAACGCAGCAAAGCTTTTGGTTAAAAACCAATTTAAAGGACACAATGTGACTTCCAACACATGAAAGAATCCCCGCTTTGTCCCCATTTTATGATCTTGTAATGTCTTTTTTTTTTTTAGAAATCAACATTTAAATCTTTTTCCTTGGGGATGTTTTGAAAAGCTAAACTTGGTTTTCAACAGAAAAGGTCTGTGCTGCTCAGCTCCATTTAGCTGGCCGTCTTCCTTCAGTTACATAACGCTCAACAGCTTTTCCCTGCTGTGGACTTGGAGAAAAAAGGATAAAATGAAAAGATTCATTTGTTTCTTCTCTAACTTTTTGTTGTTTCTCTGGTTTTCCAGCAGCAAAGCACAGCTCCTCTCAAAAGCAAACGAATGAACTCCTGCTTTGATTCTGAACACTTTTTTGAGCAAATGCTTCACTGAAAGTTTGTAATTTATGATAAACTGTGTCAGAAAGTGACAACACCATAATTTAAAGTACTTAGAGTTACACTTTAAGCACAGCTGAGCTACACACGTTGATAAAAATATGGGAAACCCACTCTTGGAGCTTCTGGGTTTGATCTAAAGGCCTTTTCTTTAGTGAAGACCAGAGATACTGTCTTATCTTAACAGTTGTAGATTTTAGTACATGATGCTGAAAAAGCCAAACTTTGTAGAAATCCTCTGTGGAGAAAGCTCTCTGAGATAGCTGAGGCTTTAACATGTTACCCGTGTGTAAAGGTTTAGTCTGTGATGGAGCTGAAAGGCCAGATGTGACCTCCTTGGTTAACGGTAGCAAACCCAGGAGTCAGGCTACACAGGTAGATGGATAGTTTTTGTTCATCTGACTTTCAACTCTGGAGAGTTTTGGACAACCTTGTTTCTATTATGGGGACGTCCTAATGTGTCTGAAGAACTCCATTTTTTGCAAATGTTTAAAGAAAAAGGTCATGTTGGACAGAAGACGTGGTTTTGATTCAATTCCAAGAAACTGGAGCCCTGAAATGGGTTAAAACTTCCTTTGGTGTTTTTGCTTCTCTCTATGTGTTTTTTTTTTTCTTGCTTCTTCATTTTTCTTTGACAGACAGGATCACACACTGACAGACTCTGGAAGGTGATCCTGCTTCTCCTCCAGCCAGAAAGTCGGAAATGAAAAGCTGCCAGACAAACCTGAAGTAAGAGGAATGTAGAGAGAAGTCAGCAGCCGGAAGCTTCCCCATATATGAGCATGTGCTCTTTTCCTAATAAGGACACGTTCTTTCTGCACTTGGATTCAGCAGAGTGGAGGCTCGGACACGAGCGCAGGCTTGGCTAAAAGTCTTGTCTGTCATAACAGGCTCAGAACCAAAAGGTAACTCTAAGAATATCTGAGGGAAACAGCTTGACGCAGGAATTTGCTGCTGCAGCTCTGCAGAAACAGACAGCACTGTTATCTCACACAGGGAGCGATCCACTGCACTTCTGTCAGGATGTTTGTGAAGCCCAGTCATTTTTCTGCTGCAGGAAACATCTGGAAAGCCTTTACTGTCACAGATGTCATCTGAGGAGAAAGTGAAGGCCCGTTTCATGGATTTTGTGTTCAAGTGTGTGTGTTTTTTAAAGAACAGGAAAGAACTGACATGAACAAAGTTTAACAACCGACACAGAGGACAGTGCCTCACAAACCAGGTCCAAGAAAGCCAAAGACAGTCACAGCATTTGGACTTGCTTGAAGTTTTTCATTGTTTTTAGAAAGAGGAATTACAGTCAGACCCTCTGGAGACACAGGTTTTACTTTGATTGTGTGAAAATAATAAAAATGTATACATTTCTACTTACAAATCTTATTGAGTTCATAGACTAATAATTTGAAAGGGTCTCTTATTAACACCACTGATTGAGTTGTTGACTTTTCAAAAGTGTCTTTATGAGAGGGAAATTAGTTTTCATTTAAAGAAATGTTTTTTGCTTTTGATTGCTTGTTTTGTGGATTTTGATAAATAGTGTGTGCTCATATCCTGTTTTTCTACCTTGATTAACCCTTTCAGAGGGCAAATGTCACCAGCGGCTTTTCATTTCGGCTTTGCACCGATATGCAACACATGACTGCTGTGAAGTGTTGCAAAGCGGCTTTTCTGTGTTCCGGGATCTGCTGGACTGAGGTTAATGGCGTTAGCGGTTGAAGAGTTACGGTGGTCAAAAGAATGCCAACACTGGGGTTAAAGCTCTGGTGTTTAAGGGTTAAGGCTCACAGTGCTTTACAGTCACAGTCTCATTCATCCAGGAAGCAGCTCTGTTGCCGTGCAAGGTGCTCCCCAGACCACCAAGAGTGGGTGTCTGGACCAAGGACTCTTGGGTTGGAACCAAACCTGCAATCTTCCAGAGGTGAACTCCTCGAGCTCTGCACCACAGCCACCCAGCTTGTGTTTTTGTCTATAGTTGGAGTACCACGCAATCACTGTGTGACGTTGATATGAACATTCCCATTTTTATGGAGGGAGAATGTTTTTAAACTTTATGATTATATTTTACATTAAACCCTTGTGCTACTGTAGGCACTTTACCATTGGGAGTTGGGTCATCTAGACCCACTAGACAGTGCTCTGAACCTTTTTTCTTCAATGATTTGTGATCTTCACTGGTGTCCATGGATTACATGAAATCTTTCCACCTTTATCCACCTTTGTCATGGTAGGGAGAACACGTCAATGGAAGGGGGGGGGGGGGTCATCTAAGATAGCACAAGGGTTAAGACACTGAAACGGGGGATTGGCTGTTCAACTGACCGTCCAATAGAGAGCTCTGAATCAGTGGGCACACTCCAACAACACGTAGCCTTATGTTCCACTGGTGGAGCTGAAAAGCTGCATTAGTGATGGACTGGATGGTTAGGGAAAATCCACAGGTTGAAAATGTGTGAAAATGTGGGTTATTTCGCTTTACCCTTTATACTTAAATTAGTTAGCGTCACAAAATGACAAAGTTTTGGATGCATAGAGGGGGTCAACTGAACATGACTCAAATGAAGACAGCAAACCTGAGCTCAAAGATCAACTCCAATGAAATGGTGCTTTTGGTGTTTCAATATTTTCTTATGGAATTGTTTTCATTATAAAGGAAATGAAGAAAATTGAGATTAATACAGCATTTCTGACTATTTCTGTACTCAAATTGTTGCGAATAAGAAGCAGATGAAAAATAGCTATTTAAAAAAGATTGTATTTGTGACGTAAAATCTACAATGTGCAGGCCACAAGCTCCCACCTCTGCTCCATTCTGATGCATCCACCTGCAGACAAATAGATCCAAGAACGTCTTTGTTTTCCTCGTCAGAGCTAGAATCTGGATCCAAACTGTACGGCTGGACAGCTATGATATCCATGCACTGCTAATATTAGGTGGGGGTTATGAAGGGCTGTAAACCAGTGGGAGAGCATGTAAACAAAGGGAACAGTCCCGCCCACAAATCAAGGGTGTATTTTGAATGAACTACTGCCGCTCTGCAGAAACAACACAGTTTTTTTTGGATTCAGGCTAACCATAAGATGATTGAAGTGGGACTTTCAACAGAGCTCAAACGTACTCAACAAGAAAACAAACCAAATGAATGCAAGACACATCAGAGAGATTATATTCTGGCTGATCAGACAATTGACACTTGTCCGAGCATCCATTCTGATGCTCGGTTTAAACTGCAGCATATTGGTCTGGTTTGAAAGGTCACAGCCATAGTCACCTGACGAGGAAGATTCTAAGTGATATTTGGGAACCGCAGAAAAAGAGATTGAATAGCTTTTGGTGGCTAATGAATTAAACTGCAGTTGACATGAAAACAGACGAACACAACATCAGTCTGACTCCTACCACTGTCCTTAAAAGGGTCAGCCTTTCTGATCCCAGAATTCAAAGTACGTGGGACCCAATTTTTAGACCAGGCACAGTTTTTGTCGGCCTCTGAGGTTGGTCTCTGTTTCTGTTAGGTCCTTTCATCTTTTTTGCTTTTAGTTCCCTGTAACATCTCAGATCTTAGGAGCAGCCTCTCTTCCCAGTCCGGATTTAGGCAAGGCTTTAACTTTAATTGCCCCATCACATCTCTGCTACAGTCAGAGTTTAGGAAACAGAAACTCCTTGGAGCATGCTGATGGGCAGAGAAGACAGACTCTTAATTTTCCCACATATGGTTGGACTCAGCTCTTTGTGATTAAGACTCTCCTTCAGGCTCCGAGGTTGGAAATGGCCTCCTCTCTGTTCCATCACACCATGGATGGTTATGTCATGGCTGAAGTTGCTGCAGCACAATGGGCCTGTGTGCCCCATGTGCTCATTTCCCTCCATCATTTTCAAAGTTCTCCCAGAAAACAAACACCAAAATAAAGTCAAGTAAAACAGTGACACAAAACGATCCACCAGAATCCTATTTTGAAGAAAAACAAACTGCATTTTCATTGGTTGAATGTCCAATTGAATTCAGTGCACTGCGGTAAACAGCATTCATAAGACTCTCCAAACCAAGCCTCTACTTCCTCTAATGTATTGCCTCCTGTGAAGTAGGTACAGTTAGCTCAGTCAATGCATATCACAGACATGCAGAGCTTGTGTGTTTTTCCCAAACCAGCCACAGTCTTCAAGTAACTGAGTTCTATTAGTGGTAGCTGGCAGGCTTTTTGAAGAATGTTCCATGGCTTCAACCTTCAAACAGACCATTTCTCCACCACTGAGCAAACTGAACATGAAACCGGGATCTTAAAATGATTTTCCTGCCTGCATATTTCTGCCCCTTTGAACTGCTCGGCTGCCTGTTGCCTGCCAGCGAAGAAAGTAATGTTGAAAACAACAAAAAAAAGGGAACATTCTTGCATTTTTATAGTGCCTAATTCTCCAGGCATTTCCGTTGCCCATAATTAGTTCTAATCTTTTCAAACTGCCACTTATTAGGACTGAAGGAAGAAGGATCAGTTCTGCCAAAACAGTAGACTAACATTCAGGACACTGCTGTTTCATCTCCGGTAACTGTGCTCCAATAGCAAAGCAAAATAGGCAGAGTCCTGCTGGAAGAGCTGACTGTTCTTTTACAGATTGCAGCAGTCTGCAAAAACACTTGTGAGGAAAAGTTAAAGCGGTTTGGATCACCATCTGTGGGCTTTTAACAATGAATGAGGGATGGGCAGCTGCTGCTTGATGAAAGGATTAAAGGCGGATGGAAACTTTCTGAGGCTCGTCTATGAAAAGACAAACTGTGGAAACTAAGACTGGAATAGGAGCCTGGAAGATCAGTTCAGATTTAACAATGGAGTTGGAGTGCAGATGAACTACCAAGATGAAAACAGCTTCTATTTAAAGCTCAGCAAAAGTGGAAATTGTCCAGTTGGAAAACATTGAAATCCACTCTCTCTCGGTCTTCGTGAAACACCTGGCTTTGAAATTACGGCAGTTCTCTACCATCTTGTGGAAAGATTTGACAAATCTTCAGGGTTTTCTCGGGACACACGGGGAAAAAGAAATTGATTTTTGGAGACCTTCACAGCTTTCTCATTTTCTACTAAAGCATTTGATCAGGATGAGACCTGGTAGCCTCCAATTTTCTTAGTACCTGTTCTGTAGTAGGCTTTTGTGCTGCACGCCGTAGCGGTTTCAGGCACGAGCAATACGGGCAATTGCCCAGGGCGTAAATTTAAAGGGGGGTGCCATCCCTGTGCTTAGAAGAAAAGGAAGCTGCACCACATCCGCTTTTCTATTATCTGTTATTTCACAGACTTTGGAACGGCAGCCTCGATTGCGCAGCACCCAAATCATCCCATGCTGTTGGATTACTCAGCTCATGCTAATAAAGTCATTCTTTATTAACTATTGTAGACATTTTTATTCTTTATTTTTCATATAAATGTGTTTTTTTGTCTGCCTGTTGTTTAGTTGGTGTCAGTATTTGACATAAAGACAGCAGGAAATGCAGTTAAACAGCTGCACTTTATGAGATCATGAATAAACGATAGATCATTTGTTTGAATGGATTGAGGTTTTTTGGAGGATTTCTACTGTTGGCGTTCCACAAAATTAGGAGATTGCCAAATATTTTCGGAGTAATCCCAGCGATGAGTTGTATGATTTAGTTTTTAATGTTTTATAAGACCTAAAAAGGATATTCACAATAACAGGTTTTCTCTCAAATGTTTCACAAAGACACACACAGGACATCACACACCAAGCAGCAATGAACCTATTGCTAAAAATGACACCAGGAGTCCAACTCTAAAAAAATGGACAAAAGAGCAAAGAAAATGGAATTATACCATGTATTTCTTGTTATTAATATTTCCAGGCTCACATTTGTATAATTTTGACAGAATGTATTTTTATGAAGAGCAAAATATTATACGTTATTGAAGATTTCACTTGATTTATTCTGGATTTTTATCCCGTTTTAATTCATATTTATGGTCAAAAAGTTAAGTTTTAAAAGTTTAATAGGTTTTAAAGTTTATCTTTAGTGTGTTCAGTAAATGTTTGTCTTGTTCGGCCCCAAACCTAAAGTGTGTTTTTATTTAGGTCCCTTGTGCGACTGAGTTTGACCCCCCTGTCATGCAAGTTTATAAAATGTATGCATTTTTTTGTGTAAAATGGTCAAATAAAGATAGGGAACACAAAAGGATGTAGTCACATTTGTACTTGTGTGTGTGTGTGGGGGGGGGGTTCTCGCCCGGGGAGTAAGTTAGTGCAGAACCGCCACCGGCTGCATGAGCCAGTTTCAGCCAGGCTTCAGCAGTCTGTCTGATTTGCTGGCTAAGTCCGTGGTCAGGGTCCCATAATGTTCTGACACATAAAATCCCAAAGCAAACTTCTGAGCTCTCTGTTTCATTTGTCTTAAAACGTTGAAAGCTAAATGGATACAGCAGAAAAGCAGTCTTTTTCTGTCAGATTTCCTGTGAGATTATTTAGCCTCAAAAAGAGGAAAAAATATCCATGTGGTATTTTTTGAACAAAGCATGTTTCACTGTTGTAAAAGAAGCTCTTAGGTGTGAGGTGGCCGTGGAAACATGCCTGGGAACATCTGTACAGATATAACCAGGGGCCCTGCGGCAGGATTCAAGCGTTCAAAGCAGAAAGGAAAAGTGGAAACTGCCTATTTAAATCCTGAGCCTGGAATTTGTTTAGACTAGACACATGAATGACAGTTTGGGGCAGTAACTTTCAACAAGCATCAGGAGCTGCTGTCAGCTGCAGAATGAATGCCACACACGTGGTTCTGGACATCCGGCGGTCTTCAGCTGCATGTGGGTCCGGAACGGCCTCGCTCTGCTTCTGTGACCTGTGTTTAGTTTACTATGAGATGTTTCTCCTTGGAATCAAGCTGTAATCTGTCTGGTTGTTGTTTCAGAATTTGAGTCCAACAAAGACTGCAGAACAGTCCAGCTCTTCAAGTATCTTCCACAAACAATATGGTGTCTAAATTTAGCAAAGACTGGGCCACACACAGAGCTAGAGGAACCTCTGAGGCGTTATTGTTCAATTTTCATTTGATACGTTTTATCTTCTCAAGGGAGGGAAGGATGAGATTCACAGGCGGAAATGTCCAGCGAATGCAGTCACTCTTCCTTGGGAGATATTCTAGGCATGTCCCACTGAGACAAGACCCCAGGGATAACCCAGGATGTGGTGAAGAGACTGGGTCTCATGGTTGGCCCTTAGATCAACGTGGATTTCTCTCAGCAGAACTGGAGGAGGTTTCTGTGAAGAGGGTGGTCCAGATGAGCAGAGGAAGATGGATGGGTGAGTTATTTTTAGTTGTTCACGCTGAAGAATCCCATTAAAGCAGCTCTCCCACCTTTGGAAGTATCCACTGTCAGTTAAAAATCTCTGGGCTAGTTTGAGGTTTGAAAAGTGACAGCTGGATCCATCCAAAACATCTGATCTCTATAGACAGGAGCTACTAACAGGGTCAGATGCACAAGAGGCAAAGAAAGGACCTCATCACACAGATGACTAATTAACCCATCTTGTCATTTTTTGTGGTAACCTTGACTGAATTTTATTAGACTATTAATTTAACAGGGATGAAGCTGCTACCCAAAGGTCTGCTGTTACAAAGACACACAAAAAGACTTGATATAAAACAACATAAATAGTGCAATCCCGTGTTTCTCATCACAGTTTTGAGAGTCTGAACAGAACGAGGCGTCTTGCAGCTCACAAAGAAGCCCTGTAAAGCATGAGCTCACTCTGCAGCTCTTGGGGCTTTCACTTCCTTGCTGGAACGGCAATTTCCCGCATATTGGCTTGGCACACAAATGCATACCTGAGCTAATTAGTTTCCTGCAAAAGCCTTAAGTAAAAACATTGGCTTTAATCAGACGCTGTTGCTGCGTTTCATTTGGTGCCAAAGTAAATTTGGCTTCCAGCAGAAAAAAACAAGACATGCAGGTTTGTGCTTCCCATACAGGTGTCTCACTTCATGATGTACACAGATCTAGGTCAAAATGTTGCTTTCACCTATGTCAACATAAAAAACAAATCCGTAAACTATAATTATCTGACTTTTCCAACTATTTTCTTGAAGAAATGACAGCAGTTTGTTTTACTAGAAATCTTTACAGGCACTCAGTGTTTTAAAGTTATTGCTTTTACAATTGAAACATTAAAAAAAAAGATCAAGCGTCAAATGTAATCCATGGACACCAGTGAAGATCACAAATCATTGAAGAAAAAAGGTTCAGAGCACTGTCTAGTGGGTCTAGATGACCCAACTCCCAGTGTTAAAGTGCCTAGGATAGCATAAGGGATAAAGCTGAATACACAGCGAAGCAAAAATCATTTGGATTCGGTTTGGATCTCACGTGTTTTGTGCAAACAGTTTTAAAGTTTTAAAGATTGGACTTTCGATCTGGTTGAAGATGTAGATATATCTTTAATCTACATTTCAATGACAACTTACTTTGTTTATATTATAGCAATTCGACCCTAGGTGGTCTTGGCCAGACTCCATTTGTTCATCTGTACTTGTCCAAAAAGCTGCTGTTTGGATTCCAACCTGAATGAAACAACAGAGGATCACTGTTACAATTTTATTTTGTACTATTAGCTCCTCGTGTTTCATGTCAGTTAATCATTTTTTTTCCCTTTTGAGATGCTTTGTGTCGGGTTGACCTCCTCGAGCAGCATGCTCTTTGGTTCTGATCATGTCTTGTGAATCTAAAAGACAAAGGAGAAATAGAGCAATAATCCGGACCAAGGACTGCAGAATGAACTGTAAATGCTCATCAGGCAGGCCAGTTTTATCCTTAAATCCCTTCATAAAACCCTTTTTATCGCCTTACCGTTTAACTCAGCTTCAAGTGTTGACTTTTACAATTTACTATTCTGTATTTTGTTGCAAAGCAATGTTCAGTGTATGAAAAGAAACAACAAGGACCCGATTACGTCGCCCGGATTGGCGTCACCGGGGCCCCACTCTGGAGCCAGGCCCAGGGTCGGGGCTCGCAGGCGAGCGCCTGGTGGCCGGGGCTCTTCCCACGGGCCCCGGTCGGGCACAGCCCGAAGGAGCGACGTGGGACCACTCTCCCATGGGCCCACCACCCGTAGGAGACCTCAAAAGGGGCCGGTGCAATGTGGTTTGGGTGGCAGTCGAGGGCGGGTGCCTCGGCGGCCCAAACCCCTATCATGGAACCTGGCTTTTGGGACATGGAATGTCACCTCTCTGGGAGGGAAGGAGCCTGAGCTGGTGCGAGAGGTTGAGAGATACCGTCTAGATATAGTCGGGCTCACCTCTACACATAGCCTGGGCTCTGAAACTCAGTCCTTAGAGAGGGGTTGGACTCTCTACCACTCTGGAGTTGCCCAAGGTGAGAGGCGGCGGGCTGGCGTGGGCTTACTCTTGAGCCCCCAGCTCAGCCGCCAAGTGTTGGAGTTCACCCCGGTGGACGAGAGGGTCATGTCCCTCCGCCTCCGGGTGGGGGACAGGTCTCTAACTGTGGTTTCGGCTTACGGGCCGAACAGCAGTTCGGAGTACCAGGCCTTCTTGGTGTCTCTCGAAGGGGTACTGGAAAGTGCCCCAACGGGGGACTCCATTGTCTTCCTGGGGGACTTCAATGCCCACGTGGGCAATGACAGTGGCACCTGGAGGGGTGTGATTGGTAGGAACGCCCCCCCTGATCTGAACCCGAGTGGTGTTTTGTTATTGGACTTCTGTGCTCGTCATAGTTTGTCCATAACGAACACCATGTTCGAGCACAAGGGTGTCCATCAATACACCTGGCATCAGGACGCCCTAGGCAGGAGGTCAATGATCGACTTTGTAGTTGTTTCAGGTGACCTTCGGCCCTGTGTCTTGGTCACAGTTGGGTGAAGAGAGGGGCGGAGCTGTCCACCGATCACTACCTGGTGGTGAGTTGGATTCGCTGGCGGGGAAGGAGGCCGGAAAGACTTGGAAGACCCAAACGTACTGTGAGGGTCTGCTGGGAACGTCTGGCTGAGCCCTCCGTCACGGAAGTCTTTAACTCCCACATCCGGGAGATCTTCAAACAGGTACCGAGGGAGGTTGGGGACATTGAGTCCGAGTGGACCATGTTTTCCGCCTCCATTGTCTCTGCTGCTGCTCGGAGCTGTGGTCGCAAGGTCTCTGGTGCCTGTCGCGGCGGTAACCCCAGAACCCGGTGGTGGACACCAGAAGTAAGGGATGCCGTCAAGCTGAAGAAGGAGTCCTACCAGGCCTGGCTGGCCTGCGGGACTCCAGAGGCAGCTGACAGGTACCGGCAGTCTAAGCGAGCTGCGGCCCGGACTGTTGCGGAGGCGAAAACTCGGTCCCGGGAGGAGTTCGGTGAGGCCATGGAGAAGGACTATCGGTTGGCCTCGAAGAAATTCTGGCAAACCATCCGGCGACTCAGGAGGGGAAAGCAGTTCTCCACAGGCACCGTTTTCAGTGCAGGTGGGGAGCTGTTGACTTCGACTGGGGACATTGTCGGGCGGTGGAAGGAGTACTTCGAGGATCTCCTCAATCCCACTGACACTTTTGAAGAAGTGGAGAATGAGGACTTTGGGGTGGGGCTGTCTATTACCCGGGCTGAAGTCACTGAGGAAGTCAACGAGCTCCTCGGTGGCAAGGCCCCGGGGGTGGATGAAGTCCGCCCTGAGCACCTCAAGTCTCTGGATGCTGTGGGAGTGTCTTGGCTGACACGTCTCTGCAGCATCGCGTGGCGGTCGGGAACCGTACCACTGGAATGGCAGACAGGGGTGGTGGTTCCCCTCTTTAAGAAGGGGGACCGGAGGGTGTGTTCCAACCATAGGGGAATTACACTCCTCAGCCTCCCTGGGAAAGTCTATGCCAGGGTACTGGAGAGGAGAGTCCGTCCGATAGTCGAACCTCGGATTCAGGAACAACAGTGTGGTTTCCGTCCCGGTCGTGGAACAGTGGACCAGCTCTACACCCTATCTAGGGTGCTGGAGGGTTTGTGGGAGTTCGCTCATCCAGTCCATATGTGTTTTGTGGATTTGGAGAAGGCGTTCGACCGCGTCCCCCGTGGCATCCTGTGGGGGGTGCTCTGGGAGTATGGGGTCCGGGGAGCCTTACTGAAGGCTGTCCGGTCTCTGTATGACCGGAGTAGGAGCTTGGTCCGCATAGCCAGCAGTAAGTCAGACCTGTTCCCGGTCCACGTTGGACTCCGGCAGGGCTGCCCTTTATCACCGGTTCTGTTCATAGTTTTTATGGACAGAATTTCTAGGCGCAGCCAGGGGCCGGAAGGGATCTGGTTTGGGGACCACAGGATTTCCTCTCTGCTTTTTGCAGATGATGTTGTCCTGTTGGCTTCATCGAACCGGGACCTCCAGCGTGCATTGGGGCGGTTTGCGGCCGAGTGTGAAGCGGCTGGGATGAGGGTCAGCACCACTAAATCTGAGGCCATGGTCCTTGACCGGAGAAAGGTAGTTTGCCATCTCTCGGTGGGTGGAGTGTCCTTGCCCCAGGTGGAGGAGTTTAAATACCTTGGGGTCTTGTTCACGAGTGAGGGAAGATCGGAGCGTGAGATTGGCAGGCGGATCGGAGCGGCGTCCGTAGTTATGCGGTCGCTCTATCGGTCCGTTGTGGTGAAGAGAGAGCTGAGCCGAAAAGCAAAGCTCTCAATTTACCGGTCGATCTACGTTCCAGTACTCACCTATGGTCATGAGCTATGGGTCATGACCGAAAGAACGAGGTCCCGAATACAAGCGGCTGAAATGAGCTTCCTCCGTAGGGTGGCTGGGCGCTCCCTTAGAGATAGGGTGAGAAGCTCGGTCACCCGCGGAGAGCTCGGAGTAGAACCGCTTCTCCTCCACATCGAAAGGAGCCAGTTGAGGTGGCTCGGGCATCTAGTCCGGATGCCTCCTGGACGCCTCCCTGGAGAGGTGTTCCGGGCATGTCCCACTGGGCGGAGGCCCCGGGGAAGACCCAGGACACGCTGGAGAGACTACGTCTCTCGGCTGGCCAGGGAACGTCTCGGGGTCCCCCCAGAGGAGCTGGAGGAAGTGGCTGGGATGAGGGAAGTCTGGGCATCTCTGCTCAGTCTGCTGCCCCCGCGACCCGGTCCCGGATAAGCGGAGGAAGATGGATGGATGGATGGATGGCAATGTTCAATCCTGTTTCTTCTAATCATAATTGGTACATTCCATTGTTCCATGTTTTTGGCATGTAAAATCTTTACCATAATTTTAGCTAACGTACAGTGTTCAAATGTTCAAGTCAATCAAAAAGTTTGATTGATCCCTGAAGGCTGACTCACAGGTCGTTCAAGGAAGTGTTTCCTGCAGCGGAAGAAAGCCTTGACTGAAGACACGTGTTTTTTTGTTGATGTTTTTAATTGTCCTGTTCAACAACTGAGCCAGCAGATAAGAGCAGAAGCTGAAGGCCTCTTGTGTTGGACTCATTTTATTGTAACAATAGGGGCTTATTAATCTCCTGACACACAAGGATACAGTGCATTCCACATTATTATGCAAATGATATATTTTCATGATTTTTCTAAATATTCAATGCAAATGATGGCATAATTTCACGTCACTAACCATTAGAGTAAAGAATAAATGTCACTGAACAAACCTCCTAAAGACAGCAATATTTTCTTCAAAAATAAAAAAAAAACAAAGTCACTGTTCCACGTTTTTACGCACAACAGAGTTCAACAACATTTGATAGATTTTAAAGAACTGAAAATGGTTATTTGTTGAATTTGCTGCATTAGGAGGTCATATTTCCTGAAATCTAAATCTATTCCAATCAAAAACATCTTCATAGGTCAAGTTACATTTGAAATAGAACCCCACACTTTGTAGCAGCTTTACTATTCTTGCATCCATTGAGCTTGCGATTTTTTTTTGAAAGTTTCTGTTTGGGTTTGTTTGCAGGATGTCAGAATATTCTCCCACCCTCCAATGATGAAGATGCTCCAAAGGTTCTGAATAGGGTTGATGTCAGGGGAGGATGGGGGCCACACCATCAGTTTATCTCCTTTTCTGTCCATAGCAGCCAATGATGCAGAGGTATTCCTTAGAGCATGAGATGGTGAATTGTTATGCATGAAGACAAACGGTTCTTCTTTTTGTACCACAGAAGAAGGTGGTCAGTCAGAAACTCCACCTACTTTTCAGAGGACATGACTCTACCACCTCCATGCTGATGTCACAGCCTTGTTGGGACGTGGTGGCCAAAATCCACCAACCATCCATTGGATTATCTGGATCATCCAGGGTTTCATGGCACTCATCAGTGGACTGTTTGAAAATGAGTCTTCATGCATGTCTGGGTCCACTGCAGCCGTTTCTGTTTGGGACTGTTGTTTAGGGGTTAGAAGGTTTAGGTAGAACTGCAGTCCTCTGGAGGATCCTCCACCTTGATGTTGGTGGGACTCCAGAGACTCCAGCAGCTTCAAACATGTGCTTGCTGCTTTGTAATGCTATTTCAGCAGCTGCTCTCTCAATCTGATGGATCTGTCTGGTAGAAACCTTCCTCATTCTGTCTTTATCTGCACCAACCCGTGTGTCTCTGAATCAGCCACAAATCTCTTCATAGTACGATAATCACGCTGAAGTTTCAGTCAAATATCAAAGGTTTTTATACCTTGTTTAAGGCATTTAACTACTTCATGCTTTTCAGCAGCAGAGATCCTTTTTCTTTCCCATATTACTTGAAAATATTGGTCTGTTTACTAATGTGGAACATCCTTCTTTAGTAGTTTTTATTTTAATTGAACTCACCTGTCAAACTAATAATTAAAGATGTCTGAGATTAATGTCAGTGACCCAAAGACACCAGAGACACAATATCATCCATGAGTTTAATTGAAAAACTGAAAATGATTTAATCTTTTTGATATTTAAATCCAATTTGCATAATAATTTGAAACACAGTATATTTGTGTAAACCTCTTTTGCATTTGAGACTAAACTTTATTCATGTTAATTATGTTTGTATACATTTCTTGTTGCCTTGAACGGAATAAAGGAGTGAGTAGGATGTTAGGAATTGGTTACAAAATTAAAGGGGGGTAAGGAAGTTCAAAGATGAATAAAAAGTAGGAGGGGTAGAAACACAATTATTATAACTGTCAGGTGTAGCTATTATTCCAAAGGGCGGGGACTGTCCAAAGTCACTCAAACATCATGTTACCATGTACAATATAGCTGACAAGCATATTCTTATGCATACAAAAAAACACATGTAAAGCATAAATCATTTTCTCCACTCATTGGCTCGCTCCCTGGGACAGATAATAAGCGGCCCCACCTTTCTTGAGCACACTTTAAAGGGCTCACAGTTTGGATGCCTATAAGATGAGGTGATTTCACAATGACTTGATGAACTGGGGTTGACTTACTCAGCAAGTGACCAACTGGTCAAGTACCATCCAGTTAATGAAGGCAGCCAGAGAGTAGAGGGTTCAGGTGAGGATGCTGGTGCAGCACAACACAAAATTAACCCCAGCAGATCACTAGTTTGTAAGTACTGAGGATGAACCCCACAATATCAAAGTGGAAAGACAGCCAATTATCCCTTTACCACAGCAGAGGAAGATTCCCACTGTGGAAAACATGCTGCAGTGGTGGGGGTTGACTCCTTTGTTTGGCTAAGTCAGAGAGTTTTCTTTCTCCTCTGCTGAAAAGGCTGTTACACCACAGCACCACGCCTTTGGCAGCTCTCATTTTATTTCATGTAAACTTGTATCCTAAAGCAACTCCTTCTGAGCAAGACTAAAAGTAGACCAACAGGATATAGCGAGTTTCTGTATATTTCCCAGCATGATGCTTGAGGTTTTATTGATGACAGGGTTTAAACTCTACAAGAGTCTAAGTTGCTGTTTGTTTGCTCTGTTGTAGAAAGCACCAGGTGTTGCAATCCGTAACATTTACCACTTTAACTTCAGGAGCTCTTGAGGTTCTCAGACTTCCATTATTTTTTGTCTGCGAGACACATAATCAGTTGTGTAACTCAACATCTTGGGGTGTTTCGGCCATTTATCACTATACACCCTCCGCTGAGGTAGGCCCATCACAGGTTGATCAAGCCTGGGTGTGTGTCTCGCTGTTAGTTGGTCATTTTTGTCCATGTAATGTCACTTCTACTCAGCCATGGCCAATGGCTCGTCCTCTCAGCCGTGTTGGTCAGTTCTTTGATAGCCTGTCTGTGTGCCCGTCCTCTGGGTCCAACTTCTCTGAGGAGCTAAGCAGTTGTCCTGGTGACAAAGCTCCTGCATCCCACCTCCACTGGGCACACCCTGGTATTACAGCCTCTGTCCTCTGCCTCAGCTGCTAAGTTGGAACAGCGTAGTTTCTTTCGCTCGTAAGCTTCGTCAAAGGAGTCCTCCCAGGGAACTGTCAGCTCTATGATGTAGGCAAGTCACCACAAATTAGACCAGAGGACAAAGTCTGGATGCAAAGTGGTTGCTGCAATCTCCGAAGGGAAGATAAGCCTCTGGTTTAAGTCGACTCGCATTTGCCAGTCCCTGGCTGCATTCAGAGGGGTTAGTTCAGAGTGGGAGGGATTACCGGACTCCTTGGCTTCTCCCATTCCCGGACAAATGGTGGTGGCTGCTGATGGGTTGGGCATTGATAAACACCTTCTTGCACTCAAGTGTAATGGCAAGACATCTCAAGACCTGGTTGTGTCTCCATGTATATCTGCCTTGCGTGAGGCTGGTCCAGCCAATAAGATGTGCTTTAATGTTGCAGTTGCAGAAGGATCTTTCCCAAGCCAAAGCTGCAGGTTTGTGGGAGAGGGCAGCACAGCGTAGGTGACTTGAACATTGTTGCTCAGCCTATTTGATTCCATGCTCCAAAGTTTGCTCCATGTAAGTTTCCTCCTTTCAACTCCCTCCCACCTTACCCATCGGCCCTGTTTTGCTTGCGTGACGGCTTTGGAGCATCTGCCTACTTCTTTTAGTTGGTGCACCTCCTCTATCACCATGGTTCGACGTTCTGCAGCATTGCTACAGCAAGGGTCCACTTCTTCCCGGTTGCTAGGACTGGAACTGCACTTCTCATTACTGGTCCTCGGGAGTCGGAGAGTGACGTGTCAAGCCTCACCTTGGTGCATTTAAATTCCTCAACCAGGCTAGAGACTGGTTGTTACAAGACTCAATCATTGTAATGTGTCTAAAACAAGTGAGCATAACACCTCACCTCATGGCAAAAAGGCCTTGGTTTGAATCCCTGGAGTAAGCATGTTCTCCTTGTGTATGTAATTTTTCGCACTCCGTTTTTATGTTACGATTCTTAACTGTCTGTTAGTGGTGAGTGTGGATGTGAGAGTGTGTTTGTGTGGTTGTGTATCTTTTGTGTGGCCCTGCAATGAACTGTCCAGGGTGTACCTGTCTTGGCCCAACAATAGGGTATGCCTCTATGACCCTGAACGAACCAAGTGAGTTTAGAAAATGAATAAATTGATCTACTGGGTCATTGACCTGGGATGCAAACATGAGTTTTCATTAAAATACATTGTTTCCCTTGTGCCAGTCCTACACACAGCCAACAGAACCATCCAACCGCTAGTGGTGCAAGAAAAAATGGTGAGCAATATTGTAGCTATCCAGATGTACAGTTTAGATCCAGATTCCAGCTCAGACGATCATGGATTTATTTGTCTGAGAGTGGATGATCAGAATGGATTGGAGCAGAGATTATGACCTGCCTGTTGTAGTTTGTACGTCACAAATATAAGCTTTTTCAAACAGCATTTTTTCATCTGCTTTTCATTCCCAATGATTGGAACAAAAAATACTCAGAAACGCAGTTTAGATCTTAAATTATTTTTTATTTTTCCTCCATCATTAGAAAAATGCTACAAGAACATGTTAAAACAACAAAAACACAATTTTCATTGGAGTGGGTCTGTAATGTTTGTGACCTTTTATAATACATGATATTTTAAAAACATCGATTCTTCATAAAACTTACTTCTATTTGTTAGAGTCTCCCAGCGCGGTCAGCAGCCATGCCTGCTCACTGATCACTAAGCTGAGAAAAAGCCTGAAGTCATTACTGCGATCATCTGGAAGACCCAAAGAAGCTCCTGCAAAGCCATACAGGCAGCCCTCCCTCACTGAGCGGTAAAAGCCAAAATGGGGCCATAACACATAAGGGATGGACACCAGAAAGAAAGAGGAACACGGTTCATTCTCTGAAAAGTCTTTGAGAAGAAAAGGAGCTTTAAACAAACACATTTTTAGGGAATTGGAACTTTGGTCAAACAATAAATAAGACAGGAAAACAGCTGACAAATCCATACTGCTTGTCTGAGTAAGCAGTTCCCTGCTAAAGGCTGCCTCACCAAAAGAAAGAACAACCCCAAACTAAAACAACAAAGCCCAGCAAAATGAGACTGCTGAGGACAAGGGAAGAAAAAGAGCTAAGGACAAGCCATGCTCCCCACCCCACCAGCTGCCCTTCCTACTGCTCTGCCCCTTTAGTTGAGACATCCTTTAGCTAATGAACCCAACAGGTCCTGATCTGGGAATTTTGGTCCACGCCTGCCAGGTGAACAGAGAGGAATGCAGCAGCAAGGCTTAACTTCAAAAAGACAGTAAAGACCAGCTGAACAGAACTGCTGAATGAAATCAAACCTCTTGACCTTTCTGACCCTAGGTGTTCAACCTAGCATGTACCCTAAAGAGGTGAGGAGGCTTTTGGACAAATTAGGAACTAGAAGATGATCAGAAGGAAACTGCAAAAGGAAACAGACTTTCACACAAATGCTGTGACAGAAAGTTAGACTTTGAGAAACGCTCCTCAGTAAAGTGTCAATCCAGATACAAATGTGATCCTAATAAAATTGGGAATATAAACCCCTACTGGATGTTGGAAGCGTTATCGCAAAAATTGAGAGCACTTGGAATAACGTTTTGGCCAGGGTTCCCATCTGAGTTAATATTTTCCAGATATTTTTTCTCCTTTTAGCAAAGAGGCTAAAAGGACCCCTCCCTGTCTGCACCTCTGGAATGAAAGGCCCCTCCCTCCCCGTCAGTGGGTTGCAAGGTCAGGCTTTGGCTCACACTGAAGCCCACATCTGCCTTTTTACCTGACAATCTGCTGATGTTTGGAATCTGTTGGCTAGCAGACAGCGTTAATGACCTGTTGACCCTCAAGGCATTTCACATGACATGACAGCAGAACCATCAGTCTCCTGTAAAGCCTCTGGATCAGTGTGAGTTTAGCTAAGATGCACGTTGACATGAAAAACTGAAATACAAATAGAAAGGTCATGAATTGAACCAACAACCTTCAGACTGTCTGATCGCTGTTTCATTCCTGCAACGTTAGTCTGAAAGTATTCTGTTTTAGAGAACATACAAAGAGGGCAGTGTGGCTGTCCAGATAACCGAGGAAAACTCTCAGCTGGAACTTCACCGTCTGTGCGGTGTGCCAATCACCTGACTGCAAACAGACATTGGAAATGACGACTTTCCCATCATCCTCTGGATTTCCATGACTGCAAGGGTGAAATGTGAATTCCACAGAAAAGTGAGGAGGAAGTGATGACGCAGGAGGGGGCCATCACTCAGCCACCTGTCACCAGCAGCTTTCACAGGCGTCTCCCACTTCCAGACAGACAGAAAAGGTTAACTCCGTGAATTTAGCATGCAGCTGAAAACAATGTTAGGTGAAGTTTTCCAGTGAATAACCATTTTGTGTGAACGTGTATGTACATTGTGGCTGTAAAGCCCTTTGGGCCCCAATGAAGGTAGAAAAACACGGTACTGTATATCAAACTAAACAAATGGATCTTCGAAGTAGATATTCTCTGAACTTGCTGGTCGGCAAGCAGGAAGCTTTTTCTTACCCAAGAGCCTTTTTGGCGTTACCTTTGACCAGAGGTGCAAAGTAGTGCTGGTTTTTACCGGTATTTTCCTTTTTAGTAACTTTCAAAGAAATGTCTCTTTACTTGGGTAGATTTATGTTAAGGAACTAATACCCCTTCTCATCTTCATTAGGCTACTTAGATATGTTGGTTCAGTTAATAAATAAATTGCTGATGTATTCAGTGGGGAAAAGAGTCAGAGCCATATCTAATGTAACACAAACAGTAAACTTCCCCACTTGTAATGATCAGAAACACAGGGATGTTCATTTTCCCTCTTTTAATTCCAAGTCACATTCAGCCTCTGAACTTCCTGTTCCTGAATTAGACACAAACTAAGGAGTAAAAAACAAACATTGCAGCTCCAAAAACCACTTGCAGAAAAGACCAATTCTTAACCGACTCCTGTGTTAACAACTCAAATTTCACAACAAACAAACCAGTAAACGTTCATGCATTCATGTAGATATGTACATGTATCTATATGTACCTACAGGTACACGGGGCGGGGGAATGGGCCATTTTTCGTTTTAGAGCTAAATTTTGTACATATTTAGAGGCCTGTCTTTTGATAGAACTGTTTCTTTCCAAATCACATAGTCTGCTATTGTCTGAACGCTCATTTTCTGTAGAGATCTAAGTGTTGTGTCCATTGATAATAGGGAGCTTATCCCTGCCTTTCCTCAGCATTCTCAAAGCTTTCTCCCCATCCCCTGGTGGATCTGTTCTAATTAAGGAGAGGCTTTTGTGGTTAAAAACATATTCAGCTGCATCAAAGTTGGCTGTGAACTGCCCCAACACATGCTGAAGGTCATGGCCTGATAAAGCCAAATGGGCAACATCATCTGGAAAAGTGGAGATCAAATCAGACTGATGAAGCTATTTGGATGAGTGGTAAAACATTTAAAGAAAGATGGTTTTAAGTCCAGATACACTGACTCAACTTCAAGACAGCATCTGGATAAATGAAAACCATATTTTGGAGGGACTTCCAGATCCCACCTGCACTACAATATGTCCTCGACCGTACCCACAAACTACTGACAAAACTTCCCCCTACCCAGCCTTCTTTTTTTAACCCTGGTCCTGACCAGGGGCCTCATTTATAAAACTTTGCGTAGGATTTGCGTCAGAAGTGGCGTACGGATGAAACATAGGACGTGCGTGCGCACAAAAATATTCGGATTTATAAAACCGTGCGCACGCACATCCTACGCATCTTTCCCTTTATAAATCACAACCGATTCTAAATGCAGGGCAGCTTTTGGGGCTTCATGACACGCCCATAGTTGCCCATAAATAGTCCGCGAAACGCCCACAAATGAATATTCATTGATTCGGAAATCATGGCACTCACAGAGAGGAAATCAAAAAAAACGTGACTTCACTCAATGTGAAGTAGAAGTTATCGTTGGCGAGGTGGAAAAGAGGAGAAAAGTGTTGTTTGGAGGGCACAGTGTGGGCATTACTAATGCCGAAAAGGCACGTGAGTGGCAGACGGCGGCAGACGCCGTAAATGCTGTAGCCTCACAACCTCGGACCGTGAAAAGAAATGGTCGGACATCAATCAAAGTCGAGCCAAAAAACGTCTAGCGCTCCATCGCCATAGTGTCTCCTTGCCACGGGGGGGGGGGGGGGGGGGGGGGGGGGCAACGGAGCGCCAGATGTACCGGGTGACACGCGTGGTTCCTCCGAGTGCTCTTCTGTAACGCCGGGCCCAAAAGCCCGCAGAGGTCCAAGAGGAGATTAGGAAGTGGGAACCGGCTCATTAGCCACTCGTCCTCATTTTCCAGCAAGTCTTCTTGCTGTCTAAAGATGCGTTCACTCTCCGAATTCTTCCATTTGCCACATCTTCTAAGGGCGCAAGATCAGCCATTGTGCGTCATTACGCATTGTGATGGGGCATTTTATTTCCCCTCCATTTAATTACATCTGACAAGCTACAGATGTCGGTAATAATCTACGTGGAAATGGGAAATTGTTCAGCGCAAATGTAATTTCTTGTTGCTTTCTGAATGGTTGAGACATACGCCATACATTGTTTCATCAAAAATAAAAACAAACTTAAGGCATATGTATGAATACCATAATTCCATAGCTTATGAAGAAATGTTTTAATATGAAAACAACTTTCCCCAGTGGACAATTAATACGTCTGTCCGTCCGTCCGCACGCCCGCACCTATATCTGCTCCACCAGACGGACACACTGACGAGAATGTCGGTTTTGTACATTATTTCGTTCTGTTAACTATATTATTTATGAGGATGAATTGCACAACATGCCAATATTGCAGAACATATTTCACTTTTCTTTTTGCAAATAATTGTTCATTTGAATTTCTGTTGTAATTTTCGTTTGATTTTTTTATTTGTTTCACTGCTGATTGATCAAACGGGTGTTGGTGTAGCTGTTAATTGTCAGACTTGCTTTGTGAAGTTTTCATGTTATTTCTGAGAGGCAGGATTGTCATTTTCACTTTCACGTGTTTCTTCCATCTGCCGACGGTGTCGCCGTTTCTCATTTCACCCGTTTTTGTGCGTACGCCTGGGTCAGAGCTTGCGTGAAGGACCGCACATTTTCCCGTCAAGTTTGATTTTTATAAATCTCAACTACTGCGTAGAGAGTGGCGTACGCCTTCTTTTGTGCGTACGCAACGTTTATAAATGAGGCCCCTGAACCCTAAACTTAACCCTAACAGAAGCTGGAGAAAGTATGGTGCACTGGGGTTCTGTCCTCTACTCTACTCTACTCTACTCACTTCCCCAGGAGTGGGACAGAGTTTTTTTTAGGAGTTTTTTCTTAATGCGAAGGAGGGTCTAAGGACAGAGATGCCAGTTTAGTTTAGTCAGTTTAGTTTAGTTTGGCCAGTACATATTGAATTCTATGACTTCATGTTCTTTATGATTTCATGTTTATTATACAATTACCGGTATGAAGCCCATTGAGACGAGTATTGTTGTAATGTTGGGCTATATAAATAAAATTGAATTGAATTGAACCTTCACCAACAAATTGTAGTTGAAAGAACAAAATTTGCTCATTATCTCATAGTTTTGTTTTACTGGTTCTGTCCAGGGTGTTTCCCGCCATCACCCAACTGTAGCTAAGATTGACTCCAACCATTTTATTGAACCCAAAAGGGATTCAGCCGTTTCGGAAACTTGATAGATGGTTGTATAAACCCAAGACAATCACTCAGATTTGTTTTTCGTGTTGCTCAGTCTCCTTCTTTGTCTTACGATTCTCTCTCTAGTAGTTGTGATTCTCTGATAAATGGCAGTCTTACTCAAGCAGATGTGTGTTGGCATGCATTAATGGGTATTTCTGCAGCTCATTCCAGCAACAAATCCATGAGAATAAAAAGCATGGAACCTCAAAGAATCTGGGCCTCTGAGTCCTGCCATGGTCAGTTTTATCCACGCTAAAGATGAAACACTGAAGCAAACTGTTTCTCTGAGTGCTTTATCATCTAAAGAGTCTGTTCATATTAAATGTGGGGAATGGAGCTCTTTGTTATAAAGGGCTGTTTCTCTGCGGTCCCTTGTGAGGTTTCAGTTGCAGAACAAGACTGAGGGGGTGCAGGAGTTATGTAAGCACGAGCTGTTGTGTAACAGGGAGGGAATTTAGCTGTTGTCCTTGTGAGACAAGTCTTTACAGGACAGAATTGAAGGTGTTCAGGGCAGTTTGTGTGTAAAAGAACTGAAACTCTTTTCTCACTGTTGAAGGTTTCATTCTTCCCTATTTCTTTTATCTTCATTCATGTAATTATTCATGATGTTGTTTTCAGTCTGTCTGGTTTGAGCCTTAAGAATTTCCCCTCTGTATTTTCATCACCCACATGCCTTTTTTTCTCTTTACAAAGAAGTATGAAGACCTGAGACGACTTTTGACCACATCTCGTCAAATGTTCTGGAATGGGAATGTTTTGTCTGAAGAACTTAAATTGATTAGGTGAGCTTTATTAAGCATTTATGAGCTACACCCTACAGCTCTTCCTGTCTGCTTTCTGAGTGTGACTTTTGTGGTGAACTGTTTCTGTGTTACCTTTGCTTCTCACGGTAACCGCTCTCACATCCGTTATTCTCCCGACTGTCGGCCTGTGGTTTAATGGGCCTCGGAGGACGGGGGCCACTCTACTGACTCCCTGTTTGTGCAGGTGTAGAACATTCAAGGCACACCGCCCTTCAGAGTATTTTAGAGGTGCTTTTTACAGATGCTTATCCTGCAGTTTTTGCAGGGGCTGCACATATGTGGCAGTCAGAGGGGCAGCCCAGAAAAGGCATTTCCTTTTAGGCGTTACTGTTAAACGGAGCAGTTTAGGGTTTAAAGCCGAGTCAAACGCATCATAACAGCAAACATTCAAGCTGGACTAGAAAGACATCACAATGACAGATAACAGCTTGTTTAAAATTAAGAATACACAAGTAATTTAAAAATACCTCCTTAACTAGTTAGTTACGTTGTACTTTACAAAGTTAGTGCCTTGTTAGCCATGACTACATGCATTTGTTTGAATTTGAAACATCTGACACAAGTCAGGGCAGAGCGATGTGTCTCACTGTGAAACATCCACAGTTCTTTGACGTCCTGTCTGTCTGGTGGGGGAATAAAGCTCATTGGTCAGTGATGATGTTTCCAGATATTCCGATTGGTGAAATTCATCAGATCATTTTTTGCAATGCAATGAATACAGTCTGTGATTTCTTTATTTTATGTAACAATGTGCCTTGGCAATGAGTCCTACAATTGAAAAGCTGATCTTTTACCTTTTTAAATAGTGCCAGAGGAACCCACTTGAGCAACGGTGAACGTTACACTCATTAAATCTTTTCCAAAACTCTGCAACTGATTCTGTGATTGACTTTAGTTTGGTGTTTGTGGTTTGAATATTGAAGTGTGCAGAAATAGGATATTTTGGAATTTCACAGTTCCTTCATGAAGCAAAGAGGAGCCTCAGCAGTTTCTAGAAGTACCACACATTGACACAGTGGCCTGGCTCCTCCTCCTCACCCCCCCCCCCCCCCCTAGTTTTTTTTTTTTTTACTGGTCAAACTGCTGTGGAATAAAGATCTGTTTTCTTATTTTTCAACCTTTATAATTTTTTCAAAAGTCTTGACAGAAATAAAGTTAGCCTGTAGCCATCTCTTGTCTTGGTGGAATTGTGCTTTGGAAGGCCAAGTGCCTTATGGTGATTACTTGATATATTTGTAGATATTCAAATGGATAAGTCTTTGCATGCCAGATTTTATTATTACAAAAGGCCTTTTCAGTTCAAACCCAAAATACAATACTTACCATTTAGTTTTTGCCAAAATCCAGACTTTCAGATCTGTAGTATCCACTTTGCTCAGATTTCTACCCCCAACTCAAAATTGGAAAAAAAGCACAAACAGGGCCAAAGCTCGGCATTTGCTAACCTGTCATTGAATAGTCGGCAACACACAGCAGAAATCCCTCCCACCAGTCAAAAATGTGTCAGATTTGTAACCACAAAAAACAGGATTTGCAAAAGAGAGAGCAACTGCAACTTCAACAAGTTTGAGTGAATAAAAATTAAAACAAGTTAAGATGAAAACAAAGCATGGATGATGGAAAGAAACAAGAGAAGAATAGTTTATTACAGAAAGATTTATTATCTATAGTACTGTAGATTTTTCTCCTTAAACTCCTTACTTTTAAATGAAAAAGATTTATCACAAATAAAACTCCATATTCTTCTACCATCAGTCTTCACAAGTATCCCTGGCATCAACAGGACATCCAAGATTAGGATCAGGACTCCTGGCTGATCATCCCATCCTCATCTTCCCATATATAGGGTTCTTCTAGAAAAGTTTTTAGGGGTTTTTCCTGTTGGAATAATGTATATAAGTTATCTCATATTTGCTCTTTTATGCATCACCTAGCTACATATAGGTGATATAATCATGTTTGCAGAAGTGTCTGTGTCCAACTCTGTTTCACAGGAAGGTGGAGGTGAAACCCTTGGGAGAAAACCTTTATCTTTACGTCTTTCCAGCATCTTCCTGCAACTTGCGTGTTAGCTATGTCTAGAATGAATCGAAGGACGCTCTGTGTTAATTATCTGTGAGAAAAGGCTTTGCAGGTCCAGAGATGATGTGGGAGGGCTGAGAAAAGATAAACATGTCGTAATGCATGTTTTCTGATAGCGCTGCAGCTGCGTTCTGTTTCCCCTCCTTAGAGCTCAGCGCATATGTAAATTAGGGAAACCCCAAAACAACTTAATAAAAAAGGAAGAGCAGCAGAATATGCACCATGAGTGGAGAGAGATTGTTTACTGGGTAGATCTCTGTCTGCTCTCCTCGTAAAGGTACCTCTGTTGGACTTTCTTTCCTTTTTAAATTGTTAAATTGTTATGATGTTGCAAGTTGAATTCCAACATTTCCTTACCGCGAAAGGGGGGTCTAAGGGCAGGAATGCCCAGTTTAGTTAGTCTATTTAGTTAAAGTTTTAGTACTATCCTATTGAAATCTATGCATTTATGATCCTTTTTGATTGTATGTTTACTTTACAATTACCGGTACAAAGTCCATTGAGACGACTGTTGTTGTGAATTTGGGTTATATAAATAAAACTGAATTGAATTGAAAAGGGGAACCACCACCCCAGTTTAGTGGTACTGTCCCTGACTGCCAAATGATGCTGCAAGGATGTACCAGCCAAGACAATTCCACAGCATCCAGACCTCAGATACTCGGGGTAGACTTCATCCTCCCCATCTTGCTACCTAGGAGCTCTTTGACTACCTTGATGATTTTAGCCACCAGGATGATGGACAGACCCATCCCAGAGACCCCAGCATCTGCTTTCTCAACAGAAGGCGAGTCAGCAGGGCTGAGAAGATCCTCAAAGTATTCCTTCCGTCCCCCAACAATATTCACAGTCAAAGTTAACATCTCCCCAACCGGCACTGAAAATAGTGCATGTGGAAAACTGCTGGATGGCTTACCAGAATTTCTTTGAGACCAACCAGTAGTTCTTCTCCATCGGCTCATCAAACCTCTACCAAGACCAAGTTAATGCATCCACAACAGCCCGGAGACCACAGCTCACTTAGACAGCTGGTACCTGTCAGCTGCCTCAGGTGTCCCACATGTCAGTCAGGCTAGGTTGAAATCCTTCTTCAGCTTGACAGTATCATCCCTTGTGTCTGGTGTCCACTCCCGGGTTTTGGGAATTTCACCAAGGCCGAGACCAAAGTTTTTGCGGTCACAGCGACAAACAGCTGCACAGACAGTACAGATGGAGAACACGGTCCATTTGGACCTAATGTCCCCAGCCTTCCTCTGTAACGGTTTCAAGTTCTCCCAGATGTGGTGATTGAGAACCTTATGTTTGGGTCTGCCAAATCTTTCCATCATCTTACCCCACCAGCAAATCTAACTCAGTATCGGTTTACAGACCAGTGGACAGCTCTGCCCCTTCTTTTACCTGAGTGTCCAAGACACATGACCGAAGGTCATCTGAAAAGACTGCAAAGCCAATCATCAACCTGCTACTTAGGCTGTTGTGGGTGCCACGTGCACTGATGGACAGCCTTGCACTCAAGAATGGTGTTTCTTTTTGACAAACAATGATGAGCACACAAGTCCAACGACAAAACACTGCTCAGATTCAGATCGGGAAGGCTATTCCCTCCAATCACACCTTTTTGGTTGTTGTTGATGTCCCTCAGCAGGACTGTGGAGTTCCTTGTTGGCACGCTTTCCATTCCCTCCGAAACCAAGAAAGCTGGTACTCTGAAATGCTGATCACCTGAAGGGACACAACCCGTGCACTTGGCAGCAGAGCTGGGGACTCATAAGTAAGCCCACACCAACTCGCTGCCTCTCACTATGAGCAACTTCAGAATGATAAAATCCAACCCCTCTCAAGGGATTGAGTTTCAGAGCCCAGGCTGTGTGTGGAGGTTAGCCCCACTAGATCTTGCTGGACGGTATTTCTCAACCTCCTGCACAAGCTCAGGCTCCTGTGGAAGGCAGAGAGGTGACATTTCCAGAAGCCAAGTTCCATGACTGCAGCTTGGGTCTTCAACTGCTACTTCTCCTGCACGATGTGGGTCTATGGGGAGTAGACCAAGGGGAGGATGAGCCCACATCATTACTTAAAGCTGTCCCCAACAGGGGCCTGTGAGAAGGGCCCAATGTGTGCCAAGAATATCATTTGAGTTCCTGTTGTCTTTCTATCAGCTGCAACCAGTCTGGCCATTCTCCCCTGACCTCTGGCATCAACAAAGCATTTCCATCCACAGAACTGCTGTTCACTGGATATTGTCTCTTTTTTGGACCATTCTCTATAAATCCTGTAGTTGGTTGTGGGTGAAAAAATGGGTGGAAGAACACCAACGACCATATCACGTTCAAAGTCACCTCAATCCCCTTTCTTTCCAGTTCTGATGCTCGGTTTGAACTGCAGCAGTTCGTTTCGACCAACTACATGCCTAAATGGATTGACTTGCTGCCATGTGATTGGCTGATTGCAAAATCTGCGTTAATGAGCAATGGCCGGGGAGTGTAGTTTACAAATGAATGGAGAGAATGACTGGGGGTTACTTCAGGAGATATTGTTATAAAGTCCCACTCTGATCATCTTCTGATCTATTTTCAAAGCGTTCCCAGTGGTCTATTAATTATGATAATAGTGTTTTTGGCAAAAATCTAAAAGCCTGTGTTGTTTAGGACATAGTTTCTGCAGAGCAGCAGTAGTATATTAGAAAGTCACCTCTGAGTTGTGGGCGGGACTGTTAACGCAGAATGAACCCACCCCCCTTCCATCAGTTTACGCTTTGCCCCGCTAGTTTTCAGCTTCTCACAACCCCAAGCTAACATTAGCGGTGCAACAAAAATGGTGAGCAAAACCGTATCTATCCAGTTGTACAGTTTAGATCCAGATTCCAGCTCAGACAAGAAAAACAAAGACATTCTTGGATCTATTTGTTTGAAAGTGGATGATCAGAATGGAGCAGAGCAGGAAGACTGTGGCTCAACAACTGTGGCAGCTGCATCAAGCCACAAGCTTTTTCCAACTGCAGTTTTTTATCTGGTCCTGATTCACATTAAATTAAATAAAGAAATACTCAGCAATGCAGTTTTACTCTCAATTTTTTTTACAAATGTCTAAAAGTACATGTTAAAACACCAAAAACATTCTTTTCACGGATTGGGTCTTGAAGAGATTGCATTTATTTTGACATAAGAAGTGTACTGGACATACCCCAACTTAAAACACAGAAAACTCTGGAAGGGTTGGAGGGTGGAGGAATTCTTATGATAGACATTTGGGTGTTCGTAATACTCCACCTGTCTGGGTAAAGTCCTGTGCTGCATTGTATCAGATGGTTTTAAGCTCAAGACATAAAAGGGATGCTTGAGATCAGTTGGGTCAGGTTAGACCAGAGACTTAGCATTAGAACCCTTTATAAACAACCAAACCTCTGACACATGACATGTACCTCATGAGGCACAGACCAGAGGCATCTAATGTAGATGGTAATAGTGTAGCTGTGCAATACTTTTTCATGGAGCCCACAGCTGAACACTGAGATAAATGCCACACAAGTTAGGGTCATGATGTCTCTGTAGTCACAGTTAGAGGAGGCTTGGTGAGAATTGTTGAAGCAGTGCAAAACTTGCTCCAGGCTCTTCTTTCACAGCTCTATTTCAATGATATGAAAGGCTTGGTGTCATCTACCTACAGCTCAGCACAAACCTCAATTATTATGTGGGGCAGTTGTGGTGCAGAGGTAGAGTTGGCGCCAGTGTTTGGCAGCAGAGCCGCCATCAGTGTGTGAATGTGTGACTGTGACTGCGCTTTGGGCCTTCTAAGAAGGTAATTAAACGTCATAAAAGCAGAAGACATTTAACAATAATTTCTCTTTCATGATCTGCTGTCCTGGTTTTCCTTCCATGTCTACCCCTAAGAATTGAAAATGCACAAAAAGGAGTAAAAGTTAACATTAACATCCATGAAAAATGGCGCGAACCTTAACCAGTTCCCAAGAAACAGCGCACAGTGGCACATTTAGAGCGGCAAAAACACAACACAAACTATGGAAAACTGGCATTGAACAATTTCTGTTTTCATTAGTTCTATTTGCAACAAACTAACAACCAATTTATTGAATAACACAATGACATAGGACGGAACCGGGGGGAGAGCATGTCTTACTTCAGCCACAGTTGTCTAGGCGGGCATCCTCATCAGCGCCGTGGCGTGCAGACAGACTAATGTCCAGGCAGGAATGTTTACAAAACCAACTATTCACTCTGATTTGGGTGGAATTAAACCATCTGAAACCAAACTCCTGCTACAATTAAATCCCAATTCACGCATATACGTGCGTTTACATAGATTATTTATGGGAAGTGGTCGCTTGAGCTGAGGCTGATGTGAATGTAGCATCAGACTAACAGTTAAAGGCTGAGTGTGTCGTGCATATAAAGGGACATACACTGCAGGACTGAATTTGTTTACTGATTTCTTTGTGTCCCACCTCTCCCTCTTGGTGCCTGGATGATAAAATGGTGGCCAAAGCCTTCACTTCCTCTTTATGAGGGTTGGGCACAGGGAAGGGTTTGGATTTGTTTGTTTACCTTTTGGTTTGTAGTGATTTGAGTTGCTTCTTATTTTATGTGTATTTGTTTATTAAGTAATTTTAAATATAAAGTTTCTAAGAAACCTGTGTCTTTTGTTGTGTCTGTTCTTTTTGTCTGGTTAAACATGTCAATGATTGATACTGATTAGCATCAAAAATAAAGTTCTTCCTTTGACCTATACCCATCACTCACATCAATTTACATCCTTCTTAAAGCAAGCACACACACACTGTACGCTGTGATTCTACTTTGGCATGAAGTAGGTTGGGAAATGTAAAAGAAAACAAACAGGATTCCAGAGCGGTGTGGTGTGGCGTGAGGCCGCTGGACTGAAACACAAAGAGAGGCCTGTCTGCAGCGTGCAGAAGCATTCCAGCTCACAGAGCAGACTCTGCACCTTTGTTGACATAAGCTACTTTAGAATGTTTGTGCCATAGCTTTTGACCACTTGATTAAAAATATTGTTTGATGCTGAGTCCCAGTTCAGACTGGATTGAGCAGAACAGCATGCTCCTGGATGAAGAGAGGGCTCTGATGAAAAGGAACTCACCTGGCTGTTTACCTGCAGCACCAAGCCACAAGAGCAAAACTAAAGAACAACATCCAGCTAGCAGTTATTCTAAAGTATGGCACATTTGACTTTTGGCTGCTTTACTTACCTGCTGGAAGTGGTAAAGCTCTGGTCTTCATTGAATGCTCATTCCCATCAGTTTCACCTCTTCTCTGCAGAGAGATGCTGCTGCTCGGATATTCGTCAGCAGGTCCACGGTGAAACCATGTTGTGGTGTAGGTATGGGACAGAAAACCCTTGTATACAGTGATGGCCCGGCAAAACAACAGAGGGCAGTTTGGGGTGCCCATAAACATTTGTTTCATGTAGCTTAGGTAGTACTCTGGAAGGCAGATTTGATAGGACTTCCTATCTCAAATCAAATCATCAACAAATATAAGTCAACAGTACAAACATATATAATGATGTAGACATTTTGATTCATTTGCTTTATTAAATGAGGGCAGTGTGGCTGTTTTTAGTGCAGGTTTAAATGATGCAGTGCTTTGTAAATCTTAAATAAAACCTAAAGTAGATCTGGTTTGGTCAAATAAATCATTCTTTCAGAAACTTTTCATTTTGATGCAGTTTTTCTAGTGTCTGTCATCACACAAAGGGCCGTAATCTGCCATGTTCTGGACTCATGTTTAGACAAGCCCACAGATCAGATGAAAATCCACATTTGCCAAGAAAAATGCAGACCTGTGGATGTGACCCAGTCCTTCTCCTCTGCTGAGACCATGCAGACGCCCTAAAACTATTTCTTCAACAGCTTCACTGAAGGCCCGGTGGAGCTGCCCACTGGGGCAACAGTAGCAGACTGTGGCAGCACTGGGAAGCTGCCAGGCCTGATGTGTTACCTTGTGTGTGCGCTCAGGCGTGTGAAGTGAGCTGTCGGGAAAAGAGAGCAAATGTTCTTGCCAAATATGCCCCAGATAAATAAAAGTCAGAAGCAGGGGTCTATACTGGGATGTAAAAAGAAAAAGCTTGATGTGGTGAAACCATTTTTGGAATTTGAGAGTAGCAAAAAGACAGAAAGGTGGGATGGTCCTAATAAAGATCCTGTTAAACTGTCTTGGTCATTTTTTTTATTTAATCTCCCTCCCATAGCTACAGAAACCAGACCAGGGGCCTGTTTCAGAAAGGAGGTTAAGTGTAAACTCTGAGTGCGTTAACCCTGAAATCAGGGAAACCCTGGGTTTTCCGTTTCAGAATGGGAGGTTTGTTAAACCAGAGAAAGCAGAGTAAGTCAAACCCGTTTCTGAAAGAGAGGTAACTTATACTCGGAGTCAGTGTCCATGGTTACTTACGCTGTGAACCTAACCTGGTCGGGAGCAGGTTTTATTCTCCAAACTCAAAGTTTCTGCCGGTCCCCTCCCCTTTTTAAAGACGAAGCAGTATTTTTCGCTTTAACCTTTATTGCCCACATTTCCGTCACACAGAGACAAGTGACAAGAATGGCTTGTCCTTTTTTGGAGGACCCAATAGACGAGGAGGCTGCATTAATAGAGAATTACATTTACGTCGTACGAGGATTTTGAGACATAGACTCGATTTTTTGTCATTTCCCCATACGTTTTTGTTTGAGCGTTACCGTTTTTCGTTGCAGTCAATTACATATATACAATGAAAACAACATTAGGTATGTATTGCTATGTAGATGTTTCATATGTCAAATATTGTCAACAAAGCCTACATCCATGACATGCTCAAATTTGACCTGATTGAATTATGTTTTTATACTTCATTTTTAGCTGCTGCCATGTTCTTTTAATTCCTGCAGGATTGCATCTACATGAAAATGAAATCAGGGACATTGAATTAGATTAATGTAACAATTACTTTTTGGAAACACAATTTGCTAGCACTGCTTACTTTCTTAATCCCATATAAACCACTTGGTCAATACAAGGGTAGACAAAAGTTCACTTTTAAAAACACAATTGCATGTATTAATATTAAACTGACCAACGTTTGCAAGAGGGGAAGGTTAACAAAAAAGTCCTCTAAACATTACAGACGTTAAATGCATTTTCCCCCAGATTGGTTCTGTACACTATGCAGCATTTCATGCAATTACACCAGGAATAACACTTCAAAAGTACACCTAAATATCACCATTTTTTATTTCAGTCCTTACGCTATTTAAAAAGTTATTGCAGCCAATATTTTATAACAATTATTTAAATGCAAACTTAGGCATAAACTTGAGCAGCTATGTTTTCCCACGCTCACTGTCTCTGTTTTGCAGATGCAGCGGTGTTGCTTTTCTTCTGGAATATGTGCTCATATTCACTGTAACTCTGCAGCAGCTCGTCAAGTTCAGCTGGCGAAAAATACGCAGACCTCTTTTTTTCCACGGTTGCCATGGTGACTCGTAATATCTGCGCTCCATTGATAATGGCTTCTTATAGTCGCGGTGCGGACGCTTAACTTTGAATCAGTCCACTCAGAGTTGATTGACCTAACTCCGATCAGCTGCTCTGAAACAGAAAACTGGTCCCAGGTCACCACACAACATGATACATTAGACTCAGAGCAGCTTAACTCCTGGTTGAGGTCAAAATTACTTTAGGAGACAGAAGTCTTTGTTTTTTAAGTGAATAATAACATTTCATGGTAACATAATTATATTTTTAAAAATAAATTAATAAAAAGTTTAATTAGAAATCTTCTTGTTTTTAAATAAAAGCTGCAACCAAACCATCTCTATAAAGTCCCACTCCAATCATCTTTTGATCAATTTTTAAAGTCTTTCCTAATTATTTATTCCTATGATGTATTTTTTTTTTTTAAACTGTTTCGTTTTCATAGTTTGTGCAGCGTAGCAGGAGTTGGGGGCGGGATTGTTGACATGGAGTAAGCCTGTGTTCATTTCCCATCATCCCTTTGTTTACACGCTCCCCTGCTAGCTTACAGCCCCTCACAACCCCAAGCTAACGTTGCCCGTGTCACAAAACTGGCAAGCAAATTTGCAGCAATCCTGCCATCCAGTTTGTACAGAAGAACTACAAGATTTCATCTGCTCCTGATTCACCTTCATTTAAATAAAGAAGTACTCAGAAACACAGTTTTAATCTAAGTTTTCTCCATGTATGTTCTCTGTTATGAGAAAAACACCAAAAAAACAACAATTTTCATGGGAGTGGGTCTTTAACTCTGTGGTGGTCATGGTTCAGAGGTAGAGTGGTCAACCTCTGATCAGAGTCTTTAGGCTGTCATTAAAAATGGGTGAGAAATATTGACATCCACGTGTTGTTTGATTGTGCACGAGTGATTCCACAGACTGGGTATCTTTTTGACTCTGCCATGTTGTTGTGTTCATGTCTTCAGGAATAATCCAATGATTAATTCAGGCTGCAGGTACAATTTGTGCACAGGCTGGGGAGCGATTTTCATCCGTATTTCATGGAGGAGAGAATTTTATCCACACAAGAAATGACTGGAAAAACCCAACACAGCCGAATTCCTCTACATGTTGTCTAAGCCCCCCAGTTAGGATGGGAGGTAGAGGAGGAGGAGGAGAAATTCTGGCAGGAGATAGGTGAGGAGATCCAGGGGATCTCTAGAGGGGAGAGATGGGATTGGAGCAGACTTTGATGGACATGTGGGTGAAGGACACAGAGGAGATGAGGAAGTGGTGGAGAGGATAGGAGAACAATGGTGGTGGACTGTGATGAAAGAATGGCAATGAGTACATGGGTAGAGACATTACATGCTGCATAAAATATGAAAGAGATAATACAGTTGGACATTAGATCATTATACATGTTTTCTCAATGAAATACTGCTAAAGATGGTTTTGCTGACATCTAAACTTGCCACTCACTGAGCATGCAATCTTCAGGGATGTCTGGAGTTGTGAGGACAACATGAGTCGCTGCACCACAGAAACTTTGATTTAGGATTCAAATATTTTCTGTCCTGCGTTAGTATTAGAAGACTAATAAATACTGATGAGGCACAGCTGGTACTGAGTGGATGACATCTGACAGAAGGACAGAAAAAGTCATCAAACTAAGTTTTTGCTTCTTTGTTTGTTCTAATTTAAGACTGTCTGGGGGGTATTCCAGAAAGCAGGTTATGCTAGCTCTCACGGTAAGTTTGAGGCTAAGGAAGTTGATAACCTCAGCTTTCGGTTCCAGAAATGGAGGTATGTTTCAGGGTATGTCAAGTTGCCATAGCAACTCATGCTCTGAACATAAGCTGGTCTGGAGCAGGTTTAGTTGAAGCTTAGTTTGTTTTCAGAGAGGTGAAACAGCATGGCGTGTCCATTTGAAGATGATTTAGTGGATGAAGAAGCTCAGATAATACTTTTTCCACCATGAGAGGGTGATAAGACCACATATGGATGTTGGAAAAATAAACTTTATACTTTGATCTAACTTAATTATTTGCTTCAGTTAAGATAAATCATTTTTTTGTTAGGTCACCTTAAAAATAACACGTAGTTTTAAGACATTTAACTTACTTTCATTCAAATTAATTCAATTAAGTAGGTGTAACTTTGGTGCTGCTGTTAGATCGGCACCGCAAGGGATTCTGGGATACCGTTCCTTTTGCCTGTCTGGACGGATTTTGGTTTAAGTGTGGCTTTTTGACCAAATGCGTGTAGTTGTTTAGCTGTTTTACTGTGTTTTGCTGAGTTATTTTGTCCTACTTTGCATAAGTCTCCAGGAGTGAGATGAGTTTATATAGCACCCCTACTGATAAACAATATGATATGTTTGGAAATTTCCTAAATGAGTGCATGCTCTGAGTGCATACTACCTTGACCTTTTAATTGTTATAAAAATGAGCATATCTGCAGGCTCAAACTTAGACATATGAGAGTTCAAGAATTATAATTCATTAAAATGGAAAAAATAGTAATTGAATTGGAGTAATATGACATTTAGTTAGATAAATATGTAAATTTGAGTTGTATAAACAATTATTGTGTTTTATAGACGTAAGAAATTAGGTTGAATAAATTTAACTCAATTACTGGTTACCAATAGAAGTAATTCATTTAAGTTGGCAAAATAGGATAAGTTTTATATATTTATATATGCGTCACAAGGAAAATGGAAATAAGATCATAAACTCGTGCGTTTACTTTGTCTGTTCTTCTACTACAAGCAGAAACTCTTTCTCTTGATGTTGCAGCCGTATTACTTTTTTGATGGTTTTATAATCTTCATACGCCGTCATTAATCTCCGACTCTGTCTAACTGAAGTACAGCGCTCTCTTTTTTTCACCACGCGTTTCCATGGTGACTCTGGAAATCTGCGATCCATTGAGAATGTCTTTATGTACCTGCTGTGCACTTGCATTAACCCAGGGTTACCAAGTCGAGGGTTATTACGCCAACTCAAATCCGGTCTTTTGGAACCGACATACCCCGAGTAAGCAGGTTCAGGCGGATTTCAGGCAGAGTTCAGGGTTAAAGTCAGGGGAGTTTAAACATGCTTTCTGGAATACCCCCCTGGTGTTCTTCTCATAATGTTGGCTTTTATTTTATTTTTTCAGAAGGAAGCAACTGTTAGGGGGTAAAACATGTTGGAGGGAGGTGAAGGTTATCCAAGGGGTAAATCTGGCTGGAAGAAGAACAAGACAAGAACCGTTAACCAGAAAAAGGCCAAAGTAATCTTTTAACGGCTCACTGCCACAAGACATTAGCTGATGCACTAACAGGGAAGGGCTAAGAGAAAAGTCTTAAATGGAGCCAGCTGAGATGGATTGTGTCAGGACTATGGCAGATGGTGGAGACGTCGTACCAGAACGCGTCTGTAAATCTGTTGGAAACGCTGTTGTCAGTTTAGAGGAATTGATTGTGTTTTCTGGTTGTTGCATTTCAATTGAGGTGTTGCTGTGGCTTCATTTACTATCTTCTTGTCATCTATCTACTGTAATTGTAGTGAGCTACAATTTGAGTATAGAAAAACTGTAGAGAACATTTTCATGATTTATTATTAAAGGATCCAAAACAACAGTGATATTTATTTTTATTTCAGCCTGAAGTTAACCAGGAAGTTGACAGAAGACCCTGACTGGGACATTGCTTAAAGTGATTAAAAAACGTTTCTCTCACAATCTTTGTTTTTACCTCCCATGTTTAATTGACATCCGATCTCCTGTTCTAAATAAATGATGGTGTTCGAATAAATATTATTTTGGTTTTCATACATGCAACATAGACACATACATAGAGTAACTATTCATACGTAGTATAGTAAAAAATGAAAAGGAAGCGTGGTTTGATCTGGCAGTCATTGATCTGGATTTGTGAAGTGGGATCATAGTCTAACAGCCTGTAGTGATCCACCGCCCTCGTCAGGAGACCCCACCAGTACTGCAGCACATCTGTGGAGACGAACAGAAAAACAGCAGAGAAGGCCAGAGGGACGGCACTAACCGACATAACCAGGAGAGGGAGACAGGGCCCTGCCAAACCATGATAGGTTGAGACAAATTCATGATTTTCTAAAATTCCCATTTGTAATCCAGCTAAACTTGTTTGCGGCATTAATCCTTTAGGTCACCACCCCCTGTCCTGGGCTGTAGCACCACACTTGTCTTAGTGTCCTGTGAGCCCATGTTGTTGAACTTTCTGTCATCCAGAAATGTGACTATACAGAAAATACAAATAGGTTTGCAAATTGTTTAATCTTGTCCTGAACAGGTTCCTGCATGTTCTTAGCTGGAGTAACCCTTGTGCCATCCCAGGCACTTTAAAGGGGCGGCAGTGGCTCAGGTGGTTGAGCAGGTTATCCAATGATCAAAGGGTCGGCGGTTCGATCCCTGCTCCCTCCAGCCAACCGTCATTGTGTCCTTGGGCAAGACACTTCACCCTCCTTGGCTCCAGCGTGGCTCCACTGGTGTGTGGCTGTGCATGGATGTCCCAGTGATGGTCAGAGGGGCCGTAGGTATGAACTGGCAGCCACGCCTCTGTCAGTCTGCCCCAGGGCAGCTGTGGCTACAACAGTAGCTACCATCACCAAGAATGAATGAGGAGTGAATGAATAATGGACATTATGTAAGCGCTTTGAGTGACTTGAAAAGCACAAATAAATCCAATCCATTATTACCATTGGGAGTTGGGTCATCTAGACCCACTAGACAGTGCTCTGAACCTTTTTTCTTCAATGATTTGTGATCTTCACTGGTGTCCATGGATTACATGAAATCTTTCCACCTTTATCCACCTTTGTCATGGTAGGGAGAACACGTCAATGGAAGGGGGGGTCATCTAAGATAGCACAAGGGTTAAGTGGGAAAGCTCATTTTCTGTCTAATAGAGTTCATCATCCAATTCTGGCGGATTCTGATGAAGCTTGTTAAAATACTCAGAAAGTTTGAATCTTAGAGCACAACTGAAAGAAATGCTCATACCTCTTCTCAAGTGTTTATCTGAAATGATTTATATATTTATATATGAAAGTAATGTCTGATAAAAGTTTATAATCTGTGTAGTCAGGAGTTTTACATCTAGAATTACTGCTAAAAATAAAGATGACTACTTTGCAACGTGTAAAGTAGTCATCTCAATGAACGAGGGAACAATGTAATGATCTTTAAGAGAGCTGATCAATGGAGAAAGCTGAACTGTTTCTTTGTTACACAGGCGTCAATCCCACCCCCCCCAAAAAGTGACAAACCAGTCAGCTGACACCGGGACCACTCCTACTGCCACATTAAGACATTCTGATTTGACCTTGGGTCAGGGACTGTGGGTGTGGTGAGGCTTTCATGGTCCTTGTACCACACAGCTTGTCCTAAAAAGTGTGGCAGAAAAATTGTAACGAATGTAACTTTGAATCCAGTTCTCTAGACACAGAAAAGGTTTCAATAAGACCAAAGAGTCAAAGACGGATTTTTGGGGTTTTACTTAAAGGAAAGAGTGAACAGACATGGTTACATTCAATCTGAACACACTGAAGGTGCATTGGATAATCACAATCAGTAATCTGTTTGGACAACATACAAGAGTTCAGCTTCTCCTCACAGCTGCATGTCTGCGGCCTTGGGCTCCCAGGGAGGGGAGGTCAGAGGTCAAGTTTGTTTTGAAGCTGCTGCCAGTGAGTGTAGACAAGTGTCTGTGCATCTGGGTGTCATCTCATAAAAACAAAGACTATAATATCTAACAATTCCATCGACTAAAAGACAAAAAAAACGTATAAAAATACGAGTAAAAGAAAACACCAAAAACAATCAGCATGTCTACACTTCTTCTCTTTTTTTTTTTAACTTGTCCTGTCCAACAGCTGGGCAGACAGATGACAGCTGAATGCCTCTTGTGTTGGACATATTTTACTTACTCTACACTTCTTCTCCTCTTACCTACAGTCTTTGATGGTCTGGACTGTTGACTAAGGTTCCTCCACCTTCTCCACCTCTGCTCCCTGTAACATCACCGCTTCAGTTCCTCTCATTCACTCAGATTCTGTAGAAGAGGAACAGGGCCCTTCACGCTTCAGATGAGCACAAAGTTTTGACCTATCTAAGCGTAACAGGATGTTTCTCCTTCTGCTAGCCTGTTGTGTCAGAACATAGGCGAGATTTGCTAGATACGCGTTTTGGTTCCTGAACGCTGTGAGTGCCTGGACTAGAATGTGAAAGTAGAATGTGAGGGCAAAAGTACGGTGGCCCTTAAGTGTAAATTACACCAGCAAGGCACTCAACCCAAATACTATTTAAGATCAGAACAACATTTGAAAAAGCAAAACAAAAAACCAAACACAAATTTACATTTTAGAAATACAAACAAAATTCAAGAAATGAAAACACAATTAAGAGAAAGTGTCAATGCCCTGCAAAGCCAAGAAGTGGGCTTTGTTCCTTGGAGAACCTGGAGGAAGGAGAGCTTCAGACCAGGATGAGACCTCAGAATCAGTGCCACCCAACTCTGATGTTCATTGTTGGAAGGAGACGGGCACCCAAAGGCCAAATCCGTCTCATCAGGTGCTGCAGGTGGGGAGACTTTCTAAAGAAGCTGGCGTACCCCCTTTAGTGAGGAGCCTTCAGGCTTAGCAACCAGCTGATTGTACAGTCATTTGACATTTTTGTCCTTTACCTTTGACACAAATCCATCAGGGAACATCTGCAGTATTGATCAGCCTGAAATTTGTGTCCTGAAAAGTCCAAACAGCTTCATGCATCAAACTTTCAAGTGTTTTACATCATTATGTATGTTCACAGGACACACACAATTGTTTTTTAATTTACTTATCAATGATGAGGTATGTCAGGACACTCTTCATAAAGTTCTGTGTTTCCACACACTGGACTGGAATGATGGACTGATCTGTTTTTGCTGCATCACACGTGTGTTGTCTGCTGTGATGCACTTGGTTGTTTTTAAGTTAGAGGAAAATGAACCTACTTGACCTCAATCCAAATGGTATTTTCCATGATCGATATCATTGACTGATTTTATTTTAAAACCATTTTTAAAGGTTTGGGTCAAATCGATGAACAGTCAGACAGATTGATCTGGATCTACAAATCGATTAAGGTGATGAATAGTTACATCCCTATTTTATGTTTAATCTAAACAGAGAATCTCAGTTTTCTAAAGGAATGAAGGACCACAAAGTTAAGAACACAAGAGCACAAGTCACTAAAAATAAATCATTGAAGGCTCAGAAGAAGTGTGTTTTGTCCCCCTCCATAGCTGTGTGGGCCTCTAATGCCTTTCCTTAGTGGAACAGGATGAGTCCAAAGGCCCACTCAACCTCTGGCCGCCTCTTTGCACACTTTAAACAGTTCTCAATGTCCTAGCCTGATTGAAAAGGGGGAACTTTGGGCTCAGAGCGAAATCTTCTGTTTTCCGTTGTCACTGTCTGAAGACTGGGCCGAGGACTGGACTGACCTCTGGAACGGCTGTGTGGCTACCACTGCAACAGGACTAAAGGCTAAGCCCCTCCCACAGGCCACTTAACCTTACGCTGGAGTAGTTAGCATTCCTCTCACACTCCTCCCACCCGCTGGTTGTGATGGTGACGGTGTTGAGGACATCCTCAGGTGTTGCAGTTCCTCTAGAGCTCCCGCCTCTCTTTTCTGCTGTGCTTTCAGCCCTTGTGCTATCCTATGGGGTCCAGATGACCCCCCCCCCCCTTGCATTGATGTGTTCTCCCTACCATGACAAAGGTGGATAAAGGAGGAAAGATTTCATGTAATCCATGGAAATCAGTGAAGATCACAAATCATTGAAGAAAAAAGGTTCAGAGCACTGTCTAGTGGGTCTAGATGACCCAACTCCCAACGTTAAAGTGCCTAGGATAGCACAAGGGATACACAAATGTGCTTTGAATCACATATGTCTGATGATTTCAAAACAAAAAACAGCTAACATTTACGCAGGGAAGACAAAGAACCTATCTTTTGTGCCTTTGGTTTAATCTTTTTATTCCTCGGATATATACATGATACGTCAATTTTCTAAGAAAAACAATCTCTGATAAACGAAACCTGACTTTTCAACAGCTTCTTTGCTAAAGGTTGAAACCTTGTAACAGGTCTGATTGATAGGAAGGAAGGACAGCTTGTTCTCTCAGCAGTTTAAAACAAACACAGAGGCTCCAACATGAAACTGATCTTTTTTAGGTTTCTATACTTATGTGACAAAATATTTATTCAGAATATTTTCTTCTTAAATCTGCAGGCTCTGATCCTTCAATCAAAGTATAAATTCATTGTTATCATGTTTCAGAGTGTAATTCAAAGTTGCTCAAACGTGCTGGATTTACAGTGACACTGAACTATGACCCTCACTCCTGTTTATTTGCAGACTGGCTGCCGCTGAGTCAGCATTTCTGTGCTGATAACAGCAGGCGGCTGCAGCTGGAAGCTCCTTCAGATTCAGAGTTTCCCCGCTGCTTCACAGTTCAACTCTGCCATCCTGACAAAGCCTTTACACTTAAGACAAACCATGAGTCAGCATTATTTCTGCACGAGTTTGGCAGCACAGTGTGTCCGGTCCTGTCAGCACGGAGCATTATTTCTCAAAAACACAATTTAATCAAAGACTCAGGACAGGTCAGAGAAGAGAACTTCTGCTCAGTGCAGAACAATGAGTCAGCAGAAGAGGCTGTCACTGTTTGGTTGCTCCCCAGATGATGAGTCCTATCACAACAGCGGCGATGGCCAGAACCACCAGCAGGATGCAGATCTTCTTCCTGGAGCTCCGCTGTAGACAGAGGAAGAAAGCGTCATGAAAAACGCTGAACGTGAGGAGTCTCCTTTCCTTTTCTGTGCGGTCCGCTGCACAGAAGCTCCGCCTTTACCTGGTAGTCTGCGGCCCGGGCCAGCTGCTGCGTGGCATTCTGGACGTGCACGTCTGCACTCTCCACATTGGCTTCTATACTGTCTGTAAAACAAACAAAGCAGAGGTTCATTTTCTTCTGTAAAGCAAGACTTCAGCAGAAGTTGGACTGGACAACAAACCAGCTTTTCTGTTGTCTCAATCGATGTGTGTGTGATTCTTTAAAATGGGTAGACTTTATCATCTCCATGCTTTCCCACCAGCAGCTGATCTGACCTGTGTGGCCGCTGTGAGCTGTGCATTTATAACATTTGGAGGATCAGGAGAAAGTCTTTCTCCCTGACAACGAGGTGGAAACATGGCTGCAATTAACAAAACTGCAATGAGCAAAGCCCAGCGCGCTCCTCTGGACGGAGGGGGAGATGTGCCTCGATGCAGCTGCATGTGGAACTGAAGGTAGCTGGCGCTCACCTATCATGTCCCCCTGCTCGTGCACCATCATGCCAAGGTCCTTAAAGATGTCATTGATGTCTGTGATGTCCGCCTAGAGAGCACAGAGAGATGAGCAGGAGCTTTAGAATGACCCTCACCACAAACACAGGGGGCTGCTGACCTCCAGCTGCCTGATGGATGACTCTCGCTCCTGGATCAGCCTCAGGTCTTCTTCTGTGATGGCTTCAGCCTCCGTCTGGACCTGGGAGTAACTGCAGATACAAGCACACCACATGGCTTCAATAGTGCAGCCACGACAGAGGCGAGGAGAAGAACCTTCATAGACAGCCAGCTCACCTTGGAGGAAGATGTCCGAAGCCGTCATCAGGCTGACCTCCCTGCTCGAGACAATTTACAGGCAACTTAAAACATCTTCAGCTGTGGAGGACCTGAACCTCTAAGTCCAGCCGCGAAACTACTGAGAAGTTCCTGTTTCTGTGAGGACCGTATCCACAACAAGGACAATGCCTGTTCTTACTTTATGGAGATGTTTGAATGCCAGCAAGAACCACAACCATCAATGAATCAACATAAAGAGATCTGCCCCCCAACCAGCGGAAGGCTCATGCTGGGTCTGGAACAGGCTGGGACAGGTGCATCTGCTCACCTGACCATCTGAAACATTTCCTCACAGCGCTCACACTCACCCACTCCATCCTGAACACGCCTATAAACCCAGACACACTGTCACTGGAAGAAGCTTTTCTCATTTCCTCAGCTGGAGGGTTTCATCTGAATAACCTGTCTACGTCTGAACGTTCAGCCAAACTCTGAGCAGATGGTACATTATGGCCCAGAACAGCTGAAACCGGGAAACCATGGCAGTGTTGTTCAGAAAGAACCCGGATGGTCCTGGTTGTGGAACGTGTGAGTATGAGGTGAGCGTGCACGGAAAGCTCTCGCTCACAGCACTCCCAGAAATGACGAAGGCGAATACGAACCGACAGCCTGGAGCCAGCTCGGACTCGGGCCACGAACTCCCGCTCCTTGTCGGCGGCCTGCCGTTGGGTCTTCTGGAAACTGTTCAACGCAGCAGAGAAGTCATTGAGCAAACGCTCCTTCTGCAGCTTCCTCTGCCTCTGAAAACACAAACACAGCTGATCAATTCCCACAAACTCCTGACCGGGTTCGATGTGATCGGTGCGTGGGACGAAGGGGCCTCGTACCTGATCGGGACCGACGGGGAGGGCGGTGAAGGCCTTGATCAGCTGGTCGGTCTCCTTGGCCAGCTGGTTCCCCTGCTGCTGTTTCTGCTGACTGAGAACCAGAGGGAAGCATCTGTGAAACGTTTCACTCGAGGAAACAGAAATCTTACAAATCCATTACTCCTGACGTGGAAAATGCTCGGGTTTCAGGAGCTAGCTGAGTACAGAGTAAAAAAAAACTATTCTAAAGGTTGAAAACTACTTTTTGAACCTTAAACCCACTGAATGGAACTGTTTTAAAACAGGGACAAATGATCCCATTCAAGTAAAACACTGTTATAAGAATAGAACTTACTTTAGTAACAACCTGCATCTCCAATGTGTGTATATGAACATGTATGTGTTTAGAACATCTTTTTAAAGTTATCTTTCTGTTTTGATGAATGAATTAGATGCTAAAATAATAAAGACAGTCTGCTTCCTGCCATTCAGGAGTCTTTACAAATGAACTGACTGAAGGAACAAGGGAAACGTATGTGTGTGTGTGCATGGTGACCGTCCACAGACAGGCCGGCTGTCGGTTTGAACTCATTTGGCTGCATGTGTGATCAAGCAGGCGGTCAGAACTCACAGCGTCTGTCTGAGCTGGCTGCTGTCCTGCTCCGTCCCCAGCAGGGTCACGGCCCTCTGCAGCTCTGAGGCTGGAACACAGATCCATGAGTGAGGATGCTGGGGGTCCAGTGGGGTTCAGCATGTGCACAGGTCTGTGTGGGTGTGTGTGTGTGTGTGTGTGTGTGCATTACTCAGTAGTGTGATCCTCTGGATGTTGGAGCTGATGTTCTGAACCAAAGCGGCGGGCTCCCGTTGAATCCCAGCCTGGTAGGCCATGATGAGAGCTGAGTTCACACAGAAAGACACATTTATGTCTTGCTTTCATACAAACTGCATGTTTAACCTTTAAAGTCCCCCAACCATCATCTTATGATCTATTGTCAAAGTGTTCCCAGCGGTCTTTTCACTACGATTCTGCTGTTTTTAGACTAAATCAGAAAACGTTGTCGTTTTCTAGGACATAGTTTCTGCGGACTGGGAGTAATTCATTAGAAATTCCCCTCTAAGGTGTGGGCGGGACTGTTGGCGAAAAGCACAACACCCCCCCTTCCCGTCATCCATCTTTTTACAACTCTCCCCTGCTAGCTTACAGCCCCTCACAACCTCAAGCTAATATTAGTGATGCAACAAAAATGGTGATCAACATCAGATCTATCATCCGTCCAGTTCTGATCCAGATTCCAGGTCAGACCAGGAAGACAAAGACGTTCACGGATCTGTTTGTCTGACAGATCAGAATAGAGCAGAGCAGGGAGCTGGTGACCTGCTGATTGTAGTTTACGTAACAACTAAGAGGTTTTTCAAACAGCATTTTTTCTTCTGCTCCTGATTCACAACGATTTGAAGAAAGAAATACTCAGAAATGCAGTTTTAAGCTTGATTTTCTATATATATGTATGTCCTCCATCATTAGAAAATGCTACAAGAACATGTAAAAACACCACAAACACCATTTTCATTGGAGTAGGTTTTTAACTAGCAGGACGGGTGCTGGCAAAACCCAAACCCAAAACTGTTGTCAATCAGGAGCAGACAAAAAAAGACTGTGATGAAGACTAGTGATGTAGAAAATACTCTGGCCAGGCCAAAGTGTCCCTGCCCTGCTCCATTCTGATGCCCCCACCTGCAGACAAATAGATCCATGGACAGCTCCAATATTGAGCAGCATTCTTGTGGTGCCGCTAAAGCTATGGATGACGGGAAGTGAAGGTGGGCTTACTCTGTACCAACAGGATCAGGAGGGAAAACTACACCATCATCAGCGTTTGTCTGACATAAGCATCAACAGTCTGAGGTCAAACCAACGTTTTGATAACAAATGGAGATGATGGAAACTTCCTCACAGCTTTGAGTGATGGAGGCAGTGAAAACACAAAGAAGGAAAGTTGCTTTTCCTCTCAGAACAAATCCTGAAACTCTGAAACGCTGAAGGTCAGAACCAAAGAGCTGCTGCAGCAAACACCAGCCCAGCTGACCCCTGACCCCCATCCATGCTGGACCAACGTGGGCTCATGCCCAGTCTGCTCTGATCGGGGGCCAGTTGGGGGGGGGGGGGGGGGGGGGGGCGTTGACGCGGGTCAGGCAGTTGCTCACGCGCGTTTCCGGGACCAGCGGCGCTCCAGCGTCTGCTATGATGACGCGTTTTTAGGACCCCGTCAAGACCCCCTCCGCCGTGCGTTACGGGGCAGCCTGCCGCCTGCAGCGGTCGGTCGGTGGGGCTGCAGTCTTTCCAGCAGCCGCAAATGCGGAAATCAGAGGACTTTCTCGGAACACCACGGTCTGTGTCCTTCCGTGACGGCTGCTCTCTCCCGGAGTTTCTGTTTATAAAACCCCGAACTTTAAGCGTCAACGTGACGTTTAGCTCATGAAACTACCGGTCTCTACACAACTGCCCCCCCACCCGCCCCCAGCCCGGTTCGGGACATCTCGCCGTTTGTCCTCAGAAAGTGAAGCGCTCCGAAACCCGCGGTAGGATTTTGGATCGAGACCAAAACCTGCTCTAGAACGGTTCGGTTCGTTTCTGGGATCGTTTGGACTTTACCTGCGCTGAGACTTGGAGCTGCGCCGTTTCCTGACTCGCAGCCACTCCCCGGTCACATGACGCGCACGGCCCGGCCCCGCTGGAGCCAAGAGCCGCAGGAGCCGCAGGGGCCAGGGGACACTCCCACCAAAGACTGGAGACAAGGCTTCAGGGTTCTGCTGCGCCCCGGTCCTTTAGGATGGAAACGAGTCAACTCCACAAAAACAAGTCATAACATTAACAATAAAGGACTAAAACATAGTTTCAGCGCGCTGGAGCAAAATGATGTTTATTCAAAAAATATGACAGAGTCTGAAGGCCACATATTTGAGAAGGAGGGGGGAAAGGAGACAGAGGTGGAGGTCTTCCTCATGTTAAGGTTTTCCTCATGTTGAGGTCTTCTTCAGGTGGAGGTCTTCCTCATGTTGAGGTTTTCCTCAGGTGGAGGTCTTCCTCAGGTGGAGGTCTTCCTCATGTTGAGGTTTTCCTCAGGTGGAGGTCTTCCTCAGGTGGAGGTCTTCTTCAGGAGGAGGTATCCCTCAGGTGGAGGTCTTCCTCATGTTGAGGTCTTCTTCAGGAGGAGGTCTTCCTCAGGTGGAGGTCTTCTTCAGGTGGAGGCCTTCCTCAGGTGGAGGTCTTCTTCAGGTGGAGGTCTTCCTCAGGTGGAGGTCCCCTGCAGTTCTCTCCCCTTTGGACCCTTCGTCTCCACTCAGTAGAGGAGTGGAAATCTGGATCACAGACATAGGAGGAAGCAGGACATGAACCTGAAGCGTCGTGGAAGCAGCAGCAGGTCTGTAGGAGGCAGCAGGTGTTTATCCACATATAGAATATATATCTTTGCACTATCTTTTTCCAAACTGGCAGATCAATGACATATTTGTATTCGTCAACAGCAACATGCAACTGTGTTGTATTACAGACTCATTCTTGCTCTGTAGCTGGAATATGTGGAAGGGCGCTCATGAGCTCCCTGTCCTGGCTGGGCTCCAGCCTCGCCCTGCTATTGACAGACACATTTGGCTGCGTAAGTGACCCCTGACCCCTGCAACCTCCTGCTTTGGCTGCTCATCTTCTGCTGCTGAACCTTCAGGGGTGTGAGATGATCCCAACACAACACTTCTGCTCATAGAGTGTAAAGTCACTGCTCGTTTGAGCTGAGATGTCAATCAAAGTATTTCAATGAAAACCAGGTTATAGCTTACAGCTTTCTCTTGTTTTAGCACCACCAGCAAAGGGGAGGAGGAGAGGACCTGGGGGGGGGGGGGGTCCACCTCGGATGAAAGAATTTGTCAAATGTACAAATAACTTTCTGAATGCGGCTCTGTTCAGAGAACACAGAATAATTGTTTTTAACTATATCAAACAGACTTCTTCTGTTTTATTCCCGCCTCACATGTTCAGTCTTTATTTGATCATTTAACTTATAAACTGGTCATTTCTTGTTTTATATTCAATAAATAATTAATGTTCAAAAGCTTTGCAAAGACTTTTTGACCCAGAAGTAAAATATTGTAAGGAACAGTTTCATTCTATGGAAAGTCATTTTTATTTATTGCGTATTTTGATCAGTTTTGGCTTCATTTGTGAAACGTCACACAACTAAAACACAAGTCCAGCAAGAAAACAAGCGTTACATTTTTGACAGGCCAGTGCCATACGGGCTGGACTATTTGAAGACAAGATAATACTTGATTCATCACAGGACATTTGTCATTTATTTTATCAACTGCTGCACTAATATCATGCTTTAAAAGTTATGACAAAAACTATATAAAAAAAAGAGAGAATCAAGCTCTTAAAGGTTGTGTGGGTGGCTCTCAAAAAAGGGGTCAGTGGGTCAGTCCTTGGTTGACATGCCAGCTGCCACGGCCCTCTGTAGAAAAGTGGGCCGTGAAGGTGTCTCTCACTCAGAGGAGTTGCTGCCGTCAACAGTCTAAAAACAATCTTCATAATTGCAGATTCCAATTTGTTGAGTGTGTGTGGCCTTGTGACAGACTGGCAGCCCATCCAGGGTGAACCCCACCTTCATCCAGCCGGTTTGGGGATAGGCTCCAGCAACTCGGCCACCCTGAGAGGGATTCAGTGGCTTCAGAACATGGACGGATGGATGCGTGTTTGAAATCAACGTTAACTTATTCTGATATTCATTCTATACACTAGCAAAACAGTTTATAGATTATTAATTCATTATTACAGACATGTTGATCACAGACAGAAGTCACTGGACAGTAAATGTAGCTACATGATGATTAACAGAAATGGGTCGTGCTTCTTCTGCTGATTTTTACTGAATGTCATGTCCTCTGCCAAGTCTTTAGGTGCTTTTTTTGATGTCTTTATTACTAGCTGGGCTCGCTTTTTGTAATAACTTAGCCATAGATTACAGCACTAACTGCTGAGCGGTACAAGCGTTGACCCAGAATGTCAGTCTGTCCGTTTTGTTTTGCTTTACCTTCTTCTTGTGTTGCTGTGCTGGCTGGCTGTGGCTTCTCCTCCTCTCTCCTTTGTCCCTCCATGGAGGGAGTGACTGTAGTTTCTTTAGTTTGAGCTCTATTTCAGTGTTTTTGTCTCTGCACTCTGAAACAAAATGGAGGATGCTCCTGAGCTCCCTGTGCTGGCTGGGCTGCAGCCTCCCCCTGCTGATTCACAGCAGCTGTGGTAACACCTAGACACTCCTAGGACTAGTCTCTGGTGCCAGAGTGCATGGAGCCATGGTCCATGTTGGCATCCTTGCTACTGTTGTGGAGTTACCCTGTTCTTGGACCTGGTTTATTGTGCCCATACCGTATCTTATTGGGTTCCCTGTGGATGGCTGGTCCCTGACCTGCTGTTGGTTCTCAGGTCCTCTGCAGCAGCCCCCCCCCCCCCCCTTTCCTCTGCTGATTCTCTGCTAAAATCCCTCATCTCCACTGCTGAGACTGCCCTCTGTGTACTGTAGGAGCCTCCTCCTGTGCTCCTGTCTCACCTAGATGTTTTGTACCTCAGTCATCAAAACCTTTAAATCTTATAGAGCGTCTCTCATAGTTTGGGGTTTCAGACCACATCGGTGGTCACTAATGATGGAATGGTGGTGCAGAGGAGCCAACTTTGAAACTTTGACTGACTTTGAGGGAACCCAAGTGTGACAATCTAAAAATAGGTCAAGTGATTAAAGAGGACACTGACAATTGTCTTAAATACAGAAAAGGGAAAGAAACATCTGTGATTATTGAAGACTGAAACCAGGAGACGTCAGGAGAAAGAGGAGGCAACCAGGGAAACTGAACCCAAAACATGACCAAAAAACAAAAACCAAACCAAAAGAGGCTTCAATCTTCACAACTTCTTTTCTTTTACTACCACTCACAGCAGTGAAGAAAATTCTATCACTGGAGTTTAAGAAATAATGGCTGAAAAAAATCCTTTTCAGTGTTTTCTCATATACCATGGTGGTACATTTCACATATGTGTCTTTAACTAAGGGGGTAATTAGACATCTGCATACTTTGTTCCCAAATAGTCAGCTGCACTTTGCTCTGTGCTCCAGGAATCTGGGGCCATTTTTAGCTGTATTTACACAGATTCTCTTATCTCTGCGCTTCATAGAACCACATCACATGGGCTATGATGAGAATGTGTGTGTGTGAATGTGGGACAGAGTGTTTCCGTGTGGACAGAAGGAGTACATAAACCCTGAGTCCTGGACTTTTCTCAGTCTAGGGCTGACTCTCCTGACTCCATCTGCTCCATAGACCTCCCAGCATGTCTCTTCTAGTGGTGCATGGCCTCCTCCTGGGCTTTATGTTCTCTTTGAGTTCCTCTGCTGTCATCTTAGACAATGGCATGCCTATACTTTGGACACAAACCGCAAGTCAAGTCACCGAACTCCCTACGCTAAATGGGATTGTAACGCCAAATCCCTGGAATTACCTGCAGCGTATGAGTCTTTACCGGCTGCTGGTAGCTGCGACTGACCCCTTCACGGAGTACATGAGAACAAACCCTACAGATGGTCCAATGTGGGGGCTGCCGCTGCAGCTGGGTTGGATGCTGACTTCAGGTAAGACAAAACATTTTTAAACCATTAACTCTAACAGGAAGTTCTGTTGTAAGGAAATCCCTCCATGATGGAAATAAACTCTTGTCTCCTATTGTAGATCCCACTGGGATGTGTTGATCTTTTGAACTTGAAAACAGTCTATTGTTCCTCCAGGTCGCCTTGTTGATCCAACCGGAGCCTCGACCTGCGGCTTGCAGACAGGAGATCCCATGTGCATCTCAGCACAGAGCTGGTGGGGCTGTAAGTTCAGCAAAGTGGCAAAAAAACACCACACAAGCATTTGTAAACATGCATGACACCCTGGTCATTTGTTTGCAGGTATGAACTACTTCACCTCTGCACTTCCTTTCCTGTCTGCAGCCCATAATGGCCTATTAGGACAAGATGTTGAAGTATTTTTACGTTTTTTTTAAGCAATAAAACATACAGCCCACACACAGGACTCACGATTGTAACTCTGTCAGGTTCAGCTGCAGGCCCCTGACGGTGCCGATGGCTTTTGCACCACCTACACTGACTGTTTAGCTCAGTATCCTGATGCCATGGCAAAGTGGGATGCCTTCTTTCAGGTACAATAAATTAAATGCCCGCCTTAACAAAGGCCCTTATAGAGTTGTTCCTGCTGAAATGTCTGTGAATTTGTCATGGGCATCGACACATGAGACTTCAAAAGTAAAAATGTAGAGAATGAATGTTTTGCTGCATCTGTTTTTGTGCAGTGATATTTTTATTGATTCTTTAAGGCTATCAAGGTCACCGACTCTCCCCTTCCAGTCGCCGAACACACAGACAACATCCTTGGTGTGTACTGGCAAGCTCAAATGGCTTCCCTCTCTGCTTCTGCGGTTTGTAATCCCAGGTAATTACTGTCAATACAGCTGCTTTCCACAATCAAAGTGGCAGAAAAACACAAATCACCAGTATTAGTACTTCTCTGTGATATTTTATTCAGTTCATTTTCACTCATGCTGGCATTACAACACGTTTCATCAAAAAAAAAAAAAAAAAGTAAACAAACTGAAAGAAATGCTCCAGGTCTCCTTCCTTTGACACGTGACATTCATAAGAAGCACATGACAGCTAAAACAAAAAGACCATGAGTCAATTACAACTTTTGTAAAACTGCAAGAACGTTTTAAATTAATAAATATAACTGGAGATATCAGAGGAGCCGTCCCTATATGTGGAGAGAGCAGAGGACGTTGTTTCTCGTGGTGAGTCATGGCGTTACTTAAATGCTGCCTTAAACCACAAGTCTCCTCCTCCAGAGAGGAGCTGGGCCTCCTGCTTCACTTCTAAATGACACCAGTACTCTGTCATGTGTTACAGTTTGGAAGTAGCTCTCTTTTTTCCTGGAATGGTGTTCTGTAGAAAGAGGAAATCTCCATGCAGCTGGGCTCTCTTCTCCTTTCAGGCAGAGCCACTACTCCTCTGAGGAGGTGTCATTTGCCAACAGCTGGCTGAACTCAGCTGAGTACGTATCTGCGGTACACTTCCACTCCACCCTGGAGAAGACCGTGTTGTTCCTGAATCCTCTGCCAAGTCGAGTTTTGCGGGTACGTCACCATGACTTCCCTCATTTTTCTCTGAACTTCACTTACATCGTCTTGGTTTCCTCAGGAGGGAGATGCGGCTCCTAATATTGCAGATCTCAGTCAGGAGGAGAACCACACGCTGTCCACTTTCTCCTGGATGAAAAGCATCAACAGTATTCTTGGTAAGACACCCAGAAAAAAACGAACTTTGTTGGTTTTGAGTTAGTTTCTGTGATGTTTTCCTTCAGGTGGCTCCTTAGTGCGCATGTGGAAAGGCGCCATGTGCTCCGTGGCCACGAGAGAGAAAGGCAGGGCGCTGCTGGAGCAGCTAATACTCAATCCCAGCTTCGCCACCAGCACTCTACTGTCCATCATTCCAGAGATAGCTTCAAGCTGCTGAGACAGACGGGAAAACCGGGACTCTGCTGTTCTAGTTTCTACTCAGATCGAGAGACGTTTGACATCAGTATCTGTCAGAAGTGTTTGTATCTAGGTCCATGACTCTGAGTACCAGACTGCCTCAAAAGCACCTTTGTTCTCTTATGAATATGTAAAACATTAAAAAGCCATTCCACCGTTTTTCTTACTTGTTTCTTTGGGTTCTTAGAAAAGATCACAGGCCTGGTCCAACAGAAGAACCAGGAAATCAAACATAAATGTTCTGAAATGGAACAAAAGCTACTGTCAGACTAAAGGTTTGCTCTGCCTCCTTTATCTAAACCAGACGTCTGCAAGCTAACAACACTAAAAGAGCCATACAGGCTGGAACTAGGAGCACAAGGTCTTCTTTCAAACCTCTAGAAAATAATCAAGATTTCTTTGTATTTATGTTACTTTCTTTCATGATTTATATAACCGAATTTTAGCTTATTAGACATAAATAAAAAATGGAAAAACAAAGAGAAGTTTGCATTTTATTCTACCCATGACTTTGGTTTTTACTCTGGAGAAAGCAACACACTTTTAAAAATAGGACACTTTGAATTACAGCTGCTGCAGCAAATTTACTTGAATCAAAAATGTAATACAACATAAATTAATAAAGGCATTTTTTTCCTATTGTTTTATGTCTACTATAGTGGGCAGCCTTCCTTTTTCCTACTTACTAATGTTAACCTGAATGTAAAAATCATTTCATTGCTATAAGATCCATGAAAGTTCAGCAAGCAGCCCTCAGTTGTTTGTGTTTGTCATCCAGAAGACATTTGTAGCACAGTTACTACAACAGAAGTGCCCAAAACACCAACATTTTAGGGGGAACAGATAAAAACTTTATGCTATGTTATGTTTATGTTATGGACAGTATTTTTATGTCATTTTTGTGTCTCCGTATTTTACAATGAATGAAAATGTCAGGGCTGAACGATAACCCAGCTGTTCTAAACAGCATAACACTGTTGGTGGCTTCTGTCAGACGTCAGAGCTCCGTCTCCCCTCTGGTCACCGGCGGGAACACGTTATTCGTTATCAACCACCCTGATTTAGCTTTTTGGACTTTTGGCTGAACTCATAAACCTGCTGCATTTGGATCCAGCCGTCTTGTGACAGTTTCATCATTTCCAGGTCGATGGGTATTTTTTTTTTTTTTTACCTTTGAGGAAATGTGAGATCAACAAAGAACCAATTAGGATCAATTAGCTTAACAGTCAATGTAACCCCTTCATATCTGCCTTTATTCCCAATTATATAAAAAAGTTGTTCCTGTGTTTTTTATTTCATTTTTTTCATTATTGTCCAGTGGTGTAGAACCCAAAATACAGGAGAGCAGGCTGTATTACGGTGTTTCTATATTGATCTCTATATTTGTCGGATCTCTTTACATAAAATGAATTTATTGTAATATTCGCTCATTAAGGAGGACGTGAAGGTAGCTGGTGTTAGAGGAGAGGATGAAGAAGACAGGGTTACATGGAGGAAGATGATTGGCTGAAGTGAAAATACCAAAGGAAAAGAAGAAGATTTTACTATGAAACTTGACTGTGTCACTTTGCAGTTTGAGGGGCTCATTTTAGCTCATCAGTTGTCCCATTTACCTGAATCTGGCACATCTCAAAACTGCTTTAGTAAGAATATTTTATCCCATAAATTCAACACAAAACATTAAAAAAATCAAAATATCTTTAATATTGCGGGCGCAGTCAAATGTCGTACATTGTTGTTTTTTTCAGTTTCCGGAGCGAGTAACCAAACGGTGACTGAAGTCTAGCATAGTAACCTAAATAAAAGTTTTGTTTTGATTCTGCTGAGGAACAAAACGGAAGACTGACTGCAACCAATGAATGACTGATACGTCACACCGGAAGTGGCCAACAGAAAGGCGTGCGGGGAAGGCGTATGGTGTTGCCTTCACATGCGGTGGAGAAGTGTGAAAATATGAACACTTTAACGACTAACCAACATTCAAAGTAGCTGGTCTTTTATTCTGACGCCTTCGTTAAATGCATTAACACGAACTAAAGCCAGTCTCTATGAGACAGGGATCCTGGAGGTAAACAGGTTACTTTCTACATCGATGTCGTTTGAGTAAAGTTCCACTTTTCCGAGGAAAGTGAACACTTCAATATAGTGACCCTCGCAGTTAGACTTTTCCTCTCTCCTGCTTGTCCCTTCCTGTAGGACTTGGTCATTTAACGTCGATCTCCGAGTGTTTGCTGACTGGTTCAAACGCCGCTCTCGTTGAAGATCCAGCAGCGACTCGAGTCGTCCGTGAACGTAACCATGATTTCTAGTTTATTACCCGCCATACGAGGGAGTTGATGAAAGAGCGCGCGGCCAACAGCCCCAACCTGTTCTCCAGACCACAACATGAAGCGGTGGACCTGGCGAGGAAGTCACGGTCCACACCGGCGACATGGTTCCGGTCCACGGCATGGAGGACGGCGAGACGAGCGGAGGTGGGCGCTTGAACGCAACACGGCGAACACCACCAGGTGAAGGATGAGCTTATCCCAGGAATGAAGGTATGTGTGTGTCTGCTGCTCACAGGCGCTCAGATGACGACGCAGAACCACCCTACAGGAGAACCCACAGCCCGTCTGCCACGGCCACCGCACATGCGCAACCCTCCTCCTCCTCCACCCGCAGCAGCGCAGCTCCAGGTGCGCACCCCAGCCTCTGAACCCTCTGGGGCTTCTGAACCCTCTGGGGCTTCTGAACCCTCTGGGGCTTCTGAACCCTCTGGGGCTTCTGAAGCCTCTGGAGGTTCTGAAGCCTCTGGAGGTTCTGAAGCCTCTGGAGGTTCTGAACCCTCTGGAGTTTTTAAAGTCTCTGAAGCTTCTGTAACCTCAGCAGTCACTGTAGCTTCTGAAGCTTTTGAAGCCTCTGGAGCTTCTGAAGCCTCTGGAGTTTTTGAAGCCTTTGAAGCATGAACACTGTTGAAAGACTGATGGTTAGGAAGACTGTTTTCTAAAAACAATGTAAGAATAGAACATGTGACATTATTTAGACGAAGGAGTTCTGGAAGAACAAACAGAGTTTGAATCCTTCTGTGTGGATAAAGACCTGCTCCACAGATAAAAGCTGCTCCACTTTAGACTGGAGAGCCTGAGGTTTTGTGGCGTCACAGTCAGAGCAGCAGTCTGACGTCATGCTGTGACGTAGCTTCAGAGGAACTGTCCATTCATCCGAGAACAGCTGTAGAGTTTCAGTGTCTTTGCAGACCTTTGTACGTGAATCAGGCAATGAGGTCCTTGTTGAATTTTTATTTTTGTTTTGGTGGAGCAGAGTTACCAGGCTTCTACTTTGATCCAGAAAAAAACCGCTACTTCCGCCTGCTGCCAGGACACAACAACTGCAACCCTCTGACCAGAGAGCAGCTGCAGCGCAAAGAACGAGAAAAAGAACGACAAAAGATGCTGGAAGAGGATCAAAACCCCAGAAAAGTTAGTTACTTATTTTGTGACGTGTGTAGCTGGAAGATGTGAATGTGATGAGAGGAAACCTCTATGTAACAAGACGACCATTCTCTGCAGAAAGCACCAAGGCCAGGATTGAACTCTTCTCTGCTGCTGCAGAAAAGACATCTTGGGCTTTTGCCTGAAAACTCCTACTGCAGGTACGGACTCCTTGCTGGGTGCATGTGCACAGCTTGTTTTCATCTGCAGAGCTTTGAGGCTTTTGACAGCTCATCTTGATTGCAGGTTGTTAAAGCTCTTCAAGTCCCGAAGTATCTAGAGCTTTGCAGCCATCAGCCGAGTTTTAGCAGGGAAAGGGAAGGACGTTTGCAGAAATGCACTTAGATATTCCTCATCCGTGACACCAGCATCCTCTTTATGCAGTGACTGCGACAGAATCAGCCTGGATGATTGTCCTGGTTGTCTTCATTTGTCTGCAGGCTCGTCCACGAGGTCAAGGTCAGCGGAATGAAGCGCCACAAACTGGAGATTGAGAGCACAGACAACAGCAGCTGCCCGGACACTGACAACTTCCGACTGATCGTGGTGAGAACAGTCAGACACACACAGAAGGAATCTATGCAGCAGTTAGCATGACAGAAACAGGCTGTGGTGAGGAGTTTCCTTCATAGGTTGGCTGGGCTTCCAGATGGAGGGATGAGAAGGATCTCAAAGGAGACTCTTCCACGTCAGGATGAGGCAGGTACAGGGGTTAGACTTCTGGCATTGATGCCACCTCAATTACCTTTCAAACAAGTCGTTCCCTCCATTAGTCCAACTGAGAGGAGACACCACAGAAGATGCCAGGACGTGCTGGATGACATGCATCTCTATGTTGCCCTGGAAACACCTTCAAGTCCCACTCTGACCATCTTCTGATCTGTTGTAAAATCCTTCCCAGTCGGTTTTTTAATTATGTTTAGTTGTTTACACTCTCTCCTGCTAGCTTACAGCCCCTCACAACCCCAATAAAACATTAGCTAAACAGAAACGGTGATCAATATTAGAGCTATCCAGGCGTACAGTTTAGATCCAGATTCCAGAAAACTAAGACGTTCATGGTTCTGTTGGTCTGACAGCGGATGATCAGAATGGAGCAGAGCAGGGAGACTGGGACCTGCCATTGTGGATTTTACATCATGTCGACACGCTTTTTTTTTTTTGTGAGAGCCAGACGTATTAGTAGGTGACCAAATACTTATTTTCCACCATAAGTGGGAGAACTTGCACAATTGGTGGCTGACTAAATACTCTTTTGCCCCACTGTATGTTAATTCTGCCATAATGGTTTTATTGCACGTAAAATTAAATGTTTTTAACTTTTTCATTAGTGTGCTAATTGGGTCTGCACGATAAACCCCAAATATATCACTATCACGCTATCCAGCTGTGTAATACGTATCGCAAATGATGGAGAAAACTGCAACAAATGTTACCTTAAATGTATTAAAACAATCTTATGGCAACTTGAAGTCTTTAAAGAATCCAATAAATCTCTTGATGCATTTGACCAATTGGAAGGACACATTCATGTTGTTGACCAATCAGATGGAGCCTTTTATGTAGACGAGAGTCATGTAGAGTAGAATAAAAGTGAACTCTGTTTGAAATTAAACTGTTGCAACCAAATGGAAATCATGTTTTTGGTTGTTTTGCTGTTTGTTCATTTGTCACAAGTTCCATCGTCATGGCAACATTGATCACTAATATGGCAAATGGTGAGATTTTGTCATGTCGTATACATTATTTACATTTTTCTCGACTGCTCAGCAACTTCATTCATTTTTGTCACCCTCAGTGAATGGAGTGGTGATCAGCTGGAGTAATCATTTTAAATCTGGTTTCATTTTGTCAGAACAGACAGAAAGTCTGGGTAGAATCTGACCCTGATTGGTTTTTATTCGACAAAATGAACATGACCAAAAGGCAGCTGTGCAGTTCCAGACGTGTGCATGAGCGTGCACGCTTTTCCCCCCTCACGCATGCGCTCATGTTCCGTGCACAGACACCGTCTGTCCCTCGGGGTGCTAACTGTAAGGTAGCAGAGGAATCAAGGATTTGATCCCCCTCACATTTAGCATGTTTGTCCACTGAAGGAGAAATCGTCAGTCTGTCATGCTGATGGTAGAGTCATTGAAACCGTCAGAGATAATCAAGAACCTGACTTTATTGAATTTATATCAAATTATTTGGATTTCATTGATGGGATTTGACCCCTTTTGCCTGAAGGACCCTCATTCTCAGAACAGAGGTCGGAGGTTGAGCTGATTTCTGCACACATTGGGAGGAATTCTGCTCCACTCTTCTTTCCAAATGACTTCTAAATCATTCAGATTTGGTGGCTGTTGCTTAGCAACACTGAGCTTGAGCTCTCTCAATACGTTTCTATAGGATTGAGGTCCACAGACGGGCTGGGCCTCTCCATGACCTTGATATGATTCTTCTCCAGCCGTTCCTTGGTCGTCTTGGACGAACGTTTTGGGTCATGATCCTGTTCAAGACCCACTCCAATGAAAATGGTGTTTTTGTGAATCGGGGCGCAGACAAAAAAATGCTGTTTGAAAAAGCTCTTAGTTGTGACGTGAAAACTGAAATGGGCGGGGCTAAAGTCTCCCTGCTCTGCTCCATTCTGATCATCCACCTGCAGACAAATAGATCCATGAACGTCTCTGTTTTCCTGGTCTGTGCTGGAATCTGGATCAGAACTGGACTGGATAACTCCAATATTACTCTCTATTTTTGTTGTACTGCTAACGTTAGGTTGGGGTTGTGAGGGGCTGTAAGCCAGTGGGAGAGCGTGTAAACGAAGGGATGAAGGAATATTGGAGAAGGCTTACATTTGCGCCAACAGACCCGTCCACAACTCCGAGGTGAATTTCTGATGAACTCCTGCCGCTCTGCAGAAAAAAAGGGTCTTAAAAAACCTCAGTTGTTTTATTTAGCCTAAAAACGGCATCATTATAGTTAAAACTGCTTTAGTAAGAATATTTTATCCCATAAATTCAACACAAAACATTAAAAAAATCAAAATATCTTTAATATTAGGAGCGCAGTCAAATGTCGTACATTGTTGTTGTTTTTTTCAGTTTCCGGAGCGAGTAACCAAACGGTGACTGAAGTCTAGTCTAGTAACTGGAAACCTTTTTACAACAGAGAACAATGCAATTGGGGTAAAAGTTTAAGCAGCAAATGCCTCTTCCTGGTCTGCAGGGTGACTCGGCGTGTGAGCGGGTCTTCACGGTCAATGACGTCTCTCATGGCGGCTGCAAGTACGGCATCATGAACTTCAGCAGCAACAGCCGCGGCTCGCTGTCGGTGGAGATGTGTGATAACCTCTACTTCACCAACCGCAAGGTGGGGGCTTCTGACCCGAGCGCCGATGGGGAGCCTTCGTCACATGGTCTTCATCTGACCTCTGCTGTCTGAATGTGTTCCAGGTCAATTCCATCAGCTGGGCCTCCGTCAACTACCCCGACTCCCATGTCCTGTATCCTTCTCAGCGCAGATGCATGTCCGTTGTTCCTGAGGGATTTTGTCATCCCCGTCTGCCGTTTGTCCTTTACTCCTCTGTCAGGCTGTGTCTGGTGGGGGCCGCGGACACCCCCGGCTGCGTCAGCTTACTTCCTGCCTCCCTTTTTAGCAACTCTGACCCAGGTTTGTCACAGCTGTGAGTGTTTTCAATTCATATTTTAGAAAGACTAGATTTAAGGCTTATGCAGAATTTTAGATTCATTATTTAAGTTCCTCAGGAAAGTTTGGGACATTTGGCGGAAAAACAGGAAAAAAATCCATAAAGTTTGTGCAGCAGTGAAATAGAAGCGTGAGGATCAGCATTCACTTCCTGTTCTACACTGAACATGACCCGCTTCGCTCATGGGTAACCCTGCTTGGCCTTCTCTAAATGTGTCCACGCCCACATTCAGAGAAGGTCAAATTAAGTTTCCTGCCGAGTTTCCAGGAGAACTTTCTGCTGAAAGTTGATTGTGCAGAAGTTCCTCTGCGTATTCTGCCTGTAGTTTCCAGTCAGGGCGCTAGCTTGGACTCTTCTCTGTCTTCAGATCAGCCCGGGATGCTGTGCAGCTTTAAGATCTCTGCAGCCTGGTCCTGTGCTTGGTGCCTCAACCCGCAGTTTGACAAGACCTTCAGCACCGGTCAGTCCTGGAGGTCCTGATAAGCTGTTGAAGAAGTTGGTCAAGCAGACAGGAGGCCTTACTTACTGAAGGACTGCAACTTTTTAAATGATTTCCCTAAAGATAACAGGCTCTACTGGGAGCAGATGTCTGTTGACTTTCATGTAAAATAATCCTTTGTTTGTGAACGTTTATGTAACGTGGAAGCAACCTGGGGCGGTTCAGGCTTCCACGGCGTGCCTTCATTTCTGATGATGCACACTTTGTGGGCTGTTATCCCGTACATGAACTCAGAGACGTCTGGTCCTTTAGATCGTCTTGACTGAATCTTTTGAGAAGAATGGGATTTTGATTGACCCAACGGCTCTTCAAATTTTTATTTGTCCCGAGCGACTACATAAATGGCACGCTGCCGAGGTGGGCGGAGTAAATGAATGTGGGCGTGTCTACGCGGCTGTTTGCAGGACTGTCTCGCCGGGTCATCCTGAAGGATGCAGAGACGGGACGAACGCAGACGTACAACGTCAGCAGCGACGTCTTGGCTCAACAGTTCGCCCTTCAGGTGGGACGTTTTGTTCACGCTCGGGTTTCCTCCTCAGCCCTCAGATGAAGATCCAAGCCGCTGCTCTGTGTCTGCAGGCTCCCATTCTGTTCAACGGCTGCAGGTCAGGGGAGATTTTCAGCATCGACCTTCGGCAGCGCAGCCGCAGAGATCCGGGCTGGAAGGCCAGCCGCTTCCATCAGGAGTCGGCCATCACGTCCGTGCGAGTCCTGCAGGATGAGAACTACCTGCTGGCTGCAGACATGCTGGGACAGGTCAGCATGCTCATCCTAAAATGAATCGTGTCCTGAGGGGAAGCAGGCTCCCACTCACATGGCAGCTGTTCCTGTGCAGATCAAGCTGTGGGACGTGCGAGGGACAAAAGCTGTGCAGGAGTACAAAGGGCATTACAATGAGCACGCCTACCTCCCCATCCACATCTGTGAGCGAGAAGGACTTCTGCTGGCAGGTAGGCCAGGAGGTCCGGGTCTGGGGAAAGGTCCTCACGTTCACGTCTTTAACTGCCGTGTTGGCTCCTGCAGTGGGACAGGACTGCTACACCAGAGTGTGGAGTCTGAGGGACGGTCACCTGCTGAGGACCATCCCGTCACCACATCCGGCTGCAAACGACATGATCCCCAGCATCGTCTTTTCACCAAATCTAGGGGGGGCTAGAGGCCTTCCTGGGCTCCTCCTGGCCGTCAAACACGATCTGTACTACTATCCATACAACACTGACTACCCGACCGGAAGGCCAGCCGACGCGCGGCAGGAGGGCGGAGCCACAGTGTGACAGGTTTCTGCCAGAGGCAGCAGTGGGGTCATTTTTCTGATGCTGTGGGACAGCGGTCCCTTCACGGGGGGACAGCGGTCCCTTCGCGGGGGGACAGCGGTCCCTTCGCGGGGGGACAGCGGTCCCTTCACGGGGGGACAGCGGTCCCTTCGCGGGGGGACAGCGTTCCCTTCACTGCCACAGAAGATCAACTGTCTGACAGGAAAGACGGAAGTGAGGCTGTGTTTGAGTTGCAGCCTTGAATATGCCTGACTTCCCAAAGTTTCAACCTCAGGGAGCGTTACTGGGGAACGATTTCTGTAACTGGAAGTGCTCTTCACAAAGAACATTGGTACTTGATTTTAGAAAATTTGTGTAAATAATAATCTGTTGGATCAATAAATCTTTCAGAAACCACAGCTGGGATTTTGTTGTTTGAAGTGAAAAACCTTGAACCCCTTCTGATGAAAGTTTGAGAATTCTTCCCATGATGGACGTGTGGATAGAAAGTTAGGCTTCAACTGCATTTCTGAGTATTTCTTTATTCATATTGTCGTAAATCAAAAAAGACATTTGCAGTATAAAAAGCTTGTAGCTGTGATGTAGAAGCTACAACAGCAGACCACAGCTTCCTGCTCTGCTCCATTCTGATCATCCACTGACAGACACATAGATCCATCAACGTCTTTGTTCTCCTGGTCTGAGCTGGAATCTGGATCTAAACTGGACGGCTGGATGGATCTGATATTCATCACCATTTTTTGTTTTACCGATAATGTTAGCTTAAGGCTGTGAGGGGCTGTAAGCTAGCGGGAAGGCACGATGGGGAAAGGGGGGGGGGGCTGACTTACCCAGCACTTACAGCCCCGCCTGCAACTCAGAGGTATATTTCTGATGATCTCCTGCCGCTCTGCAGAAACTATGTCCTAGAAAACGACACAGGTTTTTGAATTTGGCTAAAAACAGCTTCATCATAATGAAAAGATCAGTGGGAAGACTCTGAATAGATCAACAGATGAGTGGGGCTTTAAGGTTTTTGGAGGTTAAAGCAGATGTTTCATATCTGCAGCTAGTAGATCAGTTCCTGACTGCCAGGCTGTGAGCCAGCATGATGGGGGGAGAGAGTCTGGCTGCAGTGATGCTGCAGCTTGACGCTCTGAGCTGACGGATACCTGCTGCTTTTTGAGGGGGAGCAGCTCCACCAGAACTCCACACACATCTCTGCTCATCAGTTGGCCACTCCTAGTGGAAAAACGAATTCTCCTTTTACATTTTGATGTTTGTTGTAGTGATTTACAGATAAACTTGATTGAATTGAAGCTTCCCATCATTCTCTACACAGGTCAATTTGGCAGGAGTCTTCCCACCAGACCTGACATAAAAACCAGACGAGGAAGTCTTGAAGTTTCACCTCTCGTCCAGTGAGCGGAGGAATGAGCAGCGGAAAGCTTCAATGACAGACTCAAGGCCACCAGAATAAATGACAGACTGGTCTTTAGTCATTCTTTCTGCAGAATTACCCTCCATTACTTCTGAGAGCTAAACACAGTTACAGCAGAGCCTTTCTTGAATGAGTGATTGTCTTCAACCCTTTAACACCAGAGATGGCACTGGCGATGCACACTTTTCGGCATCCCATAACCTTTGAACCGTTAACCTTCCTACTTCAGAATCTGCTGAAGATACGCTGAAGAGTAACGAGAAGTCAAAGAACATCAACACTAGAGCTAAAGCTCTGGTGGTAAAGGGTTAAAGCCAGTTTACACTTTGAACCTCCAGTAGGTCTCCAACCATCCAATGGACTGGGAGAGGGATCTGAGATCAGTTGGAGGGGTTGCTGCAGAACCCTAACTTTGTCTGTTTTCCAGCTCTCCCTGGACTGCTTGATGCTGAAAACCTCAATCTGGTGTGTTCTGTCAACTAGGCTGTGGAATCACTTGAGTCGGCCAATCAGCAGCAAGCTGGTCGGGGAGGACTGGAAAACGGGCACGGTTGAGGACCACCGTTGGCCAGCCCTGGGTTTCTGGTTGGTGGATGGCGGTTGTTGCATTTCTTTCTTGGAATCTGCCTGTTGTTCACAGAGGAAATCAGTTCTCCCTCCGGTCTCTGCCACACGTTCTCTAACTCAGCTCTGCACCGCCGACTGCCTGCTAAAGGTCGCCGGGTTTCTGGCTGCAGCTGTTGCAGACCCGGACTGGGTGGTCCCAGCCCCTGGATGGCACTAGCTGGCGCTGTTGGGAGCAGTCATCACACACGCCTTGGCCGCAGGCGCGGCAGTGATGGATGGTCAGGCGTGGGAGGAACTCTCTTTGGCACTCGCAGCAGCAGCGGATGTCCTGATCTGGGACCCAGTATGCAGGCCGAGCAGCATCCTTCACCAGGCCTGGACACACAAGACAGTCAGCTGGAATGTCCCGCCTTTCCCAGAGTCCTCATCACGGGGAACTCCATCCTCACCCAGAGGAATGTCAATGACTCCGATCACAGCGCCAAGCGTGTTCTGCACAGCTTCCCCGACCTTCCTGGCTATCAGAGAGCTCCTCTCCTCTTCAGAGACAGCATCCTGCACCTCTGCAACAAAAACAAAGGAAAGCTGATGTGGTCAGGGGGTCCGGTCCTTGAGGGGCTATGTCCTGCTGGCTTTTCAGATAAACCAGCCCCCTCCTACTGTGAACTACATGAATCAGGTGTGATCCAGCCAGGAGCAGCAGGAGGGGTGCAGATGGAACACAAGCAGGACCCCGCCTCCCCAAGACTGGGATTGAACGTTCTTGAGTGTTTCTTGTGTACCAGGTGGGATTTCTGGGTTGTGGAAGCAGGCGTCACAGACTCTAACCGGTGCCGGTCCCCAGCCCCTCTCTGGGACCGGTCTGGACTTGGAGGAGCATGCATCGCAGAATCCCTCCCCACAGGCTCGGCAGTGGTGCTTGGTGGTGTTAGGCTGAAACTCTTGGCTGCATTTATGACACTTCTGCCACAAAATGGAAAAAGAAAGAGCATTCAGTCGCTTTGCCCACAGGCTGCAGGGTTGTTGAACACTGCAGCTTCGTACCAGGATGAGGGAGTTTGGTTTCCAGTAGGGTGGAGCAATCTGGTCCGTGAGCCAGGAGGTGACAGCTTTGGCGGGTGTGACACTAAGTTCAGAGACGGACTGCGAGATGAATTTGACTCCATCCAACAACCTCTGAGCAGCATTGTTGTTGTCCTTCAAAAAACTGTCAGACTGCAAAAAAAAGAAGACTGAGTGAGAAACTATCACCAAAACACTCAGAAGCTGGTTGTGATTTTTCAGAAGGTTGGTCTGAACCAGTGGCGGTTCTACACTAACTAACTCCCTGGGCAAGTAACCCCCCCCAAAATTTGACGACTACCCTTTGTGTTTCCTATCTTTATTTGGCCATTTTACACAATAAATGCATGAATTTAATGAACTCGTATGACAGGGGGGTCAAACTCAGTCACACAGGAGCCTAAATTAAAAACACACTTTAGGTTCTGGGCAGAACAAGATAAACATTTACTGAACACACTAAAGCTAAACTTTTACACCTTTTAAAGCTTTAAAATGTAACTTTTCGAGCATAAATATAAATAAAAATAGGAATATTAATCCAGAATAAATCAAGTTAAACCTTAAATAATGTATTTTGTTTTTCTAATCATAAAATTATATTCTGTCAAAATTATACAATTATGAACACGCTGCAGAAAAAAACAAACATAGCCTGGAAATATTAATAATTAGAAATAACAAATCATGTCTTTCCGTTTTCTTTGCCCTTTTGTCATTTTTTTAGCGCTGGACTCCTGGCATCATTTTTATCAGTAAGTTCATTTCTGCTTGGTGTGTGAAACGTATCACAGGGATTTGAGTTTTCTAAAAAACTGTTATTGTGAATACCATTTTTAAGTCTTATAAAACCTTAAAAACTAAATCATAGAACTCATCACTGATTACTCCAAAAATTTTTGGTATTTCCCTAAGTTTGTGCAACACCAACAGTAAAAGTCCTCCAAAAAACCTCAATACATTCAAAAAAGCTGATGTCATGAAGTGCAGCTTTTTTCCTGCATTACCTGCTGTCTTTACGTCAAATACTGACACCAACTAAACCACAGAAAAGACACGTCATAAAAATATCTACAATAGTTGGTAAATAACATTATTAACGTGAGCTGCTGAGTGATCCAACAGCACGCCATGATCCAGGCGTTGCGTAATCGCGCTGCGCTCCCTGATTTTAGGCCGTTCCAAAGTCTGTGAAACAATAGATCTTAGAAAACCCGATAGTGGCGCAATTTTTCTTTTCTTTCAAGCACAGGGATGCCGCCCCCTCCCCATTGAAATTTGCGCCCCGGGCATTTGCCTGTATTGCCCAAAGCGTAAAAAAACCCCGTATTGCCTAAAAGCGCTACTGGTCTGAACACCACAGCTGTGTCTCTGTAGAACCCGGTTCTTCCCCTCCAAACTTACTCCGGGCCAAACGTGTTGGATCTCCGTGCGCACAACGGTCTCCACTGGGTCCTGGTTTCCATACCAGTACTGCCTGCTCCTGTAGATCACTCCACAGTTGGGGCACTCCAGGACGTATCTGCACAGAGAAAGAAACCACTCCTTTTTATTTTGAAATCTTACTCCGATCAGCTTTTGAACCATTTACAAAGCTAATTTACATTGTTTTTTTTCCAGAAGTCCATACATAGAAACGTGGAGGATGACGAGGAAGTAGTTGATTTGAATTTTCAATAGTCCCACTCTGATCATCTTTTGATATATTTACAGCCCCTCACAACACTAAGCTAACGTTAGCAGTGCTACAAAAAATAGTGAGCATACATCGTATCTATCCAGCGGTTCTGATCCAGATTCCAGCTCAGAGCAGGAAAACACAGACGTTCATGAATCTGTCTGTGTGACAGTGGATGATCAGAATGGAGCAGAGCAGGGAGACTTTGACCCCGTCCAGTATATTATTTTACATCACAAAAAGGGTCTTTTTCAAAAAGCACATATTGGTCTGTTCCTGATGCAGGTTGATGCATGTTCTCAATTTTCTTCATATATATATAACCTCCATCATGAGAAAAATGGTACAAGAACATGTTAAATGGACTAAAAAACCCATTTTGGGTCTTTAAACGGCATTTGGAGGAATGTGTGAGATCTGAGTGGAGGTTCAATGAATCCAGTCAATTTCTAGTCCAGTTTTGTGGCAGTTAGACTCACCCAGACCAAGCATAGACTGCCAAGCCAAACCAGGGAGAGTCCGACGAGGCTGTCGTTTTGGGAACCACAATCACCTCCTTGCCCCCCTCGTAGCAGGTCTGCTGGTTTCAGCACAGGAGCTCAGAACCTGAACATGCTTCCTCACAGACATGCATGGTCTAGTTACTTGCCTTGCAAGTGTAGATGCGGTTGTCCAACTGAGCAGAATAGCAGCAGCGATGCTTGGCTTCATGATCCAGTCCTTCGTTTAAGTGGTTCATGCTTTGTTTGCAGCCCGAGCTGGAATGATAGATGGAGGATTGAACTATCAGAATGACCGAAAGAACTTTGCATTTTCAGCTGAAAGAACGGCAAAGCCATTTCAACATCAGCATATGATGCTGGCTTCAAAGAGGGTTCATGATGTGGTGAAGGAGGGCATTGGGGGGGCTGATGGAGAGAGGATGCAGAGGAGAGCTTAGGTGGATGAATGGACACTGCCTTGTGAAAGTATTCAGCCTTCTTGAACTTCTCAACCTTTTGCCACATTTCAGGCTGCAAACATAAAAATATAAAACTGTAATTTTTGGTGAAGAATCAACAACAAGTGGAACACAATCATGAAGTGAAACCAAATTTATTGGATATTTTAAACTTGTTAAACAAATAAAAAAACTGTAAAATTGGGCGTGCAAAATGATTCAGTCCCTTTACTTTCAGTGCAGCAAACTCTCCAGATGTTCAGTGAGGATCTCTGAATGATCCAAGGTTGACCTAAATGACCAAAGATGATAAACAGAATCCACCTGGATGTCATCACGTCTCCGTATAAATGATCCTGCTCTGTGATCTGCTCTGTCTCAGAGGTCAGTTTAAAGTGCAGAGAGCATCATGAAGAACAAGGAACACCAGGCAGGTCTGAAATGTTGTTGTGGAGAAGTTTAAAGCAGGATTTGGATAGAAAAAACATCCCGAGGAGCACTGTGCAAGAGATTATATTGAAATGGAAGGAGAATCAGACCACTGCAAATCTACAAAGACCCGACCGTCTGTCTAAACTTTCAGCTCAAATTAGGAGAAGATGCACAGAGATGCAGCCAAGAGGCCCATGATGACTCTGGATGATCTGCAGAGATCTACAGCTGAGGTGGGGAGTCTGTCCACAGGACCACAATCAGTCTTTTACTGCACTAATCTGGCCTGTGTGGAAGAGCAGCAAGAAGAAAGGCATTTCTTAAAGATATCCATAAAAAGTGTTGTTTAAAGTTACCCACAAGCCCCCTGGGAGACGCACCAAACATGTGGAAGAAGGAGCTCTGGTCAGATGAAACCAAAATCCAACATTTTGGGCAAAACGTTCTGCTTGTTGTAAAAGCAACACAGCTTCTCTTCCTGAACACACCATCCCCACTGTCACACATGGTGGTGGCAGCATCATGGTTTGGGCCTGCTCTTCTTCAGCAGAGACAGGGAAGATGGATGGAGATAAATACAGGAGCATTCTGGAAGAAAACCTGATGGAGTCTGCAGAAGACCTGAGACTGGGACGGAGATTTGTCTTTCAACAAGAAAATGATCCAAATCATAAAGAAAACCTACAATGAATGGTTCACAAATGAACATATCTATTGTTAGAATGGCCAGAGTCCAGACCTGAATCCAATGGAGAATCTGTGGAAAGAACTGAAAACTGTTCACAAACATCCATCCAACCTCGCTGAGCTCCAGCTGTTTTCAAGGAGGAATGTTTAAAACTGATGGGAAGATCCCCAAGAGGCTAACGGCTGGAATCACAGAAAAAGGTGGAGCTACAGAGTCTTAACTAAACCCTTGTGCTATCCTAGATGACCCCCCCCCTTCCATTGACGTGTTCTCCCTACCGTGACAAAGGTGGATAAAGGTGGAAAGATTTCATTTAATCCATGGACACCAGTGAAGATCACAAATCATTGAAGAAAAAAGGTTCAGCGCACTGTCTAGTGGGTCTAGATGACCCCACTCCCAATGGTAAAGTGCCTAGGATAACACAAGGGTTAGGTCAGGGGTGGATCATTTTGCACGCACAATTTTTCAGTTTTTTATTTGTTAAAAAAGTTTGAAATATCCAATAAATTTGGTTTCACTTCATGTTTGTGTTCCACTTGTTGTTGATTCTTCACCAAAAATTACAGTTTTATATTTTTATGTTTGCAGCCTGAAATGTGGTAAAAGGTTGAGAAGGGCTGAATACTTTCAGAAGGCAGTGTATCTACCCCTTAAGAAAGCAGCCCAAAGACAACCAGGAAGATGATTTTTAATCTTAATGATTTCTTTCTTTCCATCTGCACTCCTTCTCCCATCAAAAGACTTAAAGGACAAACTTTTAAAAAAAATGTTTTGGTAGCTTGTTGTCCAGCATCCTGACATGAGGGAGCACCTGTGGCTGAATTAGCAGGTGAGCTTCCTCACAGAGGCTGGACAAACGCAGAAACCACCGGAAACCTCCAACAGGAAGAAGAGGACTAAAGCAGAGGAGGAGAGCATCCCCCGCCCAAACTGAGGGACGGCTGTGGGGGAGTTGATGTTTACCCAAACCACGTTTCTACATTGTCCATGGAATGAAGCTTTGAGGTGTAATGTTTGCCGTTTCACAAACATGTACGTTTTTAAGCCTTTTTGATGGAAGTTTGATAGTTTTTCTGGTTCGGCGCTGATCATACCCACAGCTGAGGCACACGCTGCAGCAGGTGAAGTACTCTTCTGGAAAGAAGGAGGTGGTGCTGCTGAGTTCATCAGGCATCTCTCCACTGAAGCGCTCGCTCAGGGCCTGAACCAACGGGGGAACAGTCTTAGGGCAGCAACCTGGTTTACACCAAACGCCGTCTGACTGACTGAGCGACGCACCTGCAGAGCGCGGTAGATGACGCCTGCGCTGCGAGGGGAGCGGGTGCTGTTGTTGTCCAGCTGGCGCTCCAGGCGGCGCAGCAGCCCGCTGAAGTCTGTGGGAGGGTTGTAGGTTCGGGTCCCGCAGTACTGCAGGGAGCTGAAAGCTTTGGGGAACAGGCCCAGCTTCTGGAAGCGCTCCTGCAGCAGACACTCCGCTGATTCCAACTGCCTGTCTGCATTTTGACAGACCAAGACAGAGAGACATGTAAGAACATTCAAGTCAGCAGACATGGAGATTGGCTGCAGGACGGGTGGAAAACCTGATCCCAGCAGCTTGGTGTGGACGGTTTCGTGGAAGACGATTACTGCAGGGCCCAGTGTGGACAACGGGACGTCCAGACCGCAGCGGCTCGAGGTCGCCTTCAGCTCCTTGGTGAAATGTTTCAAGTAGGCATCTGAGGCGTCGCCGAGGAACCGGAAGAGGTCGTCATGGAGACGGTCGGAGTGCGTTCGGTAAATAATCACATCCGAGATGGCCAAGACTTTGAGGAGGAGGCGTTGACCCTGATTAGCTCCTAATTAAAACAGAAGGGAGCTGAGAATGCTTGCTTGCTTAGTGACAAAGAGTTTCAGGTATTTGTTCCATACCAGCCCCCAGCAGCCCCTCCGTATCGATGACCACCACTCTGTGCAGAGGATCCAGAGCAGCCCACACCCCCACGGTGCAGGACTCCTGGGTGGGCAGGGTCTTGAACACTTCTCTTCCAAGAAAGAAGGTGTGGTTTAATGTGTGGGACTTGCCCTCTCCAGTGTTTCCAAAGATGGAAACCACTTTGAGGAGCTCATCTGGTGTGCAGCCTAGTCTGCTAACAAAATCCTCTTCATCTTTCACCTAAAAACCCATTGAGATGATTTTACTCATCAGGAATGTTCTGGAAGAAGGATTTGGGACAAAGTAGGTTTGTTTGGCACCCACCTGCACCTCCTCCTTCTCATTGACTAACAGGAAGCTGCTCGCCTCCTCCAGCTTGGATCTGAGGGCCTCCACCTCCATCTCCCCATCCACCACGCAGCTTTCCTTGGCCGGAGGATAAAGCGTCAGCGGGTGCTTCCTCTTGTTGACGCCAGCATGAGTGCGTTTCTGGCAGTCTAAACACAGATTGATCTTACAGCCCTGACAGCGCACCGCCGCCCGGACCCGGGTGGCGTCGGCCCTGCCCCCCTTACAGAGGTCACAGAAGGGAACGTGGCCGGCCTTGATCTGAACCCGGTCATGGTTTCTCATGCGCTTCTGCCGGTGGAGCTCCAGTTCACAGCGGATGCACTGCAGGCTGCCGCACTCATCACACTCATATGTGGCTTCGTCTGAGCCCCCACAGGCAAAGCTCTCTTGACAGACCAAGACCGTGGGCCTCCCTTGCTCCATTTCTGAACCTGGCTCGCTCATTGTGGACCTGAAATTTGAACAACAGTGACTTTTAAGAAAGATGTGTTAAAGACTCCAGAGCATGCAGGTCGCTCAGGTGTTTGTGCATGAGATGTCCTGTAGACGAATGTTTACATTAAAGAAGGTCCAACCATTCATAGATCCACCAACAACACAGACACCTGGAGGGGAAATGGAAAAAAGTATGAAAAATTAAAGGTTAATGGGGAATTTTTAAGGTTGATTCCATTAGATTCTGCCTCAGACAGATCAGTCTGGTTGGATTGTAGGAATAGAAATGCATTCAGTGATTAATTGTTACCAACCACACATTATAACACACTACACATTCTGAAAATTCAGAAAAAAAGCATTAAAAGAATACCAACAGCTGAGGCACAGTAAAAAGAATTGGGCCAGAATGAAAGCAGATACATACACAGCCCATTTGTAAGGAGCTTTAGTTTAGAACATTTGCTCTGATTTTCCAAATAAATACATAATCGGCTCTTACCTGAACAGACTCACCTGTCCCACGGAAGTGAGTCTAGCCCCGAAGGTTCAGCAGGAAGCGATAGCGGCGTCACGCTGTCAAACATGCATGTTTACAAAAAGAAACAACAGCCCCGCGAGAAAATCAGCTGGTTGCCTTGTTTTGTTGTCCATGTCAAGGGTCACAGCGGCGCAATGCATTTTGGGAAATGCATTTCCAGTGAGGGTCGAGCTCTTTGTTTAAAGTGAATCATGAAACAAACATGTAAAAGTTACTTTTGCTTATATTTATAAATCTAAAGCTTTTATCTCCACATTGAAGTTCCTCCATAAAGCCCTGTACCTAAAACTCTCACCCATAATGCTTTGCTACAGCCGTCATTACTGGGGGTAAGTTCGTTTTGTACACAGAGGGCTGCCGGAAAGTGGCTTACTGAGACTTGCGCTTATTTTAGGGTTCTGATGAATTGAAATATGATATCATAAAATAGGCTTTGATCATTAAATTAATGTCAAATAGACTTAAATTCATCTTTGCTGCGGCTGTTTTGATTCCTGTGCTTGTTTAAGCGCCCCGGTGTCAAAAACAAAAGCACCCGGAAGTTGCGTCACGTGAGAAGTTTTTTTCTTTTACATGAGAAGTAGTTATGCACAAATGTTTTTACTTTGCAAATTTTACTGTTGACGTTGTTTTTCAGATGAACAGGGTTGAGTGTGATCTTTTAGTCCCCGTATTCAGGTGGAATTAACGGCATTAGTCTGCTGTTGAGGTGCTAAGCAACAAGCTAACTTAAGCTAGCTAGCTAGCCCAAACGGACTCTCTGAGTTTTTTCCCTCACTCCTGATCTGATGGAAGAAGAAACATTCTCTGACATTAGAGGTCAGCCCATTACTCTGGGATGTCAGAGGCACTCCAGCTTCTGCACGGAGTTCACTGTCAGCTCCCCCAAGGTGTCCATCGGGAAGGTCCTGGCGTCCACCTGCTCGGTGTGGCTGCTGGCTTACCTGCTGTTCTTCTTCACACAGGTGAGACCTTCTGTCTGTCTGTCTGTCTGTCTGTCTGTCTGTCTGTCTGTCTGTCTGTCTGTCTGTCTGTCTGTCTGTCTGTCTGTCTGTCTGTCTGTCATGGTGGGAGGAAAAGAAAAATGACTTGATTGTTGTGGGAACATTGCCTTGTAGATTGTCAGAACCGCTTCTGGTTCTGGATCTGGTTTTGTGTCTGCTCTGGTTTAATAACGTTCACATGGGCTCTTCATCCCGGCTGGTTCTGTTTGCTTCTCTGACTTTACATAATTGTTCAGGCATAACTTTAGCCTCCAAAACTTACTTTCCCATGGGGAAATGTTAGATCAGGGTGTCTTGTCATCGCTACAAATGATTGATCAAAGTAGGAACGTTTAGGCTTTTATTAGGTTTAAGTTAAAATATAGAAAACCATTTAATGGTAGAATAAAAGCAATTCCTTTCCTTTCTTTGTCCCCAATGTCCTGCAGTCTGATGATGTTGATGATGATGGTAAAACCATCACTGATCCCCAATTGTCCAACATTCCCCATAAATAATGCAAAGTTACAAAACTACACAGAAGAGGAAGTGAAATGGAGTTAAGATCTAAATTCCTCAAATGTACTATTGCTCCAAAATGCAAGAAATTCATTTCAAAATTATGAGTGATGTTTACCCAAACGCGAAGAGCTGTTGGGTTTATGCTTTGGTTTTCAGCAAAACAGCTGAGCTTTCTGTGATATGAACACAGAATCAATAGATGGATTGTTTTATCAATGCATCAACTGTATGTCAATGGCTTTTGGCGGATTGTCGTTGTTGATGTTGCACTACATTTTCAGAAAGCCAAGTATATTTTGGAGTAATCTGCAGAGAGAAATGATTTAATTTAGTTCTTAATCTGACACACAGGCTGCTTTGAGACTTTACAAACCTTTTCATTTGATTCACTGTTCTGTTTTGGTGCATTTGCTCGGGTGACACAAATGCAAAACAGAAATAACCTCTAAATCACGAACCATATCTGGCTCTTTTGATGGTCACATCTGGCTCGCAGACAAATCTTTAATTATAAAAACAATGTTTTCATTAAACCAGTCCTTCTCAGGCGCGATGTGATGCCGGGGGGGGGGGGGGGGGGGCGCAGTAGTAGTAGCGGTGCTTGGACAAAAAAAAATCTGCGCCACTATTGGTTTCCTATTATGTGTTACATCACAGAGTTTGTAGCAGCCTCAAACTGTGAACCATCCGTCCCTGCAGCTGCACGCCCCCGTCTCTGAGAGGGGGGGGGTAGCAAGGTGACACGCACACTGAGTGTCAGAGCTTAGAACACGCTGTCCGTCACATACCACACACTGCAGCGTGTGAGCACTGCTGTACTGACAGTGTTCGCATTTCTCACATCTATAGAACATTAAGACTAAGGGTGTGACGATAACCGCATCACCACGGTGATCAAAAATCCCACACCGTCACAGCTCTACTCCACAGCGGGTTCATAATAATAATGAAGTGATAACGTAAAATAATAAGGAATCAATCACTGTTCTTCTGGGGGAAACCTGATTTTATTACTGTTCTCCTTCACTTGGTAACACCAAACATGAACGTGCATGTACTTATTGTACTTGAAACGTGTTGAAATTACGCAAAATACACACATTCACTTGTATTTTTAGTTTTAAACATATTGTATTGCTGAACAAGTTGTGTGGCGTTGGTTACGGCCTGGAGTAACTAGAATAAAGAACCTTAAAAGAGGTTAAGTCTCCATGCCTCAGTGTGGGAAAGGTACGCTACAATATTGTATACTATCATTAAATTACATTGAAAAATATGTGGTGTTCATGGCTCTCTCGGCCAAAAAGGTTCCCGACCCCTGCTCTAGAAGGAGAAAAACAAAACAAATGAATAAATATTTGTATCTATTCTAGTTCAGGCTGAAGTTTGAAAAAGCAAAGGTAGGAACTCTGAGACATAAACTCCTCCCACCACCGCCAACCATAAAAGCTCATGTTTCCTGTCCCGTAGAACACGGCGGTTCTGTCCAGTGCCATCCTCGTCACCTTGGTCGGCATGGTTCTTCACATCCACTTTGTGAAGGTCGACCACGAGTCCCTTCTAGTCATCGGGTCTTTGGGCATCCAGGTGTCTTCTAGCTACGCCTCAGGCCGCGAGATCACGTCCTTCATAGAGATGGGCCGGATTAAAGACATCGTCATCAACGAGGCTGTTTACATGGTGCTTCTGTGGACCAATGTCATTGTAATCATGGGTCACCTCTGGGACGCAGGTGTAAAAGCCGTGTGTCCTTCATTCCAGCATCAGATCATCTACCACCTGTGTGTGCTGCTGAGGGAGCCGGCAGAGCCAGACGCCGTGGCGGGTGTGGTGCCCTTGTTCCAGGTCAGTGCAGGCTCATGGTGTGAGGAACAGTGCCAGAGGTTGATCTTCACCAGGACTTTGTCTTTCAGAGCTCAAAGCCTAGACTCGGTTGTTTGGTAAAGGTTTACCGCAGCTGTCAGGAGATCCTGTCCAAGGTTCCATGAAGCTTGGAGGGGACGTCTGTCTGACCACACTTTGCTTCTGGTATGTTTGAATCCTTTTAAATTGGACAAGAGTACAGGAACTTGTTAATGGTTTCTGCCAAATATGTTTTGTCCTAATATTTCAAAAGTCATTCTAAAGCATCACAGGCCTCTTTCACTAATCAAATGCAGCTTTCAGAGTCAAGGCCCGTACACACCGGGACGAATATTCGCCAGGCGTTATTCGCCAGCGTTTTTCGCCACGTTTTTTGTGTTCACACCCAGGCGATTTTCGCTGACGATGAGTGGAGTGAACATGCAATTTCATTCACTGACATTAGATGGCGCTTAATGTAAAACAGAAATACTCCTGTACACAAGGTGGCGCTGCGCAACTTTACGCTTCTGAAAGTCGCTTTTAACTCAGAAGAAGAGAGCAAGTATTTACGCGCTTGTCAGAATCAAACAAAGAAAACATGAATATTTCAAGCACCAGTAGCTCCAACTGGTGCTTGGTTCGGGGATATTTTAGAATGTCCATCATTATTGCTTCGCGGCAGTGTAGACGCTACTTGGCGTCTATCTTCTTCGCTGGTATGTGTGCTCAGCAAGGCAGTTTTGTGTTTGAGCGCCCCCAAGTTGTGTTTTACTGTAACTTCAGAAGCTCCAGACACGTGTGCAAAAGCGCCATTCTCATTGGTCGAGTAGATTTCGACGCGACGCGTCAAACAAAAAACGAACCCGAGGTGTTTTGTTTTTTTTGACGCTTTGACGCGTGGCGTTTTTTTCGCGTCGGTGTGCACACTCTCATTGGTGCCCTTTGTTTAGTCACGAGGCGTTAAACGTCGGCGAAAATCGCCGGCGAAATTCGTCCCGGTGTGAACGCGCCTTCAGTCAGAAGAGAGCTGCAGAATCCCGGTTTTGTTTAGGTCCCATGTCGGGTTTTTCCCTATTTCCGTCTGTTTGATGTCAGTCTTCTCTGTTTCATCAGGTCCAGGGAGGCTTCTTAGAGCTCTTCATCCCTGCTCTGCCGAGCAGGTTGGATTCTGGTGCTGGTGTCAGTTTCCAGCGGGACGTGGCCTCCGCTCCCTGCCAGTGAACTCTCTGACCCCGTTGACCCTGAAGGTAGCACCTCTGCAGGACCACAGCCCATCGGCTGCACTGAACCAACCACTGAGGGATGGAAATGTTTCAGAATCCCAACATTTCTACCGAAGCGCTGCTTTCTTCTGTAGGAATCTCACTTTTAGAGTTGTAATTATTACAATAAAAAGAAGGGAAAAAAAACACTTGAGAAATGTCTGTGTGTAATGAATCGGTGAGAGTTTGACTTCATTGAAATAATGGAAATATTCCCCCTTAATGAGGAGATTTGATTTAATTAAAGTCATTTGAGCTCTGTCATGGTTTTCCAGTAGAGGTCAGCAGTGGAGCGATATCATGTCTGAGAGCAGAAGAGTTTGGTTTGGAGGTAAAGACGCTCAACCTAGATAGATAGCATCAGTTCAGAGAGAAAGTTCACCTCTTACCGCTTGTTTTTGTCCAAATGATGGAGCAAAAGGTTGTTTTAAAGAAGTGATACAAAACATTTAAGCTAGCTGACCGGAACTTCTTTTTTCACCGTGCGGTTATCAGGTTTTAATGCATAGCCAGCAGCCAATCAGAATCGAGTATTCAACCGGACAATGAGATACTTTTCTTTATTTATTTTTTTTAAACTTGTCCTGTCCAACAGCTGGGCAGACAGATGAGAGCTGAGGGCCTCTTGTGTTGGACATATTTTACTTTAACAAGAGGGGTTATTAATCTTCAGACAAACCAGAGGTATGTCTGAATAAACCCCTTTTGGAATTGAGGCCAAACTTTATTAATTTCAATCATGTCTGAAAATCTTTGGTGTTGGACCGGACGGAAAAGGCAAGAGGGGAAGAAGAGAGAGGGATTAGAAGGGGGGGGGGGGGGGGGGGGGAACCATGAAGCAGCATAAAGCAAAAAGCTACTGGATGTTTATCATTACAGTAAGGTTCAGATGTAGTACAAATCTCAAAGGGGCGGGGCCTGTCCACACACACACTCAAATGTTATAAACACACCTGTTAGCTGCAAAAATGTCCACATGTCAACATGTACACAAAACAGATAGTGTTCACAAATGCATGCTTATACCTACTAGCCAACTAGTGTGAAATATTTCATTCAATCATGCAAACTATTAGTGCAAAGGTGAGCTAACACCTGTGCTCAGGTGAGTGTTTATGTTCTTCCAAAATGGGTGGTGGAATGTGAAAAGAAGGAAGGAGAGTGCCCAGCCATCCCCACACCAAGACCCCCACCGCATGATGGGATACTTTTTAACACACTTTGCGGAAGCAACCTTCAGGCTTCCACGGCGTGCGTTAAAAAGTATCGCACACTTCGTCGGCCATTAACCCTTACATAAATAAAATGTACAAGTGAACATGTGTTTGTAGTCAGTTTTGTTCCGTGCCAAACCCTATGTGGGGTTTTATTTTCACAGGGTCAAACAATCTCCGACCCAGGATAATGATGAAGGGCTGCTGGGAGTGGCGTCTTGTCTCCCTGTGTGGGTTTGATGTGGGTTTTAGTGTTGGGGACGACTGCATGTGGTCTGCAGAAACAGCTGTCAGCAACAGGACATCCGTTTGGTTTTAGAGCATCCGTCCAACCTTGGTGGTGTCTTCATGCTGCAGTGCTCATAGGCACAAAGGCACTGGTGCATTTAATGCTGCTCAAACTGATCAGAAATAAATCTGAACTCTCAATAAACTCTGTGATCCCATCAAGGTGTCTTCCAGTGAGAAACAAAGCTTTAGTAGTCATCACATTCCATTTGATATATTTTTTTTGCACAAACCTTCATTTTCTGACTCAATCAAATATGAAACTCAAGCCTTTCCTCTGAGTCTGTTCTTGTTCCTTCCCAGCACAGACGTCTTCATCAAATCTAACACCTTCATGAAAGCCTCAGTCACACTTCCAAACTCTTCTTTTGCTGTAACATCAGTGCATAGAGCGGAGCTGCCCGCCCTCCACTGTACTGAGCCGCTTTGTTAAAATGCAAATCCAAAAGCACGCCGAGAGGCCGTGCTGCCGCCACACCCTGCACAAAGGAAGTGAGACAAACCTCCTGTTGGACTGGCTGCTGCCTGATGAGACAGAAGCCGGCTCTGCTGGTTCTGCGGGGCGGCTGACATCAGAGAGCCTGCAAATACATATCCTCTTCCTTCTGTTTGTCCTCACAGAACCAGAACAGATTGAGCTTTTATCTACGATCAGGCCGAAACCGGAATGAAAAACGGCCTCACGTTTGCTGATGGTTCACGGTTTGATGACGGCTTTGTGTTAGATGGGTTTTTTCTGGACGATCCTCCAAACCTCAGCACTGGTCAGACATCTGGATATGCAGTCCTCATTTCAGGCTTTATTGATTGAAAAAGAAGTCATTAGAAATGAACGTCTGAGTCAGTTTTACCAACAAGTCACGTTTGATTGTTCCTGTAAAAGAGGAAAATAATTCTTCCTAAATCAGGGAATGGCAGTTTAGTGTAAAAGGATTTTTCCTGTTGAGGTTTGTGATCAAGAACCCGTAAAGTATCGGACAGAAGAACAACACTTTGGTTGTGCAGCAGCAGCTTTTTGCCTGTAAAGGCCCAAACTTCATGTCCCGTCCAGATGGTCCCGCAGATGTGAGCTGCTTTCCTCTCTGACCCCTGCATCAAAGTATTTTTGAAGTATTTCAAGAAGCTGAGCGTATAGCCATAACTTATTATCCAAAATATCCAAAGGCCAAAGTATATTTTCCAAGTGTTACTAGAAGACAAGCGGGATTGGCTCCAGAGCCAATTATTTTTATGTTTTATAATTTATTAGAAGAGAAATAATGCAGCAGTGATGTCAGCATCATTTTCCTCAGTAGCTCACCTTTCATGCTGCCCCCACCCCTGAAAAAGAGTGACTCACATGGAGACATTTCTCTGCTGGAAGCAAGCGGTCATTCTGTGCTGGACGGGTCCAGACACGACCTGCTGCCGGCTCACGCTGACGCACAGCCGTCTGTCTGGCTCACATTGAGGTTTTTATTTTTCATGAACAGGCAGACTGATGGGCTGTGGGGACGTTGAGCTGCAGTCACGTTTGGTCGTCTGTCCAACCCTGAGACAGGAAGTGTGTGAACTGAATCCACTAAACTCTGTCCAGGCCCCCCAAGGCCACGCAGACGATCTTTGTGTGTCCACTTCCAGAAGTTGAACTGCGACACTACTGACTGTTGTGTTGATGCTTTCACTTGCTTCAGCGCCACTACGTGTGAACGTCACAACCCCCCCTCCTCCCATGTCTGCTAGACACTGTGAGAACACATCACTGCCTCGATTCCCAGATGAGGACACTCCCAGCAAACCGCCCTCCATCCATCGATCGCACTCCAACCCCGTCACGTGCTGCTGATGCTCAGTGTTTCTCCCAAGCATGATCACCTTAAAGCTTTTCACCGAACACGCAGACCTCACTGCTCTGCTCATCAACACACAATCAGAAACGTTTGTGTAGAAGCACACGGCCGTACATCTGAAAACCACGGACCGTCACGAGGACTGAAACACCTTTGGGTGTCTTCTAGAATTCAGTGCAGATGACATTTTTGAGGACATAGAGGACTTCTCCAAGACTGCACCAACCCATCCAGTGTCTCTGTAGAACCATTCAGCCAGATGACTGCCCTGTTCAATAATGAGAATGATGAATCTGAACTGAATAGATGCCGTTAAACCAGAAAGAACTGATTTTACAGTAGTTAACCAAGATAATGACAAACTCTGTTTTTGAGAGGATGAATAGAAAAGCACCACTCTCTACACATGAAGAGCCATCATCCAATCAGAATAACTTAAATTATTTCTCTAAAATAAATGCTTGGAAAGATTTTACTCTCCATGGCTCTCCGTAGTAATGCAATTTATTTTTAATTTTAAATCAATTTTTGACACAAGAGGCCTTCAGGTCCTATCTGTCTGTAATCAGTGGATTACAGAAATGAATGATGAAGACTTCACACCTAAACGCTCACCTCTGCAGTGAACATGTCAGCAATAAATTGGCTGATGTTTTAAGTGACACAGTTCAAAGTGTTGTACTATTTGCTGATAAAGTTAGATAAATAACAAAAATTGATTTAAAATTAAAAACAATTGCATTACTCAAATGAAAACAGAGAGTTCATCATTGGATCCATCTCAATTCAGCTCCAGTTTTCCAGCTAACATTGCAAGATCCCATGAAATAACAGTCTGAATACCCCCCCTGCAGTTGTTGGTGCCTCCAGGCACTGCCAGTTGGGACATGGCTTCGTCCTTGTTATGTTTGACATCAAAACTGACAGTTTCTGTTGTGACAGAAATAACCTGAGCTTTCTGTTTGTTTTATTTCACACAGGCTCAGTTGTAACAGATTGATTTTTTTATTGTCTCACAAGTTTTATGCGAATCTGAGAAGGAAGATGCTAGATTTGAAGTTTAAAACCGCCATACGTTGTTGCCTGTATTGCTAGTTTGTACAGCTTTTCTTATTATGCTATTTCAAAGAATTGCATAATCCATTACCAGCAATGATCACTAACCTAATAACCTTCCATTTCCAGATCAAACTAAACCTAAACAGGAGCTGAGCTGGTTAGTGGTTTTAACAGAAATGTGGGTGGGACAGAGGAACTGGTCATGGATTTTAGGAGACCTGCATCTCTATGCGTTGTCAGGAAGTGGAAACTGTCAAGTGCTAAAAGTACCTGCAGAACAACTTCTAAAAGTACCGGGTGACCAGAGAGATGCCAAGCACTAGACGGGCACGAGTACACTCTACTCTGAAAGAACCCAGGTCCTGTAACGTGCAGGAGCCATTTTGGTTTAAAAGGACATTTCACAGATGAACAAATGGATCCAGAGGACTAGACAGGTCACTGCAGAAACAAGGAGATGGTTCTGCCTGTGAGAGATTGAAGAACTCTGGACATGAATATCTTTTAACAGATGTCTTAAGATTTGTGTCTCTAACCTGCTCTCTCATTCTTGCAAATATCTATTTTGTCTAATCTCTATTAGTCTTCCGATCGTCTGCTGTCATTTCTATGAGTGACTTCTCTTCTCTGTTCCAAAATACTTGATCCACAGATTTTGAGTTTGTCTTCATTTTGTTGAGTCCCCTTTGCTGTTAACATAACTTTTTTGTCTATTAACAAATTGTTGGTGACTTTACGTTCATTTCCTTCATAGTCCCTAACTTGTGTCTTTTTTTCCATAATAGACATAATAGATTTCCCTGGAAATCCAGGGATTATTAAAACAGGTTCTAATATCCTAAAGAGAGAACTCAGTAACTGTAGCTTGAGAGGACAGGAAGTACACACATTGATACTCTGATTAACCTGACTATTGTCTTTCTAACCTATGACGTTTGGTGAGTTTTCCTTCCCTTATAATGTATTTTCATTTCATTTCATTTCATAAAGTTAATTCTAGGGTCTGAGTCTTTAACTGAACATAAACAACTACATGTGCACAAACACAATATGACAACTGCTTCTTGACCTGTGAAAGAGACACTGGAAGTAGGGCCAAGTGTTCCTCAAAGCACAACAGTTAAACTGCCACTTTGGAGGGTTAAGGAGCAGCAGGAGCGTGAGCCAATCAGCTTTGAGCTGAGCCAGGCAGACCTGTCAGGGCACCTGCTGATTCCCAGGCTTCGTCAACAGCAGAAGACTACAGCGAAACCAAGACTGATACTGGCCATGAGCCAGAGGAGGACCTGGCTGACTGCTTCTGTCTCCTTTGCTGGAGGGTGGAGATCCAAAGAGGAGGACCAGCCTTTGGTGGGAAGATGAGAGTGACTAACCATTTGAAGAGGGGAGAAAGAAAAATAATAGGAGGAAGAGCAGTTTATTGACCCTGGGAAGCAAAAACCTGTTTGCTGTTGCTCAATGAGAATATGACTGACTGCACAGTGTGTGTTTAGCACAGTGTGAGAAAGTTTAGTCACAAGGACTTGGTTGAAATTTGGGAAATTTTCTCTGTACGTTTTTTGGAGAGGCTAAAGCTGTGCTACCTGTTTCTGAAAATACTTTGAATGAAAAAACACTCACATCTGTTATCATGCAAACCACAACAACTGAGAATTTAAACTCGATCCAACAGAAAGCATGAAGTCCTACCAAAGACTTCAATGTCTTCCTGTTTGACGCTCAGCATTGAGGGGTTGGATTGGGGGGTTAAACTCCCAAATAGTTCCCAAGCACAGTTGTGTCTGCTTCTCACCGCTCTGCCAGGGGACAGGCCAAATGGGGAGAACAAATTTCACACATGAGACTTTAACCTGACTTTAAACTGAGAGGGGCTGCGCAGCGGTTAGCACTCTTGCCTCATAGCAAGAAGGCCCCGGTTCAAGTCATGGCTGGGGGACCTGTGGGGAGTTTGCATGTTCTCCCCGTGCATGTGTGGGTTTTCTCCAGGGTCTCCAGCTTCCTCCCACCATCCAAAAACCTGCTTCATATGTTAATTGGCAACTCTAAATTGTCCCTAGATGTGAGTGAATGGCCCTGAGACAGACTGGCAACCTGTCCAGGATGTCCCTTACCCTCGCCTGCAAGTGGCCGGGATAGGCTCCAGCAGCCCCGTGACCACAAAAGGGACAAAACGGGTTTAGAAGATGAATGAATGAATGAATGAATGAATGAATGAACAGAGAGGGAAAAAACCTGGTGTGATGTAAACAAATTATCTCTAAATGGGTAAAACTACAAATATAATATTCAGTACTTCAAGTCAGATAGATAAATGCAGAAGGGGGTACTAGAGTAGGGGATACAGGCGATACAGAGGGAAGACAGGACAGAAGCCATGGGAGAGACAGGCAGAGAGACGTGTACCTGACTCCAGGAAGTCATGTCTGGAGAGTTGGGGAAATACCCACAAAAGTAAACTACAACTTGTGTACATGCAATACTTCAAAAAGGAGCCATAAGAGTTTAAGCTTTGATACAGGGATCAAACTAACTCATCATTCATCCAGTCTAACTTGTTCAAATACTTTGATTTAGTGGATTACAAACTGACTCTTTGTGCATAAGGTTAAAAAGGAAATTGTTACCGGATGGAGTTTAAGTACAGCTGAACAAGAGAGAAGGAGGATCCAATCTAAGGGGTCACTCAGACCCAAAAACAGCTTTATCGTGGTTTTTGTACATCAATAAGAGTGGTGCAATGAAGGACCAAGTTAGGAGAGGAAAGAAATCAATGTGTGACTATGGCTGGAAGAGATTGCAGCTGTCATTAAAAACCAGAAACAATCCAAGTTTAAGTTTGGTTTGAGTGAAACACATTGGTCAAATGCGGGCTACTGTGCTGCATTTTGCTATTTCGGGTCGTTTTATCAGCCGTTTACAATCATTACTTTGACTCACAACAATATCGCACATTTGGTAATCAAGACAAACTTCTGTAAAGACTGAGCCAGAAGAAAAGTTAAGGAAACGTTTTCCAGACTCTTTCTTGGTGCGGTTTTAACAAACATGAGACTCGTTGTCATGTCATGATGTGTATGAGGAAGCTGAAGACCTACATTTGAGCTGTGAAGATGGTGGAGTCCCGTTTTGATGATGACAGCAACTGTCAACAGCATCACAAAACCATGTGACCAGTGTTCTGTCTTAATATATTCTACATATGTTGAACTCTACGAATGCGTGAGAGTCCACTGTTCTCTGAACCACCTCTGCAAACCGGCCAGGTACAGTTCACTTAATCCTGACTGAACGTGGAACACATGGACCCCAGAAGACAAACCATAGACTTTTGGATCAAATGTCCTGTGAGGGTCTGGACTGGTCCTCAGTGTGCTTGTCTTGGAATTTGGGGGAAAGTGCTCCCAGTATGGTTGGGGTTAAAATGATTTCCATTTTCCATCTGAAGAGGTTAAACTGCAGGGCGGGGTTGGAAGGGGACAGGATCACTACATCAACTTTCTACAGAAATGTTCATAATGCATGAACGTCCTCAGACACGTTTTCATTCACACAAGATTTTCTTATATACACAGCTGCCAAACGTACTGACTCCAAGTAACGCGACCAGGTTTAAGGTTGGTAAACCTGTGACTGGAGTCAGCGGACAGAACAGCAGTTCTGTTCTGTGATAGTCCGTGATAGCTCTTTAATCTGTCTGCAGTTCATGCTCAGCACTACATTTTTATGTTAGACCCTCTGATAGACCAGCAGCCTGTTCAGGATGAACCTCGCCTCTCTCCTCACACTAGCTGGGATAGGCTCCAGCAACCCCATGACCCCAAATGAGACCTAGCAGGTTCAGAAAATGGACTGAATTTTTTTCTACTGCCAGACAGGTCTTTTTAGAATGATTTTTATCTGACTCTGCCATTTCCTGTCTGGGAATCAGAAAAGACTGAGGTAAACTATGTGAAGGTGGTGTTGAAGATCCTCAGACAGAGGATTGTTTCCCAATGACAGGTTGTTCTGCTGAAGACCCAGGCCTGACAGGCTGTGGGTTCTTCCTCTGTATTTGCATTTTAATCGATCTTGTCAGATAAAGCAGTCCGATCACAATACGGTTTTAAGCTCTCTGACAGTGAAGTCATAACATCACACAACAGTTTCTGGAGGTAAAACACTGATTTGGAAACTCATGTCTTTTATTTCATAAAAAACCTGTTTGAACAAACAGAACCGTAATCACGACTTCTACAAGAAGCAACACATTCACCAAGTTTGCTGTGACTTTCCAACTTAAGAAGATGACAAAAAGTTCACGTCTCAAATTGAAGCAGAAAAGCCAGAAAGTTTGTTTTATCATGAATATAATTTTATGTTCGTGAAACCTTAGAGTTATGTTGTAATGTTGTGAGTCACAGCATCCGTCTTCAAAAGTATTAATAGTCCCAATGCGACAGGCAGGTGACTGCAAGAGAAATCCCCGAACCAAACCAGACCAGGAAGCTCAGACAAGCATGTAGAAGTGCAACCTTTCACAGCAACCTGCACTTCCAGCTGCTGCACCTTCATGGGGCACAGTCCTCACATATCTTTCTGCTCTTTAACCACCAGCAACTGCTGTGAGGGAAACCAGCGTGCAGCCGCCTCCTGCTCCACATCCAGCTTTTTAGGGTCCCAGTTGCTGTTTTAGGTGCAGGGACAAACTGCCGTGAACCTGGACTCCTGTCTGCCTCTCAACAAGACGGTGGCTGTTCATCCCAGTGACAGTGATGGCTTTGCCTCGGAGAAGAGTCGCACACATCCCATCCGAGCATCCCCTTCAAGCATCACAAGAAGAACCGAATGCTACAGATAAGGGGGTGACAGTAAACGTGACACACTTCAATAAATTAAAGATGAGTTTACAACCCAGGCAGAGAGAATTCAGACAAAGCAGAAGACCTTCTTCCAGCTGCATCTGGAAAAGGCTTTGGTTTTCCTGTCAGAGAGCCTCCTCTTCTTATTCTTGCGAGCTTTATTCTTAATTGCAGCAAAGATTGCCGCATCAAACGCCTCCTTCAAATTCTTTTGTGTGAGGGATGAGCACTCTATATAGTCTGTGGCCCGTATTTTATCAGCCATGCTCCGCGCCCGAGTGCTCGGGACTGGCTTCACGTGGCATTGGTCCAAGTTGATGAGGACGTTCACGTCAAGCATCATGTCCATCTGAGTCCCAACGAGAATGATGGGAGAGGATGGGTTGTGGGCTCGGATCTCCGGCACCCACTTCTTGGTGATGTTGTGAAATGAGGTAGGGTTGACCATGCTGAAGCACAGGAGGAAGACGTCTGTGTGGGCGTAGGAGAGAGCTCGGAATTCATCAAACTCTTCCTGAGGGAAAGACAGGAAAATTATCACACTTTTGCATTTTTTCATTCGTACAAACTCTCGTTCACCTGGTAAGAAAAATAAGCCTAAAACACAAGAGTAGAAAAGATTAAAAAGGAAAGGTCCGGTGGTCGTACCTGTCCAGCAGTGTCCAGAAGCTGAACTTTAACCGCAGAACCATCCACCTGGACCTGACCTGAAGACACAAAGGATCAAAATTGTGAAGTCAGATGTTGGAGATAAATGGTTCACTCCAGTGATACACCCAGGAGGTCATCACAGGTGTGTGCTTCCAGACGCTGCCTGCATGGCCATGTGTCCATGCTTTCACACTGGCTTCAGGGAGAACTGAAAGGTTCAAGAACCTCTCTGGAGTGACGGTCAAAGCAAACTCAAAATCCTGTCTGATAATGTTCAGATGGCTCTGACCAAACATGTTAAAGGAAAAACAATGAAGTATCTAGGCCTCTTTCCTCATGGGATCAATTAAAGATTTATTCTATGTTTTTGAGTTTAACCTTTGATATAGACTATTTTAATGTGTTTTCTTTGTATGTCGATTGTAATTCATCTTAACTGTTGAGCAAAACGTTTTCCGTTGAATTCATCAGGTAAAAACAAAAAGACAGTAAAGTAACCAGAGAGTTTTACTGTCAGCTTTACCTTCAAATGATTGTTGTTTTTTTTTTACTACAAATCTCCGTGAAACTGACCAGAGAAGACGTCGAAGCCGGTCTGCTGGTACTCCACCGGGTATCCGTTGGAGATGTAGCTGATGATCATGCTGGTCTTCCCCACGGCTCCGTCCCCGACCAGCATGCAGCTGATGAGTCCGGGGTCCAGCTCGTCCTCCCGGGTCAGCACACAGTCTGAAGGGACTCGGGACTCGTGGGAAAAGTAATCCATGTGGGGGGGCATGTCGGGCTCAGCTCTTACTCCCGCGTTCTGCCCGCCGCTGATGTCGCTCGAGGATCCAGGCGCGCGCCTCACTGCTGGAGTGAGCGCAGAGGCTGACGGTCACTCAGACAGGTGAGGATTTGCATAGACACTCCCCCTGACACCAGGAGGAGACACCTGGAGGAGCAGAGGGTTCTACCTCCCGGTGGCAGAAATGACAGCTTCACTCCCTTCACTTTTGACAGCTGCACAGACGTGTTCCTTTCAAAGTAAAATACCCCCTGTCAAAATAAGATCCTCCTGGTGAACTAAAAATGTGAGAAAGTCAAGCCACACATAGCATTTCCTGTTATCAGGACGCCCTTTTACTATCGATTATAAACATGACAACACTGATGCAAAATCCAACTTTGAAAAATGTATTAAAGAATGTAAAGAAACAACAAACCACTGTGAAAGTAATTTACCATCATGTTACTCAATAATCTGACAAGTTAAAACAGAAAACAAAAATGACAAATTAACTAAAACAAATTAACCAAAACGATAAACCTATATTTTTATTTAAATTGTTGGTGTATTTTTTTTTTCAAAGCCGAAGATCCACATTGAAAAGAGAAATGAGCTGCATGGGTCTCAGGAGACCCCTGCTCTACATTTACCTGAAGCCCATTTCTACAGGTTGATGACATCAACTTTGTGTGTGTTTCTTTGTTTTCTATCATTTTTATTATCATTTGTTTAAGCTATATGCTATCTAGGTTTTTTATTGTTCCTTGATGTTATTTCTTTTTAAAAGCTTCACATATCTCTAATTAAATGACTATGTGAATAAGACTGCGTGCATTACTGTTTCTAAGGCCACAGGACTCCATTAATGTGGGACAGATATGTCCAAACATGTTAAACGTCAGACAGAGACACCGAGTCAGATTCATGGATGTATTCAAGTACACGCTGAGTTTATTTTGGTATTTTGTTATGAAATATGACTATTTATAAACTAAAATGGTAGTGTTATAGTCGTTTATGCTTAGAACAAACAAATTAACCTGAAGACGACTCGACTTCAGTCAATGTGGTCGGAAAATGTCATTGTTTTCTTAAATTTCTCCACGTTCTACTTTTTTTTGAGGTTCTTAAAATAGCATTGGAGTAGAACTGCCTCCTTGCAGGGCTAACTTATTTTTTCAGAACACAGAACATTAACATGTACATCAATTGTTCAAAGTACACGCATACACACAAATAAACTTTTATTAAATTATAAAGCTGAGCAAAATTAAATGTTTTAATTGCTTTTTTGTTCGTATTGGGGAAATGGAATGTAAGTAAATTTAATTCGTGCTGATAAATCAACACAATTCAACAGAATTGGGAGCTTTATTGCTAAATCTAGTTTGTGAATATAACAGTTAGTAAAATCAGGAGATTTATTAAATAAAATTAAGACAAAAGTTTATTATCATAAGTAATGAAACTAAATAAGATGTTTTTCCATGTTAAAGTAAAATATCGGATTTGTTAGTTTGTCACTATTTTTTTGTGACCTGTTTTGATTTTGCGCTGAGTCACGTCTCACAGACTGAAGTGCGCCCCCGTGCGCATGTTCAATACAGATCACGTGACTCCACGGTCACCTGACTCGAAGGCCCACCCAACGCCGCGGGGCTGCAGGCTAAGTTCGATGAGCTTTTAGCCGGAATGAGCTGAAACATCAACGTTTTGGATGAGAAACACGGCCGTTCACCGTATTCGTTATTGTTTCCGCGCACGTGGACGCAGGCACGCACGGCGTCCACGAGCCATTGAGCAGAGCAGGTGAACAGAGCTAGCTAGCTGGCTAGCTGCTGTGTGACTTCCTCCATCGGTCTGTTAGACTGAGTGGCTGAACAGAGCTTCATCCCACCGTCATGGCTTCCATCCTGGATGAGTACGAAGACTCTCAAAACGTCGTGCAGAGCTCGCAGCAACTCGGCCGCCTGCCGAACATCAACATCGGGATCACGCACTCAGGTCGGTTCCGGGGGTTCGGTTCAAGTTGTGTCGTAGAGATACTACGTTTTACTGATCCAACTTCGTGTTGAAGGCTTTGTGAATGCAAGACTCGAGGAGGAGAAGCCGATCTTCAACAAACAGAGGATCGACTTCACTCCCCCGGAGAAGATCAACCACCTGGCCGTGTGCAACAACCAACTGTGCATGAGTCTGGGGAAGGACACCCTGCTCAGGTAAACGGACAGCTGATGACCAGACTGTGAGGCTTTTCAAAATCCCAGTTCGATCTACCAGCTCTGAAGGCGTTTGGGGGTGACGTCATTCTGTGTTTGATTAAGGGGAGGGGCCTCTCAATCCAACAGTTGGAGGTGTACCCCAGGTAGTGCATAACATGGGTTTGTATGGAAACACGTGCTTGATCGTGAATTATATAACTTTACTTCTTCCCACTCCTTTCAAGCAATTATTACGTTCTATTGTCACGAGTGGGAACTGGATGTAGAAGGGTGAACATGTCCATTAATGGTTAGCAGGAATGTCAAGAAGAGAGGATCAATTTATGAATTCATTTCTTCAATGAATTGGATATATCTTTATTTGTTATTGTTTCTTTGTTTTTATTGCTGGGGGAGAGTTGTCTGGTTGGCATGTAGAGACTCATTAGAGCAGCAGAACAGTCGCTGGTAAATTTGTTTCAGAACGGATGGTACATTTCTGAATCCTAACTGGTTAACATGCAGGTTCTGTTTATTGGTATGTTTTTGAAATATGCTGTTGGTCATGATTCTAATTGAAGCTGGTGATGGAAATGTTTTCCTTCTCCATGTAGAATTGACTTGGCCAAACCAGACCAGCCTAACCAGACAGAATTGGGAAGGAAAGATGACAGCAGAGTGCACAGGTTGTTCTTGGATCCAACAGGTACAGCAGCCCTGAAAAGTCTGGGTTTTTACATCCTTTAAAACTATAAGTGCTGTAGGTAATATCTGAAATGTCATTTCTGCTCTATTCTTTCTATTTTGTTGGAGTTTCTACCATTACAGATTTGTTTTTGATAGAGCCACACGGTGGCGCACTGGTTAGTGGTCTTGCCTCACAGCAAGAAAGCCCAGGTTCAAGTCCTGGCTGCAGGACCTGAACCAATGAAAAACAAACCTGTGTGGAGTTTGCATGTACATGCGTGGGTTTTCTCCGGCATCCTCCCACCATCCAAAGGTTCATTGGTTACTCTAAATTGTCCCTGTGAATGTGGCCCTGGGACAGACTGGGGACCTGTCCAGGATGTCCCTAGCCTTCACCCACGAGTGGCCGGGATAGGCTCCATGAGATGATTGAATGAAAAAAAAAATAAAGAGCCACAAGCCCCAGACCACCAACACTTCCACATACTGGATCGGTGTAGTGGATGACACTCAAAACAACTTGTTGTGTTCTTTCTTGAGGCTCCCACCTGCTGATCAGTCTGAGCAACAGCGAGTGCCTGTACCTCAACAGAAACACCCAGAAGGTGCGCAGTCTGTCCCGCTGGAGGGGCCACCTCATTGAAAGCGTAGGCTGGAACAAACTGCTGGGCAACGACACCAGCACTGGACCCATTTTAGTGGGCACCAATCAAGGTGTCATCTTTGAGGGGGAGATTTCTGCGAACGAGGGCAGCCTGTTCAACACCAATCCTGATCAGTACTTTAGACAGGTAGGAAATGTGTTGTTCACTTCAGAGCAGTGTTTCCCTCAGTGTGACGTGTGACAAATGTCAGACGATGTTCCTTAAAGTCTCATTCCCAACTATATTTCCTCAATTCTACTTATGATGAGGCCGTTTTTGGCCAAAATCTGAAAACCCTTTGTCGTATTCGAGGACATAGTTGCTGCAGAGCAGCAGGAGTACATTAGACGTTTTCCCCTGAGTTGGCGTGGAAGTAAGCCTTCGCTGATTTCCCATCATCCCATTGTTTACACCCTCTCCCCTTAGCCTAGCTTACAGCCCCTTACAACCCCAACCTGACATTAGTGGAGCAGAGCGGGGAGCTTGTGGCCCTCCTAGAGTGTCTTTGACATAACAAATAATAGATTTTTACAACTGCATTTTTGTTTGTTCCTCAGTTACATTTGCATAAAGAAATACTCAGAAATGCAATTTTAATCTTAATTTTCTTCATATATGTTGTTAATCGTTAGAAAAATGCTACAAGAACACGATAAAACACAAGAACACTGTATTCATTGGGGTGGCTCTTTAAGGACCAGGACTGTGAAACGCTGCTTCAGAGTGAAATGCTCTGACCTGAGCAGACTGGTATTCCTCTCAAGGAACTCGCTAGTTACATGTTTATGTGATCTGATGTAGGTCCACGCACTGGAAGAAGACGGCAGACCTGTGCCGGTCTGCTGCTTGGAGATAGAACGAGGTCTAGAGAATAAGTACTTCATCATAGCCACCACACGCAAACGTCTGTTCCAGTTTGTGGGAAGGGTGGCAGAAGGTTCTGAGCAGCACGGCTTCAGCTCCATCTTCAGTCAGAACCAGGACTTGCTGCCCAGTTTTCAGGAGTTCCCTGCCAACATGGGATACAGTGAAATCACCTTCTACACCTCCAAGCTTCGGACCTCCCCCAAAGCATTTGCATGGATGATGGGGAATGGCGTTCTGTATGGTCAGCTGGATTATGTCAGACCAGATTCCCTTCTGAGTGATGTAAAGGTAAGTACCTCTTTGGGGGCATCCGTTTGGCTTTCTTCTTGTCCCTGCCTCTCAAACTGCCCCTGTGTTTCCTCTGAAGGTTTGGGAGTACACTCCAGATGTTGACCTGAGCCTAAACAAACCCATCTCCATCGTCCTGACACAATTCCATTTCCTGCTTCTTTTTTATGACCGGGTTAAGGCCATCTGCATTCTGAATGGACAGGTGGTGCATGAAGACGTGTTCCCAGATAAATTTGGCCCTCTCAAACGGATGATCAAAGACCCGGTAGGAGGACTGGTGTGGATCTACACCGAGCGGGCAGTTTTCCGCTATCACATCCAGCGGGAGGCCAGAGATGTCTGGCAAATGTACATGAACATGAACAAGTTTGACTTGGCCAAGGAGTACTGCCGCGACCGGCCTGAGTGTTTGGACATGGTGCTGGCCAAGGAGGCCGAGCACTGCTTCCAGAACAAGAGATACTTGGAGAGTGCCAAGTGCTATGCAATGACACAGAACTACTTTGAAGAGATAGCATTGAAATTCATCGAAGCCAAACAGGAGGAGGCCTTGAAGGAGTTCTTACTAAAGAAACTGAGCAGTTTAAAACTGAGTGAGAGGACACAGATCACTCTGCTAGTCACCTGGCTGGCAGAACTCTACCTGAACCGCCTCGGGCAGCTGGAGAGTGATGGCAATAGTGGTGTCTTCCAGGAAACCCGTGAAGAATTTCGCCAGTTTTTGAACAACTCCAAGCACAAGGAGACTCTGTTTAACAACCGCAGTACCATCTACGACCTGCTGGCCAGCCACGGCAACGTGGATGATATGGTTTACTTCTCGGTGGTCATGCAAGACTACGAGAGAGTGATATCGCACCACTGCCAGCATGACAACTACAGCGCTGCCCTGGACGTGCTCGCCAAGCACTGTGATGAAAAGCTGTTCTACAAGTTCTCCCCAGTCCTCATGCAGCACATTCCAAAGAAAGTGGTGAACGCGTGGATCCAGATGGGCAAGAAGCTGGACCCAAAGAAGCTCATCCCGGCGCTGATGAACTACAGCCAGATGGGCAGCACACAGCAGATCGGTGAAACCATCCGCTACATGGAGTTCTGCGTGTACGAGCTGAATGTGACGGAAGAGGCCATCCATAACTATCTACTCTCACTCTATGCAAAGTACAAGCCGGACTCTCTTCTGTGGTACCTGGAACAGGCAGGGACGCACACTTCAGAGATTCACTATGACCTGAAGTACGCCCTCCGCCTGTGTGCAGAGCACGGCTTCCACCGGGCCTGTGTGCTCATTTACAGGATCATGGAGCTGCACGAGGAAGCCGTGGATCTCGCTCTACAAGTACGAGTAATGCATCGTTTGTTCCACTCGAGTCCATGCAGCAGAAGTCTTAACAGATGTAGTTGTACGCAGGTGGATGTCGACTTGGCCAAATCGTGCGCTGACCTTCCTGAGGATGATGAGGAGATGAGGAAGAAGCTGTGGTTGAAGATAGCCCGGCATGTGGTGCAGGAGGAGAAGGATGTGAAGAAAGCCATGAACTGTCTCTCCAGCTGCAACTTGCTGAAGATTGAAGACATCCTGCCTTTCTTTCCAGACTTTGTCACTATCGACCACTTCAAGGTAGGAAACCTAACTCCGTTCAGGTTTGACTGAAATAGAAAACTAAAACATTTTACAGATGGGACAGAAAATCAGACACAGTATTTAATTTCAGGTAATTAAAAAGGTTCGAAGGCAACCACGGGACACTTTGCTGCTTTGTCAGCAAAATGCAGAGGTTTGGGTCAGGAAGAGCATCCAAATTCAATTCAAAAACATTCATCATTATCAGAAAATCCAGGCTGTGTTCATCAAAACAGGCTCAGGTTTCACACGGAGTCGTTAGTCAACAGCTTTGAGGAGTTCCTCAATAGAAACACACCGGATCTCTCAGCATCTTCAGTGTCTTTCATAGGGAGGAAGAGAAAAACCTGGCGGTAGCTCCGCCCACACGCTGTTTATTTCTCCTTCGCGGTTTGTGTTGAGAACAAAGGATTGAAAGTCAGAGATTCCAGTGTTTGGTCCAAATTATCTTTATAAAAAACAGTTGTTTTTTATAATAATGTCTGGATTAAAGGACAAATTCTATTTCAGACTTTATTCACTTTTAAAATACTTAAATTTAAGTTTAAATAAAATCAAAGAACCAGCATTGAGGTGAATTGTCCAACAGACACATTAAACTCAAATGAAAGTATTTAAACTTCCAAAAAGAATTTTTTTTTTTTTGTTAAAGTGACATTTTTGATTTAAACAAAAGAAAACAGTTGTAACTTCAAACTTTTTGTGCCTCAATTATTACAAAAATGCCGGTGAGATAGTGGAGGGACTGTAGATCAATACAGAATATAGAGTCTCTTTTATTCTTACATTTTTGGTTGCTGGTGTGCCGCTGGATTTCTGTCAAGGGAAAAGTGTACCTTGACTCCAAAAAGGTTGAAAAAACAAAGAGAGGCGCAAGTTCAGGCTTTGGAGAGTAGCCAAACAGCTTAAGGGGGCGGTGATGAGGATGACTGGTGGTTTGGAAGATGAAGAGCACAAGGACAGAGCAGAGGACAAAGTGGTGGAAGTTTTAAAATGGTTTTGAGAGAGGAGGTGAAACAGACTTTAGGAGATCAGGAGGTTCTTCCAGATGACTGGAGAACTACAGCTAAAGTGATCAGAGAGACTGGGAGGAAGGTTCTTGGTGTTTCCTCTGGAATCAAGAAAGAAAATGAGGAGACTTGGTGGTGGAATGAAGAAGTTCAGGAGTTTGGTAAGGAGAAAACGTTTGCTAAGAAGAAGTGGAACTCTGAAAGAAGGCAGGTGTACAGGGAGATGGTAAAGGTTAAATAAAGGTCGAATGAGGACTTGAACAGGGTGGACAGAAAGGAAGGAGAGGAGGATCTGTACAGGTGAGACAGAGAAACAGATGGAAGGATGTTCATCAAGTTAGGATGATCAAGGACAGAGATGGAAATGTGTTGACAGGTTCTACAAGTGTGATGGAAAGATGGAAGGAGAACTTTGAAGACCCAATGAATGAAGAACTTGTCAGAGAGCAAAGAGGAGAAGAAGAGCAGGAAATACCAAAGATCAGGAAGAATAAGAGGAGGAAGAGTAGAAAGACAGTTGGTCCTGAGAACATTCCTGTGGAGGTCTGGAAGAGTCTAGAAGATGTTTGTAAGTTTCTGACTGTTTAAGAAGATCTTGGAGAGGAACGGAGGAGAAACTCTCTGGTTCCATTTTCAAGCAGAATAAGAAGACGATCAGAGAAACTATAGAGGAATAACAGCTGATGAGTCACCAATAAGTCATTGGAAAGAGTAAAAGAAGCCAGACTGAAGCCAGAAGAGGACATTTGTAGACGGACTGACAGATGGGGTTAGACAGTAATCTGTGTAGATCACGATGTTTGCAGATGACATAGTGATCTGTGATGAGAGCAGGAAGCAGGTGGAGGATCGTCTGGAGATGTGGAGGTTTGCTATGGAAAGGGGAGGAATGAAGGTCAGCTGCAGCTAGACAGCATCTCTATGTGAATGATGAGAGGTGGAGAAGGTGGAGGACTTTAAGTTCTTAGGGTCAGCAGTTCAGAACAACAGAGTGTGTGGAAAGGGGTGAACGGATACGTGCCTGTGATGTTGCATTTGGCCGTCTTTGCGGCTGTTCACAGGGGGGGAGGTTCCAATTACGAGTGTTTCCCGCATCACGTTTTTGTGCTCAGCATATGTTTTACAGCCTATTTTTCAATGTCATTTCCCATCAATTACAGAGTGGGAAGTGTGAAAGGCGTGGGGGGCTAGGTACGGGGAGGGGGGCCCTATTATTTATTTATTAATGCTTGCTTGTTTTTATATTTTGTTGTATTAATGTAAAGCACTTTGTGTTATATTTTTATATGAAAAGTGCTTTATAAATAAAGTTTGATTTGATTTGATTTAACAGGTTGGAGCGGGTGGGGGAAGGTTTGAGGTGTGATAAAGAATGAAAGGAAATGTGTAGAAGTTTGCGGTGAGAGCAGCCATGTCTCTGATGCAGACAGGATTAAGAAAGAAGAACTATTCCGTTCACATGTCCCAGCTGCAGGCTCGGGCACTGCTTACCCATGGAGCCAAGATAGTAGCACAAACAGTTTAAAAGCGTACTCTCCAAGGTGTTTCTTGTGGTTTCTCAGGAGGCCATCTGCAGCTCCCTGGAGGAGTACAACCACCACATCGAAGAGCTGAAGCAGGAGATGGAGGAGGCCACGGAGAGCGCCAAACGAATCAGAGGAGATATTCAGGAAATGAGGAACAAATATGGAGTGGTGGATTCCCAGGAAAAGTGTGCTGCCTGTGACTTCCCGCTCCTCAACAGATCCTTCTACCTGTTCCTGTGTGGACACATGTTCCATTATGACTGCCTGTTGCAGGTAAAGGGGCCTTTTAAGGGTAAATACTGAAGGAAGAGGAATAGCCATATTTTTTTAAACTTCACTGTAAAAACAATTCAAACTAACTTCTGTCTACCAACATGTTTTGTCTGCTTTCTAGGAGGTGACGCCTCACCTGTCTGCATACAAACACAGCTGTCTGGAGGAGCTGCAGAAGAAGCTTTCTGCAACGACACTGTCCAGCAGATCTCGCCACCGAACCGCGCCCAAAGAGGAAGGAGACACCGTCAGCCTGGGGAAGGGCGGTGCGGCCACGACCCGCGAGCAAATCATTTCAGACATCGACGACATTGTTGCCTCTGAGTGTGCATACTGTGGAGAGCTGATGATCCGAACCATCGACAAGCCTTTCATTGATTCCCACAGATTTGAGGAGGAAAAGTCCAGCTGGCTCTGAATACTAACATTTCTGTCCAAAGACACTTTTATGAGAACCTTAAGTGACCCAAGAACTGAAATGCACTACGTGAAGAAGGATTAGATACAGGATTTGTAGAGCAGCCTGCATACATCTGTGTTTAGTCCCATTAGGTTGAAAATGAACGTGTTTGTAAATGAGACAAATATAATCATTGTTATTGTCTAAAACAGTGTGGTTGAAGTGTCTTTGAGTAAATGACATGCATCCTACACACTGGAAAAATACATTTCTATCTCAGAACTCTGACTTCTTCCACATTTGGAATGTTGCTGTTAGCTAGACGGTGCTTTTTAAAATAAATTGCGATAAGTTACTCTAAGGATTATAAACTGTACTGTGTGGATTCCTGTGAGTGAAGGATTCACTTTAACACAGAGTGAGAGAAAGGCACTGAGTTAGTTTGACTGTGCCCCCCCTAAAAATACAAGCAGCCATTAAAATCTAACAGTTATTACAGGATTGGTTGAGTATGACTTGAATAAATGGTTTAAATATTTTATCAGATTCAATTAAAGAGATTTTTGCATGGCTGAAAGTAGCTCTATACATAAATGGAAGTTATCTTTTTATCCAAAATGTTAGTTATTCACAGTTTTGTTTTTAAAAGTGAGATCAAACGATTACAAACAGTTCAAATGTAGAAACTATGAAGGGGTCTTATAGTTTTGATGAAGATGATCCTACATCCAGGTGGAAGAACCTCGGAGATGATGAGGACTTCTGGACTTTAGTGTTTCTTGACAGGCTGATGAAGCTCCAGTCCAGATACCATGACTCGACTTCAAGACGACCTCTGCCAATATCAATTTCTTAGTTGGTTATGATTTGAAAAGAAACTCAACGTGAGACTTTGCCAAAATAAATTAGGTGTAATAAACGAAAATATGTTCCAACTTCCCTTCATATGCATTTTTACTGACTTGAACAAAATTTAATGTTTTCTTTTGTTGTTTAAACATCAAATATATTTTTGAGCTTTGGCTACAACGCCCGACCATATTAGGAGTTCCGGTTTGCTGACGTACGACGTAAATCGACAATCTTCGAGGAGTGCAGACGCTACCAATCGAACGCTGAATTTGTTTTATTTAGTTTTGTTGCACATATTAATGCAGTTTAATTACTCACAATACTCATGTGCCATTGAAAAACATATGGTTGTATGGTGTCTCGATGCTAAAGTGCTTTTGGAGATCTCGACGAGTTGGTTTCCTGATCCTCAGGATTGATTAAGACGCCTGGTCGTTGCTGTAACTTCGCCATGGCGTCGTGTCTCCACTCTCTCCGTGACAGAAAGTGGCCGCCTCTTCGCCGCTGCTGCCGGCTCAAAGCTCACAGACTCACTCGGCGCCTCAAACCGCCATTTTGGAGTGAGAGAACCGAGAGTCGGCTGCAGCGACGACAGAGAGCCGAAGGAGTCACGGGGCCGAGGTGAGACCTTCGTTGTAGTTGTAATGGCGAAGGGGCGGCGGGAACATGGCCGAGAGGAGAAATAATTTAAAGACTGGAAGCATTGCGTTCACCAGGCATCCAGCCCAACCGCTGCTACTGCGCGGGGTACGGGAGGCCCGGGCTGTAGGCCCCGCTGCCGCGACCCCGCTGCAGAGCCGCTAATAAATAGTTGTTAAAGCGATGAAGGTTAAAAGATTGCATTTAGCGGGAGGTGGTGGCCTTAAAGAGACAGAGCCTATTTGAATCCTTACATTAAGCAGCGAAGTGAGGCGCCGATCAGTCAGCGACCCCGCTAGCATACATACAGTCACGAGGACAGCGCTCCTGAAAAGTGATCGACCTGCGGGTCGTTGTGACTCGCAGAGACTATAAAGGTTAACGGCAACACGACTGTGGTGTTTGGGGTGGTTACGGTGGAGCAGAGGCCGCGCTAGCTGTGAAAGAAGCTCCGTGACCCCGAATCGACACGGCTAACTGTTAGCCGTTAGCCAACACTGCTAGCTAGGAGGCTAATGAAGGCTAGCCCCCACCCCCCATGTTAACTACAAAATCTCTTATTAAATACACTCAATGTGTAGGAATGCAATATTCTGCTGTTAAAACATTAAAGTAACAAGCTCACCCATGCCACTGGTGTTTTTCCACCATGGGGTCACAAACATGTCATGTTTTGTCTCATGGATTCAAGCTTCACTCATGAAAAAAGTCCTGTGATTGGCAAAGTTTGGGTCACATTTTCAGAGTGTGGAGGGCTAACGCACACCAACAACACAACTGCCATCTGTAAATGTTTACACAGAAAAATGGTCTGACCCTGCGATAGACTAGTGACCTGTCTGTGCCTGACAGGACAGGACAGGCTCCAGCATCAGGGAGTCAGCAGGTTCAGACAGTGGGTGGATGGGTGGCATTTTTCTACACCCACCATCCCTGTTCAGGGTCACCCGGTTGCTGGAGCCTATCTGAGCTGCTAATGGGTGAAGGTGGGTTACAGCAGTGTTTTTCAACCTTTTTTTGAGCCACGGCATACTTTAACCTTGACAAAAATCCCGCGGCACACCAGCATCCCCATAAAAAAAAGGAGAAACTCGTAGTCTGTATTGATCTACAGCCCCTCCGCAAACTCACATGCATGTTTGTGATAAATTTAGCAGAAAAGGTTGGAAGTTTGTCTAAAAGATGTATTAAAAGTTACGATAGAAAATTAAAAAAACGTTGATGTGTGTTTGTTGTGGTTTCAAGACGTTTAACAAGGTCGACTCATTGTGCGCTGAGACGCTGTCACTTCAACCCAATGCATCATGGGAGATGTAGTGCGAATAGCCGCCGAACGCAGACAGACTCTTTTCTCTTAGCTTCATGGTTTTGTTCACTTGTTCCACGGTCTGACACCGGATTCTGTGGAAAGCTACACCGCTAAAGACGAGCTTTAGCTGGTATTTTTTTGGAACTGAGCGACTTTATGAGCAGAATCAGAACAAGGAAGTGAAGACTTTACCCACTTCTGATTGGTCAGAGTGATGACGTGTGATTAAGACTCCAAGAATGATTGGTGGAGACAGTAAAAGGGGCGGGCCTTTTCAGTGGCTTAGTTGTGGCTAAATCGCGGTACCGTCATTCTTAGCAAAATGTCTTTAATTTAATCAAATAAACACAAAGAAAAAAGTATTTTACGATCGTTCATATTCTTAACTACTCAGTGTTTTATCAGGGCCTTTTTGGATGAACACAGAGCTGATATCCTGGAGATGCTAAATGTTTTTAGATCAGTTATGAGGGCAGTTTCCCACGGCACACCTGACCATCTCCGTGCCGCGGCACACTGGTTGAAAAACACTGGGTTACAGTTCTCCAGTCTGTCTCAGTAACAAATGTACTGCCTCCCTGCTTTGAGATTTTCTTCAGAACTTTTTGATTTGATTTGAAATGGTTTACTTCAAGCAATCAAATAAAAAGAATGCACAAGACAATACAATCATCAGTTATACATTCATTCATTGATGAATCAAACTTAGGATAATTAAACATAAAATTAAAAATTACTAGAAAGGGAGTGGAAGGAAGCGAACTTAAATAATCCCACCCCTGTTCTACCGTAAACATTTTATTACACGATTTATCATTATCCAGTTCATAACTTTTTTCAGGCAGAATTAAGAATCATTAGGTATCAATAAAGCACATGACAAATATGAATTACTTAAATTATTATGTAAAAAAATAACTTTTAGAAATCAACATAGCAGATTATATTCATTGGAAAAACCATGACTGATTAAAAATAACACAATATCAGAAAAAATAGACAACACTGTTTGAAAACTCTTCATAGCATATATTGATCACGTAGCTTGAATGTCATCAAGTATTTTTTTAAGGTCATCATAGTCGCCTGTAGCTTGGTTTTTCTTCGGGGCCATGGTCAGCTCTCTGTTTTCAGAGAAAATCGACTTTTAAGTCACTTGAAGATCGTTGTGAGGGCTGCAGAGAGTTATAACAGTTCCGTGTTATAACCCGGAACCGGAGTCTAATAAAAATAGAAAAAAACCAGACCAGGTTGTGTCATTTGTTATTGGAACTGTCAAGACATGAAGATCCTTTAAAGTGCTGCAGAAAGACACGGAGACGGTAAAGAAAATGTTTCAACAGCAGCTTAATGCCAGAATCAGTTACCTGCTGTCCATTTTTACAGCCTAAGTCATTGAGGATATGTGTAAAAAATGTCTATTTAACCCTAAAAATGTATGTAAAAGACAATACTTTGACATTAAAGGGTAAAATTAGCTTTAAATTCTGAAGCCTCAAATTCTCTGTGGAGAAGATGAGTGTCAAGAAATACAAATATTTCATTTCTTTGTTTTGCATTTGTTTGGTAATAATAAATAATTGCTTTTTGTTATTGTTTAGTGTACAAATAAAAAAAAAAAGTACGATGTATTTCGAACAGAGTGTGTGTTTAATAGTACGTCAGAATTTCACTAACATTCTGAGGAAATAAATCAAAATATTCCTTCAAGTGTTTGTATTTTAGTATTTGAACTTTATCTTGAGGTGGCCTAATGTGCTCCATTGTAGGCTCTTTCCCATCGGGCCAGTCCGTAACCGTGGAAACAGCCATGCCATCTGGTATTGACCAGGTGAGTAATCTAGCATGAAAACACGATCAGTGCTGCTAAAGGAAGGGGGTTCTGGGGGGGTTTGGTACCAGGACACAGATCCAGATTCAGAAACTTCATCCTTGGAATGAGTGCCATGGTTGCTCATCCAGCTCCGTCTCTTCCTCAGTGACCTTTCCTGCCTTTCGGGTGGAGGAGGTGGTGCTGCATGGCTTCCAGGCAGGGCAGCCAGCTGGATGCAGCAGCATCAGCAGCCTCTGGTCTGGCCAAACCTCTTTACCTGCAGCGCTTAGAGAGATCCCTGAAGTTGGATAGTTTTCTGAATCAAACCTCTGCTATCTTCAAGACAGACATCACCAGGTACAGAAGAGCTGAAGGTGGAGAGATGTATACATTCTTCTATAAGAATTCCTCCTCCTTGTTTGGATTGCAAACCAGTGAAATGTTTTATCGACTAATTTAGAAACTGTTCACATATTAGCGGGTTGTTTATTAGTACAGGAAGGCTCTTCACAGTCCTTCATTCTTCCAGCTCATTCTTGTGTTGTTTCAGTGATGAGAGTGATGACAGTGACGGGGGGCTGGGGACAGCGATGCCCCCCGATTCCACGTTTCAGTGTGCAGTGGTGTCGGGCAAGAGCGAGGCGTGTGAGGACAGACAGACGGACTGTAAGCTCCTCAATGGAGTACTGCCAGGTAAAGGTGATGCTCCCCCATCCCACTGCCGCTTGACTGGAGCCTGCTCCCTTCAGCATCATCTGACCTTCTTTATTCAACAGGCCAAAGGGCAGAAAGGACAAACCTTTACAACTTTTCCAAAATGAAGAAGAACAGGAAATGGCTGAAGGTACTCTCAGCGTTTTGAACCCTGAACAGAGAAACGGCCGCTCCCTCCTGTAACCACGGTGTCCTTGTGCTGCAGAGCATCCTGCTGACGGACGACACCACAGACTCGGACACAGACTCCGACGATGCCGGGTTCATCCTGTCCCGGGAGGAGCTGCACGACATGCTGAGGCTGCACCGGTTCATGAGGCAGCATCAGAGCAAGTTCTACTCTGAGCGAGAGGTACGAGCACCCCCCTGCCCCCCGTACATGCCCGTGATGATGTCATGTGCTTATGGGTCCGTTATCTCCCCCTGCAGCTTTACCAGTATCAGTACTACAGCACAGGGCTGCTGGCCACCCACGACCCTTTCTATGAACAGCAGCGTCTCCCTGTGGGCCCAAAGAAAAAGAAAATCAAAGATGAGAAGAAATTTAAGGGTAAGAAGCTAAAATCACCTCAACATGTTGGAATCATATTTTAATATCAATCCAACTTCATTCATAAACACTTAAGAGTCACAGAAGCTGGTTATTGGTGAATCAGTCAAACTAAAATCAACTATTGGATGAAGAGAATTTATAAGAGCAATAAAATAATCATAGAGTAAAATCTGTTGAACAGACAGCATAAAATGACTGTTAAAAGACGATGTTATCATAAAGTATAAAGTGATTGAGAAACCTGGACGGTTCACAGCACTTGGTAGGAAGAAAAGACTTCCAATTCAGACAGAGAAAAGACAGATTGTCCCAAAGCTGTGGAGTTGGCAAACCTCCGAGTTGATCTGTGTTCCTGGTCCAGATGTAGGAGTGCTGACGCTCAGATGGGTGAGCAAATCTTAAAGGGCAAACAGAGCAACAGCCCCAACACAGAGGAAATGTCCCTGTACGTCCTTCAAAGACTGCAGTGCCGTTCTACACCTCTGATAGAAGCCTTCATTGGTGAGGTCACCAGTGGGGATCTGAAGGAGGATGTGGAGCGTGCAGCAGGACGCTATTGACTAGATTCATTCTAAACAGACTGACCTGAGAGTTTAGTGAATCTATCATGCTGCTAAAAATCAAGCCCCTAACTATGTACAAACTACTTCAAATCAAAGCAGCTGCCCCCCCCATGGTTGTCATAAAGACAAAAGAAAACCGAACTAGAGACCAAAACGGTTTTCACATCAGAATAAATGAATGAATTTCTGTTTCTGCAACAAGTAGAAGTACAACACTTTTTTTAGATGTGGAGAGAAAGGCAAATATATAAGAAGAACAGAAGGGGGAAAATAAAGTGGTTTTACAGTTTTACAGTTCGCTGATGCGTCTAAAGCTAGGCAGAAGAGACATTAGAAGATGTGCCCCGTCTTCTAAAGCAGTTTCCAAATAATAGACTTTAAAAACGGTCGGGTCTGTTTTTGATGGACCGTTCATAAGGAAGAACGGCTGAGCTCAGGCTGCTCTAATCCTCCACATCCACCTGCCGCCTCAGATCCTGGTCCTTCATCCTCCTCATGGAAGTCGTTTTCAACAGAAACCTGTTGACAGAAGACGTCTGTTGGACAGCAGCCTGTGTTGCCTTCTTTCTTGTTTCTTTTTCTTTTGTTTGACAAATGTATTCCTAAATTGGTTTCATCTTCCTTATACAGTTTCCTTGGGTGCTTTGTTCAAATGTATAAACCTAATAATTATTACCTGTAAGAACAGGTAACAGGTTTTTTTAGAGAAGTTTCCTCAAGGTTTTTCTAATCTTTGCTTTTTTCAGCTAAACTAAAAAAAATGAAGAAAAAGAAGAAACGCGGAGAAGGAGAATTCTTGGATGAGGACAGTCCTTTCATCAATAAAATCTTTGCCAAGTTTTCCCATGATGCTCCGCTGCCCACGGTGAAGAAAAAGCATCTCACTACGGAACAGCTGAATGCACGACGACGCAAGCTGTGGCTCACTGTGGCGAAAAAGGAAATCCCCAAGGTTGGCCAAACGCTTTTCTGTCTTGACATTGGTGGTTTGAGTTGAGCTTTGTGCAGAGGATTCATTCTTTCTTGGTTCTTCAAGTCTGTCAAGCAGAAGACTTCCGCTAAGAACCTGGTTTTGACCAATGCCAAGAAGGTGAGAGGAGTTCCTGTGCATGTAGAAGACCGTTTCAGAGCTCTGTGCCATGAGTGGAGCTCTGGTTTTGTCTCTTTCAGCTGGCGCACCAGTGCATGCGAGAGGTCCGGCGTGCCGCCATTCAGGCTCAGAAGAACTGCAAGGAGACACTTCCACGAGCTCGACGCCTCACCAAGGAAATGATGCTGTACTGGAAGAAGTACGACAAAGTGGAGAAAGAGCACCGCAAAAGGGCGGAAAAGGAAGCTCTGGAACAACGTAAACTTGATGAAGAGATGAGAGAGGTGTGTGATGAAGATGCCATCGTATGCAGATGATGTTGTCATGAAGAATCTGACCTCCAGTCCTCTTCGTGGTTCTCTCTTCGTCTCTCACAGGCCAAGCGTCAGCAGCGTAAGCTGAATTTCCTCATCACTCAGACCGAGCTCTACGCTCACTTCATGAGCGGCAAAGCCAGCATGGGGGGGGCAGGGGGTGACACGGCGCAGGAGGAAATCCTGCGGAAGCTGGAAGAAAATGCAGCTCAGAGACAGATAGAGATTGGTGGAGGGGTGATGGTCAACGTGGTGCGGGAGGACTATGGTATGCAAGTCTGTTGGGACTAGAGGACTTGATCTACATGGTTCCAGGCACTGACTGTCTGTGTGTGGTTACAGATAGTGAATACTATAAATCCCAGGCCTTGAGGAATGCCAAAGAGGCCTTCCAGATTCATCAAGATAGAGTAAGCCGTTGCACCCAAACCAGTCGTCTTTCTGTGTGTGCGCTTCATCTAACGCCCCCGTTTTCATCTTCAGACACGAATGTTTGACGAAGAGGCTAAAGACAGCCGCAGCGCCTCCATTCATGCAGCGGGGGGCCTCTCTTTGGGCTCTGGGTTTGGGGAAAGCTACAGCCTTTCAAACCCATCCATCCAAGCCGGAGAGGACATCCCTCAACCCACCATCTTCAATGGAAAGCTCAAAGGTTATCAACTCAAGGGCATGAACTGGCTGGCCAACCTCTATGAGCAGGTACTGTCTGAAGGCTGAAAGTTTGCATGTTCACCTGAAAACACGAAGGTACATTTGTTCTGGAGAATCCGACACACATGAAGGAAAGTTGTTTTTGAACTAAGAGACTAAGTTAACCAACAAAATAATCTGGATCAAAGCCATGTGTCTCCAACAAACTATGATTCATGTCCACTTGGACAGTTGAAAAATCTTCCCAAGACTCCAAGCAACTGAGTTGTTTGAAGTGCATATGGAATCATTGCTTTATATTTTCTTCTTTTGTTTGCTTTTCTGCAGGGAATCAATGGGATCTTGGCTGATGAAATGGGCCTGGGAAAGACGGTCCAGAGCATCGCCCTGTTGGCCCACCTTGCAGAGGTGAGAATGAGGACTGGATCAGAACCACTCACACAAGCGTCCTGTGCTGAGGCCACAGCCCTTGCAGCAGCTGGCATTGCATGCGACAAATGTTTGACAAAAACAGCTGGTTTCAAACATTGTGGCAGAGCTGTGGTTGGCTGAAGGACGTCTTCCTCACACTGTGATTGCTTTCTGTCTTCTTTTTATGCTGCTCTGCACAGAGAGACAACATCTGGGGTCCATTCCTGATCATCTCTCCAGCATCCACACTCAACAACTGGCATCAGGAGTTCACCCGCTTTGTGCCCAAGTTCAAGGTGAGGATGTGTGATGGATGGGATTCATTCTGAGCTTATGGGAAATCTAACCCGCTCCTCCGTTTGAGGGTTCTGTTGGTCCAACACTTTTGATTTCTGAAATGTCCTTCAGGTCTTGCCGTACTGGGGGAATCCACATGATCGCAAAGTGATTCGAAAGTTTTGGAGTCAGGTGAATGAACAGGTTTTTTTAAAAAACAATACAGGAAGACTGTGTGGATCTTATAACTAATCTGATGGCACTTTCTCTGAGCAGAAAACCCTGTATACCCAGAATGCACCTTTCCATGTCGTCATCACAAGCTACCAGCTGGTGGTCCAAGATGTCAAGTACTTCCAGCGGGTCAAGTGGCAGTACATGGTGCTGGACGAGGCCCAGGCACTGAAGAGCAGCAGCAGGTAATGCAGTTTTAGACGGAGCCTCCTCTTCATCTGCAGCCCTGCACTGCCAGAAAGCCCTGAAAGCCGAGTGTTGCATTCATGCAAGTGGGGCAATTCAAACGGCTTTTCTGGACCTCTGAGGTAAAAACGACTTCTGACCGTGGACTGGTGTCCACAGACACACCAACGTAGAAATGATGATAGAAAATATGAAAGAAAGAGATCTGGAAGGCTCTGAGTCAGCGTGGAAATGGACTTTGAGGGTTTAAGAAAGCGTTTGCACAACAGACACTCCTGTGAAAACCTTTTTGCATTCCTCATATACGTTTGGATCTCACATCCGTGTCTGTTTCTGGCTTTTTGAAGCGTTCGCTGGAAAATCCTGCTGCAGTTTCAGTGTCGGAACCGGCTGCTGCTGACCGGAACGCCCATTCAGAACACCATGGCAGAGGTTAGCTGTGTGTGCGCACGCCGGCCTTCCTCGCTCTGTCGGTCAGAAATGTCAACAACTGTGTCTTATTGTCTCCCAGCTGTGGGCTCTGCTACACTTCATCATGCCCACGCTGTTCGACTCCCACGAGGAGTTTAGCGAGTGGTTCTCCAAGGACATCGAGAGCCACGCGGAAAACAAGTCTGCCATTGACGAGAGTGAGTGCAGCGGTTGACTTCAGGGGTCTCCGCGTTTGCTGGTGTAACATTGTTGATCTCTTCTCAGACCAGCTCTCCAGACTGCACATGATCCTGAAGCCCTTCATGCTGCGCAGAATCAAGAAGGACGTTGAAAACGAGCTTTCAGATAAGGTAGAACTCAGAGTTCCTGAAAGTCTCTGGACGTTGTTCAGCAGGACGGCATTGATTTCCCCTTTCAAACTCTGTTGTCGACATTCAACATGTCGTTCGTCATAAGTCTTCCTGTGTACCCACACTCATTGATGCACAAACAACACACATCTACACAACTCAACGTCATAGAACTCACACGGCTACATGACGCACGTTTACAAATCCACACACACTTGCACAACCACATTCAACTGCACAATCACGCACTTTCAAGCAACCATTCATGTTTGCACAGCAACACAGGTCTACACAACAGTCATCCCTACTCAACAATCACCCACATTTATGCAACTAGACACTTCTACACAAAGCACAAGTTCATGGAAACACATGTCTACACAACGTCCTGTGCATATATAATTACTCACATCTACACACAGTCACATGTACCAAACCACGTGTGCACAAGCACATACCTACATCTTTACAACTATTAATGTCTACACAACTCACAGGTCTACACAACTGCTTGCATTTTTACTGCACAAACCACATGTCAACAAGGAAAGCAAACACATCCAAACAGCACACACACATCATCTATGGGAACACGAACCTGCAAACACACACTTTTTTACAGATGTATGCATATAACTGCAGACATAACACAATCCCGCCAACTGACAAGTACACATGCAGTGGGGCAAGAAGTATTCAGTCAGCCTCCCACTAAAACAACGAGAAAGGCCTGTAGATTTCATCCACTTCAACTAGAAGAGACAGAACGGGACAAAGAATCCAAGAAATGACATTGTAGGATTTTTATGAAGTAATTGGTCAATTCCTCGGCTTGGATATAATGGAGATGGACATGGACAGGGGGCCACGAACCCTTCGAGTCAAATAACCAATGACAGTAATATCTCCTCTGCTAGCCGCTGGTTCCTCCCAGAAAGGACACGAGATCAGTCAGGACCATGCTCCTAATGTTGTGTGTGTTTTGTATGCGTGTACAGACCATGTCTGTACAACCCAGCAGACGGTTACGCCAATCGTCCTCCGTCCAAAGGCCCGGCATGACTCGTGATAGATCCATGCTGGTTGTAGACCACGCTGCTGGACCCTGGAAGGGTTCAAAGCTTTTGTCCAAAACATCTCTTTAGGAAGCTTCCTGATCCTTTGTCTCCCCATGACCCAGCGTACCCAGCGAGTGGTAGCATGGCAAAAGTGACATGTGGGGCGACTCTTGCTCCCAGTTGCTTTGGTTTTGTCGGTGGGTGTGACGTGGCTGAGAAAGAAGCTAGCCTCCTCTTCCTCTGTGCAGATTGAGATCCTGACTTACTGCCAGCTGACGTCCCGACAGAGGCTGCTCTACCAGGCGCTGAGGAACAAGATCTCCATTGAGGACCTGCTGCAGTCCTCCATGGGCACGGCCCAGCAGGCCCACAGCACCACCTCCTCCCTCATGAACCTCGTCATGCAGTTCAGGAAGGTAGGAGCTCATCAAGAAGCTACATCCATGTGGGATTGAAGCATCTGGACCTATTTGTTTCTGTTCCTTCTTTATCTTGATATACATTATTAGTTGTAGTTTTTTTTCTCCAATTTAAACTTTGTCATGTGTTATTGAAAATGAATGTTATTTTGCAGGTGTGCAACCACCCCGACTTGTTTGAGCGCCAGGAGACGCGCTCTCCTTTCCACATGTCCATGAGGCCCTTCGTCTTACCCAAGTTCCTGTATCGTCACGGCCTCCTGCAGTCTCAGAACCGGGCCAGGAACAAGTATGTTCTCCCACAAGCCCATGAAGTCCAGCTGCGTTCAGAGCAGGCTTACTTACGTTGTTGTTTTTAGTCACCAGTAAAGGTTGGACCCTATGGACCATGCGTGTTTTAGGGCTCAAAAAAGGCTGTAAACCTTCATCATTGGGCTCTAGTGGATTGAAATGGGATTAAATAATCAGGCCACGTCTATGTTGTTACTTTTGAAGTATAATCTGGCCGTTCTCTCCTCAGATTACTGCAGGTACTGCTGTCTCCTTTCTCTCCAAACCATATCCAGCAGTCTCTGTTTCACAGGACAGGTGAGCGTTTCTGACCCTCTTTTCATTTTGCCGTCTTTTTTATTTCTTCAGGGTTTTTTGGTTTTCTTAAATTCGGTTCTTTTAACCATTTCAGATGGTGACAGAGGAAGCTGCTTCTCCTTCTTGCGCTTTATCAATGTTTCGCCCGCTGAGATGTCCAACATGATGCTGCAAGGCACCTTAGTGAGGTAATGCTTTCAGTTCTACTAGAAAAGAAAGTTGACATGGTTGAAAACCCGCTTTGAAGGGAGAGGATTTGTCGTGTTAAATAAAGTTTTGGTCTTTTCTGCAGGTGGTTAGCCTTTTATCTGTCTTTGAAAGCTGCACACCGGCTCTATTATCAGCGCCTCTTTCAACATGATGCAAAGGATCAGGAGGATGAGCACGGGTCAAGGTTGCAGCCCGGGATTAAGTGTCTGTCTCATAAGGACCTAATTCTGTGGATTAACAGACCCCTAGCCTTTCCCAATGCTCAAAGCAGTCCCGCTCTCAAGGTAAGAAAGACGTGCACATGGAGGAGCTGCAATCTGTGGGCCAGAAAGGCTCCAGGAGCCATCTGCAGGAGGCATTAACGTGGGAGCAAATGTGAAACACCAGGAGGGGGCATATGCTACTCATGTCCCCCAGAGCCGCCATCATTCTTTGACCACACACCACGCCTCTGGGGATGCAGGGGGGAACCTGATCTGTTTGCAGCTGGGTGACCCAGTAATGACTCCCCTCCAGTGAAGCAGGCCATCTCTGCGCCTCTTTTGGGAGATAAAATTAGGATGCCCCCCCACCCCCCCCTCCTAAATGTTTTCAACAAGGCAGGAAGCCAGAAAGCAGCAGAACTAGGTGAAGAAGGATCACATCTGGCTTGGAGAACCAAAGTTCTTCCCTTGGGTGTTAACCCAGATCTGATGAGAGGACGACCACTGGGTTGGCTAATTCAGTTTTGTTTGATTGTAGGCTGTAGGGAGTTCCCAAACAAACCCGTCTTCAGGCCAAAAGCTCATAGAGGAGATTGGACCACAGTGCAGTGCCTCATGTCTGCTCTGCAGATAGCAGAAGAACTGAGCTTTACCTCTGAACATGGGCGGCACCAAGAATCCAATTCTATCTGATGGTTGGGGTGACTCTGGGACAAAGAAACCGTTCTAGAAAGGATGATGGGTAGAGACAGACAGAACCACAGACTCTGTTCTGGCAAACCTCTTTAGATGAAGTGTGTAGGAACATGATTAAATAGAATTCCATCTTTCATCATCAAGTTAACTAATGAGCCTTGCAGTCGTCTTTGTCTTTGCACTGAGCCCCCCCCCCCCCCCCCCCCCATCAATGCTGCTGGTGTAAAAAATGTCTATGAATTGACTTGTTGTTATTCTTCTAACAGTCTCCCTCTAGGTGGCGCTGTGCACCAATAAAGACACTCAGCATGCATGAATAGAAACCCCCCCAGCATCCTTTTTGTTTTTCTCTACTAAAATCTCCCATCAGCCAATCACCTTTTTACTCTGAAGTTGCCGTTTGTCCCTTTAGATCAGGGGGTGGGGGTGGAGGTGGGGGCTTGGCATTGTGACAGCTGTGAGGTTTCTGTGTGGAGGGATGTAACCTGTCGGGGTTTACCTGCATGTGTCCAGGGGTTGGTGTTCACGGCCTCCACACCCCCCATACTGGGACACCGAGACGTGAAGATCCACAGCAGGAGCTCCCCCACCCCCACCCTCAGGCCCCTCCAGCCCATACTGACACCCAAGTTTCTGCTGGCTGCTGCCCCCAAGGTGAGAGCCTGAGGCGGTCAGCGGGGCAGAAAGGCTGTCCTGTGTTAGCGTGGAAGGAGAGGTGCACCGATGCTGTTTGTTTGAACAGTCCAATGTGGTCGGGTGGGGGGGGCACCTTTGTCTTCTATCACACAGTAAAAGAGCAGGAAGCTTCAGTTTTCAGAAGCTTTCAGTTGAAAATGTTTTTGAGAGATGCATTAGACCTTTCTGCAGCGTCGAAGGACTAAGATGCTAAAAAGCTGATTATTATGATCAGTTACTACGCTTGTGTTGGAATACTTTGATGGAATGTCAGCTGAAGAGCTTTTGGATTTGTTGGTTCCTCTGCAGGTGATGGCCGTTCCCTCGGAGCAATACTGTACCGACCGCAGTGCTGAGTATGAGTGGCAGATGACCCGCAGTGGGGGGGGGTCCATCTTCAAACAGTGTTTCCTCCATGGCTCCCCTGAACTCGCCATGGAGTGGCGCGACAGAGCCAACGTCTTCCACTCAGAAAGCCCCGGGGGTGTGATGGGCCTGCGGCCCCACCATGGATGGTCCTTCATACGCATTCCTGGTAAGAGCCGCCACCGTCCTCCCCGGACTGTTAAGCTGCCATTGGTCAATTTGAAAAGTAATGGATCATTAGACAAATGAAAACAAACCTGTTCTTTTCTTACGCGCGTTAATTAGCTGTAGTTAGTTTCGCTTTGGTCCAACCCCACTTCAAGTGATGCTGAAGGGTATAGAGCCAGATAAACAGGCTCATCCTGGCCTCTGTGCCTTCAGCAATACCCCCCCCCCCCCCCACACACACACACACACACACAAAGGGGAAGAGCTGATTGAAGACAGCATTCTGCAGGGTTCATTCATTGACATGCACCACTTTAGCCCACCGGATCACAGATTCACGATGAAGACATTTTTGGCTTTCTAGAATAGAACTGTGTCAGAAACCTGATCTGTAAGAATTTCTGCTTCAGTTCTTTCGGAATATGAACTGGGGGCTGGCAATAGAAAATGCACAATCACCCAGGTTTCCATGGCGCCCAGGACACATCAAGCAAATACTGGTTACCTAAAAACAACAACAGAGTTGAGCATCAGCCACCTGCCTAGGTTGTCCTGGTGCCACTGGCACTGATGGAGACCCTTGTGTTGGCAATTACAGCTTTCCAGGTTCCACTGTTGTTTCCCATGTAAGCATTACAGTCCCCCAGGAGGACACTGGCGTGCTGTCCATTAGCCCTCTGTGAGAACCAAAGATACCCAGGTACACCCCACCTTAGGCTGGGGTGTAGGCCAAAACTACATTCAAAGGCCTACACACAACCCTCTCGTCCACTGACAAGAACTCCAACACTTGGCAGATAAGCTCAGGGCTCATGAGTGAAGTTAAAGTCTTATTAGCTGTCACACACCTAGGTGTTTGAAATTTGTTCTCGGCATTCGACCCATCCCCTGGAGAGCAGTGGGCTGCAGTCACAGCCTCGCTCAGGAGCCATTTTGTGACTTATTCCCCCAATCCAACCTACTAATACTGAGGGTCACGCAGGGAGGCATTGAGTCTCTGGTATGACTCAGCCTGGATTTGAACTCACGACTTTCCATACACTCTACCACAAGGCCAGAGTAAGGCCACACCAGCCTGCCGCCTCTCATCATGAGTAATCACAGAATGGAATAGTCCAACCCATTTTGAAGGATGGAGTTTCAGATTCCAGGCCTCCAGGAGGTGAGCCCAGGGATTGGCCCTGTTGGCTGCAGTACTGCTAATCCAAAATGCTCAGCTATGTCCTACTTGGCTGGACTCTCCTGATCCAGGTATTCAGTCATGAGTAGGGCAAGGATATGTGGAAATCATGCAGATTTACCGGCCCTGGAGGCCTGGAAGTGCCTGCCTCTGATCTAGCCCATACCTCTTAATCAGGAGCACAAGCTCAGGCCCCTTTCCTCTCACAGAGGTGGTGTTCTATGTTCCAAAAACATATCCAGGGATTGGGCTTCAAAGGCACTCTGTGGGTGGTGGACCCACAGAGGAGTGATCCCATGTCTTCCTTTCAAACTGGGCCCGACTGGGGCTTATGAGAAGAGCTCCAGCCACCAGGTTTACCTGCAAACCCAAACCCTAGGGTTGGCTCCAGATTGGGCCCCCATTACGTTAATCTGGGGGATGTAATCACATCTAGTTGTAGGCTTCTCATAGGGGCTGTGCTGATGGACAGACTGACAGATGAGGTTAGACAGGAATCTCTGTAGATCATGATGTTTGCAGATGACATAGTGATCTGTAGTGAGAGCAGGAAGCAGGTGGAGGATCATCTAGAGAGGTGGAGGTTTGCTATGAAAGAGAGAGGAATGAAGGTCAGCTGCAGTAAGACGGAGAATCTGTGTGTGAATGAGAGGAACTGAAGAGGAACAGTGATGTTACAGGAAGCAGAGGTGGAGGACTAAGTTCTTAGTCAACAGTCCAAAACAACAGACAGTAGGAAAAAAAGGAAGAGGTTTCTGAAGGCAGGTTGGGACAGATGGATAAAGGTGTTGAGTTTGTTGTGTGGCACGTGTGTCAACACAAATTCAGCTCCTTTACTTAACCTAAGTGAGGTGTCCTCGGATCATGTAAGGTCTGCAAATGGAGAGTAATATTTTTACTGAACATAAAAGGTTTAAAGCTGACTGATATGGGGTCAAATTAGGATCAGCTTTAAATGAATAAAAAAACAAGATTGTAAATTTGGAAAACAAAATAGAAAATTTGAAAACAGTTTCAAACTCAAAAGTACACACTAAACCTGAGAGAAATATTAAACATTTGAAAAAGAACTAATTATAATCAGAAAAATGTAAACCTAAGACTGCTACCAAATAACAACAATATTTATTTGTATTCTCAACAACTTTGTTTGTTTCTCCCTCTTTGGTTTCAGCTCTGCTTTCAGTTTTAATTCAGTTATTGTTTTTTTCAAAATTCTATATTTCTTTCAGGTTTACAATATTATCTCTTCAAATTTACAATTCAATTTTTCACATTTTCAATAATTTCCTCAGGTTAACAATGTGTCCTTTCAAGTTGAAATCTGTTTTCACATTTTGACTTTTGTTTTAAATTCATATTTTTTTTTTTCATTCCCCTTAAGTTGATCCAAATCTGAGCCCAGGGCCGGCCCTGGTCTTCTGGGGGCCCTAAGTGAAATTTAATTTGTGGGCCCTCTAACTGATCAGCAGCACCAAAAAAACACAACTGTTGTTGTAATATAAATGAGATCTGTCTATTACTACATTTTGTGAATGTATTAATGTTGCTGCCGAAGAATTGAATACAGTATATTGCCTGCATGTTGGATGCGCAAATAAGGGGTTCCAAACCAATTTTAAAAGTGAAAAGAAAACAATATGAATAACAAATGTATATAGATATATATATCTTTAATGTAACATTGGGGACTCAACAAATGACATTCCCAAAAGTCCAACTTATTAAAAACAGCAATTTAATAGCAAATCAAATATCAATAAAACAATCCAAAATAAAGAACACAACAGCTCAATGAGGGGGATTCTGGAAATCAGTATGAAAAGGACCTTTTTGCACCAAATCCATTCTTACTGGATCAAAGAGTGTGGTTGGCCGTTCAGCTGGACCAATTGGATTTGAAGCAGGTGGTATTTTGGATCCAGTAGGCTCCTCTTCCATACACGCCTCTCTTGGAGCCCCTGGAACATGAGATACAGAACTTCAATAGAAGCGAACAGTGAAAAGTCAAACAGTCAAATCAAATCTACATAACCGTTGCAGTGACGCTGGAAGCAGAATGTTGGAAAGAAGTGCCTTAACTTTTGTGTGTGTGTGCAAATGTATGACTTTCTTTCAAGTTATAATGAAACAATAAGTTTGATATAGGTTCCATATTGGGGGGATTTGAACTTACCAGCAGCAGCATCAACGTTTTCCCTTTCAACAGAAGATGTGGTGACAGCAGTTTCTTCTGCAGCTAAAAAAACAAGAATCACTGATATAGCTAATAAAATAAATATAGCAGAATACTAGTAATATAATGGCTCATTTAAAATCTGTGTGCAGGTTTTTCACAATTTCATGATCTTTTTATATATTTATGAGAGATTTATTGTTTGATTGTATATTTGCACATGGTCTTATTTGTTTATTTAATTATGAACAGTTTGGGACTCCATACTCTTCAGCTGCTGTTTATGGAAAAAAAGGGGGTTATGCAGACATTGTTTTTAAAATGACATGCTATTAAAATGACCTGAGATGACATCTTCAGTGATGTCAGGAACATCTTGGGATGTGGACGCTGCACCTCCTCCAATACTTTTTGAGAGCAGAAGAAACTGTCGGCTGAGAAGGAACTGTGCAAAACATCATCATTATGTACAAAAAAACCTGCAAAATACAAATAAGAAATAAAAGTACCCATTTATAAATCATAAATGTGAACACTAATTTGAGTATAAATGGAAATATAAGCATTTATACACTTCTTTATCAATAATTTTGTATGTTCATAATTTTAAAATTAGTACATTTATTTTGTTTGTCATTTATAAATGAGAACATTTATTTCCTATTTGTATTTGGCAGTTTTGATTCTCCATATTTCATGCCAATGCAAGATTTTAAGACACATTCAATGTTGAAAAAGTCGGAATACCTGACCTGCTATAACAAACAGCAGTTTCTATACTGACATAAACCGGAAAATGCAGAACGCACTAAATATGTTAGCAAAACAATTAACCAATACGATAGTGTGATTTAAATCATTTATCAGCTACCATACCATTATCATTATTTACTTTTCTTTGCTCTCCGTTTTAGAAGGTCATGTCTGACCTCATCTTAGAAACTTGGGTATCAGAATCATTTTCGAGTTTTCCATAGGAAATTATCCCTTGTTCTATCCTAGGCACTTTAACGTTGGGAGTTGGGTCATCTAGACCCACTAGACAGTGCTCTGAACCTTTTTTCTTCAATGATTTGTGATCTTCACTGGTGTCCATGGATTACATGAAATCTTTCCACCTTTATCCACCTTTGTCATGGGAGGGAGAACACCTCGGGGTCGTTTATGTGCAATCTTCACCTCGGATTGATTAGTATTTACGTAAATTGCGCAGCTGCACATAAATACTAGATAATGTAAAAAATACGGCCCCAACATCCTCCAAACTTACCTTCTGATTGATGTTGAAGTTCTTCATCTTTTTTCAGCTCCTGATGGATAAAGTCTCTTTGGCATAAAGTTCTCTTGTTGTCACTTTGATCAGCGTGACAAAATGTTCGTTTTTTTCTTTTTCACAACTTTATTGAAACAAATGCAATGATGTTGACCAACCGTTGCTAAGGGTGGCATAACATCATTATTTGGGTTGCCAGATTGGTTCAGGCGTGTTGACGGGGGGATCATCAGATTTGGGTCTTTTTTTATTTTATTTTTTTTAGCCACTTCGGGGCCCTGGTGGTGACGGGGGCCCAACGCGGCTGCGTAAATTCGCGTATAGGGAGGGCCGGCCATGTCTGAGCCCATAGACTGAAGGTGTGACTTTAGCCTCGTTCTTCTTCCTTCATATCAGTGAACACCGGCCTTATGGTTTGTGTCTCACCGTACATCTAAGCTGTCTCCATGGGCAGACGGAGGGATCCGGCAGACCCTCATGGGTCCGGTTTCCAGCAGGAGAAGCAGTGACGTGGGGTCAATCTCTGCATTTGTTTCTCTGCCAGGTTGAGAGCTGTTTTACCTGACGTGTCCGTGTCTGATCACGCCGTTCTGAGGAGTTGAATGGTCTTTTTCTGTCTCTTCTAAAGGCTAGCATCTGGTTCCTGACCGTCCTGCTGTTGCTGTGAGGAAATTAGGTTTAGATCAGATTTTCAGCATGTGCCAGGGTCAGGCTAATATTTCCATCAGCAGTGTCGCCCATTGACTTATTGATTGTGCAGTGCGATGTATCATTATACAGTGAGAGGCTGCTGCCTGGTTCGATTGCAGATCCAACCAACGCCCCCCCATCTGTCTCTCTTTCTCACATAACTGTCCATCCATCTACTTTGCCCCGTGCTGCTGCTCTTTGTGTCGTCTCCTCTGGGCGCATCTGGCCCTTCTTCGTGGCTCGTGGCGCCTCCTTTTTGGCAGCACAAGCAGCACAGAGGACTGGAGTGGAGCATTAATGACATTAGCACGGCTCTTGGTTTGGAAGCATCAGGGACCAGGCACGGGGGCTGGACGCGGCTTAATTAGCTGGCAGCACGCCTCTAATTGGGTCAGGACCATGTCAGGCCCTTGGTTCTGGCTCTACAGGGATTGAATTACGATGTCAGGGGACAGTCTGCGTGAAGGAAGGAGGAGAGGAAGGGGGGAGGAGGGGAAATATGGCAATAATGAGGTGGGGGGGGGGGGGGGGGGGGGTGACAGGGAAGCAGCCTAATCTGCCAGAAGGCAGTGAGGACTGGGAGGAAATGGTGGTTGAAATGTGTATCCATAGCAACAATAGAGGGGTGCTACACTGTCTGTGACTTTGTGTGGTGGAGATGAGGCCTGAAGGGAACATGATGTTCCTTTTTGCTGCTAAGCCAAAGCGGCAGAATCCTGCCAGTCATCACGCCATCTGCCCGCCTCTCTGCGGTCAGATGTGTGCGAGCTGCAGCCTTGTTGTGCTGGAACTGGCTGACCCCAGGTCAAACACTGCAGTGGGCCCGTCATTGGGTTGATAGCCTCCAGGCTTTGTCCTCCTCCTGGCTGTGACGGATTCAGATCCAGAGTTGCAACGCCCCAATACGGCGGTTGTTCTGGAATCTGAGTCCACATAACCTGACGGGATGTCAGCAGTGACACCAACACAACCAACTCCTTGGAAGGTTTTTCCTCTTTTGTGTGAAAAGGTTGGTAAATGTCCCGTTTCCTGCAGCCTTTCTGTCCCCTTCTCCTTTGATCGAAGCGTCTACAGAGAAAGAGTTCAGCATTAGTAATACATATACAGCACTTTGCTAGCTTTAAGGCCCAAAGCTTCACAGTCTCACTCATGCACACACGCTACAGGACAAAAGCCCTCTGGACTGTCTGGTTTCTTTTCTCTAGACTGTTTGTTTCAATCTTGAATTGAAAAGTGTAACATGATGACTTTAGTTAATGCCTTTGGTTCTTTTGTCTGACTAAAGTATTCAGTCAGCTACCAATTAGCCAAGTATTACTACTGAAAAAGATGAGCAAGGCCTGATACTTTTATCAGAGAAACACCTCAACTATGAAGGGAAAGAATCAAGAAATGTGGGAATTTTTAATGAGGTTTTTGGTAGATTTCTGGGTCAAATAAGTATTTGGTCACCTACAAACAAGCAAGATGTCTGGTTCTCACAGGCCTGTAACTTCTTACTGGTTACCTGTATTGATGGCTCATGTTTGAACTGGTTATCTATAGAAAGACACCTGTCCACAACCCCAGTCACACTCCAAACTCCTATGGCCACAGAGCTGTGTGTGAAAACCTTATGAAGAGTTTCACAAACCATTTGGCCTTTGTCATAACAAAGTATTGACATTATTGAGAAAATACTTCTTTTCCACCATAATCTGCAACAAAATACTTTTTGCTCCCGTATAGGTTTAGGAAACTCCAGATTCAGCTCTGGAGTGAAAGGAAAGTGATGCCTGCGTCTTCTCTTTTCAGATAAGGAAAGCCTCATCACTGAGAGTGGCAAGCTTCATACCTTGGACCTGTTGTTGAGTCGACTGAAGACCCAGGGTCACAGAGTCCTCATCTATTCCCAAATGACTCGCATGATAGACCTGCTGGAGGTACAGAAGCATTCCTATTCACCTCCTATGTTTGTTAGTGTCCATCAGCTTCGTCCTCTTACTTTTAGGGAGCTGCAGATTCTTTAGCTCCACTTTAATGTTTTAAATGGCTTTTATAAGGACATTGAAATATATCTGCCATTAAAAACCGGTGATCAGGATGATCACAACACACAACGAATAACTCCAAAAGTACAAACGGAAAAGTATTTTATTCGATGAAAAAATGCTGTTGTAGCTGTGCCGTAGGTGCTACAGTCTTCCTGCTCTGCTCCATTCTGATCATCCAATCAGACAAACAGATCCATGAACGTCTCTGTTTTCTGGGATCTGGATCTAAACTGGATGGATGGATAGATCTAAAATCACCTTTTTTGTTGCATCCCTAATGTTAGGTTGGGGTTGTGAGGAGCTGTCATCTAGCAGGAGAGAGTGTAAACAGAGAGCTCTCAGTTATTGGTGACGGGAAGGGGGGGCGGGGTTGCTCCATGCCACAGCTCACCACTGGGAATGTTTTGAAAATGGATGAAAGGGCGATGGGAGCGGGACTTTAAGCCCTGACAACATAACCGACCATCTGGGAGGAAAGTTCCACCTTTAGAAGAGATTTCAAACATGTTGAGAGGTTTGATCAGAGCCGCTCCAAGAGGATCGTACGTTTGTCCAACCAAAGCGTCCGTTCATCAGAGTGTCAGAAAGATCCTGGTAAATGCTGTTCTGTCAGCTGATGTTCTAGGATTTGGGGAGCAGATTTCAACAAAACACAAAGGTTTCATCAGGGTGGGGGGATTTCTCCAAAGGAAATTTAAAGTGAATGTTGTAACAAGTACTAAGACATTTCTACGTGTAAGGCTATGGTTTAATAAAAGGAGGGATTCCATGTGAAAATAGGAATAGTCCAGTCTTTCATTATTATCCATGGTTATATTTTATCTGCCCCCCCCTCCCCCCTACAGGAATACATGGTTTATCGTAACCACACCTACATTCGCCTGGATGGATCCTCCAAGATTTCGGAACGCAGAGACATGGTGGCTGACTTCCAGAGCCGGTGTGTAGTGTCTGTTTGTCTGTTTGTGTTTGCTCCTGCACATGTGGGGTGAGGTTGGGGGTCCCATTCTGTTGTGTAGGGTGGGCTTAGACACCCCATGTGGTGGGGTAGGTTAAGCTGTCAGGCGCCAGAGCAGCTGCAGATCTGGTTGCAGTCTCCATCAAGCAGGATAGAAGAAAAGACCAGACAGCTCTGATGAGCTTTGTGTTGGGTTCCAGGGGTTGACATAGCCCAGAAATTTGCACTGGTCCACAGGGCCAGTAGTTTTTGAAAGTTACTGGCCCGACACCGCGCACAGCGAGACCCGCCGCTCCGCAGGTGCTTGCAACTTTAGGGGGGTCCGGGGGCATGCCCCCCCGGAAAATTTTAATATGGTGCAATTTGGTGCATTCTGGTGACATCTAGCACTTATTTATACACTTTTCAATGACTAAAAATAGAGCATATCAAACTTAAATCTGCTCTAGTCTGTTTCAGATGTTTTGAAGAGAGCGCTGCAGTGTAGTAGGAAACACTAGTTAAGAAGTTTTCATGGTGCTTCTAATCACTGCTATTTCACATTTGTTCCTAATCAATAGTTAAGAAGTTTTATTGACTTTTTTGCCCTGACTGCCTTAAGGTTCTGCTTTTTGTTACTGTTGCAAAGTTACATTTACTTTTTAGTTACTTTAGTTACCTAATTAAATTAAATAATTGAAAAATTAAATACAATTAAATTACTGAGACCATTCAGCTAACTAGAAATACTTACTGCTTACAGTGTTGTAAAGAAAAACAAAATTAAGTAGTTTGACCTTATACTCCAGGGGTCGGGAACCTATGGCTCGCGAGCCATATATGGCTCTTTTGATGGTCACATGTGGCTCGCAGACAAATCTTTAATTATAGTTTTTTTTTTTTTCATTAGACCAGTCCTTCTCGGGCGCGATGCGATGCCAGACGCGCGCAGTAGTAGCAGTGCTTAGAGAGAGAAATCTGCGCCAGCGCTATCAGTTACTATTATCTATTATTTCACAGAGTTTGTACCAGCTGGAAACCTGTGAATTGACGTGCCTAAAACTGCGCGCTCCCGTCTCTGAGAAAGAGCGCGCAGATGCGGGGACGGGATGTTAGAGGGAGAAAGCAGAGGGTGGGGGTGGGGTGTTCTGGGGACAGGCAGCAGGTGAATCGCGCAGGGATTGTAAAAACGTAAAACCCGCTTCCCGTCACTCACTGCAGCGTGTGAGTGTGTGTTTGGCTCCCCGTCTGCATGTGAGCAGTCTTTGTCACATCTACAGAACATTCAGACCTACGATGACGTTTAAAGTCTCAACGCCTGCATGAAGCAGAAACTCACCACGTATCAACCAGACTAGACCATCAGCAAAACTACCACGAGAAATACTCATCATTTATTAGCAACAGCATAACGATGTTATTAAAAAAGAATCCACAGACTTATTGTACTTTAAAAATGTTGAAATTAAATCAAATGCACACATTCATTTGTATATTTAGTTTTAAACAAATTGTCGCGGACTGAGTTGGGTGGCTGTTGGGTCGCGTTAAAAGTTCTGGAGTTCATTGAACGCGTCAAGCAGAGATCTGATTGGCCCTCAGTTCTGTCGCTCAGCCTGTTGTTAGGTAGTTTGGACCAATGGGGTTCAGCTATGGGCCGAATAAGGGAAATGGGAGGGCTGCAGCGGGAGCAGGGGAATATAAAGTTGGGAGAAGCGCTCTCGTGTCGGCGGGAGAGATTCAGGAGTTGCTGAATTAATTGAAGGGCGTTTGTTGCGGTCTGCAGTAATCGGAATAAAGAACTTTAAATGAGGTTAAGTCTCAGTGCCTCAGTGTGGGGAAGGGACACTACATTATTGTATGGCTCTTTCGAAATTACATTTCAAAATATGTGGCATTTATGGCTCTCTTGGCCAAAAAGGTTCCCGACCCCTGTTATACTCCATTTGAGTCTGAGATTCAGGTATTTTGAGTTGCCTTTGATTCTTTGACATTCAGCTTAAAGCTTAGTGGATACAGTTTCATCTTCAATGCATTCATTAAATATCTTGCTGTCCATACTACTAATTAATAACTACTAACATATTCCTATCTATTCCTGTCATGTCTTCCACATCTCTGACATGCTTCAGTCTCTCTTCAGTGACGGTGTTGGATTTATGATCATCGCGGTGAAAAACCACCAGGGGGCGCGCGCTGATATGTGTGTCAGTTTAAATATATCTGCCTAAAATGTAATAATAACCCACTGGCTTGTTCCTTCGTTGTTGCTGTTTAACATTGTTTAGTATTGAATTGTTACATTCAATAAAGTTTGAAAAAAAAATTGAGTGAGCACGTGCCGCGTGGTGCTCGGCAGTGACAGCCGCGCGCGCAGGCGGGAGAGGAGGAGAAGAGTGATAAAAGGTTTCCCATAGAAACCCTTGAAGTCTGAACACAGGACTAGCAGAAAAAGTGAATTATAAAGACGAGGTAAATCTACACGTTTTCGCAAAATATACTTTATTGTAAAAGGTGAAAAATGTATTAATTGTTAGATATTTTAGTGGCCCGAGCGGACAAGTAAAAAATAAAGTCTTGTGGTCCGTACTGCTCGAAAAACAGGACCGGGCCAGCGGACAAATGGCTATGTCGAGCCCTGGGTTCTCTGGGGTTTAAAGAGTTGGAGTTGGATTTGATTAAAGAGTCATGCACTCATGCGCCCATCTGACACTGAAAGACAGAACACAGAAAATTGCCATAACTAAAAAACAATAATCCACCCAATCAGAGTCTAACAGAATACAGAGTCCATTCTATTGTCCATGCCTTTGCCTAAGTAGTAGCCAAACAGAAAATGTCATTTTCAAAATGCTGATGTAAAATGTTATCTTCAGATAACCAAAACAAATCAGGACATTTCTTTTCTATGACCTCAAACAAACAAAGTTTGTGTTTTTCATACAAAGGACAATAGATCAGAAAATGAAATTCATCCTCCACCTCCAAAGTCTTTCCTCTCTGGAAGGCCTTTACTATGGAAGCGATTATGTAGCATAAATAAAAAGCAAATTCAAAACCAGAAATGCTTTTTCATTTTCAAAATGAAAAAGCATTTTTTGACTCAAAAATATAATGAAAAAGCAATCCACCAAAATGCTTTTTCATTTCCTTCCTCAACACAGCTTATTCTGTCACTTAATTAAAATTAAAATTAAAATGGTATTTGACATTTCATTTTCAAGACGTTCTCTGGTAAATGTGTAGCATAATTCATTTAGAAATGTCTAATTTGACCATTAAAATGGATTAACAGAAATGCTTTTTAATTTTCAAAATGAAGCTGCATTTTTTTACTCAAAATTAAAAAAAAAAGCAATATTTCAAAATGCTTTATCATTTTATACTTCAACACAGCTTTTTCTGTCACTTAATTAAAATGATAAATAAAATGGTATTTGACATTTCATTTTCAAAAAGGTCCCTGGTAAATGTGTACCAAAATTCATTTAGAAATGTGTCATTTGACAATTAAAATGGATTAACAGAAATGCTTTTTAATTTTCAAAATGAAGCTGCATTTTTTGACTCAAAATTAAAAAGAAAAAGCAATATTTCAAAATGCTTTTCATTTTATACTTAAAACCGCTCATTCTGTGTCATAATTCAAATGAAAATGCAAAGAGGGGATTGCATTTGCATTTTAACATCCACCCCGCGCAAGTTGTCACAATATTCAATTCGAAAAAGCATTAGCAGAGGGGAGGCGGGGCGATGACGTCACTGCTTTCTCCGTGTGTCCGGCCGCTGACACACACACACACGCACCAAGAGCAGACTGTGTTAGCGGCAGAGACGAGGGTTTTGTGATGGTTGTGAACTTCTGATGAGTTTCCACAGCTTCTCAGGACTACATAGCTGCATGTCCGCCTTCTGCGGTCCTCCTCCTGACCCACCGCGGACAAGCTTTTTCTGCGGACCGCCAGCTGCCTTCGCACTGCGGAGCGCGAAGCTCCGATGATCGCTGAAGGCGGAAATGCTGCTGCGATCTGAGAAACCATCAAATGAATTTGTGTTTCCAGTGGTGTCCAGAACAAAATAAAGACTGATTCCCACATATTTACACATTTATTTGCAGCTTCGCGGTGAATTTGCTGTTTGATTTATTAAGATCCAGGAGATCCAGGTTTGAGCAGTCCAGGTCCAGCGGTTTGTGAACAGGACCCGGTTTTAGGTGATCTTAATGTGAAAAATGCAGCAGAATGTTCCTTTAGTGCCCTCGCGAATCAGAAGCTGTGAATCGTAAGCCAAACTTCAGCGTCGTCTGACCGCACGGATTTAAAAACATATAATCGAGCAGAGCAGGCCGTAAAATATTAGCATAACTATAATAAAAGCACATTATGAGGATAGTCTCCTGCAGCTTCGCGCTGAGTGAGTGTTTTTGGTCCAACCAGCAACGTTTAGCATGGAGAAATCTGCTGTCTGTTGATGGAGCTCCAGCTGTCATCAAACAGTAAATTCACCGCGAAGCTGCAGATCAAGGTGTAAATATCTGTGAATTACATCAGTCTTTATTTTGTTCTGGACACCACTGGAAACACAAATTCATATGATGGTTTCTCAGATCGCAGCAGCATTTCCGCCTTCAGCGATCATCGGGAGCTTCGCGCTCCGCTGTGCGAAGGCAGCTGGCGGTCCGCAGAAAAAGCTTGTCCGCGGTGCGTCAGGAGGAGGACCCCAGAAGGCGGACATGCAGCTATGTAGTCCTGAGAAGCTGTGGAAACTCATCAGAAGTTCACAACCATCACGAAACCCTTGTCTCTGCCGCTAACACAGTCTGCTCTTGGTGCGTGTTTGTGTGTCAGTCAGCAGCCGGACACACGGAGAAAGCAGTGACGTCATCGCCCCGCCTCCCCTCTGCTAATGCTTTTTCGAATTGAATATTGTGACAACTTGCGCGGGGTGGATGTTAAAATGCAAATGCAATCCCCTCTTTGCATTTTCATTTGAATTATGACACAGAATAAGCGGTTTTAAGTATAAAATGAAAAAGCATTTTGAAGTATTGCTTTTTCTTTTTAATTTTGAGTCAAAAAATGCAGCTACATTTAGAAAATTAAAAAGCATTTCTGTTAATCCATTTTAATTGTCAAATGACACATTTCTAAATGAATTTTGGTACACATTTACCAGGGACCTTTTTGAAAATGAAATGTCAAATACCATTTTATTTATCATTTTAATTAAGTGACAGAAAAAGCTGTATAGAGGAAGGAAATGAAAAAGCATTTTGAAATATTGCTTTTTCTTTTTAATTTTGAGTCAAAAAATGCAGCTTCATTTTGAAAATTAAAAAGCATTTCTGGTTTTGACTTTGCTTTTTATTTATGCTACATAATCGCTTCCATACTTTACAGCGCCCTACCTCCACCTGTAGGGGGAGCACTCCTGCTCTGAGTGGAGCACATACGGGTCTTTTCCTCGTTTTAAGTTGTGCAGAACATATGGCTCAGTAGAGAAATTGTTCTTAATTTGCAAATAAGTTTGTAATTTTTGTTTTTTGAAGCAGTTTCATTTTCCAGTCTTTTTCATAAATATAAATAAAATTTTCTTTAACATGAACTCTCTTACATTTTAAGCTATTAAAAATAGTGATTGTAAGTTCACGGAGGACAAAGTATTAATGAACATGTCTTTACAACAGGGATAAATATGAGCTTTGTCCCAATCACAAATGTTCCGTGGAAGTCTCTCTTCAGGTAAAGTCACCAGGCGGTGACTTTACTGCGGTGTCCACCAGGAGAAGAGGAGTTAGTTTGTGCTGATGGTATCTTATCTTATGCCTCCATGCGTGGAGGACTTCAGCGTTTCCATAGTCGTGTTAAAGGCTGTTTCCCTCTGTGCTCCACAGAACCGACATCTTTGTGTTCCTGCTCAGCACCAGAGCTGGAGGACTTGGCATCAACCTCACTGCTGCTGACACCGTGAGTGACGGAGGAAAAAAGATCAGTGACCATCAGAGTCCTCTAGCAGCAACGTTTCTTTCAGACAGTAGAAATCTGACTCTAAAATCGCACCGTAAGCAAGCAGAACCAGCGCCTCTCTTTGTTTGCAGGTTATCTTCTACGACAGCGACTGGAACCCAACGGTAGACCAGCAGGCCATGGACCGGGCCCACAGGCTGGGTCAGACCAAGCAGGTCACTGTGTACCGCCTCATCTGCCAGGGTACCATCGAAGAGAGGATCCTGCAGCGGGCCAAGGAGAAGAGCGAGGTGAGAAACACAAGCCAACAATCTTTTTTCTCAGCCAAAGACGTGACTGCATTGTTCAAATGAACCGTGTTTTAGCTCAATGAAGGCCAGATGAGAACCTTCTTCTGTTCCTTTGTGACCAGATCCAGAGGGTGGTGATCTCTGGGGGCAGCTTCAAACCAGACACCCTCAAACCCAAGGAGGTGGTCAGTCTGCTGCTGGACGATGATGAACTGGAGAAGAAGCGTGAGTTCAGGACCTCCTCCACCAAGACCTTCTAAGAAGGACTAGAGTTTCTCGAGCACTTTGTCTCCTCCTGCAGTACGTCAAAGACAAGAGGAGAAGAGGCAGCTAGAGGAGAGCAGCAAGGTGAAGGAGCGCAAAAGAAAGAGGGAGAAGTACGCTGAGAAGGTAAGTCAGACCCATCCTGGCTGGCAGGAAGAGAGGAAGCAACGTGTGACTACTAGACTCTGATAAGGAGTGATGAGAGAGACATTTGGACCACTTTGTCCTGACAGACAGAGGATGAGAGTTTCTGAAACACCCTTTAAAGTTTCCATCAAGCCTGCTAAACGTTCCTCAGGCATCAACTCATTTATCAGCAGAACATCCTCAAATTCTGGCTCAGGTTCCGCCTGAGGCCCCCTGACTCCAACACCCCCCCTCTGTGACCCGCAGAAAAAGAACGAGGAGTCGGACAACAAGAGGAAAAAGGAGGTGAACCTCGTCATCTCCCACACGCCTTCGGCCGACAACTCCAACCTGTCAGCGGACGGCGATGACTCGTTCTTCAGCGTGGAGATGGATTCAGCTATGCCCAGCCCGTTCAGTGAGGTGAGGCCTTCAGCAAACGCTTTGCATTTCTCTGAATCTCTGTCGTTGTTTTTCACATTGTTTTCCCTTCTTCAATCCTCCCTCTGAACTGTAGGGAATCCTTTCCCACCTTGTTTTCTTTGGCTGTCCTTTTTTCCTATGAACCTGTTCGATCATCCTTTCTGTGTTACTGATGGTGTGGTACTCCACTGTGTGTGTGTGTGTGTGTGTGTGCGTGCGCGCTCGCTCCTCTCTGTGCACAGATCTCTCTGAGCAGTGAGCTTCAGCCTGGTTCGTTGCCTCCAGATGCAGATGAAAGCAGCAGCGACATGCTGGTCATCGTGGACGACGCGGCGTCCTCCGCGCCGCAGTCCCGGGCCACCAACTCCCCCGCCTCTGTGACGGGCTCGGTGTCTGACAGCATGAACGGTGAGAATCCTGAACAGACACTCCCCCCGCCGTGGAGGAGGTCTTGGAAGTTCTGGAAAACCCCTCTCATTCACTTCAGGAGTATTTTATTCCAAAAAGTAAAGGATCAATAATATTTTAACATCATGCATAAGCTCCATTGTTTTCTGTTGGTAGTTGGTTTAAAATATTTCCAACCTTTATTTCTGTTAAATTCTGTTGCCGTGTACCTGCATGTTTCATAACTGATCAGGAGATAGTTAGTTTCTTGTTTTGTAGTTAGACATTTATGACAAAAGAATTGTTTTATGTGGCAATGACTCTGTACTTTTCTGAAGACTGAAACGTTTAGATGTCACTTCTTGTACCAGACGGGAATTCCCTGTTTGCTCTTCCTCTACTGGACTCTGATCTATGAGTAATTTAGGAGTGGCAGTGCAGAAGCAGGCCTGTGATCCGTCTGTTGGGGTTTTTGAGACTCTGCAAACCACATTTATCACTGCTCCAGTGTTTGTGTCCTTCTTTGAAGTCACGTCACATGACTGGAAGTTGGTCTTAGTTTCTGTCAGCTCCCTTCATGCATGTTCTCGTCTTGGTTTCTGGTCTCCTTGTGGATCTTCAGGTGCGGCAGCTTTGGATACCATCAGTCCTGGCAGAGGCAGGTCTGGGCGGAGCCGTGGACGGCCTAAAGGATCTGGAGGGGGGGTCAAGTCTGGAGGGAAGGGACGCGGACGCAAGTCAACGGTGGGAAGTGCAGCAGCCATGGCCGGGGCAATAGCGGGGGCAGCAGCGGCATCGGCTGCAGCTTATGCTGCGTACGGCTACAGCGTTTCCAAGGGTGAGTGAACGCGTCGCCAACGAGTCGCCCCAGTCCCTGCCGCTCTCCAACTCCTCTCTGCTTCTCGTCCCTCCAGCGGGCCACTCTGTGTCCAGTCCCATGCAGCCCGCCTCGGCCCGGTCCAGTGCCGGTCCCGCCTTCCACACCAGCAGCAGCTGCTGTCCTCAGGCTAAAGGGGGTCCCAGCCATCCAACCGCCCACAAACTGGTCCACAAAGGCAAAGGACCCGGCAGCATGGGGACTTGGTGATGTCATCACGGCGGTCTGCGAGCTTACCACCAGTATTTCCACGTGATTGTCAGAAAGCACGCCTGTGCAGCGAGGGAAGCGTCTGCCGCAGAGCAGGCAGGCTTGAACCCGAGCTGGACAGGTATGAGGTCATCACAGCTGCTCTGGGCGCCGTCTTCCACGTTCTGGTATTGTCATAGAAATGTTCTGTAGATATTCTGAGGGCCTCTTAGATGATTCTGTATTTGGAGGTGAACATCCAACAAAGAAATAGCTTTTTTACTAAAGCTCCTATTTTTCTAACTGAAGATTTTGGTACAAAAACAAACAAGGCAGTTAATGTTTTAAAAGAAGAAATAGTTCATAAATATATTCCGCTTCCATGGAAAATGAAGGTTGGGCATATTTTTGTCAGAATTATTTTCTAGGTGGAGTTGTTGCCATCACAGTAGAGCTGCTATTGTTTTCCCCATTCAGATCATTTTTGTCCACTAATAATTTATTTGAGTTGAGACTGAAGTTAAAGTAGAGAAAACGTGTAAATGTGGTTTCTGTTCCCGCTGGTTTTTGATGTTTTAGTCAGAGCAGAGGTTCACAGAGTCGGGGTTAACGGCGTGACTTGCATGTGAAGGTCTTTGCTGTAAAGCCAAAACGTTTGTTTATAGACAGTTTTCTCACTTTGGATGTCCGTTTTTCATGTATTCATATGTGGGACGATTCAAATAAAATCTCTGGATCTGAGTGGTTTGGAGTCCCTCCCCCCCTTTGAAGCAGGAAAAGGACCCGAGTGAGGACAGCAGACGGCTCTCTTTTGGGAAGTGGTTTTATTGTTTCAGACATGTGATGCAGTGAGGAACTGGGCGGATTCAGAAACGGCTGCAGGGATGATGGACACATGCAAACGTGGACCCACAGAACCGTGGACGCTAGTGCACAGGCTGGACCGCGCATGAGCAGGCCAGGAACAGGGTGAGAGCCGCAGTCTCCACGGAGAACAGGTGCTGGTCCTCCACCTGCGGGCAGCTGCTCCGCATGAACTCCGCCAGGCGCAGCAGGTACTCCAGGTTGTGGCCGCTCTTCCCGCTGGAGGAGGCGATCTGGGCCCCGATGTCCTCCGGACTGGCCGGTCCGAGGTACAGCGGGTTGTCGGAGGTGGCGATGTACACCAGAGCCTGGACGGGGGCGGGGCCTTCATCCCCGGGGAAAAAATCCACCATCTTGGTGACGTAGCCGCCGCACACGGTCTCGCGGACGTTCAGGTATGCGAGGGCCTCCTCCACCTGCGGGCCCGACACCTCGAACGCCACGCCCCAGGTGACTGCCTGTGGGGGGGGGGGGACACACACGATGAGAACGAGGCGCGTGACGTTACCTATGACGTCACAACAACAACAGGATGGCTTACATCGTCGTCTTCGATCAGCGTCACCACTCTTCCGGGCTGTAACAAACACAGACAGACAGTCAGTCAGGTGACAGTCCCCCCTCCTCCCGCAGGTGTGCCCAGGTGTGCAGGCCTCACCGCCGCCTGGCTGCCCCGGTGGAAGTCGTCTCCGTGCCAGAAGCGCCTCTTGTAGCCGCGGATGAAGCCCACGCGGCTCTTCCTGTATTTGAAGTCAGGCTTCCACACCAGCGACCCGTAACCGAAGATCCAGAGGCTGGCCTTCCCGAGCACGTCCTGCGGCTTCATGATCCCCGTGACTGGCGGTGGTTGGACTCGATGATGAGACTGCGGCTCTTCGTTACGAGGCCGCGGCGGCTAACGGCTGCCTCCTCCGGTACAGGAGCAACGGTACCGGCTGGCTCGCAGGGATACCGCGGACGGTACCGGAGCCCAACTGCCTGGCAGTGGCACGGATGGAATCTCGCGCGTGGGTTCGCCTTGCACTATGCATCGCCATCGCATTAGAGGCCACGCATTCTGCCTTAAAAATCCATGGCGGGCGCTGCGGCCGCGATGACGTCAAGGAGCGGAAAAAACCGGGTACCACCGAGGCCAGCTCCCGCGCCGGCCGAGAGATGACCAAAAACCCGCAACCGAGAGGTCGAAGCCCAAAGATGGGTCTAACGCTTCACGCTCCCCCCAGTAACACGCCGCTCCCCCCGTCTTCAGTCGAGTACGCTACGTGACGACCAGAACCAGCTTTATACCAAGCGCGGGGCGGGGCCATGTCCGACCCCCTGACCAATCACAGCGGGTCTGGTTCAGATTTTATCCAAATGCAGTTTCGTGCGCTAAACAGGGCGGGGCCAGACACCCCAGCTGTCGCGCGACTGGCCAACACAGTCTCCGCCTTAAATCTGGTTGGTCTGGTCACTGTCCGTCCAAAAGCCTCTGAATGGTGATTGGCTGTTCGAGCTGCCAGTCCCCGAACGAAAGCTGGCTGATGCAACTCACAGGAGGGTTTCAGGCTCCAACCATTTCAGCAACGACCCGAGGACTTGCGTCAGCCGCCATTGTTGGCTGAGCCCAGTGGCGGTTCTACACTAACTTACTCCCTGGGCGAGTAACCCCACCAGCGCCCCCCCCCCCAGCGCCCCCCCGCGCACACATACAAAATTTGACAACATCCTGTTGTGTTCCCTATCTTCTATTTAGCCATTTTACTCAAAAAATGCATGAATTTTCTAGACTCGTATTACAGGGGGGTCAAACTCAGTCACACAGGGGCTTAAGTTAAAAACACGCTTAAGGTTTTGAGCCGAAGAAGATAAAGATTTACTGAACTACACACTAAAGCTAAACTTTTAAACCTTTTACACTGAACTTTTTGAACATCAATATGAATAAAAACAGGAACATTAATCCAGAATAACTCAAGTTAAACCTTAAATAACTTGTAATATTTTGTTCTCCATTTAAATATATTCTGTCAACATTATACAAATATGAACATGCTGCAGAACAAAAAACAAAGAAAGCCTGGAAATATTAATAAGAAATTACATATCAAATAATTCCATTTTTTTGCTCTTTCATCATTTTTTAGAGCATTTTTTTTTAGAGCTGGACTCCTGCTTCATTTTTAGCAATAATTTCTTAATGTGTGACGTCCTGTGTGTGTCTTTGTGAAACATATCAGAGGGATTAGATCTAAAAAATAAAACTTATTGTGATTAATCTGTTTAGGTCTAATAAAACATTAAAGACTAAATCATAGAACTCATCAGTGGGATTACTCCAAAAATATTTGGCATTTCCCTAAATTTGTGCAACACCAACAGTAGAAATCCTCCAAAAAACCTCAATCCATATAAAATGGTCTGCGCTCCCCCCCCTCCCCCCCCTTCCCCTTCCCTCTCACACGCGGCTCCGTCTCTATGACGGGAGGCGCAGCTGCGGCCCAGAGTTGATTTTCAGATAGAAAAAGACTCCCAATCACCTGTTAGTGTGATTCAGCCAGCCACCGGCGAGTTGCGCTCCCCTCTCGAGTTTTTTTTACTAATGTTCCAAAGACTACCGCAAAGAGGTGTGGCCGCAAGCGTCTTGCAGCAGAGGGCGGTGGTCACGTGCGCATCGGGTCTGCTGTGTCGGAGCAAAGAATTGTGGGAAATAATCCCCATTGCCTGCTTTTGGCGAAATTGGGTTGAGCACGGATGTTTGTTCTGCCTAAATCCTTTTCATGTGCCTGTTTTACGTTGTTTCACTCTAAATTATTCTTTTTTTTTTTTTTTTTTTTTTTTATTTTTTTTTTTTGCACCATAAGTGTGAAGAGGAAACAGGAGGAAGACATTATTAAGAGTCTGATGTGTCATAATAAAAGTATTAAGTGTCGGCTGCTGAAGTAATTTCAAATTAAAACTTCAAGCTACCTCTTTGAATATTGTATGTAGCACATTACTCATCGGACACGGCCAATGCCGCCCCCTATGAAATGCCGCCCTGGGCGACCGCCCACATCGCCCATATCAAAACCGCCATTGCTGGCTGAGCCTTTCACACTCGAGTCAGGACAGGCTGGAGGAAAGAGGGTCTGAAGAAAGTCTACTGTGTGCTTTTATAAAGCCAGACGGTTCCAACAGAAAGGACATTATGTTTAGATCAGACCTCCTGGACAGAGAGACAGACATCATCTTTACATGTAGAACTATGTTATAACCACTGACCAAAGTCTCCCAAACACACTGATATATGCAGGACACTTCAGTACGATATACAATAGGGGTGTTGGAAAAAATCGTTTTGCTGATATATGGCGATATTTCATTTGCCGATATTTGTATCGATTCAAAATGCTCTCAGGAAGATATTTATTTATGGGCATCCTTCAGCGTCTGACTCTTGTTTTCCACTTAAACCTCTGACCGCTAGTAAGCAGAAGAGAACACAGAGTCTGTTTGAGCAGCTCTACATGCAAAAAACAACATAGATCTCAGCGAGAAGCAGCTTGGGAACTGTCCTTTTGGTTGTTATGAGACATGAAGTACTTAGTTTTTACTTGGGATGGGTACTGAACTGAAACTGTGCCCTGTTGCAGTCAGTAACGTATAAAAACACAGATTGCGGTGCTTTGTAGCTCAGATAAGAACAAGTGAAGCACTGCAGCTTCACAGCAGCTAATGCACGGAGCATCAACCAAAATGCTGTTTGCAAAGCGGGCCAAAATTCTGCAGAACCTCCCAGCAATAGATTCTAGTTCAGAGACCTGATGGATCAGAGTGATGAGTACAACGCTCTGAAAAAAGGCCAACGTCGTGACGATGAAATCCGTGATTACTTCCACGTGTGAGAGAGTGGAGCTGCAGCTGCAGACTCATCTAAATAAAGCATCTTTGCCACATTAAGTGTCCTTCATCCTGTGATGCTGCTTCCTCATCACACTTCATTGTTTCTGGAAAGAATTAGTATTTTTTTTTCTTTTATTTTGGAAGCACAGGCCCCTGAACCCTGTAACCCTTGTGCTATCCTAGGCACTTTGCCATTGGGAGTTGGGTCATCTAGACCCACTAGACAGTGCTCTGAACCTTTTTTCTTCAATGATTTGTGATCTTCACTGGTGTCCATGGATTACATGAAATCTTTCCACCTTTATCCACCTTTGTCATGGTAGGGAGAACACGTCAATGCAAGGGGGGGGGGGGGGTAATCTAAGATAGCACAAGGGTTAAAAGTACTGGAAAAGCTAAATTAAGCAATGTGGAAAATAAACAGAACTTTATTTCCTCAATCATACTTTTAGAAGCTTATTAGTTAAGGCACATTCATTCCATTTTTTTTTTCTTATACTGAAAAATATTTTGTTGTGGAAATCTGACAATGTTGACTGTTCCCTTTATACAGTGGTGGACAAAATTGTTGGTACCCCCCAGTTAAAGAAAGAAAGTCCACAATGCTCACTGAAATGACTTGAAACGTTCAAAAGTAACAATAAATTAAAATTGGTTGAAAATTAAATATTCAAAATCAGCCATTACTTTTGAGTTGTTGATTAACAGAATTATTTAAAAAAACAAACTAATGAAATAGGGCTGGACAAAAATGATGGTACCCATAACTTAATATTTTGTTGCACAACCTTTTGAGGCAATCACTGCAATGAAATGGTTTCTGTATTTGTCAATGAGCCTTCTGCACCTGTCCACAGGTATTCTGGCCCCCTCCTCATGAGCAAACTGCTCCAGTTGTCTCAGGTTTGACAGGTGTCTTCTCCAAATGGCATGTTTCAGCTCCTTCCACTGATGTTCAATGGGATTCAGATCTGGGCTCATAGGCCACTTCAGAATAGTCCAACGCTTTTCTCTGAGCCATTCTTGGGGTTTCTGGCTGTGTGTTTTGGATGGTTGTCCTGTTGGAAGACCCATGACCTGCGACTGAGACCAAGCTTTCTGACACTATGCAGCACATTTCTACCCAGAATGCCTTGATAATCTGGAGATTTCATTTTACCTTCACAACTTCCAGACACCCTGTGCCAGATGCAGCAAAGCAGCCCCAAAACAGAACTGAGCCTCCTCCATGTTTCACAGTAGGGACAGTGTTCTTTTCGTTGGATGCTTCATTTTTGAGTCTACCAACATAGAGCTGATGTGCCTTACCAAAAAGCTCCAGTTTGGTCTCATCTGTCCAAAGGACATTTTCCCAGAAGCTTTGTGGCTTGTCAACATGCATTTTTGCTAATTCCAGTCTGGCTTTTTGATGATTTCCTTTCAACAGTGGTGTCCTCCTTGGTCGTCTCCCATGAAGTCCACTCTGGCTCAAACAACCACGAATGGTGCCATCTGACACTGATGTACCTTGATCTAGGAGTTCACCTTTAATGTCTTTGGAGGTTATTCTGGGCTCTTTGGATGCAGTTCCAACTATCCCTCTCCTCCATTTGTCATCAATGTTCCTCTTCGTCCAGGGAGGTTGGCTACTGTCCCGTGGGTCTTCAACTTCTGAATAATATGTGCCACTGTCGTCATGGGAACGTCAAGCTGCTTAGAGATGGTTTTATAGCCTTTACCTCCATGATGTTTGTCTATAATTTTGTTTCTAATGTCCTGGGACAATTCTCTCCTTGGCTTTCTGTTGTCCATGTTCAGTGTGGTTCACACCCTTTCACTATTTGTCTCCCTTTAAATAGTCAGACTGACTGATTATGGGTTTGAAAACAGCTGTGATGTCAATAAAAGGACATACCTGAGTTCATCATGACCCCCTGGACAATTAGTTCTCAGTCTTCTATGGAGGTACCATCATTATTGTCCAGCCCTATTTCATTAGTTTGTTTTTTTAAATAATCCTGTTAAACAACAACTCAAAAGTAATGGCTGATTTTGAATATTTAATTTTCAATAAATTTTAATTTATAGTTACTTTTGAACGTTTCAAGTCATTTCAGTGAGCATTGTGGACTTTCTTTCTTTAACTGAGGGGTACCAACAATTTTTTCCACCACTGTATATTTTAAGTTACCAAAATAAAAGCACTATGATTTTGCTTGGGTAAAAGCAACTAATGTATATGAGATACAGTTGCAGTGCTTAACATTGTGATTATTAAGTAAACCATTTTATTACAATGAAAGGGGTATTAATATTCAGGTAGAGTTTTTTTCTAAGTCATACTCATAACCCTTGTGCTATCTTAGATGACCCCCCCTTCCATTGACGTGTTCTCCCTACCATGACAAAGGTGGATAAGGTGGAAAGATTTCATGTAATCCATGGACACCAGTGAAGATCACAAATCATTGAAGAAAAAAGGTTCAGAGCACTGTCTAGTGGGTCTAGATGACCCAACTCCCAATGGTAAAGTGCCTAGGATAGCACAAGGGTTAAAAAAAAGAAAAGTTTTCCGGTACAATATTGGGATACGTATTGTATCGTGCGACGTGTATCGCCAGACTCTTGCCAATACACACTCCTAATATACAAGCGTTTTCTTTATTGCTGCAATCTGCTTTATACTTTTCTTTTTACTCCAAACAACATAGCTGTGACCAAACCGGTGTCAGTTTTTAACAATTTGATTTGAAAAAATGAATGAAATAGGAAATGCAAAAATATTTAACCACATATTGTACTTTTTTTTCTGCCTTCTTAGAAGGCCTTTACAGGTCTCACACACTCCACTGCTGTAGACTGGCACCAACCTCTAACCGTCAGGAGCAATGTGGGCTTCAGGGTCTTGTCTTTGAAACATGGCTGAGAAGGGTGGAAACATATCTTCCACTCACATGCTGACCGCTCTACTCCTGTACCATGGCCAGCTGTGGTGTACAGACAACAAACCAAAATTAAAGTTGTCCTTAGTGTGTGCAGTAAAGTGTGCTCCTCTGTGCTCAATAGATATCTATAAATAGCTGGACCTAGCAGTTTTGGTAAGCAACTCAACATTTGTACTGAAGCAAGAAGTGTTTCAACAACTCCAATTCCTTTATTCTGTTGACACACTTGTTCTTCAGAGCTCCATACCTCTCCTCTAGGAGCACCGGCTCTCATAAAAACGTGCTACTGCAGTACAACTGACTATTTTACTGTTGTGATTATTAGGAATGTCCCACATTAGTGTGTCCCAAACTCACCACATGCCTCTTCACTTCTTTCCCAGACTCTGTTGCTCTAGACCACAGGGCTCAAACTCCAGGCCTCGAGGGCCGGTGTCCTACATGTTTTCCAACTAACCTGCCATTGAAGCTCCTCAAACACACCTGATCCAGGTAATCAGCAGCAAATGAGAAAGGGTTTCTTGAAAACCAGAGAGATACCTTCCTTCAAGGCCTGGAGTCTGACAACCCTGCAGTCTAGACTGTTGACCCTGATCTAGTGATGGTGAGATGAAGCCTCAGTGTGAATAAGTAAGTTTAATAACTATCAGAACGCCCAACCTTCTTCCTTTTCATTATTCTTTCATTTTCTACCTACCATTTGGGTTTAGGATTCTGATTCAATAGGATAAATGTTTGTTTAAGAATGACATGAATTGGCTACGAGTTTGTTGTGGGTACTTTAATATTGTACAATGACTTAGACATTGCCAATGACTTGACTGGGTGTCCCTCGCCTTTGCCTAACAGTACCCGGGACAGGCTCCAGTATCCCTGACAGAACTGGACAATGCTGGATGACCCACAGAGATCTGCAAATTACTTAATAAACCCCTTTTAGCTTTGTGGTAACAGCTTATCTTGGTGCAGGACCACCAGATTTAGGAACTCTTTCTTTCCCTCTGCCATCAGACTCCTTAACAGCTGACTGGAGTCTGGAAAAACAAACTGCACCTTTGCTCGTCCTAATTCTTGCTATTGTCATTGTCACTTTTGCACATTTGCACTTTTAGAACTGCCACTCGACATCTTGTGTTTTTGTGTGTATGATGTGAGTAAATTGTTTTGTTTCCTCTATACTTTTGGCATTTGGAGCAGACAGCAAAGAAATAATTTCATTGTGCAGGGAAACCCGTTCCTTTACTGTGCACATGATAATAAACCCTTTGAATCTTGAATCTTGAATCTATCTTGGTCATTCATAGATGATGGCTGCAGATGAAGCTTGTACCTCAACACATGGTCTTGGCAGTGTAAGAACAGTCTACAGCTGTCCTTCTGACCACACTTTTCCCCTTTTATCCAATGGATGTTGACGCCAACTCCCCCACTTCCTGTCTCGAGGTTTCTTACTGACACCTAGTGTTAATTAATGAGAGGACTACATGTGAAATGTCTGACGGTCTACTGCTGCTGCTGATGTTATCTACCTCTGTAGTAGTTTAACACACTTGCATGCATGAACACACACAACGTTAAAAGGTTTTTTTCATGCCAGAAATTCCAACAATGAAGCAGGAAATAACAACATGCCACAACAAACAGACTTAAAAGAGCAGAGGACAAGCTTCTCTGAGACCAATGTCTGCAGTTTGGAGTCTTTTACAGCTGCACCACATGCTGGCTCCTGATTGGCTCACCGTCCAGCTCCTCGTCAGTTTCAGCACATTTCTTTATATGTTGTTTGCAAAATCTCAAACTGAGCCATCAGTCATGTAGTCTTGTATGCAATTTGTAGTTTAAAAGCTCCATGAGTGGACAATCAGTCGACTGTCAGTGCAGAACTTGGCTTTTCTTTTCTTGTTGCATTTTTTTCATGGGTTTTATTATGCATGGGATTTTCTGAAATGCTTTTCTCTTGGATGTTGCTGCTCATTTCAAATGTTATTTAGGGTTTTAATTATTTTACATGTGCTACTTTTTATTTATTTTCTTTTAAAGACCATACCTCACTGACGTGAAATAAGAACACAAAGCATTCAGCATTCAAAGCACTTCAGGAATCTTAACTAAGTTTGAGCAAACAAAAACACAAGTAGAGAACCAGATAAAGGTACAAATGTGTGAAACTGGATGGAAAGGCTGCATGAAAATCATCTCTGACAGAAAATGATGACGTTTCTCAGCAGGAACAGAACCAGGCAGTTCTACATTTAACTTATAGGAGAGTTCCGGTTGTTTTGTATATTCATTTCACATGGTCATTAATGTCTGATGCCTGAGAATTCTTGCTTCAGCAGCTTCTGCATTTTCTAATCAGAGGAAACAGGAAGTGGTGCCACAAGGTCACAAACAGGATGCAGTGATTGTAACACCATGAGGACTCTTGCCTGAGTTCTGGACACAGAAAGGCTGAAGAGCACTGGCTGAGTTTGTTGGACCGTGCGCTTTGGTTGGCTCTGTTTTTCAGTTCTGTTTTCAGCCTTGTTTTTCTGAATAAATGTCTCACCTGGTTTCATCTGCAGTCCAGATGACAGAGCCAATCATTTGGAGCTGGATGGATTATCACAGCCATAAGGTTTCTGAAAAGCCAGAAACTCACTGATTTGACTTTCATTCTGATCTCAACACTAACCTTAAGTCCCACCAAAGTTTTAATCCTACACAGGAGCCGAGAACTTCTGGATCATTAGAGGTCAAACGTCCCAACAAAACCTGCTGGTCCCTAAAAAGGCTAAGAAACAGCCCTAACAGGATTAAAAATAAATCACAAGAGAGCACACATGTGATATGCAGCTCCACACCCAATCACACCCGTATAATGAAGATGCCAAAGGTCAATCGGTTGTGTTATGTCTTGCTACTGTCCGGCCTGTCCCTCTGCTCACCTGGCAGGTGTGGCCAATGATCTTGATCAGCACCAGGTATTTAACCCTTGTGCTGTCCTATGACCCCCCCTTACATTGAGGTGTTCTCCCTACCGTGACAAAGGTGGATAAAGGTGGAAAGATTTCATGTAATCCATGGACACCAGTGAAGATCACAAATCATTGAAGAAAAAAGGTTCAGAGCACTGTCTAGTGGGTCTAGATGACCCAACTCCCAATGTTAAAGTGCCTTGGATAGCACAAGGGTTAGGTCAGGGGGGGCCTCAACCAAGGAAGGCATGCAAAGCAGGAGTCTGAGGAGTATTTGGGTTTTAAGTGGGAGCTGTGCTGGTTGGTTTAGTTCTCTTTTGTCCCCTCTTGGTCCTCAGCAGTCTTGTATTGTTAGGTTTTTTTTTATTTTAGTTTGGGGTTGGACCTCGGCAGTCTTTATTTTCAGGCTTTTTTTTGTTTCCATTCTTCGGTTAGACATTGTTAGGCAGACAGGGAGCTGATTCCGATGGTCAACATGGCTGGGTCAGCTGTCTCCCTGACTTATTTTATGTTTGGCCAAGGTTCCAATCCCTCTGTTTTGTCTTTTGTTGGAACCAGCACAGTAGTTTAATTTGTGTTCTTGCTTTACAGGACTCAGCGGTTTTCTTTTTCTTTCTCCAAACTATGATCCTCGTCTTTACGCCCATTTGGGATCATCTCCCCTTCACTGTGGCAGGTTTGCTTGTTGTTGCCGTAACAAGCTATGTTTGAGGAAAAGAAATCCAGATTTTCTGCTGAACTGTGCTAGCTTCTGATTGCAGAAATTCTCCCTAATGAAGTCGGAGGATATTATGGTCATGTAGAATTCATGAAACCAAATCTAGAACAAATAAAAAGAACCTTCTTGGTTCCAACTACATTCTCTGGTGTCCACAGATCCAGTGGATCTCTTGTAATCAATATATGGCAGCTTCTCTCCCCAGCTTTGTATGCCAGAGTGGGGGAACACAACCAGGAACTGAAATATGACTGTTCACCCTGAGGGGAAGGCAGGCAGTTGGGGAGCCTGCAGGAGGGTGAGATGTCACATGAGGTCTGATTACTTTTGTGGGTCATGCTCATGGGTTGAGTGGCCTGGCATATGCTGCTATTTTTATGGCACCACCAACTCGCTGTTTGCACCCCCAAGGCATCTGTTTGGCTAACTGTGTGCACGGATGCGTGTATGAGCATTAAAATGGGTGGGGGGCTGGCTTTGTTTCACCAAATTCGGCTAGAGCGGGGTTTCCATGGAAATGGATTCGTTTCAAGCCAATTTAGGGCCAAAGGGTTTATAAGAGCTGGGTTAGTGAGGCATTTAAAATAAACTATTTTCAATGAATGATTCAGAGAACGCATCTGTCTCCATGCGCTTTATCAAGCAGTTTGATCTGAAGGTTCTCACCATTCAAAGTGTGGAAAGAAAACTTTAAGATTTAAACCACAATTGACCATAAAACAACAAAAAATAATTTATTTTTATTTGCTGTCAAATGTTTGAGATTTATTTATTTTTTCCTTCAGAAGTTTGGTCCTTTATAAATATGCAACATATACAAAATATTACAAAAAATACAAAGACCAATGGTTTATATTTAGGTTTAACTCTGCAAGGTGTTTCAAAAAGTACATTCTATGAGTGTAAAATATACAGGCAGCTGCTGTTGTCAGTGTTGAAGCTGTCGTTCCTCTGCAGCTTCCTGTTGGGTTGTGCTGGCCTCACTCTGATTCCTGTGATTCTTTAAACGTCACTTCAGTGGAGAAGAGTTTTCTGCTGCTTTTCTTTGTCCCTCTGTAGTGCAAATGATCTCAGAACAGAACCATCTCACATAAGATAATGCTTCTATAAACAGTCCCTGCCTGCGCTGACAGACACAACCATTCGCTTCGCTTTTTGCATGAAGAACAGTGGAAGACGAGCTGTTAGCTTTCTGTGATGATGGGCTTGAATTGTGTCAGCAGGAAACTTCTCCCATACGTCTTGCATAGCTGGCTAAAATCAGTGCTGGAGTAAAGGTGATGGGGTCGTCCGATCTTAGGCACTTTTTGTACGGATTTGTTGGCTGATTAGTAATAAAAAAAGGCCAGTTCCATGATGAAGGGAGGAGGATTCAGCTGAATCAGCCTTTGACAGTTGTAACTTCATGGACTCAGTCTGTTTTCCTTTGGTCTAAACTGAGGATTTTCCTTCACTGTACACGTTTTGGATACAAAAACTTGGTCCTTTTGTTCAGAAGATATTTTCATTTTGGCAGAGCTTTCTGTTCTCCAGTTCTTCTGTGTCCCAGAGCAGCAGTGGATTTTCAAAACGGTTTCCAGCCTCTGCGCATTTGTAAAAATCCCAGAGCAAAATTATCCGCCTTGATTGTGTCTCTGTCTTCCTCTGTCTGCTTTTGTCGCTCACTTACAGTTTAAACCTGAAGAAAAAACAGGAATATTTGGAGTAAAATGTAATAAATAACACCTGTTATGACTATTAATCAATCCAGAAAAGTCATATTTCTCATTGAATCATTGTGATTAACATGTAAAATTTATGTATCAAAACATGTGAATATTGTAAAATATTAGAGTAGTTTTGGAGAGTGGCGGTGTTGAATCCTAATCCTGTAAAAAACCTGCAGAGGTTCCCTGAGCTTTTAAACGTTCTCTTGGTTTTTCCTCAGCAGACGGCCCAATCGCGAGGAAGACCTAACAGAGGACAGTCATGGACACCCTCACAAGGAAGAGAGAGCCAAGCTTTTGCAAGACAAGCTGCAATGTCACAGAAGATTGAGTGAAAGGGAAACGTGTTGGGAACCCGTGCAACAGCAACAGAGAGTACTGCAGCATTCAGAGGGTCGACAAGGGAAATCTACTGAAGAATATGGAGAAGCATCACCGGTAGTGGGCAGAGTCTGGAGCCAGAGCATCAAGAAGCTCCAGACATGGACCACAAATGTTCCATTTTTATGTCAAACCTCTTCTGAACCACAGACTGTCAGAAGCATCTTACCTGAGCTAAGGAGAAAAAACGTAATCTCGCTCACTGGTCCAAAGTCCTCTTTTGAGTCAAGGGTAAATTTGGTATTTCATTTGCAAGTCAAGGTCCCAGAGTCTGCAGGATGATTGGAGAAACACTGGATCTCTATTGCTTGAAGCATGAAGTGTCACTGATGGTTTGGTTTCATGCCATCTGCTGCTGTTGGTCCACCGTCAAAGCAAACGTCTACCAGGAAACTCTAGAGCACTTCATGCAGCCGTCTGCCGATGAGCTGATTTTCTTTGGTATCTGCCCAAACTGTCAAAGGTACTTAAAGCTGCTACAATGCCCATGGTGTTGCTGTGCTTGATTGGCCTGCAAACTGGCATGACTTGAAACTGACAGAATGATTATGGGCTGTCTAAGATACCTGCGCAGAGTCACACGTGCCGACATGGAAACGGTAAATCCAAGCAGTCATTTCTGCAGGAATGAGGGTCAACCAATTTTCAGAAGTTCTCCTATTCTGAGACAGATAAAGTTTTCATTTTCTACAGGGCATAACCATTCATGACTGATTTTATACATTTTACGAGTTTCACTTATGTAATAGACATTGATCTTTTTCACGATCTTGTATTCTTGAGAGTCACATTGGTTGCAAGGCCATTGGAAGGGAACCGCCCCAATTGTTGAGAAATGTGACACAGCTGATGACATCATCCATGATTGGAATGTTATGCCTGTAGTACAATGGCATGCACACTTTGCTGTTTAACCGGAACTTATGCCAAGTGGATTGAAGACGCAATGCCGGAGCAAACTCGATGCAGAAAATTGCAGTTTTCACGTATTACTATCTACTACATACAAGAAGGGTTAAACAGTATTTCATTCTGACTAGATAAAAAAACACAACATTTTCACTGCTTAAATACTTTCTAATGCAACTATAACTTCAGTGATATCAACTGTATTTCCAATGTCATTTTTTGAGTATAGTTATTTGGTTTGTTGAGGCTTTTAAAAGAAAAGAAAAACCTTGTCTTGTCTGCAGCATTAGTTAACAACAAATCTATTTATGTAGATGGAAACATCTTCAGAAAATCTTTGCATACAAACAAAACAAACTTTATATAAATAAAATAGAAATGAAAAAACACTCTAAAAAGAAAAAAGTTGATCCAACTGGATTGAATCACTTCAGTTGGTATCACCAAATTGAATTAGGTTTATCCAACTTAATTTGATAAGTTAATCTAACTTAAAAAAAATCAATTTTGTTTGTATAATTTAAATTGACACGTTTTTCTAAGGTTTTAACCAATGGGCCTTGTAATTTTCATATCAAAGACACGAATGACCCGGCAATGTCTTGCATTACAAGGTAGAAGCTCACTTGTCGTGAACTCAGTCTTTAAAATTGGAACATACAGTGTTTTGCCGCACAAGGGGGTTGGTAATCATCCTCCTCTACCAAACTCTAACTCATGGTGCAGAAATAAATAAACATAACAGTTTAAATGACTACTTCAAACTGAGTAAAACAGCTAGACAACAAACCCCTGGACAAAAACTCACACTTAAACCCCAATCTGCTCAGATAGGCAAAGAAAAAGGTATCCCATAATTCCTTGCCCTGCCTTAGGTTATGACGTTATGACGCATTGACAGCTTCACACCAAAGTTACACCAACTTAATTTAATTAAGTCGATTGAAAATAAAATAACTATGTCAGACAACTACGTGGTATTTTTAAGTTGAATTAACTCAAAAAAATGATTTCTTTTCACCAAACTAAATAATTAAATTAGTAAAAATTTGCAACTACAGCCCAAATACTCTTTTTAGAGTGTACTAAACCACTGAAACGCTGTCGACTATTGCGTCATCATGTTTGAAAAGTAAAGTTTTGAGACGTGTGTTGCCGTTATTTTATCGCGTACAGTTGGGAGTGAAACTGGCCAAGACCACACGATTGAGGTAGGGGACGAAATATGACGGATGCGATGGCCGATCGCTAAGCAGGATAAACCAGCCTTAATACTGCACACAAGACGGTAATGCTATCAAGCTACTGACAGGAAATGGAGGTGTTGTTGCATTTTTTTCAGAATACCTCTGTTGCGATAATACACTCTTCTGGCTCCTCCCCTATGACATACACCGACCGATGCCTGGAGTCTCGTGAAGACAATGGTGCTGGCGGCAAACGCTCAGGCTTTTCCCTGCAAAAAAAAAAAAAGTCAACTGAAGGCACATCGCAAGATTATGCAATGAGTGTACAAAGATACACAGGATACAAACAAATGCCAATGTACACAATGTTTTGGGAATGGAAGAATTGAAATGAAGTGTTTCCAAGTATGAAGATGAAAGAAGAGTGAAAATGTTACCTGTACTTTCTATTGAAGGGTGTTTTATCAACTAAACTTTTGTCATAAATTAAGCTTCTTTCCTCTTGTAACTTTTCATCCTTGAACTTGTAAGAGTCCATGTGATAATTTTTATAGAAAAAGTTTGATTTGTCCGAGTCACAGTCCACCTCCAGGCTGACTTTCTGGTTAATTTTCTTCAGCTGCGACGTTGGGATCAGGTTGTCCTTTGGAACGCTGGGGAGGTTGTTTATGGTCTCAGTTTCAGCTTCCCGCCTGCACGCTTGCCAGTGGATGTGCCTCAAAGCCAAGGCCACCATGCACAGGAGCATGAGCAGCGCCACCAGGCCTACAGCCAGAAAGACCGCTGCCCACTGGAAGCCATCGCCGCTGGCCACCCCAGATGATAATAACACAAAAGATTCACATTGAGGTCCAGTGAAACCGGAAGGGCAGATGCAGGCCACTGCTGGCTCCCCAGATGCACCACTTTCAGTGCACAAGCCTCCATTGAGGCAAGGGTGGAGGGTGCACTCATCCAGGACTCTTTGGCAGTTGCGCCCAGTGAAGCCTGTGGGGCAGCTGCAGGTGTAGTCGTTGATCCTGTCTTTGCAGGTACCTCCGTTAAGGCAAGGACTGCCGGAACAATCATTAATATTGATTTCGCAGCGCTGGCCGGTGAATCCTGCACGGCAGCTGCACACACTCATGCCCCCCTGGAGCAGACACAGACCACCTGCAAAGACAGGGAGTGGACAATCAGCAAGAACACAAATGGAAAGTAAGGAACAATTTGCCGACAGACTTTTTCTAAACGAGTAGGTGCACAGACTCTTGCTGCCCCCCAGGAGGGCATTTGAGTTCATGCATCTTCATGAAGAGCAGTGTGAGCGCAGCACCAAGTATTGTTCTCCAGCCACTGAACAATCCCAGATTCCTCCATGTTTACAAGCAGACATCATGTGAACTGCACTTGGAAATTTCTATGCTTTTCTCAACAACTGCAACAAGCTGTGGTGACATTTACATTGAGCTGCTGACTGTTTACATGGAAGACAATAGACATGGGGTTCCCAGCAATTCCTGTTGTTCCACTCTACTTCCAGCTGCAGGAATTTAAAGAGGGATGACGGGGAAGCTTGGGAAGGATTGGGAGGTGGCTGCATGGCAGGAAGGTTGTACCATTAGCACAGGGAAGCAGTGTGCACTTGTCCACTCTTCTCTCACAGTTGAGCCCGGTGTATCCTCGGGGACACTTGCACATGTAGCCGTGGCCGTTGCGTCTCTCCCTGCATTCGCCACCATGGAAGCAGGGGGAGTCGGCACAGGTCAGCGTGCTTTGCTCGCAGTGCAAGCCCTCAAAGCCCTGGGGACACATGCACTTGTAGGAGCCCTCAAGACTCTTCCAAGAGAAATGGAAAGAAAATGTGATCAAGCATGTCTAAAGGAAAAAGGAGAGAACAAGTGCACATGCAGCATTTTCTTACTGTGCATTTGCCTGAATTCCTGCAAGGGTTACTGTCACACTCCTTCATCACAAGCTCACAGTTAGCTCCAGTAAATCCAGGTAAGCAAGTGCAGGTATAGCTTCCCTGGCCTGTGTTCATGCAGGTGGCGCCGTTCACACAGGGACGATGATGGGTGCAGAAGTTCAGATCTGGATAAAGAGATAGAAGTTTGATGTCAGGTCCAAAAACCTTCTGACACAGATGTGTAAAGCCACGAATGCACTTCAGTGGAAACTTAATTTACTAATGCCTTGACATTCGTATAATTCAAAACCCTGCACACGTAACAGGAGAAGGTCTTTGGAGAAAGAAAAGCACCAGTGCTGCAAGTCAGGAGACATACCTTGGTCACATAATAGGCCTCCCCAGCCCTCCTGGCAATTACACTGCCATGGCAGCTGGCAGGTACCGTGGTTACAGGCAGGGTACGTCTCACACTCATCACAGAACATTCCTGTCCAACCTTTTCTGCATCTGAAACGTGACCACACAAACCTTGTTATTTTATGGTAAGAAAGCACACAAAATGACTTCTTTTTCTCATTTATCTGAAGCTCTTCAAAAACGGATTAAAGAATGTGACATTTTTGAACCACAACTCCATAATGTTGGATGATAATCTGCTGCAAAAACTTAAAATCAACAGTTGCTGGTATTTATAACTAGCAGATATTTGATTGTTATTCCAAAGATATTCACTATCAACAGGCTAAATTTGTCAGAATATATGCGTGAAGGATGTTGGAAGCATGATGCTGCAGGAACAAAGTGCACAGTGCTTGATGTCCCAAATTTGGATTTTGTAAATAATGGATTTAAATGACAAAAATGGGCAAATTGGATCAGAGAAGAAATGTCTTTGAGTGTGTGTGTTGGGGGTGTGGGAGGGCATGGATGTTGAGTGACAGCAGAGGGTGATCACAGAAACCTGCACTCCTATGCAGCAGGATTTGATGAACTTTGTGTCGCTGATAAAAACTAGTAGTTGCACATCTACGCTCTACAGGAGACACACTATCTAGTTAACGTGAAGCTTGAAGAAACACAAAGCAAAGTTTCCCACAAACCTCCACACTTTCTTCATGCACACAGTCTGCACACATTCCCACTTTTTAGAACTGGTGATAGTACTCACACACACTCCCCAGGCCTGGAGCAGTTTCCATTCCTCTCACTGCAGCCCTCCTGACAGACAGCTGGGAACATGTGATAAATAACAAAGGTAACTTAAAGCTAGACTGTTGTGCTTCATTCTGAAGGACGACCGTGCACATGCGCCTCGGTTTTGGCTAGCTGAACACCTGTCTGAGCATCTCCCCGCCCACTACCAGCAGGCCAAAATCACTCAGAATCAGAAACTTAACATTTAGCTAACCAATTAGTCGAGAAGCAGGAAATCTGCTGGAAAACTAAATGCTAAATTTTTAAAAACAAAAACCTGGTATTTAGTTTTCCAGGGTTTTCTGTTGTTGAACAATGACAAATGTCCAATATCTGAACGTTTTCTGTAACCAAACATCAAACTGATAAGTTATAGGAACCACGAACTGTTTGGAAGGGGAGAACTTCAGCAACAAGAACCAAGTGTTTGGGTGAAGTTTGTAGCGTCCACCACCTTCTCACAATCAGAACACAAACATTTGACGAAACTGACAAAAAGGAAGCCTGCAGCCTTTCAAGGGTCAACCCTTTCCCACGGGTTACTTACGCTCTTCGCAGTATTTTCCCTTCCAGCCAGGTAAGCAGGTTAACTGCCCATCTTGGGTGCAGTTGTAGTGGCCAAAGCGATCGTCTCTGGGGGTGCATTTCTTGGAGCAGCTTTCTCCATAGTAGCTCTGGTTGCAGACGAAGCGGTAGGAGTATTTCAGTTCTGTTAGCCTGTCCGTCTGTGTATCTTGAGACCAGTCAGTTCCTGCGCTCAAATGTCTCTGGACAGCAAAGAAGCTAATCAGAAGGTCTTGGCTCTTGTAATCTTGGGGGAAAAACAGTTTTGCATTAGAATGATTGCATAAAACCTGTTCATGTCTTCAAATAACAACTTTATCTGAAGAACTGCATCCTTTTGGTTTAGGGCTCCAGAATGCATCCACTTTGGGTTTATCACTGTGCCCAGAACCACACCACATCCCTTATTGAATCCCATACAGCTCAGATGAAAGATAAACCCAGGTTGAAATTTCCTGTCGGTTTCCGCCAGCAAAACATTCCCAGGCTCCGTCCAGTGAGCTGAACACAGTGAGGTGTAAAATACAGGAAGATGCAGTGAGGGCTTTTTTGGCAAGCGCTGTGTATTCTCACCAAAGCCCACAGCCCTTTCCCACGCCGAAAATAAATCAGAGGAAGTTCAATTGTACTGAGTGTAAGAATGAGAATGTGGTTACAAGTTTGTGTTAAAGGCACGGAAAGGTGGAAGAGTTTCTGAGACGATGAGCAGTTATCAGGAGGCGAAGACAGTGGTTACATGCTGACATGGAATGGAGTTTTGTTAAAGAGTGGAGCTGGTGTCCACCCCCCTCCCCCCCACACACACACAGCTCCCTCCTGTGGCGGGAAGGGTTGCTCTTACCTGCAGGGCGCTTGTTTCCATAGGATGAATGCCAGGCCTCAATGATTAATGAAAACGATCCCTGCAGACAGATGATCACACACAATGAATGTTGGGACATTTCCCACAATGCACTAAACACGGTTTCCTTTGATGGACTTAGATCGATTGCTGCTTCAGTTTGAGTGTCAGGGACATCCACGGCGCGTGGAATCTGAAGTGATAAATCTGTTTGTCACCTGAGCATTACCTAATGACAGGGATTAGATGAGCTCAACCACAACAACAACCGCTGTGCTGGCCGAGAGCAAGCCACCCGCGCGCGGCTGCTGCCAGCACACAGAGAAGCGCGCGTGTCGTGTGGAGCTCCACGCCCTTACCGGCCATCCGAACTTGAAGGGGATCTGGATGGGTCCCGGTAAAGTCCCGGTGTCTTTGGCTTGGAAAGAGTTTGCCCCGAGCACGGGCGTGACTGTGCTTCCAAAGATGCAGTCACCTGGTGAGATGACAGTCTGATAGTTCTTCAAGCAAACCCGAAAATAAGTCCTGCAGCTGGGAGCGCACGCGCGTCCATCTGACAGCAATCCTTGGTGGTTTTGAAATTCGTGGAGATGAAGCTCAAAGATTCCAGATCCAGAGACCTAAAACAGGGACATAGGATTTAAGATAGACTTGTATCTTAAAGGGACTTGAGTAAAGAAAATAAAAAGAAATAAAAGAACCTTGGCTCTTCGACTTGTTTTAGCCAAAGCTCTGAAGACCACCGTGGAGATGAAGACCTTCCTTCATACCTGTGATATCAACGCAGTGCTGACTGCGATGGTGAAGGTGAACCAAGCTGCCATCCTTCTTGTTTCTCCAGGGCAGCCAGTGAGACACAAACCCTCTGATTCTGGAGGATTTCCACCGAAGGAAGCAAACAGGAGACGTCTCTGGCCGGGGGGGTGGGAGTGGGTAGGGGGTCCTATAAATCCTCTGCTCTGAGGTCCCCCAGCAGCCCTGCGCTGCGGTGCGTCACAGGCGACCACTTCAGAGGAACCCCAAAGTTACCTACAGACGGGGGGACCAGGATCCAGAGCTGTGCGTCCTTCAGTCCGCGTGCGTCCTCCTCTCTCATCGCACAGTACTCCACAGCCGAGCGCGCGCGGCTAAAGGCTCGTGTCGCCGCTAAACTCGGTGCGTCAGAGCGCAGCGCACGCTCATCTTTCTTCTGGTTACAACTGAATGAACAGACGCGTGTCTCCTCCCACATATATACAACACCACTGCGCTCATTACACGAACTGTCAATCATTCGGCTGACCCCGCCCACTTCACATGTCCCATCATCCCCAAAAGAATCCAGATTAACCAGCCAACAACTGACCACCACCAAGAAGGAAAGTGTCAGTGTTCTTCTTCCTATGACGTTTCCCTGATGGATTACTCAGAAACTAAAGAGAAATATGAGTCAATACTTTGCGTGGAAGTACTTTGTGAAATGATAAATGGTACTATAACTAGTACTATAAAGGAATTGACAGAACAAGTTTTCTTTGAGTCAAAGTCTATCTGAAGTCAATATAAATCAATTCATATTTTGCATGGTTATAGCCTATTCTATGAAGTACTAAGTATTGTAAAGTACTGTACTATTGTGCATTACTGTAGTACTGTAGTGAAACGGTGATCTACTGATTGGAGTGACACTTCATAATTTGGAAAAGCGATCTTTTGTGTTTTTATGATCCATTTAATCAGTAAATATTTCTAAATGTGCACATGAACGGATGTTTTCTTTTGTTTTGCTTTGTATTTGCACAACTATAATAGCATTTCTGAGTAGCTGTAACATCACAGTGGCTCACTAGACCACAGCACCGCCACCGGACGGAGCACAAACAGTGACATCGAACGTGTCAGGAGCACGTCCAACTGTTTTCATGGTTTTTCAGTGCAGAGCGATGCGCCCACTTTTTCTAAAATGAGGCTCCAGCAGGAAGAAAACCTCTGGACATGAAACCACATGGGTGGTGAGTTTTAAAAGCACCAACAGCATCAGATACAGGCAACGTAACAACCAGCCTTCAAACGTGCCTCATCTTGTGCTGCTGCTCAGCCTACAGCTGACTTTCTGCTTACGTGTTTAGTCTGGTTGGTGGCGCTTGGCTTTTTTCCTCAGTTCATGCTTTGTTATGACTAAAAAGAAGCTGCCTCCTCTTGTTGCTGCGTGTGTCACGCTCTCCCTCATGGGGGTGTGAAACATAAACACAGATACTCAGCTGTGTGTGAACCAGCCTTGCCATCCTGCTTTCAGATCCAGTCAAACTGGGCTGAGCTTAATGTCTCTTAAATGTTACATATCGTGTATGAAGCAATTATACCCCCACCCCATCACCGTCTACTCTCAGGGTCTCTCATATCCATCCGCTCAATGTTGAGAGTCCAGCAGGGAGACACTGTCTTCCATTTTTAGAGTCTTTAGTATGACCTGACCATGGATTTGAATCAACGGCTTCAGTCTCAGGGCAGACACTCTACCACAGCCTCCTACCCCCTCAATGGTGAACATCCAGGGAAGGGATGAGTGGACCCTTACAAGCACAATATCAGCAGCAAACTGGACCGGTCCATCAGCACCAGCGGACAGCACAACAGGTGTTGTCCCAACCTTTTGCAAAGAGGGTCAGGTTTGGTGAGGTGAAAATATTTGAGGGCCAACCACTCAGCCTGACATTCTTGAAACTATTTTGATAACATTAAAAGCAAATTAACGGCCAACTTTGGCGCAGGGGTTGGACTTTGGACATGCCTGCTGTGCGGGAAGGCCCAAAGCAGGCTGAATCTGCAGAGGAGACTGTGGTCTTTTGGAGTGTAAGAGGCCATTGCTGAGGACTTTGTATGACTCCGCTGTGGCTTCATCAAGTCTGTTCGGTGCCACCTGCTGGAGCAGCAGCATCACAGACAGAGAAGGGGAAAAAGCGGGACAAAAGGTTCAAGAAGTCATGCTCTGTCCAAGGCTGCCCCCTGGAATCATTCAAGGAAGTAGGAGACAGAAGGGTCCCAGCTAAACTAACGTCCATGTTGGAGCATGTGTGTCTTCCCTGGAGAGCAGCTTCAGTCACAGATTGATCCTCCCTGGCTGTGTGAAGGAGAGACTTCGCAGGTCTGTGCTTCCTGTCAGACTCTATAATAAACCTTTGTGACTGCACTTTTTCACCCGGCAGTCCATAAAATCTGAACCAGCATCCTATTCTACTTAACTGTATACAACAGCTTTAATATTTAACCACACATATTTATTGTTTATTTCATGTAAATATACAGACCCCTTCAAAAAATGTAAGTCATGGAAAATTGTATTTATTTTTTATAATTCCATTAACCCTTGTGCTATCTTAGATGACCCCCCCTTCCATTGAGGTGTTCTCCCTACCATGACAAAGGTGGATAAAGGTGGAAAAATTTCATGTAATCCATGGACACCAGTGAAGATCACAAATCATTGAAGAAAAAAGGTTCAGAGCACTGTCTAGTGGGTCTAGATGACCCAACTCCCAATGGTAAAGTGCCTATAGGATAGCACAAGGGTTACAGGAATTAAACTTTTACATAAAATAGATGCAGGGTCCACTGTTTAAAGACCTGCTCTGATAAAAAAAAGTTCTCGTTAAAAAATCGTGAAGTAAATGGCTACCTCTCTGTTATTCTCTATAAAATTAGAATATTCCAGAGTATTCAAATTTTTGAAATCCTGTTGTATCCCAATGTAAAGGGGGGGGGGGGGGGGTGTCATCTAAGATAGCACAAGGGTTAAGGTGCAGTTCCAGGTGGGAACAGCCTTCATAATGGCTTCTAATGATGAACACCATCTCACTTATTTGCTTTGATTGCTGTTTGTGTCTTATGGAGCAGCCATGAAACAGCTCTATAATTGTATCCATTGCAGTTTAAAGTGTGTTTCTGCAGCTGATTACACACAGTTCTCCTGGCTGCGACACAGATGGATGTTCCTTTTCATAAACCTCCACCCATGATGATGCTTTTACTGCACACACATCTCACCCGCTGATTGGCAGATTGATTTTTGGAGCCCCAACAATGATGCTAGCTTGGAAGACACCAGTAACGGAACACCAGGAGAAGCAGCAAACACAGGGGCTAAAAATGACCCACTGAATGTATGCCACCCCCCCCCCCCATCATTTGTTTCTGCAGCTGGGTCGGCTTTCTTGACTTAAACCGTCAGGTTGGTAAACGCTGCTGCAGTATGGCATTATTGTAGCATAAATAATTTTAACGTTTGGATTCAGCAACATCATAGAATGTGTTTCTGAAAATAGACCAAAACTGCTCAGATGTTTTGGGAAGCACGTCTGAATGACGATGAATGACGCAGCCGTCAGTGTTTCTGTGATGCAGGTGGTCCTGATTCTTCCGGCTGTTCAACTTTCACTTGATGGAATCCAGTCGCCTCCAAAAGTGTTGGAACAGTGAAGCCAAGTTTTTGTATTTGTCTGCTTTCTATTCTCAGGTTATTACATCTAAATCTTACAAACCCCTTCAAAGATGTCACTGTTTGTTTGATCTCGCTCAATTTTTAATGGATACAAACTGTTGAAAAAGATATAAATAATTGATTAAGTGGATCAAGGTTGATATTTTGGGGCAAATTGTCTTGTTTTCAGTTCATTGGGGGGGGGGGGCTATCCCCTTAGATTTTCTCTTTAACAGGTAAAGACTGGCTCTACATGGTTTCAAACTACAGATTGACGTGACCTGTCTACATATTCTTTGGCCCGGAAAAGCTCTTTTTGCTTTGGCAGAGTGTTTTGGATGATTATTTTGCTGCATGATAAAAGATCCACAATTAGTTTGATTTTATTAGCAGACAAATAGAAATGTCCTTATTTGATTTATTTTATGTGTGACATCATCCATAAATATAGATGAGCCCATCCCAGAAGAAGCCATGTAAGGAAAATCATGACACTCCCTCCTCTGTGTTTCACAGCCTTTCTTTGGTCAAAGCTCATCTTTGTATGTAGAACCTGATCTCACAAGAATTAACCCTTGTGCTATCCTAGGCACTTTACCATTGGGAGTTGGGTCATCTAGACCCACTAGACAGTGCTCTGAACCTTTTTCTTCAATGATTTGTGATCTTCACTGGTGTCCATGGATTACATGAAATCTTTCCACCTTTATCCACCTTTGTCATGGTAGGGAGAACGCGTCAATGGAAGGGGGGGTCATTTAGCACAACTGTGATGCCTGTACTGCTCCAGTCTGGAGGTCGTTCCTGATCTCCACTGATGTTTTTAGTTCCTGTCCTCAACAGCAGATGCTTTCTACCTTTTCCAAACCTGTATCCACTGGCTTCTTTCCAATTCAGTGAAGTGGCATTGGTCAACTCCACGTGTCATGAGTGGTCAGTTTCTGCTCTCTGCTGCCCTCTACTGTCTGTTTTTCTTCATCTGCCAAAGCTGCTGTCTGGGTGTGAGTTGTTGAGTCACATTTATGCTTTGCAAAAACGTTGAATTAAAAATCAAACTCATCCTGTGGTTTTGTTATTGTGGAAAAATAAATAAAACAACAACAACAGCTATCATTAGCTATTGGTTTAAGCACTGACCTGATTCTGGTTCTGCAACTTTATTACCAAGTTCATCATTTACTGTGTCACTCTCTTCAGTTCAGAGGCTGCAGTTACAGCATCAGTCCTTTACCTGGACACACTGGTTCATCTTTACTTATGGATCCTTTCTGTGAAAATTATTACTACTTCAAAACAAATGTATTTGATAAAAAGAACCCTTCGTGCTCACAAAAACAACAGTTGACAAAAAAGCTGCAAGACAGGCAGAGATAAGGACAGAAGTGTTTGCATATGCTGATGACACATCAGAGAACAGTAGGGTTCTGTCTTCCTGTCTGCACTCCTTTGGACCTAAAATGACAGAACATTTGATTCTAAGTATTATTGACGGTCTGCATGTCATGACTTACTTCATTACTCCAATCTAACTGGCGAAAATGTTTAAGGGTCAAGAATATGTTCACAATCATAACGAAATCTGAATTTGAAACTTTTCTCATATGCATCTGAAATGACTTGACACATGACAAAACCTAAGATAGTTTTCAAAAAAATCATTTGTCTTTCCTATTTGAAGGCAACAAAAGAAAAATCCTAAAAAATTAAAGTTATATCTAAGAATCTTAAACATTCTAAGTTTATTTAAAAAATATTTTGACAGTGAAATACTGAACCAGGTTTTACTGCAGAAAGAGTAAAAATGTAATCCCTTTTCCTGATTTGGAAGTGCAAAATATCAAGGACCACGGGTCCCTGTGCATTTATAGCATTTCTAAGTTTGTATGAAACATGAAACCCTTAAAGCGCAGCACGGGTGATGCTTGGTCCACATGAGTCCTTTTGAATGTGTGCTGTTGTTCCGGGACACTGACTGTCCCACAATACCTGTGGCTGTCACAAAGATCAGGCAGAGCTGAAGAAGCAGATTCTGTGAGAACAAACAGCTTCATGAGTCTAAACATCCACATTCTGCAGAGACGTTGCAGTTTCTGCTTTGGGAACCGGAGCTCAATAAATGGTCTCTTTAGTGCACGTGTGAGTGTGTGTGGGAGTGGTTGTGTGTCCTGCGACAGACTGGCGACCTGTCCAGGGTGTACCACCAGTAGCTAAGACCAGCTCCGGGGACTCTGTGACCCCAAAAGGGGTTCAGAAAATGGATGGATGGATGGATGCACGTTCTGATTGCTGTGCACACAAATGCTAACAGTTCAAGGCTTCACAGGTATTTTCATATGATGCTGGTGGAATGGTATACTTATAAATATATATACATCCCTTCTGCCAACAGTGCCGGTACTATAAGCAGAATGGCTCTAGGTCTGAGTACATTTGACCAAAGGCTGACTCTCCTAACGCCTCTTTTCAGTAATTGTTTAGTCTACTAGACTAGTCTACTAATCATTTATCTAGTTTCTTTCATTGCTGCAATTTAGATTTACCTGCTTGATTTAACCCTTGTGCTATCCTAAGCACTTTAACATTGGGAGTTGGGTCATCTAGACCCACTAGACAGTGCTCTGAACCTTTTTTCTTCAATGATTTATGATTTTCACTGGTGTCCATGGATAACATGAAATCTTTCCACCTTTATCCACCTTTGTCATGGTAGAGAGAACATGTCAATAGAAGGGGGTGGGGTCATCTAAAACAGCACAAGGGTTAAATGCTGTGAACTGAACACAAAACATAGCCTTAAACAAGTTTGACTTTTCTCATTGGATCTGCAAAAGGAGGAAAACTCAGCTGCTTTTGGAACGCATGCATGCAGACCAATATAAGGATGAGTTTAAAAGTTTTGTTAAAAATCTATATTTTAGAGAAGTAAGTTAAGTGAGGATGATGTGGAAAATCCAGATTGAGTTTCTGGATTAGCTGAAGTCTATGAAAGAAGCTGCAGTTTGACAAGAAAACCTTTCAGGGAACTGAGGGGAGATGAGGGTGGATGGCAACAACAGCAGAGAAACCGATGAAAGAAAATGAGGAACTACTGAGGCCTTCAATGTCACTTCTAGAAATTAGGAGTAAAAACAAAGTTGTCAAAAAATCTGCTCTGATGCTGCATGAAGCTGGAGACCTCTTCTTCCTCTTGTTTGCAGAGGAAAAACACCTGAAGCTGATGTTCCCTCAGGAACGCCAGCAGCTCCTCACTTCTCCACAGTTTCTCCCTTTTGTGTTCAGAGTCAGCGCTGCCTGGCCTGCTGATCTCTTCCCACTGACTTCAGAGGTTTTCTCCAGGCTGGTACTGAGGCTCAGTAGCAGTGAAGTAGTCCTCCAGGAAGAACTGTAGGTATTCGAAGGTGGGCCTCCCCTCTGCTTCCTGCTTCCAGCATTGTAGCATGAGCTCATGCATGGAGGTGGGGCAGTCCTGGGGGCATGGCATCCGGTAGCCCTGCTCCACCTGCTCCAGCACCTCTCTGTTATTCATGCCTAAAACACAACACAGGAAGACATTGAAGAAGACCAGCTGTATCTGGATAATTCCAATTATACTGAGACATTTGAACCAATAATTCTCCATAAAGTTGTGTTTTATGAGTTTTGGGAGTACCGTGTTTCCCCAATTATTCATCTGTCAATATTTACGGTTTCAAGTATTCGCTGATTTTATTTCAGTCACGTGACTCCTCAAGTTCATCTCAAAAACTCCAAATATTCAAGATGCTTACAGTACAGAGTCAAAGTCTGGACACACCTTCTCATTCAAATGAATGGGAAGGTGTGTCTAAACGTTTGCTCTGTACTGTATGTGAGACTTTTGCATCTGAGGAAGGTGCAGCGGGAATTTCTGAGAACTGGAGTGGAGATGAAGAGCACGCCGGCACGTCGGCTTCCTCGCCGGCTGCTAAAGAATATTAAAGTATGTTTCACACTAACCGCTAAACTCATTTGATGTTTGTTTTTCTAAAAGCTGTTAGCCTGTCTGCTCCAGCTCCCAGCCAAGCCTTCCCCCTGGACTCTCACACCTTCCCAGTAATAAACTCAAACTCAATTCTCTTCACTTGTGTCTGCTACATGTGTCCGCCTGCTTCGCCCTGCACCACAACACAAAGTTTGCGCCCCTGAATGGAGAAATGGCATCAGCTGACTCAGAAACGGCCGGAATATATCCTCATACGCTGAGAAAGATCATCGTGGAGAATAATTATCATGAATGAAACCGTCACACTTAGTTGATGAAGGAGGAAACACAGCTCCTGGTTTTAAGGCACAGAGACCCTCCTAATGCGTTATACAGTCCTCTACAGTACAGTCTATTGCTCTGAATGAAACAAACTTCTTATGTTGAGCAATATTCCATTGTTCTCTAAGAAATGTTTGACTAAGCATGTTTCAGAAGGGTTTTTGACGAGTAAGGATCACTGACGGAGATTCTTCCGCCACTGGCGGTGGGGGGAGGTTCTCTGTATTTGTGGATACTGCGTATTTGCGGGGGTCTCTGGTCCCTAACCCCCGCGGATAAAGGGGGGAATACTGTACACAGCTCAGGTCTCATATAGTGGACACATGATGCAATTTTCACTTACTCTAATTCCTCATTAGTTTGTATGTTTGTTACTTTAAAAAAAGTTTTAAAAGTAATTATGTAAGGTGCAGTTTTAAAATTCACGTTTTTGACCTTGAGGGAAAAAAAACCTACATGTAAACTAAAAAGGAATCAGGGCGGAGGCAAAGACTTTTTCTACTCTGCTGCAATTGACTGAACAAAAACTAAACTGCTGTAGTTCAAGCTCATCTCAACCATAACTGGAAATGTTAGTAACATTTTCCCGTTAGTTAAATGTTCCATCCGTGAGACAACCTTAGATGTAATATACTTCAGTGCTTCCGTAACACATCAGAACTTCAAGCTAGTAAACCAAAGTTTCATGTGAAGACCAATACTCCACATGTTCAAAAATGTCTGTACCATTGCTGTGGGACAGCCCTGCAATGGCCTGACATGCTGTCCAGGGCGTACCCTGTCTTGACCCAACAGGGTTGGGATAGGCTCCAGCAACTCTGTGACCTTTGACAGCAGGGTTTTAGCTACAATGTTGACACTTTTTTGGAAAGACATGCGAAACATCGCAGTTGATGAAAAGTGCTGCACAATACAATTAGTCCTGTAGCTAAATCCCTGAACGAGGATGCTCCATACTTTGATTAGAGCTGTCATGCAGCTCATCTTTTTCACATGATAGACTAATTGTTACCTGTAATTAGTTCATCTAATGAATCTATGTTCAATCTAAATTATTTTAAACCTAACTCTTACTGTAAAAAGTCTCATTTTGAGATATTATACTTTAAATTCATGATATTGTGCTAAAAGATCAAATTAACAACTAAAAATCTGTCTTTTTGAAGTTTTCCTGATCCAACAGACTTCCAACCTTTACTTTGAAACCAACATGGGGGATTTTTTCAATCTCCAACGATTAACAAAAACTCAAGAACCAAACATCTGGTACAGAATTCTCAAATTTAACAGAGAAAAACAGCAGAAACATTTTTCTGAGCAATCCAACAAATACTGACCACAAACTTCTTATTAGTACCATAATATCTGTTAACATACCTTATTCCACAGTTTACTGTCTGATATGATCAGTCCTCCACGAACAACAATCACCTCGTCAGGCTTTATCCCTTTACATAACATATATAACATAATAGTTGTGGCATTGTCGCTTTTTTTTGTGTTACTTCTGTCAAGAACTACAAAGTCACAAATTCACGTAGTGACAGCAGCAATGCGCCGCGTCTACAGCTGTACACAGACACCAAGATGTGTACCGGGACCAATGCAAGAGGCGTTTTTTAGCTGAGTTCAAATAAAATGTTCAATCCAAGGGTTGAACAGTTGGCCCGTTGTTTTAATATATTTCAGTAGAGGACATTAGTTAATGATTAAAAATTAGAATAACGCGCCAATTTGTCTGTACAGTAGTTAAATTTTCTTGATGAATGTGATAATTTGACAACTCTAACTTTGATCAGAATCCTCTGAATTTAAACTAAAGTATAACAGACTGATGTTCTTATTCTTTAAGCTGCATTTGTTATGCTAATATACATGAGTTGTCAATTGTGATGGAAGGAGTGGTCAATGGGAAAACTGATGACACAAATTATGTATACCAATATAATTAATATGAAGAAAGTTTATTCTCAAATACAAAAGGGGTTTATGCAAATATACACCTTGTGTGTCAGAGTATTCATAACCGCTGTTGTAACAGAAAAACCTGTTCAACACAAGAGGCCTTCAGCTCTGATGGGTCTGCTCAGCTGTTGGACAGGACAAGTTAAAAAGAGAATCAATCTTTTTTGCTTCACTGCAAGGACATTTCTTACCTGGGTATGGGACTCGGCCTTTGGTGACAAGCTCTGTTAAAAAGACCCCAAATGACCACACATCAGACTTGATGGTGAACTTCCCATACAACGCAGCCTCGGGGGCGGTCCACTTGATGGGGAACTTTGCACCTGCGGTAGACATTGGCTTAGCTTTTAATTGTGGAGTTACTGGCTTGTTAGAATGAAGAAATTGATACTTCATATCATTCTGGAAGTTTTAAACTGATCAGAACCTTTTAAATTAGATAGTGAGATTTTTCTTTTTGGTGACTTAAAATGGTAAAGGTCAGAAAAAGCAAACTGTACTAATTAGTATGTGGCAGATTAAACTGAAGTATCTAGGAGTATTTTGTGAAATACCCAAGGGTGGTTAAATAGTCAGAAAATTGTGATTTCCCCCTCATGACAGCTTAGTTTAGAAAAATCACTACCGTGTTTTTGTACTTCCTCAAGTGTTTCATAAACCTTTGTTTACAAACATAAATCCTTAAACTTTGAGCGGTCAGCCGTGAAAAAATAAAAAAAGCATTGCTGTCAAAACAAAATAGCTGGTGGCTCTGTCAATGAAAGAAAATGCCCAATGGTCATTAAAATAATGAACAACCACCAAACTGGGAAGACATTATTTTCAATGGTTGTTTAAACGGTTAAGGGATAAACTAAGAAAACAGACTTGGACTAAAAGGATGACACCCTGAACCCATAACATGTAGAGTGGAAATGTTCATGCACATTTTTCTACGCTGCAAGTTGTGAGGAACACTTATACAACACGCAGCAGAAGGTGAGACAGAGGTGTGTTGTACAGATTTTTCTTTGTTTCTTGAGCCCATAAGTGGCATTCACAGACTCCTTGCATTAGGAAATTAGAAAATCAGAGTGCAGTTTGTTTGGCATTCTACAGGCAAGTGGAATTTGGGATTATGGCCTACTGGTCGAACAGCAGCTTCAGACAAGCATAGAGGTCCAACAACAAAACAGGACTCGGTATCCGATCCGAGAGGCCACTCCTTGCAACCATGCCCTTCCAGCTGTGGTTTGGCCTGTGGGCTAAAATCAAAGTCATACACTGAGGGACACGATCTTCTCATCCACTGTCAATTACCAAGGTAGGTAATTGAAAAGCTCCTCAGGGCTCAAGGCATCAGTGTTGGATGAAGTTGAGAGTTTCAAATCTGGATGCTTTGGGACTGTCTTGGCTGACACGTCTTTGCAGAATCACATGGTAGTCAGGGACTGCACCACTGGACTGGCAGAAAGGGGTGATGGCTACCCTTTTCTAGAAGAGGAACCAGATGGTGTGTTCCAACTACCGGGAAATCACACTCCGTAGCCTTCTTGGAAAGTCTGTGTCAGGGTACTGAAGAGGAGAGTTTAGCTGAAAGTCGAACCTTAGATTCAGGAACGACAGTGTGGTCTCTGTCCTGGTTGTGGAACAGTGGACCAGCTCTACACTTTTCTTTATTTGCTTCATTTTTATATATATTTTGCCAAAACTCTCAATTTTTGTCTTATCTGTCTGAAAAAATGTTCTCACCGAATTTTTGCTTTGTCAGTACACATTTTGGTAAATACCAGTCTCCCTTTTTATGATTTACATTCAACAGTAGTATCCTCATCAATCATCTCCACTCTTCTTCTCAGGTCCATTGTGGATCAGTTGATGGATGTTGCAGTCTGATAATGATGTCACTGGAGATAACCTTTACTGTCCTTGAAGGATGTTCTGTGCTCTTTAGTAACTATCTCTTCAGCTTGTCATCAGTTTTCCTCTTGCATCCATTCATAGGAGGATGTCTACAGTCTTGTAGAGCTTAAACTTCAGAAAAAGAAATGTGCAACTCTTATTTAAGGAACATCAAGTTGCTTGGACATTGACTTGCAGCCTTTGCCTACGATGTTTTTTAATTTTGTGAAGCCATGCTCCATGTGGGACCCACCAGGTCACTAAACAGCACAGTGACTACTGTCACCCTTTAACCCTTGTGCTATCCCAGGCACTTTACCATTGGGAGTTGGGTCATCTAGACCCACTAGACAGTGCTCTGAACCTTTTTTCTTCAATGATTTGTGATCTTCACTGGTGTCCATGGATTACATGAAATCTTTCCACCTTTATCCACCTTTTGTCATGGTAGAGAGAACACGTCAATGGTCACCTTGACCTCATAGGATAGCACAAGGGTTAAATAGACAGACTGTTACGTCCCCTTGTGTGTCTAAGGGCAACGAGGGCATAACATAAAAAAGAAAAGTTTTGGCTAACAAATTAACTGTAACAAATACACCAAACGAATGTCTCCATAAAAATATAACAACTTTATTTACAAATTAACAAACAACGACCAGCAATAACTAAAAGTGAAGCTAAAAGGCTTCAGGGTGAACCAAGGCCAAAATAACAAACAAAACCCCAACTAACTGAAATATGTAATCTTACCTGTAAATGAAAGGAAAGGGAAATAAATGACAAAACTCTAACCTCCCAAACCTAACAAAAACAGGAGAAAACATGTACTAAAGAAAATGGCGGTTCACCCCTACAGCTTCACTTAAATAACTATAAACCAAAAGACTAATCAGAGTGGGCACAAAAATACAAACTATGAAGAACTATGAATACAAAATACTAAAGTGCAACACACAACTAAACAAGAGGTGAAATCAAAACCAAAATGGAGAAGAGGGCCAAGCTGCAGTGGAGACTGTTGCAGCAAGGCTCCCTTCCCCATTTTGGTTTGTATTTCACAGGTAAGATTACATATTTCAGTTAGTTGGGGTTTTGTTTGTTATTTTGGCCTTGGTTCACCCTGAAGCCTTTTAGCTTCACTTTTAGTTATTGCTGGTCGTTGTTTGTTAATTTGTAAATAAAGTTGTTATATTTTTATGGAGACATTCGTTTGGTGTATTTGTTACAGTTAATTTGTTAGCCAAAACTTAACCTGTTTATGTTTATGTTTATGCTATGCCCTCGTTGCCCTTAGACACACAAGGGGACGTAACATAATTGGGGGCTTGTCCGGGATATTTGAAACCATTTGGGTTTCTCTAATTTGTTAATTTATATGTGGGTTTTTTCAGATTGGTTAACAGTTTTTGCTTCACTTTTTAGACTTGGTTGGCCGTTTATCTTTGTGGACCATAACATTGGCCTTTGTAGTTGGTGTTCTGTTGGCTTTGGGAACCAGAGCATTTTTAAAGAGCAGTTGTTGTCTGAGCAGGAGTGCTCCAACCCTCAGGCAGATTTTGGCTGGAGGCATCAGTTGGAGGTGGTGTAGGCGATGGTGTGGGAGTGCAGGCTGCTGCAGGTGTTGCCAATGCCACAAGCCCGAACGGGCGGCAGCAGGTGCGTAAGTTCCTGCTGCCATAGCTGGTGCAAGGGCAGACCCAACTGCATTGTTCCAGACGGGGTTGCCAGACAGAACGTCCGCTGCTCCTAAAGTTTGTGAGTATAAACATCGCTCTTGGTTTGAGTGCACTGTGGCCTCTTTGTCCTGACAAATGTGAAATTGGTGCTTTAAGCACATTGACCACCATTCTGTAGACTCTAGAAAACTGTTAACCAAACTTGTTTACTTCTGTGCAACACATTTGTTTGTTTAATTTGGAGTTGGTTTTGTGTGACTAGTCTTTGGTGACTAGTCATGACGGGTGCGTGTTCTGCGGGGCGCGCACCCCGAGTTGACGGGCGCGTGTCCTGCGGGGCGCGCACCCCGAGTTGACGGGCGCGTGTCTTGTGGGGCGCGCACCCCGAGTTGACGGGTGCGTGTCTTGTGGGGCGCGCACCCCGAGTTGACGGGTGCGTGTCTTGCGGGGCGCGCACCCCGAGTTGACGGGTGCGTGTCTTGTGGGGCGCGCACCCCGAGTGGACGGTCGCGTGCCCAGAGGGGTATGCGTCCCGAGTTTGACGGCCGCATTCCCGGAGTGGTATGCGTCCCGAGTTTGACGGTCGCGTGCCTCGAGGGGTGCGCGTCCCGAGTTTGTGTGATGCGTTTTGTGTGGCCGGTTAGAGTTTGTGTGGCGTCCTGAGGTTGGGATGCAATTTTTGTGACGGATCTTCAGTTTGTGTGGTGTGCTGGAGAGCTTCCACTTTGTGTGTGCTCCACTTGGGGTAAAATCTTCTTTTGAAAAGAAGTTTTATCTTGGGTAGGGGGGTGTTACGGCTGTGGCCGTATTTGGTTTTGGTTTGTTCTGTTCTGTGTTTTGTGGATCTTTGGGTTTGTATGTCTTTGTTTGTGATTATTTTCAGGTGTGGTGGAAAGGGTGTGGCCTCCCCCTCCAGCTGGCAGCAGCAGAGCATTAGATCAAACATTGTTAGAGCTTTTTGGTCCTGGTAATTTGGGTTGGTTATTTTTGTATGATTTTGAGTTGTCATTGTAAATAAATTCCCAGCTTAATTTCAGTCTGGGTCTGGTGAGAGTTTCGAGTCATTGGTGAATTTGGTTTTTCTTTTTACCTTTATGTTACTCCCGTTTACAAACTCCTAGACAGGGGTGTAACACAGACTATCTATTTAAACAACTATATAAGTGATCAGTGATGCCAGTAAGAGAACAAATATTTCACTTTAGCCACATCATCTTCAAACATTTCTAATGATATCCTCGTTTTGTCCAGGCTCCTTTTTAATTTTCCAATGATTAAACATGACTTCTGAAGCAGTTTTTGAATTTAGCGGCTGATTTTCTTGTGATTTTTAGTCAACATTACTTATGCAAGTCTTATTTTATTCTAGTGTTTAATGAGGGGGTCATTAAAGGATGACTCTGCCTATACCTGGAGACATGTATTCATGCTGGAAGAAGCATGGAGCCCTACCTTGCCGCGCGTTGTACTCGTTATCTTCAATCAGTCTTGCTAGGCCAAAGTCTGCGATCTTACACCCCATGTTGTCCCCAACCAGGATGTTGGCAGAGCGCAAGTCTCTGTGGATGTAATTCATCCTCTCGATGTAAGCCATGCCTGCTGACACCTGTAGGGCAGCATGGAAATGGAACCAATCAAATCAGACCAATTTGGAAATTATGTGACTAAGTAGAGCAGTTCAAAGTCCTTCAAACTAATCTGACCATAACATTTGGCTTGAACAGAGCATAACAAAAATAAGGAACTTCATAAAATCTACGGCTGACTCTGAATTCTTCCACTACCCCAACGGCTTCTCCCCACCCCTACATTTAGCCCTCCAAATGGAGAGTTATGGAAAAATAGTGTCTTTGAATTCAGACGAATTCAGACTCGATGACGACATCGATAGGTGCCGGTCAGCTACGTTAGCGCCGAGCTGCTGGTGCATCGGTTTTATAACTTTAAAAAGGTCAGGCTAAAACAAAAAGTCATGACTTCCTTTAAATGTAAACTTCTGTGCATCAGAGCATCAGAGCAAACCCAGGTGAAGCAATGCACTTCTCCTACACGGCATAGCGTGATGCAGAACAGCCTCGTAGCAGAGGGCTCAGCATCCCTCCGCCGCGAGAGCTACCACTTAAAAAACTATTTCGGACAACCCTACCCCTCCAAATGCCACAACATCTGGAGGGGTAGGGAGAAGCCGTAGGGGTAGGGGAAGAATTAGGATTCAGCCTTTGTCTTTCATGAAACACTGGTATTGAAAAACAAAAAAACTGGTCTCATCTTGAGAAAGACTATAGTTTCTTAACTCTGGCCCAACTCGAAACTCACATCAACAAAGCTCTAACAAGGGTTTCTTTACAAATGATTCTTAGAGTTGTTGTTGCAGAGAAACTCGTGATATCTCCACAGGAGATGTACCTGTGCTGCCATGTCCACCAGGTCGGGAAGCTTTAAGTCTCGTCCTTCTCCAGTCTTCAGGAAGTCCAGAAGGCTTCCTGCAGTACAGAAGCACACGTGATGTTTTCCATGACACAAGAACATATCTGAGGAAACCAGATGAAGAGCAGTCTTTCCAAACTACGTCATTTTCAGCAACCATACATGAACCCTGTCGTCTTTCTAGGTGGTATTTTATTATTGAGATCACATTCTGTGGGCTTTAAAAATCCCAATGATAGTCTTGAAGAACCAAGAGGCTCGAACACAACCTGGCATCACATTTTACTGTCTGATGCAGAACTTTTATGATGGTAAAGCTCCATGTCTGCTTCAGGTTCATATTTCAACTTAACTCGATCTAAACAGGAAAACTTCAGGAAATGTATGTTCAGCTCAAACACTTTGTGGTTAGTGATTTAATGACCAATGCAGTCCAGCTGTTACTGGTTGTTTGAGTTGTTTATTTAAATATAGAAGTCTGTTTGACTCGAAAGTCCTAAATCTGTGAGGCATAACATTTAGCAGGGTGCCTTTGCAGAGAAATGTGTGTGTGTGTGTGTGTGTGTACCTTTGCCCATATACTCAGTCACAATGTAAATGGGCTCCTCAGAAACCACAGCGTAGAGCTGAACCAGCTTATCATGGTGAAGGTTTTTCATGATCTGAGCCTCTTCCAGGAAGGATTCAGGAGACATGGTGCCAGGCTTTAGCGTCTTCACTGCCACTTTAGTTGTACCATTCCACGTTCCTGGTGCAGGAACACAAACACTTTTGTCAGCAGCTGGATCACTTATACAGGGATGGGGCCGTCTCAAAGTCTGACCGGCACCTCTGTTGTGAAATAAAGACCCACTCTGATGAAAATAGTGTTCTGAACACGTTCTGGTAACATTTTTTCTAACGATTGAGGATATATATTAAGAAAATTAAGCTGAAATGTGCATTTCTGAATATGTCTTTGTTAAAATCATTGTGAATCAGAAGCAGATGAAAAAAATGCCTCTGGTAAAAGCTCGTATTTGTGATACCGAAAATACTGTGGGTGGGCCACAAGCTCCCTGCTCTGAGTTCTTAGCAACAGGGATGGGGGCGGGGTTGCTCCGTGTCAACTTTCCCGCCCACATCTCTATGTCCAAGACATGTGCTAGAAAATGACTCAGGTTTTTGATTAGGGCTAAAATGGCATAATCATATTTAAAAGATTTGAAAGACCACTGGAAATCAAAAGATGATCAGAGTGAGACTTTAAACACTGTGTTGTTCTGGTAAATCTGCATTTAGTCTCAAAACAATAACAAAATGGAAATGAGTAATTATATTTGTAATTAATGCAGCGAAATTAGTGATGAAAAAAGCCAATCAGATGACATGGAGGCTAATTATGTTGGATGGTGTGAAGGGCTTTATCGTAACGCTTGTACTATCCTAGGCACTTTACCATTGGGAGTTGGGTCATCTAGACCCACTAGACAGTGCTCTGAACCTTTTTTCTTCAATGATTTGTGATCTTCACTGGTGTCCATGGATTACATGAAATCTTTCCACCTTTATCCACCTTTGTCATGGTAGGGAGAACACCTCAATAGTCAGTAGTGGCTCATGTTCATACAGTCTGACATTGGGACCATCAACAGAAAGAAGAGGCTCTTGGAGGCCTGCTGACTGAAAACCTCAGTAAAGGCTAACGGAGGTAAAAGTCAGGCAGTGATGGTGTCAGGAGACAGGAATTTCTTAGTTTTTGATTTTCTTACCATAAAACACATCAGCAAAACATCCTGTCCCCAACTTCACTTCCAACTCAAGAGTGTCTCTGCTGATCTCCCAGGCATCGTGACTCAAGCCCACAGTGTCGGGGATGGAGTTCACACACACGCCTGTTAAGTTATGGCACAAACCATCCGCACTCTCTACAGGGGGAGGGAAGGCACACAGGGTTAACTGGAGGGTCATGCAGTGAGGCTCATGTGGAGGAGGACATTTGATGCAAATTATGAGGAGACTTGAAGGTAATAGATCTGCTCCAGAAAGTTTTTAAAGACGTTTTTCCAAATTGTCCCCTGACCCTAAACATGTCTGGTGATCCCCGTCCTTGAAGCCTCAACTTCTAGTTGGCTGAATCCATACCCATCCAGACCTCCCCAAACTGCCCATTTCCAAGACGCCTGATCAGCTTCAGCGACTCCCGTGGGATCTCCCACACGTCTCTGGTTTTGATGGACAGGTCAGCGAGGCAAGGAATGCCTTTGTGGCAGGGAACCACCAAGCGACAGCAGAGACCTGCAGCTCGGTCTGCACACCACACAAAGCAACACACAAAGGGAAACTTCCGAAGATTAGTGCAGAGCTCATAGATGGTCTGGCAGGAACCACAAGAGAAAACAAGCAGGAAGGAAATGGAAAAACAGAAAGCTGCAAGCTAAAACCTTCAGGCGACTGAAAGAAGCCAAAGAAAAATGTTCCATCACATGCTGCAAATGATATGCACTGCTAATTTAGTACTTTGCATATTATTTGCAAAGTACTAAATTAGGCAAGTATAATTATGAAATAATGCTGTTCAAAAGTCTGCACAAGCTGAGGAAAGTAAGACAGATCAAATATAAAATGAGTAAAACAGAAAAAGGATTAAGTACAAGAAACAAAAATACTCAAATGCTGCAAGTAACTCTAGCTAAAGAATGTCTATGACAGGAGAAGGAAGCTCTACTTTTAGGAAGTGCTGAAACATGCTTAGTGACAATTATGTATTAAAAAATAAAAACAGTAAAAAAATGTGTACAATATTCCTTTGCCATATTTTGGTTCACCTTTTGCAGTCTCACTGTTTCATGGATTTTCTTCAGTACAACTTTGGATGCTTTTTCTGAACCATGCACTCTATTCTGCGACTTGATTGGCTGTTGGTCTTGTCAGTCAATCTCCTCTCTGCTGTGTCTCTTGTACAGATACGTACAGCTTGCTACAGTCACATAAATCTTCACTGCGCTCAGATCTTTATAGTACTGGACTTATTTTTTATAAAGGTTTGAACTCAGAGTTTAAACTACACAGAAAGGTCTGAAAATGTTCATGTCTTTCTGAGAATAATGTAAAAAGTGTGTAGTGAGGAGTTAAAACATCTGTAATCCTCCTTCACAGATTACACCTAAAACAGGCTATTTATGGAATGTGATCATTTATGTATATAATATATAGGTCTATATACTGTACATAAGAAATAGCTATCAGCTCTTTAAGTAACCTGCATTTGGCCATTAGAGGTGACAAAATCTTTGTATATTAATAATGTTTTACCCTTGAAGAGTTCTAAAAATATGTCATCTTATTTTTCAGAAATAAAATGCTTCAGCATATAAAGATGTCATTTCAATCCCAATCTTTAAAAAATAAAGTTACAGCTTTCAGATGCAGCAAGTAGCAAAGACACAACAAAGAAAGTTATTTTAAAATGTCCTGAGCCACATCTAGTATTGATATGAAACATGCAAGTGATCACTTCTGCTGACTAAAGGATTTACAATTAATACACCACAGAGCGCCGGGAGCATCATCATCAACTCACCAGTGAAAGAAAACACCAGACACCAGTGAGTTTCAGTTGACAGTTAAAAGACAATAAAGACGTGTTTTGACAATTTATAAATTACTTTTATCCTAAAGACGTAACTACCAGAAGAAACTCTGACTATTTGCTTTTAGTTCCTAGATTATTCCCAGGATGTTTGTCAGTTTTATGTTTTTCTTACTAGAATTCATTTGTAGAATTAATGTTTTTAATGGAACTGTTCAAACACTTTAGCTTTCTGTTTTATTTATGCTCTCTTTCAAACTTGAAAGCTTTTTGATTTAATTTTAAGCTTAGTTTGTAATATAAATGCCTTTTCTTAGTTGTCTTTCAGTGCATCTGTTATGTTTAGAGGATGAGAGGAAATTAATAGTAAAATCCAAAAACCTGCTGATGATATAAATGATATAAAAAAATCCATATCGCCCAGGCAACAAAGGAGTGGCAATGTAAAAATTATTTCAAGGTTCTGGAGTGTTCCGTTCAGTCTCTGGACCTCATTGCAATCGAGAATCTGTGGGGGGAGATGAAAGTCTGTTTCCCAACAGCCCCAAAACACCCAGCTCTAGAGGAGTTCCACTATAAGGAATGGGCAAAAACAGGAGCTGCAGTGTCTGCAAACATGGTGAAAACCTGCAGGAGACCTTCTATCATTGAAATCTTTCTTATACAATAAAGAGATGTTTCTCTATAATATTACAGACTTCTCTCTGGGAACAACTTAGTGGAACAACTTGTAGAATCTGTGACAAATTTCTTTTACGCCTCGCTATACTTACAAAGCAAAATGTAACAAAATAAAGTGACTTCATGGTATAAGACGCTGTCCCAAAATAGACTAAAAGTGACTGACTTTGAACCGAGTAAACGTCTGCGTCTTTGAGTGAGGAGCGTGTTTTACCTGAGTAATGCTGAACCAGCTGCTGAAGCTTGTCAAACTGGGCCCTGGTGGTGATGTAATACCCACCACTGTCCAGCTTGCGGATCTTATAATGTTTGACGTGGTCACCTTTCACACTGTCCCAGTCCCGTATGGACAGGGAAAAGGCCCCTGTGTGGCAGGTCAAATGTCAGTAATGTGAAGACTTTATGGTCAATGGCACATGTCAGAAATCCACTCCCACTCTTGGAGGTTTGTGTGTCAGCGGCTCTTACCCATCGTGGTTTCACTCTCTCTGATAAGGTAAGCGCCGCGAGCGTTGCCGGCGGACAGCAGCTGTCTCTCTGCATCCTTACGGCCAAGTTTGCCAAAATACCAGCTGCAGTGGAGCAAAGACACAAAAAGGGCTCAAAAACACATCAACATCCTTCTACGTTTGACCTCAGCTGTACAGAAGACGAGAATTGTCTTGTTCTTGAGAAAATGGTAGCTGTTATCTGTTATTTTTTCTATCCTAGGCTAATGACTTAACAGGTTATCATGAGATCACTGTTTTCTCGAGATAGACATTTAAGTTGTTATCACAAGAAAAGAGAAAAAATGTTTTATCATTGGAGATCCCTGAAAATTAATAATCTTCTCAAATGTTGTCTAATTCAAAAGTTGTTTCTGACCAACAATATTAGCATATTTTCCACCTGAGTAAGACTGCAACTAAAATAAACAATAATGGAAGAGTGTGATGCCTGTCACTACACAAGGCTCCATTGTCTTTACATGTTCCTGTTCAAATAAAGAGCAGCGCATTTTACCAAATCATTGGACTTAAACAAGTATAAATGTAGTGAGATCTGAGAAATGTTCTGACCCTCAGTCAGCCTGATCTCAGTTCTTCAGTAACATAAAACATAAACATTCTTTGCGTGCAGATGAACACAGATTGTGAGGGTTTTCCCTTCAGTCTGAAGATCCCCTTTGGATGTCCCTGTCGCCACTTACTCTTCAGCTTGGACCGAGTCCACCGGAGCCACGTAATTGCTGGGAATGTAGCCACTGCAGCCGGTGGTAAGCGACCGAGCATCCCACCAGTCTCCTTCACTGAAAATAGGCAGAAAGCATACAGGAGCAGACGTTACACGCTGACGTACCACATCTGTCAGTGTATCTTTTAGGTGGAATCTGACAGATGCTAGTTGTTGATACTCATGTCCAAACACTATCATGGTAATGCATTACTAAACCATTACAGTCTCTCACAAACATCATCATACCCAAGCCAGTCTTCCCCCAAAAGCTTTACATTCAGCCCTGGTTTAAACATTAATTTACCATAGGAGGGGAAGAAGAGTAAACCAGGGATATGAGGTCAGGGGAAGCAGTGCCTCTCTTGTCATCCTCATCCTAATATCAAAATAAACATGTCTCCACTAATCTGGGATTTAAATGCAATTTATATGTATGAGTCTTATCATTTTAGAATCATAATCGTTATATTTATATGTATTTCCTGGTTACGGGTGAGGAAGCACCAAGATCTTCCTCATGTTGGAGGAAACTCCATGCAAACTGGGTTGCATGGGATTACAAACTGGGTGTATAAACGTGTTTACCAGTATTTATAAATGACTATAATAATAGTATTTGTGTAAAAGTGTGTTGATATCTGTGTGGCAGGACTGTTTTTCTCTGTTTCACCTCTTCTTTTGGTAGCATCGCTAAAGGCATGCGCTAAACCAGTTTGAAGGAATTGCACAATCTAACATGAGGAAGACTATACAGAGCTCGGTGCTGCTTCACTTTGATGCAACACCATGTAACTGAACAAGGAACACCCCAAATGCAGTTATTTGATGACAAAAATGATTACAATGATTTAAATCATGCAGAAATTGCTGTTAAAGTACAGATCAGTGCATATTTATTTAATCACTATTATTCATCCTATGATGGCAGGGCAGGATGATGACAGATGAGGCATTGACTTGTTACTGTAGGCCCCAGGTATAGTCATTTAATTACAATACATAACATGTTAGCTTCACCACCCCATCTTCCACCCCACCACCTATAAAAAATACTGCATTTATGGATGTCAGGAACAAGAGACAAACATTGTTATTGCTGGAAATACATTTGGGAGCTGAACTTGACTTTTGTGGATAAGAAAACACAGGCAGAAAGAGCTGACTATCTATTTTCAGGTTCCGTTTTTCCCCGATTATCAGCAGCTTATTCCAGTTTGGCAAGATGTTTAAGCTGCTTTCCTCCAGCAGGGGGAGCTCTTGGAGAGACTTACGTGCTGTTGAGGATTTGGAGCTTGTCTCCTTTCTTGAAGCTCAGGTCATCTTCTGTGCGAGCCTCGTAGTCATAAAGTGCTATAAAGAGGGTGACTCCTGCAATAAGCAACAGGAACAAGTCAGTGTTCTACAGCACAACAAGTTTCAAAGTGGTTTTCAGAGGGTCAGGTGTTTTCATGACGTCCCTCAAGGTGGTTGCATGAGCCTCAAGGGAACTGTAAGACACACCTTTAAGACTTAGCCACCCTTCTCTTTGACCCTCCACGGGTCCAGAAAACCCAAACATCTGAAGCACCCGTACGGGCCACCTCCCTTAGGTGCATGTGACTACTACGGCTTTAGCTTCCACTACAGTATGACTAGCATTACAGCACAGACAGATTCATCAATATTTCTCCCACCAGGAGGAGGTTCAGTAGCTAAAGTCCCCCTTACACTGCCGATTGGGATTATAGAGAACATCAAATAATCCACATCCTGCGATGGGGGCACAAGGATTGGGTCCTGTTACTTGCTTAGTTGCAGATAGTGACTGATTTTTTTCACCACAAAGGCGTGGCTCCTAAAATAGTCAGTTGTGTGTTACAGGGGCTGTTCTGGCCAAAGAGAGGAGCTCAGAGAAATCCATGGGATTCATGGAAGTCCAAAGAGATCCCTAACCCAACAAATGATAAAAGTCTGGTCTCAGTTAGTCCAAATAAGCACACAGATAGCCATCCAATACCAGTTTATGCATCGCATTAGTACAATTAGTCTCTTGCAGCTGAAAGGGTTCATGATGAAGATGAGACCGTTGGTCCATTTTCACAGATCCATTACCTGTTCCACCACGAGTCCTGAGGGTTCCAGTTTGACAGGAAGTGACACCTCCAAAGACAGTCAAGCACTGTCCAACAGGGGTGTCAACATTGTAGTTTGGAATGGAGAAGTTGAGGTTCTGCCGCGGAGTTGGGTCAGCTTCATAGCGATACCCAGCTCCAGGGGTGTCCCAGTCATCGGTGATTTTGGTTGCCTCCTTGTCCTTGGATTGCACACAGCCCATTATATTTGGTCTGTCTAAAAAAGGCAAAGAAGCTAAAGATCAGATTGGTCAATGATGCCTAGAAAATATTTATAAAGATAGCAAAACATTGACATTTTAGCAGTTACAGAAAGAAAAAATGGACATGCAGACATTTCCAACAGCGAGTTTAGACAGCAAAAAAACTGTTTAGACAGTTTAATGAGTGAGCGGAGTTCAAGTGGACCCAAAGAACAGGTATACTGCACAAAGAATATGATACCTGAGGAGGGGCATTGTACGGCACCGAAGCTAAATTCCATTTCTGTAAAACTTCACTGAATATGGCAATAAACACTTCTTCTTCTTGAAGAAATGTTACTCAGAGAGGGAACATTGTGTATATACATATACATGTATGTATATAAAAAAGGAAAAGAAAAAACGCCCCTCTCACCCTCCGCGGGTGGTTTCTCCTCCAAGCTCGGGTCCTCTACCAGAAGCCTGGGAGCTTGAGGGTCCTGCAGTATCTTAGCGTTTCCTAGCACTGTTCTATTCTGGACTGAGAGGTCTGAGGTCTTTCCAGGTATCTGTTGTAGCCACTCCGCTAGCTTGGGGGTTACTGCCCCGAGTGCTCCAATTACCACAGGCACCACTGTCACCTTCACTTTCCAGGCTTTCTCCAGTTCTTCTCTGAGTCCCTGGTATTTCTCTAGTTATGTATATGGAATAATATATGGGATATATAAACGGAAGAAAATGAATGAATGAATAAATGAATTAATTAATACACAGCCAGTAGGGTTGTGCCGATGGACGATATCATCGTCCATCGTGATGGGTGACTGACATCCCGATGGAGAGACCACCATCGTGATGCCACGCCCCCTCCACGTTGCGCGTCGACACCATAAGCCGCGGTTACATGTACAAAATATCTTGATGGGATCAATGGTCGGATTAGAATCCAACCGTGTACATGGGCCCAGAAAAATGTTTTCAGAATATAAAAACGTTCACTAAGGTCACACTTTCCGTTGGAATAAATCATTCGCACATGCGCAGTAGGGTTCGAAAACCGGAAGGATATAAATTCTGCCGAGCGGCTTTTTTTTCAAACTTTATTGAATGTAACAATTCAATACAAAACAATGTTAAACAGCGCCGAGCGGCTATACATTGACATGTCAGCTCGGTAAAATACGAGATGATCTTCTAAACGTGCTTTTAATAATGTTACGGTTATTATGAAACACCTGTTCGCTCATCATTTGAATTTTAATCCGTGTGGTCAGTGCTTTTTCTGAACGAAGCCAGGATTAGCAGTATGCTAATACGGGCTAACAACATTAGCTTTGGGTGGTGCTGCATGCTGGCTGCACGTAAACATGTAAGAATAACATCAGCCTTTATTTAGTCGGGACACGACTGGAAACACAAATCCGCGTGATTGTTTGAATGTTTTCTAAGGACTGAGCGACATTTCTGCTTTGAAGCTCAAACCGCTGTGTGTGCTGACGATCTGTGCTCAGACACACACTTTTAGACCCGGTTCTGAGTTCGGTTGCTTGTACCCCTAGAGCTGCGGGACGGATCGCAGTCTTAAATCTCCCTCACATACCGCTCATGTACCCCCCCATCAAACACAAAGCTTTAAGTCCGCACTCCGCCGGTCCACTTCACTAATGAAGTGCGGGAGCGGACTACTTCTTTTCTATTTTGTTTGTTACTTTTTTTGTTAAAGTCACTTCCCTCAGTTTATACTGGATCATCGCGGATTAGTCATTAGTTGGGAAATAAAATGAAAAAGCAAAAAAACGAATAGCAGTTATATAAGAACGAAAAATGTAAAAATACCCCCCAACCCCCCCGACGATGTCATCGTCCATCCCGATGGTTGACAGCAAACATCGTCAACGGCCAATTTAAGGGACATCGCCCAACCCTAACAGCCAGAAGCCCATACCTAAAGCACTGGAAACTGCCAAACAAAGGCTCCTAGCCTTGAGCAGCCGCTTAACCCTTGTACTATCTTAGATGACCCCCCCCTTACATTGACGTGTTCTCCCTACCATGACAAAGGTGGATAAAGGTGGAAAGATTTCATGTAATCCATGGACACCAGTGAAGATCACAAATCATTGAAGAAAAAAGGTTCAGAGCTCTGTCTAGTGGGTCTAGATGACCCAACTCCCAATGTTAAAGTGCCTAGGATAGCACAAGGGTTAAAGAAGTACAATGAAGCCAGACGGATAAACAGGCTGTTCGCAGCTCAACCTGCTAAAGTGTACGCTCAGTGGCAGGGTCAAAACAGCAGAGCAGACCCACAAAGGCTGTAAACTGAACAGTACTGGAAAGTTTATGGGAGAAAGAGACAACACATCACAGCAATGCCCAATGACTGTTGGGCATTGAGAAAAGAACATAGCGACCTCCCTGAACAGAATCCAGTAACCATCACAGTGGCAGACATCTCAGGTACGAAGAACTGGACAGCACCGGGTCCTGACATGATACATGCCTACTGGCATAAGAAGCTCACTGCATTCCTCTGATTTGTGGACCTTTGACATGGAGCAAGCCTGCGCTCTTTTCCCATCACCCCTTTGTTTACAGTCTCTCCTGCTAGCTTACAGCTCCTCACAACCCCAACCTAACATTACCCGTGCAACAGAAATGGCGAGCAATATCAAATCCATCCATCCGTACTGTTTGGATCCAGATTCCAGCTCAGACTAGGAAAACAAAGACGGACATGGATCTATTTGTCTGCAGGTAGATGAATCAGAACGGAGCAGACACAACAATTTAAACAAAGAAATACTGAGAAATGCCATTTTAAAGCCTAATTTTCTTTATATATGCCCGCCATCATCAGAAAAATGTTACAAGAACAAATTCAAAACACCAAAAACACTATTTTCATTGAAGTGGGTCTTTAACAAAGGAAATGTGACAGTTGAAGGCCATGTTGTGGAAGATGTTGTGACGGCTCCTAAAGTTCAGACTCCAGCAGTAAACTTATTTATACAAATCTTTTTAAAGGCCTTTTTTTATAAATGTCCTCAGAGCTGAAGTTGTCTGTTTGTGCACCTTTTTCTACATTTTTTCCTTTTATCCACTGATCCACTGTAACAAAAAATCATTTCATTTTGCATTTCTGAGTATTTCTCCTTTTAAGTCGCTGTTAATCAAACTGTCGCAAAGATGCTTGGTTTGAATTCATGAGCTTTTGTGATGTCACAACGGCCCAGTAGTGCATGTGCATTGCACAAGTTCCCATCCCGCAGCGGGCCTGGCAGACAGCTTGACTTCTGGGAACTGGTATAGTGATCAGCATCGCTCCAGGTCCATTGGCCATACGACAGACTGTGCAGGGTTTATCCACCTTCTGCAGGAGCTTCGTGCTGCACCCGTCACTCAAATTTCGCCGCTGGACCTCAGATTGCGTCTGTACATTGACCTAACATCGAAACTGCGAATAGTCACTTTCTTTCTGGCATTTCATTTCATTTGCTGTGTGTGACATTCGTTTTGTCATTTCACACATTGTTCAAAAAGTGTTTGTGTCAAAGTGTTTGTGTCGCTCCAGGGTCTCCCGTTCCTTCATTCTGGACCTTACCCTCATCAGCGACTTCTATTGACCCCACCCGGATCAACGTCCAGGACCGCCAGGCGGCGGTCGTTGAGGGGGGGGTTGTCATGGTGCCTCTGTCAGTTCTCCTCCATCTCCCCTTCTGCTCTGCTCCTGACTCCACCAGCTGTGACTACTCACCTCATCAAGACTCTGCTCTACTTTAGGAGACACAGCTCCAGCATTCATCGCCAGTTCGTTGCCCCTGATGGTGTTCAGTCTAACCTTAGACTCAAGTCTGGCTCCCTTGTCTTGTTCTATTGCTAAATCTTGTTTTTTCTGCCTCAGGACTTCATGCCAGGAGAGTCACCTGAGCCAGACGCTTCCACAATCAGCCACTACATTCCTGAATCTCCTGAGAGAACCAACCTTTGTCATAGCCTTCCGACACGCCACGGATTCCGAGCTCGCCAAGATCTCCAGCCACGCCTTGAATCCCAATTACATCGGAACCTCAAGTCTCGCCACGATCACTAACTTCGCCAGGACCTCCAGCCACGCCAAGAGTCCCAACCACGTCGGACCAAAGAATAAACCTTATTACTTATCTACTCCTTACCTGTGTCCTCCTTCCGGGTTTGAGTATCTGGGTCTGTCTCGCCTCTGAATCATTACAGTTTAGAACCACAAATTTGTCACTTTTCACCATTTCTTTATTGCTAAAGAGAAACTTTTAAGAATAGAGACTGTCAGTTGGTGTTTGTTCTTTAGTCATGCAAGACACAGAGAGGGGGAATCAAAGACTGGATCTCATTTAAAGGCAAAGGAAACTTTTCCAATAATATACTTTTTAACAGTGTTAAAATTCTACATTTTGAAAATTCATTATCTATATGTTATAATCAGGGATGAAAAAAGGTTTCTGTTAACTATAACAAATTACGTCGACGTAAATCTTTTTAATAGCAGCAAAGGTAGATTAAGGGTGTAATGAGTAATCAATTAATTGATTTATCCAACCAGATTGAGCTGTCTGATTCACGTTCTTAATCAAATTGAATCAAATCAGGCCTAACACCCCCCACCCCACACAAAGAGAAAAAAGCCAAGAGACAGCCGGCCCCAGGGGCAAGCCCTGGCCCCTGCACCCAAGCGCTGCCCCTGCGAGAGTTCTGGTCAGACTAAAACAATACTAATAAAACTTTTTAAAAATGAAATTGATAACAATCGATTTTGGAAAATAACATTTGGATTAATAAGATAAAATAAACAGTAGGTTTATCTTTACAATAACATAAAAACGACCAAGTGCACCATAGCAGCATCCAGTGTCTAGAATGTTCTAAGAATGTTCCCTTTGGATTCTTTGGATGTGGAAAAACAACAGTGGTGAACTTTAGGAAACTAACATGTGAATGGATTTGACATTCATTCTAGTTTACTTGTTGGTTTGGACACAGATTTCATTTCCACTTGATGATCTGGAAGAAATCCAAGAATCTGGAAAACTTATCTGTTCAGTAGCAGGAATTTCTGTCTGAGTCTCACTGCTGGAAATTTGGATGAAGATGATCTGGATCCATTCTAGATCAGTGAATCGGATCGTTTAAAATGAGCCAATATTGGCTATGAATCGTATCAGCAAACACAAACTATGATAGGAATCAAGTTGTTGTCAAAATGAATTGCTACAACACTAGTATAGAATGGTAAATGGTAAATGGCGTATACTTATATAGCGCCTTTCTTCCCACAAGGACAAAGCGCTTTACAGTCACAGACCCATTCACCCAGTCACACACACATTCACACACTGGTGGCCGCTATATATAGAGAAACGCTTCAGAGAATAAATCTTGACTGTAAAAACAATGTGGATGGGGCTTTGTGGAAAAATATTTGAATTGATTATTATACTAAACAACTAGATCAATGCAGAAAATGCACCTCCTCCTTTCTCCTTTTCTTCTTCTCCTCTACCAATTTCAGCCTCATCTTCATCCTCACTATTAATCTTCCTCTTGAACAATCTTCCAGCATTTTTCTTTTTTCAATGACTTCTTCAAATATAAATTTATGTTTTATTTATTTTATTAGGTTTAATCTTGAATTATCAATCACAATAGTGTAGAAATCATTTCTTGTTTTTATTGCCCCAGTGCAAACTAACCAACCAAGGATAGAAGTTGTAAAGCTCTAAATGAGTACACACCATTTACCATTTCATTGCAAAAACATAGTCTGTTATGAAGAATAGAGAAGATCAAGATAATATTTTGTTCCTCTTACTCAGCAAATCAGGAGCCTAACTTCTGGTCAGGTGTTACAGAGCAGAACAGCTTGACATGAGCCTGTAGATCTGAGCAGACAGCTGTCTTCTCTTATGACCCAGACAAGTCATGAATTTGACCTTTCCTCCACGATGGAAAGGTCTCTTTCTGCCTCAGCCCTAAAGGTCGAGGTGAGATTCTCCCACTTCCACCTTTCTACCACTCAAGCATCTACACAATTCATTAGACCTGAGATGTAGTAGCAAAAATCTCAAACACAAAGGACATTTTTTGTAGTCGAACCGGTTCTGTTACTTTAATAAAGTTTAAGTTTTAGCTGCATACTTTATGACGGCTTACAGTCACAGTCCAATAACAAGTCTGTTCCTGCATGGCTGGGGTGTTGGACCTTAGAACAGACACTACAAACTGAACCAGAAGTTTAATTAAATTCAGTTTTTTATAAATGCCAACACACAAGAAACATTATATTAATGCAACTCGCTCCAAACAATCAAGATTATTATATGTTAATTCAGTTTATATTATTCTGTAAATTGTCAAAATGGCCCAGAATGTCTTTACTATACTACAATGAAGACCATAGATGTGATCAACAATATCAAGCAAGTATTTCTGGTACACTGTGATGCTTACACAAATAATTCATCATTAGAAAAGTTAAAACTGTAGAGTAAAATGATATAAATTTAACTTCCCTCTTTTCCTTTGAAGGCGGGTAATTAGATCAGCCAACTGGCCATTGAAAAGGACGAAGTACCTGCTATTCATGGTAGAACACATATGATTGTTCCAGCATCAACGTAACCGTAAAAGACTGATAATAACTTATAGGTAACATTTTCCCTATTTTGGGGTTTGAAAGAATCAGATTATTTATTTTTATAATAATTTCCAGTTTAACAAGTGTAGCTGAACCAGACATACGTCCTTTAGAACATAACCTCTGGTCTCACATGAATGACAGCATGTGCTTACCACCAGATGATCAAAGAAGTTCTAAGGCTTGTCCTCCCACCTGTGAAGGTCCATGTGGGATCTGAGCTCAATGTGGCAACAACCTTAGAAGAACCAGATCCCCCTACACAACATTTGAAACTAAAAAAAAACATGAATTGTACGATAAAATGCAAAGAAGGCAGCCCTCCCTAGAAAGAACAAAAATTCGGTCCGCTCAAAGTCTTCGAATGAAGTGTTTTTCAGCTCGTGGGGGATGCGTCTTCCTGTTAGACTGAATAGAAGGTGCAGCAGAATCTCCCTGCAATATTTCTGCATGACTGACAGCAGGATGTGGTTTAAACCTTCAGACGCCTCCAGTGGGTGAAGTTTCCAATAAGCACACGAGAGCACTAAAGTAAAAAATAAATTTGACTCTGAAATGAAGAGAAACAATCTGTAGTTTAAATGGAGAGTCAAAATGTTTCAGAGGGTTCCAGCCAAGAAGCAGGAAGAGGACCTATGCAGGTTCTCTAAGGCAGGCTGTAAGAGAAATTAAAGAAAGTAACTTGGATCAACTCAGAGAAACGCCATGTAAATTATGTATTTAATGGAAAAAATGATTGCAAATCATAGTAAAAACACAAAAATGAAGAGAGAACCAATTTTTTTTGGAGTCCAATCATCTTTTGATCTATTTTCAAATAGACTGTAAAAACAATGGACAGCTCAACCCCTCCCCTCTTGTGTTCCCAAATAGGAAGTACCATTGCTCAACAGTGATTGGTCCGAGTCGTTCTGAGTGATCGTATCTATGGCAACTACTGTCGCCAACATAACAATGGACAGCTCAACCCCTCGTGTTCCTAAATAGGAAATATCTGGTGGTTTCAAGAAGCCAAAATCCCATAGACGTCTATTGAGAAATAGACTGTCACGGTGCCCCCGGCCGGGCCCTCTCCATCAGGTCCACCTGCTGACAACAGCTTCCCCCTTAGTCAGCCTCATCAGGACCCAGGCTCTTAAGGAGAACCAGGACCTGTCCTCGACGCTAGTTCGTTGTACTCCACGGTGCTTCACTGGCCACTTCATGTATTGTCTCGCTCTGGTTCTCGCTTCCTTGACTAACCCCTTGCTTTGTCTACTGCCCAGGATTCTGCCCTCGTCTGGAACTCTAAGGCCGCACTCACCTCTCGCTGCTTCCTGTCTCGGCGGCTCTCTGGCTTCCCTCTGGACCACGGTGTTCGCCCTCAAGAACCTCCAACCATCTCCTACGTATTCTGCCCTGCAAATTCTGTTTTCCAGAATTAAATCTATTTATACTTACCATTCTGTCTGCCGAGTATCCTTCCGGGTTCCAGCATCTGGGTCTGCCACAGCCTGCTAGCCATGACGTAGACAGTTATTACTCAGTCATTCTATTGGTCAGAACGACCATTCTTGCTCTGATACCTTTTTCTCAACATCTTTTTTCTAATCCTCAAAGATATATTTTTTAAGTTATTCAAGTTAATATCTGACCAATTCGGTCTGTGTTTCCAATAAACAATAAATAAAAATTTATGGAAATTCTAGAAATGTCGAAAAAACAATGTTGCTGTTTTCATTAAATCATAATTATTTGAATAAACATAAACCAACTTCAGCAATATGTCATTCAAAAACGTGGATGGAACAATACTTTGATTTACAGCAGATACTTTCAAATTTCTGTCTGTGTGTTTCTCTTAACAATCCATGAAAGACATGGAGGATGTTTAGAGATCAAATTTATTTATTTTAAATAGTTTACAAAAGCTTTGGTATTCACGTTTATTAGTTCATTCAGTCTCTCCCGGTATTAGCTCCACTCCCTCTGTAAAAACAGCTTTGTGACGCTACACAGTTCACAATAGTTCAGGAGAAAATATGGGGAAAATGGGGGAAAATAAAATCAAGAATTAAACTAGAGGATCTTTATAATAATTTCTTTGCCATTTAACCAATTGCATTTCAGCTGTGCATGGTTGCCAGGTAGGGTCAGTGCTAAAGACCCTTTCACTATTAGTTCTGCAGGCTCTCTAATGCAACATCAATGTCAGACATTCATTTCCTTCAACCAATCCGATTTTGAGTTGGTGTCAGCAGGGCCTTCTAGCAGGCTTAGACAACATCACAGTATTCAGACCTTCTGATTGGACAGAAGTTTCAGGAAGTCACATGCAGCCTTGTCCAGTTGACACACAGCCACGGAGCACTTTGTGATCTGTCTCAGTTCAAAACAGTCTGACTGTAATGTATCCATGAATGATTCAGCAGGAACATCTCCCATTGATGTCTTTGACTTCCTTCATTAGAAAAAATCTGAGTGAATCATGAAGCAGCCGTACAGATTTGTGTGTTTGGCGCTGACCGTCCCCGTGTCCACTGTGTTTGTGGAGCGGACATTTTTGGCTCTAAAGTGAATTTAAACCCACGCAGAAACACAACTGGACAGACTGGGGTCTCAGTACTGGCCTTGATGGAATAGAAAAGGAGTTCTTGGCAGAACTGAAGACCATAATCTACATGATGGAACGCGATAATCTATAATAATGGTACTGTTTGTGAGGAAAGAGAGGAAGATGGATTTTGTTTTAATAATTAATAATCTGATTTTTTGATGAGTGAAATGGTAAATTTAATAAATAGTATTCCAAATGTATGTGATTATTTTCAGTGTTTTTTTGCTGGATGTAGTTGCATAATGACATTTGTTTACTGTTTTGTTTATTCAGTTTATTTAGAGGCATTTATTATGGCTACAGGAATTTTCAACATGCAATGCAAAGCTGGTTTCTGCATCGTAAAATGGTTCATGAGGGGTTGAGTGATTCAGACGTAGCACAACTGAAGGCCCAGGTGTGTGATGCACGGTCCGCCACTGGAATAAAGAAATACGCAGAAATGCAGTTCGGTGGAATTAAGTTAATTTTCATGACAAAGAAGGACTATGCAATTCCCCTGAATACTCTTCATAACATTCTGCACTATATGCAAATTGCTAATATAAAAACATAATCAGCAGCTTTTCCAATTTCCAATATTTATGTCATTCTCAAAACTTTGGCCACAACTATACCCATGGATCTACTGACGCTCATTCTAAATAGGAGAGAACACTGCAGCCTCACGCACAGGTCTTAACAGCTGGTCTGGCAGAAAAGCCTGGCGGCTAAGCTAGGTCATGCACACATGCCTATAATAAGTGTAGTGGCATACCTGCTGCTCTATTTTGGAAACATTTCCACCACTTGTGGGTATGAAACTATCTGCAGGTGCTGAATGTGTAGATCAGCTGCTTAGCGAATAATCTAATGGCAGCATTCAGAACTTACCAGTCTTTATGCAACTTCAATGGGTGGACATAGTTGTTGAGTCCTAGTCGAGTATCTTCAAACCGCATGTTTTTTTGTAAACTGCAAACTGTCTTTTGTAAAGAAAAAAAACTCACAACTATTATACCAGAACTAATAACGCTAGCCAATAGAAACTGGCGCTTTGATTGACAGATCAATTTGATTGGTTGGATGGTGTCGGATCAAACCAACTTAAATTGCTTGGATGTTGTGCTGACAGAGAACACAGATGCAAACAAACAGAAACAGAGAAATGTCAAGACACTTTTTAATCTTTGGGCCTTTCTGGGTCAGAAGGCTTAAGTTCGAGTCAAGTCACAAGTCACTGCTGTTAAAGTCCGAGTAAAGTCTTAAGTAATTAAATTCATGGGTCAAGCCTGACTCAAGTGTAAGTCATGTGACTCAAGTCCACACCTTCGGGGGTTACGATTCATTTTAACAATAATTTGATTTATATCAGAATTTGTGGTTACTGATTCAAGTTATAGTCAATTTTGGTTCATTTCTAAAAATCCAATTGGATCCAGTTCACTGACCTAAAATGGATCCAGGTCATCTTTATCCCAAACTTCCAGCAGTGACACTCAGAGAGAAATTCATGGAACTGAACAGTGAAGTTTTCCATATTCCTTGGATTTCTTCAAGATCATCAAGTGTAAATGAAATCTGTGTCCAAACAAACAAGTAAACTAGAAGGAATGATACGTCTGTGAGGGGCCATACAAGACTTATTTCATTCTTAACCACTCAAAGACCAATATTCTCACTTTTATTATGGAAACAGAAGATACTTAACCAAAGGTTCAATGTTTCTAAAATAATGACATCATCTTCTCTAGAGCTCTTTTTAAGTGTGGTTTACTTGTTCATTCACGTTAAGGTCATTTAGCCTCTCAGATAATCAACGCAGGACAAATTATCTGCCTTTCATTTTCACTAAACGGCCTTCTGTTTCAAGTAAACTCTTCCTTACACGTCCATATATGCTTCTCTTACATACATATACAGCAAACCTCTTTTACATATAACTGAAAGTGTATGTACAGTATATAAGCGAGTATATTGATATGTATGTGAGTAGTTCGTAGTGAAATACACAATACCAATAGCATTGTCTCACCCATCCAGATGATCAGAATCAGGTGTCCTAGTCACTTGGCCTGGCCACAGGTGTATCAAATCATCACTCAGGCATACAGACTGTTTTCACAAATGTTTGTGCTCTCAGGAGTTCAGTGAATTCCAGCGTGGAACTGTCATAGGACACCACCTGTACAACAGATCCAGTGGTGAAATGTCCTCTCTCCTAAATCTTCCACCGTCAACTGTCAGTTCTATCAGAAAAAAATGGAAGAGTTTGGGAACAACAGCAACTCAGCCACCAAGTGGTAGACCACATAAACTGATGGAGAGGGGTCAGGATGCTGAAGCATAAAGAGGTCGAGGACTTTCTGCAGTCAATTGCTACAGAACTCCAAACAGACCTTCAGATTAGTCCAAGTCCAGCATGCAGAGAGCTTCATGGAACGGTTTCTATGGCCGAGCAGCTGCATCCAAACACACATCACCAAGTGCAATGCAAAGCGTTGATGCAGTGGTGGAAAGCACACTGCTGTGTTTTCCACCACTGCATCTGAGGCCACTGCTCTAGTCTAGTCCAGTGGCGTCCTATTTTTAGAGTCTTTGGCATGACTTGGCCTGGGCGGACACTCTTCCACAAGGCCACTGAGCTGGTGGACAAAGCACAGCCCAGGTGCCATAAAGTAATTAATCTGTCCCACCAAACTAGAATAAATTATAATAACAATCCTTCATAGTTGTAGGATTAAAGGTTGTCATCTGGACTTAGTTTTTTAAAGTTGAAGACGTTTCACCTCTCTCTTTCACCTCAATGTAGCCTAAGTTGACAATACCATCCAGTTTCAGGTCTGACTCCTCCCCCATGAACACATATCAACCAGCTCTTTTACCAGCTAATTCTTTTTCCAGAGCAAACCTCCACCTCTCTAGATGATCCTCCACCTGCTTCCTGCTCTCATTATAGATCACTATGTCATCTGCAAACATCATGATCTACAGAGCTTCCTGTCTAACCTCATTTGTCAGCCTGTCCATCAGCACATCTCCTCTCTGTGGTTTAGTTTTCCTTTATACTTAAAATATCTTTATCTTAAAATGTTGTTTTGGGCACTTAAACGTTTGTAAACTATAAGATCAGTAGTTTTTTTTTAAATCAAGGGCTATAAAAATGCTAAATTTTTGTGTGCAAGTTATATAGTTTACTTTAAATAATGAAATTATTACATGTAATCAGTTCATTCATGAGTGTTTTGTGTTTCATTCTTGGATATGAGAGAACACAGAATAAAAGCTCAAAAAGATAAAACAAGTGTTTGAGTTGAAGCTCCAAAGAAATCCAGCCTCATTCACATAAAGATAACCCAACAACAGAAAAATAGGCCTGGTGGTTTTAATCCAAACAAAAAAATGCAAATCTGCTCTTCATTTGGTTTTGAAATTGTCTGCTCTGCTTAGCAGGTGTAAAGCTCACCTGAGTTATAGTTCTGACCAAAGAGCAAACATGGATCCTCTGGAATTTGTGGATCTTAGTTGATCAAAGGTGCGATTCACTTCCCTTCAGACAGATGGCTCAGGGAGATGAAGAGCATGTGTATCACAAATACGTTGAAAAAAAAGAACTAAAGTAAAACATAACAGCAAAAATCTTGAGACTTGAAACATGAAGTTGGGAGATGTCTCCCGGTGAGGATGTGCAGAAAGCGTCATAGCCAGAGAACCAAGGAGCAGCTGGTTGCTTTCATTCTGGTTTTCCTGTTGTGGTGAGGATATACCAGCCTCCCACTGATCAGCTGTTAGAACTGCCTGATTCTTCTAGCTTTGATCTAATTCAGTCTTTGGTTACCTTCCAAGAGAACTGAAATCCAAACCAAGCTGAAGAATTGTTTTGGATGTCCAATCACATTGAGGCCACAGACTTTACCAGTGTAAAAGCGCTGTTAATCCAGTTCAGGGGGAACGTGTGATTCATGTTTTCCACTAATCCATATTCCACTGGTTCCAGCAGCATTAGAGAGCAGACAGCAGAGTTCTGCTCTTCATGGTAGCTGGACGTCAAAGCTGGATCTAGAAGATGCTTCACTGTTGATCTGAGTAGCTTCTTCAGTTCTCACTGGTGATGGCAGGTTCCCTTTCTATGTTTGCTGACTAATGAGTACTTTTGCGTCAGGAAGTCTGAGTCCTCCTCACCGAAGTCTCATTGTGTTCTGCGGTTCTCGCAGCTGTATGTTCTGCAGCGGAGTCACATACAGAAGCAGTTTCTCCTCCTTTGTTTGCGGGATGAATGTCCACCAGGCGTAGACGAATCCTGCAGGGGGAGGCAGCTCTCTGACAGCAGAACTACAGCCAGCTCTTTGTATGGCAGCAGCTACACCCCCCACACTCCCTGAAATGCCCTTTATCTACATGGAGGGCCGTTGATCTAACTTTCTCTGCCTCCACAGAAAGGCAGCAATATATACATGGCTTCCTGCAGACGTGACACAACTGTGTGATGTTCACACCTGTGCAGGCTAGGGTGAGAGGCTACTGTTGCAAAAACTGTGCTGGTTTTCTTGTGGGGGGGCTGGGGTTCAAGGACTTCCTGTTAGTTGATGCAAACAATCAAACTTCAGAAAATCACTGACAGCAGAAAAGAAAGGTTGAGCAAAACTTTTATTTGTGCCTTTTTGTCTTTTCACTTTACTGTCTCAGTGATACATTTCAAGTTCCAAAATCTTTGCTGATTCACTAAACATGATGAATTTTAATTCTCAAGTGGGCTTGAAGAATGCTTAAAGTTTGAATTAAGATCACTGAAATTTAACAATGAGAATATTTTGTGTAACAAATTATTTGTTAGTTTAAAATGTTTGTTCCTTCCACATGTGTAACAGCAAATAATTAATTACAAAAAAAGGCATCTGGTAAATGGATAAAGTCTGTGATCAGTCTGGTCAGTGGAGTATTTCTAGTTTTCTATGAGGGGAAAAAGGGAATCAGTGTTCATAACAAACGGCATTAGGAAAGATTTCCACATCCAATGGCTGAACACTTTGATAAACTTTTTTTGAAGATCTAAATATTCACTTCCGAGCACTTGACTTAAAGTTTGAATTATTTATAGTTTATCAAAAGTTGTTGGAAGGCTCGTCTACATTAGATGATGCAGTTTAGTTTAGTTGTTTCTCTCTGCTGTTTTTGGTCATGTTTGGTTCTTAGTTTGCCCCCCATCAGCATCATGTTGGTAATCACCCCCTGTTTTCATTTCTGTTAATTGTTCTCACTTCCTGTTGGTTGACTCAAAAGATCGAACTTCAGAAAATCACTGACAGCAGAGAAAAGCATGAGACAACAGAGAACGGTTCCCTCGGGATCAGCAAAACCTTTAATTGTGCCTTATGTCATTTCAGTGTGTAAATGTCTCAGTGAATAACGCAACATTCAGTGGTGTCGAAGGGGATCTTGGAGGTTTGGCGGTTCTCCACTGAGGCAATCGGTGGTTGCCCTAGCTGGTCGGCTGCCTCGGTCCCATGGGTGCCTAATCAGAGCTCTCCCAGGGGCAACACTTGGAGGCGGGGGCCTGGGCTTGCTCCTGGGACTGCCTCTTTCTTGGGACCCCTGCGCTTGGGAGGCTAGAATGCTGGGGGGGCGGTGTGCTTGGACATCAGCTGCTTGCTGGCAGTGATGAGCTAAGATAAGCTAATTCTTCTCTATGAGTTCTGGTACATCACCTGTCCGTCCTGGGGGAGGATCCCTCCTCCATGTGGACACCCCTGAGGTTTCTTCTATTTTTCCGGAAACCGTTTTTTTAGGAGTTTTTCCTTACCGCGAAGGGGGGTCTAAGGGCAGGGATGCCAGTTTAGTTTAGTCGGTTTAGTTAGTTCAGTTTAGTATTTTCCTATTGAATTCTATGACTTCATGATCCTTTTGATTTTATGTTTACTTTACAATTACCGGTACGAGGCCCATTGAGACGACTGTTGTTGTGATTTTGGGCTATTTAAATAAAAATGAGTTGAATAATCTGGAGGAAGGAGGAAGATGTTTAAGAAAAAAGAGGTAGTTTGGGATTCAAACTGATAAGCAAGACCTGTGAACCAGCACTCCCATGTCTGCAGTAAGAAGTTTATACGAGTGTTTTGTTAACTACTGACCTTGCATCTCTTAGATTCATTATTCTTTTTTGTAACCAAGGCAACCAATTCTAAATAAAATCGGAGGTTGGACAGGCATCCCCAGAGCTGTTGGACTGTTGACTGTTTGGGCTCTTGTGTCTGTTTTTTTAATACTGTCTTGTGTTTTCAGAAACAACATTAACAGTATTAAAAGGAAATTATATTCAACACCAACAAAAATGTATATATGCATTCATAAAATGAATAATCTGTTGGTTTTACATCAAGATCACAAAAAGCACAGATTTCCTTCCTTATTCTGTGTTTTGAGCACAGCTTTATGTCAGAACTGAACACTGAATAAATGACACACAAACACAAAGTAAATGGTAAATACTTATACAGCCCTGTACTGCCCTCTTAAAGGCCCAAAGTGCTGTACAGTCTCAGTCCCATTCACCCATGAACACACAATGATGGCGGCTCCACTGCCTAACACTGGTGTCAACCTGTAACCACCAGGAGCAACATGTGGTTCAGTGTCTTGCCCAAGGACACTTGGACGGGCAGAGCGGAAACCCAACCTGCGATTTTCCGATGCACCATAACCGTCCTACATTGCCTATCGAATGGAAAGTGAGGACATGTAATAAATAAACGTCAAGGACGTGTAAAAAAATTATTAAAGCATTACTTTATTGGCCACTGCTGAGTAAACTAAAGCAACAATCAACCCACTTGTAGAAAATCCAGCTGGTGTTTAATTCTGTGCTTAGTACCAAACTCCCTGAACGATCTGCTGTGTTGAATTGATGCGCCGTGCTCAGACGTCTGACAAAAAGCAACAACAAAAACAGACTCCTTGACTACTGTTGAAACCGCAAAGACAAAAGCGGCAGATCAGAACCCCTGTAATACAAGAATCTGGGTACAAAAGAAAATAATGTGATCATGTTTTCAGTCACTCCAGGTTCATGTTAGTAAGTTTTCATTTCTGTTAATTGTCCTCAGCCTATTTAAATGTCTGGTTATGGAGGGACGCCACTCTTCCCTGCAGCCATGCTCTGCTGCGCTTTGCCTTTAGCAACAAGTTAAAGTATGTTTTTGTGATTCATTGATTTCTGGGGTAAACTTTATAAAACGCTGACATCTGCTTCCTCGTCCCCTTTGACCCATGTGCTATCCTATGGGGTCCCGGTGACCCCACCCTTCCATTGAGGTGTTCTCCCTACCATGACAAAGGTGGATAAAGGTGGAAAGATTTCATGTAATCCATGGACACCAGTGAATATCACAAATCATTGAAGAAAAAAGGTTCAGAGCACTGTCTAGTGGGTCTAGATGACCCAACTCCCAATGTTAAAGTGCCTAGGATAGCACAAGGTTTATACGTTTCAATTATTATCCATTCTGTGAACAGTTTTTGAGTGTTTTGAAAGAAGTCAATATTAATACTAATTGTAAATTCATCCAAAGACCCATATCCAATAGTTACCCAAGTCTCTCTTATTTTGATTTTCTCGTACAGGAAGATGCTTAGTGTAACCTTTGTGAGTTTCAGTTCATGTGAGTTCAAATGAATTTACTCACAGTTCAAGATAAAAAAAAACTGGCCAACAATTCATTACCTAGAGCCGTTTCCCCCGCAATAACAGAATTTGACAGCTGTGGTGAACTGTGAGCAGAGGAAACCAGATGACAGAAGATGCAGAGTATGCTTGAAGTCTGACTTCAGTTCAAGTTTCAGCAGCAGGTTCTACTTCTGAGTTTTCTCTGGACCAGCTGGACCACCATGGCTCTCAGAGCTCAGAGCTGGTGCTCTCAGCATGAACCAACAACAACTATGTGAACCACATCCTTCAGACTTTGCTGAAAGCTTGAAGTTTGCTGCAGACTGAGTTTAGTAAAACTGAGACTTTCCCCCAGCCTGTCCCATGATGCAAAAGCTGGAAGTCTTACCGAACCAGTTCAGATCTGACAGTTTCTGATGAAAGGTCTGCAATGATTCAACACAAAACTAATGGGATGATGCGTTCAAGGCTCCGAGGTCGAACCCCCAGCCGATCCTTCCTGTAGCGCGGCAGCAGAGTCCTCCAGAGGCGCAGACGCACTGCCAGGCTCCTCTGGACGCATCTGACTCCGCTGAACATCACGGGAACCAGCTCAAAGGCGCATGCGTTAAAACCCCGGAGCGCAGCAGCAGCACGTGCAACAAGCGGCGGGCGTGACGGCGGCAGAGGACGGAGACACTTACCGGTGGGCGCGGCTCTGGGTCCCACGCGCCGAGAAGATGCTGCTGCGCGGAACTAAGAGGCGCGCGGCGCTCTGCGTGACGGTGTGACGAGACCCGCATAATGAGGCTGCTGCTGCCTTCAGGAGCTCCAGGATTTCTGAACTCCTATTCAAACTTGAAGTGAAGTCAGTAGAGAATCACTAAGGCAGTGTTTTATAACTTTTGTTCAGCCAAGGCACCGTTTTTACGCTGATAAACTACTGGAGCACACCACAGACTAAAATCACACATAATAACACTCTAGGGCCGAACCGAGTGTGTACAAAAATTATACTTTCTAAATGTCGAATAACAATTAGTGTGAAACTTTGGCCTGCTTTGTACAGCACTCATCAGCTATACTATACTATACTATACTATACAGCTATACTGTGAGTAATCAGACCTCTCATTTGTTAGAAATACTTTCCAGTTCCCTGTGCGTCATACGGATGAGCCAGTACCTCACTGCTCAACAAACATCATATCAGATCTTCCATCCACCCATCTTCTTAATCCACGGTATCCCTTGTATCCGCACTGTATCTCAATCCACTGTATCCCTGGGGTCACAAGGTTGCAGGAGGAAGTCCTGGCTGCTGTTGGGAAAGGGGGCGGCACACCCTGTCTGTCGCAGGGCACACAGGCACTCCCACACACAGGGACACCTTGGAGTAACCTATAACCCATTGAACCTATAAAGCAGGGGTTTGGACTGTAGGAGGACGCCAGGGTACTTGGAGAAAACCCATCCACGCACATGGAGAACATGCAAACTCCACACAGGAAGAACCCAGATAGGATTTGAACCAGGGCCTTCCCACCGTCTCATGTACCAGATTCATCTAACTGCAATGCAAATTTTTGACTATTGTGAAACTTCTCCAAAACAAGAGTTGATGTTTGCAGACATGACATGAACCTGTCATAAAACTGGAGCTATCTGAGAGAGAACTAAGCTGTCAGGGCCGAGCATCTCCTTTGCAACTTCTTTACAGGCAGCATTAATGTTTCATTTAGCGATGACAGCTCTCATTTATTTTTGTCTGGTTCTCCATCAGTGTAAATTACAGCCTGTTAGGATCAATCAGTCATCTGCTGCCTCCCACCGGCATATAAGGGTATTACGCTATGGGGCGGTAAACTCAATCAACCAATCAATCAATCAATCAATCAATCAATCAATCAATCAATCAATCAATCAATCAATCAATCAATCAATCAATCAATCAATCAATCAATCAACCAATCAATCAATCAATCAATCAATCAATCAATCAATCAATCAATCTCGCTACATGGAAATAACCATTCTCAATTCTCAGTCTGCCTGACACCCCTGGTGGAGCATGGAGTACTCATGGAACATCTGTAATTTAATTTAAACCGTTTTTGCTTTAGTTCTGTGCATCTCTGGATTCATTTACCAGCATCCTGACACCACTCCATGCCAGAAGCCAAAGTTATTGTTCTCCAAAGCAGAAGTTGTACTTCTTTGTTTTGTGTTTTGTTTAGCAGGAGAGTGAGAACGTTGTAATAGGTCTCTACACAACAAGAGTTCTGTTTTCACAGATGACCTCAATGAAGACAGAAAATCAAAGAGATTCTACCTGAATGCTATCATTAGCTTAGCTGAAGGATAGACAGTTTTAACCACAAACTTCTCTACTTTGAATTGTTTTTCTTATATACTTTATGAAACATATTGACAAATAGCAATGTTTACAGTTTTTTCTCACAACAGAATTAAACAACAGTTAGTGTGACCTCCACAAATATGTGGTCGTTTTGGGTGCAACCGAGTGTCAGTTGGATTTTCACCTCATTCAGTAATTTATGCCTTTGGAGAACTGAATAAGTAGAAATCTCTGCAAAATCATTTAGACTGGCTATGATCATTCCACGTGTGTTTTTATCATGTCTGTCTAAATGAACTATTCTTTCAGACTGAATTTTTATTGTTCATACAACTATTCCTCTTCCTTTCGTTTCTTACATCATTGCTAAAAAATTTGTTGAACATGTCAAACATTTTGTGAAATCAGATTAAAATATTTTGCCTCTATGAAAATGTTCATAAATAACTTTTCTCAGGTGAACCTCAATAGACTAATTAGTTGTAGACTTTCAATATACTACAACCATGGCTCAGAGTTGGTGTGGCATAGTGTGCTGTAGTAATCACAAAGGGGTGTATTGTATTATTGTATTATAAAAATTCATTTTGTTTATACTTGTTTTTATCTGTACAACAAAAAAGATTGACAACCTAGAAGGGGTGGACGAGCTCATTCAGTGTCCTGATCTAAATGAATTCTAGTTTAGAAAATGCCATACATGACTTATAATGCTGTCGTCACTTTACATGACATTGGAAACACTTCCAAAGAAACCTGTCCCAATCAAAACATGTTCAATGCTTTTCAGTTGATTGTTCAAAGAGGCAGGAGTCAACAAGCTTTAAACTATGCAGGGGGGGGGTTGTTTTGCAATCTTTGCAGGTAATAATTTTGCACCATCCAAGGCCATAAGAAGGTTGTAATTTTTTATTAACCCATAAATTGTGAGCATTCAGGGAACACCCTGGTGCAAGCTTGTGTTTAACCCTTGTTCTATCTTAGGCACTTTAACATTGGGAGTTGGGTCATCTAGACCCACTAGACAGTGCTCTGAACCTTTTTTCTTCAATGATTTGTGATCTTCACTGGTGTCCATGGATTACATGAAATCTTTCCACCATTATCCACCTTTGTCATGGTAGGGAGAACATGTCAATGGAAGGGGGGTCATCTAAGATAGCACACGGGTTAAACTAATCACGTTGACTGCTCATACTTTTTGGTGACGGAATTTGAAATGATCTGCTGTTAAGGATCATTTCGTATTTTTAGCTGGTTCATTATGATGCGGGTGTCAACATTTTATGAAGTCTTTTTTTCCAGGTTTTTGGTATACTTTAACTTCTGTTATTTTAGCCCTAAGCAAATAGATTCAATGATTTCTTGGTAAAACATTTCAACTTGTATTATCTTGTTATATTCCCAAATCATTTAATAACTCCTAACTACAATTATTCATTTTTTCTTGGTAAGACCTCCATCTGATTTAACATTTTTCTCCATGTTGGGCTGTTAAAGCCTGCAAGGTGTTCTTGGCTGGAATATGCTTGTTTAAGTGAAAATATTTCTTTGTTCTTTTTTTAATAAACATTTCCTTCATTCATCTTCTGCCGTTTTAACCCTTTTGGGGTCACGGGGCTGCTGGAGCCTATCCTGGCCACTTGTGGGTGAAGGCAGGGGACACCAGTCTGTCACAGGGCCACAATCACACACCCATACACTCACACTCACACCTAGGGACAATTTAGAGTAACCAATTACTAGAAGCATGTTTTTGGATGGTGGGAGGAAGCTGGAGACCCCGGAGAGAACCCACACATGCACGGGGAGAACATGCTAACTCCCCACAGAAGGGCCCCCCCATTGATATTCGGGTTCAGGTCCCCCAGCCAGGACTTGAACCGGGGGCTTCTCGCAGTAAGATAAGAGCACTAACCGCTGCACCACCGTGCAGCCTGTTTTATAAACATGTTGAAGATTTACTTTACATAAAAAAGAACTCTTTCTAGTCTTCTATATTCATGCTGTCATATTTCTACTTTGCTGACAGTTTTGATCATCAAAAGAGTTTTGATCTAACCCCATTTTCTCTAGGTTGCATTTTCAGATTCAATCGAATCTGCCTTCAGAATCCACCAGCCTTTGCAGCGGCAGAAGCAGACAGCTGCAGTAGGCAATCAGACTGACAGTGAACTGGACACGTTAGCCTCCTATAGTTAGAATGATAGCAGAGGAATACTTCTAGCATTGATCAGACTGTGGCACAGCATTTTGCTCTGTCCCTTCTACCTGTGACAATCTCTGCTTCTGTTCGGCGTCATTTGACATCAACAGACAACAGGCTGCAGATGGAGGTGAAGCACAGAAAAACTGTACCGCAGTGACATTCATCGTAACTCAGGGAAGAAATGCAGTTTAGAAAAATAAAGACCTGTGCGGATGAGTGCAACATTTGACCTTTATTTTGAATATTAAAATGACTCCACTCACTGGAATGCAAGCAGTCTGTGGGACACGTTATGGGAGTTCATCTTTGAATGTGTGTCATGGTGTGAGTTTCTCAGCATTTTTGTCAGTCTGGTTTGTTCAGTTTTTTGTGAAACGTTGTTCTTGCAAAGATAGGTGTGCATATGAGAAGATTTAACATCAGTACATGAAGCAAAACAAGACTTCACTTCACCTGAGGAGAAGGTAGTTGATCAGAAATGTGTTCTACATGTTCCAGTCAGGTTAACAGCTAGAACTGCTGGCTCCCAGCAGGCCTTTGGCAAGCCAACAAGATCCTTCACAACAAGGTTTGAAATCCATTTCTTCATGAATCATGATGCTAGAAGACTCAAACCTTCCCATGTTCTGATCCAGCATATGCAGCAGAGTCTTCATAGTACACAAAAATAAAACCAACAAGCAGCAAACAAATCCTCCTGTAGGTTGTCCTCTGGAGAAAACAATGGTGTCTCAGATGTGAGAGGTTGTCCTGTAGTCTGGAGAGGGCATAAAGTCCATAGAATAACCACAGGTCATCATCTGGAGCCCCTGAACAAACAGGCGATGTCAGCTTCTGTGCGCGTTGAAAGGGCGGGTCACAGGAAGATGTAAGGATACTCTACAGTGACATATACAAAACTCATACAAAAAATAAAAAAAAAGAAAGTAAAAACACTTTCTTGTTATTGATCCAGTTTCTGTAGAATGGCTCATCTGCAAAGATTTATGAAAAACAAGTCTAACAGACACTTCCACTGGAAGAAGAGACTTCTCTGTCTTTGACAAAAATAAGCAAAAAAAGTCAAGAATACTGAAAAGAAGCAGCGCCACCCGGTGGCTGCATTCTACTCTGTCCTGGTGCTTTCTTCAGCCGTCTTTGGCAAAGGCAAGTCAAACAGGACTGTTTTCACAGCATCGTCGCCATCACTGTAAAGACAGAAAAAAAAGAAAAATTACATTGAAATCCTGGAAAAGTGCTAAAAAAACAGTTGAACAAACCGAACAAATGACTGAAAAAGCACCGGCCTCCAGAGAAGAACTCCTTTTGTGAGCACTTTGACAGATTAGAAGGAAGTCTGAGTCCTGAGAAGTTACATTAAAAGATAAAAGAGTTTGGATCTAAAGTCAGTCACAGCTCTCAATGACAAAGTCTGATCAGTGTGGCCTAATCAGTTACTGAAATGACAGGAACCTCATGGAAATCAAGACCAGGGGGTTGTTATCTCAACCCTCACTTTATGGTATAACCCTGCCTTCATCCTTGTTGAATGGTTTGATCCAAAAGTGTTTCTGGCTCCCCCCTGAGAAACCACAGCTGCTCTGACCCTCAAAGACGGGTCGGTGACAGCATCAGTCGGGTCTTGCTGATGCTGTCAGACGGGAATCTCACCTGGCGATCACCCCCTCCACATCTTCAATCGTGTCAGGGAGGGGCTTGTTGGCTGTCTCGGGCAGCAGCAGGGTGAGGCCGGCGCCCAGCAGCGGGCAGAGGCCGCTAAGAACCATGGGTGCATGAGGGCTAATGTTCCTTAGAAGATACATCATGGGGGCCAAGACCCCCCCCGTCCGTGCACACATGGATCCTATCCCAATCCCGTTCTGTCTGCAAGTTCAAAGAAGACACAAGTTTTAAGATCTGCTTCAAGTCAAAGATTTTTTTTACAAAACTAGAATAGAAAATGATTTAATCCTAGAATGGTTTTAGGGGAATAAATACAAACCTCCCTATAGAAAAAAAAAACGACATCTAAGCAGAGTATTGATGCACATAAATCTGGGAGGAGGCAATAAAGTCCATCCTCTTCTCTGTTAGCACTGGCAGGAGGCATTTTCCTTTGAACTGAATAATGTATTCAGTAGATGGTAAAGGGTTACGGATGGCAGCTATGGGGTGGCAGTATACTGTTTCCACTCAGCAAAGCCAGTCCTTAAGCTTGTGTTAAAAGAAACATTGATTGTGTTTTGGGATCATGGGGTGTTACTGTTAACAGGGGGGGTTGGTAAAGGGTGGGTTGGACTATTATTTGAATGTCTGTGCTTTTGTTTTTTATTGTAAAGCACTTTGAGAAGTGAAAAGCACAAGAAGAACATTTTATAAATAAAGTTTGATAGGCTTTGATTTCAAATGGATTTTTTTGTTCTTTTTGTAAAGATAGTCACTATTGATTGATGTTCAGAAAAGTATTGGCCTTAATGCCATTACAGTTCTTGTGTGCAGAGGCTTACAGGTGTCCGGATCACTGATTGATGATCAGCTGCTGTGTTCATCGGTTTCAGTGGTAGTTCCTTTATCTACAGGGCTTCCTTAAATCCAAGCACCTGAGTCTCACCTGATCACTGTTGGAAAGACCTCCGCTGAGTAGACGTAAATGATGGACAGAGAAGCCGTGATCCCAAACTTTCCAATCATGGCAAGGACTGTTTTCACTATGAAGAGTCCTGGGGGAATATGAAAGACGATGAGAAACGGAGGAAGAGCCCACAGAAACCCAAGAGGAAGACTGGTGCACACTGACTGCTGGGGATGAAGATGGTGAGCAGGCACGCAGAGCCACCCACTGCCAGGAACGCCAGCTGCGAGATTTTGCGAGAGCGGTTGAGAGTGAACAGGGTGATGGTGCGAGCGGGCATCTCCACCAGACCGAAGATCATCTGCGTCAAGTAGATGTTCATTCCAAAGTCAGAGATGTTGAGGGACAGGCCGTAGTAGACGAGGACGTTGACAAACCTGAAAGACAGAAAAGGCAGCCTTTCAGGACTCCTGCTCAACATGGAGACATCAGATGTGCCTGTTTAAGGGAAAAAGACATAAAAATCTCGTTCCTGCAAGACTTCCTTCTGACTGAAACTGAAGACACTTGTCATGTTCATCTACAAACCACTAAGTGGTGCTGAAACCCCAACAATGCAGCTATTGGGGTGATGATGACAAGGGCTTAACTGCTCAAACAGTTTGTTAGCCTCATCTGTTCATTTATTGTTTAGTTTGTTTGTGATCTAAAGCAGAATATTTCACATATTCTGTCAGCTGCAATCAAGAATTCGCAAACTACACAACCGAGGAAAGTTTAGAAAGTTGTCAGTCCTCTGGGTCACATTTTCACACGATGTCTGTTCCTCTTTCAAGTCTGCCTGTCCTGAGGAACGTCTACAGTTTATTGGTGAAATGTGAAGGTTAGGGTTGGCTTCAAGGGTCTTTGTCTCATGCTGATGATCACTGTCCAAGTTCTGATCTCTGCTGGATGAACTCCATCAGAACCTCCTGGTCCCCTTGGCTCTCTGGTTGTTCTGGATTGCCCGGTACCATCACGACATTAACCATGAGGTGAATGGATCAGTAACTCTGATGGGAATGGTTCACTTCAGACAAAAATAAATGAATAGAATGTTCTGCAGAAGTAGGAACAGCAGTGATTTAGAACTACAAACCAAATTCTGAAGCCTAATTTTAGGATTCATCTGGATTCTATTTTAAGTTCACTTTAATGTCCAAACCTTAATGACCCATTTGATGAAAATTGTGTTTTTAACATGTTCTAGTAGCATTTTGTCCATTTTTTTCCTTTTGGGGTCACGGGGCTGCTGGGGCCTATCCTGGACACAGGTCACCAGTCTGTCGCAGTTCTAAGTATTTCTTCATTCAAATTGTTGTAAATCAGAAGCAGATGAAAAAATGCAGCTTGAAGAAGAGCTTATATGTAATGCAGAAAATACCCTGGGGGAGCCAAAGTCTTCCTGCTCCGCTCTATTCTGATCATCCACCTGCAGACAAATAGATCCACGAACGTCTTTGTTTTCTGGGCTGGTCTCTGGATCTAAACTGTTCGGCTGGATAGATCAGATATTCAGATATTGCTGCCATTTTTGTTCCACCATAGCTCATGTTAGCTTGAATATCAAGATCAATATCTGCTTCCTTACTCTCTGGAAAAAGTTTCAAGTTTCATTCAAGGTTTTATGATAACATCATCATGACCTGCCCCCCCCCCCGCTGACTGCTGATTGACTGAACACACCTGATCCAGGTAAGGAGCAGCAAGAAGCGCAGGCAGGGGGGTAGATCTGGAGAACTAGCATCAGGGCAGCCCTGATCATGACCATCATGAGCCATGCTTTAGAAATGTTGTTAGGAAGACTGATCCAAGTCAGAATAGGAGTGACCCCCCCCCAGGAAGTTTCATCTGTGCAGGAGAACTGAGAGCTTTTCAAACATTCCAGTTGAGCCACTTTTTTCTGCTTGACTCAAGATTGAGGTGAACTTGTTCGAGGCTGCCAGGGCTTTTTCTCTCTTCAAAAGTAGGCCAGCCAAAGACATGCTGCTGTTGGGGTGTCTTACTGAAAGGAGGAGGAGACAGAGAACAAGGTCACAGCCATAAAACTGGCAGCAGGAAATGCTCAGTGCAGCCCAGCGGACCATCCAAGGTCGACAGCTGTTATTGTAACCTCAGCCCCTCCATCTGCACGGTCACTCTGATAAGCAAGGATAAGTGTCGTCTTAACACATATGCAGACATGGAATCACTAAGAAGTTGCCCCAGGGCTTCACCTCACAATAACAGATGAGGCTCTTCAAGGGAAACGTGTCGAGGTCTTGGAAGCTGCAAATCCAGACTTGCAGCAGAAATGAGCGACCGCTTAAATCATCAAAATCATAAAATGTGCAGCTGTCATTGAAATATGGCGCTTGCTTCCTCTAGCAGCCCTGCAGCTCAGAGCGCTGAGGCGTGGCTGGCATTCAGTGAATGGACGGCTTGTTAATGTGATCCTGAGCTAGGTGTGTGTGTGTGGGGGGGGGGGGGGTGAGAGGGGATTCACAGCAGGCTACGAGAAAAAAGGCTAGATCTGCCCCCATCTCAGGTTACAGGAGATAATCCCAGCCAGTGGTTTTTATCACAGGATTAAACATATAGGAGAACATTTTATGACTGAGTTAAGTTTTTCCAGAAAAACTTTCAAAGAATTACCAACTTGAAGAAATTGTTCGTTCCATATTTTTAGTTTTGCTTTAGTTCAAAAGCTCTTTTTTTAATAATCCCAAAGTACAAAATTCCAGTTGCTTAAAAAGCAAAACAACAACAAGCCCACAGCACGATGCCTCCACCTCCATGCTCTACTGCAGGACCCCTTCACCATTCAGCGACATCCAACCAAAGCAGCATTGAGCTTAGGGTTGGACTTCTCAGAGATAAACCCCAACAGCACCAACAAACCGCTCTGATGACGCTTGGCTGCATCACCTGTTTCAACCTGAACTTTAAAAAAGCCTACAGTAAAACTGAAACCAGTTTATTCCTGCTTCAGCGTAAACAGTTCAGAGGATAATATGTCAGTTTTGGGATCATAAAAAGTAAGTGTAACCTCTGACAAATACGCACAGGTAAATGGCCGACAAAGTGTGCATTATCGGAAATTAATGAACGATGAAGGCCAGTAACCCGCTTATACCATGGTCACCAACAAAACAAATAAACATTCAATCATATTTTAGTTCTTTATGCTTGTTATTTTTTTGGTTTAGATAGCTTTTTTCACAAAAAGCAGACTATGTGTCACGTGGTGTGGCGTGTTGTCAGGATACCTTCACGACGCGCCACTCGGCTGCAGCGGCAAAGGAAAGAGATATATATATATGCTGGTCGTCGTGATTAAAAAAGCATCAGTTCAGAGATGAAGTTCTCCTCTTAACGCTTGTTTTTGTCCAGATGATGAAAGTAAAGTTTGTTTTAAAGAGGCCAGCGCAGTGATATAGAACATTTATGCTATTTCTTTTTAGGTGTGTTATCCTGTGGTATATCACTTTTTAATGCACACCCAGCAGCCAATCAGAATGGAGTATTCACCCGGACCATGGTATCATAATAAATACACACCACATATGCTGGAACGGGGCATTTTTTAATTTGTAACATAAAGACATTGTGGAACCTCCTGATTATCTGTTGAAATCTGAAAAATCCCAGCCAGTGTTCTGCTTTACTCACCACAGGTAGAAGACGATCAGGGAGTTTTTCCTCATGGTTGGGGTTCGAACCAGGTCGATGAAGGAGTGTTTTTTCTTCAGCACAGAGTTCTGATCAGCTTTGTATACCTGCTGACATATGAGCAGGCCAGTTAGAGGAAGACTGCAGTTATGTGATAAGGCAAATGCAGAACAGGGCTGTTTGAAATACAAATGACAAGCCGCTATCACAGCATGAATGCAAACTAATAGTGGCCTCCTCTGTCCCTGTGAAGTACGTACACACATGACAGTGGCAACTTGTTTGTCCTGCTTATGAACCAAAAAAATAATGTGACCAAATCATGGACACATCTACAATCTAATAATGCTTTACAGCCATTACTTTAGGTTCCATCAATTTAGATTTTTAGAAAGATATGCAGCAAAACCATTTACTGTATCAACAACTGATCTCCAAACAAGTTCTGCAACTATAATCCAGACAATTCAGAGAGGAAGCATCCCAGCGTTTTTCCTGAGAAGAATCGGTTTCAGCACAGGAGCCTGTAAAGACATAAGAGCATTGTGTGGAGCTGAATGTTTAAAGCTCAGGAGTGGATGTCTTAGGGGGACGGGAACACGGAAGTCTCAGAAAAGCAAACGTGCAGACATCTCAGGACTCAAAGATCCCTTTTTGCTGCTGAAACTCTTGAGTCCATGGTAGGTGTCCAATGATGTGAGCGGATGCAGGACCTGGACACCTAAAGGTCAGTAGGCGAGTCAATCAAGTGGATCTTGGAGCCACAGCTCCTGACAGGACCGACAGATCTGTACAAACTAGAACTGGGGAGTAGAAAAAACAACAGACAACTAATGGGACGCCTGAAGGGACCCCATGTTATGAGCTGTACTCATCAAAGTTAGGTTCTACTGAAGTATCAACCTAAGACCTTTAATGGAAATGCACATGATGAGTCCAAGTATGACCTGGAGTCTGCTGAGACAGCTGTTAGGTGGAAAGCTCTGTGGTGCAAATACTTTCAATTTCCTGAATGTTGGCAGATGGAGACGAAGATGAAGATTGTCTGCACAGGAGCAACAATCTGCAGTCCCAGTGCAGTCGGGCAACACTCAGCTTCCGCTGAGCGTAAAAGCATGAATTCATCCCTCAGCCAACATCTGCAGAACATAAACAGCAACTGCTGCACGGATGAGGACACAAAGTCTGGGCTGCTAGGGCTTCAGAAAACCCAATCAGAGAGGAAACTGCAAACTACACAGTCATAAAGACCACGTTAGCAAAGAAGGAAGAAGCTACCAACATCACATGAACCCAGACCGGCTACAGTTGGGTTTAGCCAGAGACAAGCAGAAAAACTTCCTCCTTAAGAAAAGAAAAGTAGAACTGCATCTGCACGCTCTCCATTGCTCAACATCACAGAAATAACAAAAACAAAGACAGTTTCACTTCTTTTTTCAGTCAGAAGCCTTAATGAATGTGAAATACACACAGAGTTCTCAGCTCCTCCCCCCACACACTGTTTTCTACATTCAGAAAGAATGACCCATCCCAACCTGACAAACAGAAGATTTAGAGCAGCACAGAATCGTGCAGTGATTTACAATCTGTCAAAGCAGCATTCCTACTTTCTGCTGGGTTTGGTGTCTTCTTACTTACACCTGCTTCAGGACTAGAATGACGTTTGTGAATATTGCTGGTGATGAAGAAAAACACCAAGAGGATGAGCCACAGATGTTTACCTGACACATCTCTATGTCTTTACTGATGGGCTTCCCATTCATCTGCGCCGCTTTTTCAATCACTTCCAGAGCTTCTTCCACTCTGTTGTTTGCCATTAGCCAGCGAGCCGACTTTGGTAAAACCCTGGAAGCCAGAGGACACATTGTTAAGATGACAACCTTCGAAAAAGAACATGATCCAGGGTTTTGGAGGATGGACATGTGTTCATTTCATCCTGCAAGAGTGGGAACATTCTGCTAAATCCAATGCTTTCAGAACCAAAGACTTTAACAGAATGTGTCTTTGAAGATCATAAATAACCTGCCACAGTAGTAAACCTGTTGGTTGGAATGCTCTCCTGCATTGAGACGCCAAAAGCATGGCAGGAACTCTGTTTTCCAGTTCAGCATTTTGGCTACTTTGTGCTGATTTCTTTTTTAAATTACTGTTATCCAGGAGGACACTGCTTTGTGGTTCTGCGGTCTCAGGTGGACCAAGTCGCCGTTGCTTACCAGATGTAAATGATGAAGAGGAACCCAGGTGCTGAAATGGCTAACTGCAGCTTTCGCCAGTCTCTGATGAGGTACGCTAAACCAGCCAGTAGGATGTATCCAAAGCCGAAGAAGTAGTCTGTGATTATACCAGCCAGCATTCGCTGCTTTAAGCCCGTCCACTCGGTGCCTGGATGACAGGAAAATACAGAAATGTTTGCTCTGACACAGCTGAGAACATGTCTGCTATTAACAGCATGCTCCTATAACAACATTCTGGTGAAACCTAACATTCTTGGCTGGAATGGCTATTAATTGATAGTTACTTGTGTGTTGCAGGTGTGTTTTAGTCTCCATTTAACAGGTACAGTTGGTTGGAATGACTGAATAACAAAACCTAATTGTTCGATGACTTCCACAGAAAGTGGAGTGATACGGTTAGAATCAAAATACTTTATCTAACGCAGGGGGAAATGGCATAAAACGCAAATTGCGTAGAAAGCACAGAAAAACTGTTCCACAGCACCTGTAAGCTCGGTGGTGGAGGGCTAATGATGTGGGCTTGTTTTTCGCACTTTGCAGTAGTTGAACTGATCAGAAGCTTTTCTGCATTCCCAAGCTTTCTAGGGTCAAAACATCAGATCAAACCTCAATCAGCTGCAGAAACGCAGTAAGGAAAAGTGGAGCTAAATTTCCCCACAGCCATGAGGGAGACCGTGAAGCAAACATCACCAGTTCTGATAGTGGTGCGGACACATTATTCTCTAATACCGTTTATGTTTGCTTGATAATTAGAGAGTCAAAAAAACACAACAGCTGTTTGGTTTTCTGGTACTGAGATGCAGACGGGTCAGATGACCTATAATCAAACTGTTCTAGCTTTTACATGACCTTGTATTGGTATGTAGGCGTGTTAAGATATGATATCATACAAAAAAGAATAAATGCAGTTGTTATTCACAGTTATTTAGAAATCTATCAGTCTTGGTTGATTATACCAAGGATGTTTGACCTAAAGCATCACAGAGCTTCTATTCTCTATATCTTAAGTTTACAGAGAAAGCATCATCACTGTGGATTATCTAATCATGACCTGACCTCGTCTACAATTCACAAATTCTTGTTATTCTTTTCATCTTGGTAATGTCATTTCTCGGCTTTTGTGGTCAGGTTTTTATGTGATCTTTCATCCCTGCCATCTCCCCCGAGGTCTCTGCGTGCTGCTCACCAAGTACAAAGGCGTTCATGATCACACCAGAGATGGATGTTCCAACCATGAACCGGAGAGCGGTGTAGACGTAGAAATTAGGCGCAAAAGCTGCAGCGGTTCCAAACACGGCTTGGATAGCCAAACTGATGAGAATGATGATTCTGCGACCATATCTGGAGAAAGAAAAAAAGGTGTCTTCTTAATATTACAACCATTAAAACTGACCTAAACAAAAATCAGAGAGTGAGGAACATAATATAGATGAACAAATCTTACTTATCAGCCAGGTTTCCAAACACCAAAGCTCCAACCAAGAGACCAAACATGTAGACGGAGGAGCCCAGATTGTTCATGCTGGCATTCTCACAAACCAGGTCCCACTGCAAGCAGGAGCAGAGAATGTTCTGAAGTCATGGACAGATGTTCAGAGGAAGCTGCTGCACCCTTACATTTAGCAGTTGTTGTTAACAAGTCAGTTTAAAATAAAGTAGGGGGATACCTGAAAACAATTCATTAAAACTCAATCCATTTTGGGGTCACAGGCGCATAGTTACCCTTGGGCAAGGTACATCCCAGGCAGGTTACCAGTCTGTTGCAGGCCCAAACAAGCATAAACACATAATTACCTAGAGACAATTTAAAATCTACAAATAACCTTTAAATCATATTTTTAGACTGTGGGAGGGAGCCAGTAAAAGCCCACATAAGCACGAGGAGAGCAAGCAAACTCCACACAGAAATGTCCCAGCTGGGATTTGAACCAGGATCCTCTCACTGTGTAGAAAAGGTGCTAACCACTACACCACCAAAAACTGATCTACAGTTCAGAAAGGTTGTCTTGAGTAAACCGGCTTGCATTCTAACATGGTAACCCCAGGCTGCTCCACTCCAATCCGGTTAGGGGAGTGTGAATGAAGGCTACACATTTTCTCCTGGAACATCCAGTTCACATCTGGACTTTGGTGCTGCCATAAACCCCATTGATCCTGCACTGATGGAGGTGAGCTGCTGCTGCGAGCAGGTTTATGTTTAACACAAGTTCACTGAGAAAGAGCCAAGAAATTCCAAAAACCACAAGTGGTGTGAAGACCCCCTCCCCCTTCACACACACAAACATGATCAACTTGACAAAGAAGGTCAACCAGCTATAACCATAAAATGTGCACGCTCAGAGCTGAACTGTTTGATGTTTATGACCTCCTGACCTCCTCTCTGGAGCAATGATCTGAGGCCAAACCCTCCACAGAACCTGCTGAAGGTCTCCTGAAGTTTTGCTGGGCAGGGACTTCAAGGGTTTGCTTTGGTGGAGCGTCTGTACCTGTTGGTGGTCAAAGCGTGTTTCCCATGTTCCCTCACACTCTGCTGTTCTTTCACCAAAGCCATGGAGATGTCAGACCTTCCTGCTGGTGTCTGCAGCTCCTCCTCATCACCTCCACATCTCTTTCCTCTCACCTGCTGAGACTTCAGGTCAGCCAGAGTCACGCACAAGCTGAGCGCGTGCACGTCTCACACACCCGCCCCGTTCCTGAGCGCACGCGGCGCAGCGCGGAGCCGCGTCGTCACGGGAGGTCCTGTGGACTCACCTCAGTGACGGTGGTGCTCTGGAAGGTCTCCGTGCTGTACTCCCAGCCCCCTTGGCAGGTCCCGCTCAGCTGTCCATCATCTGCGGGGCCACCGGGGCTGCTGCGGTTCCCGGGGCCGAAGCAGGCCAGCTCGGGACGGCCGCTCAGAGAGCTGAAGTTCGCAGGGACCGGGGGCCCCTCCGAAGACCAGGAGGAGCGGCAGAGATGAGGAGGAACGGCCCCCGTGAACACCGACACCAGCATGTGGAACGCCAGGAAGATCTGAGGCACGCAGATCCACACGTACAGGAGCTTCTGGAACCTGCCGAAGCCCCCGATGGTCCGCAGAATGTCATCAAAGTGCATGTCTGTGCGTGTGTGCGGGGGGGGCTTCACAGCTGATGGACCTGAGATCTACCTGCAACTCTGCAGCTGGAGTGTGCTGGTGCGCGTCTGACCTCCGGCTGATGATGGGAGTTCATATAACTGAGGTGGGAGGTGTCTGCTGCTCGGGAGGAGGAGGGGCTCCTTCATCTCCCCACCCCGCTCCAAAGTTTCGTAAGAGTAAATTAGATAACTTTTTTTTTTACTCCCCGTGATGACATTTGGTGGTTAGATGCCATGGGTGTGGATGGAGAGGTGGATGAATGGGCGGAGTCACTCCACAACCCAAACCCCTGTCAGTGTCATCCCTGCACAGCTGAAGGATGTGCAGACCCCAACCAGCCCTGAAGAGTCCGGACTGAGTGTGCTGACACAATGAGTTCACTTTTGTCACCAATCCTCTTTTTTGACCTTATCAGGCCATCTTCTGGCTGCTGGGCTTTGCTGCTCATCTGAGCAGGAAAGCCTTCCTTTCTGTTAGTGGATAATGGCAGCCGGTCTGACAGCCAAGGCTTCCACCAGAGCCTCAGGATGTAATCTGAGAGCTGTGGCATTCTTTCATCTAGCACAGGGTGTCAGTCTCCCTTTGTCTGAGAGGTAATTCCTAAACGTAGATAGCTTTAAATGGCTCAAAACTGAAGGAACATCACAAAAAACAAACCAAGCGAACTCATCACCACTAAGTCCAGAACAAGAAATACAGGAAGGAGCAGTGCAGGTTGCAAACCCAATTTCCTGGTGAATGTTAGACCACAGCTCACATAACAGCTCACCGAAACGTGTCCCAGGAGATTCTCCAAACCGGGTTCTGTCGGATCACTGCCTGGTTTCTTTTTTTAGAGGGGGGTCAGAATCAGGCAGCCATTTGATCATTTGGAGCTTCTTTTTTTTTTTTTTTTTTTTTTTTTTTTTTTTTTTTTTTTTTCATTTGGAGCTTCATGTTATGATTACATCACAACATTTTGAAAAGCATGAAGACCAGATGTCAACATTTAAAAGCACCTTTCAAAGAGTCAAAACTCCTGGATGATTGAGAATCTTCACAGACAAAAGGTCAGGAAGAAAACCCGAGTTAGAGTCCCCACAGGAAGGAGCAGGATGCTCCCAGGTCCTCAGCATGCACGGAAAGAATCTGGACCGGGTCTTTTCTGAACAACCTTCTCATCGGAATGGATAAAAAACAACAACCTCAGAACAATTCTCTGAAATCATTGCTACCCCGGTGATCATCTTTACCTGAAAGGGCTGATGGTTGGCACACGTCTTGAGAAACCTCTTGAACCGTTGTATGAAATGTTTAAAACATGATCACCTCAAAGTGAATGTAATTCAGACCTGTATGCAGAGAAATGCCCTAAGAAAACACAAGTTCCTTCTTTGGTTGATATTTGGACCACTGATGAGCCATCAAGCATTGTCCAAAAACGACAATACTCATCCAACCTGCTAGTCTCCTCCTCTTTGTGTGTTTTTTTAAAGTATTTAGAGTTCCTGGTACACCCTGTAGGTCGTTTCAACATGCACAGGTTCTTCTGAATTTGAAGCCTTTCAGCCAAAATCTCAAAAAGGCAGTACAGAGGAACATTTCTATGTTGTTCAGAGCAGATGTTCCTGTGGTTTCATCCTCGTCTGCTGCTGTCTCAAACTTTTTTCTCTTCCAGAACAGATGTTCCAGGGATTTGGAGTTTAGCTGTTTTCATGGCAGTCCCAACTGCCCTTAAGGGTGGATATGGGGTGTCTGGGGGTGACAAATGGGCAAACCTGTATACCAAATATCAAGGTTGTAGACCTCAGTAAACCCATTAAGCAAAAATGTCCATGCACGTTTTTTTCTACAGGCATGCTGCAGGTAAGTAAGCTGAGGTGAGATGCAGGCATGTTGAATGGGTCATTTCTTTGAACCTGTGCAATGGACTCATTAGTGCTGTTCACGTGATGAGTGCAGGCTGCTATCGTGCAGCCTGAGTGTAGTTTGTGTGGACATCCTTCAGGCACTTCTAGCAGATGTTTTCAGTGTTTCTGTGCCTCCTTCCACTTAGATCCAGACAGTTTAACTCTAGACATGTCTTTAATAAGGTCAAACGTCTCGAAACTATAGATGTCTGGTCTTGTTTAACAGAAAAGTTGGATTATAAATTACGCCAACGCAAGATGGCGTGGTGCAAATGTTTTCAGCGCTCACACTGAACGAGTCCCTTAACCCTTGTGCTATCTTAGGCACTTTAACGTTGGGAGTTGGGTCATCTAGACCCACTAGACAGTGCTCTGTACCTTTTTTCTTCAATGATTTGTGATCTTCACTGGTGTCCATGGATTACATGAAATCTTTCCACCTTTATCCACCTTTGTCATGGTAGGGAGAACACCTCAATGGAAGGGTGGGGTCATCTAAGATAGCACAAGGGTTAAATGTAAAATGTGCAGACAGGCCTGGCCAGCAGAGCTCTCCTCCTAACAAGCAGCGAATATTTTGTTACCTAATGAAAGACTTAGCCTGATCAACTTCTCATATTTTCAGAAAGTATAGAAAATGATTTGCTTGGACATTCAGTTGATCATTAATATCAGTTTAACTTGTGGTGCAGCAGATTTGAATGAACCGAGCTCCTCTGGTCATGTTTGTATCTGCTTAAAACAATTGAGTCAACTTCTAACCCAAGGATGTCAAGAATGGCTACAGGTCCTTCTGTGGAAACACTTCACACCCCGACAACTGTCCATGTTTTTACAATTGACAGAGATCACAGAGATCCTTTTTGTTGTGCCCGTCCACCTGCCCCTCCCCGCTCCCACCCAAACAAACGTTGCACACAGGCACATAGGGCCCCGGGAACTGGATGGGTGGGTTATGCTGGCGGGGCTCACTGGGGGTGTCTCTCTTTGGGGCCGCGTCGGCACCCGCCCTCCATTACACTTTTACTCGCATATCAGACACCCTGATTCATCTAGGGCCTTGTGGGGATGGTCTGGTGGAGGGGGGCACGGTGAAACATCCGTGCTCATCTTTCACTGGTCCCCCCCACAATTTTAGCTTCCACTTTAGACACACACACTGCATGTTAGCAGCACACACACAACAAATACTCACCACTCACAGAGAGACCCCGGGGTGGGGGGGCTCTACTGCTTGGCAGCGGTGGGCCCCCCCCACACTGGACCCCTCGTATTTTACCTGCAGCAGTAGAGCTGTCCTGTGACCTGAGGGCCCAAATGCCGGGTTTGCCTATGCCTCCCGGCGCCGGGTTGGGTGGGTGGTCCCCCCTCCTGGGCTGTTTGGGTCCCGTCGCCGGGGGTGCTCCTGGCTTGGGGTCTCTCCCCCCCTCTCCAGGTCTGGCTGGTCGGGTTGGGGAGGATCTGGTCCCTTTTATGAACTCACGGTTCATTTCGGCAGCATGCATGTATCTCCACCCCCACGTGCACGTGGACGTGCACACTGCTCCCTGTCTGCTTCATCCCTCCTCCTAACCCACAGTGTATTGATGGACAGATGTCTTCCACTCATCTTTTTTGCACTTAAACAGTTCTTGTTCATGTTTGAACACCCTCACTTTGCCATTTTATGTGAGAGTTCTCTAGAGAGATCAGGGATGGTTCTTTCTTTTATTCCTACTTCCTAATTTTGATTAACTGTGCTCCAGATCCGATTGAAGAAAATGTGGTGGAATAGTGTAGAAGATCCCAACAGAATCAACTTTTTTTTAATCTTTGTCAAAAATGACATTAAAAAAATCCTGGCCTTATTGTTCCCTTGACCACATTTACATACAAGCTGAGCACACATGACTTTTCCCCATGTTAGTGTCACTAGAACAGCCAAATGCAGCAGGTTTATTACATCAGCAAAAATTCCACAAAGCTAAATCAGGGCCAGGCAGGCAGGGGTCAATAACAGGCATAAGATCAACAGAGGAGAGACAGGATGGTCAAAATACAGGCGAGAGTCGGGGCAGGCGGCAGGCAAACAGAGACAGATAGAGGGTCAGGAAATAGAAGATCAGGTCCAAATACACCGCTTGGTAAGGAAGGCAGAAGGGCACAATTCAATTTAATTTGATTTCTATGGCCCAACATTACAACAACAGTCGTCTCAATGGGCTTCATACCAGTAATTGTATAATAAACATGAAATCATAAAGAACATGAAGTCATAGAAATCAATAGGTAAATTCTAAACCAAAATAAACAGACTAAACTAAACTGGGCAACCTTGCCCTTAGAGAAGGAAAAACTCCTAAAAAAACATGTCAGAAAAAAAAGAAGACACAACAGGGGTGCCCACATGAAGGAGGGATCCTCCCCCAGGACGGACAGGTGATTTACCAGAACTCTTAGAGAGAATTAGCTTATCTAACTCTACAACTACATGTTTAAATAGTCCAATCAGATGAGCTTCATCCAGATGAGTGGGGAACAACACTTAGCACTGAGTAAAGCTCAGTGCTTAAGTCTGCTGTGATGAACGAATGAGTCAGGTGTGGCTGGGAGATGTAGTGTGGCTATAACTCTGGGGACGGCTCCCGTCAATGACCAGAGGGGGGGACAGAGTTCTGACCTCTGACAGTTAGTTAATGAGAGATTGTCTGGGATGCTGTAGGTGTGCTGGAGATGATGGGAAAGAGCAACGAGATTCTCTTAACACCAACTCAAGGTGATAGAAACAGCCAGTAGAGGAACAGAATTACGAATTGGAGTTTATTCTACCCAACTCTGTGGTTCTGAATATAAGCAGGAGGGATAGAAGACGTGTTAGGTTTTGGTAGGTGGACCCATAATCCCACTGACCCCTAATTTAACAGAAGACTCATACATACACCTTTTAGCCTGAAAAACATTTTGTATTTTAATGTCAATTTAGTATTTAAAATCAAAACTATTTGTAAAAATTGGGGGGAGGGGGGCATTTTTAGAAGACTGGGTCACATGTAAAATTTGTGTGACCTTTTACCACGTGAGTGAGTGGCATGTTGCTCTTTTCTGAAGCCAGCCTTCAGGGGTCATTTGAGGAACAGCAACTTTGGTGCTTTCTGGTTGACTTAAAATATAGGCTTTGGTTGAAGCAACAGGCCCAAATTCAGTGACAAACGTGTCAAAGGTCTGAGAAGGGTCACAAAAAGACCAGAGGACTGTTGCTCTGATAAACAGAAGGTGGGTCACGATAATCCACAGAGACAAACTTCAGCTGTCTCAGCAGAAGATCAGCTTTTGTCTTTTCTTTACAAAACGTCTTTGTTTGAGGAACTTTGACACATTTTCTTCTTAGGGGTTGAAAAAAGCTCCTTCATGTTGATAAATAGATTCCAAAAATGTCCTGACAGCTATTTGTTTTAGATCCACCCTAAAAGAAGACTAAGGTCCCGCTGCAAACACATCACTTCAGTCAGAGTCTGTCTGCATCAAAACGTAGCAGAATAGTCACAATAAAAACGTTTTGATTTCCAAAAGCGATGATCAGAAAATCATTCTGGAACGCTCCATCTCGCCCCAGAGTCATAAAATCAATTTAATAAACAAACATTAAACAAAAACAAAACCAGACGGACTGAAACCATCCGAGTCTGCAGAATCGAACCGCCCTTGAGATTCAGTGGAACTTTAAATCTAAGGCTATATCTGAAATCAATAGAATCCAATTTTTTGTTTCCACTGTCATTTGAGAAGGTCTCCGAATCTCACAATAGAGGAGGAAACCAGGTTTTGCTTACATCTGGAGGACGGTAGTCTTCTACCTTTCAGACCGGACCGTACAGGTTATTTAACTCCACCTTTATGAAACCATTATTTAACGGAAATTCATGTAACACATTACACAAGTTTTCAGTTAGCTTATATGAAAAGGACCTCACCTAGAAACACAAGGTGCTGGCTTTTTACTCATTTCATCTTAAGACAGTTTCCTCACTCCAGAATGCTTTTCTGAGTCAGAAAAGAACCTTTTTCAGATAAATAAATGATTAAAAATTGATGGCAACGTAGAGCACAGTGAAGCAGCTGACAGCCGGCGGTTACACGTGTGCTGTCAATGTGATGGTCTTTCACATGGCTCATGAAGTGGCTCATTACGCTGGAATGTACCTTTAACACTCCTTCTGAAATGGCAGCATGAAAGATCACACAAAACAGAGCGATTATGATCTTTAAAGGTGTGAAAAACCCTGGAGCATGAGAAGAGGCAGCAGCTGGCTCAGAACATCTACCTGCACACAGACAGATGAAAAATACAGGAAAATTAGGATGATTGACGGGTTTTGGGAATCCACATAGTACAGTGTACATCACACATGAGGAATTCCTCTCATTAGGGCTTTGGCAGCTACTGTTCAGGGATTCTCAGACCAAGACTTAGACTGAGCCAGGGATGCGTCATCAGATGGCAGTTACAGAAAAAGAGTCTACGTAACATCACGTGCAGGAACACTAGTCCAGTCCAACTTCAACAAAAGCGGATGAGAAAACGCCTTAGGCATAAACTAAGTGGAAGAAAGTGAAAAGATGAAGCCGACAAAACCTAACGTTTACTTTCACAAAAGACATGTGCAGGGCTCGTCTCTCCTTACAAAACATCCTTAAGTAAGAAACTATTTGTGGTTAGAGTGGATTCACTCATGCATTCTTCAGATGCTAAAGCTGTGGCTGTAAACAGAAAACAGACAGAATGTGGTTTAATGTACTCAGTTTCTGTGTGAGGATCACATCAGTGTGAAATTCTCTATGGCGACAACTCTGCCAAAACTGACAATGACCTCAGAACTAAAGCAGTGATAGAGTCAAACTGAAAAGGGTTAATGGAGGGGTTGGTTAAGTTCTGCTGTAAGGGCTGCTGGGTATAAAACCAGTTTTAGAAAAAGAATGAAGGTTTAAGACGAGGGATATAATGATTCATTTTACCAACAATTTGATTCCTATCATGATTTGTGTTTGCTGATACGATTCATGGCCAATACTGGTTCATTTTGAACAACCTGATTTAATCCGATTCACTGACCTAGAATGGATCCAGATCATCTTCATCCAAACTTCCAGCAGTGAGACTCAGACAGAAATTCCTGCTACACAACAGATAAGTTTTCCAGATTCTTGGATTTCTTCCAGATCATCAGGTGGAAAAATCTGTGTCCAAACCAACAAGTAAACTAGAATGAATGTCAAATCCATTCACATGTTAGTTTCCTAAAGTTCACCACTGTTGTTTTTCCACATCCAAAGAATCCAAAGGGAACATTCTTAGAACATTCTAGACACTGGATGGTCACATGACTTTATTCAAAGTCTGTTCACACATTGATGGACTGATCCGTGTTTGATGACATCACATGTGTGTTGCAAAGCCAGGATACACCCTGGACAGGTGACAGAGGACCAGTCTGTTCTAGGGCCACACACTCACATCCACTGCTAGGACATCTTAGAGCCCCAACTCATGTATGCAGCGGGTTTTGGACTGTTGGAGGAAGCTTAAGTGCCTGGAGAAAAACCACACGTGCATGACAAGAACACGTAAACTTTACACAAAAAGGACCCATTGGACCACAACCTCATTACAGTTCAATTTTCAATTCAATTTCTTTATTTAAAACACAAATGAAAATAAACACAAGAGTTTAAAACAGACATAAAACAAGACCGTGTGCTTGAAAAGGAGTGGGTTGAAGAGATCCCACCCCTTTTTTACAACACCTGATGGTGTGCGTATTTCTCATTACATTCTGTATATCACCATGCAGAGGTGACATCTTTGTTTTTACTGATCATTTCTAGCCTTGTAAGGTTCCATTAGTGAGATCTTGTAGACTGCCAACCACTTCACACCCCCATGCAGCCCAAGCATGAAAATCTACGTACTTATTGTGAATCTTTATGGTCAATGATTTCCACCTAAATCGAGGCTTTCTGCTAAAAGAACCCTTAGTAACAGCAAATAGAAATAAGGATAGATTTTATATTCAGTCACACAAAAATAGGTGAAACTAAGGTTCACAGGCTGAGAATAAACAAGTGGGCACGACTCAAAGTTCTCGGAGCCACCCAGCATTTATGAAGACAAATATTTCCCCTTTACATCAGTGAGGCAAGGAAAGCTGTGTTTGCTGAAAAGACAGAGCTGCTTTGTCCCCCTCTCCACTGGGTCAGCCCTGGAGTCTCTCCCCACCCTGTCCCACCTCATTCCTGTCTCCCCCTCCCAGGCAAACCAACCCTCTGGCTCCTGGAGCTCCAGCAAGCCTCCAGATTGCAGAGATGCTGTCGCTCCTCAGTCTCACTCTTCTTCTCATTCTGGCTCATCAGGTAAGAGGAGTTTTGTCTCTAACGCTGCAGGACAAGCAAGAGCTTGTAGCGAGAAACCCGTTGCCGCTGTGGATTCTAGCACAGTATTGATTCTGGTTCAGCTTTTTTGTTGTACTGGTGAAAAGAGCAACCAAACTGTGAGCTGGTGGAGCTGCTGGAGGCCTGTTTTCCCACCACGAGATGAGCTCTTTCAGTAAAAGTGACTGGTGGGGTTCACATTTTTGACACAACCTTCAGTGACCTTTGCAAACTGGAGCACAAACAGCTACATATTCAGGTTTTATAGCACCAAACCTATGGCAGATATCAGAGTACAGAATATGCAGATGAAGCTCTGAAGCGTTTTTGTTGCTTTGAGAAGGTTTTCTAGGACCAGACATCCAGGGACTCCCTAAATAGAAAACTGAACTTTTATTTTATTTTTATATGAAGTTTCAGTTCACAGGCTGTCATCTGTCAAGAGAAGGCAAAAAATCCAAACGTTGGAGATTTTTAACCGTCTGTTCACAGGCCAAAGTATTCAGAGGATATGTTAGAAAAAGGATCAGCATTAAATGATGTTTTCACTTCTCTGTAATCAGTAAAGTTTGCTTGTTTTTGTCCATCTGTGCATCCACCAGAGCTTGTTGGTTTGTGGACACAGAGCTGAAACTTAAACCTGCATTGAGTTTTACACACATCAATCTGAATTGACTGCTTTGATTTATCAAACAATGACGACACATTTGTTCAAACCTCATTTGTTGCTACACAAATGTCTGATCTGAACATTCTGACTGATCCAGCTCCTTTTTACACTCACACTTCTACTATATATTTATTTCATTTGACTTGTCCTCTCTAGCAGCTGAGCAAACAGACGCTGAGAGCCTCTCGTCCTTTTACCGTTACAACGGGGCTTCTGTTAACTTTAGACACGTGGCAGATATTTATTTAAAGTGCATTTGTAAAGTGAGGTAAAAAGGATCCATCAGTCACAGATTCTGCAGTTTGTCCCACTGAAAAAGGTGAGTTTGGCCTGTAATACACTTCTACTGTGAGACCCAGAAGGTAAAACAGTATCCTGGAAATTACACCAGTGGTACAGTGGTTAGCACTCTTGCCTCACAGTGAGAGTCCTGGTTCAAATCCCAGCTAGATCCCGTGCATTTCTCCAGGTGTGACGACTTCTTCCAACATTCCAAAAACATGCTTCATAAGTACACTCACTGTAAGATGAGTGTAGCCTGCCTCCCCCATGAAACCAAAAGGTATGAATATCCTCATAACATACATAGAATACTTTACAAATATGTGTAGGGGGGTGTTTTCGTGGATTGGGAAGAGCTGGTGCTCATAGAGCAGGTAATTAGAGGAATACTCAGAAAGGAATCAAAATACTACTTTTGGGGTTGTTTTTTAAATTAGAAATAAACATTATAATACACTTAAAAGCTCAAAAAGCTGACATTGCATGTTATAGGCACTTTAAACGAGTCCATCTAAAGTTCTCCAAGACCATCTAGATGATCCAAAGGAGGATTAGGAGAAGATCACATGATCAGATAAAACCAAAACAGAAGCATGACTGGTCAGTAGTCTTCGGCGGTTGGGCTCTGGGTCTGAGACATCTTGCATGTTTGGACCAATAAGAGAACCCAGAGGCCAGACGCTGATGGTGGATAAGGCCAGGAGGAGCACGGGGCGGAGGTGGGCCGACGAAATGTCTGGAATGCCGATAAACAAACTTCTACGAATTGAAAGACAGGAATTTGATTGTGATTGGCTGTGAGGAAAGTGAGTACTTTAGCTATTGGCTGAGTGAGAACCAAATGATGAGCCAGGTGGAGAGATGAATGAGCAACCCAGCATACCTGAAGATGAAGTAGATCTTCCTTTTTGAAAATGCACCAAAGCTTCACTTCAAGGTTCTGGAGAGTTCCATTCAGTCTATGGACCTCAAAAGAGAATCTATGCAGGGAATTGAAAGTCTGTGTTTTCCAGCAGCAGCTTCAAAGCATCCCAGCTTCTCCATGGAAGACAGGATTGAAACAGTATGTTCAAACATGCTGAAGACCTACAGGAAACCTTTGTCAGTGAAGCCAGGGTTACATCACAAAGTATTGAAGTGAACTTTTGTTATTGACCAAATACTTATTTTCAGCTACATTAAAACATAAGACAGTTATAAATTATTTACTTTAAAGAAAGCAGAAAACACCATTTATATATTCTCATATATATATATATATAGAAATATATCTATATCTATATATATATATACATATATATAGAGATATACATATATTCTCATTGTAAAATTAGGTTAGTTTGGACCTAATTTTCCATTCCTATGATTCAGATAACTCATATTTTAGAGTCAGTGTGAAACCCTACATAAAGATGAGTGACTGAACATCAACTTTAACAATAGAATATTTTCTCAAACGTACAGAAAACAATTTAAGGGACACTACAGCTCATGGTATTTTAGACCTTTGAGACAGCAAAGCTTCATGAATTTCAGGCTTTGATCCTCATGATGTTTTGGCTAAAGGTTCCTTAAGGTTCTTACAGTCTGAACCAAAGTTCATTTAATTTCCTTTCTGCGGGACTATGCATGTACAGCAGGAGCATGTTAAAGCTTTGGTGTCAGAACAAAGGGGGATTGATGAACATGTTCTAGGTCTGACCACAGCAGAACCTCCTCTGGAGGTAAATGTTCTGCTCTGCGCTTGTTAAAAAAATGCCACGACAAAATGTCTGTTTTGTCAGAGTAAGGAGGTTCACGTCTAAAGACTGTTTTTTTATTATTGTTAAATACACTTATTTGTGGAAACGCTGCTCCTCAATGGCTCCTTCAGCAGATAAAGCACACCGGCTCAAATCAAATCAAATCAGTAGAGAGCAACAAGTCCCAATGCTGACCTCGTCCCAATCTAATCGACAATCCGTGGGATGTGCTGGACAATCTGATCCAATCCACAGATGCCAGGGAGGTTCTCCAAGTTGTTGAGTTCCTTCAGTGGAACTCGGAGAAGTTCTTACAAAGGAAGCTGCAATAAATTTAACTGGAAGCTCGTTTTTCAGGTTTAAAACAAACCTTTGCCACTGGGACCTAACTTTACTGCTTCCAGCTCTTCTCACTCTGAGGAGCTTTTTTAAGCAAAGAGGACTTTTGAGACGGTCCCTATCCATTCCATCATGGTCGTTTGATGCAGATGACACTTCTGGACGGTCTGCACGTCTTCTGCGTTCATTCATGAGAACATAAACTGGTTATCTGTAAGTGAGAGCACAGAGCAGCATGAATCCAGCTTTGCAGGTCTAAAACACCAAAGATTGGAGTGCTATGGAAGCCAAAACCATCAAAGCTCTTCAAATGTTTGACCAATTTAGACATTTTTAAACCTAATGCATGTCTGCAACCAACAATGTGATGCACCTTTTTTTTTTTTTTTAAATCCAGCCCATAAGCAGAGCTCAGAAGCAGAGGCTGCAGTTCTGCCGGTGGCCCTGCAGCTGTCCGGAGTGGAGTGCGTGCGCCCCCGGGGTGAGCTCTGTTCTGGACGGCTGCGGCTGCTGCAAGAGCTGCGCCCGCCAGTTCGGGGAGCCGTGCAACGAGAGGGATGTGTGCGACCCCCACAGAGGCCTGTACTGTGACTTCTCTGCTGACAAGCCCAGATACCAGGTTGGAAAGTGTGCATGTAAGAGTCCAGCTGAACCCACTGAAACGTTGTCAGACGTGGTCTTTGAAGACAGCAACCCCACCTTTTTTTCACAAGAATGAAACTGTTTCCACTGATCTGGGAAAAGAACCTGCTCTAAACCGGCTTGGCCACTAAACGATCCGAGTTCATGGAAGTGAGAAGTTTTCCTTTTACAGTTTAGACTTTATAGTCCACTTAGGCAGAGAAACATCTTAGGCCTGCTTCCCAGCTTCACGCCTGTCTTACTCACCGTCATTCTTGTTAGACAGTTGAAGAAGACACGAACCCCAACTATGATTATAGTCTTTAAGAAAGGAAAAGTCTGAGTCATTTTGGAACAGCAGTCAGATGAACGTCATGCACAGAATGTTCTTCCTGGTCCTGCAGACATGATGGGGGTGGGCTGTGACTTGAACGGCATCCATTACAACAACGGGGAGGTGTTCCAGCCCAGCCCCCTCTACAACTGCACCTGCATCGCTGGAGCCATTGGCTGTATGCCCGTCTTCATCCAGAAGCCTGCAGGGATTTTAGGAGCCAGTCCTCTGACGGGCAGAAAGCACCTGCAGGACACCACCTACATGTCAGGTGAGTGTTTGGGGAAGCTGGTGGGCGGAGCTACACTCCCCACATCTATTTGGAAACTACTGTTCTGACAGCCTGCAGTCATCTGGTGTTTATTTCAAAAAGTGAGAGCAGTGTTCATCTATCCAGACGTTTTTCTGAACTTTTAAATCGGCCAAAAGGGGAAACAAGCTAAACCAGAACTACAACATTTTAGCATCACTGTCCAACACTGACAGCTTCTCAAGCTTTCAAAAAGATCCAGGAAGGAAATGATTTACCAAATGCACATCCTGCAAATGTGACCAGGCTAACTGGACTGAGAAGCAGACATTTCTCTGGAGCACAACATGAAATCCTCCAGTAAGAGTGTGACCTTAAGACCAGGTTTGAGCATTCGTTGGGTCCTCATTCCCACAAACAGCTGAGGATGTTTGAAATATCACCTTTAAGTCACCACAGATGTGTTCTGGACATAGAGTACCATGAATAAAGCCAGTGGGAAGCACACTAAAGTTATTTCAGTCCATCAGTGGATCATCAATTACTATGTGTTCTATGAAGCTCACAACTTAGAACTAACACACTTAGTTCATAAAGGGCCCAAGTCCACAATTGTTCAAAATAGAGATATTATGTGTTCTATGGTCTTCAAGGGAAAAGCTATCTGTTTATGTGCAAAAAAGTCCCAAGTCTGTTGTAATGTACTGACAATGCTTGACATTTAAATGCATTAAGTGCAAAATTCCTGGACTTGGGCCTCTCTTGCACGGGTTTAGCTTTATCCCATAGATGGCAGCACTAGTTATCCAATATGGCAGCACCCCAGTTCAATTCAAGAAGGGCACAAGTCCAGAGACTTTAGTTTGCTAGTCCTCTGAAATGATAAAAGTGAGGTGCTTCATATTATAGCATTTTTAAGCTATGAACTGGTGCTAAATCTGGGTAAAGTATGAATCATTTGGTGTAGCCTCCCTTTAAGCTATGCAATTAAAATCATTTCCTGGAAAAACAAACCTCTTGGACTTGGGCCCCTTTTGAACTAACCAATTCAATTTCTCCACTGAATTCCCCAAGGTCAAAGTTTGGTCCTTTGCTCAGTTTTCCAAACATTTCTTTAAACTCTGCAACAAAAATCTGTTAATTTCTTTAAGCAGTTTATGCTTTTTGTTGTTAAATAACCCGTTTAGTTTTTGTTGCTTAAGGTTAAGTTGTACTTAACTTGACATCCATTTATTGGTCTTTGACTGTGATCCATTGACTGGAGTGTTTCTCTTTTCCCCTTTTTTGTCACACAAGCCTGGGTGTCTTTTTTAAAAATCTATGAAATTTAGCTCACTAAATAAACTGGATTTTCAAAAAACTATTTGGTATTAATTACAGTTTACTATCAACAATACTATTTACTGAGGATAAATACTAATATTTAGGGATTACAGTTTGAAGTTTCGTAGTTACTTTATTCTTTGAGGTTTGTAACCTTTAACACTAAAAGAGCCATTTGATCCAGTTTCTTACAGATTTAGACCCAATGAAAAATGCAAAGTCCCACCTCACCGTTTAGACGAACACACTTTCATATTTTTGTGGCCACTTGACCGTTCCTTTGTCAAATGCAGTATTTAAATATCTACAATAATGAAATGATGACAATGTTATTCTGCTATTGTCTACCTTTTGACAGTAGCACATACATGTTCCTTTCAAAATAAAATGCATCCTGTGTCAAAAAAGATCCTGCAGCAGTAGACTTTGTCTCTGAACAGAAACTCAAGATGAAATGCAAATGAGTTTGAACTTATTCTGATCATAAACCACTGTGACAAAACATCAAACCCTTTTCCATCATTGAGCTTAGTTATCCAACATGAGCATTTTGGAGGAATGAAGCTCTCAATGCCTCTGGATTCAGTGTGATGTCAGCAGGAGTGCTTACAAAATGTTGTGATCATATAATTATAAGTAAATCATTGTTTAGAAAGAATATATTATTGTTTTATGTGGTGTTTGTAAAGTAACATAAAAGTGCATTTTAATAAACTGGAGAGAAAAACAACGACACGGGCAAATTTATATCTAATTTATTTGAAAATTATTAATTAACGGTATTACAACTTTTATTTGACGTTTAAGAAAAAACGCTGCAACCTCCAGCTTTTTCTGCCTCAATTATTACAAAAAATGAACGCAAGATCATATAGACTATAGTTTCTCCTTTTTGTTTTTTACATTTTGGGATTTTTTTGTCAAGGAAAACATGTAGCTTGGCTCAAAAAAGGTTGAAAAACACTGATATAGATAACCGTCACCCACAAGCCTGACGGATACAGAATACTTCACAATCCTCAAATTATGGAAACAAAGAATTTTTTCATTCAGCTGAATTCTAAAAATCAAAAAAGAAAAGAAAAGTAAAATCCTTCTATGTAGATCCTGGTAAATTCCATCAAAGTAGCGGGTAGGACAGCCGTCAGCTGGACTGATTTGATCTTTTATCATAGATGTTAGAAGGCTCACTTAAAACAGAGAAACCAGCTGACGGATTCCTGTTTTTACTTGAAGTTTTTCTCTTTTTAACTCCTAATAAATATTCCAAATTCTGTAATTAAAAGCAGAATTAGATCTTCCCTTCCCAACTTATTGCTCGTTTTGCTGTAAATGAAAGCATCTGACTGCTGCCATGCATTTTATTGACTTACTGCATGATTGATTTGATCACTTCTTAAGCTTCAACATGTTATAAGAACCAAGTTACAATAAAAACAATCATTAAGCTGAAATTTAGAGATGATTTTGTGAATAAATAAACTCAGGTTCTCTTTCCAAAAGTCTAAATACATTCTTCAGTGTTAAAAACCCAGAATTGGAGTATTTGATGGGGACATTCAGAATCCTCCATCTGAACTGCTGCCACAACACACTTGAGGCTTCGCAGGCGGTGATCAGACTGTTTCAGAGGAACACGACTGACCAGTATTCAGGTGAAGTTCTCTGAACCTCCTACAGGAGCAGGACTTCTGGAGGATGCTGCCAGATCCAAAATGAAAAAAAGATTGATTGCTCTGTGATTCTCAGCAGCTTCAGGACTTGTGCTGACATCTTTAACACTTGAAGTTTACAGGGATCCTCCTTTGACCTGGAAAAGGAACTGCTTGATCCAGACCACCCCCTGGAGCCCCTGCTCCAAGACCTGCGGCATGGGCATCTCTGTGCGCATCACTAACGACAACGGGAAGTGCGAGATGAGGAAGGACAGCCGCCTGTGTCTTCTGCGGCCGTGCGACAAAGGACTGCTGAAGAGCGTGAAGGTTGAAACTCTTTGATCCACAAGTGTTTCCTCTCAAAAGTGACGCCAGCGGATGATGAAACCAGTGTGTTTGGAATTTCAGATGCCCAAAGGAAAGACGTGTCAGCCCAAGTTCCAGGCCAAAGTGGCAGAGAAACTGAGCCTCTCCGGCTGCACCAGCACCAAGAAGTTCCGACCAACCTACTGCGGCATCTGCACAGACCAGCGCTGCTGTGTGCCCAACAAGTCCAGCATGATCAGGGTGGACTTCAGCTGCAGGGGGGGCTCCGACACACAATGGAAGATGCAGTGGATCACTTCCTGTGTGTGCCAGAGGAAGTGCTCCAACCCCGGAGACATGTTCTCTGACTTGCAGTTACTTTAAGAAGAAAGCGACGGAGGCCAGCCGTGGGAACGCCAGACCCCCAAACCCCCTTTGAGCTTTGGACCAACAGTTAAGGACAAACATCTAACTTGACCAGACAGAATTTGGAGGGAAAATCCTAATAACTAATAAATAAAAGCTTCCTGGAGCAGATGTGGTTGGCCTGATCACAAGCAAAATGTTTGGTTTTTACTTAAAAGATTCCATTTTTTCTTTAAAGTCTTTAGTCTTCCAGACCTTCAAGTGGCAATCCTAAGTCTGGGAGGGTCAGGCGTGGCTTGGGCTCTGGTGGCGTCCAGACTATCATACTCCTCGATCAGAGAGTCCAGGGAGGACGTGGCCTCCGTAAAGCAGCCCAGGTCCATCCCCTCCACGTGTAGGAAGTGATGCAAGTGAGCCTAAAAACAAACAAACCAGCAGCTCAGTGTATAGAAAGCTTTTCTCCGAGTGAGACATTTGTCCATGCTATCCTTCAACACAATCAGACATTTAGTCTTTAAATTGAAAAGAATAGGAGGCTGGTATCTATAAGCTTACATGTCTGACCCATCAATATTTACACGCAACACAATCAAACCACTCAACTGTAAGAATCCGTTTTTCTTGGCAGAACAAAGAGGCAGCAGGTCAGACAGTGATGAACACACCTTCTTCCTGTAGAGCTTGGTGAAACGCTCTTTCAGCTCCATGAAGTTGAGCTTCATGCAGGTGTTGTTAGCCAGAGCCAGGAGGGAGTGGGAGTGGCCAACAGGTGGCACCGAACACAGACCCGTTTTCCAGCCTTCCTGGTTCCACGACACGAACGACAGCGATGGCCTCAGTCTGGAGCAAACAGGACCAGAAACAGGTTTTACAGGCACTTTAGAGAAAGACAGAAAATATCCGTCCATCCATTCTGGGGCCAGCTAGAAGGCGCAGTCTCTCCCGCGTGTCCTGGGTCTTCCCCAAGGTCTGTTCCCAATTGGATCTGTGTTTAACTATCGGCCAAACCCTCCTCTCCAGCATACAGCTTCCCAGGGAGGCTGAGGAGTGTGATTTCTCGGTAGTTGGTACACACCCTCAGGTCCCCCTTCAAAGAAAAAAAGGGGAATCACCACCCCAGTCCGCCAGTCCAGTGGTCCGGTTCCTGACTGTCACATGAAGCTGCAGGGATTTTGTGTTAGCCACCAAAGACAGAGCTAATGAAAAACTGCTTCCTCCTCCTGAGGCGCCAGGCAAATTACCAGTGTCTTTGAGGTTGACTGATACTCTCTCTCCATGTCCAAGTCAAAGTCTGCCCAAGACATTTTTTACCTTTTAAACCTGTCCAGGTCCCGGGACCTCAATGCTAAGCATCTCTGCTGAGCTACCTTAGACTCAGGAATCTCACAGGTGAGCCGGGCTTGGCAGGACTCCATCCCCAGGTTGACACTATCCTTTACTTCAGGGATTGTCACTGTGGCCGGCCCCAGAGACCTTGTGACCAGAACTCCTAAGAGCAGCAGAGACAATTGAAATGTAGAACATGGTTCCACAGACTCAATCTCTTCAGCCTCCCTCTCTACCCGTTTGAAGTTATACCGGATGTTGGACATTATTTACAGACAGACTTTGACAAGCACCAACTGAACACCACTCCAATTCAGATCAGGGAGGCCATTCCTTCCATGCCCTTCCCGGGTTCCACACTCCTAGACCACATGGGCACTGAAGTCCCCCAGGTGAACAATGGAGTCCCATGTTAGGGGACTTTCCGGTACCCCTCCAAGAGACACCAGGAGCTGCTTTTCAGCCCGTAGACTGAAACCAGTCACAGACCTATGCCCCATCTAAGGGGGAAAGGGACAGGACCCTTATGTCCATCAGGGTAAACTCCAACACTTGGCAGTTGAGCTGTGGGCTCATGAGTTAACCCACACCTGCTCAGTGCCTTTCACCATGACCAACGTAACAATGGTAGAGACTCCAACCGCTACAAGGAACTGAGTTTCAGAGCCCAGGCTGCAAATTGAGATCAGCCTGGCTGTTTTTAGCTGGTACCTTTCAACCTGCTACATGAGCTCAGGCTCCCCCTCACCTAGAGAGGTGACCTTCCAAGCCCTAAAAGCTGAATTCCATAACTGAGGTTTAGGCTGCCAAAGCACCTGCCTGCCACCCGAACCACATTGCACCGGCCACTTTAATGTAGGTAGTGGTCCCATAGAGGGATGGGCCCACGGAGGGGTGATCCCAAATCATCATTCTGGGCCTGTGGGGATTTCCCAGCTGCCAGGGCACTCACCTGTGAGCCTCAAACCAAGACCTTGGTCCAGAGCGGGGTCCAGGCGATGTACCTGGACCATGGTTATTTATTCTCATGAAGGGGTTCTGAACCGCTCTTTTTTTTTTTTTTTAATTGTCCTGTCCAACAGCTAAGCAGACAGATGAGAACTGAGGGCCTCTTGTGTTGGACATATTTTACTTTAACAACAGGGGTTATTAATCTTCTGACAAACCAAAGGTATGTCTGAATAAACCCCTTTTGTAATTGAGGCCAAACTTTATTCATTTCAATCATGTTTGTAAATCTTTTGTGTTGGACCGGATGGAAAAGGAAAGAAGGGAAGAAGAGAGAGGGATGTTGGGGGGGGGGGTAAGAGGGTGATAAAAGGAGGGGGGGGGGATAAGACCATGAAGCAGCATAGAGCAGACAAGTTTACTGGTTGTTAATCATTATGGTAAGGTTCAAATGTAGTAAAAAAAAGGGCGGGGCCTATCCACACACACACTCAAATGTTATAAACACACCTGTTAGCTGCAAAAATGTCCACATGTCAACATGTACACAATACAGATAGTGTTCACACACATACTTATGCCTTAAAACCAACTAGTGTGAAATATTTCAGTCATTCAATCATGCAAACTGTTAGTGCAAAGGTGAGCTAACACCAGTGCTCAGGTGAGTGTTTATGTTCTTCTAAAATGGGTGGTGGAGCGTGACAAGAAGGAGGGAGAGTGACCAGCCATCCCCACCCCAAGACCCCCGCCGCAGCAGCAGCGGCAGCCGGAACCCCCCAACGCCAACCGGCAGCAGGCAGAGAACAACCGCCCCCCCGGCGACCACATCCGCCACCCAGGCCAGGGCCAGCAGGACGGTCTGGCTCATCACCTAGGACCTCTATCAGGGGAGAGCCTACCAGGAGGGTTAGGCCTGGACAGCTTGAGCCCTTAAACCACTACACCACATTACGGTGGCGGTTCACAGAGGGAGACTGAAAATAGACCAATATATTAGATTTTTACATTGAAAATGGATTTCTTACATGTCCTCCATGGATCGATTTCCTTTTATGATAACGCAGCTAATGTGCACTAATAGGCTATCTCATTATCTGATGCTTCTTGTCAGAGCAGAGCAGGACATGGGTGTGAACGAGAGGCTGGGTGGTGTTCCAGTGGAGCAGGATGATGCAGTGACATGTGCTTCCAGCTGCTGGACGTGGGATTATCACCAGGCTCAGGCTGCAGGTTGTGTCCAGGTGTTTGGGCGGCTGGCACTGACCTCTCGATGTTTCTGCGGAGATCCGACACGTGTACGTTCCCTCTGACCATGAGAGCACATGCTAAGTACATGCTTTGCTTTGGGTTGGCGTGGATAAGCTGATGGTCCTTACTGAAGGCATCGCTGAACATCTGATCCAGCCTGGAGAAGAAAAAGAAGAATCAAAGGCAGTTTTCAGTAAAAATTATGTTTAAAAAGTATCTACAGTAACACATTAACTTGCATTTCCTAATATTATCAAGGCTATTCTCATTCAACTGTGAGAGGGAAACGAAAATCCTCAAATCTTTCTTCTAGGTCAAACATTATGGTTTTGCTTTATGTTGAATTGATTGATATGGAACCAATTGTATAAAGACATTTTATAAGGAGACAGAATGATGTCGGCAGAACCTGCTGCAGAATTCCACCAGGAAGATTTGATATTTATATCCCATATAAACGACGAACAGACAATAACAGCTGACCTTCTGGGGACGGCGTTGACGTCTGCCAGCGTGTACAGAGGTGTTAGACTGGGCACCAGGTAGTGAAGGCGTGGGAAAGGAACCAGGTTCATGGCGATCTCGTTAAGATCCACATTTAGGCTGCCCTCAAACCGTGCAGAGCTGCAACCCAAACAAGAGCAAAGAAAAACTGCTCCTTTCAAAAACGGAGCAGAAAAGGACACATTTCCTGGTACTAAATATTGAGTTTCAATTGTGATTTACAGCTGAATAGTTGCTCAAGCAAACTGAGTAACTATCTGAATGTTAAACTGTGTAAGAATGCCAAAATAACACAGTTTGGAAGAAGTGGCCAAAAGTATGAACAGCTTTGGAGAGCGTAGAAAAGAAGGGAAGAAGTGAGTGCAGGCAGGTTGGAATGGGTGGAGAAAAGTGTCAGGTGTGATGAAGAGTTTCAGCTCAAATGAAAGGAAAGGTGTAGAAAACTGTGGTGAGAGCAGCCATGTTATTCAGCCTGGAGACAGTGGTACTGAGGAAAAGACAGGAAGCAGAGCTGGAGGCAGCAGAGAGAAAGATGCTGAGGTTCTCTTTGGAAGGGACCAGGATGGATCAGGAATGAGGACATCAGAGGGACACGTTAGAGGTTTTGGAGATAAAGTCAGACTGAGATGGTTCAGACATGTCCAGAGGAGAGACGGTGAATATATTGGTAGAAGGCTGCTGAGTCTAGATCTGCCAGGTATGAGGTCTAGAGGAAGACCAGAGGAGGTTTCTGGATACAGTGAAGGAGGACATGAAGGTAGCTGATGTTAGAGGAGAGGATGCAGAAGACAGGGTTAGATGGAGGAAGCTGGCTGTGGCTAGCCCTGAAGGAAATAGACAAAAGGAAAAGAAGAAGTATGTTTTCCTTTGATGAATTTAACATCTGGGTGTTTTTGGCTGAATATGTCAAACACTGGGAGGAGTAAACAGAAATAAATGGGTCAGGCAAACACATTGATCAAAATGTGAGACAGAATTGCAACTGTTCTATGTTAGCAGCAGGAGCTCCAGCAGCACAGCCTGTGTGTTTGGAAGAGAGCTGCTGATTAGAGCTGGTAAAGCAGATCTGTCTGGACAGAAACTGCAAAGCAGAGGCCCAGTCGCTACACAGATGCATGGAAACACAGTGCTCACCCTCAAAAAACCTCTGCATTTTAACAGAAAGTTGTGTGTTGAGTGATGCTCTGCAAAGAGCTGAGTTTTTTGTTTTTAAGTAAGTTTACATCTTTTTGAAAAGTTCTGCAAACCTAACAATAACTTGACATACTCAGTGTAGAAACTAAGAAAAAGAAAATCAACCAGAAAATTAAGGCTAATTTGTTCTCACTTTAAACATAGAACCAAATGTTCACACATTTTCAGTGAGCTTAGTCAGAATAGAATCTGCTACAGTTCCAGCAAGTTTTTGGACAGCAGCCCTGAGAAGACTGACAGGAACGGTGATGGTTCAGATAATGGACACAGCCATCAGTCGTACTTTATCTGCTCTTTTAGGAAATGATCTACCTTGACCAAACTCATTTATTATGGTGGGGTTTTTCCCCCAGAAACATTAAAATACCATGGATAGTGCTTTTAGAGTCTTTGCTTTGGAGTCCTGTTCTCATTCACCTATTCACACACACATTCACACACACATTCAGCGGCTATGCTGCTGAACTCTGGCGCCAACCACCAGCGGTAAACTGAGGTTCAGTGTCTTGCCCAAGGAAACTTCAACGCAGGGTGAGAATCGAACCTGAAATTTTCTGATCAGAGGTCGACCGCCCTGCGATTGTGGCAGACTTAAGTACACAGAGGAGCCACAGCATTTACAGCCGGAGGTAAGTAAACATTGAATTTGACACCAAACAGAAGCTGCAGTCCTGGTTATGAGTGATGACACCTGAACGATCCTGTACTCCTCAGTTATGTATAACATGCTGAAACTCTATGGATGGATCACCTCTAAGAAAACACAGGACATATTTGAGACCTTTCTGAAGGCCAGAAACAGTGAATACTCATTAGTTCTCTGCACAACTGAGCCACTTGTTAGAGATGAAACCACAAACCCATACCTGGTCATATTGAGCAGCAGGTTAGCCACAATATTATTCATGGCATCAAACGGCTTCTCCACCTCATGAACTCCACCCTGTCCAGAAGAAAGCGTGGCGTTCCTTCTGACCATCAACTCTGGCTTAGCTCCATGAGCAACCATCTGAATCTTCTGCACAATGTCCATCAAAGACTGGAAGAAGCAGCCAAACACAGAAAACGAAGCGTTATCGACAGAGTCATCGCCCCCGTATGCTTACATGTTGTGTATACAGGATTAAAGTCCCTCCTCAGTCATCTTTGGCTCCATTTTCTATTATAAGTGTTCCAAGTGGTCTTTTAATGATGGTTATGCTGTTTTAGGACAAAATCTTAAAACCTGTGCCCTTTTCTGGGACATAGTTTCTGCAGAGCGGCAGTTTATGAGAAATTCACCTCTGTGACTGTTGGTGCGGAGGCCGAGGTAGCCGACTCGGTATCTGGCTCAAAGACGCAGATGATCTAGTTTTGGGCAAGTTGATGCCTGGGAATGGAGCAGTGGACTGCCGATTGTAGCACCTACTTCACTCCCACTAGCGTTTTCAAATGGGATCTTTGCTCCTGATTCATAATGATTTGTAAAAAGAAATACTCAGAAACAGTCTTAATCCTGATTTTCATAATTTTCTTAAAGATTAGTTCCTTCCGTCAAAGCTGGGGGGTGCACCAGCTCATGCCCGTCCAATAAAATGTCCTTCCACTGCTGTATTTACAAGTTTTTATCACTGTTGCTTCCAGTCACTTTGTGGATTTTAAACTTTCTAATCATTGCTTTTTCCTAGAGTGCAGAGCAAATAGCAGAAAGATCCTTGGTCAGGCCCCCCCCCCCCTCTAATCTAGCCTACAGAGGAGATGTTGGCAGAATCCTATGGAAAGAACCTGCCCTCTTTATCCAAGATTGGAGATATTTTCTTTTTGTGACTTATAAACATGAGAGACGGGGAGATAGTCTGCTGCTGAGACATGATTGTTTCCTGAGAGGAAGACAAAGAGACTTTAGACTTTTTGGATTAACACATTGCAAGCTCTTCGCATTTTATGAACTCAGCCAGTTGTCTCAGGTGAGCCAAGCTTCTCAAACTCAAGCAGATTAAGTCTCACACAGGAATGGAAACATCCATGAGTGATCAATGCTGAATCCTCATAAATGATTCTGCAGGTAGAACATGTAGATGTGTTTATTTGTCCCTCCTAATCATAGTTTTAGCTTCATTATTTTATGAAGTGTTAGAAATGTGAAGTAGTTGAGTTGTGCTCATCCAATGGTGTGATGGTGGATCATGTGAGAACCGCTGCACAGACCTGGTTCTCCACAGGCAGCACACAGTGAGCGTGCTCCGTCAGCTCTCTCATGGCCAACACGCTGTTGTAGGGAGACGTGATGACATCATCCTCTGCTGACGGGTACATGGAAGTGACAATCCGGGACACCCCTGGGAATTCTTCCTCCAGCAGGCCGAGCACTCTGGTTCCCAGACCAGAACCGGTCCCTGAGCGGGGAAACAGACGGTCAGCTTAGTTTGTGTCACCAGCAGGAGGACTCGGAACCAGGCTTCAAACCTTCGTAGAGTCAGTGAGGTTTTAGGATATTCTCCCTGATTCACTGCAACATTATTGAAGTGAGACCATCATGTCGTTGGTACAGCATGCAGCCACTCGCTGTTGACTAACACTCAGACTAATGGCGGCTGTGGTGACCCATCAGCAGGTCAGAAGATTGCCAAGTTGCAGGTTCAGTTCCCCTCTGCCTGTCCTGATGTTGAAGTGTTCTTGGGCCAGGCACTGAACCGCACATTGCTCCCGGCACAACAGCTCTGCCACCATCAGTATGAATGTGTGTGAATGCCAGTAAAGAACTATAATGACAGTAAAAGATTCTAGAAGCTTAAATTTGACAGTAAACAGAGAAAAAGGATGATGGCTCACCAAAGTCACAATGATAGAAATGTGTTTGATTTGGCTTTTTTAGCTATTTTATTTCAAGTAAATCTGCTGCAGCAGGAGGACCTTATTTTTCATGCATATTTGGGTTTATTTCATTTTGACATAAACTGGTAAATAAGTACAAATTGCTATGTTTAGAGAAAAAAAGACACTTTATGCTTCTATTATTGTAAATATATGAAAGCTACCTTTTATAAATGAATGGATTAATGACCACAGAAACAAATGAAATGCTTTTCTAAACAGGGAAGTGGAACTTTGAGGCTCTCAAATGGTCTTTCAGATATGAACAGAAACAGGCTGCAACAGACTGGCGACTTGTTCTGAGTGTTCCTCGCCTTTGCCCAACAGTAGCTGGGTTGGAACCAGCAATCCTGTGATCCCAAAAGGAGATTCAGTGGGAACTGAAGATAAATGGATGGATGTAAAATTGTCCTCTAGTAGACATCTAAAAATGTCTACAGGTAGACGAGTAGGAGACGTCTATGTGCAGATATCTAGCAGAACCCTATTGGGAGAGCTCTAATAGAGTACCGTAATGGAGTTGTCTGAGGTGTACGGTAGACATCTACAATGTATATTAATTATCTAACAGACGTCTTGTACCTGGTGGTAAGAAAACCCAAATGGCTTGTTTACAAAGCATGATGGGACGATTGGCTGTGGGAAAGTCGTCTATGAGAGATCTGAACAGCAATGTGCAATAAACCTCCATGAATTGATGTCTACTACTACAGCTGCAAACATTGAAATAGATTTGTCTGTGCCTGGACGGCGTGTAAATAGATTCTGTTTTCTAGATAATAAACTCAATTCTCTCAAAATCACAGAAGGTTTCCTAACTATGTGAGGATCCTCCTGAGTCTTTGTTGGTGCAGCTAGAACAGAGACTCACAAACGCTGCATACGAGTGTGTCAGTTATAACCATATGACTATCATTTAATGCTATGAGGACGACAGGGACTCTTCATAGAGTGTCATGATTACATGACCTATGTTATCTGATTTATGAAGATTATGGTCATTCATTGTTTTTGTTTTATGGGCTAAAACTCTAGCTCTAACTACCTACCTGCCCACTGGGCATTAAATGATGAAAGTAGCAAGTCTGGGTGGCGTTTGAGACTTACCCCCTCCCAGAGAGTGAATGAGGAAGAAGCACTGCAAACAGTCACAGAGTTCTGCGGCTTTCCTCAGCTTGTCTACAATTAGCTCCCTGTAGACTGATCCGTATGTCATGTGTCCGGTGGCCCTGAAAGTGGAGCTGCCATCAAACACAGAAGAGCTGGAGGCCTGTGTTCATAAAATGAATTCACACAGAACACAGGGTTCAAATACACCCGACCCATTTCTACTGATGACGGCTCACACACTTACAGACAAACAGACATGAGCGCAGGAAGCTGTGAGAGCACAACCCTGCAGTGATTCACCATCAAGCTGAAAGCAATGGACTTTTCCAAACTGACCAATATCAGCAGAAAAACATCCAAACAGATGCATCTTTGAAACATTCATTCATGTTTTTTGGGTAGCAAAATCACGCTCAACCACATAAAAAGTGTTTTTTCCCCACATGAATCTAATGTGTTAACACAAGCAGAAAATAATGCTTGTAAAACTGAACACTGCATTCATGCAGAGTGAACCTTCACCATGAAACAGGAAAGGCAGGGACAGTTAGTGCAGCCCCCACAACAAAACAGTCAAACATGTGTCGCATTTTTAAATCATCTCCATTTTAGCCAAAGAGTTGATGCTTTCATTCACTAATATTGATTTAGTTTCATAAATAATTTTGTCAGAGGTGAATGTATGATGAACTCCTGCTGCTCTGCAGAAACTAAGTCCTAGAAAACGACACAGGAGTTCCCTGGTTTATCGTGGGGGACACGTTCCACACACAACCCCTCACTACCTGTTTTTAGACCATTTGCTCAGACAGGCAGGAGCATTTCCACACATTACTCTCAAAGTGCAAACCTTCATAGAAAAGTGAGTTCAGCATTTTGTAGGAGGAAAATAAAGTCTGGAAAGCTGCACAGCAGACATGGAGACGGTGAACCGTGACAGCGAGGTGACACTGGAATTAAAAGACCACTGGAAACCATTTTACAATAGATGATCAGAGTGGGACTTTAACATCACTGTGGTGCAGATTTACTGCTGCGTTTCCATTGATTCTCTATCAAAGATCCACTTTTTTGAGCTTCAGTTTTGGTCGTATGCTGTTAAAGTTAAATTAGGGAATACCACTTTATGTTTCAGGACAGTTTATACTACTGGACAACTTTGTATTAGGTATGCCAAGAAAAGGAAGTGGTTGACTCATTGGGTCTGGAGATGAGAAGAGGTAGAGTTTCTGGCATCACACCATCAGACGTTGAGTGGCTTTCAGGTACACTGAAGACTCCAGTTCAGCTGCAAGGAGCTGAAAAGGTGGCGTGCCATGGCTGCAGCTCTCTTCTCTTACCAGTTGTTCCCTGAACCCGACACGTCCGTAAGAAGCTGAGCGCTGTCAAACAGCTCCCGCAGGGGGCCCTGCAGGATCTGGCTGATCACCCCCTCCTCCATGTCAACCAGGACCGCCTGTGGATTCACATATGCCAGAGTGAGGCCAGCACATTCCTTCTTTTGACACGTTTTCTGGAGGCCCGAGCGTTGCTGCCTTTAAACTGCGGCTGCACATTACCCAACCACAACTATAAATTGAGAGCATTTTGCATTCCAGTCTCCTATCTTTGGTGTTAAAACCTCAAAGCGCCACCTGCATTCCAGACGTTTGGTACACTGGGTGGAGTTAAACAAATAAATAAAAAAAGAAGCAGGAACTGTACTCTGACTACAGCTCATCACCACAGATGGTGACAATCCATCTCGAAACGTAAAGAAGTTTCTTGATCCAAATTCAATTTTCAAACAAAATCTGAAATTTTTAGAAATCTTTTCTGATTCTATTGTTCAAACCTTTTTCTTTATATTCAAATCTCTAGTTGTTCATTATGGAACATTTCCTTCCACCCAGTGTTGTTGGTTGGCTTGCTGGTTTCATCGTGGTAAATATAGTTTATGTAAGGAACCATCAGTCTGAGGCTCTGTCCAAATTCATCCACTAACCTGCAAAAGCTTTTATAGTGCAGGACTGGATTTTAATGCTGTTTGAACACTTGCTCACTACTCCATTATTGTCTAATAAACACCAAATATGAAGTTATTCAAGCAGAAATCAATTAATATAAACAACTTACAAAGACTTTTTAAATTCCACTGTGTTCTGATGATGAAACTTGGAGGATTTATGAATAAATACATGGACACGTTTTAAAAAAAAAAGAAAAATCATTGAAACAGAGATTTGGTTTATATTCACCAATTCACACTGGTTTTCGCAGACACTTAAGGAAATTTTTGTAAATCCTGCCCGACAAAATGGCGAACCAGTGCACTAACCATGGCGTAGTGGGGGAATTCGGACACAACCTGACTCCGTTAGGGGAACTTACTCTGGCTTTCAAATGCTGGATTTGGCCTCCGACGCTGCAGGCAGCACCTTTCCTACAGCGATGGACCGTAGATTATACAAAGAGACAACATCTGACTGACTCCATGATCACCTTCAGAACAAACATCCCACCTCCAGTCCACGTTTCGAAAGAAACTGCTGGTGGCGTCATCGTACAGACCCCTCTGAAAACAACCATGCAGAACAACAGGACTCCCATCAGCTGTGATGTCATAGCTGTTCTACATTTACATACAAACATTTAAAAGAAACTACAAGGAGCCGCGTTTCCAGAAGAAAGAGCAGGGTTGGATGCTGTATTTCTGAGTGAAAATTAGATTTAAAGGCTAATAATTGGCAAAAAAAAAATTAAATAGAGAAATGATCAAAGTTGACAATAAGTAAAGTGAAAACAGCAAAATAACAAAAAAGATGTTTGTGAAAAAAATGCCAGAGCCAGCGACCTCATACACCAAGGAATCCCCATGTATTTCAATGGAGGCAAACATCCTGGAATATTTTGAAAAGTTCAAGGATTTGAAGGACCAAAAGTCTCAGCTGGAAAAAGCTGAAAAAGCTGAACATTTGAATAGTTGAAAAGTTGAAATAGCTGAAAAATTATAAAAGGAGTTTAGCAGCAAAAATGGAGGAAGATGCTAGAATAAAGAAAGAGAAACAGGAACACAAAGAGTTGAAGGCTGGTCAGACATTGTCTGTTGGTTGAATGCTTTATAGAATTCAAGCAATCATTCTAAATAAACTTCAAGCTTGTTCAGAACTAAGAATACATCTTACAATTAAAGAACATTTGCTCCCATTTAGTTGCATTATAAATCCAGATATGCAACTAAACATCACGGTCAAGTGTTGAATTCTTTCATTGTTCCAGAAACCAAAGTACATTTTTTTTTTTTTATACACTGTATTTTATCCCACGAAGGGAAATTCTTTCTCCGCATTTGACCCATCCCCCTGGGGAGCGGTGAGCTGCAGCCGAAACCGCGCTCGGGAGGCAGTAGCGTTAAGGGTCTTGCCTAAGGACCCTCACTGGGTGATGTTAACTGCTCGCCATTGATATGGTAATTGCCCCAAGTACCATTGCTCATTCCCCTCCGGGAATCGAACCCTGGTTTCCTGCATGGTAGCTTCCCACCTTACCAACCGAGCTACCCAGATGATTTGAGGAAGTTCTGGAGGCCTTAAGAGTCAAAAGTGTCTATATGGTCTTCAGTGGTTGAAAAGCAGAGCGGACTGGAAAACACCAGCAACTGGTTTCTTTAAATGTTTCTAAGAACAAGCTCAGAGCTTCAGAGACTGAAAGAATAATGTGCAGCTGCTTTTTATGATGTGTGTGGTTTTGATAAAGTTCTCAGTAGACGTTGTCAGTCATTTGTGGAGTGGGGAGCATCTCTTTCTATAGGAGCAAACTATTTTTTGAAGAGTATGACTGTATTTGGTCAAACTCATTTAAAATCTTAATGGCAACAAGCTCTTGAGCATACACAGCTGATGTGTATGCTCAACAAACACATGCATCTGTTGGTGTGCATGTGAATACATTTTTATGCAGCTCTACAGCTGCATAAAAATGTATTCACATGCACACCAACAGATGCATGTGTTTGTTGAGCATACACATCAGCTGAAACCAAAAATTGAAACAGTAAAACACTCCTTTCAAAAAATGTTTTAAGAAAAGTCAATTAGCTTAATCTAAAAATTGTTGGTTTTTTTGCAGCGTTGGCTAAAATGTACTTTTCTTCAAGGCTTCATTTCTTGAAAGACAAAGTGACCATTTAAAATCTGGCTGTAGAAAGGCAATGCTTCAAAGTATCATTAGGTCCGTTGGATCTGAACCCGGCAGCTGTTGGATATGTCCCTTATGGATCATTTGTGCTGCTAGAATGAACCAACAGGATGATGAGAACAACCAGAGAACAGGTTGAGCCTGGTTCTGTTCCTGACAGATAGAGCAGCACACACATGTCGACATGCAATGGTTCAAACTTAAGATGTATCAGAAGGGCCAGAGTGTTTGGAACATTGTAGTTTTTCTTTGAAAACTGTGGCTTTTCTTCTCCTTTTAGTGTCAGTTCCACCGATACGTTCATGACCTTCAGGGAAATTGCAAACTTACAGAAATGCTGCATTCATGGGGTGTTGGAACGGTCAGAAAAATGTCAATCCGACTTAGAAAATACACATCAATGTCAGAAAAACAGCAAATCTTCTAACCCCACATGAAGGCAGAACAATTTTCTGCACCTAAACAAAGGTTTTTGTAGAGCATATCGTCTTTGACCTTTGATTCTCATTGTGTCGTTTCTTCTTCTTATTAAACATTTATTTTATTTCTGTAATCTGACATTGAAGTGCCAGAGGACTGCAGGAGAAAATGAGTCTGTGGCTAAAATCTGGCATATTTACATTTGATTTTACATGTTCATTAATATGACATGTCCCTTTTCTTACAGAAACATTATTCCTAGCATTTCTGGAGGTTTCTGATTACATTTGTGTATATTCATAATCTCATTCAATCTACCAGATTATTCACCAACAATACGCACTTTCTTTATGTTTTTTCAACTTTTTACATCTTTAAAAGTTAAACAAAATGAATGAGGTGTTTTTACATGAGCTGCAAACGTTTCTCATTGGGTTATTGATCATTTCAGTTCCAAATGTAGCAGTAATCGGATTACTCATGATCATCTTTTACCTTGTTGACGGAGGCGTACTCTCTCAAGGCCAGATCCCAGAACCTGTAGCCCACCTGGTTTCCACACTGCCCAACTGGAAACCACATCATCACCAGCGTCAGAGAAACATGAGGCTCAGTAAACAAACAGATCTACTGCACGTCACCTTGTACAACAACTGACTGAGTCATGGCTGCAGCAGCTCGGTTAGGCTCCTCCCACTCCAAACTAAGACATTTGTATTAGTTTACTTTGTGGAAATCCAGAAGGAAAAACCAAACGAAAAATGAATCAAATAAACCTGTAAGCTGTTGACAACAACTCCCGCCTTACAGTCAATCGGTCGGTCGCGTGCTGATGACGCGTTACCTCAGTAGCCTATGAGAGAGGCATATCCACTGAGTTCTATCGCTAGAGGAGACACGGCCGCTTGGGAAGCCTGGCGGGCGGTGGCGGAGCGCGACGCCATCTTGGTGAGGTCGACGACGCCCACATGACAATGATTTCTATAGCCTTTGCTGGCATCTAAGTAGCATTTATATAATTTATATATATTTATGTTTATATATATTCATATTTTTATATTTTTTGTAATATTTTTTACAAAATGTTATATTTATATTGGTATACTGTATACAGGTTTAACAAAATAAAATATACATTTATGTCGACATCAAATTATACGTACCTCATGCAGCATGTTGGTAATAGCCCTGCAGCATCATGCATGTCAACATGTGTACTATTAATGAAGCCCCTGCAACATTAAAAGAAAAAATTATAATACTTACCTGTGAAATGTTATGCCTTCCTCCTTCGTGGACTAATTTCTACGATTAAGGCAGATGAAATCTGCACAATGAATTGGCATTTTGCAAAAAATGTGTTGACATGAATGCACTGCAGCAGTGACTTGACCTCACCAAGATGGCGGTGCTCTCCTCCCATGAGGAATCAATGGATGTCTCCTGTAGCGATAGAACTCATTGTACATTGTACATTGAACTCATTGGTCTCTGGCTTCCTCCCACTGTCCATAGGTCAATTGGAAACTCTAAATTGTCCCTACATGTGAGAGGAAATGTGTGTTTGATCGTGGCCCTGCAAAAGTGGTGAACAGTCCAGGGTGCCCCCTGCCTTTGCCCATAAGTGGCTGGGATAGGCTCCAGCAGCCCTGTGACCCCAAAAGGGACATAACAGTAGAAAATGAATGATGAAAAAATTAAAAATCTTTTTTTTTTTTTTTTAACTTGTCCTGTCCAACAGCTAGGCAGACAGATGAGAGCTGAGGGCCTCTTGTGTTGGACATATTTTACTTTAACAAGAGGGGTTATTAATCTTCAGACAAACCAAAGGTATGTCTGAATAAACCCCTTTTGTAATTGAGGCCAAACTTTATTAATTTCAATCATGTTTGAAAATCTTTGGTGTTGGACCGGACGGAAAAGGAAAGAGGGGAAGAAGAGAGAGGGACGTTAGAGAGGGGGGGGTAGGAGGGTGATAATAGGAGGGGAAGGGGGGTAAGACCATGAAGCAGCATAAAGCAACAAGTTTACTGGTTGTTAATCATTATGGTAAGGTTCAAATGTAGTACAAAAAGGGCGGGGCCTATCCACACACACATTCAAATGTTATAAACACACCTGCTAGCTGCAAAAATGTCCACCTGTCGACATGTACACAAAACAGATAGTGTTCACACGCATACTTATGCCTTAAAACCAACTAGTGTGAAATATTTCAGTCATTCAATCATGCAAACTATTAGTGCAAAGGTGAGCTAACACCTGTGCTCAGGTGAGTGTTTATGTTCTTCTAAAATGGATGGTGGAACGTGACAAGAAGGAGGGAGAGTGCCCAGCCATCCCCACCCCAAGACCCCCACCGCAGCAGCAGCGGCAGCCGAAATCCCCCCAACGCCACACGGGAACAGGCAGGGAACAACCGCCGCCCGGGCGACCAAGCCCGCCACCCAGGCCAGGGCCAGCAGGACCGCCGCAAGGCCCCCAGAGCCAGAGAGCAGGGAGGCACGGAGGGAAAGAGAGCGCCACCCCAGCCCAACCAGGAGAGCAGCCCCCCCGCCGCGCCGGGAGCGCCCAACGCAGGGCCCCACCGGAGAAGGACGCCCACAGCCCCAGACGAGCGCCCCACCACCACCCAGGAGTTCCGGGCATCCCCCCGCCCCTACCCCAGGTACCAGCCAGGACCCCCCAAGGGAGACCCGCTCCGCACTCCAGGCAGCCATCCGCCCGGCCCACGGTTGGTCCAGGGAGGAGCAAGGCAGGGGCCCGCCGCCCCCGCCCAGGAGGGGGGAACCCCGGGGAAAAAAAGAGGGCCCACAAGGGGTGTTATAAATATGGCCCGACCAGGCTCGGCCATGTTGGAAGTTTGGCGGGGCCCAGCGCTCAGGGGCAAGGACCAGGACCCACCCCCCAGGGACACGAACACCCCCGGCTCAGGTGTAATATGAACCCCCCCACCGCGCGGAGAGAGCACCGCCGGGCCCAGGGAGCCAGCACCCAAGGGACACGGCCGCCATCGCCAAGGGGCCCGCACCCCCCACCAGGGAAGGGGTAGGGGACAGATGGACCCAGGTCCCACCTTCCTTGCAAAATGTGTGTGCGTGTATGTGTGTTTGAAAGGGTGTGTGTGCATGTGTGTGTGTTTATGTTGGAATGTATATATTGAAGGGGGAGGGGTGTGTGTACTAAGGGGGGTGCAGTTAAAATTGGCGAGTAGGGCACTAAGGGGACATCTCCTGATTACTCACAGTGATGTCCCCTCACCCTCCCCACCAAGGGGCCCTAAATGTCTAAGGTGCGGTTAAAATTGGCGGTTAGGGTGCCAGGAGGACATCTGCTGCTTGCTGGCAGTGATGTCCAAGCACCCCCCCTACCAAGGACCCTACATGTCTAAGGTGCAAATAAAACCGAAAGAGGGGGGGCCCACTCCATACGGCAACCATAGGAGGGGGGCCACTGCCAAGTAGCCCCCCCCCCAAGGCACATCGCAGGCTAGACCCCCCACCCCCTCACCCTAATATGAGGTTATATGAGGAAGGGGGTAAGTTGGGGACAGCTGGTAGACTGTCCCCCGGTGGTCAAACAGCTGTCCCCCAGCCCCCCCTCCAGCAAAGGCGCCAGGGCCACCCAACCCAGGGGCCCCACCCCCGGAGGCGCCGACACCCCAGGCCCAGCACCACCCACCCCACACAGAGAGAGAGGAGCCAGAAAGCGTCGCCCCCCCGGAGCAAGCCCAGGCCCCCACCCCCAAACGCCGGCCCTAGAAGAGCCCTGGTCAGGCCTCGACGGGACCGAGGCAGCCAACCGGCCGGGGAAACCGCCGATGGCCTCAGCGGAGACCCCGACCCGTCAACCCGAATTCCCTCACTGCACCATGGTTAGTGCACTGTAAAAGCTGTTCACCATTTTGTAACGGTGTTGGAATCTACAGCTGTGTCGGAATTCCCACCTTAAGCCCTAACTACCAAAAAACAATATAATGCAGCACTATAGTGACATGAATTTTAAAAGCAATTCGGACACCATGCTCCCATTTCTTTTTAAACGGCGGATACAACGTCATCGATTTCAGGTAGTTAAGATCTACTTGATATGAGCTTTTTGCGACGATTATGAGTCCACTGTTTTTCTGAAGATAAAATTGTTGATGGTTTATTAAAGAAATACATTTAACTAATTTCTTTTGCAAAAATTGTTCTGACGCAATGCGTTGTGGTCTATATTTGCCATTCTAGTGAGCATTGATGTACACTGGTTTTTCGCAGAGACTTCTAGTTTCTGATTTGTAGGGCACTGGATTTTGGAATGGTAGACTCGGACAGCACTACAAAAGGGTGAACGCACTATATAGGCAAGGCAGGGCAAGGCAAGTTTATTTGTATAGCACAATTCGTACACAAAGTAATTCAAGGTGCTTCACAAAACAGAAAAATGCATTAAAATCACAATACATCATAGAAATAATCAACGTAAAATTTACTTTAAAAGAAAAGAAAAAATTTGAAAATTGATTTAAAAATAAAGGAAGGAAAGGAAAGAAAAGTGCAGATAGGACCTTTCAGTCATATACACGGCTAAACAGAAATGTTTTAAGTCTAGATTTGAACATGAACACAGAAGAAGCCTGTCTTACGACTTCAGGGAGGCTGTTCCAGATTTTAGCTGCAGAATATTGAAACGCTGATTCCCCTTGTTTAGTTCTGACTCTGGGAACCAACAGGAGGCCGGCCCCTGAGGTCCTCAGAGTACGAGATGGTTCATATGGCACTAACATGTCAGAGATGTACTTTGGTGCTCGGCCATGGAGAAACTTGTACACAAGCAGAGCTGCTTTGAAGTCTATTCTTTGAGGTACAGGGAGCCAGTGCAGAGACCTGAGCACAGGACTAATGTGATCATACTTCCTGGTTCTGGTCAGGACTCCAGCAGCAGCATTCTGGATGTACTGAAGCTGTTTTACAGCTCGTTTGGAGAGGCCGGTGAGCAGGCCGTCACAGTAGTCTAACCTACTGGAGACAAATGCATGAAAAAGTATCTCTAGGTCTGGCATTGACACTATGTTTTTGATTTTGGCAATGTTTTTCAGATGGTAAAATGCCGCTGATGTTACTGACTTGAAATGGCTGTTAAAGTTCAGGTCAGAGTCCATGATTACCCCTAGATATCTGACTTGATTTGAGGGTTTAAGAGACAGAGAATGAAGGTAGCTGCTGACAATTTCTCTTTGATTCCACTATATTGAGTAGGGGAGGAATTCAGACACAACCCACAATTCAAAAATCCTGTGCCCTGGAAATTTCCTAAAGTCTCTGTGAAAACCAGTGTGAATTGGTGAATATAAACCAAATCTGTGTTTGAATGATTTTTCATTAAAAAAAATATATAATGGAGTAGTGAGCAAGTGTTCAAACAGCATTAAAACCCAGTCCTGCACTATAAAAGCTTTTGCAGGTTAGTGGATGAATTTGGACAGAGCCTCAGAGTGAATGTTCCTTACATAAACTATATTTACCACGATGAAACCAGCAAGCTAACCAACAACACTGGGTGGAAGTAAATGTTCCATAATGAACAACTAGAGATTTGACTATAAAGAAAAAGGTACAGAAACAAATGTCTTTGCTTCTGTGCCCAGCCTACAGACAAAAACTCAAACGATCTAATCCAGTCACCAAACAGGTTCAGCTCTGGACACCTGAGACTGAGAGCGCTTTGCAGGACTGCTTCATGACTACAGACTGGGATGTTTTTAACCCTTGTGCTATCTTAGATGACCCCACCCTTACATTGACGTGTTCTCCCTACCATGACAAAAGTGGATAAAGATTTCATGTAATCCATGGACACCAGTGAAGATCACAAATCATTGAAGAAAAAAGGTTCAGAGCACTGTCTAGTGGGTCTAGATGACCCAACTCCCAATGTTAAAGTGCCTAGGATAGCACAAGGGTTAAAGCTGCAGCCACTCTGAAGGACTCTTCTGTCAGCGTACAGGATTATGCTGACAATGAGACTGGGTACATCAGCACTTATGTGGAGAACATCGTGTCCACCATCCAAGTCAGGACGTTTCCTAACCAGGAGCCCCGGATAAACAGCCATGTACGTCACATGCTGCATGCTCGCTCCACTGCATTTACATCTGGCAATGAGACTGAGTACTAAGCTTGTTGTACGGCTTGAGAAAGTCCATCACAGCAGCAAAGAGGCAGTACAGAGAGAAGCTGGATGGCTTCTATTCCACTGCTGACTCTGGGTGCATTTGGCTCTGTGTGTAGTGCCCACACAGAGGCACTAATACACTCTTGGACCACCAAACCCCCCTCACCCCCACCAGTCGTCTCGTCAGCCAAGGTAAGCAAAACCCTGAGGAGGATCAATCCCCCACGGCAGCAGGACAGCAGAACATGTGCCAGCAAGCTGACAGACGTCCTCACCTCCATATTCAACCTCTCCCTCAGCCAGAAAACCGTCCCTTCCTGCTTCAAGACCACTACCATTGTCCCCCTCCCCAAGAAGAGCCCTCCCACCTGCCTGAATGACTACAGACCAGTAGCACTCACTCCAATCATTATGAAGGGTTTTGAGAGAGTGATGCTGACCCACATTCCGAGCAGCATTCCAGATACACTAGACCCCCTGCAGTACGCATACCGGCCCAACAGGTCCACCTCAGATGCCATTGCCGCAGCACTGCACACCTCCCTCTCACATCTGCAGAATAAAGACTGCTACATCAGGATGCTCTTTATTGACTGCAGTTCTGCGTTCAACACAGTTGTTCCCCACAAGTTCACCCACAAATTGTTCTCCCTTGGACTTCACCCCATTATCTGTGACTGGCTCCTGGACTCTCTGACATGGAAGGCCTCAGTCTGTCAGAATAGGGAACAGGACTTCAGCCAGCATCATCTCGAACATTGGTAGGGCTGTGTTCTCAGTCCCATCCTCTACACCAGGGGTCGGGAACCTATGGCTCGCGAGCCATATATGGCTCTTTTGATGGTCACATGTGGCTCGCAGACAAATCTTTAATTATACTTTTTTTTCATTAGACCAGTCCTTCTCGGGCGCGATGCGATGCCAGAGGCGCGCAGTAGTAGCGGTGCTTGGAGAGAAAAATCTGCGCCAGCATTATCACTTTACTATTATCTATTATTTCACAGAGTTTGTACCAGCTGGAAACCTGTGAAACTGCGCGCTCCCGTCTCTGAGAAAGAGCGCGCAGTTGCGGGGACGGGATGTGTGAGGGAGAAAGCTGAGGGTGGAGGTGGGGGGTGGAGTTGTGGGCACAGGTAGCAGGTGAATCGCGCAGGGATTGTAAAAACGTAAAACCCGCTGCCCGTCACTCACTACAGCGTGTGAGTATGTGTTTGGCTCCGCGTCTGCATGTGAGCAGTCTCTCACATAAAAAAGAACATTCAGACCAACCTACGATCACGTTTAAAGACTCAACGCCTCATTTATCAGCAACAGCATAACAATGTTATTAAAAAGAATCCACAGACTTATTGTACTTTAAAAATGTTGAAATTACATCAAATGCACACATTCACTTGTATATTTAGTTTTAAACATATCGTTGGCTACTGACTTGGACTGGGTGGCTGTTGGGCCACGTTAAAAGTTCTGGAATTCAATGAACGCATCAAGCAGAGATCTGATTTGCCCTTAGTTCTGTCGCTCCACCTGTTCTTAGGTGATTTGGACCAATGGAGTTCAGGTATGGGCCGAATAAGGGAAATGGGAGGGCTGGAGTGGGAGCAGGGGAATATAAATTTGGGAGAAGCGCTTTTATCTCGCTGGAGAGATTCAGAAGTTGCTGAATTAATTGTGCGGCGTTTGTTGAGGTCTGCAGTAACCAGAATAAAGAACCTTAAAAGAGGTTAAGTCTCAGTGCCTCAGTGTGGGAAAGGGACACTACATTATTGTATGGCTCTTTGTTACGCCCCCTTGTGTGTCTAGGGGTGCTAGGGGGGGCATAACATAAAAAACTAAAGTTTTGGCTACTGAATTTAAGTGTAACAAAAAGCACCAAACGAATGTCTCCATAAAATATGACAAATTTATTTACAAATAAACAAACAATCCAACAATAACTAAAAGTGAAACTAAAAGGCTTCAGGGTGAACCCAGGCCAAAACAACAAACAAAACCCCAACTGCAACATGTAATCTTACCTGCAAAGAAAGAAAAGGGAAATTAAAGACAGAACGCTAACCTCCCTAACCTAACAAAACCAGGAGAAAACATGTACTAAACAAAATGGCGGTTCACCCCTACAGCTTCACTTAAACAAAATCATAAACCAAAGGACTAAACAGAGTGGGCACAGACAAAACTACAAACTACAAAGAACTACAAAGTGCAACACAAACTAAAACAAGTGGAGAAGACATAAACAAAATGGAGAACAAAACAAAATGGAGAAGAGGGCCAAGCTGCAGTGGAGGCTTTTGCTGCAAGGCACCCTTCTCACCAGCTGGAGGTCCAAGTGGTGGCTTTAAAGGCTGCCTCCACCAGCTTGTCCAAATTGAGGCCACACCCTTGCCAGCACACCTGAAAATAATCACAGACATACAAACAAAGATCCACAAAAAACACAGAAGTCCCACTCTGATATAAAAATAACACAAAACACAGAGCAAACAGAACCAAACAAAACCAAATAAAACCTAATACGGCCACCGCCGTAACACCCCCCTACCCAAGATAAAACTTCTTTCCAAAAGAAGATTTTACCCAAAGTGGAGCACACACAAAGCGGTAGCTCTCACAGAATGAATCACACGAACTCAGGACACCACACAAAGCTAACGCACAACACAAACCTAAGGCGCAACACAAACTAACCGGCCACACAAAAAGCATCACAGAAACTCAGGACACGCACCCCTCTGGGCACGCGACCGTCCAACTCGGGACACGCACCCCTCTGGGCACGCGACCGTCCAACTCGGGACGCGTACCCCTCTGGGCACGCGACCGTCCAATTCGGGGTGCGCACCCCGCAGAACACGCACCGTCCAATTCGGGGTGCGCACCCCGCATGACACGCACCCTCCAATTCGGGGTGCGCACTAGAGCCCTGCGCGGGACTATTTTCTTCATCCCGCTCCCGCCCGCGCCCGCTGAATTTTTGACCAATCCCGCCCGCTCCCGCAACGTATGCGTTACACTCCCGCCCGCTCCCGCAATATGCATGTCCACTCCCGCCCGCACCCGCAAAACTCAGAGAATTTAGTCCCGCACAGTAATAGAGATGCATTGATTTTGTATCGTCCCCCGTCCCCCAGGAAAAAAAACACGTATTTTTATTGATATTATTAAAGAGATTCATGTCCCTCCTCCAGCCTCATCTTTTCATGCATTCCTCTTGTGTAATGTGCAACTTAAATATTAAATATATTTTTACAAATCCCGTTCGGTTAAAAGTGTGCGTGTGTGCGCGCGCAGACAGACGGCCTGAAGCGCGCTCTTAGTAAGAGGCGGGGCAGGGCGCACCCCCAACAACAGGTTAGATGACAGAGGCCTTTGGGCGTCTCTACCTGGTGCCTTCACGGAGCTTCAGTACATAAGAATCCAACAGCCGCACAGTCTAATGTAGTCTGCTAATATATATTCATGAGATATTCATGGCAGCACTGATCCCGCGGGGTTTATTTTTTGCCGCCCGCTCCCGCCCGCAGCACAATTCAAACCGCCCAATCCCGCGAGATTTGGGTTGGGTCCCGCGGGACCCGGCGGGACCCGATCCCAATGCAGCCCTCTAGTGCGCACCCCGCAGAACACGCACCCGTCAACTCGGGGTGCGCGCCCCGCAGAACACGCACCCGTCAACTCGGGGTGCGCGCCCCGCAGAACACGCACCCGTCAACTCGGGGTGCGCGCCCCGCAGGACACGCACCCGTCAACTCGGGGTGCGCGCCCCGCAAGACACGCACCCGTCAACTCGGGGTGCGCGCCCCGCAGAACACGCACCCGTCAACTCGGGGTGCGCGCCCCGCAGAACACGCACCCGTCAACTCGGGGTGCGCGCCCCGCAGAACACGCACCCGTCAACTCGGGGTGCGCGCCCCGCAGGACACGCGACCGTCCAACTCGGGACACGCACCCCTCTGGGCACGCGACCGTCCAACTCGGGACGCGTACCCCTCTGGGCACGCGACCGTCCAATTCGGGGTGCGCACCCCGCAGAACACGCACCCGTCAACTCGGGGTGCGCGCCCCGCAGAACACGCACCCGTCAACTCGGGGTGCGCGCCCCGCAGAACACGCACCCGTCAACTCGGGGTGCGCGCCCCGCAGGACACGCACCCGTCAACTCGGGGTGCGCGCCCCGCAGGACACGCACCCGTCAACTCGGGGTGCGCGCCCCGCAAGACACGCACCCGTCAACTCGGGGTGCGCGCCCCGCAAGACACGCACCCGTCAACTCGGGGTGCGCGCCCCGCAAGACACGCACCCGTCAACTCGGGGTGCGCGCCCCGCAAGACACGCACCCGTCAACTCGGGGTGCGCGCCCCGCAAGACACGCACCCGTCAACTCGGGGTGTGCGCCCCCTAAGACACGCACCCGTCAACTCGGGGTGTGCGCCCCCTAAGACACGCACCCGTCAACTCGGGGTGCGCGCCCCGCAGAACACGCACCCGTCAACTCGGGGTGCGCCCCCTGCAGAACACGCACCCGTCAAGACTAGTCTCACTAGTCACCAACTCAAAATTAGCCATACAAAACGAATGTGTTGCAAACAAAATTTAACGCAAGTTTGGTTAACAGTTTTCTTGTCCCACAAAATGTTATTAATGTGCTTAATGCACCAACCTCACAAATTTTGGCTAAACCAAAGAAACCACAATGCACTCAAAAGTGCTGTTAATTATTCCAATTTGGTGACTTAAATGAGAGGAAATTGTTTACTTACAAACTGATTGAGCAGTAGACGGCCTCTGTGGCAACCCCAGTCTGGAGCAAAAGAGTCGGGTCTGCCCTGTCACCGGTTACGGCTGCAGGAACTTACGCGCCTGCTGCCGCCCGATCGGGTTAGTGGCATTGGCAACACATGCTGGAGCTTTCAACTCCCACACCGTCGCCTACACCACCTCCAACATGTTTCCAGCCAAGGTCTACCTGAGGGTTGGAGCACTCCTGCTCAGACAACAACTGCTCTTTGCAAATGCAATTGGCCTCCACAGCCAAACAGGTCACAAACATCAAATGCCAACGTCTTCGCCAGAAAAAAAGAAAGAAAAACTGTAATGTGCAACTTAAATATTAAATATATTTTTACAAATCCCGTTCGGTTAAAAGTGTGCGTGTGTGCGCGCGCAGACAGACGGCCTGAAGCGCGCTCTTAGTAAGAGGCGGGGCAGGGCGCACCCCCAACAACAGGTTAGATGACAGAGGCCTTTGGGCGTCTCTACCTGGTGCCTTCACGGAGCTTCAGTACATAAGAATCCAACAGCCGCACAGTCTAATGTAGTCTGCTAATATATATTCATGAGATATTCATGGCAGCACTGATCCCGCGGGGTTTATTTTTTGCCGCCCGCTCCCGCCCGCAGCACAATTCAAACCGCCCAATCCCGCGAGATTTGGGTTGGGTCCCGCGGGACCCGGCGGGACCCGATCCCAATGCAGCCCTCTAGTGCGCACCCCGCAGAACACGCACCCGTCAACTCGGGGTGCGCGCCCCGCAAGACACGCACCCGTCAACTCGGGGTGCGCGCCCCGCAGAACACGCACCCGTCAACTCGGGGTGCGCGCCCCGCAGAACACGCACCCGTCAACTCGGGGTGCGCGCCCCGCAGAACACGCACCCGTCAACTCGGGGTGCGCGCCCCGCAGGACACGCACCCGTCAACTCGGGGTGCGCGCCCCGCAAGACACGCACCCGTCAACTCGGGGTGCGCGCCCCGCAGAACACGCACCCGTCAACTCGGGGTGCGCGCCCCGCAGAACACGCACCCGTCAACTCGGGGTGCGCGCCCCGCAGAACACGCACCCGTCAACTCGGGGTGCGCGCGCGACAGATGGACCCAGGTCCCACCTTCCTTGTAAAATGTGTGTGCGTGTATGGGTGTTTGAGAGGGTGTTTGTGTGCATGTGTGTGTGTTTATGTTTGAATGTATATATTGAAGGGGGAGGGGTGTGTGTACTAAGGGGGGTGCAGTTAAAATTGGCGAGTAGGGCACTAAGGGGACATCTCCTGATTACTCACAGTGATGTCCCCTCACCCTCCACACCAAGGGGCCCTAAATGTCTAAGGTGCGGTTAAAATTGGCGGGTAGGGTGCCAGGAGGACATCTGCTGCTTGCTTGCAGTGATGTCCAAGCACCCCCCCTACCAAGGACCCTACATGTCTAAGGTGCAAATAAAACCGAAAGAGGGGGGGCCCACTCCATACGGCAACCATAGGAGGGGGGCCACTCCCAAGTAGCCCCCCCCCAAGGCGCATCGCAGGCTAGACCCCCCACCCCCTCACCCTAATATGAGGTTATATGAGGAAGGGGGTAAGTTGGGGACAGCTGGTAGACTGAGTCAGAGTCTTTTTTATCTGCTAAAAATGTGCATTAGAAATACACAAGGTGAGACCCGCAGAACACATACCTAAAGGCAGAGGGCGGTGGTGATCCCAGAGACTGTGACATCGTCACTAAAGAATAACAGTACTAGCAGTAATAGTCAAATGCAGCCGTCCAGTTATTCTTTAATGTTGTTTAGCATCATTTTCTGAATGGAGGATTAGTGTCTAAACTCAGGAATTTGTTTAGACGCGTCTCTGGCAGTGGAGAGATTATTAAAACTGAAGAAAGAAAAGGATGACGTCTACAAATCGCTTATCCACGTGTTTCCTCAAAAGGAGCGGTGTATGGACTTCATTTATAAGTAAAAATAAGTCAATAATGACAATTTTGGTGATTTTTTTTCAATGCCACAGTATGTAAATAAAAGGAAATGTTGAAATGATATTTCAAACAACGTACTTTAACTGTTGCCAATCAAATGGTGAATAATCTACTCTGTAGGGTTCATGATTGTAAATCTGACTAATGACGTCAGTGCTTCACCAGCCGTGAACCTCACCGTACGTCACTAAAACACATGCACGCTTGCACACCCACACACACAAAGGAGGCCATCACTAAAGTAAAAGATACGCGTAAGGACAATCAATGTATTGTCTGAGGCTGGCTGATCGTCCTTGTCCACAGCCTTATCAATCTCCTCCCAGAACAGACCTTTTGCCTCCACAGCTTCCTCAGGAGTCCCACAAGCCAGCCAGACTAAAAAGGACTCCCTCTTTAGCTTGACTGTGTTCACCATAAGATTCAAGCATGTCCAATCTGTAGGTCAGCTGCACTGGTGGACCGACATCATATTGAACTATATGGGTTAGGAATGGGATGGCACTTCAATTCATGTGAGTCAGTACAAATGAGTGAATACTAAAATGTTTTCTTGTTTTCTCTCTTTGCCTTTACAACTGTTTAGATGAATACTTATATAGTGCTTTTCTACGTTGCTTTTACTTTAACCCTTGTGCTATCCTAGGCACTTTAACATTGGGAGTTGGGTCATCTAGACCCACTAGACAGAGCTCTGAACCTTTTTTCTTCAATGATTTGTGATCTTCACTGGTGTCCATGGATTACATGAAATCTTTCCACCTTAATCCACCTTTGTCATGGTAGGGAGAACACGTCAATGGAAGGGTGGGGGCATAGCATGGCACAAGGGTTACAGCCCAAAGTGCTTCACAGCCCCATTCACACACTGCAAATTATATGCATAGCTGTTTATTGCCCGGGTCTTGTTCTTGCCATTGAGCTGGCTTCTCAGGACTTGCCTTATTCATTGGAGGTATTTAGCTGTTGCAGCTTTCCTTGTTGCCTGCTCCAGGTTGCCGTTTGCCTGTGGAATTCCAGGGTTCTTGTAACTGTCCTCAATGCCTGCTATTGTTCCTTCGGGGACTGAATCCCCCAATATATATTTATGGTGTGTGTATATATATATATATGCCCCTCTCACCTTCCGCGGGTGGTTTCTCCTCCAAGCTCGGGTCCTCTACCAGAGGCCTGGGAGCTTGAGGGTCCTGCAGTATCTTAGCTGTTCCTAGCACTGTTCTTTTCTGGACTGAGAGGTCTGAGGTCTTTCCAGGTATCTGTTGTAGCCACTCCTCCAGCTTGGGGGTTACTGCCCCGAGTTATATTACAGACAAAAGACCCAAAAGACCCAGGAAGACGTTATTGACGGATACTATTTATTGTCAGAAATAAGCTGATATATAAAGTGAACAGGTGTAAAAAACACACACAAGACTTGTGTTTGCATGACAGTGCTTAAACAAAGGATGTCTTCATTACAGATAGATTTATTAACCTTTTTAGTCATAAAGATGGTCAAGTTTTTAGAGGATTTGGTCTCTTTACCAATGGATACAAATATAAATCAACTAACGATAGGAAGGAGTGTGAAGAACCCTTTCAGCCGATGGGTGTCCTAAAAACAGATTTAATTATTTGCTCTCTGCTCAAGGAAGAGTCATGCCGCCGGGCAGGTTCCCACACTGACCGCTCCACTGACCAGAACTGCTTTGCTGAGGCTGACTGGACTGTCGTTGATGGTCAGATTCTTCATGCAGCCCACAAAGGATTTCCTGGTGGCATTTTTGTCTGTGGGGAAGTGATCTGAAAGGAAAAGAGGGGGTGAATGGGTGAGCAGAGGTGCTGGTTTAAAAACAAACAGGAGGAGAAGAAAGGGCTCCCGACTTACTTGGGAATCCGCCTATGAACACTAGCATCCCGGGGTCGGCGGAGCTGGACTTTACCTGTCCCACGACATGACTGACCTCAGAGTCAACGTTCAGCTGGAGGATGCCAACATCCCGGATCACTGAGAAGAAGAGCCACGAGAACTCAGACTATCATTCTCTGATGAGCCCTTTGCTTAAAGAACGGTGAGAGAAGAGCAACTTGTTCTGACCTGTGATTCTGTGCCACGTGCCATCACACACACCATGCCTTAGAGACACTTTAGTGAAGAACTCATGAGGGCCATCTTTTACGACGACCACCACCTGAATAAAGAAACACGTCAAAGAATCTCAGTACTGATTACAGTGGACGGTGAAGGACCAGGCTGGCTTTGAAAGAGTCAAACAATTGTAATTAAATCACTTTACTCATTGCCTATTTTAAAAAATAATTCACGACTCATTACTTTACTTTTTGTCCACTCATACACAAATTACAGTAACTAGTTACTTTGTAATCTGTTACCCCAACACTGCTGATCAGACCGCTCTACATCTGCACCACGGCCGCCATGTGAAGGTTACCTCCTCCAGCTGATGCAGTGTTGTGTAATTTGATGCTATGTAATATCTATATTTTAATGCTGGTTCTGTACATTGACACCAACACAGCAATGAGAGAACTGGGTACCTTCAAAAGCTTCTTCACTTCAAGGCCCCACAGTGTAACACAAGAGCTTATGGGGGTAAAAGGTAAAGCAAGTGTAAAGCAGATTCAAAAGAGCAACGAGTAAAAGAAAATGGGAATAGAAAATCATCAAGTCATTTCCCCATTGAATCTTTAAAATACAAAAAAGTTTTGTTATCACATTAAAACGGCTTGATTTAGTTCTCCTTCTAAAAAATACATATCAATTATAATATTTATTGATCATTTAATAAAGAACAATGCCATGCCCCGTTTAGTTTGTAATTTAAAACTGGAAACTACAAAACACTTTGCAATGTAGCGTAGGTCTTGAGTTTTTTTGTTGAATTTAAAATCATATTTAGAAGTTTTATGTTTTAATCACAGAAAGGTTATCAGAAAGATGTTGTACCGTTTCAAAGTCTCTCCTGTTCCTCCACAGGGGCTTGTATTTTTTATTTCTTGACTTAAAATTAAGATTTTTATGAACCTCCATTCATGTTGGCTTTTTTTTATACATCTTTTATTTCCTTTTGTGGTAAGAACCAACATTGCTCTGGATCCTCATGAAACTCACCGCGCCCTCATGGATGTACAGAGTGAAAAATTGCTCTGATGAGCGAGCATGCAGTAACACAGCAGACGCCACACGGGGGCGGAGCTCCATGACCAGCTCAAACTTCAGCCCCAACTGGTGGGATTTATCTGCAGAAGAACAAAACAGCATGAAGCTTGCTCTGCTTTCCCATCAACTCTTCACAAACCAAAACGAAGCAGAAAACCTTTATTTTTCTGAGCCTTCACACATCCTTCTCCTTAGTGTCAAAGTTTGGACCAGAATCCAAGTGGTAAACTTAGTATCCATGACAACTGTAGTCTAGGAATACATTTTTTTTGTTGTGTCTCCAATTCTTGTTGCATTTCACTTAAAATACTGCAAGTGACAAGCGGTAACAAACAATTATACAACATGCATGGGTAAGTGAGGGTATGTGAGATGCAGAGTTTTCATTTTTTATACTCTTAACAAATCTTGCGAACTGCATAAGAGGCCAGCTGATCCTGTTCACGTTCTAAGTACATGCTCCTTGAATGCAGCTTTACTGTTAGAATTTAAAAATTAAATAATCAGAGCGTTGTTTGAGGGGCATCCTACAGATACTTAATTATCATAGTGATGTGTGAGACACATGAGGTACTGACGCCTTACTAAAGACTATAAGGTGACTTAAGGGCATCACCCGCATGTGATCTGTGTGTGAAGCTTACATTATCCTTACAAATACTTCAGCATACACTTGTCAAATGAAAGGCAATGGTACTTTCCCTTTTCATAATATTCCTTAAGGTGGCTCAAGGAAACTTTAAGTTGCTCCTTTTAAGATGCAGCCGCTCCTGTCTAAGACCCTGCCTGGGCCCGGACAACCCGAAAACCCACAGCACGTCACATGCATGCTTCTGTCACAACAACTTTCAGGACTTGCTTGTTCAGTTTTGGGAAGGATTAGCTTTGTTGGAAACTGAGCAGAAAAATTGGCCAAACAAGTGAGTCATTCGGCCATATCTACTGTACCGTCCATACTGATTTTACAGAGAATGGTTTTGACACGTTTCATAAACTTAGTGGGGGTTTTGGCTTTATGATGTTGCAAAAATGTTTTAAGGCAGACATGGCATCGTGTTTTTCACTATTCTTTCAATCAATGATAGATCTTACAACTCTAATGTCACTGTGTCATTAAACATCAGCTGAAAAGATGCATTATAGACATACCCAGGACAACATATCCTCCTTCTTCTGAAAAGTATGCTCCTGGCTCAGAAAGTCCCTGGAAGCATGGGGTAACCCCAAACATCTCTGCTGGAGTCGACAGTTTCCTGTCATTCAGCTGCAGATTCTTCAAACAACCAGTAAAGCTGAGCGCCGAGTTTCTCTGCAGAGAAACAGGGAAACAGCGTGAACTGAAAACACACAGCAGCTAACCGAGCAGGAACAGTTCAACAGCAGAAACCAAAGTCGTGAACAGCTGTGCCGTGTTACTATCAGTGCTCATGCTCTCACACTTTCATTCTGCTACGTCTTCAAACATAAATATTTACATTTAGTGCATCTTTGCTTGTGTCTGTCACTCACATCAGTTAAAAGAATTACTTTACAAAAGGCCGATAGATAAGTGTTTTTTAATCATTTTTGAGCAAAGATAAACACACCACCAACCGAAAATGTCCAAGAATTGAAACTGTATTAACAATTTAGTCCTTCTTAGCAAAGTGTGTTAAACATAAATTAAAAAAAAACACACAAAGAAAAAAGTGTTTAATGATCTTTCATGTTCCTAACTGCTTAGATGAACACAGAGGTTATTCCCTGACTATGGTAAATGCTTTAGGCCAGTGAAAATCAATAATTTCTCTAATTTCTCATGGCACACTAGTGTACCGCTGCACACAGATTGAAAAACATTGCAGAAGACAACGTCAAAAGTTGTTAAAAAATTGTTTAAAGCAGAAAAAGGTAACTAACTATAATCCTTAACCAGTGTTGTCTAATGAAAAGGGGAGAAGTTACCTCATTAATAATTCCTTCAAAAAGGCTGTAAAGCATGATTGTTTTTTTTTTCACTCTTTCACCTTTCCTCGTTTCCTTTTTGTGATTTTCACTTCTCATTAAAAAAAAAAAAAACTTTGAGTCCTGGCAGGTGTTGATCCAATGCATTGGTCAACTTAATTTTGCCCTCAGAAAGCCCAGAAACTCAAGCTCCTCTACATGGAGAAGTGACTCATTCCTAAGCCAAAGGCAGCGTCCCACTTTTTTCCAGCTGATAACTACGGCCGCAGTCATCTCCACTCTTTCAAGACAACCAAAGACAAATCCTTCTACCATTTGGATCCACAGACAAAATCTGATAAAGTAATGAATAGAATTTGTGTCAAAAGGCAAGTTGTCCTATTCCCAGTCCCGGCGACTCTGATCTACTGCAGCGTATAAAAACCAATCTGCTGTTTTTTAATAGAGTCGAGATAGTGTCCTTCATGGAGCCATCTATCCCATATTCCAAGATCTTCCCACATAGCACATCCCATACAACTCAGTCAATGTCCCTCTCAAAGTTAGCAAAACATACGTGGACCAGATGTACCATATTTGAAGATTCTTTGATGACTATAAGGCTAGAGAGGTGGTCCAGTACTCCCATTCAGAACTAAACGTACCTCCCAAGAATGGGATTTCTCCATATATGTGATATTTTCAGGTCCCCTTTTTAAAGGGGAACCATCAACTGACTTTGCCAATTCAGGAGTACCACCCCTGATGTCCATGTGATTTTGACTCTTTGATAGAGACTACACATAGCACTGGGTGGCTAAGCCTCCATGTTATTTTCATGGTGTCGCAAAATTTCCTGCATTTCCAAGTCCTGCCTCAATGCCAGCCAATGCCGCTGTGTGCAGGATCTGCCTGTCATGACAAACAGCCAATATTTGCTTCCTCAGAATTTTCATAATAAACTTGCAGAAAACCAAGTGGAAGTCCCCACGGTGTGCTTTCTGATAAGCAGCTGTGCTTTAATGACTTCAACATATTCTAAAAATCAAAAGCTTAAAAAATATTCCTAAAAGTGCTGTAAAAAACAAACAAAAGAACAACAACCACCAAAATCAAGTTTTCTGGCCTATTGACATGATACTTGAGGTTATGTTCACGTGTGAGGTCAGAATCAACTCTTCATACTCCTACCGAACCAACTCATACCGGAATATTCTTTAGAGTCAACCCTGGAATAACTCCACCGATGAACAGAGGGCGGCTAATCTGCCAGGGTTCGTTTCTTCTATGAGCTCTGTCCTCTAGGGTTGGAAGTCCATCTACTGTTAAGCGGCCAAGGTTCCCATCACGGGTGACGTTTATCTTTGGAGAAAAAAAACATTCATATGTCAGTCCAAAGCAAAACATCTATGGATAATTGTTCACAGATAACATAGATGAAATGATGTCATGAACCTACATGGTGCCATGCGCCATCATCAAGTCTGCCTTTCCCGCTGATTTTCACTCTCTGGTCTGCTACGTTGAACGTGTAGACAATTTTTCCGTGACTCAGGAACAGCGAAATAAAATTGTCCTCGCGACTATCTGATATGTAAAAGATGAGGCCAAAGGACAACTGAGTCTTCAGAGATACGGAGAAATTGAACCTAAAAGAAGACATCCATGTAGTAGCTGACTTTGAGGTTACCAAGACAGGATTCTGCTCTGAACTTACCTCTTGGAAAGAGAGTTGGGGACATTTGTGTAGTGCTGCCTGCTGTTGGCAGTGGTTCCATAATGGAAGGCATCCTGCAGTGCTCTGGGACTACTGGAGAGGAAGCAGGGCTCCACGTTTGGTTCTGATTGCTCCTGTTCATTCCCCCTTAGGTCACTTATGAGACTGGATTCATCTCTGGTAACCTGTCACAGCATTCATCAGTTAAACCCATGCAAAGATAGAAAAGTGCAGACCCATCCAGCAGCTCAGTTTTTAAAAATACCCCCTTCCAGTTACCTTCTGGGTCTGTTTGGATCCTGAAGTAGCATTTCTGTGCCTAAACAAATGAGCTGCTGGAGGGCTGACTACCGGACAGTCCTGTAGAGATGTTTGGACCCTCTCTGTGTACTTCTGAAAGTCCTCAGCTTCAATGTCTTGGTCCTCCCTACAGATGAATGAAGACAATCCAACTCATTACAGCATCCAGCAACATGGGGTGCATCCTCAAACATCTTCACCCCCCTGACAGACACCACCCTGCTCATGCACTGATCCAGTGTGAGGACTCAGGCCACAACCTCAGACACTGCAGGCCTGAAAGCATCCATGTACACACCACACGCTTCCACAATGTCTGTCTGTCTGTCTGTCTGTCTGTCTGTCTGTCTGTCTGTCTGTCTGTCTGTCTGTCTGTCTGTCTGTCTGTCTGTCTGTCTGTCTATATATCTTTCTTCCTTCCTAATTAAATCTGTAAAACAGCTTCATTAAGCACATCCTGACGGCTCCTGAATGTGTGGGCCTTTTTCACCTGCTGATGTAAGTGTAGCTGATGCAGCCACTGAAGTTCTTGAAGCTGCTGCTTGGAGAGCCTCCAAAGTAGAAAGTCTTCATGGCAGAATCAACAGGGGACTTTGAGGCTGATGAAGGCCGTTTGTTCTCCCGCTTGTCTTTATCATCCACCACCAGAGAGTAACTACAGAACAAGATTCAGTAAGTTAGTCATTGGAGAATTGTTCAGTCTTTTTCTGTATATCCTCCTGTCAGATAATTAGTGCTGTGCATTAATTTCAGAGTTATAATCCAACTTGATTATTAAAAGAAAATTAAATATTGTTGTTATAATTTTTACATAATGCTTTATACAATGAAAGTATTTGAGCAGGGGTGTCAAACTCATTTTCTGAGGGCCACATCAGCAGGACTTGTCGTCATCAAAGGGCCAGATATAACTTATACATATAACTAAATGTAATGAAAAAGAAATGTAACAGCTTAATGTTAAATAACTCATTATTTATTTACTATAACTTTTTAAAGTGACAATTACAGTTGCATAGAAAACATGTTAGCTTGTTACTTTAGCATAAATCCTTTTACTTTTGATTCTGTCAGGTTAGATTATATGGACAGTGTTTAAGTCCTAATGTATAGTTGCCCAATCCCATATTTCAAGTCTGATTCCCCCTTGATATGAATAAATACACACCAATTGTTTTTTTTTTTTAAGAAAATAAAAACTTTTATGCTCTGGTGGCCCTCATAAAATGACATGGGGGGCCACGTTTGGCCCCCGGGCCTTGAGTTTGACACGTGTATTAGAGGATGGACATAAAGCTGCAAAGGACAGCAATCAAGTCAACATCTATCAGGAGTGTCACACATGCAACTGTTGAAACAGAAAGCAACTCTGGCAAACAGTGAAAAGAGATTAGAGCCAAAGACAGCAGCTAGCGTCTAGTGAAATACTTACACCTGCTTGTTCACTGAAGCCATTAAGAAGTGTGTCCTTCCATCATTGTATTGCTTTTTGTGGGATTTGACCTTTGTGCCTTTACAGTTCAATACTACTGCTCCGTTCTCCACAGAGATGCTGAACTCGCTGGACTGAAGATGAAAATGAATTTGTTGTTTGAAACATCCGTTTATTATTGTGATATCTTTGTGGAAACTAGAGTGTGCCAACAAGTGCTTACCTCTTCAGTGTGGTAGAACAGAAGTCCACTGGGCTGCAGGGTTCTAAAGCTCATTCCTCCTTCAAAACTGTCAAAAGGCGAGATCTTTGCTGTGGATCCCAGGTAGCCGCTTCCAGTAAAATAGGCATTACGAGACGTCTGTAATGATAAAAAAGGTATTTTTAAACCTCTTCTCTGACATAAATACACTCAGTCAATTCTCTTCTGTCTGGCAACATTTTAATGAAAATATTATTTTCCAGTTTTTGTCAATTCCAGAGTGTGGAGATGGTTGAGATGGTGGAGCAAGCGTACCAGACCTGGGTTTTGCAGGGCTGGCTCTTTACTTGCCTGAAATCTCAGTTTTTCTGGGGCTTTTTATCCTTTTCTCATTATGCTGTGGTTTGAAAGTTACTTTAAATTCCTACTACAAGTTGCTTGCCAAGGTTTTGTGGTTCTTTTGAGTCATCTGAACTGAAACAAGATGCTTACAAAGGACTCCTCTGGGCAACCGCTGCTGATGCCAATGGTGCCAGGCTCCTCCAAAAGGTTGAAGTCTTTCTTCAGAAACTGGAATCCTTTCACACAGCCTCTCAGGCCAACCACGGAGGACAGTTCAGGCCTGTTGGAAGAAAACGTTTAATAGCACTCTTTTAAAAAAAGCTAAGAAAATCTGTAGAAAAATGTATAGTTTTTAGTTAAACTGTTGACCAATTTCACAGCATTGTCTGAGAAGAGTGCAGCAAATGTTACAAAGATCTTGACTGAGCCGTGATGAAATGCTTCAAAAAAAAAGCTAAGCTAATTTTAGATTAAAGACAGTCATCACAATAGTTGTAGAGCAGACTATGCCAATTTCTTTCCAAGGACCAAAGAGGAGGCAGTCAGGGATTAATGTCACAGGAGAAGGACAAAAAAATGACGGCAGGAGCAGGTGAGCACTAGTTTGACCACCACCATTAACCCAAAACGATTAACCCGAAGTGTTGGAAAAGTCAGTTCAGTTTACTGGCTTTCCTGGGAGAAAAACAAAAGCTATTTTCTGCATTCCATATTTAAAAAGAAACAACTTATATCTTTGATAACCGGAATCAATAACTGACCTGGCTTTGAGGATACTGGATGGAGCCCCACCAATGTAGATGTCTGAGAAGGGCAGCGTGGTTTTAGGATTCTCCATTGTTTTGACGTGGTTCTTGTCCAGCAGCAGAATGACCTTCTTTGACTGGTGGTAGATCACTGACATCTGGGAGGACATTGACATTTATTCCTTACGGTAAACAGCCCGTTCAAAGACAACGGCAACTTCAAAAACATAAGTAGAGGATAATCTACCTCATGGTATCTTGCATCATTTATCTGAAACTTTGGTAAATTGTTCTCTAGAAGTTTTGGCCCAGTGCTGAAGCCAAAGTCATACATGAGTCGCAAAAAGCCATTCTTCATCTCCAGAAGGAAGAATTTGTCCTGTAAAAAGCAACAAAAAGAGAAACATTCCCTCTGTCTGTTATAATATAAATCAAGACTTACAGTGGAAAGATGAAAAACCTCATATGTAATAGTGCTTCAGTAGCAGAAACATGAAAAAATTCAGACACAATTTGAACACTTCCATTTTTAGCTACTACTTTGTCATATGAAAAAAAGCTGTGACAACTTCTACTGGACTGCAAAGAATTGGACGTACCCCGTTGACCATTAGGAAAATGACACCATTGTTTGCAACTGTTCGCACAGCAATGTCGAATCTGGTCACAGTGCCGAACTTTCCTTTCCTCTCGATGTCATTTACAAGAGCGTAACCTGTTCCATCAAACAGGTAGCTTGCAATGCGACTTTGAGAGAAGGCCAACTTGTACCTGTGAGCAAAATGAGACATGGGACAGTGTCAGACCACCGATGGGAAAAATCTTTGGTAAAAAACAATGGAGGTTCCTTCTTTTCGGAGGTCACCACTGATCAAAATAGCCATGTACCTTGGGCACGGAGGTGGCAAATTATTTGTTGGGTGAATCTTTTTAAAATTGTACAAACTGATGACATCGTTGTTCAGAGAAGCCAACTCGATGCAACCCACAAAAGGAGCAAGACTCAGAAGAGGTGGCAGCTAGTTTGAAAACAAGAATATTTGTGAGTCAATCAAAGGGAAATGTAAAGACTGCAACAACAATTTTTTAAGGGTTTCTTTTGGAACTTATTACCGTGACGTCTGGCGGAACTTTGCCAACAAAGAAGACAGTGCCTTTGGGATCTGTGTCAAACAGAGATTCTTTGCCTGGAGCTTCGCCTTTCTGAATGAACTTTTGCTCATCACTGGAACTCTGACTCGGTATGGTCAGGAAGAGTTTACCATGCCTGCCAAGCCTGAAAGTAAACAATTACCAGAAGACATGTTGATTTGAAATTGTTGTGGTCCCATGTTCAAAAACTTTGCAGTACCTCCTTGGACAACACATCCATCCATCCATCCATCCATCCATCCATCTTGCTTCAGGCTTTTTCTTTCACAGCTCTATTCTGATGTATGAAATGTTTTGTGTCATATAATTCCAGCCAGGCACAAAACGCAACTATTAATTTCTCTTCCATGATTTTGTTTCCAATGGTTGGCACTTGAGTGTTTTGAAAAGGATGCTATCTACACGTCACTATCAAATCTCTGATTGGTCAAAGTTCAGCTGTTTATCTTGCGTTCAGTGAATGTCCAAGTTTGTACGTAGAGCCCAAAAACAAACGTAAAAACTTGTTTAGCAACACATGAACCCGAGGGCTTTGAACATTGATTTAAACGCGGTTTCCAGGGATCTGTACACAACAAACACACAAAATATGCATTCATAAGTAATGTACCGTTCAACTTTGATGTAGTTAAAGACTGCAGGCCATTGGCTGACAGGCTTTGAGGTGAGAGAGATCTCAACTTCTTCTCCTCCAAGTTTGTAAATGAACACCAGGTTGTCACTCTTGATGGCTAACCCCATGTAGTCTTTTGATCCCTAAAACAGAAACACCACACAGTGATTACAACATCATGTTTGTTCCCATAATGCTCACATTTTCCTCAGACAGCTAAAAAGCTGAAACAACTAAAACAGCTGTACGTCTCTCGTCTCCACCTGCAGCTCCAGGCTGCTTGTCTTGGTTTTGTCTTGTTTTTCTTTGTTTGTTTTCTCTTTTTTGTGCAAATTTTAATCCTAAATCAGAAAAAAAGTTAGTTTCTGTTGGATTCCTCACATTTCTATCTCCCAGGTACAAGACAAATCGGTCCTCAATGGGGTCCTTGTCTGGATCCACCCTCATGAACAGACTAATGGAGGTCACTGTCTTCAAGTCTTCCAGGTTGCTGTGACGATGAAGCTCTACAGAAGATTGCCCATCAAACTTCATGGAGACTTGAACCTTAGGTAGAACCAGACCAGAGTGTTCAAAAACATCCAAACATTTCAACATATTTATCTTCTTTTCTTTACTGCTGTCTCTGTAGTTGTTGGATCAACAGTTTTATCAGCCCACAGTGACGTTTGTGTGATGTGACAATCTTTGGATTGCAGTCTGAAATTAGTGAAGCCTAGAGTCACGGCTGGATATTAATCTTTTGCGCCATGCCTTTTGAGAACTTTTCATGAGCCACAATCTCAGCGGTAAACTTACTTTCTTGGCCACACTCCTGGCTTGGGCGATGAGCTCTCGGATCCTCACGATGTTGGTAGTGACATTATTCACTGGCTTCTTGTTCTCTACAACCTTGAGCCTGTTCAGTAGTTCAGGAACGAGCGCATTCAGTCTCTCCACTTTAGCACAAATCAAGGGAAAGAAACGGGATTTCAGCACTCTACAAAACATGTTGGTGATTCATCACTTTCAATCAAACGCCTGCTAGTGTACTGCTGTTCTTGTGTTGTTGTTTTTTTTAAAGTTGTGTTTTTAAATGATTGTGGAATTGACCTCATACCAGCTTTCCCTGCTGAGTCAACAGCCTGTTCATATGCAGTCACGGAGTATTTATTCTTTCTCATGTTGCTGTCCCACTCCTCCACCTTGTTGTGGATAGGGGTGACAGTTTGAAGCACTTCCGCTGAGCGGTTCAAAGTCCTGTCAGCTACTTGTGAGGTAAAATCCAATCGTCGTCGGGTTTTATCTGTAAAAAAATAACAGATTTAGGAGCTAAAACAGCGTCACTGGACAATAGCACACTGAGGAAGACAAATCTTGTGGGGTTAAAATCACTCAATCAAGTGAAATTCTATGTTTCAAGTACAAGTACTGATGTAAGTAATTCAACAAAAAATGAACATTTTGCCCAAAAGTATTATTAATTTAAACTGGTAAAAGGGCACTAATTAGTTTATTTGTAAAAACAAGAAAAAAAAATTAAAGACCATAAATATGTTTAAATGGACTTGTGTGGGAGCAAAATGACCAGTTAAATCTTTTTGTTAGCATTAAATTATTGACATGAAAGAAAACTGGAAACCAGGAACATTTGGCTCCAGTTTATGGTTCTTAGTATCTGCAACCTTTTTAAAGAACTAACGAGGGCTAAAAAGAAATGCAGCACAAATTAGGATAGCATGCTGTATCAGTTCCAGTTCACTAACAATGAGTCTCTCTCACCGGTGTGAATTTCACTGATGTCCTGTTCTATTTCTTTGAGTTTTTTGGCGTTCTTGTCCATAATCTCCCGAGTCTCCTCAATGTAATTAATTTTGTCTGTTGCCTCTTTCTCCACCTCTGCGAAAGCACAAAGCAGTGAGGGTCAGACCTGCACCGTCCAGCTTCCTCCTTAACAGGACTCTTTCATATAGGACATAAATATAAAACGTACCCATTTTTTCTGAAAACAGAGAAACTGACTTCTTGAAAACATTGTCACTTTGTGTCACCAGGTAATCCAGCTGGGCATTAATCCCAGTGATGGCCTGAAAGGCAGAGAAATAAAAACTGGAGCTGACTCACAGAAATGAGAGAATGAAGAATTTCTGTTGGCTGACGTACGTCTTCAGCTCTCTGAGCTAAGTTAAGGGTGGTGCGTGATGTGATGTTGGCGTCCTCAATGTATTTCACTATGTTGTTGTAAACGTTGACGGCGCTGATGGCTTTCTGAACAAAACCGTTGGCGTCACTTTCTTTCAGATCCCTCAAGAAGAAGAACAACATGGCAAATAATCACTTTCATTTCCTAGCAGCAAAATGTTGTTGACAATTCTTCCAACAATCCTGCTGCCCAAAACAGGAGCTTTTGATTTGTTTATAACTTTCTGAGTGAAAACATTTCATCTTTAGGTTCTTAAAAGTTTTTTTTCCCATATTGTTAACTTGTTACTTGACTATAAAGTACTGAAAATTCCTGTTTGGTTGAACATTTCAGCTTCTGTCAGAAGTGCTCTCACTCTTCCAGCATGTTGGCATCTCGCTCCATGTTCTGAGCGTGCTCATCAGCTCTCTGGACCAAATCCCTGTCTGCAAGCATGAGCTGCTCCGTCTTCTCCACCAGCCTCTGGCTGGCACCATCAATGGCAGCATGATACTCCGTCACATTCTGCACAAACACGCAAAGGCGCCAGATACACAGCAGATTCACAGAAATGATTTCAGTCTAAAAAGGGCTTTAGTGTCGTTGTCTGTTGTCACCTGAACCAAAGCCTCCAGGTCTGCCGCTGTCTGCTGGGTTTCAATCAGGAAAACTCTGCTAGTCTCCAGGGTGATGTTGACATCCAAAGTGTCCTTGGCAAACCTCTGCTGCTTCGCCTGCCAGACACAAACACAATGAAAGCATTTGAAAGAGGGTTTTTTCCATTTATCAGTCAGAAAACAGTGGAGATGGAGGAAACACCAACAAACAGAACTATTGTCCATTTTAAAGGGTCACAAGGAAGAAAGGATTTGCTGACAAATATTCTTGTGATTTTTTTAAAATAAAATAAAGGCTCTAATTTCTTTTGTGAGCATTCAGTGCTCAATTTTTTATCAAAAACTGCACACTGACAAGGAAGAACAAAAGTTGACTGATTTGAAGCTGGATATCAACAAGTGTGTAGTTTTAGGGATTACCTGAAACCCTCAGAGAATGAACAAGAGCTGAACAGATGTTGGACCATGATCAACCCCCTTAGCAAATAAGTCTTCAAACTTATCACATGGGTAGAGCACTATATGAGCTGTTATGTTCATTCACATCACTTATCTGGGATTGTGAATTGAATGATTCTGATTGATCCCATCAGAAGCAAACCAACCAGTTCTGGGATTTGAAGTCTTTGCGTCTCCACAGAGAGACCTGTGTCTTTCTGGCAACTTGAGTGCTCAGACAAAAAAAGGGTGGCTGGCTGCCGTGAGAGCATGTGAACCTGCCAGCATGTTCACAGAGCATGAACTCTGGCTTCTCTGATGAACTCCAGAGATCCAGATGAGAAACATCAAAGCAGAGTCAGAGACTGCTAATGAGGCTGAAGCATTTTTCCACTGTGCAGGCGGCTGCACACACTGACATCTGGAACACCTGGACGGTCAGCAGTTCTGGTCACGTCTGCTGCTTTAGTGAAAAATAACTTTCCTTGTTGACAATGTCGGCTCCAACAGGCTCTTTAAAAAGAGATGAAACCTAAACATTAATGGACACAAGGACAATTGTTACTCATATTTTGGAAAGCTGAAGGTGTCGTAGTCCAGAAGTGCCTCCTACTTGCCACCAGTCATAATTAACCGTCTAGACAAAGAAACTTTGAGGCCTTTTACGTATGTGTACACGGATCAAAGCTGCTTGATTCAGATTAATTTGCAGAGAACTTCTATGTTTCCTTAAAACTATGAGAGCGCAGAGACGACTAGTAATGATGAACTTAAAATGTCTGATGTTAGCATTCTTTTTAGGTCTTCTGCCCTTAATGATCCTGTAAAAAGGCAGAAATGTCAAACATTTGATGTGATTTAAGACATTTTAGTCTGAAGCTGCCAGTTTATGTGAGTTACACACCAAGCTATAACTTTGACCACACAGCTTGATGCAAAAGTAATGTGTCACTAGCTCCTCTTTTTTGTACTTTCACTCTGCCTTCAACAACACAAACTCCGTTCTGAATTTTGGATAGTTTAGCAAAAATAATGAAACTAACTGTCTTTGAGGATCATATATACAGAGGGCTAAAATTGTCATTAGTCAGTCACCATTTGTGCAAGTTTTCCCATGAAAAAGATGAGAGAGACATGCAATTTTCATCATATGTCTACTTCCACTATGAGAAAACAAAATGAGAAAAAACGTGTCCCCTTGCTAAAGCCAGTACTTGCGCAGGCCCGTCTAAAGTTGCTAGAGAGCATTTGGATGATTGGAGGACGAAGAATGCTGAGTTGTATCCAAAGAACACCATATCTACTGTAAAGCATGGGGGTGGAAACATCATGCTTTGTGGCTGTTTTTCAGCAAAGGGATGAGGACGACTGATCCATGTAATGGCAAGAATGAATGGGGCCATGTATCGTCAGATTTTGAGTGAAAACCTCCGTCCATCAACATTAAAGATGAAATGTGGCTCGGTCTTTCAGCATGACAACAATCCCAAACACAAGTTGCCCAGGTAACGAAGGAGTGGCTTCATAAGAAGCATTTCAATGGCCTAGCCAGTCTCTATATCTCAGCCCCATAGAAAATCTTTGGAGGGAGATGAAGTCCGTGTTGCCCAGCAACAGCCCCAAACATCACTGCTCTAGAGGAGATCTGCATGGAGGAATGGGCCAAAATACCAACAACGGTTTGTGAAAACTTTGTGAAGACTTACAGAAAACATTTGACTGCTGTCATTACCAACAAAGGGTATATAAGTATTGGCTTGAAGTTTCTTAATTGACCAAATACTTATTTTCCACCATAATTTAAAAATTCTTTAAAATCAGACAGTGGAATTTTTGTGGCTCTTTTTCTAATTTTGCCCCTCATAATTGAGTAATGATGAAAATTACAGGCCTTTTTAAGTGGGAAAACTTGCACAATTGTTGGCTGATTAAATACTTTTTCCCCCCACTGTAGCTCTGATGGGCTGCATTAATGATGTGGAAACTCCTAAACTTCCACACATGGCTCCATGCCTTTGTTCCCACAGCTCAAATTCCAGAGGGGACAGAGTGCAATGAAATTGCTTGCTAACTACAGACAGACCTCTCTTTTGCAGCTCTTTCACAGTATCCATGATATATTTGTGCCTTTAAAAATCAGAACTCTATTTGGACACATGGTGTCATCAGTGTCAGTCTGCAGAATCCCATTGTAACTGAGAAGGAGGAGTTGACAGAAGCACCTTCTTCCTGTGGAGTTGGATGATGCTGGCCCTGTGTTTGTTCTTGCTTTCCTCCAGTGTGGTGGCTGCTCTCAGGAGAAAGTCTTGAGCCTCCTTCAGCCTGATGGAGAAGCGAGACATGAGCTCCTTAATAGGAGAAAGGCGGCTCCCGGTGGTTTTCAGCTTCTTCTCCAGCTGATGGATGCGCCTTAGCACTGAAAACACACAGAGCAGGACTCTGGCATCACATGTTTAAAGTTCACACAAACTATGTTCAATCTAAAGATTACCGTCATTTCTGGATTATAAGATCCTACTCTTTTCCCACACTATGAGTCCTGCACCTTAAACAATTATGTGGCTTATTTATAGACTTTTACAGTCTAAAGAAGTTCATACGCCCAAAAAAAATTAGCCTCATCTTGTCAGACTTGGGAAATTACTAAACAGGTTATAGTGGACCAATAAAACTGAATGAAATCCTACGCATTGACCCTTAATTTTTTAGATTTGTCATTTTGCGCTTCATATTCAAACAACAATGATGGAGAAAACAAAGAAAAGTTGAAGGCAATCGATCTAACAATCAAACGCTTGGCATCAATGAATCTATGGAGAGAAATGGCAGCATGAAGAACTGACTTAATGCAAAAACATGACATGAACATTTTTGGAGAATACAAAAGCAAATGAAACATCCAGAACAGAAGGCAGAGGTAAAATGTGTAAATTGGTGTTTATGAGGCTTTTGGACTTGGTCCTTAAGACAGTAGGAGTTGAAGATGGATGTGTTCTTTATCATGACAGGAATACAGGGTTGGTAAGAAATGAGTGTCAGCAGTGTACGCCTGTAGTGGTTGTATTTGTGTGTGAAGGTGCTGATTATTGTTCTCACAGTCGTGGGCCTCGGTCGACTCGTTCTTGGCAACAGGTAGTTGTTGTGACACGTCAAGCTGCCTCATCCAGCTGAGCATCTGCTGGACCAGCTCAAAGTTACGTCTCTTTTCCTCTGGATCGATATCCTGCTGAACACTGTACACCTCCCAGTCATGGATCATCTCTGCACAAACACACGAGGACACATTAGCACCCTGAGGCTGCATTAGAATCCCATAGCAGTTTTTATTTTACTTTCTGAAAGCTCTCACAGACTTCTCCCCAATGACTTCTTGTTCTCATTAAAAGACGTTTCCAAACTTTATGAGTTTATTTTAGAGCAACAACAGTAATGCCAAGATGAGAACAGAAGAGCTAAATGATACAGTTAAAGTATTTGATAAACCAACTGATTCATTATTTAAAAATCGGTTCTGTTCATCATTAAATCAGTATCACAATAGCTGTTTGAAAGCACAGCACAAAAAGTAAAAACCATCAGACACAGCTTTATTATTTTAGAATTGTTTAAATCAGTTCAATACAGATAATTCCAGTAGAATCAGATGACATCATTGTATATTGATGGCCTATATAAGTGACCAAGATAGAAGGGTTTTGGTGTTATTCCCTTATTGAGCAAAGCAAAAGGTGACAGTGGAAGAAGAAAGCAAGCAAGAAAGGACAATCTGTGAGTGGCCAGGGATCTGAGAGACACAATCCCAGAAAAACAGGAAAAATACCGGAACACCTGTAGCTAGGCAAAAATGGATGTTTATAACCAGAGGAATGACAAAAGAAGAAGAAGGTGAATACAAAACCCCTGGAACAAAGGACAAAAAAAGTAAGTGTCTGCAGCTATTAGGAAGCAGAAAGCTGATGATTGCAAAGTCACTGGGCATGGATGAAAGGACAAAAGTGGTTTGTTATCAATCAATCGATCAATCAATCAATTAAACTTTATTTATAAAGCACTTTTCCTATGAAAGTATAACACAAAGTGCTGTGTTGTTAGTAACTGCAACAATGAGACAAATAGACAAACTCCAAATTTCTAGTATCTGCTAAGACAAAGAAGATTGACAGGGAAGGAAATGAAAAAAGTAAGACACAAAATATGTGTGACAGCAGCTCAGGAGGACAAAAGTGACTCAAAGCGATTCCACAATCACCAAACCAAAAGCGATTCCATGGGTTCCTGATCAGATGAAAGATTTTTGGAAGCTGTCGTGAGATTTAGTTTGCAATACCTGCAGATGGGAACTGATGGAATTGAGCCTTACTCAAAGATTGTATTTGAATAAAAATATATCTAAGTGGAGGTAACAGCAGATGAATTACAACAAAAGTGTAAGGATGGGCATCTGTAAATACAAAGGCAGAAATGAAAGGTTTTTGTTTTATAAGACCAAATATTGCTCTTGTAGAAAGAGGGACCCTGCTTTAGACAAGATGGTGCCTGACATCATCAGTTGAAAGTGAAAACTATACAATTGATCCTAATCCTAATCCCAATCCTAATCCAAAAGTGTTCAGAATTGTAAAAAAAAAACTTTTTAGTAAATCTTAAAAACCAGTTACCATTTAAAAAAAGTGGGTTACCAGTTAAAATAAAGTTTTTTTTTATATGATACAGGGGGAGTTTGGATTCCGGTTCCAGTTGAGGACTTCTGGTTCTGGTGGTAATGGGATCTGACTGTTACCCATTAGGGACAGGAAACTCTCATAGTAGGCACTGTGGTACTGCATTCTGCATTTCCTCAAATATCTGCTCTACTTCAGGGACATGTGTGACCGGAGCCCAGACTCTCTACCACTCTAAATACACTGTATTGAATTAGTTCTAAATCTTTCTGCTCAGCTGACACGGAACTCTGAGACATACAGCTGTTTGTTGCTGGGAAAGTTTGTGTAACTCTCATTTCGCTTCAAAGCTGTCACTTCAAAGCTTCAAAGCTCTTCAAAGCACTAGTTTTCTTTTTTCTTCCCAACTTGTCCTGTCTAACAGCTGAGTAGACGGATGAGGCATGAAAGCCTCTTGTGTTGGACATATTTTACTGTTACAATAGGGGTTATGAAGCATTTGACACACTAGGTGTATATTTGAATAAACCCCTTTTGTAATTTAGGCTAAACTTTATTTATCTTACTCACATCTGTAACAGTCTTTTGTTGGACCGGACGGAAAAGGAAAAGAAGGGAAGAAGAGAGAGGGATGCTGGGGGGGAGGGGGTGTAGGAGGGTGATTAAAGAGGAGGGCGGGGGGGGGGGGGGACCATGAAGCAGCATAAGGCAACAAGTTGCTGGATGTTTACAATCCTTACAGTCAGGTTTAAAAGTAATATAAATCCACAAGGGGGTGGGGCCTGTCCACACAAACACCCAAATGCCACAAACATACCTGTGGGCTCCAAAAATGCCCACATACAAAACATGTCAACATATACACAATACAACTGATGTTCACCCACGCATACTTATGCGTTCAGACCAAAACATGTAAAACATTTCATTTAATCATTCAAACTGTTTGTGCGAAGGTGAGATAGCACCTGTGCTCGAGTGGGTCTTTAAGTTCTTCTAAGGTGGATGATGGAATGGAATGGAATCTGGAGAAGGCCAGCCCTCGAGAGCAAGGTCCAGAACTCACACCACAGGGACACGGACACCCCCAGGCTCAGATGTAATGTGATCCCCGGTCTCTGGTTATGTCAGAGAGCCCCGCGTGGAAGGAGGGCCGGCGGGCCCAGGAAGCCAGGACCCAAGGGACACGGCCACCAAAGCCAAGGGCCCAGTTTCCCTACCAGGGATGGGGTAGGGGACAGGGGGTCCGAGGTCCCACTTTTCATTTATAGTGTATTTGTATAATGCATGTGTGTTTGTCTGTAAGCATGTTTTTGTTTCAGAGCAGTGTTTTTCAACCTTTTTTGAGCCACGGCACACTTTAACCCTGACAAAAAATCCCGCGGCACACCAGCATCCAAAAAAAAAAGAAGAAGCAGAAATTCATGGTCTGTATTGATCGACAGCCCCCCCCCCCCCCCCCCCCCCCCCCCGCAATCTCACGTGGATTTTTGTGATAATTGTGGCAGAAAAAGCAGGAAATTGCGGCTGTTTTTTTTTTTTTTTTTTTCTTTTTTTTTTTTTTTTTTTTTTTTTTTTTTTCTTTTAACTTGTCCTGTCCAACAGCTAGGCAAACAGATGAGAGCTGAGGGCCTCTTGTGTTGGACATATTTTATTTTAACAAGAGGGGTTATTCATCTTCAGACAAACCAGAGGTATGTCTGAATAAACCCCTTTTGTAATTGAGGCCAAACTTTATTAATTTCAATCATGTTTGAAAATCTTTGGTGTTGGACCGGACGGAAAAGGAAAGAGGGGAAGAAGAGAGAGGGACGTTAGAGAGGGGGGGGGTAGGAGGGTGATAATAGGAGGGGAAGGGGGGTAAGACCATGAAGCAGCATAGAGCAGACAGGTTTACTGGTTGTTTATCGTTACGGTACGGTTCAAATGTAGTACAAAAAGGGCGGGGCCTGTTCACACACACTCAAATATTATCAACACACCTGCTAGCCGCAAAAATGTCCACATGTCAACATGCACACAAAACAGATAGTGTTCACGAACGCATACCTATGCCTTTAAACCAACTAGTGTGAAATCTTTCATTCATTCAATCATGCAAACTATTAGTGCAAAGGTGAGCTAACACCTGTGCTCAGGTGAGTGTTTATGTTCTTCTAAAATGGATGGTGGAATGTGAAAAGAAGGAGGAGGAGCGCCCAGCCACCCCCACACCCATACCCCCGCCGCAGCAGCAGCGGCAGCCGGAATTCCCCCAACGCCACACGGGAACAGGCAGGGAACAACCGCCCCCCGGGCGACCAAGACCGCCACCCAGGCCAGGGCCAGCCGGACCGCCGCGAGGCCCCCAGAGCCAGAGAGCAGGGAGGCGCAGAGGGAAAGAGAGCGCCGCCCCAGCCCAGCCAGGAAAGCAGCCCCCCGCCGCGCCGGAAGAGCCCAACGCAGGGCCCCACCGGAGAGGGACGCCCACAGCCCCAGACGAGCACCCCACCACCACCCAGGAGTTCCGGGCATCCCCCCGCCCCGACCCCAGGTACGAGCCAGGACCCCCCAAGGGAGACCCGCTCCGCACTCCAGGCAGCCACCCACCCGGCCCACGGTTGGTCCAGGTAGGAGCAAGGCAGGGGCCCGCCGCCCCCGCCCAGGAGGGGGGAACCCCGGGGAAAAAAGGGCGGCCCACAAGGGATGTTATAAATATGGCCCGACCAGGCTCGGCCATGTTGGAAGTTTGGCGGGGCCCAGGGGCAAGGACCAGGACCCACCCCCCAGGGACACGAACACCCCCGGCTCAGGTGTAATATGAACCCCCCCACCGTGCGGAGAGAGCACCGCCGGGCCCAGGGAGCCGGCACCCAAGGGACACGGCCGCCATCGCCAAGGGGCCCGCACCCCCCACCAGGGAAGGGGTAGGGGACAGATGGACCCAGGTCCCACCTTCCTTGTAAAATGTGTGTGCGTGTATGGGTGTTTGAGAGGGTGTTTGTGTGCATGTGTGTGTGTTTATGTTTGAATGTATATATTGAAGGGGGAGGGGTGTGTGTACTAAGGGGGGTGCAGTTAAAATTGGCGAGTAGGGCACTAAGGGGACATCTCCTGATTACTCACAGTGATGTCCCCTCACCCTCCACACCAAGGGGCCCTAAATGTCTAAGGTGCGGTTAAAATTGGCGGGTAGGGTGCCAGGAGGACATCTGCTGCTTGCTTGCAGTGATGTCCAAGCACCCCCCCTACCAAGGACCCTACATGTCTAAGGTGCAAATAAAACCGAAAGAGGGGGGGCCCACTCCATACGGCAACCATAGGAGGGGGGCCACTCCCAAGTAGCCCCCCCCCAAGGCGCATCGCAGGCTAAGCCCCCCACCCCCTCACCCTATTATGAGGTTATATGAGGAAGGGGGTAAGTTGGGGTCTACATATCTAAGGTGCAATTAAAACCAAGAGGGGGGGGGGGAGTATTCCCGTTCGACAACCAGGGGAGGGGGACCACTGCCAAGTGACTCCTCCCCCCAAGGTGCATCGCAGGCTGCCCTCCCCCCCATCACTCTAATAAGTGATTGAATGAGCTGTCACTCGTTTGTAATGCTGGTGCATTTCTGCTTTGATTTGGTAGAAATTGTCCCCATGAAGCTTTTTCCTCTTCCTTTGGAGTTCTCCATGCCTGCATTCCATGAGTCTGTGTAAACCTACGGGGGGATTTATTTTTAAGCCGTTCAAAAGGTGTGACAGCACATTGCTGGGTACCTTCGATGAGATGGTTGAGATCGGACAGGTTGGTGCTGAGCTGCTGCGCTCTGGTGAAAGTCTGCAGAGAGCTGTTGTCCAGTTCCTGCCCGACGTTTTTCAGCACAATCTCCTGAGAACAGAAAAATGATTTGCTGCCGTTTCTGTGAATACAGCTTTAATTCATCTCCTGTCCCGACATTAAATCACAAAAAATCATTTGATCCTAATAGCTGAACTTTAAAAATTTAAGGCATCACCTGGTATAAAAAAACATTATTTTCAAAACCCTGTGGAATATCTGTCTATGTTAGTTCTAATTGTCATAAACTTTGACTCTTTTTAAATGTAACTTTAGGTAATTGGCTTTGAATCAGTCAATGGGCCACTGGGATTGACTCCATAAATATTCCTGTTGGATTTAAATGATCGTTTTCTACCCAATAAAGGTTTGTGATGTCCAAATAAAAAGAAGTATACAGCTTTGATACTATCATACTTGAAGGATTTTGCTCTGGATGTGGATCTGGATCTGAATCTACTTTCACACTGGTCTGCATCTCGGTTTCATTATCAGTTAATCTAATTTCTTCTGGTGACCTATGAAAGCCAGATGTTGGAGTGGAAGGTGGATGTGAGCCTAGAAAGGACGTCAACAGCAAGCACTGTACAATGTCTGCATGCAGTTCAACAGTTGACCTGCTGTGTCACATGAATTAAATTCAGTGGAGGTAACTTGAAGTTCTGCAGTTTGAAAAAGTTCGGTGTAAATGAAACTGTGGTTTGATGGGGGAACACAGCACACACAGATTTAAGATTCAGCATCATAGAAAAGGGTGGCTGACCGAGTCCTCCAGCTCTCTGATGTTCAGCTCCGTGGAGTCTGCAGATTTCTCCAGCTCCACAGGCTTGGCCTTCAATGCAGAAGACTTCTTTCTCCAAGCTTGAAACTGGGTCTGGAAGCAAAGCAGTTAATGTTCACACTGGCAATTAAGAAAAGAAGAAAGGCAGACAGAATCTCCTTGAATTAGTGTCCTTGGGCAAGGCACTGAACCACACATTGAACCTGATGGTTACAGGTTAGTACCTTGCATGGCGTGGAGCTGCCATCAGTGTGTGAAAGTGTGTGCATGGGTGAAGGAATCTGTGACTGTAAAGCCCTTTGGGCCTGAGAGCAAAGTAGAAAACGCTGCATAAATATACACCACAGTATTTTCTGTGGTTACTTTGCAGGCCTGGTTACACATAAATGAAGAAAAATGTCAAACTTATGGAGATGGTGATTCATAAATCCATTCCAAACTGAAAAGTGAAAACATTCTTTGGATCAGTTAAAACACAAAAGTCTGATTTTTTTTAGCAGAACTTTTGCTGGACCTTGTGTGAAGAACTGTCCAGAGTGATGCCCGGTCTTGCCTTTCAATAGTTGGGTAGGCTCCAGCATCCTCATGACCAAGGGGAGTACACATTGCGTCATGCTGTTATGCTCAGCATCAGCTCAGATACTTTTACCTTTTTCATGGACATACCTGGAGTTGATGAGCTGTGTAGTTGTAGTATTTCAGTCTGTCGTTAGCTGCAGCACCGGTGGAGATGTTTAACACAGTAACCTTTAGCTCATCCAGAGTCTTATTGGAGAGTTTTAAATCTCTAATCAGCTGCCAGATGCACTCATCACAACCTAAAACCAGAGACATCATCATGGGCAAAAGGTGGTTTGAAAAAACAGACGCTGTGCTGTCCTGTGATGCTAATACTCTTACTGTTGTTGCACATGTTGATTGTTGCTTCAGTCAGACACTCTCCTGTTTGCATGTCACAGTAGCCACTCTTACAGTCACATTCTGCAGGTAAAGAAAATCAATTCCAGATCAGCTTGAAAAACTTTCAGTGCAGGGACGCAAGAGAAATACATGACGACAAGAGTAAGCTGCACATATTAGTAAATATCCTTCAGAACGTCATAAATACAACCCCATACATTTCCAAACATTTGTAAAGAAACTGTCAATCTTCCTGGACCTGCATGGTCACAAATGGCTTTACAGGTGGACACAGGCTGTCTGCAGGTAAAAAATGAGCAAACCTGTATGGGGCCACGCAAAATAGCAAGGTCATAGACCAGTTGGTGAACCTGTAGAGATGTTCATGGACATTGTTTTCTATGGGCTAGCGGAAATGCAACATTCTTGTGTGGTCAGTAAGGAGTCAGTACTCACACCTCACTAACGACTAGAATTTGGCATAAGGACACTACGGCAGCATAATCTGTGCGTCATAAATGAATGAAACTTGTATTATCCTTACAAATACTTCACCATACACTTACCACGCACACAACAATCAAACATTCCATCACTTGACATCCTTTGAGGTGGTTGCTCCATCCTCAGTGAACTGCAAGACACACCTCCTCTTAAGATGCGGTTGCTCCTCTACTCAACCTTCTACCCAAAAACCTGCAGCACCCATATATGTCGATCCCTGAATGAATGGATGGATGGATGTGACTAAGGCTCAAAGGTTACTCAGGTTTACTGGAGGGGTGAGTGTCCAGTGACAAGCTGCTCCTTCACCAAGCAAGACCCAGCAAGACTATTGGGTACTGGTTCTGGTTGATCTATGGTTACTTAAAACCAGCAAAAGACCTGGAAGTGCTGAATTAAACATTAGATGATTGAAAATGCTTCTGCAAAATAAGTTCACAAAATGTAAGTAATTCTTCTAGTGTTCTTGTAAATATGTTGGACACCAGGCTGTGGGTACAGATAATCTAGAACCTTGCAAATTAAAACAAACTACAGTTCATAGATTCAGGAGGAGGCGCAGAGGTTGGGCTGCTGTGTGAAACTGTCTGCAGCTGTGCATGAGTTTGAATGTGCCTGTTTATCATCCAGCACTCTCAGCACACTGACATCATGAGATTGGCTGCAGAGGAGGCTGTGGAAAAGCCAGCAGTTCCTACAGTCGTGTCCTCTGGGACTTTATAACAATGACTGATCATGAGAAGTGGGGGTGGGGGGCAGATTTCTGTCTTACTCTGGCAGCCGGAAGGGCTGTAATCCCAGTATCCTGGCAGGCAGCGCTCACAGTAACGCCCTCCGGCTCCGGGGCGGCACAGACAGCTGTGGGTGAGAGGATGGCAGGTGGGGCGAAGGGAAGCCGGCCCGCATTCACACCTCCGGCAGCCCTGACAGCTGGAGAAACCAGAGTAACCCTCCTACACGACACAGGAAAAGAAACATTCAGTATCTGGGTCATAGTGTTTATTTGATGCAGACAAAATGATTCTTTTTTGTGTGTTTAAAAAAACTGTATGAGGGAATTTAAAAAAACTGACTTCCTGAAAATGTATTTAAACACATTGATAAATCTAATTATGCAGTTAGAGTTGGGACTATAAAAACTGTGACTTGTTAACAAAACAGTAGCTACACATGTGACCAGTAAGGTGCATGGCAATAACTTTCAGGACATTTATTAATCTTTTGATTCAAGAAAAATAATGTTTTAACCTATTCCAATTACTAAAAGACACAGGAGAATATGATCTTTGTATCAAACAATTTCAAGTAAATTGTTCCATATTAGAACACTGTGATCTATGAGTTTATTTCTACATATAAAAACAATTGAGCAAAGTGTTGCACAGGTCCAAGAACCATTAATTAATGAAATACATTAAGACACAAAGAATCCCACTCCAAAATAAGTATAACAATAACAAAACAAGTTCACATTCAGGGAAGAAGCAGGATCTAATAGAAAAGGAAAGAGGGAAGAAAGTTCTGGATAGATTTAATTAAAAAACAACACAAGGAGATCACTAAGATTCACTAAGATTATGGGAAGGAAAAAAAAACACCGGAAGCACACAGATTTAAATGAGTTAAGAATCCAGACTTAGTTTTTTTATAGTTTAAAACAGGACAGGACAGCAGTTGGGGGTTGAGTCACAGCTCAGTGACTTTTAGCTGGCGGAAGCATCTGCAGACTTTGTGACCAGATCTGCAACAAGAGCATCTAAACTGCAACCGAATTACAGTATAATATGTAGAAACCTTTGAAATCCCAAACTGATCTGTCTCTCTTGAACTGTGGGACATCAATACATATTTGCTAAGAGATGATAATATAATTCCCCAAATTCTTCCACCCGTGTCATGCTCAGCAAATGAAGTGACAAGTAATGAAGTTGAAGGTTTATCATTCCAGTCTATTTTAGAAAAACAGCTGTATCATCTTGTTTAATAAAAGATGTCTCTGGAGAAACTTAGAATTATTAAGACTTAATTTTTTAAGATCATGGGCTCAAATCCACAGTCAGGCCATAACAAATGGGACCCAAAGCAGGTAGACATTGTTGAATGGAGGGGCTGCACCACTGAACAATCAGCTTACCGCTCCCTCAGGCCAAGGGTTAACTGTGAGAAAACACATTTCTCACAACCAGGAGTGTGGCATCTCATGAGGCTTCACCTTGGATGCAGTTTCTCAGACGGATGGTCTTCCTCACCTCACAATGGTCGCAGAGAGGCCCAGTCACCCCTGGCTTGCAGTGACAAACACCTGTCCTGTCATCGCAGGAAGACGTGCCACATTTGTTGCACTTGCACTCTGCCACAAACACAAGACACACAAAGTCATCAGGACAGCGAAGGTGAGATTACACCGGGAGTTTGCAGGAGAGGACTAATTTTGGATTCCCGGGGCTTAAGGAACCATGTGGTAATCCTTGGTCCTCAGTTTGTCTTTTCTAAAGAGCTCCTCTCTGCATGTTATCATTCCAACAACTGAAGGGATGTAAACAGAATCCAGCAGAATAAATGTAAACCTCACAGATATTTAATGGAAAACTTTAAAAAAACAAGGCATGAGCTCTGATGACTTCATTAATGGTTAGAAAGTCTGACTTCTATCACAATGTTCTTCATAACAGGGGTGGGATTATATAAGTTCACTTCTTTCCACTCCCTTTCAATCAATATTTATTAATGTGTCTAATTATCCTCAGTTTGATTCATCATTGCATGACTTTATAACTGATGGTTGTATTGTTTTCGTGTATTATTCTTATTTGACTGCTTAAAATAAACCATTTCAAATTAAATAAAAAAATGAATCATCGTGAAACTGCAAGGATCACTTTGTGTTTTGCACAAAATATGAACATTTATCAACAACTATCCGAAACTAATCTTAATTAAATTAAAGAATGACAAACTGATGCCCCGCTCCGTATGTTTTGTTTACAGCACCTTCATTTTCTTTCTGAGACTCAACTCAAACTTTCAGATTGTAGAGGTAATGTTGTTTAAATTCGCTTCGTCTCCCTTTTGATTCAAAACTCAACAAATTCACTAATACAAAGAAAAATGTTCACATTTAAAAAACTGAGAAGCAAGGCATGCTCATTATTGTGTTTTCAGGTTTATTCTATATCTGTTAAGGAGTGAGACTGACTGTTTACCTCTGCAGTTTTTGCTGTCGATGGCGTCGCCGTAGTAACCGGGGGCGCAGCGTTCACAGTTGGTGCCCGCAGTGTTGCCCCAGCAGTGTTGACAGTGGCCTGTCACGTTGTGGCACTCACTGAAGATCAGGTTGGGGTCAGAGTTGCCGTTGCAATCACACTTCTTGCAAGAGTCACCAATTTCCATTGGGTTGCCGTAGTAACCAGGGGCACACCTTGATTATTGTGAAAAGGATATAACGTTTAATCGAGTGATGGAGTCTGGTTATGTTAAAAAGAACTTTCTTTTTTGGGGATTTGGTGTCTTTTCTGTTTTGTGACAGACGGTATTGGCGTGTCATCATGGCAGACACTTTCTAACATTATGACGGCAGTTTACCTGTTCATACTGCAAACAGATGTTAGACACATCAACGTTTGTGTCAGATATTACAGTGGAAGTAGACAAGACTGCATTTTGTAAAAAAGTGAACATTCACTGTTCAAAACATTCACTAGTTGAGACTTGGTCAGTTGTTCAGCAGCACTGACCTCTCACAGTAATGCCCTGCATACCCTTCCTGGCAAATGCATCTTAGAGTAGCGCCTCTGCTTTCACAGCGCACAGCAAAGCTGGTTGGACAAATAGAGAAAAGACTTTCAGAGGAGCCACGCCCCCTTGCCATTACTCAACTTTAGAGTTGGGTCAGACTTACTTGTTGGACGGGCTGGAGAGGGGGCAGGCGCACGGTTCGCAGTTGAGCTGTCCATTCAGGCCCACAGCTAGACTGTATCCTTCCTGACACAGCTCACAGAAGTCCCCTGTGCTGGGGACCCTACAGTTCTGATAGGATGGATTGATAAAGTGTCTGTGGCATCACTCATCTATTCAAAAACTTCTTCAAAAGTCTGTAGGGGAAACTTACAATGCAGACACCTGTGATGTCCTCGCAGTAGTCAGCCTTGCCTAAGCAGTTACAGCGCAGACATTCTCCGTGCTCGCTCAGGAAAGATCCTTTTTCACAAACCTGCAAAAGAATCAAGCTTTTTTAGACGTGTCGGCCCCCAGGCACTGTGTGCACCTGCACACTAGCTTCACATTTGAATATATCATTATGCCCTTTAAAAAAAAATGATAAGAGAATGTTTTCCTGCATTAACAACCAAGTAAAGTAAAAAATGTTAAAAAATAATGACACCGTCAAGCTTTAGTTTAATAGTGCACAAGTTTGGGTAATGCTGAGTTTATGTTTTAGATGTATTTGGAGATTCAGGAAATAAAAGAAAGATTAATAATCAATTATATATCAGGGGAAATAAAAGAGAAAATATCAAATCATTTTAGTAGAACATAAGATCATGCCAAAGGAATCAATATTCTTTAATATCAATCAGTTTTTTTTATGTGCTCCTTAAGGTAACAGTCAAAAAACGGGCAATGCAGGCCACTGTAAAGTGAGTTTTGTTGGCTCCTCCCACAATCTCACCTGCTCATACATATTCTTGTTCACCCAGACTTGGCATCCCTTGGGGATACACCACCAGCCCATACATGACCACGACTTAATATAAGCACAACTGCCCTTGTGTGGATTTTAGGACCATGGGTCCCTTGGTTTAATACAACGCACAACAGCAGTAATAAAGGTGCTAGCAAAACAAGAATACACAGAGTCTCAGCGTTGCCATTCATTGATCCTGGACTGTAAAATAGAGCAAAGTTCAACTAGAAAAAAAAACAAAGTCCATCAAACCTGCTGGACATTTAACCTTTTAGCTGTTTTCAGGAACTCCAAATTCTTGTTGTTTGTGAGTAAATGGTTTAGGTGCTCCTTCCAGCGATCTTGTTCTTCCAGAGCTAGTTTGACAGCCACGAGTTCTCAGAATTGTTATTACACATAGCAGGGAAGCACACTTTGATGAACACAACCATCTGACTCAGAATGTTGTGACAGAACTGCACCAACACCAAAGTCAGACGTGTTTACTTCAACTATAAACTGTTCCTTAGGGTCAGCCATGGTAAGGACAGGAGCCATGGTAAACCAGGTTTTTGATTAGGTGAAAGCTTAATCTGCATCAGGGGACCATGTAAATGTTTTATTATTGGATATCAAGACAACTAACTGTAATTGCAAAGCCTACATACCTTTGAAGGGATAGGCTCCAGCAGCCTCCGATGACAGGTCGTACAGATGTTAGATTTAAACTCAACTAGCCACTTTTGACAGAAGCTTCAAAATGTCTTTATATTATTATGAATTTGCAAAAATGCTAAAGGATCTTAACGTAACATTATGGCCAAATCCGATTTGCCTCTCTCCCTATTGCTCTAGTTGTTGGGGCATTGGGGGCTTTAGTGGTGTCCAAACTTGTTTTTTTTAGGGGGAGCAATAAGCACTTATGGCTGGACATATATGGACTGGCAGCTACGTGGTATTGTAGATGACTGGCGACTATTCATGACATCATTAAGCGATAGTAACGTTCAAATTTGAAGACACTATTTTCCATATCTCTCCACTTGGATGGATAAATGTAGGGTTAGGGAGAAGCCATAAGGTGAGGGAAGCAATTCCGATCCGCCCTACATCTATAGAAAAACAGTTGTGCTCATAAGTTGACATACCCTGGAAGATGTTATGATTTCTTGATAACACAAAAATGTTTTTTTCCAGTTGTAGTTGTTGGTTGGGTGAAACCATTTATTGTCAAAAAATGCTGTTTACCCTTTTTAACAGAAACTCTTACTATCTAAGGAGACAAACAAAGGTGCAGACAAAGATAGAAGCTAAAATGTTCTCCAAACTGTTTGCCTTTTAAAAAGGCCTTCAATACCAGCACCTGTTTGATAAAAACTAAAAGTATCCTTGTTTTTATACTGTCATACGTGGGACAGAGAATTAAAACATTTAATCCTCCAAATCCATGTTTTTCTGCTCTAATAACTAGAAAAATGATTAAACAAACTAAGGGAATAAAGTTGTGCTTGACCAACTTCACTTTGTGAACATTCATAACCTACTCCATTTCTTACTGGCAGGTAAATTTAAGACTCAATATCAACAAAACCTTGAATTATGTCCTGAACAATACTGCTCCTGATACTTTGGGGTGCTGTCATTAGTTTTTCCCAGACAAATTTCTCTGTCATGAGCCTGTCACATCACTTTGAAGCTACTCAACTCAAGGAGGCTCACAGAAGCTCTTTGTCTGCTGCCGCCTGCAGGAACTCTGCCACTGACCTTCTTCTTTTACGCTTCCAGCCAGACATTGATTCTGTTTATATTCCCAGAGGATGGAAGTATTGTACTTAGGCCTGTGACTCATACTTTGATATTCACAAAAGAGATGAACACAAAGAGAAGCTTGTGGACAGCTGACTCACAATCTGCATTTAATGGCAGCTCTGATTCTTCCTGCAGACTTATTTCCTATTGGATTCCATGATCAGTAGCAGACCACAGCAACATGTTACCTTGTCTTTACGAATGTTTAGTACTCAGTGGCAAAAACGTTCCAAAAGGTTTCTCGGCAGGAGTAATAAAGAACAAAATTCCAGATAAAATCTTCACCCATTTTAGAGACAACTGGAAAGGATGGATCAGGAATGAATCCATCAGAGAAACCAGTAGATGTTTTGGAAATAAAGCCAAAAACAAAAGGAATTGTGATGGTTGGGATAAAAATTTGTCGGTAAAAGAAATTTTGTTCTTACAATGCTCCATCCACAGTCTTTGATGACAGTAAAGCGCATATCATTGGAATTTTAATGTGGTAAAACATTTTGACATTAGATGTTAAGATGATGTGGTTGCATGGTGGTGTATTGGTTCTCTAGCCTAACAGTGAGAAGTGTCCTGATTCAAGTCCTGGCAAGGTTCTTTCTGTGTGAAGTTTCCATGTTCTTCTCATGTATCAGTGGGTTTTCTCTTAAAACTCTGGTTTCCACATATGAGTCAAAGTCAACTGGCGATTCTTAATTGTCTCTAGATGTGATTGTGTGTTTGATTGATTGTGTGGCCTTGAAACAGACTGGTCATCGCTCCAGGGTGTATCCTGCCTTTGCCCAACAGTAGCTAAAATAATGACCACATGATCCTAGAAGACATTCAGGTTTGGAAAATTGATGGATGTTGAGAGGATCTATCCGTCTACATATCACTCTATCCATCTACCCACCATCTTTTCTCAATCATTTCTAAAGATCTCGTCAAGACACTTGTAAATGCCTGTTTTCTATGGAGTTATTTCAGTCTCAATAATCAGAAATGCACACAACCGGTTTCACAAATACACACGCTCCGATTCACAAATGTCATTCTATGCAAACGTGAAAAATAAATTCGGAAATACACACCCTGTGTTTCACAAACACACAGATTGTGTTTCACACATGCACACTAAATGTTTTACAAATGCACAATAAGTGTTTCTCACAAATGTGCACACTGTTTTTCACAAAAACATTTTAGACATTCACAATAAATGTATCAAAAATGCACAGTAGGTGCTTCACAAACATGATTTTTAGGTACACATGTGATGTGAACTCACAGATCATTCGAACTGCAGAATGTGCATTCAAAATCCCGTTCTCATTTGTGAATCTCCCCGTGTGTGTGAGAGATTTTTCTACGGTGAATATTGAGACTCATCTGACGGAGCGGGTCAACTAATGTCACCATTGGCTAGTGAATCTGTCAATCAAACTCATCGGCAAAGCAGGCGGGTTCGCTTTTAGCCAATCGAATGGCCCCTTACACTTTCTCTACGCTTTCTGCGGGTGGCAAAAGCCCCGCCCATATTTGATTCTGTACCAGTCGATCGTTAGCGTGTTAGCCCTAGCATGGCTTGTCGGTTTATTGCCTTCGGTTGTCAAAAATGACTGGCTTGTGCAACTTTTCAGTGGACCTGGGAGCAAGGCAACAGTGGTTGAATGCAGTTGAATTGAATCCATCGAACTCTGTACTGGTCATGGGATTTACAATGAACGTTTCACTCGGGATCGTTTGTACGTTATTCTCTTAGCTTTCATGCTAGCGTCATTTCAACACTCAGACACGGTTTTGATCATATGAAGGTGGAGGAGAAAATTTTCAACTTCCACAGGTTTTGTGGAGAAACTGGCATCACTTTGCTCCGTACCACGCAGTGGGACTACATTACCTCAAGTTCATCTCACTGTCAATCACAGATACCCAATACACCTCCCCTGCTCAGCCCGAAGTCACTTTGCTGGACCTTAATTTTATTTTTTTAATAACTCAAATATCATTGATTTTATATTGTAACCATATACATATACACCTCTTGGCCAGGTCACCCTTGCAAAAAAGATCCTCATCTCTCTGGGTTTTATAGCTGGTTAAATACTACACAACAAAAGATGGTCATAGAACAACAAAGTGCAAACATTCACCCTTTATTACAGAGTAAAATTCAGAGAAAACATGGACAGATTAAAACATCAAAATTTAAGCAAATGTGGGATCTCTACTGATTTGAATTTTATTTAAAGTGGAACTAATTTTCATAACTTCCTTACATACAATGAAGTCCCTTGAACAATACAGCAGTATTGATTTGAACTCTGTCTTCCTCCCCTCAGTCTCTCTTCTTCTGTGTGTAATTATGTCGCCTAAATTAAGTTCTAAACAAACGGGACAGTAAAGATGTAATTCCACTCCCAAACGGTCTGAATTAAACAATGGGTTGATGTCGTCTTGCAGTTCCAACATTTGTGGACCCAAAAGGGGACTGTCCCATACCGGGACATTGATCCCAGGATGAGGTTCAGTCATGGATCCACTCTCCTCCCATTCAATCTCTGGAACCAGCATACCCTGACAAAAAAAAAAAAGATACTGTTTATGAACAGCCCTGTTTTTTTTGTGTTTTAGATTATGTAGGAACAGACACCCACTAATAATAACTTATCTTGTTGCTGGCAGGCAGACCTCATATCTCCATAACTGTTTATAATTTGCAAATAAGTGAACCTTAACAAAGTAGTGACATTAGTACATATGATGGCTCATAATGCCATGCATTGTGATGCATTTTGAACTTGCAGATGTGCTATTCTTCCTACAAACAAACAATTTAGGGAAATTGTTTGCACCGCACAACTATAATACTTTTCATTCATTTTTGATGAAAATTCCTTGTAGTCATTGTGATTTCATCATACTGTTCTTGATACTTTCCACTTTAGTCGAACTGCACACAAATCAGTTGTCCAGTACAGTGAGATTAAATAAAGCAGTGTTTTTCAACCAGTGTGTGTGCCGCGGCACAATAGTGTGCCGTGGGAGATGGTCAAGTGTGCCGTGGGGAATTGCCCTACTTCACTGATCTAAAACCGTTTCCCATCTCCAGGAAATCAGCTCTTTGTTCATCCAAACAGGCCCTGATAAAACACTGAGTAGTGAGGAATATGAGAGATCTTAAAATGACTTTTTCTTTGTGTTTATTTAATTCTATAAAATACATTTTGATAAGGTTGACGGTACCGTGATTTAGCTGCAGCTATAACTGTGTAAGGAAAAGTCGCGCCCCTTTAACTGTCTCCGCCAATCATTCTTGAAGGCTTAATCACATGTCATCAGTCTGACCAATCAGAAGTGGTTAAAGTCTTTACTTCCTTGTTCTTAATTCTGCTGGTAAAGTCGCTCAGTTATAACAAAATACCAGCTAAAGCTCGTCTTTAGCGGTGTAACTTTCCACAAATTCCGGTGTCAGACCGTGGAACAAGAGAACAAAGGTTGAAAAACACTGAAATAAAGCAGAAACAGGGTTCTGGGTCAAGCCCAACTGCCACAGCTGATTTGGTGTCATGCTTTGCTCCGTCCTGATTGGATGGCTGTCCCACGCGTCACTAAACACATCCAAACTGGCCTGAATGCGTGGTAGGAAAATATAGTGGCAGCAGAATACGTGATGTTACTGATATTGAGCAAGTCTTGGTCCTCAGGAGAGTGCAGGATGTTGTAATATAAACCAGTAACAGTCATGAAGACATCACACCAGAGGGGCTCAATCCTGTATTTGGAAAAAGCAAAAAGAAATATTATATTGTCAGATTTATTTTTAATACATCATTCACTTTTATGTATATATTAAAGCGTCTAAAACTAGGTTCAACTCACCGTTGATTGTGTGTACACTTTTGCTGCAATGAAGCCGTTTGTGTCAGTTCTACGTACTGTGAGCATTACCTCGGCTATGCCCACATTTTCTCCTCCGTGATCTCCTCTCACCCTGACAACAACATGAAAATCATGTCTCAAACACATAATTACAAATGCATCGCCAATACGGTACACATCAATTTAAAATGTAATGTTCTTATGTATGATGCCAATAAGTAGAATTTCTAGGTTAGATAAATTGCAGGAGTGGGTTACATGTATCACTGGGGGAAACATTGAGGTGAGAGAGACTGTTAAGGGGGGGGGGTAAAATGTTATCCATGAGGGGAAAGAGTTTTAGAGTTGCCTTTGTTTTCAGAGGAGTCTAAAAAAGTTATTTTATTTTTGTACAAATAACCAAGTACTTATACTGCCTGATATGTGAATGAAATATTTCTTTATGAATAACATGAATACCTCAGAGGAAAACCATACACGTTCACAGCGTCACTGAAGAAGGCCAAGTCTGCACAGTTGTTGTCTGCTATCTTCAGGTACAAGATCTATGGAATACAAGTACAAATACTTTCAACTGACAGATATTTACAGGGGCAAAAATGCTAAATTCCCAATTGATAGGTAAAACAGTAATACAATAGGATGATAAAATATGAAATAGAATAGAATAGAAGGGTATTTAATAATCCCTGAGGAAATTTTTTAAAAAATGGCCATCTTAAAAAAACACAAACACACATGCATTACAAATAGAAATATCACAAAATAAAAAGATTGATAAAAAAGGTAAATAATTGGAAAATCAGTGGGTAAAATTAAAAGAAATTACTTGTAAGATGCCCTGCCAGAGAGTTGTATTGCCTGATGTCAGGAGGAACAAAAGATTGTCACGCTGTCACGCTTCAGTAATTCCTGGAGAATAAATAAAAACATGACAAACATGGATTAGATCATTTAGCTGTCTGAGATTAAATTACATCATTTTCAAATATTTGAAAGGGGAATTTTTTAAAACACTCTTGCTATGATAACTTGAGCTTGTAGTAAAGAACAGCGTTAAAAAGAAACAATCAGAGACAAGACACTGATCACAGGAAGCCTGTGTGTAATACTTACAGTAACTTCTACTCCAATCACTGTTGACAGCATATTTCTCCCATCCACCCTTTCTGTGACTACTTATCGACTACAAAACAGACTAAAAACATAATGTTTGGGATTCTTGTCATTACGTCATTGGAAGTAAAGATACGGGGATTTTAGTGGCTGTTACTCTGACACAATCTCACAGGGCTGGTCATCACAATGAATACGGGTTCTAACGTTAGAAACTTAATGAGGCTTCTTTCATTCTCAGTGGATTCATGTATGTTGTTATGTTTAAAAAATGCCGTTTTCATGAATGTCATATGAATTTACTTTGTTTCACATATCCACCCCGTCTTAAAGTCTGGGTTGTGAAAAGACTGTGTCTAACTTTAACCCGGATCGCGTTTACATAAAGGCAGCACACGGAACAACTAACTAGTTAGCATAGCATAGCATCAGTGTTTAAACAAATCCCCGTCTCTAAATCAATACTTTTTATTAAACTTTCTGTGCTGCTGTAAATCCGGCATGCTTTTCCCCTTAGTTCTATCTGAATCATGTTAAGAACCTACAGATCATTGGCTATAGACGCTAGCTTGAACCGACACCGGCTTGAAGTTCACTCACAAAGGCAGACACAACTTGAGTCGAAAGCCGGCTAGTTTCGAGGCCCCTGGTTGTAGTTACTCGTGTTGTGTGAAGAGCTGGTAAAACTTGACAAAACCATAAGTCCTCCCCCGCTTTAAAACCATTAAAAAAAATATGACCGCACAGGCAAAGCAAAGCTAAGCTATAGCGGTGGGGGTACTCTGCAAACGACTCGGCTGAAATGTTTATAAAGCATTCACACATGTCACTTGGCTAAGGAGAACGCTTCAACTTAGTATTCAATAACATTACAGGACGTACAACGAGGGAATAATAATCAAATAAGTGCATTACTTACGGGCTGAGACTGATCCCGTTCGGAAGACCTCTCCGCCATGTTTGCCGCCCGCGTCCTCCCAACTGCTGTGCTGAACAGCTCCCTCCCTCGTCAGTTGAGAGTGAAGAGTGTAAGGGGCCATTCGATTGGCTAAAAGCGAACCCGCCTGCTTTGCCGATGAGTTTGATTGACAGATTCACTAGCCAATGGTGAGATTAGTTGACCCGCTCCGTCAGATGAGTCTCAGTATTCACCGTAGAAAAATCTCTCACACACACGGGGAGATTCACAAACGAGAACGGGATTTTGAATGCACAGTCTGCAATTCGAATGATCTGTGAGTTCACATCACATGTGTAACTAAAAATCATGTTTGTGAAGCACCTACTGTGCATTTTTGATACATTTATTGTGAATGTCTAAAATGTTTTTGTGAAAAACAGTGTGCACATTTGTGAGAAACACTTATTGTGCATTTGTAAAACATTTAGTGTGCATGTGTGAAACACAATGTGTGTGTTTGTGAAACACAGGGTGTGTATTTCCGAATTTATTTTTCACGTTTGCATAGAATGACATTTGTGAATCGGAGCGTGTGTATTTGTGAAACCGGTTGTGTGCATTTCTGATTATTGAGACTGAAATAACTCCATAGTATGTTTTCTGGATGTACAGTCCAAAGGTCTTAGCAAACTGTCAATCTCTACCAGTGCTCTTAACAGACATGTTCTACTTGTTTGGCCTTTCTGTGTAGTTTAATAAAACTTCCCTACAATATGAGCAAATGTTTGTTTCCAATTTATATATAAAAACTGAGCAGAACTATAAAAAGATCATTTTTTCTTTAGTGTATTTAGAAATAAAATTGCAAAGATGAACAAAATCAGGCTAAATACAACTCCAGTTTTAAAAGGAGACACAACTAATAACAGATTAGTATATTTTATTAGATCTTTTGAGTTAAGACACCTAATACAGAAAACCTCACCGGTACTTTGATGGACAAAATAGTTCTGTTTATTTTTCTGAATTAAACAAAGGCAGAAGATGCATCTAAATCTTTGAAAAGTCTAGCAAACAGGATCTCCCAAGAGCTCATTTCAGTCATATGTTTACCATCTGTGGACTCAGCTGTGATTGATTCCTCTATTTCCAGTCATCCTTGCAGCTAAGCTATGTCACATGTCTGAGCAAAGCCAAACGGCTGAAGCAGAGCAAATGCAGTCAGGCAACTGAAACACTCAGAAATTACACGTGCAGCAGGAAAATCCTGCTGGAGTCTGTGATGATCAAACACACCCAGACATGCACCCCACGGTCACTGAACATGACCGACAACAGCTGAAACCCAGAACTGAATCACTTCCTGACTGGCTTAAATCTTTTTGGTAACCGTCCTGATGACCTTCAGGGTATCAGAACCAGTCTGTCCGAGTATGAGGCCTCTCTGAATGGAATAAACTGTGGAGGTCTCATCTGGCTATGCAGCTGCAAGTTCACTCTGTAATGCTGACTATTTCCATACTCTTCCCACTGAAAGCAAACAAAGAGCACATTCAGCCCATGTCATAAACAAAGCTGCTGCTTCCAGAGTTTAAATCCTTTACTGTTTTGACACTTTACCTCTCATTGCATTTGGTTCGCCAGATTTCAAGACTAACTCTACCCAAAGCAAACCACTCTGCTCAAGAGTCTGCAAGTATCTCCTCATAGCTTACACAGATTGTTTTTTTTTTTTTAATTTGTTAGGGTTTGTGTATTTTGTGGGGCTGTTTGCGTTTTCCCAGGAAGGGGAATCATGAGGTTTTTATGTTAAAGCTCTCCTCTTTAAAGGTTTTCTTTGCTGGATTTAGTCATGAAAATGTTCCCCCGGAAAGCACAAATCCCAGGTCATAAGAACCTCATCCTGTCCTTGTTACTGTGTAAGGGTTGTCTTGAAAATGGAGCCAAGCTTCCTACTAACTGACCTTGGGGTCACAAAAAAAGCAAACAAACTCAAAACAACTTAAAACAAAAATAAGGAAGTTTAAGTTATTCTAAAGATTGTAGATGGTTTGTTGATGACATTTGTTTGGGGATGAAATCCACATCTGGATGTGGAACCACTAATTCCACATTTGGTACTTTGGTTATATAAACACACGAGTCCAACCTGCTCTTTTCATGGTTTGATAAGTGCACATTTTTCCACTCACTCTCACTTTGCTTGTGCACAACAGCTTTGACGAGGGCGATCCAGCTGTCAGTGTCAGCACTGATAAAGTTCATCAGTGGTTCAAAGTGTGAGCGGTTGCTAATGCCTGCATGTTGCACCAGATAGATCTTTCCTCCCCACTGCAGTCAGAATTTCTGCAGCAATTCAAAGCCCCATAACTGTAGAAAGTCCACGGGTTTAATGTCTGGGGGATGACTGGCCTAGGCATCCTAAAAGTCTTTACCACATGCCTATAATGTTTATTTCACATGGGTCTAACACTTTTGCAACTTTTTATTTAGTCCATGACAACTTCTAACCCAGTTAGACCACCAGACGCCTATGTGGGCCCCATACACATATATTGGCTGTGAGCGGAAAGAACATTTTGACCTGCTGCTCAACTATTGAAAATGGGCAATGGGACATGCAAATGAAACAAAACTACCATCTACATCACTGCTCCAAACACTTACAGAGGATCGAACACCAAACTGATCGAGTGAAGTTCCACGGAAACTCTGTTGAGCATAGTTTGACCTGCTATTTAGTCTTTGCAAAAGCCACAAACACAGGTAATAATGTGCATGGAAAAGGAAAACTCCACCAGTAGAAACTGGCCAGAACCACGTGGTTCAGCCTGAGCTTGAATTAATCTTTTTTGGGAAAGTTATCTTGCTTGTTTTCAGATATTTTTCCAATAATTAATTTTGTTATGTATTGTTTTAGGTTTGTAATCAGATGTTAATTTCAAGGACTCTGTAAATGGAATTGGTTCAGATTGCTCTCGCCACACTGTCAAACTTTGGTTTTGGGTTGCTTTAAGGAAGTTTGATGTCATGGACGTAACATAGCTCTGATTGACTAGTATGGAAGCAAAGTTGTTTTCAAGCAGCATTGTTTTGCTTAAGCTCTGCTTCAGATGGACCAAACTTAGAGTCTAAAGACTATTGGTCTTGATGGTGTGGATGAATAAATGTTCTCAGGGTGTGTTCTGACTAGAAAAGTCCATTGGTCCAGACCAAGTCCATCTAATTTGGTCCAGATCGAGTCCCAAATCTTGTGCTTGGTCTTCTGTTTCGAACTTAGCATTTAAACAAAACCACATTCCTGACCAGGAATTATGAGGCCGGGACAAAGCAACGAGAGGAAGAAATCCTGCACTTTGTAATCCGTGTCAGGATAGTTCACTTACTTAAACTTAATTTTTCTCTGGCCAATTTTGAGCGCCTGTATTAATGTCAGGAACAACACTTTTTCTTGTTACTTTGGCACGGCTGACTCATTCTGCAAGGCGGTCACTGGCAAGAAGACTTGCCGTGTGTGCTTTAACTAAGAGGATGCTAGTGGCCACAATGCTGGCAATGAGAAGGTACACTTAAAACTGTTTATGACATATAGATTGTCGGGAAAACAATGTGATAAGCAATGTGTATCATGTCACAGCCAATCAAATTTCATTGAGTTGCTGTGTCTTATTGCTGTTCCACATTTCTCCCTGGCTGTAGCCCTTGTGCTATCCTAGGCACTTTAACATTGGGAGTGGGGTCATCTAGACCCACTAGACAGTGCTCTGAACCTTTTTTCTTCAATGATTTGTGATCTTCACTGGTGTCCATGGATTACATGAAATCTTTCCACCTTTATCCACCTTTGTCATGGTAGGGAGAACACGTAAATGGAAGGGTGGGGTCATCTAAGATAGCACAAGGGCGAACCAAATGAATCCAGTCTGAATACACCCTAAATTATTGAAAATCGTTTTTCTATATTGTGAAATGTTTTTCTAAAGTCGATTTAGGAATCTATCTACCCTGAAGCCAGCTTGTAAACAAGTCCATAACTTTGACATAACATTAACTGAGTTTCTGTCATTCCGTCGCTCTTTTTCAGTAAAATTGAACCTGAACCGTTTTGAGTTGTAATATTTGCGTGCAACAGATGCATCACAGAGGTAACGACTGCTTTTCAGATAAAACTGCAGCTAAAAAAAGTGAGGTAGATGATTGTTTTTTGTGAAAGCCATTGAAGCAGTGGAGCAGACATGAATGTCCTAACACCAGTTTCTGTTCTCACCATTTCTGTAGGTTCGAATAAATAAGGTCAAAGTTGACGTTTTATTTTCACAGATGACTGAAGCAACAGCTGAAGGCTTCTCAAATATGTGTTGTATGTCAAGCACAGCTAGTTAGTTCATGTTATTTATTATGCAGTCGTGACAGACTTGGGCAGCACAAACTCTTACTGTTATGTTTAAACCACTGGCAGACTGAAAACCTTTTAGAACACACAGATTGCTTGTGGACATGAACCTCAGTTAGTGGAGAAAACACAGAAGCAAAAACGTAATGGGCTCTTACCCTGAGCAAAGTCTGCTGCTGTTCCCCCAGCCTGACGGCAGAAGTTGGACACACAATCCCAAAGAGGATGCCCAGCAGGCAGCAGCCAGACAAACATTTAGAAGCCATCAAAGTGTTTACTGATCAGCCCTCTTCCGCTGCTCTCAGTGTCTTGAGGGCAGATCTTCGCTCTGCTGTATCTTTTAGCTCCTCTACTCCAGCGTTTCAGATGCAGCTCTGCCTCTCTTCTCAGCAAAGCCCCATGAAACTAACTTGTGTGAACTTCCTCCCTTTCTCTCTCCTCCTTCGCCCTGACTCCTCTTCCCCAGTTGGCCTGCCTCTCCCTTAGCTGGGGCCCAAATCACATACAGATGGCTGCAAACCCAGAGAAAATCGCTCAGAGGAGAAAGAGCAGCAGCGGGTTTCGTGTCTCTTAGGGAACAGGCGTTACACCCATCCAGATTCAATCCAAGCACTGGCTGCTCGTCTCCATTTTCACCTCTACCCCTCCCCCTCTTTTGGGCCAGGGTGGGCTAAAGCACTAACACTCAGTCTGCACCCAGCAGGCGGAAAAGAAACAGCTGCTCCGGTATCGCGACTCAGCTCCTCCTTGCACATCCAGACATGAGCTCTGTGTTTGTTTACCCAGGTCAGACCATCAAGAGCTGTTGAATTCACAGCAACCAAATGAGGCAGTTTACAGGACGAGCTCCCGTTAGACACTTCCAGCACATTCTCTGTGTAAGAACAGGGCTACTGTCAGGCCCACACCACTGCTCTGGGTTCAGGGGCAGGAAGTCGTGATTCAAAATAGGTCCAGGTCATGCAATGGAGTCCCACAGAGATCCTGTGTCTCAGCCAACCAATAAACAGGAAGTCACATTCCAGCTCTGCATGATAAAAACACCATAAACACAATGAGAGGGAAGTCTCAGGCACATGAATTCTTGGTGAAAAGTTTGCTTTTAATCTGGGCTCAAAAGAGTGTGGACTCCTGATCACCACACATAAAAGATATGAGAAGAATTTGAGATGCAATATTAATTGTTGGATTATTTAGGATTTGCTGTTTGCAGAAAAAAAAGTTTACTGTGCTTTCGTTTTTGTTTTTCTAGTGATAAAGAGTGAAATTCAACAAAACTATCACAAACAAAAAAAGGTGTAAACCCTTTATTTCACCAACATTTACATCTTTTTAAAGTTATTTTTGTGGAATTGGACACATTTTCCCCTTCACTTGCTGTGGCTGCAGCATCTGCTGGTGTTTTGGATGTCTAAGGATGTAAGACCCTTTTTTAAATCTAACCCTTTACAGTTCTGGAGACCTGTTTTGCCTCTGTTTTGGACGGAAAAAATCCGTTTTTTTCTGTCCCCAACAGCTGCAGTGGCCTTATCTTCCTTGCACGTTTCGAGGTTTGCTCCGACCTATCAGCAGTTCGTTAGTGGACATGGACCATGTTCTGTCACACTGTTTGCCTGGGCTTCAGTGTCAATCCAAACAAACTCACCTCGCTGAGGCGTCTTCTTTGCAGGTAGAAATACATGTCACAGATGGGTGGCCAGATATTTCATCCAAACTTCAGTTGTCTCCAGCTCTGGGTTTGGCTGCTGCAGACCTGGCATCCTATTCAGACAGTTGGGCACAAATTAAAAAATGCATTTAAACAGCATTTTGTATGCCGGCAAATGGACATTTTTTTATTTGTATCCAATAGATACAAGTACAAAAAACATAGGTCATTACATCAAGACCATCTTCTGTCTGTATCACAGTGTTTATAGCCGTGGCAAACTCGGAACACCTGTCTCAAAAGGAGTTTTTTCAGAAATTGTAACTGAACAGTAAAAAGAGAATATCAGCAAAAAATAAATAAATAAAAAACGAGTTTACAATCCACTCAACTGTATTCATTTACATGTTTCACATGAACACATAGAATATTTTATGCACTGTGGGTGCACTGCTGATGCTCCATAAACCAAGACATCATTGTTTTTTTTTTAATGTGGACAGTTTTATTAAAGATTGTATGTTGATAGGAAGACTGTTCCACAGATTGGCCCCTTTCACTGAAAAAGTGTTTTTTATGAAACTAGGCTTTGCAGTCTCCACTTGTTGTAGCTGTTCTTGATCTGGAAGCTTGTTGTCTAGTAACAAATTTAAAGGAACTGCTGAGGTGCAAGTCCAGTAAAAACATTTTAAAAAAAACTGCTTTAATTGGCTGAAATAGAGAAAATTTATAACATCTAAAATCTTATGTTTACTTGAAATACGACAGAGATGAAACGAAGTAGGTTTTTATCCAAAATTTTTAAGGCCTGATTACACAGCCTCTTAATGGGCTTTAAGGTAGTTTGACTGGTCGGACACTAAACAGTAGTGCAGAGAGAAAAGTGAGATAAAATCCTCATATTCAACAAAAAATGAGCATGTTCAAATGTTCAAATGTTAAACAGCTCTTGATTGTCTTGAAACAACTCATGCTGACTTTCATTTTTCTCGAGATATGTTTGATGTGACTTAAAATGTAACGGAGTCTGATATCACTCCTAAGTATTTTTCTTGTTATAGTTGTTCAATGAGTTCTCCATTAATTTTAATGTTTAGGTTATTTGGTGTTTTACCTCTTTAAAGCGAAAAATGTATAGATTTTCTTCAAATTAAAGAGTTAAACAGGAACTTTTTGTCAGTTTGTTGCTAAAAGCATTGAGATTTTTACCTGACACATGAACGACAGTGTCATCAGCATACATCTAAAGGCCAACGTCAGCACACACCTCTGGCAGTTCATTTAAGAACATGCAGAAGAGAATTGGCCCTATTATGGTTTACCTGGGGGATTCCAGTCATTTTGTTTTACCAGTGGCAGGTCTTACATTATTTATAATTACATGCTGTTCTTGACCTTGCAGATGAGATGCAAGCAATGAAATTGCCGTTGCGACATGTTAAAAGTTGACAGCTTACAAACTAGAAGGGTTGTGGTTTATGGTGTCTTTAAGTCCATGAATAGAGCACCAACGATGTTTTTTGTCAAGCGACAACATTTGCAACAATGTACAGGTAGCAGACTCAGTTGAATGGTTCTGTCTAAAGCTATACTGTTGTGGATGCAGAAAGGAAGTGATGAGTTTTTCTTAATATTTGGTTAACTGTTCTGAGACTATTTTTTTCTAACTAGAACAATTGGTCAATATTTACTTACATCTGTGGTATCAAATAGGTTTGATTAATTGTTTTTTTTTCCAAGAATCTGAAAATGTTCCAGTTTTGATAGAAGTATTTATAATTTGAGTCAATTGCTCAATGAAGTCATGAGCATATTTCTTAAGCAAAGTCTTGTCTATGTTACATACAGAACAGACCAAAAGTTTGGACGCACCTTCTCATTTAGTTGAATGAGAAGGTGTGTCCAAACACTTGGTCTGTACTGTATATCCTTAGATAAAGTAGTATTAAGTTCTTCTATGGCTTTCAACACCCCTAGTTGATCTACTTCTCTGACACAGAAGGAATTGTCATTTGATGCCAATGTTGTTGCTAAGATGTTATTGTAGTCCTGTCCGCAATGAAAAATTTGTTAAAAGCATTAGCAACTTGGACAGGGTTTGTTTTGTTCTTTTTCATCAAGATTTAGCTCATGTGAATTACTTGGATTGGAATGTGGCTTGATTAGACTATTCACATGGCCTTTAACTTTCCTTTAATTTCAGTTAAAATTTTCATGTAATAATTTGCTTTTAAATTATGTAAGTATTTCACTACTAGATTTTGTATACCTTTAACTGTGCTGTGGCCAGTAACAAACACTTGTATATTACCAGGTCTAATCCGTTTGGACATTTCTGTAGGAGCTGCTGGATCAGGGCCGGTCTCTGTCTCCCTTAAAAGTGTACATGATCACAATAATATTGGCATTCAGGAGTAAATGATTGTACTGTCAGCAGTATTAACATTGTCACAAAACAGGCAAACGGCTAGATCCAAATAAAGCAGGTTTACTAGCTTAGCTAGCTAAAGTCCACAAAACTAAATCAGGGTCATGCAGGCAGCGTGGTGGCATGGAAGCATCAGAGAAACAATTGAGATATGGTGCAGGGAACAGGCAAACGGAGTCAGACACAAAACAGGGTCAGGAAATCCGAAGATTAGGTCCCAATGTAATGCTCGTAGGACCAGTCTGGAGGGAGCTGTGAAGCACGCTACTTGTTGAAGGCCTCCTACAGATCCTCGTATTGAACCGGCAACCCCTCCACCTCTCCTGCCGTGCTGATTTCTTAGAGGGTGGTGGCTGCAAAAGGCCTCAATGGAGCACAGTTCTCAGACCTTCCTGTGGTCTTAAGGTAGTGTTGTCAGCAATTAGCGGAGGTGAACTTGAGTCTGTGCTCTGACCAATTTATAGGGGGATGGTGCCTCCCCAGCCAATGCAGACCGAGGATGACAGGAAAAAGAGAGAACTCGATGGCGAAGAGGCGGAGGAACTCGCGATGGTAATCTGCTGAGATAACTGCTGAGTCAGGAACCGGATCATGCCTGACCCCAGGGGCCTTCCGTCAAGGGCGGTGACTGCCACTCGGGCGTCACAGGTAAGCAGAGGCACATCATGAGAGTGAGCAAAAGCAAGGTCAATAAAATTCCCTGCAGTAGTCTTGGCTAAATTACTTTGAACCATCCACTCGCTGGCACACCATCATCAGACCTAAAGCAATGTGAAATCCTGATGGCGTGTTTGTGTGATCTGCTGGTTCACGCAATAGTCAGCCCATTTCAAAACAGTGCCTTGCACAGTCTGTGGCAGACATCACAGATAAGGCTTATTCATTGTAGGACTGACCACTGCCTGATAGTCTGGTGTCAGTCCACTATGGATTTGACAACCTCCTTGGCTGGGATGCATAAGAGGGCCTCTGGACATGGGATGCAACATTCTAAAATGTAGACTATCTTTCCAGTGATCTGCCACGTCATTGTGTCTGCAGCAATATTTATCCTGTCATCCAGTGCTTGATGCATGTGGTGCAGGATAAAACAGGATAAAATTAAACAAAATTTAGGACTGTGGTTCTATGAATGGAGCTACACGGTGGTTGGCGCTCTGGCCTTACAGTGAGAAGGCCCTGGTTCTAATCTGTGACCTTTCTGGGTGGAGTTTACTGGACATGTTCTCCTTGTGGATTTGGGTTTTCTCGTTTCCCATTAGAGCTTGAACCCTTGTGCTATCCTAGGCACTTTAACGTTGGGAGTTGGGTCATCTAGACCCACTAGACAGTGCTCTGAACCTTTTTTCTTCAATGATTTGTGATCTTCACTGGTGTCCATGGATTACATGAAATCTTTCCACCTTTATCCACCTTTGTCATGGTAGGAAGAACACGTCAATGTGAGGGGGGGGTCATCTAAGATAGCACAAGGGTTAAACTTGTGCTTTTGAGAGGTTATGAAATGGAACTTGGATCACATAATTAGTTCAACTTAGTCTCGTTGAATGGTCATACATGATTTTTCTCAATCATTTCCCAATGTGGCCATTGAGTGGTTGAAGCTCTGCCTCTGGGAGTCATCTGGGAGTTGTAAAACAGTTGTGAGTTGTGACTTTTGTTATCAAACCACTGACATCACTTTTCCAACTCTCACTTTCACTAAAAAAAAAAAGAAAATGGGGAAAAAACTCCAATAAAACTCCGAACTTTGTGATCCATCCTTGACTCTGTTTTAACTCGCTAAATAAAACAAGATCAGCCAAAAACTGACGGCAAATTCTTAAGCCCTTCCCAGTGTCTGTCTCTTCAGATGGGATCTGTCATCTGTTGCTTCAGGTGAGTGTGCAAAGCAAGGGATAACGGCTCCTCCTGGTGGCGTGGTACTGCTGGTTCTTTTGAGCTGAGATCATCAACAATCCTTTTGTTCAGTTTGGAGTTAGGTCCCACAAAGCATCATGCTCAACACATTATTGATCTCATTGATCCGTCTGTGGCTTTTTATCTTATAAGCAATCAATGATTAGATAAATTCAGGAAGGAACCATAAAAAGAAACAACAAAAAAGATCATGCAGACATTACCCTGAGAACTCTGGCTATGAAGGCTAAACATACAACTATCTGGCAACTACCTGTGACCAAATGATTATCAACTAAGTGACACAGGTGAAGTCCATGGAGAAGGATTTTAGTGCAGAGGCAAGAACCAAACTGACAGCCTGGAGTTGGACAAGACAGGAACCAAAAATCGTATCCAAATAAGACTTTCTTGGATGTTACCTTAGCGGTTTTGCTGGTTCTTTCAATACATTAGTGTTTTAAAATCCCCTGTGTCCCCATGGTTACACAAAACACATCCATCCTATGACATCCTCAGGTTTAGCAATTTAACCATTTATCACAGGAATTCTCATTCCTGTGATAAATTGAGACGTGATGCTGTAGAGACGTGATGCTGTAGTATCGCGAGACCCAGCGAGACGAGTGTGGTGAGTCGACTCGGCGGCGCGTAAGCATTTGAACAAACATTTTCGATCTTGTTTTCATTTTTTCCGCCATATTAAAATATTTCCGGCAAATTAACATAACCTGTTAAGAGTATTAAGCTTCTGTCAGCCTGGAGGACCTGGAGAAATACATCGACGAGTGCTACAATACCTGCGTCATGGTGAAACCCAAAACCGCCACCACCACCCCCTCCTCCAAGCGTGGACGGCCTGAGGACTCTCCCGGGGCTGCGTCCTCTCCAGGCAGCGGCGTGAGCGATATCCTGGACTCGATTGATAAAAAGCTCTCCAGCTTTGATTGCCGCCTCAACTTGCTGGAGATCCTCCATAGAGAATTTCAAGGTCTGCGGGAGTCTCTGGAATTCAGCCAGCAGCAGGTGCGGGAGCTCGCAGAGGAGAACAAGGCCCTCAGAGAGACCGTGAAGACTCTGAGCAGCGACACCGCTCGTCTCTCCGAGGAGAACCGATCAATCAAGGAAACCCTCCTGGATCTTCAGTCAAGGAGCATGAGGGACAATCTAGTAATCTCCGGGGTTCCAGAGGAGGCAGGAGAAGTCCCCGAGGCCACGGTGAGGTCCTTTTTGGAAGACCATCTGAAGATCCCCAAGGAGGAAGTCCAGAAGATCTCCTTCCACAGGGTTCACCGGCTCGGAGGGAAAAGGCCGGACAATCAGCGTCCCCGTCCTATTGTTGCTAAATTTGAACATTATAAACAAAAGGAGCAGGTAAAAAGCAGAGGACGCGAGCTGAAAGGCACACATTACAGCGTGAATGATCAGTTTCCAGGCGAGATCCTCCGCCGGCGGAAAATCCTCTTCCCGCTGAGGAGGAAGCACCTGTCTGCTGGAGCACGCGCGGTGGTTGCCGTTGATAAACTTTTTGTGAATGGCAAGCTGTTCCGGGACCCAGAGGTAACACCCTGGCTGTGCTGAAGGCTTTCAGAGGTGCACTGACATCTGCGCCGCCCAGAAGAAACCCGCAAACTTATTTAATTGAATAGGAAATAATCGGATCATCAATAATCCACACCTCTCAGGAAAAGTGTTTTTTCTTTCTCTCACATTCATGTTTCTGTTGTTGTTTCGTTGTTTTTGTTTTTTGTTCTTTCTCTTTTCCTCTCTCTTTTCTCTTGTCCCCCCCCCTTCCCATGTCCTCATATGTGAATCAGGTAAAGTCAACGCAACCACGGTGAGTATTTATTTATGCACGGAACGGGCGCGCGCGCATACTAGCGCGCATAAGAGCATGCACACGCGATCCAGCACACACACGTTGACAAACTGCAAAAACCTCACTTAGGCTCACACAGGACGCACGCAACATGCAGCTCACAGCCAAGACATGTCCACCTCCTACGCACAGCGCTTGTCAGTGTAGCAGGTACGCACAGCGGGCACGCGCACACGGACGGGCACACGCACTATTTAGCCTTGCACTCTCCCGGTTAGAACAGCTATGAACAGTCTTAACATCGTTAGCTGGAATGTGCGTGGACTTGGACTGGACCAAAGAGATTGAAAGTGTTAAATCACCTGAATGATCTTAAAGCAGATATAGCTCTGCTGCAGGAGACCCATTTATCTTTATCAGCTGGTAATCTCCTGTGCTGTTCCCAGTATCCAGTTATGTATTCTGCCAGTTTCAACTCCAAACAAAGAGGGGTTGCAGTTTTGATTAAGAAAAATGTTACATTTACTCATAAGGACACAGTAACTGACCCAGAAGGCAGATTTGTAATCATTAATATATCCATTCAGAATAAAGACTTTTGCATCGCCAGCATCTATGGTCCGAATGTTGACGACTCTTCCTTCTTTCACAGATTCTTCACCTCACTCTCAGCTCACTCTGACTCCACAATCATTATAGGAGGAGACGTCAACCTTGTTATGGACCCTGAACTTGACAGACTCAGCACAGCAGCAAACCAGCGTACATGGCAGTCTGCAAGTATTCTAAAGCAGTACATGAATGATCTGGGTCTCTGCGACGCTTGGCGCTCATGTCACCCAAACACTAAGGGGTTCACCTTTTTCTCTCCAGTTCATCATTCACACTCTCGTTTAGATTATTTATTAGTCAGTAACTCCCTTTTGAAAGAAATTAAAAGTTCCAACATTCATCCAATTATTATCAGTGACCATGCACCAGTTTCTGTTACTATTTCAAGGGAAGTACCCACACCCTCAGGTTCAACCTGGAGGTTTAATACGTCTCTGTTAAAAGACCAGGAATTTATTGAATTCTTTAAAAAAGAGTGGGAAACCTTCTTAGAATTCAACAATACTTCTGAAATATCACCAAGTATTCTTTGGGAAACAGCAAAAGCAGTCATGAGAGGGAAAATCATCTCTTATTCAATGCATAAAAAACGCAAAGAGAAAGCAGATTTATTAGAATTAGAAAATAAAATCAAAACCCTGGAGACTGCTTATGCTGCTTCTGCACAGGAACACATACTGGGCGACCTGAAAAATTTAAAGCTGCAGTTTAATGACATCATCAATAAACAAACACAATTCCAGATACAAAGGCTTCGACTGGAAAGATATGAAAACTCGAATAAATCTGGCAAATTTCTAGCTAATCAGCTTAAAATTAATAAAGAAAAATCAACAATCGCTTCTATTATGGACAAAACAGGGAATGTCACCCATGACCCGGTAAAAATTAATAATGCGTTTAAAGACTTTTATCAAAACTTATACACTCCACAGATCAATCCATCAGAACAAAGCATCAACTCATTTCTTAACAATATAAACCTGCCCAAGTTAAACGAAGATCAAATCACAAATTTAGACTCTCCGCTCTCGTTGTCTGAGCTTCATGAAGCTCTGTTACTTATGCCTAACAGCAAAGCACCAGGACCCGACGGCTTTCCAGCAGAGTTTTATAAGGAATTCTGGGAACAACTGGCACCAACGTTTTATAAAACGGTAAAATTTATCAATGAAAGCCAATCTCTACCACCTAACATGAACTCTGCCAACATTATCCTTCTTCTAAAACCAGACAAAGACCCCACGAGTCCTTCAAGCTATCGCCCCATTTCTTTAATTAATGCAGATGTAAAAATTATCTGCAAAGCACTAGCACAGAGAATAGAAAAAGTCACTCCTCACATAATTCACCTTGATCAAACTGGATTCATCAAAGGCAGACACTCGGATGACAATGTCCGCAGACTCGTTAACATAATAGACTTTGCCACCATCAAAAACCAGGAAATGACTATACTATCACTGGATGCTGAAAAAGCCTTTGATAGAGTAAATTGGAAGTTCCTCATTGCTGCCCTCCATAAGTTTGGGTTTGGAGAATCATTCATCAATTGGATCAAAATATTATATCACAACCCCAATGCATCAGTTAGAACTAATAAACAGACTTCCAACAGGTTTTTTCTTGGAAGAGGAACTAGACAGGGTTGCCCACTCTCCCCCTCTCTTTTTGCAATATTTATCGAGCCTCTAGCTGCAGCAATAAGACAGAATGAGAGTATCAAAGGAATTAAAACCAAACACAGCCATCATAAAATTAGTCTCTATGCAGATGACATATTACTGTTTTTAAGTAATATACATTCTGTAAATGAAACGGCAACAATCATTAATGAATTCTCTTCTATATCAGACTATTCCATTAATTGGAATAAATCTGTTTTATTACCACTGAACAGTAATGCGGAGCAAGGACCCACAATACCAGTTAAATCAGGCAATATAAAATATCTAGGTATTTATTTTCCCCCCAAAATATCAGAACTGGTGCAGCTAAACTACACCCCATTACTGAAAAACATACAGGACGATCTAACACGCTGGACCAACCTGCCTCTGTCCCTTATGGGCTAGGTAGCCACGGTAAAAATGAAAATCTTACCCAAAGTTAATTATCTCTTCTCAATGATTCCCACACAACCGCCATTAAAATGGTTCAAAACATTAGACTCATCCATATCAAGCTTTCTATGGAACAATAAACCTGCAAGAATTAGTCTAAAAACTTTAAAATCTGCAAAAAGCTGTGGAGGATTAGAATTACCTAACTTCCACAATTACTTTCTTGCAAATAGATTACAATATATCTTAAAATGGTTAAAAAATAATCCAGAAACCAACTCATGGTTAGACTTGGAACAGGCGTTATGTGGAAAGATCAACCTGTCAGATCTTCCATTTATCAGCCAAATAGTTAAAAGACAGGATTGTTTCAAAAGTACCAATATAAATGCCACCTTAACAGCCTGGTGGGAATTTCTCAAAATATCAAAATCATCAATTCAACCGTGCAAAATGACACCCATCTGGAACAACCCAGACATCCTCATAAACAAAAAGATTATCCACTTCCCAGCTTGGCAAGCAGGGGGCATAAAACAACTAGAGCACATAATCATTGATAGAAGATTCATAACTCCCCAGGAACTTCAAGACAAACATGGAATATATAACTTCTTGGAATATCAGCAACTTAAATCAATTATTACTAAAAAGTTTAAATACAGAGACAACGATTTAAAGCTACCAGATGTAGTTACCACTCTGATCAATTTCACAATGAATAAAACTCTCTCCAAAATATACAAACTTTTATGTAATTTAGATAATAATATTTCACTTCCGACAACAAAATGGGATGCGGATTTGAGCATCAGCACAGATGAAAGCTTTTGGTCAGAACTTTGTCTAAACACCTTTAAACTGACAAAAAGTCCAAATCTGCAGCTAATCCATTTCAAAACTCTTCACAGAATTTACTACACTGGACAGAGGATGTTCAAGATGGGTCTCAGTAACTCAGACATTTGTCAGCACTGTGACAGTAATCTACCCGACAATTACATGCATGCACTGTGGTTCTGCACGCCTGTCCAGGCTCTCTGGCAGCAGGTATGTGCCGATCTATCAGTCTGGCTTAAGGTTTCAATCACAGCTTCACCGTCACTTTGTGTGCTTGGTGACATGAGTGCCATCGATGTAGAAGGAGGATTAGGCTCTATCATTTTCATAACTCTTTGCATTGCTAAAAAAACTATTTTAATAAATTGGAAAAGCAAGAAAAATATAAATATAAGTCAACACAGAAATCTGCTGCTTGATCATATCAGCTTGGAAAAAATGTCAGCCCAAGGTTCAAGTAACTTTGAAAGAACTCAGTCTCTCTGGTCTCCCATAGCTAACTCCGTGACTTAGGGGGTGGGGGGGGCCTGGTCGTCGCCGCTCCTTGCCCTTCTGCCGTGGGCTGGGGTGGGGGTCGGGGCCTCCGGTGCCTGGCGGGGGGTGGTGGGGGCTCCGTTGGTCGGGGGGTCGGGTCCGGCGCCTGGGTTGGGCGGGCTGGGGCGCTGCGTGGTCCTCTGGGCTTGGGTGTGGGGGTGCGTGGTGGGGGGGTGGGGTGGTGGTCTGGCTTGGCTTGGGGGGGTGGTCCCTTTGCCTGTGCTGGGGGGGTTGGCGGGGGGCGCTGCTCGGGGGGGGGCCCAGCGGCGCTGGATGGGCTTCCCACCTACACCTGGGGCTGGGATCGGCCCTTCCCTGGCTCTGGGGCGGGACGGGACAGCCCTCTTGGGGCCCCCGGTCGCTCTGGGTGTCATCCGCTTTGGCTGCGGGGTCTGGGGGGTGGTGGGGTGGGGGGTCTTGTCGGCCCTGCCTTGTGGGGGGGCATTCTGGGGGAGGGGGGGGGGCTCTATTGGTACGGGGCAGGGGGGGTTGACGGGTCGGGGTCTCCGCTGAGGCCATCGGCGGTTTCCCCGGCCGGTCGGCTGCCTCGGTCCCGTCGAGGCCTGACCAGAGCTCTTCCAGGGCCGGCGTTTGGGGGTGGGGGCCTGGGCTTGCTCCTGGGGGGGGCCGACGCTTTCTGGCTCCTCTCTCTCTGTGTGGGGGGGGGTGGTGCTGGGCCTGGGGTGTCGGCGCCTCCGGGGGTGGGGCCCCTGGGCTGGGTGGGCCTGGCCCCCTTGCTGGGGGGGGGGGGGGGGGGGGAGCAGCTGTCTGACCACCGGGGGACAGTCTACCAGCTGTCCCCAACTTACCCCCTTCCTCATATAACCTCATAATAGGGTGAGGGGGTGGGGGGCTTAGCCTGCGATGAGCCTTGGGGGGGGGGGTTTACTAGGCAGTGGCCCCCCTCCCATGGTTGCCGTATGGAGTGGGCCCCCCCTCTTTCGGTTTTATTTGCACCTTAGACATGTAGGGCCCTTGGTAGGGGGGGTGCTTGGACATCACTGCCAGCAAGCAGCGGATGTCCTCCTGGCACCCTACCCGCCAATTTTAACCACACCTTAGACATTTAGGGTCCCTTGGTGGGGAGGGTGAGGGGACGTCACTGTGAGTAATCAGTAGATGTCCCCTCAGTGCCCTACCCGCCAATTTTAACTGCACCCCCCTTAGCACACACACCCCTCCCCCCTCAATATATACATTCCAACATAAACACACACACATGCACACACACACCCTCTCAAACACACATACACGCACACACATTTTGCAAGGAAGGTGGGACCTAGGACCATCTGTCCCCTGCCTCTTCCCTGGTGGGGGGTACGGGCCCCTTTGCAACGGCGGCCGTGTCCCCGGGGTGCCGGCTTCCTGGGCCCGGCGGTGCTCTCTCCGCGCGGCGGGGGGGTTCACATTACATCTGAGCCGGGAGTGTTCGTGTCCCTGGGGGGTGGGTTCTGGTCCTTGCTCCTGGGCGCTGGGCCCCGCCATATTTCCAACTGTGGCCGAGCCTGGTCGGGCCATATTTACAACACCCCTTGTGGGCCCTCCTTTTTTTCCCCGGGGTTCCCCCCCTCTTGGGCGGGGGCGGCGGGCCCCTGCCCCGCTCCTCCCTGGACCAGCCGCGGGCCGGGCGGATGGCTGCCTGGAGCGCGGAGCGGGTCTCCCTTGGGGGGTCCTGGCTCGTACCTGGGGTTGGGGCGGGGGGATGCCCGGAACTCCTGGGTGGTGGTGGGGTGCTCGTCTGGGGCTGTGGGCGTCCGTCTCCGGTGGGGCCCTGCGTTGGGTTCTCCCGGCGCGGCGGGGGGGCTGCTCTCCTGGTTGGGCTGGGGCGGCGCTCTCTCTCCCTCCGTGCTTCCCTGCTCTCTGGCTCTGGGGGCCTTGCGGCGGTCCTGCTGGCCCTGGCCTGGGTGGCGGGCTTGGTCGCCCGGGCGGCGGTTGTTCCCTGCCGGTTCCCGTGTGGCGTTGGGGGGATTCCGGCTGCCGCTGCTGCTGCGGTGGGGGTCTTGGGGTGGGGATGGCTGGGCACTCTCCCTCCTTCTTTCCACGTTCCACCATCCATTTTAGAAGAACATAAACACTCACCTGAGCACAGGTGTTAGCTCACCTTTGCACTTACAGTTTGCATGACTGAATGACTGAAATATTTCACACTAGTTGGTTTTAAGGCATAAGTATGCGTGTGAACACTATCTGTTTTGTATATATGTCGACAGGTGGACATTTTTTGCAGCTAGCAGGTGTGTTTATAACATTTGAGTGTGTGTGTGGACAGGCTCCGCCCTTATTGTACTACATTTGAACGTTACCATAATGATTAACAACCAGTAAACTTGTTGCTTTATGCTGCTTCATGGTCTTATCCCCCTTCCCCTCCTATTATCACCCCCTACCCCCCCTCTCTCTATCGTCCCTCTCTCTTCTTCCCCTCTTTCCTTTTCCGTCCGGTCCAACACCAAAGATTTTCAGACATGATTGAAATTAATAAAGTTTGGCCTCAATTACAAAAGGGGTTTATCCAGACATACCTTTGGTTTGTCTGAAGATTAATAACCCCTCTTGTTAAAGTAAAATCTGTCCAACACAAGAGGCCCTCAGCTCTCATCTGTCTGCCCAGCTGTTGGACAGGACAAGTTGAAGAAAAAAAAAAAAAAAAAAAAAAAAAAAGGAATTCTCATTCCTAAAGTGACTATAGACCTATTTTGAACAGATTGTTGATCTCTGACATCACCCATAGGATTGTGAACTGATACAATGAAGTCTTATATGACATGACTATGTTGACTCTGCCCAGCTGTCTTTCCAAAAATAGTCTATTGGCCAGGACACAATAAAGCGAAAACCTCCTAACTACCCTGTGGAATCAAGCTTCTACAGACATGTGGCATGGTGCTTCATGCCACATTTCAAGAAAAAAGGATAAATGTAATAGCACTGATCTGATCTCTGCCCTGGCTTCCTGAAGCTGCCCACTGTAGATTTGGAGCCAAACACTTGCAGTGGTCAACTCAATAGCAGCTTCCCACCAAAACTCCCCCATTCAGTCTACAACACTGCTGCTCCCTGATGGTCACTAGCCCCCCTGCAGCCCACCGCAAAAAACAGAAAAATCTAAATGCATCTGAAACGTTGCCTTAAACTGTTGGATAATTGATTTTCATACACACAATAAACACCAGATTGAGGAGAAGTAGCTCGGAGGGCCTGTGGGTGGTCCCTTCTGATGACCTCAAGAGTTAAAATCAGTTCAACTTTCAGCAGCTAAGGTAAAAGAGACACACGGCCACACTGTGCCAACTGAAGTCAGCACTGACCTCCCTTATTAAGATCTGCCCTTAAAGGATAGTTTGTTGATGACAAGCTTTTCTGACAGAAACTCAGTCAACTTTGGACATTGAAACAAAAAATAGATTCCATTTTTTTTTTTAACTTTGATTGGATCAACATTTAATGATACTGTCTCAGGTGAGAATTTTCCAGCAGATTTGGCATTAATGTTGTAGCTTCAAATGTTACCACAAACACGAAAACACTAGCAAGGGGTTCAAGAAGACTTTGTTTTTATTCAGAGCAGCAGAAAATGTCCACAGCAGTCTGTGCCGGGGTCACAGAGAACGGCCCGGCCCTCTGCATGTGGTGTCTCCTTACACATTTCACACAAACTTCGACCTTCAGCTTGAAGGAGTCACTCAATGATCCACATATAGGAGGTGCTAATACTTTTCCCAGGAGTGCATTGGCAACATTTATCCTAAAAAGGTGAACTTGACTCCAGATGACAATAGCAGAAAACAAAAGAACCCAATTAACAAAAGAAATAAACTGAATTCAACAACAGAACTGTTTACCTGCACTGGACCCACTAATTGTGGACCACTTGAATGATCCACATGTTTCATGTCCTCTCACAATATTGGTCCTGAAGGTCCAACCATTGGAGGGACTAACTGAATGCAGGAAATCAACAATATTTAACCAAGACAATAAAAAACAGATCTACAATGTTGTTGTGTCTTACCTCCTGTATCTCCAGGAAATGTTGGGCAAGCATTTACTAAATGGTTGAACAAAGGTGCTGCGGTCTTTTTAGGGAGCGCAGAAGATGAATTTATTCCTGAAATATGTAATTGGCTTGGCTAAATCTCAAATCCATCAGGTATAATCCAGCAACAGAAACAAGTTAGACCGTTCAGAGGAAGTCCAAAGGGCTAATCTAGAAAAGGTAATCCACATCAGAAGCATCAGACAAAGGTTCACATCTTTATATTGGATACAGCAGGCAGAACCATGAAATGAAAACTCTTATACACTGACAATGCTGAAGAGAAGAGGTGGGAAAAACCCAAGCTGATCCAGGTGAGATGAATCAACAAAGAAAGTGGAAAACAACAAGAGTCAAAATAAATGGACGGAGCTAAAGATGGAGCCTCTGTTCTGCCAGACAGGAAGGACCTCCACAAGGCAATTTCAGCGACATTTTAGGTTTTGAATTGTATTTGTTATCCATAACAGCTGAACAATAAATGTCGTCTTTAACTCTGTCATGAGAAAAAATAGGCTTTTTGCTGGTATGAGTGAAATGATTCCTTCAGAATAAAAGTATATTTCCTCTGAATATTTGCACATGACAGTTCATGAAAAACAATCATAAAAAGGAAATAAATTTTGCATGGAGCATGTTTTAGTCTGGACCTACATCCACAAACAATCCAATGGCATTAGCATCAGAGCTATAATTCACCATAACTCAGCAGAATATTGAGAAACATGAGAATATGCTGTTGGATTCTTGTTGTGGAAAGCAGCTTGGTTGTGAAGTGGCTGCCTCTGCAGGGCTAAGCGAATCTTTGTCTTGGCGCTGAGTGTTGATCAGAAGCAGATGGAAGTGGGAAGAGGGCGTGAGAGTCAGTTAAAAAATGTGGATGAGACCACTGACTTGCTGGGAAAACTCTGCTCTCACAGAGGGCTGTCATGGGAAGCTGAAATCACCTGACAGAGCAGACTGCTGGGTTTCAGGGCCAGCGGGCTCTGGCTTGTTTAGTGCACGTTCAGTCATAGCTAACTCTGCTTTGTGATCCCCAAAATGAAACTGTTAAAATCTTTGACATTTTCTGAGCAACACAAAAAGCTGTTCTCAAATATGCTCAACATGCGGGTCTGTTCTTAAATGGAGCAAAGCAAACATAATGCAGCATCCTGATTCAATGGCTGAAGTTGCATCTGCATGAGGGTTTATACAGGTGCAATGAAAACCGAGAGGGGAGGGGCTAGGGCTGGGCGATATGGCCTACAAATAAAATCTCTGATTTTATTATTTTTCATTCGATTTCCGATTTTTCCCTGACCAACCCCCCCCTCTACTTAAGGAAAGCAATAGGTACAAACGGCAGACAACTTGAAGCAAATTTTGCTTTTATTTTGTCAAACACAAGACAAATGTAACCCCCATTTCTGGGATGGATCATGAATAACTGAACAAGTTTAAGTTTAATATTTTTCTTCTTCTCACTCCCTTTTGGACTTGTGTTGTTTATAGCATTTTGTTTTATATAATTTTCTTGTTTTACCTAATTTTTGTCTTGTTTTTGTTTTATTTTGTTATTTTACACTTGTTTTCACTTGTCCAAAATAAAAAGGTTACTTACTTAAATCCCATCTTTGTTTTAAGTCACACTTTGTAGTCTAGACTAAAAGGAGACAAACATTCACCTTGAGAGTAGCACCATTTTCTTAAGGATTAACAATACAGCTCACATCTGGGGTCTAAGGTTTTAATTTAATTAAGAAACCCCGTCTTCTCCACATAGAAGACGATGAAGCAGCAGGAGTCGCGGGCAACACCCCCCCACCGCCTCGCCACCCTACAAAAAATCCTCCGCCGCCCGGGTCGCAAATGAAACACGGTACAAGTAATAATAACAACATAGTATTCTTTATTAAAATATAACAGTAACAACTAAGTATCTAACCAATGAACTAACAATATAGGCTTTGTAGACTGAGTATGTCTGTGTGTGTGTCGGGACGCTGCGTGTGTAAGAGGACTGAGCGCGTGCCACGCTAGAGCGAGTGAGAGCCTTTGACTGTGATGGGCTTTAGTCAAATGTTGCAGCGTGTGTGTGTGTGTGTGGGGGGGGTCTCTTCCTCCACATCTGTGGCAGTAAACCCAGACCAGTTCCAAACAACAGATGATTTTATTCCTTTCTTGGGAACAAACTTTCCACTCTCACCGGTAGCCATGTTGTCCCTTGCTGTTTTGTGTGTGCTATGATGTTGTTGTTTGTCGCTTGCCATACCGCTGTGTAAAACTAACGCTACGGAAGCTCTGGGGAGCCATTACACAAAAACTCAATTAAGTTATTTTTGAAATCGCTGGAACAAAAAATCGAATTAATTCATTCAATCAATTTTTCGCCCAGGCCTAGGAGGGGCCCAGATCCCTGTGGCAAGCATGGGAGGGGGACCACTGCCAAGTAGCCCCCCCAAGGTTCTTTACAGGACCCATCACCATAATAAGCAACCATATGAGGAAGGAGGGTAGGTCAGGGACAGCTGATAGACTGACCCTCGATTATTGAAACAACCCCCCACCCCACCCTAACGTTGGGCCCAAGTCTCCCCAGCCCATGGTCTCCATCTGCTGACCCCCCAGCCCCCCCAACCCAACCCCATACAAAGAGGGAAGAGCCAAGAAAGGGCTGGTCCCAGGGGCAAGTCCCCGATTCCCTCAGTCAAACCTCCAAGGTCCCGTACCAATAGTGGACACCACCCTCCTACATACATTCCCCCAGGACAGGGCCATCCAGCCAACCCACCCACTTCCCCCAGATCCCGCAGCCATGGCAGGTGTCGCCCAAGGCAACAAGATGGTTCCCCCACCACGTTCCAGGGACAGAGAAGGAGTCATCCCTTCCCCAGTCACAGATGGGCAGCACCCCCCCCCCCCCAATTATCAAGTTAACTATGGGAGACCAGAGAGACTGAATTCTTTCAAAGTTATTTAAACTTTGGGCTGACATTTTTTTCAAGCTGATATGATCAAACAGCAGATTTCTGTGTTGACTTATATTTATATTTTGTTTTTCCAGTTGAGTAAAATAAAAAAGAGTTATGAAAATTAAACATACTAATCCTCCTTCTACTATATCGATGGCACTCATGTCACCAAGCACACAAAGTGACGATGAAGCCGTGATTGAAACCTTAAGCCAGACTGATAAATCGGCACATACCTGCTGCCAGAGAGCCTGGACAGGAGTGCAGAACCACAGTGCATGCATGTAGCTGTCAGGTAGATTACTGTCACAGTTCTCACAAATGTCTGAGTTACTGAGACCCATCTTGAACATCCTCTGTCCAGTATTTCACCTTTGTTTTAAATGCCATAACTATCACCAAAAAATTGTGACTCCAATTCCCCCAGATGATGTCATTATTAATGAGTTCTACAGCTGTAATCTAAAATTTTTTTTTACAGTTAGTTCTCCAAAATTAACTGTTCTGTCAAAACCTAAAGGCTGTGAACTGAGACCATCGCTAAACAGGTTACTATTATTGCTTTTCTACTCTGGATCTGCACGTAACCCTTGTGCTATCCTACGCACTTTACCATTGGGAGTTGGGTCATCTAGACCCACTAGACAGCGCTCTGAACCTTTTTTCTTCAATGATTTGTGATCTTCACTGGTGTCCATGGATTACATGAAATCTGTCCACCTTTATCCACCTTTGTCATGATAGGGAGAACACGTCAAAGTAAGGGTGGGGTCATCTGGAACCGATAGGATAGCACAAGGGTTTTAATCAGAAAACTTCTGAGTTCTGAAATCGAGTTTACCTACGGCTGCTGCAGCTTGGCAGCTGATCCTCTAGGAGGCAGGGTTGTCCACAGAGTGAGCCAAATACAGCATCTGTTCTCACAAACTCCCAGCATGATTGATGTTTTCTTTTTGTTTCAACAATTTGTCTCCTGTCAGTCACGGCTCTGCTATATAGAAAATAGACAGCTGGCTGTCTCCCTGACTTCAGAGTTCTGGCTGTTTCTGAATTGTAATTATTATAAATGTCAACACTTTTTCTCCTTATCAAGATAACACAACTTAGGTTTGGAATGAAACTGGAGAGACATACAACTTCTTAATGTTCCACGGGGTGGGATCAGTCAATCCTGGTGTGTTCCTCCACTGACTGACTCCACACCAAGTGGGTGATCTGAGTGGCTGCTGGGTTTTCAGGTTCAGTCATGTTTAGACAAATGCATCCTTCAATACCACTCCATTATAATCTACATGCCAGTGGGGAGCATCAAACATCATGGAGTGAATGATCACTCTGCCATCAGTTTAGACATCCTGTCAGATAGACAGTTACTCTGCTGTTGTGGTCAGAATGCACAAACAGTTTAATATTGCTGCTCTAAAATCCAATAAAAACAATTTTGAAAAAAAAAAGAATGCATAAAAAAACTCTATCTGTCTGACAATCCTCATGTTGAGTTCTGCTTTATGCAATATGACTCATTCTGAAGAGCTGTACTGTAAGGTGGTCTGATTGTTCAGATTCTGGCTGCCTCCCTCTGTTTGGAGCCTGCCCTGCCTCCCTTGCACGGACAGGCTGAGTAGAAGCCCCAGTCTAGCCAGAGAACAGTCCCGCCTCTGTGCATGGGGTCCAGCACAAGGCCCTACTTACCTGAGAATGCCCCAACCACCACCCAGAAGTCCTGAGTATCTCCCTGATCTGGGAAAGGAACTGTCCACCCCACAAAAAAACGCCACAAGCATCACGGTCAAGACAACCGCCTGCCCGCCCTGTGGAGAGCAGAGAGCAAAGACAGGACAGATCCATCCTACTCAGTTGGAAGGTGCAAGCCAGAGATGTGCGTCTCTGACAAGAACTGTAACCATGGACTGAATAGGCTTCCTTAATTTTGGAAAACATAGGTAGGCTTGGAACAGAACGAGCATCACAGGGACACAGACACCCCAGGCTCTGATGAGATTGGCCCAAGGACACAAAACCATCATGGCTGAGTGGCTGGCTCCCCCTCAAGGGATGGAGTAGGAAGGGAACAGAAGATCAGTAACCACCAACCTCCTTATGTATTGTGTGTGTATGTATAATGTGTTCATGTGGAGAGTGTGTGTAGTGTGTGTGCAGTTGAAATTGGTGGGTAGAACACTGTGGCAACACCTCCTGTTCTTAGTGATGTCCAAGTCCCCTCCCAACAAAGGAACCTTCATGTCTAATACTGCAGAGCTGATCAACCAAGAAGGGAGGGCCCACTGCAGAGTACCCAAACTCCCAAGGTGCATTGAAAATTGCCTCCTCTCCACCAACATCCCAATAAGGTGTCGAGTTAGGTATTAGTGCAGTTTGGCAGCAGCTTCCACACTGAGCTCTGGGCATTTGGTTTACTGCACTTTCTTATCCACAGTTTTTGTCCACTGTGTACAAACATGTAAAACAGATGATTAGATGTTTTTAACCTTTGTCTAAGAAAGTCAGGCAGAAAAACTTTTCAAAAGTCTTTTTTTGTTTAAAAATAACTAAGTCCAGCTGACGTTTTAAAGATAGTTTTTCTGCTATTGACCCATCCTGGTAGAATATGTTTCTTCACAGATAAATTTAGGTAATGTTATGTAATTTGATTTATGAATTTTAGTTCTGTAAACAAGTATATTTCTACTGTCTGCACCACTGACACCTCCCCCCTTTACATATCTCCTTAGACATGCCTGTGCAAAACTTGATTTTCATAAATATTCTAGTTTTTTTTTTTTTGTCATTGGCAGGTACTGCACCTTCTTACCTCTCTAGTCTGCTTTTAAAACATTAAAGTCTTTTTGCTCTGCACACTGGTGTGTGTTACTGGTTACGAGAACCAAATGTAAGTTCCGGGGGGATTGTGGGTTTGCTGTGCTGGCTCCTAAATTCTGGAGCCAACTGCCACCGGTTATGATGGAGACCTTTAAAGCCAAGCTGTTCCTTCACTATCGCGCTGCCTAGCTGCTTTTTTATTATGTTGGTCTCAATCTCTGTTTTTATGTCTTTTATGGTTTTTCTGATTATATAATGTGTTCACTGAACAGGAAACGTGGACAGGAGAAATCTGCACAAAGGTGCTCAAAAGGTGGATCTGACTCTGAAGTGTTATTAGTTATTAATCAAGTGTTGATTAATAATTAATATTAAATCTCATAAAAATCTTGATCATGAGAGGACTTTAGATTTACTGCTAAACCAGATGAAAGAACAGTCTTGAGGCTTAACATCAAGTTAAAAGGTGGAATGCAGAATACTTGGATTTTTAGCCTCCCGTGGTTCTCCTCCAGGATAAATGACAGGGAGGGCAACCCCAACCCTACAGTCTTCTCCTTGGACCATGTCTTTCCACAGAGGTGCTGTTTGTGGCAGCTTCTGCAGCTCTAACAGCTCAGCAGTGGGCAGGAAGATCCCCACATTATAATGGGAACCTTGTGCAGCTGTGGTCAGTAATCAGAGTCCAGCACTGTCCAGTCACACAACAGCAAGGTGATAACACGGGCCCTTCCATCTGTTTCCTGACCTCATGGGTCACGCAACGAAAGATTAACAGGTCAGTGATGAGGCCGGGGGCTCAAGGAGGATAACCTCTGCGTGAGTGATAAACTCTGCTGCCCTGCACTCACAGAAAAGACATAAACCTCTCTTTTTAAACTTTGACAAACATTAAATTTTGTACCCAAAAGATTTTAGTTTAGTCTGTTTAGTCTAGTTTAGCAAATACCTATTTTAGTCAGACAACTCATGCAGTAAGGAAGATTTGTTCCATATTTCTTTTAGTTTGGCATAAGGCTCCGTTCAGACACATAAAACAAAGATCTCCATAGAAAGCTTTGGGTATTAAACTACCCCTAATGGAGCTCACAGGTGGAAGCCAGGGAGGAGGGTGGGGTGATGAACGCAGAGCTCGCGGAAATGGAAGAAGAGGATTGGACCGCACCTGGACTTAAGTAGGACCGAACAGGTGAGTTAATTAGACTGAACCGCCAGCAGGGAGGAGTAACCAGGTAAACACACAGCTCAAGTTGCCTGCCGTTCATTTTATTTTATGACTGATTTCATGTTCTTATACAATTACTGGTATGAAGTCCATTTAGACAACTATTGTTGTAATATTTGGCTATATAAATAAAAAAGAATTGTATCAAACGTAGTCCGTTGGCATGTTTGAACTATTTCTTCTTGAGTTAATAATCAGTAATGTATAAATATCCATCCATGTATATTCTTAACCTGCTGTATCCAGAGGTCATGGCATGTATGAAAAATGTCTGCTGAATTACTGCAGGTAACCTTTTCAGAAGCATTTGGATTTAAGTAATGCAAAGATATGCAAAAATAAATCTGTTTTGCATCCTTTGCTACAGGTGTAGGATGCAAAACAGATTTAAACACACAACAGGAGAGCTCTGTTAACAGGAAGCTGGTTAGAATATGGTTGTAAAATAAAATCTTAAAGTTCCTAGTTTTAGCTCAAAACACTGCAGGCTGATCTTTTAAGAATCAGAATATTATTTCAGCTTAAGAGATTTGTTGTAAGTAGATATTTTTTGAAAAAGCACTATATAACATTTTCGTTGTCAGTTTATTCATTGAATTGCTGAACTGTTTCCCTGCAGATTTCTTATCTGCAAATAAAATCCTGAGCACACAGGGGGGTAGGGGGTGGGGGGCAGTGGTGTCATCTGTCTGGAACATGACGTCAGGTATGACGGAAACGGTTTTATTCGGTTACTTTTGACTCACTGATGAGATGCATTTCTCTGGGTTTTTTTTTCTGAAGAGCAGCAAGGAGATGCAGGACCTCCTTCTGACGTTAGGAGGAGTGGGGAGTGTTTGTGAGGGGAGGGGGTGGCACCGCTATGCTGCTTTTCTAACAGGAAGTGGACCCTTGCTCCCTCCCCACATTCCTCCAACAGATGTTTGACAGGCTAAATATTTTCACAGCTGGAGAGCCAGGAGAACAAATCCTGAACGATTCATTACAGTGGAGGCAGCCAGGTCCAGAAAAAATGGCCACTTTCTTTGTTTTAAGGGGAAACCCAGCTTGAGAGGCGGAACCAGAGAGGCTCCATCACCTTCTCCAGTTCTTCAGGGTCCAGAAGGATTCCCTGGGTTTGTGTCCTCCTGCAGAGTGGAAATGTTTCCATAAATCATTGACAGACTAATGTGTGCCTGATGCAGCAAAGCAGCACCTGGTCTCAATCAGCTCCATGCTGTCACGTGATGCGGGTGAGGAGGATCCCAATCCTTTTGAAGAAAACAGAACAAAAGATTTGGCTCCACGCAGAATCTCACTTCCACCAAGGATTCAAAAACACGTAGAGCTGATCCTAAGGACAGCTAGCACAGCACTCTGTCTTCTATCAGGCCACATCCCATGTTGCAAAGACAGAAGCGTTCTTTATTGACAGATGAAGAGGCACTTTATGAACCACCTTCCTGTCCCCCTGGAGATGAGCTGTGTGAGTCCTGGAACAAGAATCAGCAAACAGAGGTCAGTTTGCAATTGTCAACTGAAAGAAGTCAAACAAATCAAGGAGAAAACAATACCATGAAACCATGAATTACTGTGAAGGAGTATTCAAAGTGGCACACATTATGGCCCTATTCAAAAAGCTCATCTTAATCTTGATCGTCTTCCTTTATTCAAATCATCGTGAATCAAGAGCAGATGACAAATGCTGTTTGAGAAAGAGCGTATTTGTGACAGAAAATACAACGAGTGGGCTGTAAGATCCCTGTTCCAAGTTCTTAGCAATGGGAACGGGAAGAGGGGTCCACAAGTTAGAGGTGCATTCCAAATGAACTCATGCCGCTCTGCAGAAACTATGTCCTAGAAAACGACACCGATTTTTTGAATTTGGCTAAAAACCGCATAAAAGACCACTGCGAACACTTTGAAAATAGATCAAAGTGTTACTCAAAGCTTATCAAAACTCAACATGCATTAAACGATCAAAACAGATCAACTCTACTCTCTTACCGTCTTTAAGACACACCTGCCAATTTCTGTTAATTTTGGGGAACTAAGAAATCTGAGAAACTTGTAAAGTTCCAACCTGAGCAGTAACCATGAACATTTGGTGGCTGAAGAAATTTCCAAAAAATATTTCAAGTAAAATGGAGGCATATTGTGAACTCTGAGAAGTGAAATAAGGAGCATTTCTTTTTTTAGTGTGTGATTGATGAGAGGCTCACCACCTCTGTGTCCTGCAGGACTACAGGAGGATCCAGCACCACGAGCTGCAGTGGAGTTTTTGGTCATTTACGAGCTTCAGTGTGATAAATCACACCCAGCTGATGCTTATCTCACAACAGGGAAAGTGATTTTAAAGAGGATGAAACATTTAAAGAAACACCGGATGAGAGATGGGTGTTTTGTCAACCTCTCGGCTGCAGCTCGTTTGTCCCGTTTACCTTTGGCTAAACCCTGTGCTTGAGCCCTGCTGTTGTCACAGCTGTGTGCCTGGAGATTCCCTGAGTGGGAGAAAAACTCTTCCAGAGTCAGTTCATGTATTGTTCCTGGTGTGGTCTGGATACTTAAAGCGGGTCACAGTCAGCAGCCAGTCACAAAGCAGCCTTCAAGGGGGTTTGAGCCAAGAGCCCAGGTGGATAACAGTCCAGCATCACATCCTGTAAAACACACCCATCTATGGCACTGCTCGTGCAGAAAACAGACTATGAATTCGGTCAAACACCATCTGGAAATACAGTTAAATACAGGAATACATTTTCACTTCCTAAATATTCTGTGTTTGCCTTTGGTTGGTTCTTTTTTGCTCATCGGAGAGGGAGACGCTTTACACAGAATGGCTGCAGACATTGTTTCAAAGAGGAGATATTACATCAGCAGAGGGAACAAAGACGGGGCATCTTTCTGGCTGACCATCATCAGCTGAGACACAAGCCAGCTGCCTGCAGTGTAGCTAGCAGCTCTACCATGAGGCAGCTTGTTCCAACAGCAGTTTGGTGAAGGGTTGAAAGAAATGGAGAAGCCATGAGACTGACCTGCAAGGCACTGAGTGCAATGCATCGCAGTACAACAGCAGGCCGGGGGGTGGGGGGACAGGGAATCCTTCTTCTGGAGGAAAAAAAACAGGAGTGGGAGCTTCCTCTGCCTTAATCCCTGAAAGAACAAACTGGAAAGTGATGAATGTGAAAATTTAGTTCCATTCTATAGACAGACAAAGTGGTGAAAATGCTCCACTGGGAGCTGACACGAGGCCTTTAAGCTTTTTCATGCATTTTTAAAAAATAAAAGAATCCCGACAAATGGCAGGAAGAAAATGATTTGAGGTTCTTTGCAATTTGAGCTTCTTTCAAGTGCAGAACAAAAGCAAAGAGCAGGTTTTGTATCAGAGAGCTTTCAAACGCTGAAAAGAACTTCCTGACAAAAGCCTGAAGCAACGTTTGGAAGCGCCATGCACAGAAAAGAACAACTTTCCATGCTCAAGTGTCCTGCAGATGAAAGCAGCCCTGCAGGAACTCCGCTCAGCAGATGAAACAAGGCACAGTAAAAAAAAAAAGCTTAATGTAATTTGAAAATAAAGCCTGGAACACCTACATGTGTTTTCAGTAAACTCATTCAGTCAAAGAAGGCTTTTCCGATGTAGAGTAAGGAATGCTCCGACTGATTCCCACCACAGCACACCTGCTCTGTGACATGAAGCCCAGCAGCTTCACCGTCCCACGTCTGCTTGGAGAGCTTTCTCTGTGCCCCTCAAGCTTCCAGCAGAGCCTCCATTCTGCAGCTACTGTGTGTTGCCCATATTTTTCTGCCACATCTGTTCTCGTGTGAGCCGTTAGACCTCAGGGTGATGGAAGCCTTCCATGAGACCATGTGGAGCTTTGAAATGTGGCTTAATAAATTGAGAGCCATGCACAGAGGAGCTGCTGTTGATGATTACAAACATGTCCCGTCTGTGTCGTGAGCTTTATTGGAACTGTCTGCAGAAACAGCACACGTGTCAAATTGAGTTTGGAACATATTTGACGATAATCTGTCATAAATCTGGTTCTTTGCCTGCCTTCAGGGGCTTTATAGATGAAGACTAGGGGGGTGGGGGGGTGGGGGGTGATCCCTGGCATGCCACAATGTTGGATGGAAAGATTACAGAGTGACGAATGAAGCTCTGATAGACTGCACAGTGTCAAAATACAAGGAATAAACCAAAAATATTTATTTATCTGATAACCTGTGACTGGAACTGATTGGAAAGAAAAAAAATAGTGATTTACTAATAACCCAAAAAATGCACACATTCTCCATACATGTGACCCTGGAGTCAACACCAGAAGTGGTTCTGGTTTCATGCTTTCATCTGAAGTCACGCCATTAGTGTTAGCGGACCTTAGTTCACTCAAAGCTGAGTACTTGGTAAAACAGATGTTTTGTTAAATTCATGCTAACTCCTGTGTTTGTCTGTTTTAATAAGATCACTTAATTATGTTCAGGAGCAAAGCGCCAGAAGTACAACAGGTAATCTTTTGCAGAAGTGGTGCCAGCTAAATCAATTGTTGTCGGTCTAATTCACTGACACCCATGGGTTTGACCACCACAGCGCTAAACAGTGTTTAATTAATTTTAAGTTAATGTAGATAAAAACATTTCGTCAATGATTGTGTTTGCAGACTTATTTTAAGGGGAACAGGGTGGACACTTGTGTTTTTAAAAAGGCATAAGGTCTGAGAGACTGTAACTGACACTCTTGACCTGTTAATCCTATGAATCCCCTGCTACCAGCACCGGTCCTTTGAGCCCACAGGGTGAGGCTCAAGCATTCCTTAGGAAAATCCTGCTCCTTTAACACAATCAATTCCTATTTTCCTTTTTTTCTGGTTGTTAGACTGATCATCATCCATCACCAGCCATTGTGCCATCAGTCCTCCCCCCACACCAACCCCCTCAAAGACAAAATTGTAAGCATCACAGGGTATGAAGGCAAGCTGCTATCAAAGCATTGTGACTGTGACCCGGCGAAGTCATGTGACTTGACTCCTCAAATGTATAACTTTGATCTAAGAGAAACAGCCTGTTAAAGCGATAAGAGCCTGAAAGTGGGATACTTCTGAGCAGATGATGACGTCTCTGAGCTTAGAAACATCCTTTGCCTTTGCTTTCAACCTAATTCCATTTTTCTCAGCTCAAAAAAGAAAATGTATAAAAGGGAGGACTCTTCCATCTCACCTTTTAAGGAGAACCTGTGTCACCTACACGCCAGGTGAGAAGATCGGTGAAAGATGATGCTTGGACCAAAGAAGTTTGATAGAAGTTATTTGTTTCCATACTTCATAAATTAAAATGCCTGAAATACAGTTTTACTGTTACAAGTGCAGCAACACACCGCATTTAGTTTTGTGTTCATCCTTTTACCAGGAACACACATAATAACACTAAGTCATTTCAGCATGGAGAAGAATGACAAAGAACTCTAACAGACGTCAAGTCCTTTTTTTAAGACAATGTTGATTTTCTGTCTGACGTGTCTTTCACTCAATACCAGTGAGGGGCAAAATGAAATGTTTTTCACTGTGTCTATCTGAAGAGGGCAGCCTTGAACCTTCTCTTTTCAGATCCAGTCCATGTCATGACACAGACTCTGAGAGCTGGATGACACCTAAACCACCCATCCCTCACACGTCCACTAGTCACATAGGAAACATTTAGAAATGAATTGCATGTGTTGGTGGTATGCATGCACCGTCCTAGGTGTACTTCATCCTTGTCCAACATAGGCTCCAGCAACTGCATGACGGCAAATAAGTGGGTTTAGAAAAAGGCGTGAATGGATGATATTCACACAGCAATCAATGATTATAGAGAGGAGAAGAGGTGAAAACTGAGGAGAACCAGGAGCAATCTTCTGCCAACCTTTAGTTTTCAAGCGTATTGAACACTGAGCTGTTCCTGTCTGTTCTGCTCTCACAAACCCCTCCCTTTTGTCATCCTCCTAAAATTGCCCTGACTCTACCCCCAGATGGTTCCATATTTTATTCAAAAACAAAGAGAATTCCATCTTTGTGTGTGGTGGGGGGAGGCTTTGAGGTTGCTCTCTGGGAGGACGGCGTGGTGCTCAACAATCTGGAGTCTTAGTACACTGTCACCAACCCAAAGTATTTTACCTATCACCAGAAACCTCTGGATTTAAACATTACAGCAGCATCCAGTCTGTATAGGATCAAGCTCAGTGTGAAGCTTTCCCCAGTCTCCCTCTTTCCCCCTGGTGTGTTTCTAAAAGGCCATTGTCTCTTGAAAAGCAGAGGGCTCACCCATTTACCCCCTATGGGTAAACCGCAAGGAAGACCAAGTAAACTCCAAAAAATCTCTTCAGCTGCTCTGCAGTAATGTGTGGAGCCGCATGAAGTTGTTTAACATTTAGAACCCACCTCCATTCTGCTTAGAGCTTTACAGCCCCCAGCTGTGCTGAGAAAGCCCAAATTTCTCTGCACAGCTGGGTGGCAGCTGTTAACTGGTTAATTCCTAAACTGGTCAATGAACTCCAGCTGTCTCAGAGAGTGTCTGATAGTAAAGTCTACCCCCCCCCCCCCCCCCCCCCCCACACACAACTTCTGTAATCATCCTCCAGCGTTCCTTAACTCCCCTTTCCCCCCTTTGTTCTGTGCCCTTACCCCCCGTCTCCAACATCCCTCCCTTCTTTCCTCTTCTTCTTTTCCATCCTGTCTAACAAAAGAAAAAGAAAAGAAAGGATACAAATGTAATCAATATAAATAGAGTTTAGCCTACGGTAAATTACAAGAGAGGTTTATACAAAAACACACATCTTGTGTGTCAGAAGATCCAGAACCCCCTGTTGTAACAGTTATATATGTCTATATGTCCAACACAAGAGACCTTTAGCTCCTCTCTGTCTGCTCCGCTGTTGGACAGGACAAGTCAAAAAGATAAAAAATGAAAGACTCGGGGGCAATACTGTATATGTGCTGAGGAAGATGCAAGTTTAATATAAATTCTTGCTTTGTGACTGAATAGCACAAACAGACCCTCATCATGGAAAATGCAAGAAGAAATGCATATGACGCAGCCAGTGACATGTGAGGTTGATGGCTGGTGAGGCACAGACTCCTCTGGAGTCAGATTTACAATGAAAGAACTAAATATTTCAGCATTCATCCAACAGCAGCTATCAGCTTATAAAATACACACAAGAACATATTTGTCCTCCAGAAAATATGTCTTTTAGAGATGGATAGAACACTCTACTAGTGTATAAATTATTCATATGTGCTGTAAACAAATGAAAGTATACAGATGTGTTCAGCACACATTTGACCCTCAGTAACTATTTCTGGTATTTTTCCAACTTCAAATTCTGGTGCTTTAATCAGTTATCAAATGTTGTCTGTGAAAATGATTGTAAAAATAAAAGAAATGATTTTACTTACATTTTCTTACTTACATTTTTTTTCCACTTACTCCCATGTGATTAAAAAAAAACATGTTTGGCCTCACTTGTTGGGTCCATGCGCTGATCCTTCTCTACAAAAAAAAACTTTTCTGCAGGCCTATAGCAGTGTTTTCAGCGTATGTATCTGTTAACATTGAGGCCTGCAGTCAGGCAGGCACAGCGCTTCAGAGCCTCACCTGGAGTTTCTGCTCCATTTGTGATCTCACAACACTCAAATTCAGTGATTTTAACCTCCGAAACTGTGGAAAACAAGCTGAGTTGACTAAAAATGTATATTTAGCACAGATCAGTGGGAAATAATATTTACTTAATTTACTTTTTTCTATTTTATCACGATTATGACACTTTCCTCACCTGACCGCACATCACTGGACGCAGCATTCAAGTTTAAAGCAATCGTTAAAAGCAGTGTGAAAAAAATCCTCCATCAACAACGGTCTGCTGCACGACGGAGAGGACAGCGCAAGCTCAGGAGTGAATTTGCCTCAGGATGAGAGTGACACTGACAGCTACAACGAAGGAGGGACTGAGAGTGTGATGAAGAGTATCTGACGCTGAGGAGGAAGACGTCCATGGTTTCAGTGCACAGAAGGCACGTATCGGGCAGAGGCGCACGCCTATAAGTTACTGCTGCTCTCAGTGACTTGTAGAGTTTTTTTAACCAGCCCTGTTAGTGCTGTTACTACCATATTGCTGCAGTGTTACTGCCGCGTCACAGGCACTGTTTGGAATTGAGCTGTGACAGTGTGGGACTTTTGAGAAGCAGCAGGAGTTGCGGTGGCGGGTTTACCCCCCCCCCCCCCCCAACACAAAATCCCCCGGCGGCCCCGTCACAAATGAACAATGAACAAATGAACAAATAATAATTACTACGCACCAGTGATGTGTGGTCAGGTGAGGCATGTGAGTTGACTTAAAATGTCATAATCGTGATGAAATAGAAAAAGGTAAATTAAGTAAATATTATTTTCCACTGATCTGTGTTTAAGATACATTTTAAGTCAACTCAAGACGTTTTCCACAGTTTCTGAGATTAAAATCGCAGAATTTGAGTGTTGTGTGATCACAGATGGAGTGGAAACTCCAGGTCAGGCTCTGAAACGCTGTGCCTCATGTGTGACGGCAGGCCTCAATGTTAACAGAGACGTGCTCTGGAAACACTTATATAGGCCCACAGAAAAGGCTTTAGGTGAGGCATGCCTCACCAGCAGGGGGCAGACGTGAGCTGACAGCTGCTTTGTAGCTACACTGGTGCTGTAGAAACAGACTTAGGATGTCTTTCTCCATTGAGAGGAAGAAACTCATATAAATTAAAGGAAAATAAGGAAGACTTTTCCAACAGATCATAGAGCTTTTTGTGGACGATTGGCACGTGGACTCAAAAAGTAAGGCCAAACATGTTTTTCAATGATTTGTTTTTAAAAATAACATGGGAGTATGTGGAAAAATGTAAGTAAAATAATTTATTTTATTTATGATCATTTTCAATCAATTTTCACAGACAACATTTGATAACTGATTAAAGCACCAGAATTTGAAGTTGGAAAACCACTAGAAATAGTTACTGAGGGTCAAATGTGTGCTGAACACATCTGTATACTTTCATTTGTTTACAGCACATATGAATAATTTATACACAAGAAGAGTGTTCTATCCATCTCTAAAAGACATATTTTCTGGAGGACAAATATGTTCTTGTGTGTATTTTATATTCTGTTAGCTGCTGTTGGATGAATGCTGAAATATGTAAGTCTTTCATTGTAAATCTGACTCCAGAGGAGTCGGTGCCTCACCAGCTATCAACCTCACTGCAGGTTACTGCAACGCAGTAGTCTTTATTAACAAATAACAGTAACAACTAACTACTAACTAATGAACTAACTACAGAGGTGTTGTAGAATGAGTATGTCTGTGTAAGAGGAAGGAGCATGAGCGCAAGAGAGAGTGAGAGTCTCCCTCTTGCGCTGCAGGCGCTCCTTCCTCTTTCTCACACACGCGTGTGGTTTCAGCACGTATACATCCTCATTCTACAACACATGTTTCAATGTGGGCACATGCGACTTATGGACAGGTGTGGCTTATGTATGTACAAAAGGTTTTATCCTTTTAAAATGTAATGGGTGCGGCTTGTAATCAGGTGTGCTCTGTAATCCGGAAATTACGGTAGTCCCCAGGGCCAAAGGAATGGGAGATTGTTAATTTGTGCATTTAGTTAATGTCCATCTTCACAGGGATACAGGAACCTACCCTGTCACCCTGGATGGTTTACCAGTCCATCACATGGCCACACAAAAGCAGACAACCATAAACATGTCTATGGGAGAATTGAACAATTCTCCACTTCAGGAGCATGTTTATGGACTGTGGGGGGAAGTTGGAGTTCCTGAGAAAACACACAAATGTCTGAGAAGATAATAAAAACTCCACACAGAAACACCTCAGTTGGGATTTGAACCAGGGCCTTCTCAATATGAGTAAAGAGTGCTAACCACCAGGAATGCATGACTCTCACCCTATGGGCTCAAAGGACTCCAATGGTGAGACTCAGGTTCTAACAGGTTAAGAGTGTCAGTTTCAGTCTGTCAGACCTTGTGCATTTTTTATAAAACACATATTCACCCTTTTCCAAAATAATAATTCAAACTATGATTCACATTCTGTTAAAATCTACCATATTTACTAAACATTTTATATAAGAAAAGCTCAAAATGCTTGGTTCCATAGAAAGCCAAACTACTTGTTTACCATACAAAACAGCCACAAGTTTAAGAAAAAATACTTTGTGGTTAGATTTATCGGCCACGGCATTTTTTGGGTAAACATTTTTTTAATTTTTAGATTTTACTTTTAGCATAACTGGTAATACTTGAACTAAATTTGGTTGCAGCGTTTGCATCAATCCGGAAACCCCAAAATAATGAGTCAGCCATTTAAAGTAGAGTATTTACCTAATCGTGGTCCTAATGATAGTGAGAATACAGAATGCAGAATGTCTTCCAAAGCTTTTTAAATCTCCATACTGGGTAAACATTTCAAATGAACTGTTAAAGTTTCAAATAAAACAGAAGGAAACTTCAGACGCCACCTGATTCTAAGCAGTCCCAGGTAACAGCCATTCTGGATCTCTGGATCTGTGGAGTTGGCCCTGTGCCTGAATACAGATGAGCCTGTCTTTGATGTTCCTCTTTCCCACAAAGTCTTTCCTCATCACCAAACACAGCTCTATTTTAGTTTTGCTTGCGACGTTTCTATGGTAACCTAAATACTATGCAGCTCCTAAGAAAGGGAGCCCTGGCAGATGGCAGTGATTTAAAAAAGTTCCATGAATGCCATCCCTTTAAAATGACTGCTGAGCAGAGGCTCAAACGTTGTTGCTGCTGTGGGCAAATTTGTTCTGATGAACTTGAGAAGAGAAAAAAGAAAAGAAATAGAGTGAACACATTGTTGGCAATGCTCATTAACATTTCCTATAATTGTGAGATGAGTCTGACTGACCATCCCCCCTGGCAATCCTCACCTTAACCCCAGTATTCATCCCACTGTCTGCACTGCATGACCTCTATGCTTTTGGGTTGATATGAACGTCTTCATTCTTAGGGGGAGTGCGGAGTGGGCTCAGATAAAAAGGAAAGCCTTTTTCATCAATCAAATTTTCCTAAGAGCACTGTACTCTCTGTACACAGTCATGTTCTCCTGACAAAAGTGGATCTACACATATAAATAACACCCCAGACCTCAAGGTTGGAGGGGATCTCTGCTCGGATATCTGTTTGTGTATTTAAATTAATGGATTAACATGTACACACCGTAATATATGCAGGTTATATTACCATAATGCTCATTCTTCCACTGTTCATAACAAACTGGTATTAGATTTTTAGAAGTCTTTCTAATTTTAACTGTGGTAATGGCAGATACCAGACAACACATCTCTTCAGGTTAATTTTGGGTTATAAGCTAATTGCATGTACCTTGGGTTTGTTTCAAGAATTGGGCCAGATGTAAACTTTGATTTTTCTGTCTGCACTGATGCTAAAGAGCCAGCAGGTTGCAGATCCCCTTTTGTTTCATGGTCTCTACAGCAGACTCCACCCACTGGTCTGAACTGGCAATGGCTGGGCAACATCAAATCCCATCTTTTGTATCTTAGTGGGAGTGACATCAAAACATTGTCAAAGGAAAAAACTGGCTGCCAGAGATCCCTAAGTTTAACCACAGCTCTCCACAGCAGTTTACTGGGTGCAGTAACTTTACAATGATTGGGTTGTTTGAGACTGATAAAAAAGTGACTGGGCTTAGTTCACAGACATGCACTGCTGAAAAATAAAGGAAATACTACAAAAACACATCCTGTACCTGAACAAATTAAATATTCTTTTTAAATACTTTATTGTTTTCATAGTTGCATTTGCTGACAACAAACAAAAAATGATTAACGTAAAATACATTTATTAGCCTATGGAGGTCTGAATGTACAGTCAGGGCCAGAAATATTTGGACAGAGACACATTCTTTCTAATTTAGTTTCTGTACATTACCACAGTGAATTTTAAATAAAACAACTCAGATGCCATTGAAGTGCAGACTTTCAGCTTTTATTCCATGGGTTGAACAAAAAGATTGCATAAAAATGTGAAAAACTAAAGCATTTTTAAACACAATCCCTTCATTTCATGGGCTCGTAAGTAATTGGGACAAATGAAATAACTGAAAACAAAATGGTCATTACTAATATGTGGTTAATAAACTCTTTGTTGGCAATGACAGCCTGTAGTCTTGAACTCATGGTCATCACCAGATGCTGAGTTTTCTCCTTCTGAATGCTCTGCCAGGCCTTTACTGCAGCAGCTTTCAGTTGCTGTTTGTTTGTGGGCCTTTCTGTCTGAAGTTTAGTCTTCAACAAGTGAAATGCTGCTCAATTGGGTTAAGATCAGGTGACTGACTTGGCCATTCAAGAATATTCCACTTGTTTGCTTTAATAAACTCCTGAGTTGCTTTGGCTGTATGTTTTGGGTCGTTGTCCATCTGGATTATGAAACGCTGCCCAATAACGATATATAATATTAAATAATCAGTATATACTAATGTACAAATATAAACTGAAATGAAGAATGTCCGAAATTTGTGTGCAAAATTGCGTACAAAATTGTTTTTTGATTATTGATTTTGCCACTCCTAATACTGTAGCAGTTTCTGGCATGTTTTTTTCTGTTTTCTCAGCCTAATGATGGCTCCTTTCACCTGCATGGAGAGCTCCTTTGACCGCATGTTGTCTGTTCACAGCAAAATCTTCAAAATGCAAGCACGAGTCCTCTAATCAACTCCAGGCCTTTTATCTGCTTCACTCATAATGACATAACAAGGGAATTGCCCACACCTGCCCATGCAAAAGCATGGAAGTCAATTGTCCAATTACTTACCAGCTCATGAAATGAAGGGATTGTGTTTAAAAATGCTTTAGTTTTTTCACATTTTTATGCAATCTTTTTGTTCAACCCATGGAATAAAAGCTGACAGTCTGCACTTCAATGGCATCTGAGTTGTACAAATATTTAGGGTCCTGACTGTAGAATCGTACTAAAAATCAAAGTTGTGTCATTTTACGTTTTTTTTAAGTTATCATTAACAACATTATTGTTTTTTAAGTTTTTTCATTATTTTCACAATAAGGTGTTACAAGGAGCTTAGTTAATTTATGTGATATACGTCCAGTCCGCCACCAGATGCCGCTGTTCTGTGTGGTTTCAAAGCCCTGAATGGTTGGTTCATGTTTCCCGCACAATTACATGAACCCATGGGAAAGCTTCATGGGGCTTCTATTCCCATCCCTAGGGATGCCCGTTTGACACGGTGCTTCGGCGCGCGGTTCACCTTCATGAAACAGAGTGTTTCGGCACAATGTTTCGGGGCGTGTGTCAACTAGAGCAGATCAGGTGGTTGATGACATATGACGCGCCAAATGTTTCGTTTGGTTGAACCACGCTTCAGATGTCACTTGTGTTTTGAACAGTTGGGCGCGCTTTTCTCTAGAAATGCGAAATGAATCCTGAACATTTCCCGACCAGTTCCATTGTTTCCCCGAAATTGGCATCAGCGTCAGTTCATTGTACTTTACCATGGCTCCTATTAAAAACGTTCTGTGGCTCAGGATCATATCAACTCGGTTTTTCCTAATAAGACACTACATCATGAACGTTGTGTATCAAAAAAAACAAAAGAAAAGACTGCAATCAATGTATGGTGGCACGCCAATTTCTTTTGATAAGTGATAGTTCAGTGGAATAGCCAATGGCATATGCATCCAGATGTTCTAGGTTCGAGTCTGGCACCATACATTTTCTTTTTGCGTGTTTTTTTTTCTTCACGTGATATGTATTTTGCTGTGTCAAGCACTTCTCACAGAAAGCGTCACATATTTCGTTGTTTTTTTTTTTATCTTCTGTTTTACGTTTTTCCATCATTATTTCCACATTGAAGTGTTAGAAGGAACTTTGTGTCGATATACATCCAGTCCGCCACCAGATGCCGCTGTTCTGTGTGGTTTCGAAGCCCTGAATGGGTGGTTCATTTTTCCGGCACAATTACATGAACCCCAATGAGGCTTCATGGGGCTTCTATTCCCATCCCCACAAAACTAAACTTACTTTGGGCAAAACATGAACACATGGCAGAAGACAGCAGGGAAGAGACGCTATGGACCAGCACAAGAGGAAGGCAGAGACAAGACTTATATACAGACAGGACTGACAAGACACAGGTGACAACGACCAGGAGAGATTGGAACCAGGGAAGTAAAACTCAAAAACATGACATGCTGGAAACCTTCACAATAAAACAGGAAACAGAACTCAAACATGACAGAAACAAAACGGAAAGCAAAAGCCAATACAAAGAAACCCAAACCATGACACTTTCACTAAAAAAGTATTCTGAGCAGAAGGTGTTCTTTGAAACAAGGCTTTGCAGTCTCTAATTGTAGTTGCTCTTATACATAGAGCAATGTGGCCGAAGCTTCCATTGTTGCTCCTCACTAAACCTAAAGTTGGGCAGGCGCTTACCAATGCAGAATCATACACTTGCTGGCCATTCCAGCTTTATGACATGGCGCCTTATCCTGCTTCAAGTAGTCATCAGAAGATGGTACACTGTGGTCAAAAAGTGACGGATATGGTCAGCAACAATAGGCTGTTGTGTTTGAACAATGCTCAATTGTCACTAAGGGTCCCAAATATCTCCCATAACATTACACCACAACCATCAGCCTGAACCACTGACACCAGGCAGGATGGATCCATGCTTTCATTTTGTTGATGCCAATTTCGGACCCTACCATCTGAATGTGGCAGCAGAAATCAATACTCATCAGATCAGGCAACAATTTTCAGATCCAATTGTCCAATTTTGCTGAGTCTGTCTCAGTTTCCTGTTCTTATAGCTGACAGGAGTGGCATCCAGTGTGGTTTTCTTCTGCTGCAGCCCTTCTGCTTTAAGATTGGACATGTTGTCCGTTCAGAGATACTCTTCTGCAGACCTCGGTTGTAACCACTGGTTCTTTGAGTTTCTGTTGCCTTTCTGTCAGCTGGAACCAGTCTGGTCATTCTCCTCTGACCTCTGGCATAAACAAGGCCATTTCCACCCAGAACTGCTGTCCACTGGATATTTTCTCCTTTCTGAACCATTCATCTGGAGATGGTTGTGGGTAAAAATCCAAGTGTATGAGCAGTTTCTGAAATAATCAGACCAGCCTGCAACCATGCCATGTTCAAAGACACTTCATTAACCTTTCTTCCCTGTTCTGATGCTCAGTTTGAGCTGCAGCCGATTTTATTATTACGCATTGATTTTAAAATTCTCCTATTTGTTTTTAAATGTCTCCATGGACTCGCCCCAAAATATTTGTCTGACCTGATTCAGGTGTACAATCCCCCCCGCTCCCTTAGGTCAACAAATCAGACACAGCTGGTCGTCTCGAAGACCAGGAGAAAACTGAGAGGTGACCGAGCCTTCTCAGTCTTCGGACCAAAAATCTGGGACGAATTGCCCCTGTACCTCAGACAGATAAACTCACTCAGTATTTTTAAATCTGCTCTTAAAACATATTTTTTCACTTTGGCTTTTAACTGAGTTGGGATCCGGACCTATTTTATGTGTTTTATGCTTTATATTTTTATGTGCTTTTATTAATTTTTGTATTGTTCAGCACTTTGGTGAACCTTGTTCTGTTTAAAGTGCTTTATAAATAAAGTTGAGTTGAGTTGAGTTGAGTTTATTGACCATGTCTACATGCGTAAATGTATTGAGTTGCTGCAATGTGATTTGCTGATTGGAATTTTGCGTTGAAGAGCCATTGAACAGGTGTGCTTAATAAAGGAGCCATTGACAACAACCAATACAGAAGAAAGGTATATTTTGTCCTTCTCATTGGAAGCAAACTCCCAGAGTAAAAATCCTTGCTTTGCCTCATGAAACCAAAGAATGTTTGAACAGTATGGGCATCTGATGGCTGACTGCATCCACTTGTAGTGTTCCCCCAGCGAGACTCTGGCCAGAGTAAACAGCAGCAGAGCTCTGCACCTCCACTAGACACATCACTCTGGAACAGCTGTTACCATTTAGCTGGAAAGAAACCACCAACATTCTTTCCTCAGACTGAATATGAGAAGTTCAAGATAGCAATCAACACACATTCTTTGACTGAGACCGTGCAGAAGTTTCTTTATTTTCCCAGTGTAAACATGCTGTGAGAACACGAACAGGGCCCGCAATGTGACCTCAGAATATTGTTTAGATCCTTTAAATATTTTTACACTGTGATTATGTTGTCAGCTTTGTTTTTCTTCCAGACAAAAACCTGACAAGTACATCCAATAACTGCCTCAGTTTAAGCTTAGAAAGAGTTGTTATTTTAGTGCTTTCTTTGTTTGTTTTTTTGTGGCACAGGTTGTTCCACCCTTATTGTGGCCCTGCAATAATAAGCATTATTTCCTTTGCTATCTTTTCCCTATTCTTTTATCTCACTCATTGTTATGCATTTCCTTTTATGAAATGTTTGCGATGTGTTCTTTGTGCACTTTAAAGCAGGGATCACCAACCTTTTTGCAGATGAGGGCTACACAGGACCTGTTTACTGCAAATTTCCAAAAAAACAAACAAACCACAGACCAGTATAGTCATAGTGATGATGATAATAATTAGTTGTAGGTTTTTTTTACTCACACGACAATAGTAATTATTTTCCACAATTCTAATCAATGATTTACACAACAGTAATGACAAGAAAACCATGTATAAACATGAAACATTGACATATTTATGTTTATCTGCTCATTCATGTAAGTCAGAAGGGACACAGTTGCACTTTAGTTTTGAAAAAAAATCCAACATAATCAAAGGAATGTTTCTGTTTATACATTAACATTTTATTTTATAAAGTATTAATGAATGCTGGAAAGTCTCATGGTCTTTCTTTTGGCTGGGTTTTTTAAAATTTTCCTATACATTTTAAATACAAAAGTATTTTCACTAAAAACAATTGTGCTGTAATTTTTTTCTAAATAAACTGATAAATAACATTTTGTGTTGAAGGCTAATCTGATTTAACAATAAAGAACAAACACAACACTTTTTCTGATAACACTGTACCCATGACACTCACAAAAGTGTTATAAATGTTCAGACTATACAACCCTTAATCCAGTGTTGAAAAAGAATGTTACACTCTTGCCCAGCAGATGGCGTAACCCTGAGCACAATTATGGACAATTGCTAAAGTTTAACTCACAAGTTGTTCATGTCTAGCAATTGCAGTCAGAGTAAATCTTCTAAAATGTCTCTTTCTCCTCCTTGCCCTCTTGTGCTTCATTTCAGCTCGTTTTCGGTTTGATGTCATGAAAAACTGTTGAATTATTGCCAACAGACACACAGAAAAATTAATGTTCAAAGGGATTTTCAGTAAGATACAAGAAGAAAAAATGCCTACTCGCACAAGCCCATAAATGGTTCAGCAGGGAAAAAATAATAATAAACATTGCCATGGACTAGGAACTTGTTGGTTTATTTCTGAACAAAAACATTGTAAAAATGTCTTATTCTCTGTAAACCAGCAACGTTTTTCTTTATCAGAACACAGTAGATTCATAAATAGGTTTAGCAAAATGTTTAAATTTAATAGTTATTTACTTCTGCAAAATTGTAACATCATAATCAGCGTTAAAAAAGAAAAAAGTAGTTAGCCTCCAGACCAGGTGGTGGCGGTAATGCACCATTCTGTTGTTTGTCAACCACCATATGAACTACACCTGAAGAAGAAAAGTATGGTGTCCGAATAACTTTTCAAATCCAGGGCTCTAAATAGTCCTGCAGTGTATAGTTTTTTAGCAGTTAGGGAATATGGTGGGAGTTCGGATATAGTCTTTAATTCCTTTCTTTGAGCTGAAGGCGTCTTGTGTTTGACATATTTTACTTCTACAATAGGGGTTATAAATCTTCTAACACATGTCTGAATGAACCCCTTTTGTAATCTAGGTCAAACTTTATTCATATTAATCATATTTGTAACAATTTTGTGTTGGATCTGACGGAAAAGAAAAGAAGGGAAGAAGAGTGAGGGATGTTAGAGAGGGGGGGGATAGGAGGGTGATTATAAAGGGAGGGGGTTATCATAAATCATCATAAAGAAACAAGTTGGATGATTATAATCCTTACGGTTAGGTTCATATTTAATACAAGTTTAGAAGGGGGTGGGGCCTGTCGACATACACACTAAAATGTTACAAACATACCTGTTGGCTCTAGAAATGTTCAAATACAAACATGTCAAAATGTACACAATACCACTAATGTTCACACATACATACGCATTCAGACCAACACGTGAAACCTTTTGTTCAGTCACGCAAACTGGGCAACGGTGAGATAGCACCTTTGCTCTAGTGAGTGTTTCTGATCTTCTAAAATGGATGATGGAATGTAAAAAGAAGGAGGGAGAGTACCCAGTTATCTCCACACTATGACCCCCGCCGCAGTAGCAGCAGCAGCCAGGACCCCCCTAACACCCGCAGGGTAGCAGATAGAGAACAACCGCCCACCGGGCGATCACACCTGCCCTCAGCCCAGCCCAGGGCCAGCAGGACCAGCAGGACCGCCACTGGGGCCCCCAAAGCCAGAGAGCAGGGAGGCACCGTGGGACAGAGAGTGCAAGCAAGCTCCAGCCCAACCAGAGGAGCAGCCCCCTGCCGCTCCAGGAGGGCCCAACGCGGGGCCCGGCCCCTGATGAGCACCCTCAGCACTAGAAGAGCCACTCACCACCACTCAGGAGATCTGAGCATCCCCCCACCGTGACCCCAGGCACGGGCAAGGCCCCCCAAGGACGATCCGCCCCACTCCCGGCTGCCACCCACCCAACCACGGTTAGTCCAGGACAAAGCAAAACAGGGGCCAGCCATCCACGTCCAGGAGGAGGACACCCAGGGGAAGAGGGGGTCCACAAGGAGTGTTGTAAACATGGCCCGACCAGGCTTGCCCATAGTTGGAATTTTGGAGAAGGCTGGCTCACGAGGGCAAGGACCAGAACCCACAACACAGAGACATCGACAACCCCCGGCTCAGATGTGATCGGATCCCCAGCTCTTGGTCTTGCCAGATAACTCAGGGATCCCTCTCCCTGCGTGAAGAGAGCACCGCCAGGCCTAGGACGTCAGCACCCAGGGAACACGGCTGCTGTTGCAGAGAGTCTGGTTCCCCCTGCAAGGGATGGGGTAGGGGACAGAAAATCAGAGGTCCCACCTTTCTTGTTTATGATGAGTGTGTTTGTGAGCGTATGTATGTGCACGTATGTGTGTGTGTGTTGGAGTGTGAATTTTTGAGAGGTAAAGGGTGTGTGTACTAATGGGGTGCAATTACAATTGGCGGGTAGGCCACTGAGGGGACACCATCTGAACCAAATCATTTATCAGTACCCATCCTGGCTACTGTTGGTTAGGCGGGTACACCCTGGGCAGTCTTTCTCACAGGGCCAATGGAGCTGGAGCGATCCCGATCACTGTCGGCTCCCAAGGAGGCGAGCTGGCGGCCAGCCACGTGGTGACTAACCCTCACAAAAGAGGAGAAAATGTTAGCAACTGGCAAGTATTCATTTCAGGCCTTTCAAAATAAAATCAATCGCGACAGACTCTTTCTTTTAAATTCTATCGGGATATATTTAATTCGAGTTTTATCGCTCAGCCATAAGCTGAACCATCTACTGGCCCTTTTTTAGCTGTAGCAATCCTCTGAGGTGGTACACACACCATCAGTGTTTCAGTTGCACATTCTTCCTCACAATTTGTTCTGTTCCTCTCTTCACTCCCCTGTCCAAGACCGGTTCATTCCTCTTACCAGTTGCCACAGGTCATGCATGGGGGTCTGGGTTTAATTTGAACCAACAGGTGAACTAGATCATATAGAAATTCAAATGGATTTAGGACAAAGTTCTGTAGTTCAGTCCTCACACTGAGTTGGGGGCACAGAACTTGGCAAGTGGGGATGCAGAGAATAGTAAATTTCAGTTCACTGCTACGTTTTCCTTCTTTGAAAGTACTCAAGAGCTGCAGCTTTCTTCTTCTGGTTTTTCAGTTTGGCAGCTCCCTTAAGGACGTGGATTCTAAAAAAACACATGAAAAAAGCACATTTTGAAACTCTTGATTTAAAAATGCTTCCAGGAGTTCCATTTGATGACAAAAGCAGCTGCAGAGATCTATTTTTAAGCTGGTGCTCTGGCCTGTCCAGGTAATGTGAGCCCAAAACACGAGATCACTGTCTCAAGTTCCTTGAAGGAGAAACAAAATGTTGAAAATTCAATTCAAACCACTGTAACTTTATTTTCTTTGCTGCTGACATTTTCCAAATGACAAAACCTGACTGCTGTTCTTTACACCATTAGAAGGCCTCAAACTTTAACAGATATTTTTAAGGTGGAGACACAAATGTCAGAGACAGAATTTCTAATGACAAAATGATTTAAAAATCCTGCTCAAGACATGACAATGTTGCCTTTATGTTCCCATGAGAGCTCCTCTTTGCTGCAGCCAGGTTTGGGAACTGGGTGCACAGGGAAATCTCACGCAGTGACAAGACCCTCAGGGCTGCTGCAGAATGTGGACCAGACATTCATGTGACCTTATTACCACAATGGAAGACATTCGTCCTGCAGACTTCCATGAACAAGACGCCTTGAATGTAATACACGACCCATGACAAGAAGATAGATTGTTGCAGATGTGAAAGAGAACCCAGAAGTACAGCTCATGAGCTTGACACTAGTTTTCCCACAACAGTGCGATAGCATCAGTGTGAGATGGCTGGATTCTCATTGCAGTAATTGTTCCAAAAAGGCACAAAACAGGCTTTTTAGAAACGTAATAATAATAATAATAATAATAATAATGCAATAGCTTGTTTGAAAGGGGCTGTGCAATTCAAAAAACACACAAACAAACAAACACATGCTTACATATTAATAAAAAAGCCAGAATTAGTCAAAGGCTAGTTTTCATCTGGCCATAATGTAAAAAAAGCACATGTACATATACAATACTTATTGTACAAATAGATAAGTAGATCAACTATTAGCATTTGAAAAAAAAGGTATGATCCTTTAATAGACATTGATGCTGGAACCACAATGTGTCAAGCATCAAACTAAAGGCCTCAATAAGATCCTCTCTATATGTTCATTAGTCCATTAGGGCCGGTCATCAGCCATCCTGCTCTAAATGTTAACAAAGAACAAAGTCAAGACTCAAGCCGTGGCTCCAGTAATTAGTATGTCACGCCATTTCTAAGTGCTGCTACTAATGACAGAGCTGGGCAGCACATGCATGATGATTGTCATTTTGCGAAAAGGACTTCAGAGAGCTGTATTTCACTCACAGTTTGGTAAGGCTGTAGTGTGATCTGCAGAGGATAGATGAGCTGTGTGGATCCCAAAATCTCTTCCACTTCACTCAGTCTAATATGAGGAGGTTTAGGGTGTATTGAGACTGGACCAATCTGGTTTGCTTAACGTGAACACGAGTTAATTTCCTCTAATAATCTGAAACATATTTGCAGTCTGAATGCACCCAAGTGGACCCTGGTGCTGGACCTAAGTCTGAATAGGTTCTGTGCTCAGCGTGTGGCTAAAGGTGGAACAACTGGACCGAAAATTCCAACGTAGCCAGGGATTGCAGATGTAAACAGAGTAGGAAGGTAGCAACCCTAAGCCATGGACAGGGGCGCCACTACCTAATTTCATAGGGGTATGCGGCCACGTAACCCCCCCCCCCCCCCCACACACACACACACAGACATAAATGCACATATTAAAACGCCCCTTCCACCCCTCCTAAAGGTATCTAAACATCCACACAACACCTTTATTGTTTAAATGTATAGAACTCATTACTTATCTGATCATAGATATGGAAACAGAAAATTTTTGTGAACCTTTTTCAACCGTGTTTTGCCTCAATGATTCCCCAAATTTGTGTGTTGAAGGCCATTCAGAAGAATCTTCTGAGTAATGCCCTCTCCTCTGTACATCTCTGTTCTTCTCCCTCTTCATCATCAGCTGGTCGTCTCTGTTCTTCTCCCTCTTCATCATCAGCTGGTCGTCTCTGTTCTTCTCCCTCTTCATCATCAGCTGGTCGTCTCTCTTTCTCTCTATCATCATTATCTTCATCTGAACCTCTCTCCTCATTCTTCTCTGTTGGGACTGATTGTCATGTATGTCTGCACTTGTTTTCCCAGAATAGGTGAACAGGTGTTCAGCAGAAGTTTAAACCAGAGTGAGCATCTCGGTTTTTGTGACTTTAATAGTTTAATGATTCCTCCCTCATCTCTGCTCTCTTTTCTATCAGATGCATCACCAACTTTATGTCTGTCTCCTTCACCTTTTCTGTGTTTTTATCCACTAAATCATACGGTCAAGCAACAATTATTTCATGTTTAAAATAAATTAAACATCTTGCTAATGCATGTTTTTTTTAAAACTAAGAATACTATTTAAAAATGACTGACTTGATCTGAACTGGCTTTGCCCTGAATGTCCACCATCAGACCAGCCTGTTTCTTTCCTCCATCTGTCCTGATTCTAGATAGAATAGAATAGATTTCTTTATTGTTTTCAAACATCTCCAAATGTCTTTTAGCCAAAGTGATATTAAAAGCAAAAGTCTAAAGGCTAAATATGTAGGGCCCTTGGTAGGGGGGGTGCTTGGACATCACTGCCAGCAAGCAGCAGATGTCCTCTTAGTGCCCTACCCGCCAATTTTAACTGCACCGTAGACATTTAGGGCCCCTTGGTGGGGAGGGTAATTGGACTGTGAGTAATCAGGATATGTCCTCTCAGTGCCCTACCTGCCAATTTTAACCGCACCCCCTTAGTACACACACCCTTTACTCTTCAAAGTATACACTCCAACAAGAAAAACACCCATACATACCAAATCTTCAACTGTGGGTGAGCCTGGTCGGGCCACGTTTACATCAACTGTGGGTGAGCCTGGTCGGGCCACGTTTACAACACTTCTTGTGGACCCCCTCTTCTCCTGGGTGCCCTCCTGCTGGGCGGGGATGGCTAGCCCCTGCCTTGCTCCTGGGTGGCTGCCTGGAGTGTGGGGCGGGTCTCCCTTTGGGGATCCTGGCTTGTACCTGGGGTTGGGGCGGAAGGGATGCCCAGAAGTCTGGGTGGTGGTGGGGTGCTTGTCTGGGGCGGGGCCCTGTGTTGGGCCCTGCCGGCGCAGCGGGGGCACTGCTCCTCTGGTTTGGCTGGAGCTGCACTCTCGGTCCCCGCATGCCTCCCTGCTCTCTGGCTCTGACCCCGCGGTGGTCCTGCTGGCCTTGGCCAGGGTGGCGGATGTTATCGCCCGGGGGCTTTTTGTTCTCTATCTGATACCGTGCGGGTGTTGGGGGGTTCTAGCTGCTGCTGCGGCGGGGGTCTTGGTGTGGGGATGGCTGGACACTCTACCTCCTTCTTTTTAAATTCCATCATCCATTTTAGAAGAACATAAACACTCACTTGGGCACAGGTGTTAGCTCACCTTTATTTATTTTGCATGATCGAATGAAATATTTCACATTAGTTGGTTTGAAGGCACAAGTATGTGTGTGTGAACAATATTTGTATTGTGTACATGTTGACATGTGAACATTTTTGGAGCCAACAGGTGTGCTTATAACAATTGAGTGTGTGTGTGAACAGGCCCCGCCCCTATAGACTTGTATTTCATCTGAACCTCACCGTAATGATTATAACCATCCAGAAACTTGTTGCTTTATGCTGCTTCATGGTTTTACCCCCCCTTTCTATGTTCACCCTTCCACCCCTCCACCCCCTCTCTAACATCCCTCTCTCTTCTTACCTCTTTTCCATTTCCATCCGGTCCAACACAAAAGATTTTGATTAAAACAAATTATGTTTGGCCTCGATTACAAAAGGGGTTTATTCAGACATACCTCTGGTTTGTCAGAAGATTCATAACACCTGTTGTTAAAGTAAAATATGTTCAACATAAGAGGCCTTCAGCTCTCATCTGTTTGCCCAGCTGTTGGACAGGACAAGTAAAAAAAAAAAGCAAAAGGCTGTAAACTAAAGTCACTAAAAAAATCATAATAATTATCCAAACTTTTCACATAAAAATAAACAAAAACACCATCTAATCCACCATCGCACACATTTCTCCCTTCTGCCCATAGGAGCAGCTTTTATCATCATTTAGTGTTGTTTCATTCAAAGGATAAAAACGTTTTCAGTGTTTTGGTAAATCTAGTGAAAGAAATTATTTAGAACAAAATATGTCATGGTGCCTCTATCAGTTCTTCTCCCCCTCCCAGCTCTGCTTTGCTCCTGACTCCACCAGCTGTGACTGCTCACCTCATCAAGACTCTGCTATACTTAAGGAGACCCAGCTCCAGCATTCTTCGCCAGTTCGTTGCCCCTGATGGACTTCATGCCACGAGAGTCACCTGAGTCAGACGCTTCCAGGAGCAGCCGCTCCATTCCTGAATCTCCTGAAGGAACCTACCTCGTCCTAGGCTTCAGCCACGCGACGAGTCCCGAGCTCGCCAAGATCTCCAGCCACGCCACGAACCTAAACTACATCCGGACCTCAAGTCTCGCCACGATCGTCAACTTCGCCAGAACCTCCAGCCACGCCAAAACCCCCAACCACGCCGGATCAAAATAAACCCAATTACTTACCTTACATCTTACCTGTGTCCTCCTTCCGGGTTTCAGCATCTGGATCTGTCTCATCCTCGGATCATGACAAAATCAGCACAAACAAGCTCCTTTATTTTCTCTTTATGATTATTGATGCTGTAGATCCTGATGAGTACAGCTGCAAGACACTTGTTACCATTTTACTGGTAGGTTTAACCTGAAACCTGAAGCTGTCTCTCAACCATTTAGAGAAGCTTTTCTTCATTCACACCACATCTTTGTCCCTTTTGCATCTTCTGTTTTGAGCCTCACATTGTTTTGTTCTTTCGCCTTTCCATTTAAAGCACTCTGTCATCAGATGATCACACAATTTAAATAAAAACAATCAGACGCGAGCGAGGCTCCGCGAGAGCGTGCTCCAGCACGTTGGATTGCGCTCTCTGTACAAGACCTGAGGGAGGGAGGGAAGAGCGGCTGCGGGGGGGGGGGGGGGGTGCCCAATCAGTTACGATGTGCTTCTGTTAATGATCATATCATGTAAATATATGTGTTCAAACAGCTGTGAAAAAAAATAAAATACGGACTATAAATAATTTTCACAACTTCAGTTTGGCGACCGCTTTGGCCGGCGCCACTATGCGACGCATATGCTGCATACCCACTTTTTGCGGACAAACGTGGAGCTACGCTGAGACATAGCAACTCATAAAAATGTGGTTGAATGAATACAGTCTCATTAAAACAACTGCTAAATGTGGTGCACAAATGTTTCCCTGACAATCTACATGCCATTTATACTTACCAGTGTACCTGTCATGGTCTGGCGGAATTTTCTGACCGACCCAAACGCTGGAACCCAGAAGGACACTTGGAGACGTAAGGTGAGTTAAGAGAGTTTAATTCACAGGTGGTGAGTATATAGCAGGATTCTTGATGTGGCGTGGCGGCTGACTGGAGGTTTGTGGCAGGACGATCCAGAGTGCGTGGCTTCGGCTGAATCCAAGGAGGGGAGCGACAGAGGAGGACTGCGACCCGGGGTTCACTCGTGGTGAGGATGATTCCTGAGAGCGGAGCAGAGAGGAACAGTTAGCGAGGCTGGAACTAGACAAAGCATGAGCTGGCCAGACATAAGCACCGTGGGAGGAAAAACGGACTGGCGTCGAAAACAGGTCCTGGATCTCCTTAAGTAGGCGGAGATGGAGATGAGGTGAGTGGAACCAGCTGGTCGCGTCCAGAGCAGAGCAGGAAGGGGGAGGAGGTAGGTAATTGACAGAGGCACCATGTCAGTACCTTTTTAGCTGTCGTCTTCTCGGTAACCGTCTTACATCATGCCTCCACCATACCAAAGTAGTAGTAAAAAGTATTGTACCTGCCATGGATACAGGCGTTCAAAATTGGTCAGGGAAATATATAGTTTGAACAAGTTGAATATCCCACCAATTATTACAAAGCGCAGGACTTCCATTTTTCATTCACTCAATGCTTTTCTTCGCTCTTAAATATTTCACAGTCAACTGTCAGTTCTATCAGAACAACATGGAAGAGTTTGGGAACAACAGCAACTCAGCCACCAAGTGGTAGACCACGTAAACTGATGGAGAGGGGTCAGCGGATGCTGAAGCATAAAGAGGTCGAGGACTTTCTGCAGTCAATTGCTACAGAGCTCCAAACAGACCTTCAGATTTGTCCAAGTCCAGCATGCAGAGAGATTCATGGAACGGTTTCTATGGCCGAGCAGCTGCATCCAAACACACATCACCAAGTGGAATGCAAAGCGTTGATACAGTGGTGGAAAGCACACCGCCACTGGACTCTAGAGCAGTGGAGACGCCTTCTGTGGAGTGACGAATCACGCTTTTCCATCTGTTAATCTGATTGAGGAGTCTGGGTTTGGAGGTTGCTAGGACAACGGTCCATTTTGGACTGCACTGTGCCGAGTGAGAAATTTGGTGGAGGAGGAATTGTGGTGTGGGCTTGTTTTCTGGACTTGGCCCCTTGGTTCCAGTGAAAGGAACATGTAGAAACGCTCAACCTTGTGGACAGCCTTCCCAGAGGAGTTGAAACTGTAATAGCATCAAAAGGTAGACCCACATTATATTGAACTCTATGGGTTAGGAATGGAATGGCAATTCAGTTCACATGTGAGTCATGGCAGGTGAGCCAATACTATTGGTAATATAGTGTACGTCTGTGGCAATCACCAACAAATTTATCAGTTAGTTGTGACAAAGTTCTTACCTGACTGTGGTAAAGACCTGTGAGCTTCATGAAATGAACACTGATAAGGCAATATAACTCAGGGTAGAGACACAAGTCAGTAGGAAAATGAAGTAATGAAAGAGTAAAAGGAAGTCGGGTCATGGCATCTGGAGTTATTGTCCTCTCTTTGTCTTTTTCTTAAATAAACTAACTAAACTCTCCCATTATTTTATTCTGAAGGATTTCTTTTTTCTTTTTATTTTTTTTCTTGTCCTGTCCAACAGCTGAGCAAACAGATGAGAACTGAAAACCTCATTACGGTCGCATTTAGATGTAATACAAATCTAGAAGGGGCGGGGCCTGTCCACACATACACTCAAATGTCACAAACATACCTGTGGGCTCCAAAAATGTAAACATACAAAACATGACAACATGTACACAATACAACTGATGTTCACACATACATACTCATTCATTCAGACCAAAACATGTGAAAAATTTCATTTCAGCTGAAACAGAGACTTAAACATGCTGCATTTGAGAGAGTTTAAAAGACTGAAGTTTAACAGGATAATCATAGATTTAATAGTGATAACTTCTTGTTTTGATCATGTTTCTGACCCTTTGTATCATGGCCAGTGCTCTCTGTTTACTTTTATTTCGACACAATAACTTCAAATTTACCTAAAACATGCTGAAATATAGAAACTTGGTCATGTAATTCTAAATATGAACACATAATGTATTCTTGCTCAAAAACCAAAAGCATGAAATAAAGTACCCACAAGTTTCATCTGTCTGCTGATTATAAACAGTTTCTTCTCCTTAATAGAGTTTTTCTCTGATCTATAAGAAAGTCTTAAAGCTCACGGGATTTCCAAGTCTCTGTCTCACTTTCAATTCTTTGTTTCTCTTCTTGAGTATTGCTCTGGGTAGGGAGTTGAACAGTAAACAGAAATGGCTTGAAATTCCCTTCCATTTGAAGAACAAAAACAGGAACCCAGTTCAGAGCTGTCCACCGTCCCTGTTCAGTGGTGCATGACAAGAGGCTGATCCGCAGGAAGTGTTCTGAGCTCAACTGCTGTGGCTTTCACATTCTGATGGGATGTGGTCATTGCCCCCCCCCCCCCCCCCCCCTCTCTTACATGCATGTAAAGAATTATTTAGGATGACTGACCATGCATCACAAACCTATAACACTTCTTTGGAGCCCAACACCTCTGTCCATACAGTGAAAGAGACTTTAGAACAAAATTGCGCTGCTTTTTGTTCTGTGATTTTTTTTTAAATAGCTGTCTAGACATTCTTTTATCAGGTTTGTAGGGACTGTTAAGCTAATTACCTTTAACTAAGCAAGATGGCAGCTTATAAGGGGCTTGGTGTTATACAACAGTCACCAAGTGAATTATTCATACCCCAAAATAATTTTGCCTCAATTTAGGGGGAAAACTGATCAATGTTTTGCTGAATGTGAAGATTGTTATGTCAGGTTGTATCACAACGCTTAAAAACTACAGTCAAAGAGTCAAGAATTATTGGGTTAAAAAAGACTGAAGGGACACTCTCAAAATGTGGTGTTGGTCACGGGGCCTGGGTGAGGGATGTGGCCGTGTTTAAATTGAACTAGCCCACACCCAACCCGGGACCTGTACTTGTCTGTTTCCTGAGACAGGCACCCAGGGACAAAGTTATTGTGGCAGCTAAAGAAAGACACGGTTTAAATGGGAAGGATGTCTGTCTGTCTGTCTGACAGAAGGCAGACGCCTTCATATCAGTGAAGCCAAAGCTACTGGAGTGTCATATAAATTACACACCAGCTCACCCAGCAAACATTGTGAGTCAAGATAGGACAAAAACAAGAACTGAAAAATTAATCAGCGATGATAGTAAGTGGGAGGAAAGTGTTGAGGGGCGAGCCACACATGAAGTTCATTCCAACTGTCGGGCAGGAGGGTGGATCAAATCACCTTTCATCAGGACTGCATGTAAGATAGGGGGCAGTGAATTACTGAAATTAAAGTTTTTTTTCTTTACTTTGTTTTCTTTTTTCGAGTTCAGGTTTTTCACTCTGCAAAGTGATTCAAAATACAGGTTCAGTTGTTGTGGCCTCAGTTTATCTGTTCAACTTTACATTGCTGTTTTTCATGTTAGATATTTAAGTTTGGGCTGGAGGTGTATCATGCTACCTGGGGACAAGAACAATATTATTATTATTATTGATGACTGGTAAATGTGTGAAGTTCATGTCTTGGGGTGTTTATGAAAGTGATCAATCTGTAGGAAAGGTTTAAAATACTGTCTACTCAAAACACATCAAACAGAAGCAGCATTTCTTCAGGAGACTCACTTCCTGCCCAGAGAAGAGTCCAGACTCAGAATGGGATGAGCAGGACAATTATTTCATTCAAGTGTACCCAATGGTCTTTTTATACTTATCAAACAAAATATTAATTTTACTTCAATAAAAAAACATTGAAGAGTTAGAAAGCAGAGTGTCATGGTGCCCGGATCAGTTCCCCTCCCCTCCTCCAGCTGCTCCTCTCCTAACCACCACCAGCTGTCGTCACTCAACCTCATCAAACCCTGCTGTTAAAAGGAGACCTCATCCACCAGCTCATCGCCAGATCATTACCCCTTATGGTGACTAAGCCTGGTCTCAAGTCAGATTTTGCTTTGCTCTCTGTCTTGCATCTCGCCTTTGACTAACCTTGGTCTCCTGCTTCAGGAAACCTTTGCCACGAGTGACATCAGTGGAACTCAGGACTCGCTTCACGGAGCACCGCTGGAGAAATCCCAACACGCCGACCGCGTTCGTACCTCCAGCCACGCCACCAACCACAGCCGCCTCTGGATCACCCTCGGACCTTCGGACCTCATGGGAGAAAAATAATAAATAACCTTCTTACCTGTCACTTACCTGTTTCGTTCTCTGGGTTCCAGCATTTGGGTCTGCCACGCTAAGGAAATCATGACAGAACGATCTGGCCAAACTCCGGACCCAGCTGACCCAGAGGGACTCCGCTTCACCATCAGCCAACAAGGCATCGCCCTGGGCCGTCAAGCCGCCGCGCTGGATCAGATCGCTTCCTCCCAACAGGAGCTTTTTCGTCGGCTGGACGGACTTAGCCAAATGCTAAAGGAGGCTACAGGTCAGTTAGCTTCCCCGGCTACCACGGCTACACTTCCGGCGCCCAACAACGTTGTCACTTCCGCTTCCGCCGAATCTCCGGAAAACATCCGTCTACAGCCAGAGCCGTTTTTCGGCGACGTAGAGACCTGCGGCGGTTTTCTGCTCCAGTGTCATCTGATCTTCCAGCAAGCCCCGAGGTATTACCTTTCAGACCACAGCAAAATCACGCTCATTATCAACTCGCTTCGCAATAAAGCTTTACAGTGGGCTCAAGCTTTCTTGGCGGTCCATCCCATATCCCATTTTTCTTATGAACATTTCCTAGGGGAATTCCAGCTGGTTTTTGACCAACCCAAGAAACAAGAGGAAGCCGCATGTAAACTGCTGGCGCTCAAGCAACGTAACGTCCTGTCTTTGATCATGTTATCGATTTCAGAATCCTGGCTGTGGAGGCTGGATGGTCAGATCCCGCTCTCAAGGGAGTTTTCTACCAATCCCTCAATGAAAACATTAAAGATCATCTCTGCACACAACCTGAGACCTACACCTTCGAGGAGCTCGTCACGGCCGCCCTTCTCTCGGATACCCGTCTACGTGAGCGACAACGTGAAAGACCACCCCCTTCTCGCAAAAGTCCCACCAGATCACCACTCAATGATCCACCACACATTCTTCCGAGCCCACCTTCCGACTCTCATTACAGTTCGGGGGAGGAACCCATGCAGATCGGACATTCCAGGCTAACCCCAGAGGAATGACAGAGACGTCGCTTGGAAGGTGCGTGTTTCTACTGTGGAAAGACTGGGCACCAGATAAACCAATGCCAAGCACGGTTAAACTCCAGAGCCCCCCGTTAGATGACAGGCCACGGGTGGGTGGAATTTCCTCGGTTAATAAACCTTTTCTTCACGTTCCTGTCAAATTAGTTCACGGTCCCGGAATTATTGATTTACAGGCTTTAATAGACTCTGGAGCTGAACACAGCCTGATCGATCATAGCATTGTTACTCGTTTATCTTTACCTACCGAGCGCCTTCAGTCCCCTGTTAAAGCGGCCGGCCTGGGCGGTCAACATCTGTCGATCATCACGCATTGCACTAAACCTGTACTAGTCATTGCCTCGGGTAATCATAAAGAACACCTCCGGTTTTTCGTCACTCACACCCCCCAAAACCCCGTCGTACTAGGGTTCTCTTGGCTCCGGCAGCACAACCCCCAGTTCGATTGGAGTCGCTCCACTCTCTCCAATTGGAGTAGTTTCTGTCTCGCCAAATGTCTGCAGTCCGCCATGCCCTCTGTTAACACCACTGTTTCTGAACCCGACAACATTGATCTATCTAATGTGCCTGAATGCTACCACGACTTGCGTCTGGTCTTTAGTAAAGCAAAAGCTAGCGCCCTGCCACCGCACAGACCATATGATTGCTCCATCAATCTTCTGGAAGGGGCAGCCTTTCCCAAAGGTAGTTTGTTTAACCTCTCCGGTCCCGAGAAAGCAGCCATGGAGAATTACATTCAAGAGGCGCTTTCCTCGGGACACATTCGTCCCTCGTCCTCTCCTGTTGGCGCTGGGTTCTTTTTTGTTCAAAAGAAGGATAAATCACTACGTCCTTGCGTCGATTTCCGCGAACTGAACCAAATCACCATTGAGGACAAATACTCTGTTCCATTGATTTTGTCTGTTTTTGACTCTATTCAGGAGGCCCGTATCTTCTCCAAACTGGATTTACGTAATGCGTGTAATCTCGTCAGAATAAAAGAAGGTGACGAATGGAAAACCGCCTTTAACACCCCCTTAGGCCACTACGAGTATCTCGTCATGCCTTTTGGGCTTACTAACGCCCCTGCGGTTTTCCAGCGTCTAGTAAATGATGTTCTCCGGGATTTCATTAATCGTTTTGTGTTTGTTTACCTCGACGACGTCCTGATTTACTCTAAAGATCCGGTTCAACACCAGGAACATGGGTTCTTCAGAGGCTTTTCGAAAACCAGCTTTTTGTCAAACCTGAGAAGTGCCAATTTCACACCTCCGTCATTCCCTTTTTCGGGTATATTTTCGAGTCTGGTTGTATCCGTCCCGATCCCGCTAAGATTGAGGCTGTGTCGTCTTGGGAACCGCCACCCACACGCAAAAAACTCCAGCAGTTTTTAGGGTTCGCAAATTTTTATCGTAGATTCATCAGGAACTACAGTGCCATTGCCGCCCCACTCACCCAACTCACGTCCACCCTCAAGTCCTACGTCTGGAATGACGCTGCTCAGGACGCCTTCGACACTCTCAAAAAACTCTTTATAACAGCTCCCATTCTCATACAACCCAACCCCGCTAGACAATTCGTGGTCGAAGTGGACGCTTCGGACTCTGGCGTAGGGGCCGTCCTCTCGCAACGTGAGGAGAAGACGGGCAAGTTAAAACCCTGTGCCTTCTTCTCTAAGAAGCTCACCCCAGCCGAGCGCAACTACGATGTCGGAAACCGGGAGCTTCTAGCTATCAAACTAGCTATTGAGGAGTGGCGCCATTGGCTGGAGGGAGCGGTCCATCCTTTTGTCGTCTGGACAGACCACAAAAATGTTGCTTATCTACGCTCTGCCAAAAGATTAAATTCTCGCCAGGCTCGTTGGTGTCTGTTCTTCGACCGTTTCAACTTCGTCATCACATACCGACCAGGGAGTCGCAATGTTAAGCCAGACGCCCTCTCTAGGATGTACTCCTCCTCTGACGACCATGACACCACTGACTCCCATATCATCCCCGGCACCTGTTTCATCGGAAACCTAACATGGGACATAGAGACCAAGGTCATACAGGCCCAAGGTGAGGAACCTAACCATCCCGATCCTCCCGTTGGTACCCTGTATGTTCCTGAATCCCTTAGGTCCGAAGCCATAACCTGGGCCCACGCATCCCGTATTGCCTGCCATGGGGGTGTCGCCAGGACACTCAACCTCCTCCGCCAACGGTTCTTCTGGCCCTCTATGGGCAAATATGTCAAGGAGTACGTAGCTGCCTGTACCACCTGCACTCGCTCCAAGTCGTCCAGTTCTCCGCCCTCAGGTCTGCTCCATCCTCTTCCCACTTCTAGTCGCCCCTGGTCGCACATCGCCGTCGACTTCGTCACTGGACTCCCCATGTCTCAGGGTAATTCTGTTATACTCACGGTCATTGATCGTTTCACCAAGTTTGTTCACTTCATTCCCCTGTCCAAGCTCCCATCTGCCTCAGAAACTGCGGAGGTCCTGGTCCAGTATGTCTTCCGTCATCATGGGATCCCGTCCGACATCATTTCCGACCGAGGCCCTCAGTTCGTGTCCCAAGTCTGGAAGTCCTTCTGTTCCGCCCTGGGGGCCTCGGTCAGTTTGAGGCCTATCTCCGTTTGAGGCTGCCCTCGGGTACCCACCACCCTTGTTCCCTTCTCAGGAGCTGGATCTGGCTGTGCCCTCCGTGCAGGGACACCTCCGGAGGTGCCAGGACACTTGGCAGCAAACCAAGGCCGCGCTCCTCCAAACCAAGGAGAGGAACTGCCGATCCGCCAATCGCCACAGGGTGGTGGGTCCCAGCTACCAACCAGGTCAGAAGGTATGGCTTTCCTGGCGGAATATTCCTATTCAGGCCACCTCGAGTAAACTGGCGCCCCGTTATATTGGACCTAATGTCATTGAAAAAATCATAAATCCCACCTGCGTCCGGCTCCCAACGGCCCTCAAGGTCCATCCTGCCTTCCACATTTCCCAGATCAAGCCTGTCATGGTCAGCGTGCTTTGCCCGCCTTCTGCTTCCCCGCCATCCGCCCGGCTCATCGACGGCGCTCCTGCCTACACGGTCAGTCGTGTTTTGGACATTCGACGACGGGGCCGTGGTCATCAGTATTTGGTGGACTGGGAGGATTACGGTCCGGAGGAGTGCTCTTGGGTCTCCCACTCCCTGATTTTGGACCGTTCCCTCCTTGATGACTTTTTTCTCGCCCACCCGGACCGGCGTCCTGGACCGCCTGGAGGCGGTCGTTGAGGGGGGGGGTACTGTCATGGTGCCCGGATCAGTTCCCCTCCCCTCCTCCAGCTGCTCCTCTCCTAACCACTACCAGCTGTCGTCACTCAACCTCATCAAACCCTGCTGTTAAAAGGAGACCTCATCCGCCAGATCATTACCCCTTATGGTGACTAAGCCTGGTCTCAAGTCAGATTTTGCTTTGCTCTCTGTCTTGCATCTCGCCTTTGACTAACCTTGGTCTCCTGCTTCAGGAAACCTTTGCCACGAGTGACATCAGTGGAACTCAGGACTCGCTTCACGGAGCACCGCTGGAGAAATCCCAACACGCCGACCGCGTTCGTACCTCCAGCCACGCCACCAACCACAGCCGCCTCTGGATCACCCTCGGACCTTCGGACCTCATGGGAGAAAATAATAAATAACCTTCTTACCTGTCACTTACCTGTTTCGTTCTCTGGGTTCCAGCATTTGGGTCTGCCACGCTAAGGAAATCATGACACAGAGCACGTTTTCAGGCTTTGTGAAAGAGTCTAAAGAAAATATTTTGCAACATTTATGCTCCCTATAAGGAGGACTTTCACCTCTTTTATGATGTCAACAGAATAATGGGAAAAATGGATGAACAGATAATGTTAGCAGGAGATTTTAATAAAGAGATGGATCCTATTTTGAAGGAGTATGTGCTTTACATGCAACATGTACTTACAGGCGGGATTTAATTGCCCCTTGGGTGAGTGGGAGAGGGTGCACCAGCCTGTCTCTGTAGTTTTTCAGTTCAGTTTTCTTCTCTTTAAATTTTAAAGAGAAAAAAACCTAAAGGACAATCTGAAAAAATGGATGATAGGGTGCAAAGACACAAACCCTTCCTTCTTGCTTTACTACATCGTGATTCTTCCTCAGACCAGTTCATAGAGTTAGTTGGATTATTCTGAAGGACAAACATCAGTGTAATCACTCCCAGAAGGATAACGCCTGCAGGTTGGGGGAGTTTATGTAGTGAGGGGATTTTCAGTGGGGTTTGAAATGTGTGTGTTTGAGAGGTCAGAGCTGTTACAGTGCGGAATGTTGGGCTTGAGTTGTGTCCAAACCTCCAGTGGGAGACGAAGAACTTCTTGGAAGAGTGGAGGTGCAGATTATGGTTCAAAGTAGACCCTGTTTCAGTTTTCCTCCTGTGACAGGACCTTCATAAGTCTCTTATTCAATGGTTTTGTTGGCCAGTTAAGCACAGAAGGCTGCAGCACTGTGACGCACAGGCAGAACAGGACAGATGTGAACTGCACAGCTCTAACTCATGCATGTAGGTGGTGACATTTTACTGAGGACAGTGTTTCAGCCTCCTGCCCATCCATGAACCTAGACAGCTGTGAACCTTTAGGCTCCATTCTCAGAGAACATGTTATGTTTTCAGTAGTGTGACTTAAAATGCGAGCTTTTGGATTAAAAACCTTTGTATGAGTTGGAAAAATGATCGACCCGGGATGGGTGGTGCTGGGCCTTGGGCATCAGCGCCTCGAGGATAGGGCCCCGGGGCTGGGGATCCTGGGCGTGTTGCTGCGGGGGGGGGGGGGGGGGGGGCTGGGAGACGGCTGTTTGACCATCGGGGGACAGTTTACCAGCTGTCCCCAACTTACCCCCTTCCTCATATAATCTCATATTATCACATCACATCATATCACACCTGAGCCGGGGGTGTCTGTGTCCCTGCAGGGTGGGTTCTGGTCCTTGCCGCCGGGTGCTGGGCCTCGCCAATTTCTATCTGTGGCCGAACCTGGTCAGGCCATGTCTACAACAACCCTTGTGGGCCCCCCTTCTCTCTGGGTTGCCCTCCTCCTAGACGGGGGCGGCTGGCCCCTGTCTTGCACCTTTATGGACCATCTGTGGCCCTGGTGGGTGGCTGCCTGGAGCGCGGACTGGGTCTCCCTTGGGGGTCCTGGCTCGTACCTGGGGTTGGGGCGGGAGGATGCCCGGACCCCCTGGGTGGTGATGGGGTGCTCGTCTGGGGCTGTGGGCACTCGTCTCAGGTGGGGCCCGGCGTTGGGCCCTCCTGGCGCTCCAGGGGGGCTTGCTTTCCTGTTTAGGCTGGGGCGGCGCTCTCTTTCCCCCCATGCCTCCCTGCTCTCTGGCTCTGGGGGCCTTGGCGGCTCTGGGGGCCTTGGCGGCCCTGCTGGCCCTGGCCTGGGTGGCGGGCGTGGGCACCTGGGGGGCGGTTGTTCTCTGCCTGCTGCCGCGTGGCGTTGGGGGCTTCTGGCTGCCGCGGCTGCTGTGGCGGGGGTCTGGGTGTGGGGGTGGCTGGTTGCTCCCCCTCCTTCTTTCCACATTCCATCATCCATTTTAGAAGAACATAAACACTCAACTGAGCACAGGTGTTAGCTCACCTTTGCACTAATAGTTTGCATGATTGAATGAATGAAATATTTCACACTACTTGGCTTGTAGGCATAAGTATGCGTGTGTGAACACTATCTGTATTGTTTACATGTTGACGTGGACATTTTTTGCAGCTAACAGGTGTGTTTGTAACATTTGAGTGTGTGTGTGGACAGGCCCCGACCCTTTGAGATTTGTATTCTATCTGTACTTTACCGTAATGATAAACATCCAGTAGCTTGTAACTTTATGCTGCTTCATGGTTTTACCCCCCCCCCCCCCTTCCTCCTATGATCACCTTCCTATCCCCCCCTTTTCTAACATCCCTCTCTCTTCTTCCCTTCTTTCCTTTTCCGCCCGGTCCAACACAAAAGAATTTCAAAAATAATTCAAATGAATAAAGTCTGGCCTCGATTACAAAAGGGGTTTACTCAGACACACCTCTGGTTTGTCAGAAGATTCATAAACCCTGTTGTAAAAGTAAAATATGTCCAACACAAGAGGCCTTCAGCTCTCATCTGCATGCCCAGCTGTTGGACAGGACAAGTAAAAAAAAAAAAAAAAAAGGAAAAATGATCGACTTGCACCTGAATAGTAAAATAAGTGATGCATCTGTCGAACTATGTAGTTATATTTTTCTCCAGTACAATCTTCCCTAAAGACCTCATTCTTCATTGCACTACTTGCAAGTCAAACAAAGGCTGCTCCCACGGCATCTCTCCATATCCGGACAAGAATCCAGATGGTACCAGTCTTTACATTACAGCACGTAGCTCTTTCATTCTGCATAGCTTTGTTTGACATGCTGTGTGGTTCTTTGTCAAAAGCAGTCACACAAGTACATTCACAGAGTGTGAAGCCTCTAACACTGCCTGGATCCCAGCTGAAACCCAGAGGACAAAGCTGTGTCATTGTCTGCAGCCGGTGGTTGGAGAAGGACCCTGACTGGGAAAAAAAGGCATTTCATTAACTTTTCATCTTTCAATTGGCAAAGTGAATGCGTGAGCAATGACATGTCCAGCCCAGAGGCAGAGTAAATGCACAAAGAACAAAGATGGTTAACTGATTAGAAGGAAAAAAAATATCTCTTTCAGAAACTGTGGCCAGAGTATAAAGACATGCACGGCTACTTAAGGCATTTCTGTTGTCAGAATGTGATGTTCACATGTGCTCATTGTTAAACAGCGGAAATAACCTCAGCTTTTAAACTCATCCGTGGTGGAAAATGATTGTAAGCATAAGCAGAGAAAGCTAAAATTTTTCTGCAACTGCGATGACCAAGAAAAGAAGAGTCCTTAAGTAAAGTTAATTTAGTACAAACCTCTACAAATATGTTGCAACACAGGGTACATGTTTGTTAAAAGTTGTTAGCAGAAAATAAAAATGTAGGATTGTTCAATTAAAGACAAAAACAATTGCAGATATTTGCACTTTTAATTGCTGACTAGAGAGTGGCAGTGTAATACACAAATATCCACAGAAGTGGATTATATGCAACTTCTCAGTCAGAAGCTGTGGACATACAAGAAGACAACTTTTAAATAGCTGTACTGGGTGCTATGAATGAAAGGACTAATAACATATAATTAAAGGTTAACTAAGCATATTTGCTCATTCAGAGGTGTGTATCAAAGTGGTAGCTCTACACAGACCTGGTAGCTCTAGGTGAAGTCCAGGCATGTTTTTTTTCGTTTACCCAGAATCATATCAAAAAGCGGGTGGGGTTTAAACCATGTGACTGGAAAGACGTCACCATGAAGGTGAAGTCTACTTCTGTGAACAAACTTACATAGTGATGCGGTAGTTGTATGTCCCCTCACCTAGCATGTAATTTGTGTGCAAGGGAGAAGAGTGTCTTACCCGAATTAGATCTATGCAAACAAGCACTTTAAGGGGGTTTTGATCCCTGGTCACCATAGTTTTACCTGTGAACGATCGTAACCTGGAGGGGACACATTAAAAAATGTCTTCGCATTTGTCATATGAGCCTTTGGGGGCAGCACCTGAAGGAAGTGTACACATCACAAATGACAGTAGAAACTGCTGCGTGCGCTAAAAGTTAAACTAGTTGAACTTTGACCAATCAGGGACTAAGTCTAGATAGTGATGGTACCCCTTTTAATTCAAGGAAGTGCCAACCGTTTTAAAATTGATCGCGGAGGAGGAATTAACAATTGTGGTTTGTGCCTGGTTGAAATTACAGTGTATCACACCAAGTCTTTCAAATATTGGAACAGAGCTGTGAAAGAAAAAGCCTGGAGCAAAATTCACGAGATTTGCCTCGTTTCGACAATTTGCACCGAGCGTCTTCCAACTGTAGGTGGCAGACGTACGCCAGTAAACAACAGCAAAAAAAAAAAAAAGAAGATGCTAGCTCCCTGTTTTTCCAGTGGGAAGACCATACTGAAAGCACGTTCAAGAAGGACAGTTTGGCACGTTCTTGAATGTGCATCACATGCCTGGTGTTAACGTAGTAGAAGTCTGCTCTAACATCTCCCTGGTCTATACTCTCAAGCAATAATGAGTCATAACTACATGGTTCTCGCAAATGGTAAACAAATCTTTCCTACTCATGTATGTGCTACATTAGCATGTTAGAATTGGGAAGCGCCAATTTGCTTTGCTTAGGCTTTGAAGACTGTGTCTTTTCTGAAAGAAAGGCTGTCAAACAGTGAAAGACCATCTATCATCTCTCTGGTCTGTTGAAGACGGTGGGTAGATCTTACCTAGATGAGGAAGTGGTGAGTCAATGATCATTTTGATGATCAGCTGACGCTGCTTCCTCTTTCTTGTAGAAAAGCTGCTGAACCAAACTTTACGTAAGAACAAGAGCAGAAGTGGAAGCAGGAAGTCTGGTCCTTTTTTCTCTTTTTACATCAGTTTTTTGGTTGTTTGGGTGCTAAGGAAACAGATATGCCAAGTTCCATGACCGGGGTTTAGGCCACCTCGGGTGTTTTGTTGCATAAACACCTTCTGTATTTAATGTTTCATTTTAACTTAATTAATTATCTGATTATGTTACAAGTGCTTCAGTAGATTGTGCATGTATGAAAGACAAACACATAGATTACCCAGATTTATTGAACACTCAGAATAAGTATTCCTGGTTCATGACCTTAAGACAATGAGTTCTGCTCTTCGTACCACATCGTCATCGTCATTTTCAGAACCGAATGAAGTCGACAAGACAAATAAAGCTGCTGTAAACACTGCATACACTGGTAACCAAAAGCATCTGGCTCAAAATTGTACGGCTGCATAGCTCCAATATTGTTCCCTATTTTGGTCACACTGATAATGTTAGCTTTGGGTTGTGAGAGGCTGTAAGCTAGCGGGAGAGTGTAACCAAAGGGATGATGGGATATCAGCAGAGGCTTACTTCTGTGCCAACAGTTCCGCCCATAACTCAGAGGTCCATTTCTATGAACTCCTGCTATCATTAGGGATGTATTTCACTATCAGAACAAAAAAAAATATTGTCCATCCTAGACATTAGTTTCTTTTATTATTAATCATTATATCTAAATATGGTATAGTAATTTTTTCAATGTATTTATGTACACTATGGAAGCGCTCTGAATATAATGATCATTTTTAAACTAAAAAAACCACATTACTTTGATATTAATCAGATTCCCTCTGTCCTACTTAAATCATAACAAGCTAAAAATTGACATTAAATAAAATATTTTTCCTGACTTAAATACTAAAATGTAACAAATCGGTGAAAACTTGCTTGTCATTGTCATGAAAATAATAACTTAATTGAAGAATTGCATTATAAAAACACTGACAACATGATAGTTCTCAAAATTTCAGACAAAAGTCAACAAACATTGAAGGATTTTTGTACATTTTTAATAAAAATGTTCTAATAGTGCTGGTGTTACACAGTTCAAACAATCATAACAAGGCTGAAGAAGTGACGGGCTTAAACAGACAAATACTGATTATTCTTATTCTGAAATTCAGTGTTAAGGCTTTCCATTAGAATAATATTTTTCATTTTATAATCATAGGAACACCAGTTTGCATCACAATGCAGTTTTATTATAAAGAGCCAACACAACCACAACAGCACATTTTGTCCTTTCTGTGTGTCTTTGTATGTTCACACAGTGTTATTGTAAACATAAAACGTCTTATGAGAGGTGTGATAAAAGTCTCCTCTTTAACAGACAATTAAAATTGATGAAGGAATGAATGACATTTATCTGGTGATTGAATATTATAGCACCTTAGCTAACATGTGCTAACATATGCTAAATGCTCCAAGCTTAGACAAAATCAAGAAAATTCAAATAGCACATGCATTAAACATTTACATTATGGGAACATTTATAAAGCCCCATATCATGCAAAATCAACTTTTTTTAAATTTTAACTTATAATGTTCATTCCTCACAAAAAAACAACCCCAAAGCAGTAGATTTTCACATTGTGACATAGATGAGTGAAGAACAGCCCCTTCCAGGAAGAGTCTGTGCTGTTGAATTAATGTCAGCAGATAAACTTTACAGTTCATTTTACAGTTTCTGGAGATCCTCTGCCATAAATTTACAAATCTGACTTAATAAAAATGTATTAATGCTAAAAAAAGAAAGAAAGAAAGTATGAATTATTATTAAAATGATAAAAAAAGCAAATGTCTTCATCCAAGAGAGACAAAATTGAGAATAAAAAGAACTGGTTCGGTTTCTGAGCCTCGATAGCAGACACCATGCTAGGTAAATACGGCGATTTCATTGGTTAGATCCTTGACCAATCAGCAGGCTGTTTGATGGCAGCTTTGTCACCCTTAACTGAAACTAATGTCAGTGTCCGCTCGGCAGAGATTGAGCCACAGGACAAAAAAGATCTTTAAATCAGGGGTTTTTATTTTACCCAACACAAAACAACATGGGCCCAAATTAAAATGGAGGTCAACTTAACAAAAATGTAACTGAGAGAATCAATAGCAAAAGCTCAAACCAACTGAACCAAAACTGACCCACCAACAGGAGACATTAGGGAGATTTTATACTGGCTGATCAGACCAATGACACAATAGGGACGGAATCACAAATACAAAAAATTCAAAGCCTAAATATTAACTAAAGTAGTAAATTACTAGTAATTTAACGCTGTAACCAAGAAACTGAATTTATACTTCAAAACAAGTTTAAAATATCCACAAAATACAAACTATAGTCCAACATAAGAATAAACTTTGTCTTCCCCCTCCATCTTCTCCAGATGCTCAGGAACAAGCCCTGAGCACCAGAGCCAAACAGGCTCAGATCTACTACACCAGACAAGACCCAAGGTGTAGATCTACCACACCAGACAAGACCCAAGGTGTAGGCTGTGCAAAGAGGCGCCTGAAACAATCCAGCACATAACTGCAGGATGTAAGATGCTGGCAGGGAAAGCATACATGGAGCGCCACTCAGGGCAGTAACCCCCAAGCTGGAGGAGTGGCTACAACAAATACCTGGAAAGACCTCAGACCTCTCAGTCCAGAAAAGCACAGTGCTAGGAACAGTAAGATACTGCAGGACCCTCAAGCTCCCAGGCCTCTGGTAGAGGACCCGAACTTGGAGGAGAAACCACCCGCAGAGGGTGAGAGGGGCGTTTTTATTTTTTTTGATATATATCTTGGTTTGGAAGACACGAGAAATGAGTGATGCAAAAATGAAAAAAATGAAAAAAAAAATCAAGCATAAACCAAATAGTAGTGATTTCAAAACCATAATGAAAGGAAGCGCTTTCTGACATTTGCGGCAGGTGCTATGGAGAGAAAGTTTTTTATTCTGCCTTTTTAGCTGTCTTTGCTGTTATGTAAGATATAGACTAACATTGCATCAAAATTTACTCTGAGATTTCATGCACAGCTACATGTATTTATTGCAGCAAACAAAGTTCATTTTGACTCTCTCTCAGCCTCAGGTTGAATAATTACAGCTTTTGCTTTGGGTTGGAGGAAGTTCTCTGCCATTCATTCAAGACTACAAAGGAAAAAGGAGTTCCCAGAGCAGCTTAGAGTAATTTCATTCATGCTGACTAAGGAATGAAAATTCTTCTCCAAGTGACTGCGTTGTACTGACATGGACCTTCATGTCACTGAAATTGGGTTGTTTATCTGATGCTTCCTCTTACTGGAAATTTCTTAACTTTGCAGCAGCTTTCTTCCTTTTCAGTAACCTTGCTTGATGAACTAAAGTTCAGGCTGAGTAAGAATGCAGACATAAAATGAGGGAAACATGAGTGGCAAGTGATAGTAGTAAGAGAACACTCTTGAAAGAGGGCCGGGGAAAGCCAGAGGCAGTCTTTTTTTATCCAGGACATACAGATATTACCCAGCAGGCCAAAACATGGCTCCGTTTTGAAATTATTTTTTTAATTTCAGATGAAAAAATAAAAGTAAAAACCAGACAGGGGGGGTGGAAAATAGTGGAAAAGGCCTGGCTGGGCTGAGGCTTACGGACAGAGCACTGGGTGGTCACAAGTGGAGGAAAAAAAATAAGAAAGAAAACAAAGCACAGCCCACTTAGTGACAAGCACACACGTGAAGGTAATGGAGTCCACACTAGGGAACACAAACAGGCTTCCACGTTCATCGCCTGACATGCTCCGCCCCCAGCACGCGGCCCTAAATGGGAGGGAGAGAAACAAAACAGGGCAAGTGGGGTTGTCAGCCAAATAAAAAACAATTTATTCTATCAAATAGGCCAATGAAAGGCCATAAGCACATAAGTGCTCCGATATCTCCTGAATGGCTGGAGGACAGAAATCCCAGCAGTGTTCTCGCCAAACAGGGATGACTCCAGATACCAGAGTGCTCTGTTTAATGGCTATGAAAATAAACTGACTCTGAGTCCCAGACCACTCTCAGGGAAAGTGTCGCTAAACTTACCCAAGAGTGCTGCCAACCAGGAGGTAGGCGGCGCTGAGCACTGCACATCATATAATGAGCCAAAATAGTGTTCTCAGATAGTCAAGGTGATGAGGGGAGTGACTGCAGTCACATATGATCTGCTTAAAATTCAAGAAAACACTTTTTCCCATTTCCAGACATGTACGAAATTGGTTAAAACTAACGTTTCACACTTATTTAAGACCGTGGGAAAGTTTCAACAATGGAGTAAAAGCTACTGATAATAATTTCCTCTTTAAAGGCAAGCTTGAAATCACATTGATCATCTGAAAACAGACTCAGAAGTAATCATTTTTAGTGTCAATACCAAATGGACATAACTTGTCATAATTCTTTTACCTGTAATGTCTCAAACTGTTTGCATGTTGCTGCTCGTCTTAGGCATTAGACTGCAGACCCGTTTTCATGCTTCGCTGATCCGTCTTAGTGAACTCTCATTAAAGCTTTAGAATCCTGTCACGTGAGTGTTGGGAATGTTGTATCTGCTGTTATCACCTCAGTGAGCCAAAAACTGAGAGGCTTCTGAGCGTTTCATTTCATTCAAATGGGAGTGTTTCCGTATCTTTGTCCACCTTTTTTTTAGACTTTTATCAGAAGAAACCATAACTATGCACAAACCATTTGAGTGAAAGAGAAAAGGAAACCTCATGGTGAAAGACACATTTTTAAACTTTAAAGTGAGGTAAATAAGTATTTAAACACCCTGTGCATTTGCAAGCTTTCCCACTTAACAAATTATGGAGGGGTCTGACATTTTCGTCTTAGATGCTTGTCCATTGTGAGAGACATCATCTAAAAAAATCTGGAAATCACATTGCAGGATTTTAAAACAATTTACTTGTATGCTACTGCTTTATATAAGTATTTGAACACTTCTAATCAGCTAGAATTCTGACCCTCAAAGACGTGTTAGTCCACTGTTGAATAGTCCACCTCCACTCCACTTCTTATCCTACATTAGAAGCACTTGTTTGAGGTGGATTAAGACACCTGTCCACCCCATACAATCAGTACCACTCCACCTACTAACATGGCCAAAAACTTCAGTAAACCTTTGAAACAAAGGCTACTGTATCAACTATCAACATTGGTTTTCCCAGGTGTTTAAATATGAATTTGCAGCGGTAGCATACACAAAAATTATTTAAAACTTCATGCTATGTGATTTCCTGAATTTTTGTTAGATGATGTCTCTCACAGTGGACATGCAGCTAAGAGGAAAATGTCAGTCCTCTCCATGATTTCTAAGTGGCAGAACATGCTAAATCACAGCGTGTTCAAGTACTTCTTTGCCTCATTGCATCTTTATCAAAAATAAACGTAGTTTTGAAAAATTTGGAAAAATTAGTTTCAAGCTTCAAACTTAAGAGTTAATATTAATTTAGTGTTTTTATTTATAGTAAAAATCTCAATAAATGAATAAAATAGTCCCGTTATGGACTGTTAAGGTAAAATGTTAAGGGAAAATATTTATTTATTTAGTTAGATTTGTTTATCCAATTCTGAGTGATGATTATGATTTTTGTTCTTAAACAAAGAGATCTGTGACCCTTTAACCATCTGTCAAATGAAAATGTAGAAAAATCCCTATATATTTGAGAATATTTAAAATATGACATTGTGCATAAGTTTTAATCACAGCTGGGGTAATTTATTTAAACACGGGACCGAAGGAAAGTATTTCTATTCATTGAAGAACTTTCAAAGTTTCACCAGTCTTTGTTAAATGAAAGCTTTTTTTGTGTCTGCACAAACGTCACATCACATTTGTCAAATTTTAGAGTGAAATATTTCAAAGAACAAAGAGCATCCTGTGACCTTCCCTGCAACAGCACGAGGAACCACTGGTCTGCATTCTTATGTCAGCCAATTTAAAGCCTCATCTGCATGTCTGTGGTTTTGCAAGGAGTCAGTTCTCAAGCCAGTCTGTGCCACACATGACCAAGTGACAGCTCAGTGTTTTGTTGCACCACCTTCATGACTTATGTGTGAACTTGAGGCCCTCCAACTTCTTTTTTTTCCTTTTCTTCTTACTTGTCCTGTCCAACAGCTGGGCAGACAGATGAGAGCTGAGGGCCTCTTGTGTTGGACGTATTTTACTTTAACAACAGGGGTTATTAGTCTTCAGACAAACCAGAGGTATGTCTGAATAAACCCCTTTTGTAATTGAGGCCAAACTTTCTTCATTTCAATCATATTGGAAAATCTTTGGTGTTGGGCCGGACGGAAAAGGAAAGGAGGGAAGAAGAGAGAGGGATGTTAGAGGGGGGGGTAGGAGGGTGATTATTGAAGGGGGAGGGGGGGGGGGACCATGAAGCAGCAAAAAGCAACAAGTTTAATACAAATCTGTAAGGGCGGGGCCTGTCCACACACACACTCAAATGTCACAAACGCACTTGTTGGTAGGGCTGGGCGATATGGCCCAAAAATAAAATCTCCAATTTTAGTATTTTAATTCGATTTCTGATTTTTTCCCGATTCCCCCTCCCCCCCACTTAAGGAAAGCAATATGTAAAAATGGCAGACAACTTGAAGCAAATTTTGCTTTTCTTTAACGCAAGAAAAATATAACCCCCATTTCTGGATGAATAATAAATAACGTTTTAATTAAATTAAGAAACCCGGTCTTCTCCACGGAGAAGATGATGAAGCAGCAGGAGTCGCGGGCAACACTCCCCCACCGCCCCGCCACCAAACAAAATATCCTCCGCCGCCCGCGTCGCAAATGAATAACGGTACAAGTAATAATTACAACGCAGTATTCTTTATTAACAAATAACAGTACCAACTAAGTATCTAACCAATGATCTAACAATATAGGCTTTGTAGACTGAGTATGTCTGTGTGTGTGTCGGGGCGCTGCGTGTGTAAGAGGACTGAACGTGTGCCACGCTAGCGCCAGTGAGAGCCTTTGACTGCGATGGGCTTTAGTCAAATGTTGCAGCGTGGGGGGGGGGGGGGGGGGGGGGGTCTCTTCCTCCACATCTTTGGCAGTAAACCCATACCAGTTCCAAACAACAAAGGATTTTATTCCTTTCTTGGAAACAAACTTCCCCCTCTCACCGGTAGCCATTTTATCGCTTGCTGTTTCGTGTGTGCTATGATGTTGTTGTTTGTTACTACTGTGTGTACTACTGGTGCAACGGAAGCTCTGGGGAGCCAAAAATGCACCATTATACCAAAACTCCATTTAGTTATTTTTGAAATCGCCTGAACAAAAGATTCGAATTAAGTCATTAAATCGATTTTTCGCTCAGGCCTACTATGGAGTGATATTTCTGCCACCATGTTGCACACAAAACTTTCTAAGTTGAACAAAAAAACTTTCTAAGTTTTTTGCTCAAAAATTTTTTTTTTGCTCAAATTTTTTTCTGCTTTCAAAAACGTATTTTGCGTTTGCAAAACACATTTTTTTTTACGTGCGTTGTGTCAAGTCTCGCTTTTGTCTTATCTTTGATTTTGCTGACTACTTTGAGCGCGATTTAGCGTGATATGACTGCCACTGGCATCGCCAAAAAGAAATTTGCATGCGTTGTGTGTCATCTCACTTTTTTCCTATCTTTGCTAAGTTAAGTTTCGGTTAGACTTGACAAGCTGCCATCAAACAGCTGCTGATTGGTCCAGATTTTAACCAATCAAATCGCCATATGAATCCAACATGGTGTCTGCTGCCGAGGCTCAGAGGCTGAACCAGCTCATTTTACGCTCATTTTTGGATGAAGACGTTTTCATTTTTTAAATAATTCATAATAATTCATACTTTTTTTTTTTTTTTAGCATTCGTTCATTTTTATGAAGTCAGATTTGTGAATTTATGGCTGAGGATCTCCTGAAACTGTAAAGTTTATCTGCTGACATTACATCAACAGGTCTTTTTGATCTGTGAATCCTGCAGAGCAAATTATTAGTGAAAAGTGTGATTTTCTTTAAGGTCTGTTTGTTAAAACAAAACAATAAAAAATTTAAAGCACATATTATTTTATGCTGCACACGTGTTTGGGATCAGATGAACAGCAGTAATAAGCAAAAGAATGATGGCTCACCACAGGAGACTCAATGCATTTATCAGAAGAGGCATTTTTAACTTTTATGTAAATTTTCACCAGTGTCTCATGTTTTAGAACTTGTGAGCGTTTGTCCAAAATTCTAAAATATTAGTCATCAAAAATGCTATTTTCTACGGAGCCCGTGTCCTGACATTAAGATATAAAAATACATCTTGTTCCCACAGATTAATATCTTGTTCCCACAGGTTAATACGATGGATGCTTTTGTGCTTTTTGAAATAAATAAATCTGTTCTCTAAACATCCTACGTGTCTTCAATGCAATGGAATGAGACACACACAGACAGAAATGTGAAGGTATCTGCTGTAAATCTATGACGTAAATTAATAACAGGATATGATCGGCTAGTCAGTTAGCATGTATCCTTATAGCCTTCGAATGTAAAGCAACTTACTGCTAAAGTTAATAAAAGACAAGTCCTGAATATTATTATTCCTATTCGACCCTAAACTACAATATCAGCTGTCTGACAACAGACCAGCCAGTTTCCCAAATGCCGGCATACATCAGAGAGCTCTGCGGCGGCGCTAGTAGTAGCCTAGCAGGAGCTATCGTATGACAAAGCAGCCTAGTTATAATAAATCTTTTGATATTTTTCTTATATTCATTGAGACAGTAATAAAGTGATCATTTTTGTTTTTCATGTTCCTTTTTTGAACGAATATGGGTCACAAGGACACTGAAGTTACCGCTGAAAGCGGCTTAGTTTTGCCGGCGTTTCGAACGGATTAATTATTGCGTTCGCACGAGTTAATCATGTCGAGGGAACGGAATAGTATTTTGAGGGAACGCAATAGTATCTTGTGGGAACGGTATAGTATCTTGTGGGAACGGAATAGTATTTCGTGCGAACGACATAATAACCTGTGGGAACAAGATATTAATCTGTGGGAACAAGATATATTTTTATATCTCAATGTCAGGACACGGGCTCAGTAATTTTCTCTTAATATTTCAACAATTATTAATTAAAATAAAACAAAAGTTCAGATACAAATCTTAAAAAGTTTAACTTACCCCCACTGAACCCCCCGGCTCAGGTGTAGTGTGATCCCTGGCTCTTTTTCTTGCCAGAGAACTCAGGGATCCCTCTCCCTGCACGGAGAGAGGGCTGCCGGGCCAAGGAAGCCAGCACCCAGAGGACATCTGCTTCTTGCTGGCAGTGATGTCCAAGCACCCCCCCTAATGGTCCTACATGTCTAAGATGCATTTAAAACTGAGAGGCACTGAGAGGTGCATCGCAGGCTGATCCCCCACCCATCAACCTAGAAAGAGATTAAAGGAGGTAGAGGGTAAGTCGGGGACACCTGGTAGACTGTCCCTCGGTGGTCAAACAGCTGTCCCGCAGCCCCCCCCCCCAGGCATAGGGCTGAGGGGACCTGAGGGTCCCATCTCCCGAAATGCTGACCCCACGGGCCCCACACCACCCACCCCACACAGAGAGAGAGGACCCAGAAAGCCCCCCCCCCGGTGGAAGCCTAGGCCCCATGGCCTCTGCCCCCAGGCACCGGCCATGGGAGAGCTCTGGTGAGGGACCGAGGAGGCCAACAAGCTGGGACGACCGCCGATTGCCTCAGCGAAGACCCGACCCGTCAAACCTCCAAGGTCCAGTACCGATAGTGGGCCCTCAACCTCTCGACCGCGGGCCCCAAGAGGGTTGCCGCGCCTGTCCCAGAGCCAGGGAAGGAGTGATCCCAGCCCCAGGTGCAGATGGGTTGCCCATCTAGCGCCGCTGGACTGCCCCCTGAGCAGGGCCCCCCGCCAACCCTCCCCAGCACTGGCAGAAAGACCATGCCCCCAAGTCAACCCAGACCACCCTCTACCCCAAACCACCCCCCACCCCCCCACCCCCATACCCGAGCCCGGAAGACCACGCAGCACCCCAGCCAGCCCCACCCAGTCACCGGACCTGACCCCCGGACAAACGGAGTCCCTACCGCCCCCCACCGTACACCAGAAGGCCCCGACCCCCACCCCCAAGCCACGGCAGAAAGACAAGGAGTAGCAAAGACCAGGCCCCTACCCCCTTATTCATGGAGTTAGCTATGGGAGACCAGAGAGACTGAATTCTTTCAAAGTTACTTGAACTTTGGGCTGACATTTTTTCCAAGCTGATATGACTGGACAGGTTCTCTGGCAACAGGTTTTTTAACTGTTTGGCTAATAAATGGTAGATCTGACAGGTTGATCTTTCCACATAACGCCTGTTCCAAGTCTAACCATGAGTTAGTTTCTGGATTATTTTTGAACCATTTTAAGATGTATTGTAATCTATTTGCAAGAAAGTAATTGTGGAAGTTAGGTAATTCTAATCCTCCACAGCTTTTTGCAGATTTTAAAGTTTTTAGACTAATTCTTGCAGGTTTATTGTTCCATAAAAAGCTTGATATGGATGAGTCTAATGTTTTGAACCATTTTAAAGGCGGTTGTGTGGGAATCATTGAGAATAGATAATTAACCTTGGGTAAGATTTTCATTTTAACCGTGGCTACCTTGCCCATGAGGGACAGAGGCAGGTTGGTCCAGCGTGTTAGATCGTCCTGTATGTTTTTCAGTAATGGGGTGTGGTTTAACTGCACCAGTTCTGATAATTTTGGGGAAAAATAAATACCTAGATATTTGATATTGCCTAATCTGACTGGTATAGTGAATCTGTGCTCTGCATTACTGTTCAGTGATAATAAAACAGATTTTTTTCCAATTAATTGAGTGGTCTGATATGGGGGAGAATTAATTAATAATTGTTGCTGTTTCGTTTACAGAACGTGAATTATTTAAAAACAGTAATATGTCATCTGCATAAAGACTAATTTTATGATGGCTGTGTTTGGTTTTAATTCCTCTAATGCTCTCATTCTGTCTTATTGCTGCAGCTAGAGGCTGACTGATGCATTGGGGTTTTGATATAAAATTTTAATCCAATTGACGAATGATTCTCCAAAACCAAATTTAGGCCCTCCAACTTCTAGTTTCCCAACAGTATAGTACAGATTTGACTTGAACTGAATTAAGCAGAATATGATGCAGGAGAATTCTGTTAATATTTCCAAAATGAACCTAGAGCCCCAGCTGGCGGGGCATGTAGGGCTAATTACAGCTTAACACTTGTAGAGTTTCTCCTAATCCTACTGTTCAGCATCCTAAAGGGATGGGAAAAAACTCTGCTAAAGAACTGCCACCCACGTACACACTGGTCTTTCAAGCACAAACACTGACTTTTCCATGCAGACGAACCTGAGAACGGCATACACATATCTTATTTCACATAAAGAAAGGACTCATTTTTGCATCTGTACCAGAATGATGACTAACCAGCCAACCTGTCTGCCACATTTTCCAATTACTTTGAGTTGAGTTCTCTTCCAACTCTTTCTCAAATTTTCAAATCACTAAAACCCACAAACTGATGTCTTGATGTGATTCCTGCTAAAAATTTAAAGGAAACTTTTGCTATAGCAGGGCCTGGACTTTTGAATTTTATGAACACTTCTTTAAACTCTGGAATAGTTCCATTTGCTTTTAAACCTGTTGTGGTGAAGCATCTTTTAAAAAAAAAAAAACTCAACTTGACACCTCTGTTTTATCTAATTTTAGACCTGTTCCCTATTTTCCCAATTTAATTTTTTAGAAGTTAAGTCACATTTTGGATCTTGGCACAGCACAGAGTCTGCCCTGTTAAAGGTCTACAATGACATTGCCTTGTCTGTTGATGCCAAACAGCATGTTCCTCTGGTGTTATTGGACCTGACAGCAGCCTTTAATATGGTGGACCATACAGTCCTCCTGTCTCGTCTAGAACATAATGTCGGCAGTTGTGGCCCTGTACTTGACTGGTTTAAGGCCTCGTCATCTGTGGGTCCTCTGTCCTTGGGGTGCCACAAGGTTCTATACTTGGTCCTGCTCCATTTTCTTTATATCTGCTGCCACTTGGTTCTGTCATTTCACGACATGAGGTCTCTTTTCATTGCTATGTATATTTTCCAGATGCTGCTTTGAGCGTCTGGAAAAGCGCAGATAAATCCAATCCATTATTATCATTATTATTATTTTTTAAACAGATCACAATGTTGTCAATATGAGTTTTTATCACTTGTATCTTGAGGCAAAAACGAAACACTCCTTGAGCTACAGTGATCTTGAAACAGCCATCCAAGTCATGATTACCTCTTGGATAGATTATTGCAACTCTATGTGATTTGGTGTCACTAAGCAATCACTGCCTCTAGGTCTGTTTTTGATTTTTGCTCTTAATTTGTCTAATTTTAAACTTTCGTCTGTCCTTCTTTTACGTAAAGCACTAAAGGAGTTGTAAAGTGCCATATAAATAAAGTTTCATTCATTCATTCAAAAGTAAAAACTACATAAAAAAGAATGAAGTGTTGGTGAGTTGGAAAGAGAAGCGTTTTCCTTTAAAACTGAGTGTTTAAAATGTGTTTGTCTCACATTTACAGTGAAACTAAATTTAAAAGGGTCTGAAATAGATTGTGAAAGTGCAGAGCAGCCTTCAGAGGAAGTTCCCTTGCAGTTCCTGTTTCATGCCTGTTCAAGACACCAAGGCCTGGTGTGGACAGCAAAATTGCACTGTTGTTCCGCCTAACAGCTCACTCATTTCTGCTTTCTCTGTCTCCATTTGATGGACTCTGCAGTTCTGGAGTAAACATAGAGTTCACTTGGTTTGTACTCAATGTTGTGGTGAGTAACCCTGGGAGATTCAGTTACCAAGCTTAACAAATGAACATCAGGCCCCTGCAGTCCCTTTATCTGCATTTCTGTTATCCCTGCCTCAACAAAGTCAAGGTATTTCCCTTTGGTAGTACAACAAACCATTCTAACAGAGCAGAGTTATGCATGTGGGACCTGATGTATAGACGGCAATGGGAGGACTGGTGGTGTGGGTGCTGCTTTATTGTCAGAAACACCCCATCTCTTAAGCTGCGTTCACACCAAATGCAATTAATGTCTAGAGGCCTCCATTTTCAATGTTGAGTCAATGTACAGACGCAATCAGTGTCCTGTGGCACCATTTGGGCGTCGTGGGGCCCAAATGGTCGTGGGGCAGAGCATGTGCATATGTATTATTCACATTCAACAATTATGTTTCAGCATAAATTACAGACTTGTTTGAAAATTCTGAAAAATGCATCAAATATTAAGGGAGTTGCCTTAATTTGAAAAAACTGTAAGATAACTTTTTTTGCCCTGAACATTTGTATCCCTTTACTTAAAGTGGCTCTTTAATATTTTGACATGAAATGAGACGTGGCTGGTTTTGAAGTCATCAGCAGGTATCAGATAAGGGGATTTGGAGTTCAGACTCAGATTTTAAGGCCATGTAACACATCCACTATATACATTTTGCACATTTTCCACAAATGAAATTTCGGTCTTCTGTGATAAATGTGTGACATATGTAATTCTTAAGTGTTTCTTGCGTTTTTCATTTGTCTATGTGTGTAGATGTCCGTCGGGTTTAGGCTGACAGGTCTTTACCTGAATTTGGTTGAGATGTTCAAAATTTTGTGTTGGTTGAGATTTTTTCAGTTTATGCATATTTTACATTGTTTATATACAAATGTTATGTAAATCTTACACAACTGTGCGTGGATTTTGCGAAATTCATATGCATATTTGTGGCTTTCCACGACCGTTCCTTGTATGTCTTATGGACTTTACATGCATGTGCCACCAATTTTTTAACTTTTGTATCTTATATACAGCACCAAATTCACGTTCAAATTACGTAATTGACGCATGATTCACTAATGAATTGCATATAACCAGCTCAATAATCACGCACGGTTCATGTTCCACATAGATTTACTTGTTCTTTGCATGGTTTATTCCTCCTTCTTCTGTGGTTTTAACTTGGCTAATTTCTGATATATTTGCGAAGATCTTACGTAAAAACCACAACTTTTCTCACTTTTTCACACATATTTGTGTCTGTGCAATATGCGCAAAATGTATGTAGTGGCTGTGTGACAAGGCCTTGACCCACTTGAGACTGAGGTTTGGGATTTGTCAACAAGATTCATTAGTTTTCTCTTAATATTTCTTATTTAGCCCAGGATGTCACTGTAAGGTCTAAAATTAGACTTTTACTGAGAACTGCAGAAACACAAACTGTGTGTTTGCTGTGTTCACACAAGTGATTCAGAGTGTATTGATCACAATTTTAACAATGAGATACATTCGTTCCTTGGAGTTGCATTTTAAAAATTGGTTGGGACAGCCTAAATACACAAAGTAGTTAGCTTTATTGTCTACAATAAGGATCCCTTGTGCTTTCCTATGGGGTCAAGATGACCATTGACGTGTCATTCCTACCATGACAAAGGTGGATAAAGGTGGAGAGGATTTCATCTAATCCATGGACACCAGTGAAGATCACAAATCATTGAAGAAAAAAGGTTCAGAGCACTGTCTAGTGCAGGGGTGGGCAATTCCAGGCCTCGAGGGCCGGTGTGTCTGCATGATTTCAAGATAGCCTTTCCCTACTCATGGCTGATTACCTGGTTCAGGTGTGTGCAGCCAATAATCTTGCCCTACTCATGACTGATTACCTGGTACAGGTGTGTCCAGCCAATTAGAACATGCCAGAGCAGGGTATGCTGGAAAACATGCAGGAATGCGGCCCTCAGTGCCCACCTCTGGTCTAGTGGGTCTAGATGACCCAACTCCCAATGTTAAAGTGCCTAGGATAGCGCACGATGTAGTAGACTGTAAACTCCTCACTACACACTTTGAACACTTTTCTCAGACAAACATTTCACAATTTGTCTCTTATATAAACTCTTAAAGTTAAACTCTTCATAAGTAAGTAAGATATATCTAAATTCGACAAACTGAAAGCATTCTGTACAGGAGACACGGCACGGAGGAGATGATTTTCAACTCTGTGAAGAAACATCAGAGAAGCATCAATGTCTTCTACAGACATCTGCTGTTTTCTCAACCTGGAGCAGCAGTCAGAGATGCCATAACTCAGCTGAGCCTCCACACTGAACCCAACCGAGCAGGCTGATAGGAGGCGGGAGGTTTCCACCCTCAAGGCTTTTGAAGTAATCTGCTTTGAAATGTTTTCTTGATAAACATAATTAGCCTCATCTGCAGTCAGTCTGACTTGATTGAAGCAATTTTATCTATCCTACCATGACCTGTAGAGAAAAACAAGCAAGTCAAAAAGGAAATAAAACTTTGTGGTATGCTGAATGAAGCAATACTAGAGCCAATAAGAAGTGAAAGACTGTTTTAGTCACTAGAAGCTTCCTCTATATTGTTTGAACTTCAAAAGTCTGGAAATGTTCATCATAAGCCTTAGTCACGATTACCTTATGGGTGGATACGGGCTGTGTGTAGGCATAAAACATTCAAACTTGTTCAGTGCATGCAGGTATCCCACACAAAATAACATAGTTGGTGGGCCCATAGAGCTCAAATCTTTATGCACATTCTTTCTACGGGCATGTTGCAGGCAACAGGTCGTAGTGAACACTCATACAACGTGCAAGGGTAACTAAGGGTGAAGTAAGTTGGACACAGGTAGGCCGTACAGATTTTTTATTGTTTTAATCTCCCCAAATCCTGCAAACTGCACAGTTAGTGCTGTTCATGAGTTACGTGCATGCTCCTTCGCTTGCAGCCTGACTGTTATTAATGAGGAAATTAGACAATCAGAGCAAAGTTTGTGTGGGCGTCCAACAGGCAATCCCGTATCACATGCATATCCCGTGTGTGCAGCATTCTGCACTCCTTACTAATGACTAGAGTGCTGCATAGGACTGTACAACAGCATCACCTGTACGTCATAGGTGTGTGTAACTTACATTAGACTTACAAATACTTTTCAAGGCATTTACCAAAGACACAATGCGGATCCGAAATTCCATTTTCATGACGTCCCTGAAGGTGCATGCAGAAGCCTTAAGAGAGCTACAAGACACACTTACGCTGCTGTAAGGATGTGGCTGCTCCTCTCTGTGATCTACAGACCCAAACAACCCAAACACCCACAGCACTCATATGGGTGCATGTCACCAAGGCTTTAGGATGAGTCTCCACTCTCTGGGTGTCAAAAACAAACATGGAAACAAATAAAGTAATACAAACATTCCAGACAACTGCAGTCAGTTGAGGAATGTCCTGCAGAGCTCTTCATTGTGCAGGCAGACAAAAAAAATCATCCTGGAGACCAGTGATCGGCAGTCAGGGGAGGCAAAATAAAACTTAAAAATACATAAATGAAATGAGATAAATTTACTTTTTGAAAATTAAAAATCAAAATCAAATATTTTTTAGACATGTCTATTCCATGATTACTTTTGTCTATGTGGGTTTTCAACATTCTTTGGTAAAAGAAATAAAAAGGGAAGTGATTTTACACATTTCCTTTTCAAATACAAGAGAAAGCAGCAGGTGAGGCACCAGCCGCCTGTGCCTCCCCTGCACCACACACACTGAGTGAGCTGCAGCTGACACATGTGCTCTGCTGTTTCGGTCTATCATCATAAAAGATGCTTCATTTTTAATTACTTCATTTGCTTATTTCTCGCCAACTGTCTGATTGGTGACAATCATTGGTGCCAGTTTGTGACTGTCACAAAAACAAGCAGACGGCTGGATCCAAATGCAGCAGGTTTATCAGCTCAGCTTAAAGTCCACAAAGCTAAATCAGGGTCAGGCAGGCAGGGGTCAATAACAAGCATGAGAGAAGAAACAGGAGTTGTCAGGATCCAGGCGAGAGTCGGGGCAGGCAAACAGAGTCAGAGACAAAACAGGGTCAGGAGACGGACGCTCAGGTCCTAATACAACGCTCGGTAATGCAGGCAGTGTGGCACAAACAATACTTCACACTCAGCTAAAGTCAGTGCAGAGCTTACGTTTGCTGTGGTTGATTGAGTGAATGAGTCAGGTGTGCAGCATTCAGGAAGTGTGCACTGGGGTTGCTGGGAGATGTAGTGTGGCTAGAATTCTTGGGATGGCTCCCGCCAGTTACCAGAGAGGGAGACAGAGCTCTGACTTCTGACAGAGCCCCATTTAGTATTTTTTATCCGCTAAAAATGCGCATTAGAAATACAGTGGAGCCCTCCAGTTATTTTTTTTTATATTGTTTAGCGTCATTTTTTAAACTGAGGATTTTGTGACTAAACTCAAGAATTTGTTTAGAAACTTCTCTGGCAGTGATCTCCAATTGAGACAGAGAGACTTTTATACTGAAGAACGAAAAGGAAGACTTCTACAAACAGGATATCCACCTGTTTCTTCAGAAAGAAAAACCGGAGTCCATTTATAAGTAAAAGTTAATCATTTTTTGGTAAAAAAATAATTTCTATGCCACAGTTTGTAAACAGAAGAAAAATGTTCAAATGAAATTTTAAACAACACACTTTACTGTTGCCAATCAAATAGTGAATAATCTACACTGTGGGGTTCATTTATCTGAAAATCTGACTGATGACGTCAGTGTCTCACCAGCCATGAACCTCACCGTACGTCACTGCTGGAGACCCTCCTTAAACAGCCAGACCTCCATAACAAACAATTCTTTAGTTTAATATTTTTATCAAATGGTGGCAGAAAAATAAAGAGGAGAAAAATAAAAGCAAGACTAAAAATTTCAAGAAAAAAGACCCTTATTAATATTATCCTCCACCACCACCACCACCTGACACATTCCCTCTTTCTGCTTTGACATTCATGACATGACTTATTCTATCTAACTCTTCCTTGTGTAGAAAGTGTGTTGTTGTCGTTTGCTTTAACTCCAGTCTTTCGTTTTTGAACTGGGGCTTCCTAACAAACCTCTGAGGGCAGCAACTCAGCGTTGAAACACTCAGTATTCCTCCTGGATGAGAACTGTTGTTTTACGATGGGATCTGACACAGGCTGTGTACAGTGCCTTACGGAAGAATTCAGCCCCCTTGAACCTTTTGAATTAACATCCAGGCCTTCAGCTTTCTGCTTCTTTCCTTTACAGCAGCAATTATCTAGAATAGATTAAGGTGATAAGATTATAGATTATTGTACCATAACCCATGCTTTTCTCTTTCTTGGCATCCAATACTTCTTATGATATTCTCCAAAAACGGTTGTTTCTGGGGTTTTTGGTAGAGAATCAATCCAAAATACTCTTGTCTGAAAATACCTAGCCTGTGAAAAGAAGTATTTTTTCTAAAAAAAAAAAGCACTCTATTGTGGTTTGGTAAACATTTAAGGTGAACTTTTCAAGAAAAGCTGCTCACATTTGCTGTTTGGTAGCAGGGACACTGAGGTAAGTCAGAGTTTATGAAACGTACCATCAGGCAGTAGAACACTGTTTCAGTAAATCACAGCTCAAACAATGAGCTCACCTTTGGGAAAACAACACAAGCTTGAAAGATGCAGAACAAATTTGCATGATCTGTAAAACTCTCTTTTATAGGAAAGACAGTTGAATAGTTTAAAAAAAATCAAAATTGAGTTAAGTCTCAGTGACAGATGAGAAAGGATTAGACATCTGAGTAGATCCTTGGAAGGTTTTTGGTGGAAATTGTGATGTTTTTGGCTCTTTGCCTGTGCTCGCATCAGCACAACAGCTGGGCTCGGACAAAAAAACAAAACAGGATTGGGGTTGGACTGAGAACTGGGGATGAGACAACATGTTGCCCAATCCATGTTCACTTTCTTTCACTGAACTCTGCAGTTTCTTTTCATTGGTTTGTGAGTGAGGGACAGAAAATACATGGCTTTCTAATGAACTGGTGACCTGTCCAGGGTGTACCCTGCTTTCACCCCAACTCAGCTGTAAGCAACCCTGTCACTGCACTCGGCGAGAAGCTGGTGTCAACAATGTGTGGATAGATGTCAGTTTTTTATGATACCTGACCTACTGCAGGAAAAAACATCAGCCAGTCAGGCCTCTTCTTTCCAAACAGAGCCATGTTACAGTTGAACATGTTTTATGAAGTGCAAAACCAACTATTCTGCAGTTTAACTAAGATTTGCTCAAAGTGAACTCCAACTGTCTCCATTCCTACAACAATCTTCAGGATGTGATGAGCAGCTGCACACTGCTGTAAATAATAACTTTAAAATGAACTAAATGTGATGAAATCCCACATTTTTTTTGGCTTAAAATAATCTGAACCCCTTAAAAAAACTGTTGGGAAAACATTTTAAATCTTTGTTTCTGCTGCATTCCCTCCTCGGATGTGTTTTCACAGCATTTCTGGCCCTCTTTATGTTTACTGAAGTCTGTTTTCTTTGGTTACCACAGTGGTTTGGAGAAAAAGGCTTGTTTGGATCAGAAACAGAGATTTCAAAAACATATCAGATGAATGTCCTCCAGGCAAAGGTGGAGTGGTGATGGAGGTTCACATGGCCTCTCTCAAAGTTCTCCATTTTGAATGAAATCAAACAAAAGTCAAAGCTAGAGCAGGAACAACCCGGCTGTTAAAAGTATGAAAAGTCATCCTCTGACAGAAACAGGCAGCTGCTACTGTTGAATCCACTCAAAAGCTCTGAAGCAGCATTTTGTAGATGACATTTGGACTGTTCTAAAGAACCTTGATTCTATCAAGAGATGCAGAGATTGAGTTCCTTGAAATCACATTTAGTTTGAAGTCATTATTTTGGGACTTTTAACTGCTGGAAATTCCTCTGAATTCTGAATGAGTTTCAATTTTTCGTCTCACTGCACTTATTTTTCGGAGAATTGAAAAGTTTGAAGCCAAAGGGTTCAGTGTTATTGGTTTAGAAAATGTGTCAGAGGATGCCTTGTGCTGGCTCCGCCCCTCAGACCCAAAGCAACCTACAGCAGCAGACTGAAAGGACGCTGATTGTCAATGCTGTTACCCGAGCCTGCTTCTGGCAGTTGGGAGTCTTAGTTTCACCCCCACCCACTAAATGTAAAGTGATTTCCTGGTAGGATCAAGGAGTTTGTTTGGTTGTAATGGGTGTTATATTTTCATTTGCAACTTAGAAGGTTTTGTGTGCAACGCAGTGGCATAAATATCACTCCATATGACCAGAGCTGATTTGCAGTGTAAGCTGAATCCAAACAACCTAGATCTGTCCAATGATCGGCAACCCCGGGGTGACTTCTACCCCGCCTCTCCTGTTAGATGCACACATCTGTTCAAGATGCTTGAAAGCAAGATAGTCTGAAAGCATCTTGAGCTTGAAGGGTGGTAAATCAAGCTAGAAAAGGGCAGAAGCAGTGACTAAACAGCTCAGCACCTTTGGCTGAAAAAAACAGCAAAAGGCAGGGAATTGTGTGAGCATGTGGCAGCAACAATAAGAGTCATCTGGTAACGGTCAATGAGGAGATGAAGTTTGTGGCATTACATGAGAGACACATCAACAGGATGTGTCCACAGGGTAGATGGGAAAGGTGAGGACTTGAGGGGGGAACAGAACCTGTTCTGCAGGTCAGATGTTCTGCTACATCACCTAGACCCAGTGTGACAGTAGAATTAACAGTTGAAAGAAAACAAGTCATCCATTACAGTTAAAATCGTAATTGATGCAAAAAAGTAATAACTTTTTGACAATTTCAATGTATTAAATATCTGTAGGCAATCATTTCTAAATATGACAATTATAAAGATGGTATCAACATTATATATAATGTACATCCAGTGCATCACAACTAGTCATACATTTGAGCAAATATATCTAAAAAAAGTAATTATCTATGCTTAAACATAACACCGGTATTCACAATCCCCTTAGGTCTAACATAGCTAGCATGTCAATCACTAGTAACCCTGGTGCTATCCTAGACACTTTAACGTTGGGAGTTGGGTCATCTAGACCCACTAGACAGTGCGCTGAACCTTTTTTTCTTCAATGATTTGTGATCTTCACTGGTGTCCATGGATTACATGAAATCTTTCCACCTTTATCCACCTTTGTCATGTTAGGGAGAACACGACAATGTAAGGGGGGGGGTCATCTAAGATAGCACAAGGGTTAAATGAATAATTTTGTTACATAAATACGACTTTTCTAGGTGGGATATGTTTTGTCCCTTTTCTCAAGAATCGGTGATAGATTTTGTTTATTCGTTTTTATTCTATTTTAATTGTAGACATTTATTTCTGCTAGACTGGTGCTAAATGTTTAATTTTTTAGATAGATAGATAGATAGATAGATAGATAGATAGATAGATAGATAGATAGATAGATAGATAGATAGATAGATAGATAGATAGATAGATAGATAGATAGATAGATAGATAGATAGATAGATAGATAGATAGATAGATAGATAGATAGATAGATAGATAGATAGATAGATAGATAGATAGATAGATAGATAGATAGATAGATAGATAGATAGATAGATAGATAGATAGATAGATAGATAGATAGATAGATAGATAGAACTGATAATCATGCTACCACACCCATTAATGTGATGCTGTCTTCTCCACTAACTGATGCAACTTGTTTATACTGTAAAAGACATAGTAAAGAAAAGCATGTGATAATGACAAGGCTGTGGGTGAAAAGTATGAAAGCCTTAGTTTGGAGTTTTTACAGGTCTTTTATAAACAGCGGAAATATTCTATTCACTTTTGGTACAAATGAACAAAATCTCAGTTACCTGCTGAAACAGACAGACAGACAGACAGACAAGTTCGGTGTGGACACAACATGCAGGACGCAGAAGGATAAAAAAAAAAGGTCGTTTTTAATGGGGGGGGGGGGGCACTGGAAACACAGGTAAAATGGCTAGTAGCTCTTAAGGGTTGATTAGACAATTACACCCAGGTACACAGATCAGGGAAGGCAGGAGATCACAATGAGGGAGAATTTACACTCGGGAGGACATCTGATATGCGAGGACAAGTGAACAACAGGAAGTAACGAAATGAACCAAAATAAGCAGAACTAAAATCACACTTTCCCCACAGACAGACTGACTGACAGGCAAATAGACGGTTAGGTTGAAATGTATTTTAATGCCGAATAACAACCACCGAACCAACCCCAAACCCACCCAAATGATGTCCACCCACCCAAAGCAATTTTTGCTCACAAATTCAGAACCAACTCTGCTCACTTGGGTGGGAAACGACCCAATCTGGCAGCACTGGAAGAGTCTGTGCAGCAAGCCCCGCCCCCAGGCTGACACACACTTTCTCCATGGAGCTAGCGGTGATTGGCAAAACGCTTTCCTTTTATATGCACATTATGGACATCCATCTTTGCAAAAGTTGTGACGTTGTTTGTTTTCATGGGTGAAACACAGACACGCAATGGGGCCGGCTCTAGGATGACGTTATGAAATGGGCGGCACCCACACAGTGCGAAAGGCTTCAGAGATTGAGTCGTTTTTCTGTCAGGCAGGGCAATGAGCTTCGAAAAAAAAGTGTCCTTTAGTGTGGCAAAGGAAACATATTATCAGATATATAATAACTCTGAAAGGCTTAAGAAAAGCATCACATAGGCCCTTTAGGCTCCCTGCTCCGCTCCATGCATCCGCTTGTACACCTCTTTGACGCCTCTGGCTTCTTTTCTTGGCTACATCGCATCCCCAAGTGGGTATGTCCTTATGAAACTCAGTAAAGTCTGAATTTAAGTCCACCAATGAATGCACCCACTGCCAATATGCACACAAATAAAAATACACAAGTATGATCTTTATCAGAAAACATAAATATCAAAAATAGTAAATAAAGCAATAGACTTTAAAGGTATTTTAAAACTAGGCTGTATAAAAGCTCGATTCATGTGTTTTTTTAAATTATTTTTTATTTGACTTTGTAACAGGAGATGACTGAAAAATTGCTCCCTTTTGTAAACCAGCCTGCAGTGGTCATTTGAGGAACTGCTATCTTTTTTACTCCAGATTTCAGATGTGGGCTTGATTTTTAGTCTTTGTTTGGTCTCCTGCTCTTCTGATGTAATCACGTTGGCCTACAAAGTTTTCTTTGTTTTTACAACCAACAAAAAACTCTACAACATTGGTTGTTTTTTTTTTTTATAAATCTAATTATAGACTCTGGAAAAATGTTTTTTTTTTGTTGTTTTTTTCTTATTTTGTTATTGCACAAAACAACGACTCTTTCTTTTGTTATGCAGATGACCTGCAGATTTATCGAACTTGTAGTTTGGAAAAAAAAGGAGATCAAAATGTTCTGAGTGTGTTGATGGTGTCAAGCAGTGGTTGAATTGTCTTTATCTGAACCAAGAGAAGCAGACAGGATTGTTTTTTGGTGACACCTCCACAGCTGACTCTACTGCTGTTAGAAATCTCAGGGTTAACTTTGACAGATTTTTAAACTTGACAAACGTTTAAACATCTGTCATTTTGACAGCTGTTGAAATGAACTTCTATTGCTTTATCATACCTTTCCAAAGTGGAGCTTTGCACAAGTTTGAACATTCACCGACAGTCTTAAAAACTTTTTATTACACCTGAAAAAACTGAGAACTTAAATCATGGAAACCATTCGTCCTTTGTGGCAGTCTCAGAGTGAAGGTTTTGTCTCTTTCAGAAATATTCACACAACTTCAACAGGTGTACAATGTTGTCTGTGTTCTGCACAAATGTATTCTTAACAATTTTAAAAACAATTTTGTAGCACTTTCTCATAATTTCTTGTACTGTACATGCAAATGCAAATCTTTTCTCATCCGTAAATCAAGTTAACAACATTGGAAATCATGTAAGAAAGACTACGATCCAAATACATTAGAATGTATTTGAATTTAATGTGGTGCTGCATGGTGGCGCTGCATGGTGGCGCTGCGTGGTGGCGTTGCGTGGTGGCGCTGCGTGGTGGCGCTGCGTGGTGGCGCTGCGTGGTGCGCTGCGTGGTGGCGCTGCGTGGTGGCGCTGCGTGGTGGCGCTGCGTGGTGGCGCTGCGTGGTGGCGTTGCGTGGTGGCGCTGCGTGGTGGCGCTGCGTGGTGGCGCTGCGTGGTGGCGTTGCGTGGTGGCGCTGCGTGGTGGCGCTGCGTGGTGGCGCTGCGTGGTGGCGCTGCGTGGTGGCGCTGCGTGGTGGCGCTGCGTGGTGGCGCTGCGTGGTGGCGCTGCGTGGTGGTGCTGTGTGGTGGTGCTGCATGTTGGTGCTGCATGGTGGTGCTGCATGTTGGTGCTGCATGGTGGTGTTGCATGGTGGTGCTGCATGGTGGTGCTGCATGGTGGTGCTGCATGGTGGTGTTGCATGGTGGTGCTGTATGGTGGTGCTGCATGGTGGCGTTGCGTGGTGGCGCTGCATGTTGGTGCTGCATGGTGGTGTTGCATGGTGGTGCTGCATGGTGGTGTTGCATGGTGGTGCTGTATGGTGGCGCTGCGTGGTGGCGCTGCGTGGTGGCGTTGCGTGGTGGCGCTGCGTGGTGGCGTTGCGTGGTGGCGTTGCGTGGTGGCGCTGCGTGGTGGCGCTGCGTGGTGGCGCTGCGTGGTGGTGCTGCATGTTGGTGCTGCATGGTGGTGTTGCATGGTGGTGCTGTATGGTGGTGCTGCATGTTGGTGCTGTATGGTGGTGTTGCATGGTGGTGCTGCATGGTGGTGTTGCATGTTGGTGCTGCATGGTGGCGTTGCGTGGTGGCGCTGCATGGTGGTGTTGCATGGTGGTGTTGCATGGTGGTGTTGCATGGTGGCACAGCGGTTAGCGTTTTTGCTTCACAGTGGCAAATCCAAGTTGGGTCCTATCAGTGTGGAATTCTGCTCGTACATGAGTGGGTTTTCTCCAGGCACTCCTGCTTCCTCCCACAGTCCAAAAACCTATGCTTCATAGAATAATTGGTGACTCTAGATGTGTGATTTTGCAGCCCTACAACAGACTGTTGATCTTTTCAAACTGACCCCGCCTTCACCCAATAGTAGCTGCGTCAGCTCCAGCAAGTCTGTGACCCTGAAAATGAACCTGCGGTTTTGGATGGATGGCTGCATAAACATTTAGATTTCTCATTTCTAAATGTTTAACACTGAACCAAAGTTCCTGCATATCAGTCATATCAAGAAAGCTCATTCCCAGCAGCATCTGCTTCTCTGCATGCTGCATCAGCTACAGCTACAGGAAAAGCCTGCCCAAAATTCTCCCCTTTAGTTTGACAGCTGGAACAGAAAATGTGGTTGTGGACATTCCAAACCAGCCTCACACGCTCAGCACACTTTTTAAGGTTAATTTTAACAATTCATTCTAGCTTTTGGCCTTGCCTTTCAATTCACTGGGACTGTGGGGCAAAGAGTACTGCCATGATGACTGTCATAACCTGGTTCTCACATCAGCATACATCTGTTAAAGGTTTTAGATAACTGGCAGAATACAGACTTGTCATAAGGGTCTCATTTGTCGAACACGTGCAGCTCTTGTTGTGTCTGTCAGCCAGTGGCATCTCTCTTGCAGCAGTCAGTGCTGAGACAGCAATGTGACAAACAAGTCTTATCGCCACGGGCAGACCAGCATGAAGTCACAGCCGCCGCACTGAGCAGGACAGACGCTGCTTGTCCCTGCCTGCTGCCAGGCTTGCTTTCACTCACATCCAGGAAAATGGAACAATATTTTATAGCTATAAAAAGGTGCAATGGCTGTGGCATGTGTAAGTTTAGTGGTGCTTCTGCCTGCTTTTAACCAACGCTTCAGAGGCCTCAGTTCCTTAGGCTAGCATGGAGGTTTGTAAGGATCCCACTGTGGTCTGTTGTTTACATGATAGCCCCTCAAGACAAATGCTAAGTCAAAATGGGCTGCTGTTTAACCCTTGTGTTATTCTAGGCACTTTACCATTGGGAGTTGGGTCATCTAGACCCACTAGACAGTGCTCTGAACCTTTTTTCTTCAATGATTTGTGATCTTCACTGGTGTCCATGGATTACATGAAATCTTTCCACCTTTATCCACCTTTGTCATGGTAGGGAGAACATGTCAATGCAAGGGTGGGGTCATCTAAGATAGCACAAGGGTTAACCAGAGGATGAGCTAATAGATTGCAGCCATGTCTTTAATGACAAAGGTTCAACACCAAAGCAGGAATTTGGACTTGCTCTCTGTTATCAGATCCCTGCTGCCACTAGAATCTGGGACACCGATATTTTTCCTTTGATGTTTTTTTTTAAAATAAAATAAAAGATTAAATTTACGAAACCCGTGACCTGATGTGGGTAAAAAATAATAACAATAATAGTTCGTTCCTACTAAATAATTGTGACCTTTGACACACCTTGTATTTTCAACTGGAAATAAACATCTAGTTACATATTTATTGCAAATAAAATAACTGGTTTAAAGCAATAATAAAATACATTTTTCCACTGCATCATTGATGTTTTCATTGACTATAGCCGAGCTCTGGCGGCGGAGCACACTGTGCCGGGCAGCAGAGCTCATTTGCTGGCTTTGCCCGCCTCCGGGCCGCTGCGGTACGGGGAGGCAGCAAGCAATGGCCTCCTAAATATTATGATATTTTTCTTATTTTGATTGAGACAAATAAATATAAATAAATAGCTCCCCTAGTTTGATTCTTGTTTTTATTTTTCTCCTCTTGAATAAAAGTGGGTCACAGAGACACGGAAGTAGCAGCGGAAAGCGGCATTTGCAGCAAGACAAAGTGCGTGGTTTGAATGTGGAAGCCTAATATGGGCGATTATTAGCAGTTACATGGACTTTTCATTGGAAGAGGCCGCTTGAACACGCGTTGCCAAGGGCACTGTGAACCTATCTTGAGTGAGCCAGATTGATTTACATTTATGAAATTCCTCAGACTTCAGGGCTGCCAGCTCTCACACAGTTGATTGATTTCTCACGCTCTCACGGCACATCTCTATTTCTCACGCAAAAATACCCTTAAAGTTCCAGTTGGATTTTTTAATGAATCTGTTGAGGCTGAAGATCCATGACTTAGGCCTGCAGAGACTGTGGTGAGCACTCAATTACATTATGTGGGATTCTTCGTATACATGGACGTGGATGCATGGTTTCTGTGCGTGCAATCCACTACAGTGTGGCATCAAGTTAAACATCAACAAGGGTTCACCTACTCAAATTTCACAATTTCCAGCTATACATTTGAAATTTTTACTCACTTTAATAACCCATTTTAAAAACGTTTATTTCATTTTAAGTATCTTGTTGACATGATAAAGAGACGCAGATAATGTTTTTTATTATTGTAACGGCTCTGGCCACTGGCCACTCTGGCCAAATGTGGCCCGCCATGTCATTTTATGTGGCCCGCAAGAACATAAAGGTATTTAATTTCTTGGAATAAAATTATTTTGAGTTGATTACATATTATTTATGTGTAGCTGCTGTGAGTCTTTAATGTTTCAGGTCTTATGTGTGTATGCAGACAAATTGTTGTCATCAAACCATCAGTTGGATGCAAGGCTGTGTGCAGCCTTTCTTTGTAAATTACACATGTGATAAATGTCCTTTGCAGCTCAGTTTTATTTTATTTTCCTTTATTCATTTGGACAGTTTGATCTTTCATTAATGGAGTTATGTGGGTTTTAATAAGTGGACAAAATGTTAAAGGATTTATGCTAAAGTAACAAGCAAACATATGTTGCAACTGCAATTGTCACTTTAAAAAGTCATAGTAAATAAATTGAGTTATTTAACACTAAGGAGTAGTTACATTCATTTTTCATTACATTTAGTTACATGTATAAGTCATATCAATTAGAGTATTCCCACAATGCAAATCCCTTTACTAAGTAAACTTACAAGTGTTAAGGAAACAGCCCCTAAACACTGCTTTGTCAGTTGGAAAAAACTGTGAGAAACTGATTGAAAATTTCAGGAGACCAGCTTTAAAACTTACATAAACAAACGAAACTGAACAAACTTTGAAACAAGGGGAAACTAGTGATAAACAGCAGGAGAAAACAAACTAGATACCTAGATCCACCGAGGATGATTGGCTGAACTCATGTGGATAAAATAGCAACTTAAACCTGCTGGAACAGAGGGGAAACCCAGAAGCTGAAAACAGAACATAACCTAAGAAAACAGAACTGAAAGCAATATAAAGGCCATGATCCACACAAAAACAAAACACAAAAATAAACGAGACAGCAAAAAAATAAAGAAATCTGTATGAAATAATTATGGCATGAAATTCTCTGAAAATTTGAAAACTACATGCAGATTTCAGATGATCATGCTTATGAGTTCATAACATTCTGAAAAGGCAGTAATTCCAGCTTTTGAATGAATGTATCAATAAAACAAATTCCCAGACAGCCAGAGGACAGAAAATGTAACTTTCAAAATGAAAAAGAAGACAACAGAATCTCACTGTTGAGACTAAAACTCTTCTCTGGGACTTAGGTACGGTCTGATTCCTCCATAACTACCGTGTTTCCACAAAAACCTCAACACATCTGGTGCATTCTTGTAAACCTTGTCAGGAGCACCATATGGCCACTGAAATTATCTGCTGATCTGGTGGGTTTAACTGCCACCTCCACCTCTTGAGTGGAGAGTTGGTGGTTTGGCATCATTGGATGGTCTTTCATTTCCATAGGGACCAGATCCACTGGTAAATTTTGTTTTCTCTCTCTCTGTTTCTTCTGAGTAAACCTCCAATTCAGTTTTGGACACGCTCACTGTCCCACCTTGTCTCTATCTTAAGGAGGGCTTCACTGATTTTACAAGAATCCCCATCGAACTGTTCTTTACTGGCTCTACAGTACATTAAGGGCTTTGCAATATTTTGATACATGTTTTTTAGTTCAACCAGTTGAAATGTCAGGATTGACTCCTCAGCAGTGTATTCTAAGCACATGTAATATTGCTGGCTAATGAAAGCCATCGATGTTGTAGTCAATGTGAGTGTGGCAGGTTGGTGAATTACACTGTTTGTTTCAGATATAGTATAATTTACAGCTGGATAATTAACATCTGCTTGCTGTGAATTATTTGGGGAAAAAATGCTGCAACACATGAAAATAAATGAACGACCCTGGGAGCATTTCAGGCAGGCAGCTCAGCAGTGCGTTTACTCCTCCCTGCGGGCGGTTCAGCCGTATTAACTCACCTGTTCAGCGTCCTACTTAAGAACCAGGTATGCGCTCTTCGCCCTCTTCATCCATTTCCACGAGCGCTGCGTTTGTGGCCCCACCCTCCTCCCCGGCTTCCACCTGTGAGCTCTGTTAGGGGTAGTTTAATACCCAAAGGTTTTATAGAGATTCATTGTATCTGAACGGAGCCTTATGCCAAACTAAAAGAAAATATGGAAAAGAAATAATTCTCTACTGCATTGTCTGAGTGAAATCAAAATCAAGAGCCACTCCAGTGGTGCATTTGGCTCCTTCATTCATGGCTTCCTGACAGATACAGTGCAAAAATCCATAACGTTTTTAGTAAAGATCCACTCTGATAAAAAAAAAATAGTGTTTTGGGTGTTTTGAACATGTTCATGTGGCATTTTCTGATAATGGAGGACACATGTTAAGATTTTATTCAAATCATTGTGAATCAGGTGAAGAGGAAAAAAAATACTGTTTAAAAAAAAGCTTGTAGTAGTTTCGTACAAACTACAATCAGCAGGCCAAAGTCTTCCTGCTCTGCTCCATTCTGATCTGTCAGGCAAATAGATCCACGAACGTCTTTGTTCTCCTGGTCTGAGCTGGAATCTGGATCTAAACTGTACGGCTGGATAGCTACGATATTCATCACCATTTTTATTGCACCAGTAATGTTAGCTTAAGGTTGTGTGGGTCTGTAGTGGGAGAGAGTGTAAACGGATGGATGACAGAAAGTGGGGGTGAGCTTACTCAACGCCATCTGCCCTGTTCACAACTCAGAGGCAAATGTCAAATGAACTCCTGCTGCTCTGCAGAAACTATGTCCTAGAAACAGCATTATCAAAACTAAAAGACCACCGGGATCAAAGATGACTGGAGAGGGACTTTAAAGCTGACATCCTAATACTCTTTCCAGGTCCTGAATGATAACTAACTTTTTCTCAAAGACCACAGATGTTTGAAATGGTCAAAGCAACTCAGTGTCCAGAAGCAGCTTGTTAGACATGAACAGCAGCAACCGAAATGCAAAAGGGTCAAGATAACCCCTCATTTCCCCTTACTCCCCAGCAAAACAGCCTCTCCTCGGGTGAATAGCATGGTGCATGCCAACAGCAACAACCTGCGGAGCATGGAGTCCCAACTGATCCCTGCGTGGCTAACTTGAGCCCACAGAGGTGTTTCATCTGTGAGGGAACAGAGGCCTGCTCACCACAGAAGGAGACGCTCACTGAGACCCTGCAGCCACGGCTGCAACTTGACTGCAGGCAGCAACAAAGCAGCAGGAGCAGGAACTGGATCTACTGTACAGCTGCAGCAGGGCGGGGGACCTGCAATTATTCCAGTCAGCGGAAGCAGCAGTCCATCCTTTTTTCACTAAACTCATCTTCATGAAAGGAGGATCACGTTTCTCCATCTTTTGTTCTGGCGTGTATATTTAGTTCCTTAGGCTTTGGTTTAAGGGGGATTTAGACAAATCTCCAGTCTTAGCACAAATATTAAATTAGAGTATTCCCACAAAGCACAACAGATCAGACCCTTGGTGTGCCTTTATCAGCAGCAGAAAAGCTGTGGACAAACATGTTTGGACAGACTGGGATCTTTTTTCCTCCTGGTTTTGTCCCATTCATGCAGGCTGCTCACATCCTCCCAGGTGTGTTCTCCAATTCATAATTCTCCATGACTTTACAGCAAACGTTGCTGGAGAGCTTTCTCTGTGTGAAAAACTTTGTTGTACTTTTCAATGGACTGCAGAAATTCAGATTTCCTTGTTTGCATTGTGCAGCAACTTAGTTTTTCTGAGTTCAGGTGAACTTGCACTTAATCACAACTGCCCTTCCGGGTGGATAAGGGCTGTCTGCTGGCGAAAAATGGGCAAATCTGTGGGGTAGTAGGGGGTCCCAAGAAATAGAAAGGCCATAAACCAATTGCTGCACCCTCAGAGGGAAAATGTTCATGCACATTTTTCTACAGGAATGCTGCCGGCATCAGGTCATAGTTAAGTCACGGTTAGTTGTTCATAGTTTCACCCCCGACAATAAACAAATCTATAACCTTTAAAAACTGCAGGGAGCCTGCTAATGATGTTGGTGTAATGAATTTGCAGCCTGGCTGTTAGAATTAAAAATGAGGCGGCCAGACTGTATCAGATTTCCACAGGATTCTCCTTCACTTCTTCACTCACTATCAGGTAAAAGAAAATCATTTAACTATAGGATCATGCAATCACTCCCCCTTATTATCTGAACTTTTTTGGGTTGTGTCTATGCTTCATGCTTCAAACCCTTGATGGATGTTTGAATACGTTTGATGACTTCTTTAGGTGTAACTTTCAGAATGCAGCAAACGTGTTCTTGTTCAACCAAAAAGAAAGAAAAAAACTGCTGCTTAGAGAATTCCTAATAAATGTTTCAAAGAGAGAAAGATGGATAGCAAAAAGAAAAGCACACATTAACAGCAAGTGAAAATAGGCAAGTTATTCACGCAATGAGCTTTTTCTGAGTACAATTTCATTGTAAAAACACAAGAAACTATATTTTCATCTCAAGAACCAGAAAAGATGGGTTTACAGTAAAAATGACACAGCTTGCTGTTTTTTAACTGCCGGTCACTCTTCCTGGATGTATCACCTCCTCACCTGTGGCTCTCTGTGGAGGAGTGCACCGCTGCCTACACTTTGGTTGCAGTCTCTCAGTCCTCAGTGCCGATGTGTTGTCGCCGTTACTCACTTAGTCCCCCTGCTTCTCTAACACTTAGGCTTGCTTAGCATTGATTTCAAATGCTGCCAAGACAATATTTAATGAATTATTAATAAGTTAACATGTAGTTCAGAGTCCCAGGCAGTGTCCGAATTCCCACCCGAACTCCTTACTACCGGTACTAAAAAACTATACAGTGGAGGACCCTGAATTTTAAAAGCAATTCAGACACCGTGGTCACTACTTTTCAACAGCGGATATGACGTCATCAATGTCACAAAGTTAAAATCTAATTAATATGAGCATTTATTTATGAGTCCACTCTCTTCTGAGGACAAAAACGTTGATGGTTCTTTAAAAAAAACATATTTTTGCCAAAGAAAGTTCTGTCGCAATGCATTGTGGTCTATATCCATTGATCTAGTGAGCATCGATGGTTTTTCGAAGAGACTTCTCTGAAATTTCTTGGGCACTCGATTTTGGAATGGTAGATTTGGACAGCACTACAAAATGGCGAACGCACTATATAGTGCACTATGTAGTGAGTAGTGAAGGAATTCCGACACAACCTTAGTCTTCCTTAACTTAAACCCCAACTGCTAGTTGGCAGCACCGAGCCTCTTTCAGCAGCTCGACACTGCACCAAAACAAGATCTTGTGAGAACCATCTCGTGTTAGATGTTCAGGTAACACTTTATATTAAGATTCCTTAACAAGCTTTGTTAACACATTAACAAGCATTATAAATTAATTCATAGGGTGTTAGTAAGACATTTATTAGTACAAGAAGTCTAATAAGGTTTATTAAATTATTGGCATTATTGGTGCTTACAAATGTGTCAGTGTTAATAAGCTTAATAAGATTTATTAACAACCTTTGTTAACAAAGTAAGAAGTATTATTATTGTTTGGGTTTCTAGTAAGATATTTATTAGCATTATAGATAACTGACACAAGCCTAAGTGTTCATAAGCTTAATAAGTTTTATTAACTAACGTAACAAATTAATAGGCTTTATTAAGAGAATTGTCTCCTGGTGATGGGATTTGCAATGAATGTTTCACTCACGATAGATGCTAATACTTTATCCTTATTAGCTATGATGCTAGTCATCCAACACCAGTATATATGGTTTAAAAAAAACTTTTTTTTTTTCTTTTTTTTTTTTTTTTTTTTTAACTTGTCCTGTCCAACAGCTAGGCAAACAGATGAGAGCTGAGGGCCTCTTGTGTTGGACATATTTTATTTTAACAAGAGGGGTTATTCATCTTCAGACAAACCAAAGGTATGTCTGAATAAACCCCTTTTGTAATTGAGGCCAAACTTTATTAATTTCAATCATGTTTGAAAATCTTTGGTGTTGGACCGGACGGAAAAGGAAAGAGGGGAAGAAGAGAGAGGGACGTTAGAGAGAGGGGGGGGTAGGAGGGTGATAATAGGAGGGGAAGGGGGGTAAGACCATGAAGCAGCATAGAGCAGACAGGTTTACTGGTTGTTTATCGTTACGGTACGGTTCAAATGTAGTACAAAAAGGGCGGGGCCTGTTCACACACACTAAAATATTGTCAACACACCTGCTAGCCGCAAAAATGTCCACATGTCAACATGCACACAAAACAGATAGTGTTCACGAACGCATACCTATGCCTTTAAACCAACTAGTGTGAAATCTTTCATTCATTCAATCATGCAAACTATTAGTGCAAAGGTGAGCTAACACCTGTGCTCAGGTGAGTGTTTATGCTCTTCTAAAATGGATGGTGGAATGTGAAAAGAAGGAGGAGGAGCGCCCAGCCACCCCCACACCCATACCCCCGCCGCAGCAGTAGCGGCAGCCGGAATTCCCCCAACGCCACACGGGAACAGGCAGGGAACAACCGCCCCCCGGGCGACCAAGACCGCCACCCAGGCCAGGGCCAGCAGGACCGCCGCGAGGCCCCCAGAGCCAGAGAGCAGGGAGGCGCAGAGGGAAAGAGAGCGCCGCCCCAGCCCACCCAGGAAAGCAGCCCCCCGCCGCGCCGGAAGAGCTCAACGCAGGGCCCCACCGGAGAGGGACGCCCACAGCCCCAGACGAGCACCCCACCACCACCCAGGAGTTCCGGGCATCCCCCCGCCCCGACCCCAGGTACGAGCCAGGACCCCCCAAGGGAGACCCGCTCCGCACTCCAGGCAGCCACCCACCCGGCCCACGGTTGGTCCAGGTAGGAGCAAGGCAGGGGCCCGCCGCCCCCGCCAAGGAGGGGGGAACCCCGGGGAAAAAAAGGGCGGCCCACAAGGGATGTTATAAATATGGCCCGACCAGGCTCGGCCAAGTTGGAAGTTTGGCGGGGCCCAGCGCCCAGGGGCAAGGACCAGGACCCACCCCCCAGGGACATGAACACCCCCGGCTCAGGTGTAATAAGAACCCCCCCACCGTGCGGAGAGAGCACCGCCGGGCCCAGGGAGCCGGCACCCAAGGGACACGGCCGCCATCGCCAAGGGGCCCGCACCCCCCACCAGGGAAGGGGTAGGGGACAGATGGACCCAGGTCCCACCTTCCTTGTAAAATGTGTGTGCGTGTATGGGTGTTTGAGAGGGTGTTTGTGTGCATGTGTGTGTGTGTTTATGTTTGAATGTATATATTGAAGGGGGAGGGGTGTGTGTACTAAGGGGGGTGCAGTTAAAATTGGCGAGTAGGGCACTAAGGGGACATCTCCTGATTACTCACAGTGATGTCCCCTCACCCTCCACACCAAGGGGCCCTAAATGTCTAAGGTGCGGTTAAAATTGGCGGGTAGGGTGCCAGGAGGACATCTGCTGCTTGCTTGCAGTGATGTCCAAGCACCCCCCCTACCAAGGACCCTACATGTCTAAGGTGCAAATAAAACCGAAAGAGGGGGGGCCCACTCCATACGGCAACCAGAGGAGGGGGGCCACTCCCAAGTAGCCCCCCCCCAAGGCGCATCGCAGGCTAGACCCCCCACCCCCTCACCCTAATATGAGGTTATATAAGGAAGGGGGTAAGTTGGGGACAGCTGGTAGACTGTCCCCTGGTGGTCAAACAGCCGTCCCCCAGCCCACCCCCAGCAAAGGGGCCAGGGCCACCCAGCCCAGGGGCCCACCCCCGGAGGCGCCGACACCCCAGGCCCGGCACCACCCACCCCACACAGAGAGAGAGGAGCCAGAAAGCGTCGCCCCCCCCCCGGAGCAAGCCCAGGCCCCCACCCCCAGACGCCGGCCCTAGAAGAGCTCTGGTCAGGCCTCGACGGGACCGAGGAGGCCAACCGGCCGAGGCAACCACTGATTGCCTCAGCGGAGACCCCGACCCGCTAGCCCCCCCGACCCGTACTAATAATGGGCCCCCCCTCCCCCCCAAAACGCCCCCCCACAGGACAGGGCCGACAAGCCCCCCACCCCACCCCAGACCCCGCAGCCGAAGCAGGTGACACCCAGAGCGACCGGGGGCCCCGAGAGGGTTGTCCCGTCCCGTCCCAGAGCCAGGGAAGGGCCGATCCCAGCCCCAGGTGCAGATGGGCAGCCCATCCGGCGCCGCTGGGCCCCCCCCACCCGAGCAGGGCCCCCCGCCAACCCCCCCCAGCACAGGCAAAGGGACCACCCCCCCAAGCCAAGCCAGACCACCACCCCACCCCCCCACCACGCACCCCCACACCCAAGCCCAGAGGACCACGCAGCGCCCCAGCCCGCCCCACCCAGGCACCGGACCCGACCCCCCGACCAACGGAGCCCCCCACCGCCCCCGCCAGGCACCGGAAGCCCCGACCCCCACCCCAAACCACGGCAGAAGGGCAAGGAGCAGCGACGATCAAGCCCTCCACCCCCTAAGTCATGGAGTCAACCACAGGAGACCAGAGAGACTGAATTCTTTCAAAGTTACTTGAGCTTTGGGCTGACATTTTTTCCAAGCTGATATGATCAAACAGCAGATTTCTGTGTTGACTTATGTTTATATTTTTCTTGTTTTTCCAATTTATTAAAATAGTTCTTTTGGCAATACAAAGAGTTATGAAAATGATAGATGCTAATCCTTTTTCTATATCGATGGCACTCATGTCACCAAGCACACAAAGTGACGGTGAGGCAATGATTGAGACCTTAAGCCAGACTGATAAATCGGCACATACCTGCTGCCAGAGAGCCTGGACAGGAGTGCAGAACCACAGTGCGTGCATGTAGCTGTCGGGTAGATTATTATCACAGTGCTCGCAAATGTCTGAGTTACTGAGACCCATCTTGAACATCCTCTGTCCAGTGTAGTAAATTCTGTGAAGAGTTTTGAGATGGATTAGCTGCAGATTTGGACTTTTTGTCAGTTTAAAGGTGTTTAGACAAAGTTCTGACCAGAAGCTTTCATCTGTGCTGATGCTCAAATCTGCATCCCATTTTTTTGTTGGAAGGGCAATATTGTTATCTAAATTACATAAAAGTTTGTATATTTTGGAGAGAGTTCTATTCATTGAAAAATTAATCAGAGTGGTAACTACATCTGGTAGCTTTAAATCGTCGTCTTTAATTTTATACTTTTTAGTAATACTTGATTTAAGTTGCTGATATTCCAAGAAGTGATTTATTCCATGTTTGTCTTGAAGTTCCTGGGGGGTTATGAATCTTCTATCAATAATTACGTGCTCTAGTTGTTTTATGCCCCCTGCTTGCCAAGCTGGGAAGTGAATCATTTTTTTGTTAATAAGGATGTCCGGGTTGTTCCAGATGGGTGTCATTTTGCACGGTTGAATTGATGATTTTGATATTTTGAGAAATTCCCACCAGGCTGTTAAGGTGGCATTTATATTAATGCTTTTGAAACAATCCTGTTTTTTAACTGTTTGGCTAATAAATGGTAGCTGTGACAGGTTGATCTTTCCACATAACACCTGTTCCAAGTCTAACCATGAGTTGGTTTCTGGATTATTTTTTAACCATTTTAAGATATATTGTAATCTATTTGCAAGAAAGTATTTGTGGAAATTAGGTAGTTCTAATCCTCCACAGCTTTTTGCAGATTTTAAAGTTTTTAGACTAATTCTTGCAGGTTTGTTGTTCCATAGAAAGCTTGATATGGATGAGTCTAATGTTTTGAACCATTTTAATGGCGGTTGTGTGGGAATCATTGAGAAGAGATAATTAACTTTGGGTAAGATTTTCATTTTAACCGTGGCTACCTTGCCCATAAGGGACAAAGGCAGGTTGGTCCAGCGTGTTAGATCGTCCTGTATGCTTTTCAGTAATGGGGTGTGGTTTAGCTGCACCAGTTCTGATAGTTTGGGGGAAAAGTAGATACCCAGATATTTGATATTTCCTGTTTTAACTGGAATTGTGAGTCTTTGTTCCATATTCCTGTTGAGTGGTAATAAAACAGACTTATTCCAATTAATGGAATAGTCTGATATGGAGGAGAATTCATTTATGATCATTGCTGTTTCATTTACAGAATGTAAATTCCTTAAAAACAGTAATATGTCATCCGCATAAAGACTAATTTTATGATGGCTGTGTTTGGTTTTTATTCCTATAATGCTCTCATTCTGTCTTATTGCTGCAGCTAAAGGCTCAATGAATATAGCAAAAAGAGAAGGAGAGAGTGGGCAGCCCTGTCTGGTTCCTCTTCCAAGAAAAAACCTGTTTGAAGTCTGTTTATTAGTTCTAACTGATGCATTGGGGTTGTGATATAATATTTTGATCCAATTGATGAATGCTTCTCCAAAACCAAACTTATGGAGGGCAGCAATAAGGAACTTCCAATTAACTCTGTCAAAGGCTTTTTCAGCATCCAGCGATAGTACCGTCATTTCCTGGTTTTTAATGGTGGCAAAGTCTATTATATTAACTAGTCTACGGACATTATCATCCGAGTGTCTGCCTTTGATGAATCCAGTCTGGTCGAAGTGAATTATGTGAGGAGTGATTTTTTCTATTCTCTGTGCTAGTGCTTTGCAGATAATTTTTACATCTGCATTGATTAGAGAAATAGGGCGATAGCTTGAAGGACTAGTTGGATCTTTGTCTGGTTTTAGAAGAAGAATTATGTTGGCTGAGTTCATGTTAGGTGGCATTGATTGGCTCTCATTAATAGATGTGACAGTTTTATAAAATGTTGGTGCCAGTTGTTCCCAGAATTCTTTATAAAACTCAGCAGGAAAGCCGTCAGGCCCTGGTGCTTTACCATTGGGCATAAGTAACAGAGCTTCATGAAGTTCAGACGGCGAGAGCGGAGAATCTAAGTTTGTGATTTGATCCTCATTTAGCCTGGGTAGGTTTACATTATTAAGAAATGAGTCAATACTTTGCTCTGACGGATTGATCTGCGGTGTGTACAGGTTTTTATAAAAGTTTTCAAATGCGTTATTAATTTTGACCGGGTCATGGGTGACATTTCCTGTTTGGTCCATAATAGAGGTGATTGAAGATTTTTCTCTATTAATTTTAAGCTGATTAGCCAGAAATTTGCCAGATTTATTAGAGTTTTCAAATCTTTCAAGTCGTAGCCTTTGTATTTGAAATTGTGTTTGTTTTGTAGAAAATGTATGTTTTAATATCTTATTCTTTATTATGTTACAGCTTTATCTTTAGTGTGAAGTGAACTCATTTTGAACTCAACAGGACTTATTCTCCAGTGACCTTCACTTGTGCTTTGTAGTTGCAGCAGCAACTAGGACTTCTTTGTGCAAATCTAGGAGTTTCCAGAGACGCAATAAATATGTCATGGACTACATTTCTACTATCTGGGTTGAACACCTTATCCTTGGGAAAGTGTTCAGGTTCGTGTTCTCATGTGGAGGATGAAGCTGACCTCTGATCTCGTGCCGGCGATGGAGTATTCGTTTGGCTGGTATGATTTACTTTGGACCAGAGGAGGACTCCTTTTGATCATGGATTGTGTGCGCCGGTGAATGGCCCCCACCCCTGGAAAGGCGGAGCAGATCTGGACTTTGCAACCTTCAGCTATTGGCCGGTGGAAGCAGGCGGGCTATCAGCTGACGAATCAGAGCGACCAGGGGCGGAGGACCAGCGACCATGATCTTTCCGGAAGGCGGAGATTCAAACACATCTTAAAAAGACTGTTTTCAAAGTTTTCCATTGTTCTTAGGAAAATCTACGAGTAATTCGCATGTAACTTGTGCGTCAGTAGATCTTTACTTGAGAATCCAGATATATCTGCATTAATGTTTTAAACTGTGCTTTAGAACTATTGTCAGGGAAATAAACTCTGTGTATTTTTAAACCGGTTGAAATATCCTTGTTTGTTTTACCACTCTCGACTATCGAACACGCATGGATGGAAAGAACCCAAAAACGGACGATTCTCTTTCCTTCAATTTGGTGACCTCGAGACGTGAAGTCGGGGGTGAATAGGAAACGCGGACCAGACCGGTTGGACCACATCATAGTGGCTTATTACGAGATTTCTGAGACTTTCGACGTAAAGTCTGGGGATGCTTCCTGCCATGCGGTCGACTTCTTCAGAGGCCTCATTCATAATCATGGTGAGCAGAGCCTTTTGTAAAGTCTGCGTATTGATGATCTCAAATTAAAGGAGAAGTCGATTGTATGGGTGGCACAGTGTACCCTAATACGAACGAACGGGCGAGCGCACCCCAGTAAATAAGTGTTGGGTTCACCCTCCCTAGAACAGCGGATTGAACGGTGGCAAAATATACACTTTGGGCGGCAGTAAAAGATTTTGAAAAATTGGACAATTATAATTATGCAGGTTTTTCGTCTGTTCGGCCTGTACAAAATTGAACGTTGGCAAATTGGGAGCTTGTGATATTTGGAAAGCAGCAAATTGACTAGGTTTGTGTCTGTTCAACCTGTTAAGAAATCCCTTACGAAAAACAGAGTTATTATAGGAACTAATTTTGCGCGTCTAGGATTTTCGGAAACACCAAGGAGGCTTCGGCCTCTACAAATTATTTTTTTATACGCGGAGAGAAACCAAAGAAGGATTCAAAATAAACATGAGCGCTGAATTTGACAGAAGATGAGGAAAATTGTGCATTTTGTCAGGACAAAAACAACAACATGACTTGACGACTGACTGATGACAATACAGACGTGATCGCTGATGAACGGACTGAATGTATGAGATTTTGGAGACGTGACTGCTTATGAATGAAATGTATGCATGAGATTTTGGAAAGTATGGGATGAAAAACTGTTTGAAAGCAGCGAATTTTGGCTTTATTTTCCATGTTTCTGTGTGAAATGTTTTCTCTATGGACGTGGCCATCTTGTTTAGAATTAGCCAATAACGGGACGTTTTAGTTTCTTTCGAATGCGTCGACAGCTCTGATTGGCTTTGTTTGTACCATGTGGTCGGCGTGACGGCGTCCATGGAGACCGATATGTTCAACCTGCGCTAAACTTTCATGGAACAAAGCTTAAGAGTTTGCGATCTAATTTGTGGTAAAATAACAACTGACATTGTAGTTATTGAGCGTGGTCATGACCTCGGTTGTAAGACGTCGATAAAAACAAATTTCAGTGGTCTTAGTTCGACGAAAAAGATTTTTAAGTAGAAAGGAGTCTATGAGCAGCGCTTCCGATGGAAGTTTAAGCCACAACAGCAGCTTGACTGCAGCTGCAGCCTGCAGCAACGGTCTCTGTTCTGCCTCTGTCGAACGTAGCCTAACTTTCTCTGGAATTTGCCTAAAGTTGGGCAAATCTTTCTAAAACACAGTAAGGTAATATCGGTCCAATATATTTTGTGTAAAATGATTTTGCAATTATTTCGGTTTTCTTATTTTGAATAAATGTCTCTACTTTATTTTGTAATTCCTAATTACCATGATTTAGTTAAGTTTTGCTAAAAAGTAATGCTATTGACACTAATTGTAAGTATTTGTTGGTTTAGATCCGGACTCCCTTAAAAAGAATGTTTGCAATGTTTAATTTAGTTTATATGTTTATATGTTTTGATATTTCTCAGATTACTTAGTGTTGGTGTTAAAGGATTTATTGGTGTTTAAAGATAGTTTGCAGCAGATCCCATGTTTTGATGTAATTATAGTTTGAAGACAGTGTAAGTGGATGTTGTACAGAATGGGGAAAGGACAAAGCAGTGAATTAAAGTAGAAATGAACGGCATTGGAAGTGATAGAGGGTCTGTGGACACAGAAAGGTATGGTAAGGTAAGGTGCTGGTTTTAGTAGAACAGAAGAAGGGAGAACATGAATGTTAATGCTAGTGATAAACGATTCATTTCAGTGAAATGGTTTATCTTGTTTATCTGTAAGGTGCCTAATTTGTTGTGTTATGTCTTTTGGTGTGGTTTTGAGAAAACGGTTAAAATTTATTGTCTGCGTATTGATTGTCTGTGTTTTAACGAACCTGTTGTGGTTTAGAGTGTGAATTGTGTTTTTAGTTAAATAAGGAAAAGCCTAAATTGTGGAATTTTGTTGCTTTTAGCACTTCTCAGAATTCTTTTTGTAGGACAGCAAGTCCTTAATGGTAAGTCAAAACAAATTGTCTTTGTTTCTGGATTAAAAGTGAATGATTAGCTGCCAGTATGCATCTAAAACAATGTATTTTTCAAAGATTTTGCTCCACATCCGTCATATAGTTCAGAGAAAAGTTTAAGGTTTTTTTCCTTTGCTGATTTTCATCATTGATTAACCAACTTTAGCATCCATAGAGTTGGTGATGGTGAAAAGAAAGCATGACAGTAACAAATCTGCTTTAACAACATCTGCAGTAACAACATGTTTTTTCCAAGCAGCACATAGCTTTAATGTTGCAGGAAAGGTGCAGGGCCGTCCTGAGACCTCATAAATCTTTACACAGAAAACCCCCTCTGCTTCATTGGGTGAGTGACAAAAAGAGCATTTCTCAGTTCTCTGGCTTCACAGGAAGGAGCCGTGTTAGGAGTGACTGACCCTCAGGTCAGCTCCGCTAATCAAATGAAGCCATGACTGCATGCATGGAGAATGCATCGGAGCGTCTGCGAGGTGATAAGAGTCGATTTAAAATACATCTGATTCATCACTGCAGAGCACATTTGAAGAAAAAGGACAAAGGGAGGAGTTGAACAACTGAAAAACAGTCATTTACACTGCAGGAACAATCCACTCTGGATAATGAAGGTGTTTAAAAAAAAAAAAAGCACATAACATGATGAGTTTAAATACCCTCAGGACCTGTAGCAATGTTCAGGTATCGGAGGCCGGGACGGGAGGACGGGTATCCCCTCCTGGAAGGCGTGGGCCACCCAGGGACCCCCCAGCAGCAGCTGGAAATGGCATCTGTGGCGCTCAGGACATATGGCAACGACTGCCCACAACAAGGTACCCAACAGCAGAATGCACAGACCAGGAGCAGAGGACATGAACAGCACCCACAACCGCTCCAAGCTCCTCCACCGTGGCGAGGACCACAGGTGGCAAGTCGGACAATACCACTTGGTGATGTAGGAGCCATGGTCCCTTTCAAGCTCAGAGGTAACTCCATGAATGGACACTGGTGCAATGTGTTCCTCTATAAACTCCCGGTTGCCTCCATCAGCTCTGACAAATGAACATATGACTCCTCAAACCCGGCAAAAGACCATCCAACTGACTTTTGACCAGATGGTGGAACATTCATTTGTGCATTCACCACACACGCCTGTGAATCTGTTGGGACGGAACGTTTTTGTCAAAACAGGAGCCAGCATTCTTTCAGACTGGATGCCATGCCACACCCCACAGCCAACCCCTGCTGCTGACACCTGCTGGATCCAGAGGGCCCTGAAACGCCAGGTGTGTCCATGTATTTCGGGTTTGGATGCCATGAGTCCTGTCCTAGAAGCAATATTTTTCCGCCTCCGATGACCTGAACTGCACATTCTATTATGACAGAGAGGATGATCAACTGTACCGGGAAGCATTTCATCAGGTAGACAGCCATACGTGGTATTTAAACTACACTGACATATAAATTGGTCAAGAGGGTGTATAGTTTATTTTTTATTCACACACTCACATTTGCCATGATACCGGAAGTTAGTCACACCTGTATCGCACATAGAATTAGCACTCCCCTGGTCATGAAGTTCGGCAACTCAGACCCATAACTGAGAGGGATGTAAACAAACATCTGTCTAAACTGGGATTTTCAGGTGTTCACTTCTCTCCCTCAATAAATATGTACAGGATAACTTTGTCTTCAAGTACTACCTCCTCAGTTCTGGAGCATTTCTACATAGTCAGTCATCGCAGCAGATAGAAGACAGATCATGAAGATGCAGAGGTGATGTTAAAAACGCTCTCTGATGCTTCATGGTCAACAGGTTCATTTGATGTTTGTTCATGCTTCACCGTTTCCCCGGTGGAGATTCAGGTAACTGCAAGAGCACAAATGTTTTTAGATCTCAGTGCAGCTGAGTGAAGGATGCAGATGAAGGAAATTCTGATTGGTTTGTGGAACTCTGGTGTAATTGAGCATTCATATTTTTCACGGTTTACTCGTTTGAGACCGGTTTTACAAGCAGATAATAAAACTTATCGCATGGCACATGATTTAAGGGCTGTTAGTGAAGTCATCATTACTCCAGTCCTCCCTGTGCCTGATCTACATAGCATGCTGTCAACTTTAGCCCCACAATGTGTGTGGTTTGTGTGTGGTTCACTGCTATTGCTTTAGCAAGTGCCTTCTTTTGCATTCCATTACATGAGAACAGCAGACATCTATTCGTGTTTCAGTATAAAGGTTTCAGTTTGCAGTACACACGCTTGCCACAAGGATTTAAAAAATTCTCCTGGCATTTTCAATCACTGTTTAAAGTTTCTCCGACAGGATATTATGCTATTAGAGGGTTGTGTTTTTGATGTAGGTTGATTATCTTCTGCCAACAGCACCGACTGCTGAAATCTGCCTGCAAGTAATGAAAGATCTTCTTTTGACGTTGTTTGATTTGGGTTTTGAAGTGTCTAACAGGAATTTGCAACGTTGCAGAAGGAAAGTCCCATTTTTAGGTACAACTGTTTCCAGCACAGGTTCTTCAATGTCTACGGAGCATAGAAAGTCTGTTTTGCAGAATAAATGTCCAGAGACAGTAAGAGAAATGATGGTTTTCTTGAGTCTTTGTGGTTATGGAAGACATTTTCTTCTTTGTTTTGTGGAACCTACTACCCCTTAAGGTCAATGCTAAACGACAAGGGTGACAGACCTCACGGCTGCAAGGCAACGACAATAAGTGGTTTCATTTCTTCACCTTGTGATCTTGCTTTTCCCAGGACCGTGGACAGGACGCCTGTTAATCTGAACGGTGCACTGATCTGTTTGTTGTTCTTCTATTTTATGTTCAATTTTTATTCAATTTATATTTTTCCTTTCAATATTATCTGGTTTTGTGTTTGTGCCTTATCTCTGTTTGACTCTGCAATGTTTCCACTCCAAGAGAGGGAGATGGACATTAGGGAGTCTTAAGGAAATTGTTTTATTATCATCGTCAAATTGTTTTATTATTATCATTTAAATGTATTTGTTTAGAAGGGATGTTTAAATGGTAACTCAGATTGACCTTTTTCACTTTTTCTACAGCTTTGTGTGTGTGTTCCTCTCGTTCACTCATCCTCGGCACGGATGAGGAAGTTTTACGACACTGTCCTGGGTTGATAAGGCAGTTATACGACTGTCTCTAATGAACTTTTCTTTTTGTCTTGAATTTTTTTCTTCCCCACTTGTGTTCTTAATGACAGCATGAGGAGAAGCAGACCTTTGAGAAGAGAAACACTGATGGACTTTTTCCCATCACATTTGCTGCTCTCCCCTCCGCAGGCGTAACATGATTCTTGTGTCTTGTGTTTTGTTTTTCTGATATGGTTTTTGGTTATTGCTTTTTATTTTAGAGTTCCTGACCCTAACGCTAATCAATATTTAGATCCACAGCAGATTCATCTTGGGGAGAAGGTACGTATGTGTGGACACTCCAAGCTCTTTCACGGTGTTCTGTTGTATCCTCTGTATCAGATCTCTAATTACCAGGTTTATTGAGAAGTTCATAGGATGCCTGGTCCAAGCTGGTCAGAGCTTGTGGGACATACAGAAGGACGCGAGTGTTCGAGGCCCTGAAGGATCTTTTGGATTTTGTTGCATTTTACGTATTGCTATTCTTATTTAGGTAGAACAATGTATCACAGTCCCTCCAATGGGACCCCATGGAGGAGATGGAAGTAATTTCCTGAATTACGCTTGCTGTTCTGTTTAACAATTCTGTTTTTCTTTTAGTCATCTGTGGGATTTTGTTCTGCCTTAACATGTCTCGCTTTCCTCCCCCTTAATTCCAGGTGTTCTTTTGCTTTACAGGAACTGTTATCTTTTTTACGGTTATGCTTTTTTTTTTACTATTTGACTTTGACTTACACTGAATTAGACTTTGAATTTGTTTTATTTACCTTGTTTACCACTTTAGTTTTTGTACTATGTAACTTTACTTAATGACATTGTGCCAAGGGGTTAGGTCGATCTTGTAAGCATGGGCATCCTTCGGGGTGGTTGTCGCAGGAGCACGGAGCCGTCGCAAGACTTTTCCTGTCAGACTGAACACTGAATGTTTAACTGATGCTCCGACAGTTTTCGCTTGCACGTTCATGCATGGACGCCTAACTCCTTTGAAATATTTTGTGTTCCAGATTGTGCGGGCTTTAGACCACAGCTGTCAGGTTAGGTTAGGTTTGTAATGTTTTGTTGTTTTTGAGTGTTGTAGTGTTAAGTCTTTTAGGTGATCACACTTTGTGTGATCAAGAGAGGGAAATGTAGAAAAAGTATGTTTTAATATCTTATTCTTTATTATGTTACAGCTTTATCTTTAGTGTGAAGTGAACTCATTTTGAACTCAACAGGACTTATTCTCCAGTGACCTTCACTTGTGCTTTGTAGTTGCAGCAGCAACTAGGACTTCTTTGTGCAAATCTAGGAGTTTCCAGAGACGCAATAAATATGTCATGGACTACATTTCTACTATCTGGGTTGAACACCTTATCCTTGGGAAAGTGTTCAGGTTCGTGTTCTCATGTGGAGGATGAAGCTGACCTCTGATCTCGTGCCGGCGATGGAGTATTCGTTTGGCTGGTATGATTTACTTTGGACCAGAGGAGGACTCCTTTTGATCATGGATTGTGTGCGCCGGTGAATGGCCCCCACCCCTGGAAAGGCGGAGCAGATCTGGACTTTGCAACCTTCAGCTATTGGCCGGTGGAAGCAGGCGGGCTATCAGCTGACGAATCAGAGCGACCAGGGGCGGAGGACCAGCGACCATGATCTTTCCGGAAGGCGGAGATTCAAACACATCTTAAAAAGACTGTTTTCAAAGTTTTCCATTGTTCTTAGGAAAATCTACGAGTAATTCGCATGTAACTTGTGCGTCAGTAGATCTTTACTTGAGAATCCAGATATATCTGCATTAATGTTTTAAACTGTGCTTTAGAACTATTGTCAGGGAAATAAACTCTGTGTATTTTTAAACCGGTTGAAATATCCTTGTTTGTTTTACCACTCTCGACTATCGAACACGCATGGATGGAAAGAACCCAAAAACGGACGATTCTCTTTCCTTCAGTTTATTAATGATGTCATTTAACTGCAGCTTTAAATTTTTCAGATCTCCCAGAATGTGTTCCTGTGCAGAAGCAGCATAAGCAGTCTCCAGGGTTTTGATTTTATTTTCTAATTCTAATAAATCTGCTTTCTCTTTGCGTTTTTTGTGCGTTGAATAAGAAATGATTTTCCCTCTCATGACTGCCTTTGCTGTTTCCCAAAGAACGCACGGTGGGATGTCTGGAGTATTGTTGAAGTCTAAGAAGGTTGCCCACTCTTTTTTAAAGAATTCAAGAAATTCCTGGTCCTTTAACAGAGACGTATTAAACCTCCAGGTTGTACCAGAGGGTGTGGATTTTTCCCTAGAAATGTTTACAGAGACTGGTGCATGATCACTGATAATAATTGGATGGATATTGGAGCTTTGAATATTTTTTAAAAGAGAGTTACTGATTAATAAATAGTCTAAACGGGAGTGTGAATAGTGAACTGGAGAAAAAAAGGTGAACCCCTTAGTGCTTGGATGACATGAGCGCCACGTGTCGCAGAGACCCAGATCATTCATGTACTGCTTTAGAATACTTGCAGATCGCCATGTACGCTGATTTGCTGCTGTGCTGAGTCTGTCAAGTTCAGGGTCCAAAACAAGGTTGAAGTCTCCTCCTATAATGATTGTGGAGTCAGAGTGAACTGAGAGTGAGGTGAAGAATCTGTGAAAGAAGGAAGAGTCGTCAACATTAGGACCATAAATACTCACTATACAAAAGTCCTTATTCTGAATGGATATGTTAATGATTACAAATCTGCCTTCTGGGTCAGTAACTGTATCCTTATGAGTAAAATTAAGATTTTTATTAATTAAAACAGCAACTCCTCGTTGTTTGGAGTTGTAACTGGCAGAGTATATAACTGGAAATTGTAAGCAGCACATAAGGTGATTCAAAGAATCCGATAAATGGGTCTCCTGCAGTAAAGCTATATCTGCTTTTAGACCATCCAGGTGATTTAACACTTTCAGTCTCTTTGGCTCAGAGCCAAGTCCACGCACATTCCAGCTAACGATGTTAAGACTGTTCATAACTGCTCTGACTGAAAAGGTGTAAAGCTAAGTAGTGCTTGTGTACCAGTCCGTGTGCGCGTGCCCGCATTGAGAAGCGCTGTGCGCGTGAACGTTTTCTGGCTATGTGAGCTGCGTGTCGCGTGCGTCCTATGAGAGCCTGTGTGAGGTGATTGCAGTATGTCGGCGTGTGTGTGCGGGATCGCATGTGCACGCCCCTGTGTGCGCTTGTGTGTGCGCGCGCCCGTTCCGTGCATAAATAAATACTTACCGAGGATGAGTTGCTTCCAGGTGATTTACATATAATGAGGGGGGAGAGGGGGGGGGAGTAAAGGAAAGAAAAAAAGAGATAGAAGGGAAAACGAAAACAACAACAAAACAACAATAGAAACATCAGTGGGACTGAGGTGACGAAGAAAAAAAAAAGACTGTTTTCCTGAGATCGAGGTGTGGATTATTGATGATCCGGTTTTCCATTCATTGAAGTAAGTTTAGCGGGTTTCTTCGGGTTTAAAAAAAACTTTTATTTGTCTGACACGCTAACGACCGACCGGTACAGAATCAAAGATGGGCGGGGCTTTTTTCGTCACCTGTGTGAAAGCAAAGTCTAAGAGGCCATTCAATTGGCTGAAAGTGAGCACGCCTGTTTTGCTGATGAGTTTGATTGACAGATTCATTAGCCAATGGTGACATTAGTTAACCTGCCCATCTTTATTCATAGATGGGCAGGTTAGCGTGTTAGCTTTAGCATGGCTCCTGTAGGTTTATTGTCTTCGGTCTTCAAAAATGACTGGCTTGTGCAACTTTCTTGTGGACTTTGAAGCAAGGCAACAGTGGTTGAATGCAGTTGGCATTGAATGCAGAGAACTGTCTCCTGGTGATGGGATTTGCAATGAATGTTTCACTCAGGATAGATGCTAATACTTTATCCTATTAGCTATGATGCTAGTCATCCAACACCAGTATATATGTTTTTAAAAAAATTATTTGTCTGAATTAAATTATTATATATCTTTTACAGAACGATTTGTGTATGTTTAGTCTGTTTTAATGTCATAAAGTTCTTTTTACAATCTTTATGCTTTGTGGTTTTTTGTGGTAAAAAACGTCCACACTTTAGATGAGGTGCTGCAAAACAATTAATAAACTATAAACAAAGTTAATTAATACATTTGTAAAGCTAATAAGCAGTTTAGTAATATGGATTTAGAAGACAATGGTCTGACTTTAGATGTTAATAAATCTTATTAACACTTTCAGGTATTTGCAAGACATCTATAATGCTAATAAATATCTTACTAGCATCTGACACATTAATAAAGCCTATTAATTTGTTACGTTAGTTAATAAAACTTATTAAGCTTTTGAACCCTAAGGCTTGTGTCAGGCATCTATAATGCTAATAAATATCTTACTAGAACCCCAAACAATAATAATACTTCTTAATTTGTTAACAAAGGTTGTTAATAAATCTTATTAAGCTTATTAACACTGACACATTTGTTAAGCACCTATAATATCAGTAAATGCATCATTAGCATCTTGAAAACATCCCAATAATAATGCTTGTAAATGTGTTAACTAAGTAATTTAATAAACCTTATTAGACTTCTTGTACTAATAAATGTCTTACTAACACCCTATAAATTAATTTATAATGCTTGTTAATGTGTTAACAAAGCTTGTTAAGGAATCTTAATATAAAGTGTTACCGATGTTCATTTATTAGCCTCGCAGTTTTGGTTGTTACAGAGCCCAGTGTACAGATTTTAACTTGGGATAGGTACCAAACCAAAACTGTGCCAAGTTGCTACCAGTACCATATAAAAATGTGGATTTCGATGCTTCGTCGCATTCAAGAACAAGTAAACCCATGCAGATGCGCAGCGCGCTGAGCTTCAGTCAAAATGCTGAAGTTGAAGTGAGCTAACGTTTGGCAGTATTTCACAGCAAAAGATTGTAATTCAGCGACCTGATGGATCCGAGTGATATACACAAAAGACTGTTGTCTGGGTGATGAGCAGTCAACTACATGTTTACTTCCGCATGTGTGAAAACCAAGCGGCAGCACTGCGGTGAAGACTGTCATGGAAACAAAGAATTTTAGCCAAATACCAGTGGTGTCATTCCCACTGCCACGTGGCTTCGTCACACTTACATGTTTCTGTAAAGAAGTGGTGAGGTTCCTGAACCGTTTTCAGAGTACCGGTTCGGCTACATTTAGCAGGATTGGAAATAAACATCCCTTTATGCTCTCGGCCATACTTTTAGTAACTTACCAGTTAATAAGCATTTATTCTTTTTTTGTCTTATACTGAAAATTAGTTTTGTTATGGAAATCAGAAGAGTTGAGTTTTGATAAAAATTTTTATTTTTTTACCCAAAGGAAAGGATGAGGATTGTGCTTGGGAAAAACATCTTGTATATGAGATACAGTCACTGTGCTTAACATTCTGATCTTTAAATAAAATTACTTTTTTTCCATTTTATTCATGTGTAGGTTGTATTAATATTTAGACAAAGTTTTTTTTAAGTCATCCTCTTTTAAAAAGTGAAATATTGTCTCTGGTTCTGTCTTAGGATATATCGGGCTATATATGGTGACGTGTGTCGTGATATGTATTGTATTGCCAATACACACCCCTACTGCTTAGTGCATATAGAGTCTCAGCCTGATTCTTATCTGCACCTGGGTTCTTGTTATTCCACCCGTTGCAAAAAACCTTCTCATGCTCCACAATACTTATCAGAACTTGGGCATTGTCTTCATCCGTACAGTCTAGGGCCCCATGTGAAACAGAATACCCCCCCCCCCCCCCCATTATCACAACAAAAACCTTAACTTGTTTGCCCTGAAACTTCTCCAGTTTACACCCATTGCCATGTGGACTCCTTACTATTGTAATAAGTCAGAAACCAAATCCCACCTGTTATGTCACGTGACAATCTACAATATGACAAACTTCTCAGGAATATAGAAGAAAGAGTCTTTAAACATTTGACATCGTTTTTCCACTGGTAGGTATGATATTTGTCAGATCTTTTGTGTACTGTGGTGGTTGATTTCTGCTTTAACCCAAAATCCTTCATCCTAGCACGTTAGAATGCAGAGTGGTAGCACCAATCTGATCATTTGGGGACATTTGGCCTGTGAATGCATTGATGGGACGTCCCTTTCTCCTGGTTCTTGGTTTCTTCCCTTCAGCTACCTCGTCTGTCTTACCTTACAGTTTACTCATGACTTCATCTCTTTTGCAGTTGTTGCTGCATCCAGTTACTTAAGGACCGTAGAGATTTGTCAGGATGTCATTTGTCATTCTTGCATGCAGTAACTCTAGAACTTGTTTGTCAATTAGTGTTTTCCCAACACCTGTAGCTACCAAACCTTTTTTTGCAATTCCTAAAAAAACAGACTGACACCAATAAGACAAAGGTTACTACGACTACACTAACTCCCAACCTTGTTAGTAACATGTAAACAAACAGTTTGTACACTGCTATGTGTTAGCCATGTTGGCATGTTCACAACGGCACCCAACGTTGTTTGCAACTCTTAAAAAGAATAGAATGACATTTTGACAAAGTGCTGTGTAGCTCTTAAAAACGCTTTGACATTATAAACACAACATGAAGGAATCCATATATAAAGCGCTCTGGATTATGAGGCACAATGTCAGCTTTTTTTTTTTAATTTAAGGCTTTTTAGTGTGTCTGATCAAACATGGTAGTTCATCTTGATCTTTTTAAGTTCCACTCTGACCTATTTTCAAAGTGTCCACAGTGGTTTTTTGATTAGGAATATACTGTTTTTAGCCAAAATCAAAAACCTGGGTCGTTTTCTAGGACATAGTTTCTGCAGAGCGGCAGGAGTTCATCAGAAATTCACCTCTGAGTTGTGGGCGGGACTGTTAGAGTTTTTATTTACACTCCCCCCTGCTAACTTGCAGCCCCTCACAACCCTATGGTGCCATTGGCGGTGCAACAAAAATGGACATCAATATCAGATCTATCCAGTCGTACAGTTTAGATCCAGATTCCAGCTCAGACCAGGAAAACAAAGACGTTCATGGATCTATTTGTCTACCAGTCACACCGTCTGCTCCTGATTCACAATCATTTGAATAAAGAAATCCCCGGTACTCAGAAATGCAATTTAGAGCTTCATTTACTTTATATTTGACCTCCACAATTAAAGAATTCACAAGAACATGTTAAAAACAACAATTTTATAGGACTGGGCCTTTCAAAAAAACTTGTAATGTATTGTTATAATATATATGTCAGAACGTCGTGAGTGAAGGAACCAAATGCAGGAGACAGGCTTGTGGCAGAAGCATCAACATTTAATAAATAAACATAACTATGGCAACACTTTGAACTAATAGGGGAACAAAGCATTTGACCTGACACGCATGAACTAAATACACTGAGGATCCGTTACTAAATGCCGATTAGCAGCATATTTTCAGTCAATATATTTGTTTCATGAAAAATTCTATCGTTTTTTGTAGTTGCCTCCTTAAAGAACAAGTCTTCACTGATGGGAGGTTACAATGTGATTAATAAACATTAACATGACTAATAAGTCATGTTACCTAAATTAAAATTACTTATATTTTAGTGTTTGATTGTTTGGTTTGGTAAAACATTTAATGATGCTTCTAAAGAGCATCTTCTGGTCCGTGATGAGGAACGTCGGCTTTTGAGCGAATGGCTTGTTCCGCTGAACTGTTTTGATTCTGCGTGGTTTAGTTTTGTTTCTGCAAAAGTAACAACTTCTGTTTTCAGTCCAGAATAACAAAAGCAGCATCTACTGTCAGGTCTCATCATTATTTGTTCACATTTAACAGTTAGGTAAAAGGGAGAAACTCTTGTTGGGTTTTTTTCAAGCAGGAGGTTGATTTTTTTCTTTAGTTTCTCTTGAACATAACTGATCATAGAAAAAGGTTTGAGGGAATGTTAAGTTTTTGCTAAATCAAACTGGTATTTGATTCATTATTTTGAGTCAGTTTCACTATTTATTGTTACATTTGAGAGCATCTTGTGCATAATAGCAGCAGGCAGCTGAGAAAGGTTTGTTCAGCTGGCAAATCCTCTTAGTGGTCATCATGCAGGTGAGGACAGCACCATTATGCTGCTTTGCATTGAACTTGATAACATTTCCTATCAGCAATCTGAAACTTCTCCAGGAAGTCCACCTGTGCAGATCAGCTCTGATAGCTCTGAACTTTGTGAGATGAGGACGGCTACATTTCTCTTCCATGCATTTGCATCGCAAATGTGGGGCTGAGAAACCAGTTTGAAAACCCACACAGGGTACATTTAGTCGTCAACAAGGCAGAAGCAGGTTTTCCTCTCCGCCCCCACCAATCAACCTGCACACCCTGAGCCAGAGACAGAAGCTGCAGTTGTTGGAAAAGTTCCACAAATGCCCCATCGACTGCACTTTCATCTATTTCTTCTTTGTCTCCATAAGTTTACGTTTCCTCAAATCCAGGCAATAGAAACAACATGAAGCAGCATATACAGGCAGATCATTACATAACTACTCCAACCCTTAACCCATTTTCAGGAGTGGAACCCCCCACCCCCAGCCACCTGGTGAAGTGTTGTTTCCCCATCAGGAAGTGAGAACAGGTAAACTGACACAAAAGGTTTCGTGTTTTCTTGCTGTGTCTAAGGAAGCTGTGAAATGCTTCGACTGTTGTCTTTCAAAAGAGAGAAACTATAAATCATTTGATCATAAATCTTTACAGCAGGACTGGGATTTTTCTCTGGTGCAGTTAAGCAGAAAAGTGCAGGTATGAAGATTTGGACGAGCAAACGCTCTGGAGTTTGCTCATCTTGATTAACACACCTGTGTGGAAACACCTGGAAAAACAGGTAGCTGAGGAGCAAAGCAGACCGCTAGTGATGAAAAAGAAGGTATGACAGCACAATAAAAATATGCGGAAAACAAATTCAGAATCTCTTCAGTGATTTTAACGCTGTCGTTCTCTCTATTTGTCTTCTGTGACTCTTTTCATTTTTCCTTCTCCAAAGGTTGAGCCTTTTGCCAAAATTGAAAATAAGATTTTTTTTCTTACTCTGTCTAAATAAACATAATTACAAGATAAAAATAAATGTGTTATTTTTCTTCTCGCATTTGTGTGTTAACATCCCATCTTAATCAGATAAACTTTGTGTGTTTGAAGCTAGTGTATAAAAACCATCACTGAATAAGGTAACTAGTAAAGTTCAGCTTCTCTTAGCAAAAAGTAGAAGTATACTACAACTATACTTAGTCTATGTTGTAAACTAGGCAGTATACTTTGTTCAAACTTTGTCTGAAAAAGTCTTCAATTAGAACATATTCCACATATGTGGTCTATATATACTATTGGCCTACTTGCTATATTTACGTATATGTATACTTATAATCAAGTATACTTCTAAAATAAACTTCTTGTTCAAAGTTGGGGGGGGGGGTCTAATGAAGCACAAGCCTTTTTTTTGTCGAAACTCAGTCTCTGATCAACCGATTTTAACTTCAGCCGAACTTCAGAGTTGCTTCAAAACCGGATTAACGGGTTCCAGGTCATTAGGGGCAAACGGGTTAAAAACATCGCGTTTTCCAACGGTCAGTAAACGCAGCACAACAACCCTTGCTTAAGCTCCGCCCCGGCGCCCTGCGGCGGCTGTGATTGGCTGAGCCGCGTCCTCGCTCGCCGCGCTCATTCATCTCCTCTCTTGGGCGTTGGACTCCGCATCTTTTGACGAGCGGAATTCCTGCCTCTGCAGCCCGTTTGCAGCGCCGCGGAGCCCGACGGGGATTTTCGGTGTCCCGCTGACTCAGCCTGAAGCTTCCCGCCACTCCAGCTGGACTCTGCTTTGGTTTTCCTCTGAACTTTCTCTGTGTTCGGGAAGACAGACGCCAGCGCGGGGGGAGGCGGCAGCGCGGAGCTTTGCATTTCAATAAAGAAAGAGAGGCTCGCGAGTCTTTTTGTCCCGTGGATCTCCTGGTTGGAGCCGAAAGTTATGGGAGCGCAAGAGTCCAAGACCCCCGGGGGCGTGGAGACGGGAGTGGAGAAAGCCGGAGAGGCTGCTGCGTCCCCCTCCAAGGCCAACGGACAGGTAGAGGAAGATTTTTCGGCTCATCTCTGCATCTATGTGGGGGGTGGTGTGTGTTAGGTGGAGGAGGGGTGAGTGGGAGGGGGGCTCTGTTGTGTGGCGGCGCTGCGCTCTGCCTCCATTCGATGCGTTTTGTGCTCTGAATGCGCAACAGTTGATTCCGCTTGGATCCAAAGCCGCCTGCAGCAGCTCCGCTCGCGGTTCTGCGCCCGTTCCAGTACCGGTGCAGGTTCTGCAGCTTTGCTGGGTCTGGCTGGAGCCTCCGCGCGGCTGCTTTTTGTCTCTTCACCTGAGCAGAAAGTGTGGATGTAGCCGCGCGGCGGTCCGTGCGTCACAGACAGCAGAGCGCGTCTGCGCACGGAGCGCGCGGAGCTTTTTCCTACCAGACGGGGAGTCGGGGCTTTGTTTGTCCAGTCTGCGGGGGTTTGGGCACGCAGGCTCCGCATTGTGCAGCACTCAGTAGTGAGGGGTCAGCTTTAGTGGATGCTCATGATCCACCGGTCTCTACTGCTCCTGCCGTCCGTCCGTGGCACTGCTCGTGCCGTGAGACGATCTCATCCTGTTTCCTCTTTTGTTTTAGGAAAACGGCCACGTCAGAGTGAACGGGGACGCTTCTCCTGCTGCAGCAGAGGAGGGGAAAGAGGCGCCTCAGGCCAACGGGGCTGCGCCGGCCGAAGACAGCCCCAAAGAGGAGCCAGGGAAGGCAGAGGCCACCCCTGCTGAGACAGGGGTTGCAGGTGGGGAGAAGGCGGAGGGGGAGGCAGGAGCCAAGGCGGACAACAGTGCAACTCCCTCCACCAGCAATGAGACCCCGAAAAAGAAAAAGAAACGATTTTCCTTCAAGAAGTCTTTTAAGCTGAGTGGCTTTTCCTTCAAAAAGACCAAAAAGGAGACAGGCGACGGTGCTGAAAACGAGGAGGAGGCGGCAGGAGCATCTGCAGAGGGGACCAAGACTGACAACCAAGAAAAACCTGCGGAGGACAAGCCAGCAGAGGGGGGCACAGAACCTGCCAAGGAGGAGGCAGCTGAAAGGGAGAAGCCTGCAGATGAGCCAGAGAGTGAGGAGAAACGTGTTGAGGAGGCCCCCAAAGCAGAGGAGGCTCCAAAGGTTGAGGAGGCCCCCAAAGTGGAGGAGGCCCCCAAAGCAGAGGAGGCCCCCAAAGTGGAGGAGGCTCCTAAAATAGAGGAGGCCCCCAAAGTGGAGGAGGCTCCTAAAGTGGAGGAGGCCCCCAAAGTGGAGGAGCCCCCCAAAGTAGAAGAGGGTCCCAAAGAGGAGGAAGCACCAAAAGCAGAGGAACCCTCGCAGGAAGCAGCATCAGAAGCTCCAGCCTCTGTGCCTGAGGCAGATCAATAAATGGCAAAAGAAGAAGAAGGAATTATCCCAAAAATCAGAAAAGACTTCCCTGTTTGTGTCAAAGAATTCACCTGAAAACCAGGAGGTTTTAAAGTTTTTTCTTCTCTTCATCTCTGATTTCTCCTCCACCTTACAAAACCCACCCCGGTCCTTTGGGCCGGGACGGCGGGCGGCTTCAGATCCAAAACTTCCACATTTGCCACACATTTTTGCATCAGTATTAATTTTTCTTTTTTGACACAACATTGGAAATGGCACGCCGGCGGGGATGAAACGGGCGGGCCTTCCGCTGTCAATGGAGGAAGAACAGAAACTCTGCGGGATCCACAACACTAAGCCTTCAGAGTCCAGGACGTGGCCCAGAGTGCTGTGCAGGACAGCACACCTGCCCACAGGAACTCCTCACTTCTCATTGGCTGTGATTCAAATAGGCGTTTATTGTTTATTGTTGGTTTTCTGACTTTGATGAAAATGTAAGTATGTATAGGAACCTTGTTTTTAACTGTGATTATTGTACAAAGACAGATCTGGATCTCTAGGAGCTACGAAGTTTGCAGCCGTCATTCTTCTGTCAAATACCAGCAGAGACACTCAAACAGCCACACAGAGAGGAGCTCTCACTGACTGACTGGGACTTTTCTGTCCACTGGACTCAGATCTGTCGGATGCAAATGTTGCTGTAGCATCATGTAACTTTTTTTGTTTCTCTTCTTTTGTAAATAGTGCAGAGGCTTTGACAGATTCCGCTTAGAGGTGGAATGTTACATCCTCCTGCTTCAGGTGTTTGGGTTTTCACTAAAAGCAAAAAAAAAAAGGAATAAATCTGAATAAAATTTGAGCTGCATCTCCTGTTTTTTCTGCACACACTCAAATGAAAGGTCCATGTCAGGGGGGTCCAAAAGGTTAGCATAGGGGGCCAGATTTGGTGAGATGGAAATGTGTGAGGGCTAGCCTGACATTCAAACTTTGGCATTAAATGCAAATGAATTATTTTATGCAAATTCTATATAACAACAAGATACTTTTCATTTCTTTATATAGTGCAAAAGGCATCAAAATACATTATTTTAACAAAATTATTAATTACAATCCGGGCTGGGGACCGGCACAGGGAGACGTTGTGGCTACATAGTTGAGTAGCTGGAAGGGTCTTTCCCTGAGGACCCACACTGGATGAAACTCATTGCACCCCCCGGAAAGCAACCGCAGGTTTCCCACGTGCCAGTCCCACACCCAACCAACCAACCGAGCACACTGATGCTAAAATATGATGAGGGGTCAAAAATGTCTCATTTCAAACGGCTGTAGTTCAAAAGCTGTTTGAAATATCCAAAACTAAACACTTGTACAGCCCAATCCCTCCACTACCTTTTAAAGTTTGAATGGTGTCAGTTACTCTGATATTTTAGGAGGAGATACATTTCAAAAACAGTGAAGAAAAAGTGGAATCCCCATAGACTTAAATTATATTTGAAATTTATAAAAAAAGTGTAAATATTTGCCAAATTATTTAAAGACAGCTGAAAGTCCACAGACAGCAGAACAAATGCATGTTTGAGTTTTTAAAATAGCACAAAGTATGCAGAAGTTAGGATTGCAGAAGAGCCTTCCCAGTGTGTTGCTAGTACAAATGTTGCAGCAACTTTGTTGAATTGCAGAAGAACCACTAGTTGCAGAAGAGAGCAATAAAGTCCTTGACTTGCAGAACATTTTGATACCTGAATGGCAGAAATCAGATGAAGTATAGAAAAGATCTGCGCTGACAAAAATACACAGAAGAACAGAAGAAATACTTAAAATGATTTCCCAAAATGTAAAAAGTACATAAAAGTAAATACTAAAATCTACTTTATTTGAAAAATCTTTAAATAAATTCATACAATCACAGAAGGAACCCCCTTTTGTGTTTGAAGTGTTTAAAATGAGACAAATACTAATAAATGCTCACGGTAAACTACTAAATTCAAATCATGATCAAGAAATGAATGGTTATCTTATTCAAACGTACAAACCAGAGACACAACGTTTTGGATTTCACTAAAAAATGCTCCAATTCTCTACTTGTCCTGAAGGCTCCTGCTTTCAAGTTTCATATTTATTTTTGAAATTTTAAAAAATGAACAGGAAAAGTGTGACAGTAGGGTCCAGTAACAGGTTTACAGCAGTTTTTAATTTAGACAATCACAGTTTTTAGAAAGTGCTGGAGGGGCGCATATTATTGATTTACCACAGGAGCCTGCAGGCCGGTGGAAACTTATGTGGGCTGCACTTTACTTTGGACATGCCTGCTCTTCGTTGCTGTACGAAGATCCAAACATTCAGACACGGTTCACGGCTCTTAAGAGTTTGGACAGAAGCCGCATTGCCGAATTTTAAGTAGGAACTGAGTCAAGTGTTTCTGTAGAACTAGGTCAAATGTCAAACTGTCACAAATATGCTGCAGGGATGCATGTCAGCGATATTAACTGTTATCCAGCTGCACACAGAAGCTGCAGAGCCAGAGCAGAACTTGTCTTATTTTCTCATGAAACTGTTGCTCTGTGGCTGCAGCAGCTGTCGAGCTGCTGTTCATGAAATGCAATGTTTTGTACAAAAGATTACTGAAAATAAACGATATGGAATTAGACCTACGTACCTGACATGCAGATTGCAGCGACTTGGTGGGAAAAGTGTTACCAGCCCCCTGAAGCACAGCGGCTGCTTCTGACGGCAGAAACAGGCTGAAACAAATCTGGATCCTATTTGATTTTGTTCCCACCGTCATCCTATCCAGGTGTGACACGTTAACCTGTGCGGCGGGAGCTGAGTGAAGTCAATGTTGCCTCATTCTCATCTTTCCTGTCCCAAACCAGCACAGAACCCACCCGCCTGTCCTCTCTGCCCACATGTCAGAGCACATCCATGATCTTTACAGCATGTCAGCCTGTTTTTAAAGCCCAGAATCATTCAGGTGGGGTCGTTTTAAGTTGAATCTGGATTTCTTAAAACATTTTGTCGACAGACTACTCCTCTGGAGAATAAAACTTCTATGTGGGTCAAATGTTTAACCACTTTTTGAACAAAATTCGAAACTAAAAGTTAAAAAAGCCACAAGTAGTTCTGGATTTCATGCTGACCAAATGATTCCTGTATGTGATTCTACCTCAGAATGTAATAATTATGGAAATCAAAAACTCTTGGTGACCTCTAGTGTCTGAACAGTTTTACTACACAAATCCCCCAAAAGAATCTGCTCAGGAAACAGTATAAAAAGTTTTATTAACAAAGGCAAATTATCAAAAATTAACAACTTCTATTGGAGTTTCACCTGCAGAGTTTTGCTAAAAACAAAAAGAGCTCAAGTTTCCTTCAGAAGATCAAGCACATTGGAAACACATGGTTCTGGAAAAAATGCAAAGTGGTTGTTGGAAGGGACTTGGAGTCCAACCATGGAGTCTCAATAAATAAAATGCCTCTCCGTGACGAGCTGCACGGCGGAGAACCGGGTTCAGGCGCTGCTGCTCTGCTCCGTCTTCACACTGCAGAGGAAGGTGACAGGTGGATGTGAGGGTGGAGTCCGAACAGGAAGCTCAAACAACGTGAGACCATCACAGGATGGAGTCCTCCACAGGAGCTGCTGACACTTCACCTTTTGGAATCCGTTTTCTCTGAGTTGCTGTCCTTCGTCTTCTCCTCTTCCTTTACATCTATGGATGGAAGTAGAAACGTCAGACGCTTCAGATTCCATCCAGCTTCTTTCCTTCCCATCTGCCCCGTTACCAACCAGCTTTCTTCTCCTCTCCCTCCTTCTTTTCCTCCTCCAGGCGGGGCCGCTTGCCTCCCTTCTTGTGGCTGGCCACGTTCCTCCGGCCTCCCTCCCCTTCGTCCTCTGAATCGGAGAACTCCTCCTCGCAGACTATCCTCTTATCCGTGGCCCGAACTGTGGACACACAGCAACACGCTGATGCAGCAGCGGGGACGTGGGCGATCACGGGAGGTTTGTGGAGGGCGGGAAGTGCGAGCAGTCTTACTAGACAGGCGTTTGTCGGGATCCTCCTTGTCCTCGTCCAGCGGATCGTCTGGGACGGCGTCCTCTGGGATGGCCTGCATCTGAACTCCTGGAGCGTGAGGAAGCATCCGCAGGTTCTCGAACAGGCGCTGCCTGAACACACACACGGGCCGTCAGTCTGACTCCCAAGAGGCGTTTAAACAACTACTTCATCACACAAAGACAAACCGTTTGGTTTCAGTTCAACTGAAAAACGGCTAAATGAGATGGCCGCTCAACCCGGTGCCAAGGATTACTAGATCGTCTGAGTGCTGCTGTAGACTGGTAGTGAAATCAGACAATCAGGAGCCGTTTGCTTGTAAAAAGAATAAAAAATAGTCACAGCAGGACAACTGAAGCTGATGAGAGCCTCGACTCCGTTATCCAAATGATTTTCACTCTGCCATTTTAAAAATACAAGTAAGGGCCTGAACACTTTGATGTCAGAGCAGTCACCAACAAGTGCAAAAGAACAAACGTTCTTACCACGTTATCATAACTCTACAACTGTTTATGCAATGAGTGTAACTCCAGAGCAGCTTTGTGCCACAATGCAACACTTCACGTTAGCAAAGCCACTGTTGTCCGGGTCAGAACCAGCTGGTTTACATTGATCGTGCAAACACTTCACCATCGTGTTGCATATCAGTGCTGCTTTTCTGGTTATTTCATCAATACCGACACAGAAGCAAAGGCCCGGTAATTCCAGACAAACGTACTTGATCTTATCCAGGTACTCCTGTGTGTTCTGGTTGGTCATGTTGGAGGGGCTGATGTGCAGCTTGAAGTCGGGTCCAAAGTACTCAAAGTAGTCGTTGTAAGGCAGTTCTGAAGGAGTCAAAGAAAGAGTCAGATGCAGGAGATCTCTGCATGGAAAGCAGACAAACTGATGCTTCCAGCAGCTGCACAGAATGAGGAGCTCAGAGGCCCAAAAGCATCATGGGAAAAGACTGTTGTGTTAACTGAAGTCAAAATACAATCTGAATTATAGCTACCAGCTTTAAACGTTTTGGTTCTATTGTTGATTCGTCCGCAGAAGCACCTGCAACAAAAGCAGCTGTCCTCTGGGAACAACGCTCCTTCGTTTTACACGGAACGTTTGCACCCCCTGCTGGTTCACATGCGTACCTGCATGAATGCATGCAGGTCACAGCAGCTGAAGCTCTCTGACACAACAAGAGACCAACCGTCTGGGATTTCCGTGTCCAGAGCCACAGCAGTCTCGTAAGTCCAGCAGCGCGCCACATTGCGAATGGTATATCCTCCTCCCCCCAGCATGAGCAACGGGAGGTTGAAGGACTTGATGTACTCCACGCATTTGGCATGACCTGCAACAACAACGCGTTAGGGCCGTCCTGCCGGTGTCACTCATGCAGGTAGCGTGGGGCTGCGTTGTACCGCGGATGGTGAGGTTGAAGCATCCGAGGCGGTCTCCTGACAGGGAGTCTGAACCGCACTGCAGAACCACAGCACTGGGCTGGTACATCTCCATCACCTTTGACATCACCTGCAGGCCCAAACAGCACATGAGGCCACCACTGACAGGTTCTTCATCATTTCCAGTGTGGCTGTGTCTTACGGGTTTGAAGATTTGCTCGTATGACTCGTCATCAATCCCATCCCGCAGGGGAAAGTTTACAGCGTAGTATTTGCCTTTTCCAGCTCCAATATCCTGAGGACCACAGGAGACACCAACAAACCCTTCATGAGGAAGATCGAACCATCTCCACTCAGGCATCAGTCTGTTTGTGATCACTGCTCACCCTGAGGTCTCCAGTTCCAGGGAAGTACTCTCCGTATTTATGGAAAGACACCGTCATGACCCTGTCAGTGGTGTAGAAGGCCTCCTCCACTCCATCTCCATGGTGGATGTCAATGTCGATGTAAAGCACCCTCTGGTGGTACCTGGTGACAAGACCCAGGGTCATTCATCTGCCGAAAACGAAAAGCCGTGGATGAGAAGTTCATGAGAATTCCTCTGACTTGAGGAGCTCCAGGATGGCCAACACAATGTCGTTCACGTAGCAGAAGCCCGAAGCCTCAGACTTCTTGGCGTGGTGGAGTCCCCCCGCCCAGTTCACGGCAATGTCCGTCTGCTGCCTGTTCAGCTTCACAGCCCCAGCTGTCCAAAGAGACCAGGGCAGGGGGTCAGGGTTCAGGTCTGATGCAGAGCTCAGCTTTGAGCTTTGAGGAATTGAGGTAACACTAGTCTCTAACTAGTAACGTCCCACAAGCACGATGTGGTTTGTGTGGACTCACCAGCAGAACCGCCGGCTGACAGCTGACAGAACTCAAACAGGCCATCGAACACAGGACAGTCCTCCCCAACGTTGACTGAAAAAGATTACACCAATGAAAAGTCATAACCTGGGCTTCCTAAAAACAAAAAAAACAAAGCTTGCTTCAATAGCTTTGTGTTTCAAGCAGAAGTGATTTAGTTTCAGGTTTATTTATTTCAAAGAGCTCTACAAAATCATCAGTAATCATGTGTCCATGTCTGAGATCATTCAGAGACTCCCCCAGTATGGAGAGCTTCACCGTCTGCTGCAGGAGCTGCATCTGAATGACAGATGCTTTCAGCGGTACTTCTGTCTCTGTGACCCAGTGTGATGACTTGCTGTCCCTCATTAGTCCCAGGAGGGACTATAACGCGGTTTACTTTTCACGGTTTCACTTCTTCACGGATTTGCATCGTGCATTGTGTTCTGCATTCTGATTGGCTAAAAAGTCACTCTAATTCTTCTCTTCCTGTGCGTCAATAACGTTGCAGTTTAATTTGTACACGTACATAAAACAGCTTGCCAAATTTACATTATGTACGTGCAAATTCTCTTGCAATTTCGAGTATCTCTAAAACCCATAGAAAAAAGAGCAACAACTGCCTATCACTGTGTTCTTCTCCTGAACAAACACAGCTGCACCGCGGGCTTCAAAAGAAGAAAACACTGCAGAGCGGAGTCAGGATGCAGCGGCTCAGTCTGAATAGCAGTGAAATACACCTGACTCACTATTTGTCCCACTGTACTTTGTATTTTTTTTTATTATCATTTTAAATTTTCTCCCGTTTAATTCAATTACTCTCGGGTCGCGGTGGGCGGGGCTAATCTCCGCGATTTGAAGCCTTCTGTTCACATCGATGATTCAAATTATTATTTGACAGAACAGTACAGACGTTATTTGTTGAAAAAAAAACTTTTATAAAGTACTTTTATTTGTGAAACAAATGCTTGAGCCTGTAAAATGGTTTGTTCTTTCTTTTCAATGTATAATAATGTATAAGTATTTAATTGTATAATAATATTTAAAATAAAATAAAGGTTTCTACTTCACGGATTTTGCCTATTACAGGTTTTTTTGGAACGTAACCCCCGCGAAAAACAAGGGTTTACTGTATACTACTTGTAGAATCGTTTTATTATTGTCTCAATGATAATAAGGAAAGTGTGAAGTTCACGAAGAGAATGATCAGGTTCTCCTTCATGTCTGTTTTAGACTCCACCCACTGATCACCTCATCAAGACGTCACGGGCCAAAGCTGAGTCCCTGATTGGTTGAAGCAACACAAACTCTTTGCCATAGTTAAACTCTGGAAACATGGTGCTGCACTGTGAAATGTTGCCACACTGTGTAGCCCCACTGTCTAAAATGCCCCACCACTAAAGAACTGCACCCCCCTGACACTTAAAATGAGCCACGGGCCTTCTAACCAAATCTGTAGATTGACTTAACATGTAAACTAGATGCCATGACTTGCAAATCGCGTTTGGTATGAGCCATTGACTATATAAGAAAACTGGACTGAGTGGCCCTCCTCCCCATGGCATTCCAAACAGGAAGTACCTGCTGGTTCCAAAAAGCCAAAATCGCAAAATCCAAAATCGACTTTTATAGAGAAATAAACAGCTGTTCCTCAGTCATTCTATTGGTCAGAAGAACCATACTTTTTCTGATGACGTCATCCCTTTTGTTTTTACATCATTCTATAGTTCAGGTTATGCAATTCTCTAGGTTATGCAGTCTATAGTTCAGGTTTATCACTTATAAAGTGACCAATCAGATGCCTCAATAAAAGTAGGTGGTCCCACGTCCAGCGTTGGAAACATTTGACGGATTGTAGCTTCACTGACAATCCACTTCACTTGACTTGTATCCTGTACAAAATGCTTCCTTAAGTTTGTCTGAACGTCAACAGAGCCCACTCACAGCGCTGCATCTGCTTGCTGAACTCGGACATGTTGTCTGGCCGTATGGATCTGAGGAACTTGATGTAGTCGTCACTGTGGTATTTGGTCATCTCGTCTGCGGTGGCTTTGTGTGGCCTCTGAAACCAGGAGAAAGGTGGAAGGGAAGAAACCAGAACTGAATGAAAGCAGGAGCGAACACAGAACTAAGAGCAAACCGCCAAGCTAAATCGACGTTTCCTAATGTCTGAAGTCTGCTGAGGATCAGGTCACATGGAGACACGCTCCTCACAGCAACAGAGCACAGGAAAACATACATAGATCTCCATTTTTCTGTAGAGGCCATAGTTCAGGAGGAGGTTGTGAGTCATGCGGATCCGATGTGGCTTCATGGGGTGTCCTTGTCCATAATAGTAGTTTCCAACATCACCTAGACACAAGAAAAACACAAAATCAATGATGCAGATTGCCAACATTAGCTCCACCAGCTTTTCTGATTCAACTGTTGGCATCTGTGTTGTTCCAACAGAGAACATGAGCAGCAAACGACAGAGGAAGACAACTCAGAGCACTGATCTGTGGAACAACCGAAGCTTCAGAACGATGACTCACATCCTCACCGTTATTTATTACTGCTCAGTAAACAAACCAGGAACAGTTTACAGCAGACAGAAAACGGGACTGATCCCTGTCCAACAAACTGGACCCTCCCAACCAAAATGTACTCTGACATCTCATAATGTCAGTTTATTCTTTACATTATGATTTCAGTCAGATTATTAAAATATGAAACCGCTCTAAACAAGTGCCAGTTCTAATGGGCTGAACTTTTATGACACTTATGTTCACGAAGATCTACATCTGCATCAGTAATCTAGTCATTTCAAAGTGATGTGCACGTCATTAGTGCACGTGGGACTGCTCTAAGCTAAATGTGACCGCAGAAAAAGGTGAAGTGAATTGCTTAAATGAACATGGTGTTTTTAACACGTTCTGGCAGCATTATTCTGAATATGAAGAAAATTAAACAGAAAATTGAATTTCCGAGTATTTCTTTGTTCAAACTGTTGTGAGTCAGGAGCGGATAAAAAATATGCAGTTGGGAATAGCTATAAGCAAGCCCCAAGCTCCCTGTTCTGTTCCACTCTAAAGGCCTGTTCACACCGGGACGAATTTCGCCGGCGATTTTCGCCGACGTTTAACGCCTCGTGACTAAACAAAGGGCACCAACGAGAGTGTGCACATCGACGCGAAAAAACGCCAGGCGTTAAAGCGTCCAAAAAAAAACGCCTCGGGTTCGTTTTTTTTTTCCGACGAAATCTACTCGACCAATGAGAACGGCGCTTTTGCTCACGTGTCTGGAGCTTCTGAAGTTACAGTAAAACACAACTTGGGGGCGCTCAAACACAAAACTGCCTTGCTGAGCACACATACCAGCGAAGAAGATAGACGCCAAGTAGCGTCTACACAGCCGCGAAGCAATAATGACGGACATTCTAAAACATCCCCGAACCAAGCACCAGTTGGAGCTACTGGTGCTTGAAATATTCATGTTTTCTTTGTTTGATTCTGACAAGCGTGTAAAAACTTGCTCTCTTCTTCTGAGTGAAAAGCGACTTTAAGAAGCGTAAAGTTGCGCAGCGCCACCTTGTGTACAGGAGTATTTCAGTTTTACATTAAGCGCCATCTAATGTCAGGGAATGAAATTGCATGTTCACTCCACTCATCGTCAGCGAAAATCGCCTGGGTGTGAACACAAAAAACGTGGCGAAAAACGCTGGCGAATAACGCCTGGCGAATATTCGTCCCGGTGTGTACGGGCCTTAAGGCATCCACCTGCAGACTAATGGATCCATGAACGTCTTTGTTTTCCTCGTCTGAGCTGGAATCGGGATAGATCTGATATTGGCCATCTTTTTTGTTGCACTGCTAATGTGAGGATGGGGTTGTGAGGGGCTGTAAGCTAGTGGTAGAGTAGAGTGTAAACGGGGGGGGGGGGGGGGGGTGCTCTGCATCAACAGTCCCACCCACAACTCAGAGGTTAATGCTCTGCAGAAACTATGTCCCAGAAAACAACACAGGTTTTTGATTTAAAAAAAAATAATAACTTAAAGCGATCGGACACGCTTGTGTTTGGACCTGAACGCAGGTTTAGAGCCACCCGGGGCTTCTGCAGACGGTCACGTGACGTGTAGGTGAGCCAGGCCGCGCGTGCTCGTCTGGAAGCAGTAGAGGCTGCCAGTCGTGTGTTCTGTGGATGGTTGCATTGTGGGACGGCAACCTCGTTAAAGACGTTAAAAGCTTTTCTCCTCATACGTTCCCGGATGTGGGTTCTCCTCGGTGGGATCTTGAAAGATCACAACAGAACGCCGGCTGAACTGCCTGGGTCTCAAACAAGACTGACGTACGTAGCCGTAACTCACACAACGAGGGGTGGAGACAGACGTGAGGCGCCGGCTACTTAACGTACAGTGCCCCCCTCAGATGTTGGCTTTACACCGTTTCAATGAAGCAGAAAAGACTTTAGCCCCGGAGAAATGAGTTCCGACCGTAACTGACCGATGCTAGCACATGCTCGATGCTAACAGCTAGCGTTAGCCTGGCTCGTGCGCCACACAGCAGCTCTTACCGTCGTAGTAGTAGCAGACCTTCTTCTTAGTTCCACCTGCAACCGTGTACGCCATGCTACAAGCTCCTTTAGCTCCACAGGTGAGGCTCAATTCGCGTTAACAGAAAGACAAGAGCTGGATGGAGAACATCTGCACGGCGTCGCTGAGTGGGAGGGGCTACGTGGGCTGGGCGGGGCAAGGTTGGGCTCCGCCCCTGCGCCCCACTTTAAGTTTCTTTGTCCTTGTTCTTTTGTTTTGCGTCTTTGGGGCAGGGCATCAACACATGATATGTGGATTGCCAGTTCTGTCTGTGGTAGTCTAGCCATGCCACCAGGAGATCATTTTAGTACAAGACTCTGCAACCTTCTACCCCAGTTTGAGCCTCTTCCTTCTGACAGACTCAGAGTCGCACAGCCCCACTTCACACTCAATTCATGCTTCAGGCACGTGAAAATCTCCTTTATCTGGACTTTGCTTTGCACTGTTGAACCTTATTTAAATTTGTTCTTCACCTCTGCTTCTTCAACTCCTCCCTCAAAGCCACAAAGCCCTTTTTTTTTTACTTACACCACTTGGTCCTCTGCTCTGGCCTTGTCCTCGTCTATGGAGTGATTTATGTGTCCCATTATTCCAAGCGTACTTGAAATACTTGAAATATTTTGTGTGCTCAAAAATATTTTGCACTTGAAACATAAAAATGCACTTGAGACTCAAAAATAAGTGCAAACAAAACAGTTTTACTCTTGAAACCTAAAAATATGTCCAATCAAAACAATTCTCTATGTGTCACAAAAGCCAGTTAATCACAGACATGGGCATAAAGTTTGATGCCGATTGGTCAGAAATTCTTCCAATCGCACACAGACCTGATCCAGTCTACGAGCCGTCTAAAGTCTACAGTTTTTGGGTTTTCTGGCCCGTCAAGAGTCGTAGAGAGGAGTGGCTGCTCCTTAAGATGTCTTGTAGTTCCCTTGAGGCTTGCACAACCACCTTAAAGGTTATTGTTTTGCATTTCGTAAGTACATGGTGAAGTATTTGTTAGGATAATGGAAGTTACAAACTGATGAGGTATGGGTGTTCTTGCTCAGGGGGGCGGAAAAAATGAAAAATCAACATGAAATGCCTGTGTCTTACATACTTCACCTGTGCCTGCCGTTGTGTGTTGTTAAAGTACCTGACGACCTGCCGCCCGCACCAGCCCGTAGAAAAACTGAGCATGAACATTCACTGAGTGGTCTACAATCTTGAAATTTCGTGCGGGCCGCCTGCTTGTCTCATACAGATTTGGCCCTTTTTCATCTGCAGACAGCCCGTGCCCACCCCTAAGAGCAGTTGGGACTAAGGCTTTAGCTTTCTCTTCTCAGCATCTACAGTCAAACTGGAGATTATTCATCCAATCAGGCAATTTGGGCTAAAAGATACTTTATTCCATCAGCAAGTTTCTTCTTTGTTGGAAATAATACAGATGTTAACCAGGAGCAGAACATTTTGCACTTGACTTGTCAGTCAAGCTGTAGCTCATGAAATCTCTTTTGCCACTGTGGTAGTACTTTCCAGAAAAAAAAAAATCTTAGAAAATACATAAAAGATTAGAAACCATGAGGAATACATGTTCATTTATCGCTCTTGGTTTTCTTAAACCAAGCTTTCATAAAATGTGAATAAGGATGTTTCAATAAAAATGGATTGGATGTTTCCAAACACTCAAAGTGCTTACAACATGTATCCATTATTCAGTCACTCCTCACTGAATGGCCATAGCTGCCCTGGGACAGACTGACAGAGGTCTTGCTGCCTACGGCCCCTCTGACTATCCCCGGGACATTCCTACGCATTCACACACCAGTGGAGCCACACTAGAAGCAGGCAGGGTAAGGTTGCCCATGGACACAACAACAGTTGGCTGGGGGGAGCGGGGATCCAACCACTGACTGATTATTAATACACTTCATTGAACGTCTAATCCACTCTGATATTTGAAGCACAGCACATATTACTTAAAAAAATGGAGTGTTTAGCCATTTAATGATTCAAAATGACTGTTGAGGTACAGGACCTGATCCAATCACTTATCCGCAGAGCTTAGTGGTACATTAAGGTGAGATCATCAACAGGATGTACAAGAGGAAACCAAAACACAAATAATTCCAGAAAGGTTTCCATGTTCTTTAATCCACTTATTTTTTAACAACACATGTATTACAGTGAATATTTGCACATGGACACAGAATAGAAGTGGTCTGACAGACGTCTAAGGCCAGCTCCAGATTTTCTTACAGCTTCTTGTAGCTTTTTTTTTTGCTTTTGCTAGAATTAGATGAAACAGCTTTTAGAAACAGCAAACTTCTGTTTAATCCCCAGAAAGTGTCAAAGCTACAGTAAATACTGAAAACCTAAAACACCAGATCTTTATTCTTGAAACTCTAAAGCCCTTTGGACAAAGAATAATAAAAAAAAAGGTTGTTTAACAAATGTATTTAAAAATCCTGTGATTGAAGAGCATGAACCAAAAGAACTTACACAACAGTGAGCTATGAAATTATAACATTTGGATGTCATGGGTAGGACATGCAGTTTGGATCATATAAACAATGTGACAAAGAATTTGTTTGTTCATTCATTCACTCATCTGAATTCACTTATTCATTTCTTCACTCATTCATTTATTTAAGAATTCACTCATCCATCCATTCATTTCTTCTCTCATTCATTTCTTTCATTATTCTGAAGTGTGTTATCTGAAAAAAAGCGTCAGTCTTAAAGCTAATTACACCAGCATGAATTCCTTTAAAAAATAAACACTCGATTTAGTCACAGAAATCGTTTGTTTCTGGATGTGCATGAATGAGTGCTTTTAGCTATTTTTATTTTAATTCTCTTCAGTGAAAAATGATTTTGCTAAAGGAACTTTCAATTTGATCATTTTTTTCAGTAAGATCAACTCATAGTTCAATTAACACTTAGAAAAATGAAAACAAGATTCCACTAAATAATCTCATTGCAGGACTTTGTGACTCATCAAGGCCAGTTGAATGTTCTGCCAGTAATCTGATAAAATTTCTGATTGAAGGGATGAAAGAACTTCTGCAGTTTAGTCACCACAGCTGGGTCCACCTCAGGATGGATGCGACCCTTGCTGCCTGCTAGGCACTTGCTGAAGACAATGTTGAACCGCAGACAGTAAAACCCCCTGGTGACATTGAAGTACAGGTTGTACTGGCTGATCCTGGACGGGAGGTTGAGGAAGTGCTCTACCAGCTGCAGCTCCGGCAGTGGGTCTGTTATGAGGCGATCCCCATCAACAATGTGGAACTGTTCCACAGGAAAATACTTCAGCCAGCGCTCCAAGTGTTTGGTGTAGATGCTGGTCCGGACAGCTTTGTACTTTGTGTTCACCTCACAAGTGTTGGAATCAACAGCTAATTTCTCAAACTTGTGGTAAGTTTTGTTTTTGCGCTCTTTTCCCTCCAACACCTGCGTGTAATCAGACACCGCTCTAGTGGTGGGCTCCCGTACGATGATCAACAGCTTGATGGAGGAGTTCATCTTGAAGATGCGCTCAGGAACTTCCTCTGTGATGAAATACGCAGGACTTTTCTCAATAGTGATCTGATGGGGGAAGGAGTAGGGCATTTTTCCTCTGTACCACTCGATGCCACGGGCATAGTTTTTGTCGTTGTCAAAGAAGTGTATCTCCTGTGAGGCTTTGACCACGGCAGGATGTAAGTTAAGCATTTCCAGCAGCGCGCGAGTTCCGCCTTTACGAACCCCAATAATAATGGCTCGAGGTAGCTGTTGAACCAAGTTGTGTGGACGAATTTGCTCTTTGGTGACATTGCCCCGTTCATGGAGCACGCCACGCTTAAACTGCAGTGTGCGGAGAGGAATCTGCTCCGGTCCAGGGGTGGAAAATTTACTCTCAATTGGACAAATGGGCTGGAGCCTGAAAGGAATAAAGAAGATTCACATTGCTTGTGTAAAGAACTATTTTTTTGCTCATTTCAGTGTCTGCACATACACAGAGTAATGGAAGTTGATGTGTTCTCAGCTTCTGAACAAATGATTGAGCTCAATTTGTTTATTTGTCCTTTTTGGACCAGCTAATGTTAACACTCAGACACTGATAACAATCATTTCTTTCCTTTATTCTTTATCCAGGAAAACGTCAGGGTTCATTTGACTGTGAAAAACCTGGTTGTCATGATTGAAGATTTTAACTTTGTTCATTTTTTTTCAGGTTATGCAATCAGTTTGGAACTGAATAGCTAATAACTTCACAACAAGAACTCTGACAAAGAATTTATGATTTAAATGTTAGAAATGTCATATTGGCAACCTCTAACTGTACAGTGTATTTCTGTTGTCTGTTGGATTTAGTTTGGGTTGTACTGAAAACTATTTCTATTCTATTCTATTCTATTCTATTCTATTCTATTCTATTCTATTCTATTCTATTCTATTCTATTCTATTATACATTAAATAATTAATTTATTAAGAATGCTTTTAAGAAAGGCATCAGTATGTTTCAGAATGTGACACAGATGACTCACCTATCCAAAGTCCCGACCCGGGCCACCAAGTAGAGAACACTTCCAATAGCAAGACTGCCCAGTACGAAGAGCTTCTGTCTCAGCAGTGCCTGCTGTTTGAACAGCATGGCCCTCCATCAATCTTCAGGACTGTGTCTTCAGCCTGCAGCAAGCCCAGGAAACAAAAGCCGACCTCAGCCTCACTTCAGCAGCACATAACCAATGCCTATAGAAGTGATCCGGCCACACTCACACTGAGTTCTGCGTTGCTCACTGTAGGCCAAGCACCATAATCCTAGGACTATTTATTTATTTTAGAGGAACAGAGATTTCCTCTGATGTGTTGAAATGCTTTGAAAAAATGAAATTGATTCTGGATCACATGACAAGAGTGTCATGACAATATTTATAGGAAATAATAACATTACATTTTTTTATTATCAGATCTGTAACTGCTCTCCCGTTTAAAAAAAATGGGATTTAACTTGTTCTGTCCAACGGCTGAGCAGGCAGATCAGAGCTGAAGGCCTCTTGTGTTGGATAGATTTTACTGTTACAATAAAGGTTTATGGATCTACAGACAGACTGAGTGTATATTTGTATAAACCCTGTTTGTGTTTGAGGCTAAGCTTTATTTATAATAATCACGTTTATATGTTTTCCTTGTTGGACGGTAAAAAAAGAAGAGAGAGAGAGAGAGAGAGGGATGTTAGAGATGGGGGGTAAGAGGTGAAGATCAGGGAAATGTGGGGGTGGCAGTCGATATCACTGTCATAACATAAGAGTATTATAAGTCAATTGTATGACTTAGTTCTCACACACACTCAGCTACACACAGTAACACACAGTCTGCACAGAGCTATTTACAGGTTTGAAGAATATTCAGACATTAGTGATGGAAGATTTATCTCACAAGACTTATGCACACAGTCAGCTACACACAAGATTTGCATAACCAATATTCTTGAAGGGGGCTGTAAAAACAATACCCATGCCCATATTTGGGCTACAGTGAATAAGCAGGTGGGTTGAAGGAATGTGTGCTTCTGAGAGTGAACCTTCATCACACTGAATGCTCCAGCAAAGGCAGGAGGCCCCCCCACCCCACAGCCAGGGGCAGACAGCGCAGCAACTCGGCCGATCCAGGCATCCAAGAGCCCCCCCGTCAGATTAACACCAGGGAGCAACCACCCTCTCACGCACCGGACCCCACCACGGAGACGGAGGGCAAGATCTGGCAGCCCCCCGGCCAAGAAAAAGGAGGAAGAGAGAGCGTGCAGAGCCAGAGCCCCCGCCAGGCCAGGGACCCGTCCTACCCCAAGCCTTTTTCCAGGTTCAGACCCATTGCCCTGACCACTCAAGACCTACGCCGGTGCCCAGATGAGAGGCACGCCCCCGCTCAGGAGTTCTGAGCCCCCACCAGCTACCACTCCCAGAGGCAGGCAGGGATAACCTATCGCCAGCCCGCACTGCACACCCGGGCAACCTGCCTGCCAGCCCTAGCAAGGACAAACTGGGGGAGGCGGCAGGAACCAACCGCCCGACTGGGAAGGTGGCCACTGGCGACCAGCAGAGGCCTTCGAAAGAAGGTAGAAAGCGCTATTTAAGTCTATGGCATTTACCATTTATTAACCCGCCATGGAGAATCTGAGGGTCAGAACGGGGAAGTAAACCTCGAAGGAGGATCTGCCTTCGGTCCCCCGCGCTTCTGACCACGGTTGGAAAGGGCAGAAAAAGTCATCACGGGAAAGGTTCAACACCACGCTCGGCCATTTCGCTGGAAATCTTTTCAAAAATCGCCAGGTTGCCATAAAAGCCCTTGAGTTTGGCCTGAATGGAGCTGTCGCCCCAAATATGAATCAAATCGGTGACCTCGCTTCCCTTCCACTGACTGGTCTCAGCAGCATCGTCTGCCATGATTGATGTTTATGTTCTCGTTTCCGCCTACTTCAATGCAGAATTATGATTTTGGTAGCGTATTGATGACGTACGGTTCGGATTCATGTGGCCTGGCCGTTCAGACGGAGGTCGCATTTGAAAAGATCTGATCTGTGTCGTTCAGACTGTCATGAAAACATCAGATACAGGTCACATAGGTGCAGAAAAATCAGAATAGGGTCGTTTCAGCCTGCAGTGTGAACGTAGCGTAGCCATAATAGGCTAATTGAAGATTCTAAACGGACCCTTATGTGAGTGTGTGGCTCTGCACATTGTCCAGAGTGTACTCCGCCTCTGCCCAACACTAGCTGGGATAGGCTTCAGCAACCCTGAGATCCTGACAAGGTTTCAACAAAACAAATACAAACTGGATAAAAATAATAAAAAAAGGAGCATGTTATCACTGAAGAAAATTGACAGTTCAATTTTATATTCTGTATCTTCTATTTTTATAAATGTGTATCTTCCTCACTTTAGAAGGATGTGGTTTTTATATATCACGTGGTACTATCTATTATGCAATCATCATGAAGGGGATCAACAGTTTTTCCTCTTCGTCCAGTAGGTGGCACCAGATCTCTTCCTGGTCTTTGTCTGTTGGGATTGTTGTCAGAAAAAAGCTGGACATACAGACGAGGAGCGCTGGGTTGAGGTGGAGTGGAGTCTCTTGGGGGTGTGCTGGAGAAGGTTATGAGACAAAAGATACAGGTGATCATGTCCAACAGGGAACATCCTCAACATGTGCTTCATACTGAGCTACACACATGGAGAAAACAGTGGGTACCCATCTGTTTTGAAAGAAAAAGCAACAATAGTCACTGAAATAAACAAACCTTTGGTAGAAATAAACACACAAACACTAAATTTTACTTTTGAATTGTTGCTCGATAAAAATAATTACTCTAAAACAGTTATGATTTTGAGCTTGTGTGTACTGTGGTAGTGAAGAATTTAAAGATTCTCTGTCTTTTCCCATCAGGGGTTGCCACAGCGAACAAGTCGCATGGTAAACTTGGCAATGTTTTACGCCAGATGCCCTTCCTGACACAACCCTCTCAAAGCAACCAGGCTTGGGACCGGCACAGAGATAGAGAAGGGAACAGGGAGCAGCCTGGATTCGAACCCTGGTTTCACGGACGAAAGGCGCCGCAAAACCAGCACGAGCTAAACCGACTCACTGAAGAATTTAAAGATTACAATAGGAGAAATATGGGGAAAATGTAACCTCAAAAAAATAATTTATTTCATTAAATTCAAAATGTTATAAAATTATCCTCAGGGCACCATCTTTCTAATTGTGAGGGAAAATTGCCAAAGAAGATCCCCGAGTTGAAGATTTGAAGATTTACAAACTGGCCCTTTGGGGTAAATTGCTAAGTCAATGACACAAACGCGATTTGAGCGACTGGTGCAGCTGTGGAGCCAGCCTGCTCAGGCCTCTTGAAATTTATGATATTTTTCTTATTTTTGTCGAGGCAATAATAAAAAAGGGTGTTTTTCAGTGTTTTTCAACCTTATTTGAGTCCCAGCACACTTTAACCTTGAGAAAAATCCTGCGGCACACCAGCATCCAAAAATAAAAAAAGGAAAAACTAATAGTCTGTATTGATCTACAGCCCCTTCGCAATCTCACACACATTTTTTGATAATTGTGGCAGAAAAAGCTGGAAGTTGCAGCTGTTTTTTTCTAAAAGATGTAATAAAAGCTAAGTTAGAAGATTAAAAACTATTTGATGTGTGTTCGTTGTTGTTTAAGACGTTAAGAGGACAGACTCATTGTGCGCTGAGACGCTGTCACTTTAACCCAATGCATCATGGGAGATGTAGAGCAAACAGCCGCCCAACGCAGACAGACTCGTCTCTGAGCTTCATTGTTTTGCTCACTTGTTCCACGGTCTGACACCGGACTCTGTGGAAAGCTACAACGCTAAAGACGAGCTTTTGCTGGTATTTTTGTTAGAACTGAGAGACTTTATGAGCTAAATCGGGACAAGGAAAGTGAAGACTTTAACCACTTCTGATTGGTCAGACTGATGACATGTGATTAAGCCTCCAAGAATGATTGGTGGAGACAGTTAAAGGGGCGGGACTTTTCAGAAGACAGCTGAAGCTACGGCTAAATCGCGGTACCGTCATTCTTAACAAAGTGTCTTTGATAGAATCAAATAAACGCAAAGAAAAAAGTATTTTATTATCTTTCATATTCCTAACTACTCAGTGTTTAATCAGGGCCTGTTTGGATGAACACAGAGCTGAAATCCTGGAGATGGAAAATGTCTTTAGATCAGTTAATGAGGGCAATTTCCCACGGCACACCTGACCATCTCCCACGGCACACTGGTTGAAAAACACTGCTCTAGTTAATGCGGGGCAGCATGCCTTCCATCTCCGTCAGAGCGAGAACACAAATGTGGAGAACACATTTGGGACTTTAACTTTAAGTTTAAATATGTGCGGCAGACAACAAAATCCAGCCATGGATGCACCAGATATGCATGAGGGGAATGCAGCAATGTGCCATCTTCTCTTCTCCTTGAACCTGAGCTTGTGCACGCTGGACGGGGCAGATCAGGCAGCTTGTGCAATGCACATGTGCCGTTGTGACATCACAACAGCTCATTAATTCAAACTGAGCACCTTTGTGACAGCTTGATTGACAGCAATTTAAAAGGAGAGATACTCAGAAATGCAAAAATGAAATAAGAAAAATGCCCTACGTACATGTCAAAAACTCAAAAAGCATGATCTTCATCAGAGGGGGACTTTAAAGCCTATTTCTAAATCACATCATATCAAACTTTATTTATAAAAACTGCAAGCAACTCCAAGTGCTATATCATTTAAAACAAAAAACATACACAGGGTAACAATAAAAACCCAACCCACCCTTAACACATGTGACCCATGACCCCACACACAATGAATACTAAAAGAAATGTAACCCTTGTGCTATCCTATGACCCCATCCTTACACTTTAATGTGTTCTTCCTACCAGGAATTGGATTCATTTCATAGGTAACATGGGTCTTCTCTCCTGACATGAGGAATCCGTTAGAACTGAGGCACTAAATAGTACTGAGGGAGAAACCTCAGTGAGCAATGGAGCTTACAGAGCTGCTGACTGTGCTTTTTTTAGTCAGCAATTAAATTACTCACTGTGCTGCTGTTTACAAGCACGATAACAACTGTAATTAGTAGCCAAATGCTGGAACATGAAATATATGAGCTTAATAAAAAAGTGCCTTTGCACATCACTGAAAGATGTTCAGTTGAGAGACAGTCTATTAAAAATACAAATGAGGTTTTATTTTGCTTGTTTTTTTCATGCTTCCATTTACTGCTTGACTGGAAAAAGTAATAACTTCAATAGATTATCACTTTATTATTAGCAAAGAAACCTGAACTAAACTTAAGCATCATCGTGAAAAGAGATTATGGTAATATAAAACAAATACACGAATAAAAGAAAAATGGCATTAAAAGGAAAATATAAAATAAAGCAAGAAATATTTGCAATTAAAAAAATATAAAACTAAAATCAGTCGTCACAGATCATCCTGTCTCTGTCTATTTGTCCAATGGGACTGGGAGGACTCATCACACTGACGGAGCTTCTCTGACACATGGCTGCCTCGTGTGATGTACGGCTGCTGCTGTTCTCCACCCTGCTTCCATCACTGGATCCAGCACTAACCCTTTCACACTGCCTGTTATTCCACATGACCAAGGAGGTCAAGAACAGACTCAAGGATGCAGGAGCAGCACCAACAGCATGCAGAAGGGACAGGAGGAGCTTTGCAGGGACTCCACACATGCAGGACCAAGGTGGCTTTTTTAAATCAAACTTCTGCATCTCAAGAAGCTTTAGAGTTATCAGTTAATTGTCAAAAAGGATTGTAATTTGGAATTATTGTTAATTATGGTGTTTTATTAAATATTACCTTGGGAATTAGAAGACTTAAAGGGTTAAAGACCACAGTTTCTACAAATTAGTCATCATAAATCAACATCGGCCTCTACAGTGTAATTTCTAAAAATGCCATTGATACAAAGAGGTGAATCATTCATTTAATTCAAACATAGTAATAGGTATGCACATTTACACCTTTTCTAAAATCTATTTAAATCTAATATTTAAAGCCACTGTGTTTTTCTGTTAATCCTCATTAAAAAGGCTGTGAAAATAAGTCAAATGACTTTAAATCAACACTTAAATAAATACATAGTTCAATAAAAACATAATAACATAAAAATATGGGTAAAAAATGGGTGTTCAAAGAAAATTAAGTTCAAGGTCAACCTGTAAATGAGAGTTCTGTCTCAGTTGGCACAAAAATTCCTTTTATTTGTAAAAAATAACATTTTGTTGCATAGCTAATAAGTCGAAAGGATCTTTAAGGTCAAAGATTTACATATATAAAAATATCTCAACCTTAATATTTGAGAAAGCCAGGGTACAGGAATGTACATTTGTGCCCACAAAAAGCTGCGTCTGTTTCTTTTTTTGGAAAGTAAAAGGTCAAAGACAATCTGAGCATTCATCTAGAGACACAGTAGAGAGAGAACAGATAGAATTACATTGCTGAGTTATTCACATATATGTGTGTTTATATTGAGGCATCCATCTCTATGAGAAAGAAAAAAATGTCAACTTTCAGCCTTAAGCTCTGCTACCCCGGACTTCCGTTTGTGATATTAAACCTGCGGTACATTATTTATGTCCTCTAACTGCAGATCCCAGAGTCTTCAGCTTCCCCTTAGTTCTACTTTTTCCCTGCTACTACATTTTTGTTAACCAAAATGTGGATAGGCTGGTATCATTGTTTTTGTTGCAGGTTTGTTTCTGTTGATTCTATTGTTGCAGAATTAAAGGATTAAATAAATGCCCGGTAAGGATGCAGGTTTGGGACACAGCTGCTGGACGGTTACCTGAATTTTGGCAGATGCATGCCTGCAGAGTTGATGTTGCCCTGAAGAAACATAGGTTGACCAAAAAAAAAAAAATGGTTGCAGGGTTATTTCCCTTTTAATGGATATTTTACCTTTAAGAGGCAAGCCAGATTTGCTTCTACATTTGACAGAAGTCAACAGGTTATGAAAATCGTAATATGTCCTCCATAATGCTACCTCTGATTGGAAGATTGCAGGGTCAACCCCCACCTTGCCTGCCCATGCGTCGAAGTGCCCCTGGTGGAAGGCTGGCGCCAGTGTTTTTGGCAGCGGAGCCGCCATCAGTGTGTGAATATGAGTCTGAATGGGTTTGTGACTGTAAAGCCCTTTGAGCCTATGAAGAAGGTGGAAAAAGCTATATAGGTATACGCCATTTACCATTTATGCCATAATGAGGAAAATGTTAAAAGAACATGGTAAAAACACAAAAAAACACAATTTGGTCAATGTGGGTCTTTAAGGGACGTCATAAAAATGAAATGTGCGACTTTTGTGCGTATCGTAAGTGTACCATGAAGTATTTGTGAGGAGAATGGAAGTTACACACACTTATACCATGATAACACACACCTAAGACAGAAGTTTCTGTCACCTAGCTTAAATGTTCTGTATCAATGCGCTGGCTTCTTTAAAACAAACTTTACCTTCATCATCTGGACAAAAACAAGCAGTAAGAGGTGAACTTTCTCTCTGAACTGATGCTTTATTTAACCCGTCGTGACGACCAGCATAGATATTGCTTCTTTTGTCGCTGCAGTCGAGGTTGGTGCTGGCTCAGGCAGCTCATGTTGCCGTGTAATAATGTAACAAATAGTCTGCTTTTTGTGAAAAAAGCTATCCAAACCTAAAATAAAACAAGAATAAAGCACTCAAAACAATGTATTTCTTTTGCAGGTCACCCTGGTATAAGCGGGATAAAGGCAGACGAAGAGTGCTTTATTAGAAATTAACGCGTTTCGTTGAAGTAACCATCCAACGTGATGGCTTCCACAGCGTGCGTTAATTTCTGATAATGCACACTCCGTCGGTCGTTATCCCCTAGATATAACATACGGCTAATGCTGTCGCATGGTGTCTTTACACTACACTAGCCATCAGTGAAATGCGTGTACTGGTTCCTTATTGACCGCGTGCAAATGGCATGTGCTGCATGCAGTACATCTGCGTGTGATATGTACCATCTGATTGTCTAACTTCCTCATCTCTGAAAGCCTCCTTTGTCTTGGAACAGACCTAACAGGCTACCTGCACAGTGCGCAGGATTTTGGGGGGTTAAAAAAGGAAAAATTCTGTAAGACACACCTGCATCTCACCTACTTTTCTTCTTTGCGTGTTGTATAAGTGTTCACTACAATCTGATGCTGGCAGCATACCTGTAGAATAGAATAAGCATGCATGACTTTAGCATTGGTCATAACTGCCCTAAAGGGTAGACATGGGCTGTCTGCAAGCAAAAAATGGCAAACATCTACGGGGGACGCATCTGGCCACAGGAAATATCAAAGTCGTGGACCTCCCAATAATATACACGCGCATTTTTTCTATGGGCATGCTGCCGGCATCAGGTTGCAATAAACACTTTTTGAACATGTAACGGTAAAGTAGGTGAGATACAGGCATATTGTACAGTTTTTATATTTTTTAAACCCCCCCCAAACTCTGCGCTGGGAGCCTTGGTGCTGTTCAAGGCGTTCTTTGCTCTTCCCTTACCTGCAGACTGACAGTTAGAATTTAGGATATTAAACTATCGGTATGTACCGTAGTTTGTGGGGGCATCCTATTGGGGTCCTAAAGCCTTTTTACTGGTACTTACGCCTCACTTGCACACCCCTTGGATGCAGCATATGGGTGGCGTCAGAAAAAATACCACTATTTGTGCCTTACCAACGACTGGAGGGCCGCACATGACAGCGTCACCTGTACGTCATAAGCGTGTGTAACTTTTAATATCCTCACAAATACTTCATTATGTAATTACTACACCTACAGTCGTCATGAGGTCCCTTAAGGTGGCAGTATGAGCCTAAAGGGAACACATGCACCCGTATGGGCCAACCACCGTATGTGTGCATGTGACTAGGCCGTTACTCAGCAAATGTCTCCCCCCTGTTGTATGGGAAATGGGCTGGTCCTATTCATTCATATAAAAACAGTTGTTCTTCTCCACAGTTGTCCTAGTCCAGTATATGTTCAGTGCAGGGAATGGCACTAAAACTCTATGACCAATGTGTTAGTCATTTAAATGAATAGGTTGTTATTAAATTTCAAACAAGATGAGCTAGTTTTACTGGTTTTACTAAATGGAATTAAAACAGTTTTAAGTTATTGGCCTTATATTATCCTAAAATAATCATTATAGTTTCATTCTTGCTTTGATTTTTCTGGTAGTTGTTGGATAACAGGTTGAAACAACCTCCATTGTTAATGGCTGCTTCATAAATAAACTGCACTGAATTGAATTAAGTTTGATTGAATGAAGATGAATTGAATGTAATGAGGTTACTCAAAGAATTGGGGGTGTCTTTTATGCTGATGTGACACAGTCACTGGAATGAATAACACAATCAAGCAAGAAAGGTTTTGTTTTTAGCCTCTCACTAATGAAATTTGGTGGAGGACATGTGAAGAGGACGGAACCAGAGGCTGCTCACCTCTGAGATGATCCCTTATCACATTAAGTAAAAACAGCTGCTGGTGCAACAGCAGGATCACAGCTGCTGCAGAGATACCCCACCCCCAGGAGAGAAAGCCCCGACAATCCCCCAACTCAATAAGAGGAGCAGAGAGGTGCAGACTCAGTCTGTCAAGCAGCCTGCTGCTGGATCACTGACTTGTTGCACAGAACCTGATCACCTGCTTCGGTCAAATACTAATGAGAACATCTTAGCACTGATCTGAATGGAGAAGCCCTCCTTTCACATCAGTCACAGCCAGGCGTAATCCTGAGCACCAGCGCGGAAAATCTTAGCCTTTTATTCGGGACAGTGGAGATGTTCAGCTGGTGATGGATAGCTTGTCTGAAGCAGGAATTAATCTACTGACCTTGTGAATAAGTCTCTAAAAGTATTAATATTACATGATACAGGATTGTACTTGACAGCTACAATGACTTAAATGACAGTGACAGGTCATCCAGTGGGGCGTCGAGAAAAATTCAGTTTGAGGAACAGATCGATGGTAGATGAAAGACGGAGTTGTCTTTATTGTCATTGCAACAACTTAACTTAACCACTTCTGATTGGTCAGACTGATGACATGTGATTAAGCCTTCAAGAATGATTGGCGGAGACAGTTAAAGGGGCGGGACTTTTCCTTACACAGTTATAGCTGCAGGTAAATCGCTGTTCCGTCATTCTTGTCAAAATGTCTTTAATAGAATTAAATAAACACAAAGAAAAGTAATTTTAAGATCTTTTATATTCCTAACTCAGTGTTTTATCAGGACCTGCTTGGATGAACACAGAGCTGAAATCCTGGAGATGGGAAATGTTTTTAGATCAGTAAATGAGGGCAATTTTCCACGGCACACTTGACCATCTCCCACGGCACACTAGTGTGCCGCGGCACACTGGTTGAAAAACACTGATCTAGACCCACTAGACAGCGCTCTGAACCTTTTTTCTTCAATGATTTGTGATCTTCACTGGTGTCCATGGATTACATGAAATCTTTCCACCTTTATCCACCTTTGTCATGGTAGGAAGAACACGTCAATGTAAGGGGGGGGGGGGGTCATCTAAGATAGCACAAGGGTTAAAGCATCCAACCTTCTCTTTCTTTATTCTAGTATCTTCCGCCATTTTTTGGTGCTTAACTCCTACAGTTTTTCATCTATTTCAACCATTCAACTATTCAAATGTTCTGTCGTGGTGGCCTGTCAGACTCCTCCCCCTCCAGCTCTGCTGCTCATTCTTCTCAGCTGTGACTACTCAACTCATCAAGCCACCTGCTACATAGGGGGATCCAGCTTCATCAATCTTCGCCAGTCCGTTAACCCTGATGGTGCTTAGTCTCCAGAAGCTCACTACGTCTGGCTACTGGTCTCGTCCTGAGCAAACTTTGTCTGTTTTCTGCACTTCAGGTTTTCACCTCATGCCAAGAGTGTCACCTGAACCTTACCACCTCGAGCAGCAGAAGTCACAGCTTTCCTTTGCTGACGCCACCTGTGAATGTGAGCCACAGTCTCTGTGTTCATCAAGATCTCCAGCCACGCCACGCACCAAGAACTCAAGCCACGAACTCTGTCTGGTCCCTCGCTCTTGGAGTTCCACACGAACGGTACCAGAGTCTTCAATCAAGAGCCGCAGCCACGTTACCCACAGCCTCGCCAGGAACCAACAAGAACTCTAATAAACTTCTTACTTACCTCTCATCTATCAGTCTCAGCCTCTGGGTTTCAGCATCTGGGTCTGCCCCGCGTTCTAGTCATGACAGAACGGACTGGCCAGAACCCCGAATTAGCTGACCCGGAAGTCCTTCGCCATGCTTTGCAAAAACAAAGTATTTTCTTGGGACTCCACTCCAATGTACTCTCTCGCATCACTTCTGTTCAGGAGGACCTTATTTCCTGAATCCAGGAAATCACACGGACTCTTCAGACCTTAAACACCACAGCTCCAGCTTCACTCCTGTCCCCCAGCGATCTGTTTACTTCCGCTTCTACCCCGGAAAATTTCCGGTTACAACCTGAGCCGTTTCACGGTGATGTTGAAGCGTGTGGGGGGTTTCTGTTACAATGTCAACTCCTTTTCCAACTTTCTCCACGTTTCTACCACTCAGATCTCAGCAAAATAATGCTAATCGTCAACTCCTTCAGGAGTAAAGCTCTGCGATGGGCCCAAGCCTTCCTGGCGGTCAATTATATTCCTCAACTCCCCCTCGAAAGATTCGTTGGAAGCGGGGTGGACGGACCCTGCACTCAGAGGTGTTTTTTACCAATCATTGAATGACCACATCAACGATCATATGTGCACTCAGCCAGAAGCTACAGTTTTTGAAGATTTAGTCAACGCTGCTGTACGATCTAATACTCGCCTCCGTGAAAGTAGACTCGAGCGCACCTCTCAGCCTAGTACTCCGCTTATTGCTAACCAGTCTCCATCCTCTATCCATCTCACAGAGTCCCCGGCGGTCTTACCTCGTAAATCACCTGAAGAACCCATGCAGATTTGCCACTCAAAGCTGTCCGCCATAGAACGTTTTTATTTTTGGCCAACTTCATTTCTTCATTGTATTTTTGTTTTTTTTTGCCAAATATTACCCTTTAAGTTTCATTTCATTCAGCAATATAGCATTCAACCCTGCATTGTCCTCTGTAGATGCAGCTCCTTCTAGTTAAAATTAATAATTCATGTGACCGCACTAACTGGGTACAGTTTTACAAGGCAGACATGAGGTGCAAGTGAAGAGGGGTGCAACCATGAAAGTGCCACCATAAATGTGAAAATAATAGGCATTTTTTTATGCTAGTGTAAACCGCAGCGAGCATTTAAAGCATTGAAACGGTCTCCTTACAAGCCTCTGTAAAGTAAGCGCCTTCAGATTTGAGCTATAATTTCTTTAGACCAGTGGGGCAGCCGTGGCTCGGGTTAACCCTTGTGCTATCTTAGATGACCCCCCCCCCCCCTTACCTTGAGGTGTTCTCCCTACCATGACAAAGGTGGATAAAGGTGGAAAGATTTCATGTAATCCATGGACACCAGTGAAGATCACAAATCATTGAAGAAAAAAGGTTCAGAGCACTGTCTAGTGGGTCTAGATCAGTGTTTTTCAACCTTTTTTGAGCCACGGCACACTTTAACCCTGACAAAAATCCCGCGGCACACCAGCATCCAAAATAAAAATAAAAAAAGCAGAAATTCATGGTCTGTATTGATCGACCCCCCCCCCCCCCCCCCCGCGCAATCTCACGTGGATTTTTGTGATAATAGTGGCAGAAAAAGCAGGAAGTTGCGGCTGTTTTTTTCTAAGAGATGAACGTCTAAAGACGAGCTTTAGCTGGTATTTTTGTTAGAACGAGCGACTTTATCAGCAGAATTAAGAACAAGGAAGTGAAGACTTTAACCACTTCTGATTGGTCAGACTGATGACATGTGATTAACCCTTCAAGAATGATTGGCGGAGACAGTTAAAGGGGCGGGACTTTTCCTTACACAGTTATAGTTGCAGCTAAATCGCGGTACCGTGATTCTTATCAAAATGTCTTTAATAGAATTAAATAAACACAAAGAAAAAGTAATTTTAAGATCTTTTATATTCCTAACTACTCAGTGTTTTATCAGGGCCTGTTTGGATGAACAAAGAGCTGAAATCCTGGAGATGGAAAATGTTTTTAGATCAGTGAATGAGGGCAATTTCTCCACGGCGCACTTGACCATCTCCCACGGCACACCAGTGTGCCGCGGCACACCGCACACTGGTTGAAAAACACTGGTCTAGATGACCCGACTCCCAACGTTAAAGTGCCTAGGATAGCACAAGGGGTAAGCAGGTCAGCCTATGATTGAAGGATTCACGCCGCGATCGCTGCTCCCCCACCCAACCGTCGCAGTTTCCTGGGCAACACACCCCGCCCTCCCTGCCTCCAGCATGGCCCCGCTGCTGTGTGAATGTGCATCAATGTTCCAGTGATGGTTAGAGGGGCTGTAAACTAAGAAACTCCATCAGTTATATTTTTTCAGCTTTATTTACAATGAAAACCTGTTTGTGTAGTAAATGTTTTTATTCTCTTGTCCTCTGGGAGCTGTGCTGCTGGAGTTAGATTCCTGGGACATTAATAGTCCAGTAAGAAATATTACAGTGAAGTAGCTCCACCTGCCTCTCAGTACAGGAATCTAAAAATAGAGTAGAACCATTGCAGTACACAACCAAACTTTGTAACAAAGAGGACGTGTTATTCCTTCTCCTTAAACTTTGATGTGGGTTAGGTCATGTTTGCGGAGTTCAGGTTAAATGAAGTTTTTAGGTCATGTTTCTCCCCAGTATCACACCAGGTTGCAGTTTGAAGCATCAACAGATGCTCCTGTTGAGTAACATGAACTGAAATATATTTTATGAATGTATAATTGGGGGGAGAATTGTTATCTTGAAATATTTTGATTTTTTTTATTTGAAATGGTTTATTTCAAGCAATCAAACAAGAATAATACAAAAAAACAATACAATTATCAGTTATACATTCATACAATAACTAATCAAACTTAGGATGATTAGACACATTAATAAATATTGCATGAAAGGGAGTGGAAGGAAGCGACCTTATATAATCCCACCCCAGTTCTACTGTAACCATTTTATTATATAATTTATCATTATCTGGTTCCTAGCTTTTATCAGACAGAATGAAGAAACCTGAAGTATCAATAAAGCACATGACAAAGAAGAATTACTTAAATTACTATGTAAAAAATAACTATTTTAGAAATCAACATAGAAAAAGGCAGATCAGTTATATAAAATATATGCAGATTATGTTAATTAGATAAATCATGTATATGATTAAAAAAATTATACTATATCAGTAAATTAGACATAACACTGTTTCAAAAAAACTTCATAGCATAAATTGATCAAAAGTTAAAAATACTTGCAAATTATGTTTCATTAGGAAAAATCATGAATCCATTTTTGGATCAAGTGAAGTAATATAATTATAAACCAATCAATGTAACCATCTTCAATAAGTGACTATTGAAGGCAGGATCATACATGTGCTTTTGCTGTAACACAAATGGACGTTGTGTGCAGAATATTATCTTTCTGGAATGTGTATAGTGTGGTACAAGTGTCAAACTATGTATTATTCGGAGTAAAGTTACATACTTAATGATAACAACCTTTTTCTAACATTATGTTTGAACATTGACGGCGTGTTTTGTTACACAACGTGCTTTCTTATTCTTAAAGTTTGTCTGACCCGCATTTCCTTGTTTATCTTTCACAGTTTGGAAGAAAAGGAGTACCGGTACACCTGTCATTATTTACAAACGGGGTGTTGGGTCATTGCAACTTTGAAGATACATCGAAAATGCTTTATGTGGCTAATCCTATTCAACCAACAACCCCAAAGAAAGAGGTTATATGGTTATACAAAAAAATGAAAGATTGTGACAAACCTGCTGCTCTCCGTGTTTACATGAAAACTTCCCACAGCACAAGTGAAAATCTTTAGAAGGGGAATACATACTTGTTCATCTGTGAAAATAGGGGGACACATTGGTAGATTTGTCATGCTAGTCATTGATTTGCAAGCCAGATGGTAATTTTTAGAACTAAACAGTTCAGGAAATGAAGGGAATTAATAGCTACACTGCTGCTGCTTGTACTTCCTGACAGATGATGGTGGATGGAGGGTTGGTGGCTGATTACTGCTGTGCAGCTGATCTGAAAATTCAAATTTCAGCTGCTTGAGGATCCGTCTAAATTTGTGCTGACAGGTGATATTTCAAACACAGAGGAGCAGCTGGATCTCTGGAGTAGAGATGCAGACATTATCTTGAGCCATATGTGCACTCGCATCATAGAGCTACCGGGATTTCTTTGTGCTCTGAGTTTGACAAAGCTGCAGTTTGCAGAGACCTTCCATCTTTACAGCTCCATTTCACGTTTGCCTTCTTTATTCATGTCTGCCACATCTTCCACACACCTGCAGCGTCCTCTGACTAGAGACTGTCAACCTTTATTCCTTGTAAGTCATTGTCTGCATTTTGTTGTCTGCTGCTTTGTGGCCGTTATTGTTGTCAGGATCGACTCACAAACAAAATACGTAAAGAAACAGTTCATACTTGGTAATGTTTAATACTTCCTCACTGTTTTCTGTAATATTTGTGGATAAAGTCAGTAGGAAGAACAGACTGGGGATACCAGCACATAAACTAAACGCTTCCTGTCTGTGACACGGACACTTTGTGGCCATTTTACTTTTAATTGCAGCTCATCTTCTAGTTTTCATGAACAGATGAGGTCAGAGTCCATCCAGTCTGTTTGGAGTTCATAAAAATATTAGAACAAAAATCACGGAACAGATTTGAAAAGATCACCCATATTTTGTAAATCTTGAATGCATTGAGCTTCCATAGTAATGTCTTCATTAGCAGTTTTCTCTGAGGTTTCTGCAGCGTTCAGCAGCCGTCCTGCTTCTGCTTCTCTCATGCTGCTGATGACTTGGAGCAAAGTTTGCATTTTGCAGGTTTCTGGGGGAAAATGTGTTTCAGGGTCTTTCAGGAGCCACAGTTGATACTTCTCCTTAAAAAGACACTCGTTGTTGAAGCTACATTTCACCAGAGCAAAGCTGAAAGCTCCACACGCTGAACTGAACTCAATCTGCTTTCCAGCAACAGAAACTCCCATCACCCATAGACTGAGGTTGAACTTCTGACACAATTTAAAATGGAGTCTCATGTTAAACCATTATATTTTATGTTTTTGAATCTAAAATATTGAAATTTGATGACTTTTCCAAAACTTTCCAGGAGATTTTGTTTTTCACAAACTTTTCAAGGACCTAGAAATTAGATAGCTACACTGTATATAGTGCTCTCATCAGGACGTGTGAATCCTTAGACTTAACACCAAGCTTAACTCCTTTCAAAGAATGAGATGAGTCTTCGTAGTAAAGTTTAGCCGTTTTACTGGACTCTTTCAGTGAACAGGGAGTAAAAACTAAAATACAAAGGAAATAATAAAAATCAATGTACAGATTCCAACTTCCTTGTAATAAGTAGCAATACTTCAATTTAACATGTAATTAAACAATAAATCACACTTACGACATTTGTGTGTCAATCTTAACTGCAGATGGCATTGGATGAAGAGAACCTGTGATCCATGTGCCTTTCCTTCCCTTTCTGGCTTCTACAGGAAGTGACCTCACTAACTTAAATTAACTTTATGAATTAACTTTATTAACAATGACAACATGTCTTTTCAAAGAGAAACACATAAGTGGGGCATAACACTGTAGAAAGTAGATATTTAAACATACAGATGTATTTATTGAGAAAGGGACATTGCATATTAATGAAAATTGAGCCACAGGTTAATTTCCATCTGCAGTCCCTCGGCAGGTCGATGTTATTAAAGAAATAAAACTGATTTTAAGAGTAAGAAACTATAAATAAGGATATAAAAGAGAATGTGGAACAGAGGTAAAAATCAATATACAAAATTCAAAAAGAAATACAGTAAAAGCTAAACCAATGGTGATATTTTAAAATCAGTACTAAAATGTTCTGGTTCCTGGTCATTTGGGATTACATTTGAGATTTCAGAAGCCCCTGATTTAATCGTCTTTTAAAGATGATGAAAACTTGTTATTTTCTATATCTTTAGTGAGTGTGCTGTTCCAGAAAGTTGAACCCTGGTTAGACAGACTGTTTGGTGATAAAGACCTTTGTCTGAATGGGAGCTCATTGTCATCTTGTTTTCACATTTGTTTACACATGCCAACCCTCTCTATCTGGTGATATTCCAAAGCCGAGGTGTCACTTCATTGTGAACGAGCCCATAAAGCTGTGGAGCTACAGAGGCATTTGAAAATGTATGGGAAGCGAGAAGGATCACGCCTCACAGGGAGTGTGTGTCTGCATCGACGGACCTCCTCTGAACTGCAGGGGCAGTGGGAGAAAGTCTGGGACTCGGAGCAGCTGAAAGATCAGTGTGATGTAGATTTAATTCTCAGTTTACCTTTTTCACTCCATCTGAGGTCTGCACTATAGGAAAATACCAAACCAGAAGACCAAACCCACATCTCCAGCCTAATCAGCTACATTCTTGAGCAAAAAAACAGCCTGTAATAGAGTTGTTTGAGTTCTACTTTGCCATTTGCATGTTTCAAAGAATATTCTGAATAAAATCTGAACATTTGCTGATGATGTCACGATGTTGCAAGTTTTTATCAACAGGCCAAGATCACCATCGGATTCCCCAAGGATTTAACAAACACACACATTTGAACATAATTTACCCAACGTTAGTCAAACAATGACCCTTTACAGCCCATAATTCAAGTCCAAATGATAGAGACAATATTGAGACTCTGCCAGCTGACTGAAAAACTCACAAAGCTGTCAGAAAATACTTTCAATGTGGCTTATCTCCATGACCTGAATCTGGCAAAGATGTGCACCTGCACAGCATCTTATTGTGGTCAAGACCTGAAAATTGAATACTTAATACATAGTTATGGACTCATTAAACATTTGTACTTATATTGTGAGCAGCAGAACATTCTTCCCTTTAACTTGAGAATAATTAGCTGGTTCTTCAGTAATGAGCACCATGGTGACAGATCAGTACATACCCTTGATTCCCCATGATGCTGGAGGTGAAGCTTCACACCTGGAACCGTCTATCACCTGCAAATCCAGGATCTATAATGGGTACAAAAAAATATGTCAGTACCATTTGAAAAAAATGAAAATATTTCATTTAGCCAGTTGTTGACTGAAACAATTTTTCTTTTGTGGTGTGCATGCTGAAAGCTGCACCATCTGGCATGGAAAGGATGAAAGAGCCATGAAGAGAACAATCTTGCTCCTCTGTCTCCCCCCTTCTTTTCTGGAGCCATTACTGCAAGTTCTCTTTAGTGTGCTTTCACCAATTGCAATCATGACTCAGCAGTAGCCTCTTGTCTCCCCAGCTCTCACATTTGAAATCAGTTCGCAAGTAAACATCCTTTTTCTGACCATTTTTTTATAAAGAACCCAGACTCTTTCTATCGCATTTAGTCAACATCTCCTCTGTAGGCTAGAAAGCAGTGAGCCCTAACACTTCAATGAAGGATCTTTCTGCACTGAGACTCTTGAAAGAAAAACTATTACAGTGGAAACAGCAATGAGAAAGACCGGTAAATACATGTGGAAAGACATTTCATTGGACAGCTGTGAGCTGGTGCCCCATCGGACTTAATGTTCTTTTTTTTTTTTCTTAACTTGTCCTGTCCAACAGCTGGGCAGACAGATGAGAACTGAGGGCCTCTTGTGTTGGACATATTTTACTTTAACAACAGGGGTTATGAATCTTCAGACAAAGCAGAGGTATGTCTGAAGATTCTTTTGGAAAATCCCTTTTGGAATCAAACTTTATTCATTTTAGTTATATTTGAAAATCTTTTGTGTTGGACCAGACGAAAAAAGGAAAGGATGGAAGAAGAGAGAGGATCTAAAGGGGGGGATAGGAGGGTGATCATAGGAGGAGGAGGGGATAAAACCATGAAGCAGCATAAAGCAAAAGGTTGCTGAATGTTTATCATTACGGTAAGGTACAGATGTAATACAAATCTCAAAGGGCGGGGCCTTTCCACACACACACTCAAGTGTTACAGACATACCTGCTAGCTGCAAAAATGTCCACATGTCAACATGTACACAAAACAGATAGTGTTCACACACATATACTTATGTCTTCAAATCAACTAGTGTGAAATATTTCATTCAATCATACAAACTATTAGTGCAAAGGTGAGCTAACACCTGTGCTTAAGTGAGTGTTTATGTCCAAAATGGATGATGGAATGTGAAAAAAAAAGGAGGGAGAGTGCCCAGCCATCCCCACACCAAGACCCCCGCCGCACCAGCAGTGGCAGCCAGAACCCCCCAACGCCACACGGCAGCAGGCAGAGAACAATCGCCCCCCGGGAGATCACATCCGCCACCCAGGCTAGGGCCAGCAGGACCGCCGCAAGGCCCCCAGAGCCAGAGAGCAGGGAGGCACGGGGGGAAGGAAAGCGCCGCCCCAGCCCAACCAGGAGGGCAGCCCCCCCGCCGCGCCGGGAGGCCCCAACGTAGGGCCCCACCCGAGAGGGGTGCCCACAGCCCCAGACGAGCACCCCATCACCACCCAGGAGTTCTGGGCATCCCCCCGCCCCAACCCCAGGTACGAGCCAGGGCACCCTGGGGAAAAGGGTGGCCCACGAGTGGTGTTGTAAACATGGCCCGACCAGGCTCGACCACAGTTGGAAATTTGGTGAGGCCCAGCACTTAGGGACAAGGGCCAGAACCCACCCACCCAATATCCAAACAGTCAGCATCTCAACCATTGACAGAGTGCTGCAAGGACACCAGATGAAAATGAAGCAGCTTTACACTGTTCCATTTGAAAGAAATTGTGAAAGAGTGAAGGGACTACGCTACCAGTATGTACAGGTAAAACATGCGTCCCTGGCCTCTGGCTCTGGGGGCCTTGCGGCGGCCCTGCTGGCCCTGGCCTGGGTGGCGGGCTTGGTCGCCCGGGCGGCGGTTGTTCCCTGCCGGTTCCCGTGTGGCGTTGGGGGGATTCCGGCTGCCGCTGCTGCTGCGGTGGGGGTCTTGGGGTGGGGATGGCTGGGCACTCTCCCTCCTTCTTTTCACGTTCCACCATCCATTTTAGAAGAACATAAACACTCACCTGAGCACTGGTGTTAGCTCACCTTTGCACTAACAGTTTGCATGACTGAATGACTGAAATATTTCACACTAGTTGGTTTGAAGGCATAAGTATGCGTTTGAACACTATCTGTTTTGTGTACATGTCGACAGGTGGACATTTTTGCAGCTAGCAGGTGTGTTTATAACATTTGAGTGTGTGTGTGGACAGGCTCCGCCCCTTTTATTTTTTTTTATTTATTATTTTTTTCTACATTTGAACCTTACCATAATGATTAACAACCAGTAAACTTGTTGCTTTATGCTGCTTCATGGTCTTATCCCCCTACCCCCCCTCTCTCTAACGTCCCTCTCTCTTCTTCCCCTCTTTCCTTTTCCGTCCGGTCCAACACCAAAGATTTTCAGACATGATTGAAATTAATAAAGTTTGGCCTCAATTACAAAAGGGGTTTATTCAGACATACTTTTGGTTTGTCTGAAGATTAATAACCCCTCTTGTTAAAGTAAAATATGTCCAACACAAGAGGCCCTCAGCTCTCATCTGTCTGCCCAGCTGTTGGACAGGACAAGTTAAAAAAAAAAAAAAAACATGCATGGACATGCAGCAAATGTACTGCACAGTAAACAATATGTATATCATACAACGATATACATTACAGTAAGCGTGTTTTTACACATTACACAAATCTTTACACATTTGCTATGGCTGTAGAAAAGTAATACAATATGTGATTTATACATTTGATGTAACTCTATCTTGGCCAAAATGTAAATTCTTGTAATTCATAAAACTCATTTTGTGTCTTCTGTTTTTAGCGTATGATGGAACTTGAACCAAGTGAACAACCGCACAGCTTCATCTACATGGATGAGGCTGGCTTCAACCTAACAAAAGGCAGAAGGCGTGGCCGAAATATCATCGGCCACAGGGCTACAGTTGATGTGCCAGGCCAACGGGGCGGGAACATAACCATGGGTGCTGCCATCTGTGACAATGGTGTGCTTACTCATATTCCCATAATAGGTACATACAACACAGAACATCTTATAACCTTTCTAGAAGTTCTCTACAGAGATCTAATCTCTGAAGAAGAGAGGGGTCATAGTGGAGATCACCTGCCATCGTGTGTGATGGTTTGGGACAATGTGAGTTCATCACTCCAACATCATCAGGCAAGGGTTTGCAGCCCACAACAGGATGCGGATGGAGTTTATTTCACCCTACTCTCCATTCCTTAACCCTATTGAGGACTTTTTCTCAGGATGGAGATGGAAAGTTTATGATCGTCAGCCACATACACAAATGACCCTCCTGGCTGCCATGGATGCAGCGTGTGATGACATCACAGCAGACGCCTGCAGAGGCTGGATAAGACACTCTAAAAGATTCTTTCCACGCTGCATCGCAACAGAGGATATTCTCTGTGATGTGGATGAGAATTTGTGGCCTAACATACAGGAACGACAAGAGGTGTAGGAAGACCACACCAATTCCTACTGCACTGCCTGTGCTGTTGTACAGAATATTGTCCTATCTTTTTTCCCCTTTGTGTTACTGTTTGCAGTGGGTTTTTTCTATGTTGGTATGACATGGTCTGTCAACAAATTACAATATGAACAATAAAAGTGTAAATGTGAATCTTATCTAGTCTCTTGCAATCAAACAAAGGTGTAACTTACATTTTACAATAATTGTCATCCAAACTTTAGCCATAGTTTACATCAGAACCTCCCTCTAAAGTACACAGTTATATTGACAACATGACTAATTCATTTGACTATCTTGTTCGTAGACAATGACACAAGGACTTGACATTCTGATGGCACTGACATGTTCAATGACATAAAGACTTACTTTTGAGAGATGAACTAAAGATTTTGAGCACGTTACAGGCTTTTGCAAGAAATCCATAGTGTTTTGCTGTTTGTACAAATTGTTTTGAGAAATGCACACACGTATTTGCAAACTTCAATTCTGATCTGAGAATTGTACTAAAGCGACTGAGAAAAACTGTAAATAGAAACAAGACCACTGACCACTGTCTCCCTCCATCTGGGTGTCTACACCAGATCTCACCCTGCAGGATCAAAATGAACACAAGAATGGTCAGAATAAATCCTACAACCACGCAGATGGGCCAGAATGATCTGCAGAGAGGTGGGACCAAAATATTAAAGGTTACCATCAGTTACACTACGCCACCATGGACTCCAACCCTGCACTGCTAAATGTCTCTCCTCGCTTGGCCCATTACACGTCCAGGCCCATCTGAAGTTTGCTGACAGCATTTGGATGATCCAGAAAAAGATCAGAGAATACTGCAAGGTCAAATGATACCAAAATAAAACTTTTTGGTAAGGCATAGGGGTGAAAGCATCATGCTTTTCTGCAAAGGGACTTGGATGACTTGTATGTGTAAAGGAAAGAAACAACAAGGCAGTGTATTGCGAGATTTTGAGTGTAATCCTCCTTCTATCAGCAAGAGCATTGAAGATGAAACATGGCTAATTCTTCCAGCCTGACAATGATCCCCAATGAACACATCGCCCGGGCAACAAAGCTGCAGCTTCATAAGAACCATTTCAAGTCCTGGAGTGGTCTAGCCAGTCAAATTTTGGGAGGGAGTTGAAAGTCTGTGTTGCCCAGCAACAGTCCCAAGAACATCACAGCTCTAGACAATGACAGGCATGAGATCATCAGAGGTGAGACAGGGTAGTCAAGATCCAGGTGAGTCGGGGGAGTCGACCGGCAAACAGAGTCAGGGTCAGAACAAAAAGGATCAGATCCAATCCAAACACAACGCTCGGTAATGAAGGCAGAGCGGCACGAACAATTCTTTCCACTGAGCTCAGCTCAGTGCAGTGCTTAAGTCTGCTGTGCAGCATCCAGGAAGTGTGGTTAGGACTCAGGAGACAGTTCCCGTCAGAGGGAGACAGAGCTGGAACCACAGCACTCTGTCACTGGCCAAGAAAGCCCAACAACGCCTGTACTTCCTCTGCAAACTGAAGAGGGCCGGAGTTCCTCCCTCATTCTGCAGACCTTCTACAGTGGTGCCACTGTGTGGTACAGAGCCTGCACCGCATCCTGCCGGAAGTCTCTGCATCTTTGGTGTCTCTCACTGGCCTCTAGGACATTTATCACTCTCGCCTCACCCGCAAAGCCATCAGGATTACAGGTGAACCATCACATCCATCCCAGAGACACTTCCGCCTCCTGCCATCAGGGAGGAGACTGCCAAGTCTGCAGGCCAGAACCAGTAGGAGAGTTTCCTTCAACAGGCGATAAGGAAACTCAACTCCCTCCCTGTCCTACCCCCTATGCCCCCTCCACTCCACTGCTATGAACTTTGAAACTATGAAGAAAACGTTTCCGCCTGCATCAGAACATCATCTTCACCAAAGACTGCCATAACCCACTCGTCTACTTACTGTATCTTAGCACTGCAGTCACTTTAAACTGTCACTTTGAACCATCTCATTGCAACTTTTGCACTGACCTATTTAGACTGCTGTTACTATTATTGTGGGTTGAAAGACATTTCATCTGTGCTGTATGTCATGTGTAGATAGATAGATAGATAGATAGATAGATAGATAGATAGATAGATAGATAGATAGATAGATAGATAGATAGATAGATAGATAGATAGATAGATAGATAGATAGATAGATAGATAGATAGATAGATAGATAGATAGATAGATAGATAGATAGATAGATAGATAGACAGACAGACAGACAGAGAGACAGACAGACAGATAGATAGATAGATGTCTTTATCAATCCCACAATGGGGAAATTTAGTATATTTTGAATATTTGACAAATTTAGTATATTTAGTAATTTAGTATATTTGACAAATAAAGCTGTCTTTGACTTTCAGCTCTGACTTCTGACAGACTTATTTTGCACCTTAAGTTGCAAATAAAGTAATTAAAAACAGACAATATGATTTCATGAATTTCTTTTTTCATTCAATCTCTCATTATGTGTACGCATGATGATAATTGCAGGCTTCTGTTCCATTTCTAAGTGGGAGAACCTGCACATTATGTGGCTGAATAAATACCTGTTTGCCCCTCTGAATAGTTTAAAAACTTTAGATTTACCGTTAATGGATTTCTAAATTGATACTGTGCCTGACATCATTAGCTTAGTGGTTGCTAGGTAACAGACACTGATGCACATCTGGTGACCCCAGAAAATGTGAATTTTACTCTGTAACATGTAAACTTTGCAATAACTTTTCCATTATAGGATTTCATTTAAGAGAATGTACCAAGTTTGAACTTGTGATGTGAGCTTATCCCACACATACATCATAGACTCAGAGTTTCTGCAGAACTACTTTGTTGTATTCCTAAGGTGTCTCCCTTTTAAAGTACTATAATACCTGTTTAAAAGATCAGCATGTTCTGCCAGGTACTTTAGTCTGGCTCACATCCTCTTTTTCCAAAGTCATTGATAAAGTTTCAATGACTTAGATTGGGAGGATCAAATTAAATAATAAAGAAATGTGGCCTTTTGATTGCAGAACAGTTTGGAGAAATGCAAACAACAAGAAAAACATGTTAATGTGGTAAATCTGAAACATATCTTGGTGATTTTCATTGGAAATTCTTAGCTGAAGAGTGGCTTATGTGTTGTCAATTTTAAATAGATATATAATATAAATACACACAGACAATACATTATTACGTATTTTTTAATCCACTAGGGGGCGACAGTACGCCTTTTTGATGCAGAACGCACCTACATTTAAAAGATATTAATATTGGTTGCCTAGGCAACACTCAGAAAAGTTCTAAAGTAGGTGTTGCTGTTTTTCTTGATTGTTTTTCTTCAAAAAGGTTCTAGACATATAAAATACTTAAAGCGGTGCCAGAAGTCCAAACATCGTCAGAGTTGTGTTGCTGGCATCTTTACCTTCACCTTCACCTTCATCTTCATCTTCATCTTCATTGAGAGAAATTAGGTAGAAACATGAGTTTAAATCATTTCCAGACCTGAGTAACTTCTGGGCCGTCTTTATTGTTTTAATTATGTCTTTTTTTCAATGTTTATCTTTGTTTAAAGAGGTTTTAAATCAGGAGTGCTGAACTTTCTCTGATTAGGAGAAACTAACTTTAGTGTAAAGACGCCAACTCTGATTTTACTCCAATGTTCATCTAGTCTGCCTAAAAAATCCAAAGATCTTTACCAAAGGACAACTTGGTTTTCCAAAAACATCCAATTATTTTGCATTTGTATTTTTATTAAAGATCCATAAATGTTTGTTTACAGATGGAAAACTTGTTTGCTTCAATTACTTTGTACAGTAAAAATACTTAAAAGAATATGAATCCTCCTAATTTAGTCAAAGTTTGGTTACTTCTTCCATTTGTGGATCACTGAATCCAAAAATCTACTTTGAGGCTTTTTGCTCTTTAATCTGGATGGTTATGATAGAAAATGTTCATTAAAGCATCACATGAGCTCAGAAGTCACTGAATGGTTGAACCTGCAAACATTTGATGGATTTGTACTGAAATGGTGAGAGACTGAAAGCTGCTGTGCATGAATGTTTGCCACAGATCCAGAATGAGTGATGGACCGAGCTCTGAACTGTTCACTGATATTAGAAGGATTATTGAGGGGATGGAGTGGGAGGAGGTGGTCTCCATGCTGATGGAGGTCATCGAGGCTGAGCTGAGTCAAGCACCACCTGCTGAACCTCCAGCTCCTCAGCTCAGCCTTGGTGGGTCTCAGAACCTCCCCAATGCATCGTGGTTCCATCCTCTGCCTCCTGGCAGCATGCAGGGACAGGTAAGAGTCTAAGCAGAGGACAGCGTCCGTCACTGTTCTCTCATGCAGACTCTGGTCAGAGCTTCCAACCAGTCTGAGCTCTGGTCAGCAACATCTACATGTAATGACAAGAAAGATGCCACCTGGAGGAAGTAGGATGCGACTGCAGGTGGAGTCATCTGTTCTGTTTGTCTGCAGGAGGCCAACGCTCCACACTTGATCATCTACCCGATGTATGTGGTCCATCCTCCTTCCACAGTCCAGCAGGTCCACCAGCCTCCTGCTCCTCTGAGCTGCTGCAGCTCGCCGTGAGTTTCCTCTGCAGCTTCCAGTCTGCAGTCAGATTGTCACAGAGGCAGCATGTCAGCTCTCAGCTCACCTGTTCTGTTTGTCTGCAGAAGCAACCAGGAATACGTTAAGAAGCCTCCCAATGCCTTCATGCTCTATTTAAAGGAGCAGAGGGCAAAGGTCAAAGCAGAGCTGAACATCACCAACAGCTCAGCTCTGAACAAAGTCCTGGGTGACAGGGTAAGAGCCGGCGGCCATGTTTGATTTTCAGAAAGATCTTCTTCAGGTGTTTGTTCAGCAGCTGACAGGAAGTCTTCTGTCCACAGTGGACGTCTCTGTCTCCTGACAACAAGGAGAAGTACTTCCAGGAGGCCCACCAGGAGAGAAAGCTGTTCCAACAGAGGCATCCTGGGTGGAGCAGCGCTCAAAACTATGTAGGTGTACTCTGCACACTCACACACACACAAATGTGTGCAGTCACTGCAAAGACACTTGGTTACATGGAGACTGTTTATAGGGAAAGAGAAAGAGGAAAAGGACTGCTGCTGCTGCTGCTGCTGCCGCTCCCCCTTACGCCAGAGGTGAAGGTGAGACAGGAAGTCAAAGACAGTTTGTGTTCCCATGATGGAGGAATCAGGTGGTGGATGTGATCAGAGCAGGAGTCTCCAGACTTTTCAGGAAGCTCCTCCTCTCTTGAAAGCTGTGCTTCCTTCACAAATCTCCCGAAGCTTCACTTGTTCTGTCACACAAACACCTGAACTATTTCACGCTCACATCCACTTCTTCATTTTACATCAACTCAAAGAGTTTTCTTCCTGCGTTTCAGAGTCTGGACCTGGAAACCTTCACCAGGCCAAGAGGCCATGCAGAAGGCCAGAAAACTCAGGCTCCGCCCCTCCTCCTCCACTGTTCTCAAAGACTTAAAACTAATGTTTTTGTACAAAGTTCAGTCATTTTTGTAGATAGTTCTTTATTCAAGCTTATTTTTAGAAGCTGCTTGTTAACAGCTTAACACTTTATTGAGAATTGTTGTTTATCTTTTGATATTTCATTACATTGTTATTTATAACTGTTCTGTTGTTGTGGTCTTCTTTTAAAAAGACTTTGTGAATTATTAAAAATTAATTTTGTAAAAAAGAATCTTTGAAACCCTTTTATTTCTTTCATGATAAAGCCAAAGATCTTTAGAACATGTGGTTCTTTGTTCGTTTGGCTGACATTAAGCACAAATGAGTGAGTTCAAAGTAAAAGAACAGTGTGAGGTTTTCTTATTTTTTAGACTGGATCATCTCATCTTTACAACTTTCTCAAGCAACCTGCTTTCTGAAAAACCTATGAAGCAGAAACCTGGTTTGCATAGCAGGATAGGGGATTAGGTAAAGCTGTTTCCAGAGTTAGACTTCTCCAGGACCAAAAAAAAAATCTTCCTCCAAGAAAACTTCTAGATCCTAAACTCTGCAGACTCAACGTTGAGAGGAGCAGCTGGAGGAAAACCATGATGATTGAGAAGAACAAGCACTCATTTGTCCCTACAGCTATCAGGCTGTTTAATGAACCTGCCTGATATGAACTGATATTATTTTGTGAACTGTCTTTTTACTGTTGTTTGTTGTGTGTGGTTGTGTGTTTTGCTACCGGACACCTGAATTTCTCCTTTGGGAGATTAATAAAGTTTATATCTATCTATCTATCTATGATGCTGCAGAGTCTGAGGTGTGGAGACCTGGGTGCTGCTGAGCATGGAAAGCAGTAAACTGATTTCTCTTGTGACACCGTTTCTAGTAAAAACACTCCCACAGAGCAGACATTCGGAAAATCAGAACACAAAGGTCTACATTTATAACTGTATGTTGTCAGTGTAAAACCCAAACAAAATCAATTTACCACCAATTAAAATCCATTTAGTTCTTGTCAATACAAAGAAGTTGTTTGCATGCATGACTGTGATTCCATGTAATACTTCCAGGTTTACTTCTATTCAAACAAATAAAAGTTTTCTGAAAGCCAGAGTTTGTGTGTTACTTTTTCATGGGCAGGTTATCAGTTCCATAGATGAAAATGTATTTCTTAAAGATCGTTTATGTGAGGTTATTAGACCCTAAAAAGTCTGACATGTTAACGCATGGCTCAGAGAAAGCTAAGAGAAAAACAAAAAAAGTAGCTGTTGGGTGAAAAAGTGCAGAGTCACCACTAATCATTTCTGCATCAGCGGCCTGTGGAAGTGCTGATGCAGCCTTGGGAAACAGATGTCCTTGTGTGACAGTTGTAATTATTAATGTGTGAGACTTTGCTGGTTTCATCAGAGCTAAAGTCATGAGGACTGTTTGTGCTGCAAGAAAGCACATGGGAGGTTATGTTCAGTTTAAAAAAACACAACAATATCTGCATATACACAAGCAGCCTGGTAGATAGTATTAAAACTCTGCAGTTTAACAGAAATTAGACTTATTAATTGTGAAATGAGTGTTAAAATGCTGCACAGGGTGATTTAATTCATGCATCAATGTGTTTGACAGTTTTTTTCTTCCAAAACAAATAAAACTTTCGGGAATCTTCAACAAACGATGACAATGATCCAAAAGTACTTCCCAAATGACAATTTATTGACTACAAAACAAGCCTTTTCATCAAGCGTGGTCTCTGGAGAAGCCTGGTAATACTATGAGAATCATGTCCTCCAATGTTTTTATCAGAAGATTTTTTAAGAAATACTTAATGAAAAATGACCAGCTTCTGTGTCAGACAACCTCGTCTGCAGCACCAAGGAAAGAATCATGGCCCCCTTTCCCATCAGCCTCTACTCTGAATCCAAAGAAAAGGCTCTGGAACAGAGACTGTCAGCTAATTCCGGTTTGTGGACTGGTGTCAGAAGCACTACTTCCAGATCAATACTGAGAAAAATGAAGGAATGGGAGTTATTTGCCTCCTACACCAGGGGGCATTCAGAGAATGGACACAGTTACAGACACTGAATCGTCTCTTACACTGATGCAGGACACAGAGTCACGGTGCATCTATTTACCAGAGCATCGTGTCCAGCTTGCTGATGGTTTTTTGACTCCAACCAATGGCTGAGCACAACTGACAGTGAATCTTGAAGAATGGGACTCCTAAGAACATTATCTGACATAAATCACAGCTCAAGGTCAGCTGTAAAAGTGACAGGTCTCATTTAAAGCCCAGTGCCCCTCATCATCTATCAGACATCACAAAGCCAAGATAATAGGACAACAAGGTTGGCTTTGAACATCTTTTAAGGTTAACCCTTGTTCTATCCTAGGCACTTTACCGTTGGGAGTTGGGTCATCTAGACCCACTAGACAGTGCTCTGAACCTTTTTTCTTCAATGATTTGTGATTTTCACTGGTGTCCATGGATTACATGAAATCTTTCCACCTTTATCCACCTTTGTCATGGTAGGGAGAACACGTCAATGGAAGGGGGGGGGGTCATCTAAGATAGCACAAGGGTTAAGAAGTGCCAGAGATCTGGAGAATTCATAAGTGGAGACAGCCAATCAGTTGGCGGCAAATATAAAAACATGAAGCCAAGGCCCTGATTTGTTCTGATCCTGAATGAAACTAGGTTCAAATATGTGTATGTCACAAAGACAGCATGATTGTTTCTGGAAATTGTATAATCGCTTGTAAAGAAAGCTTTTTGACCTGGCAAAAAGGACATTGTGGATTACAGAATAGGAGAAAGGCCGTTAATAACCATGTTGCAATGTTCTGCTGTTACTGATGAGAACAACCAGCTTCATCTTTGCTGTTTCTGTCAAACAGCAGTGATCAGCCTCACCCACCTGTTCATGAATTCTGTGAACATTGTGAATTACAGAGGCTTTAGAAATTGGATCTTCAAAGCAGCCAGCACAAAACACTCAATATATCTCATCTTTATTGACATTAACATTCTCCAGATGCCAGCTGACCAGGACCAAAACACTGCCTTTACTTCATATGACGATGGGTTCATTCGTTGTCCTTCAACATCTATAAGTCCTTTGTTGTCCAGCCAGCAGACTAAGCGCTGACATCAGCGTGATGTGGACAAAGCAGCAGTCCAGGACCCTGTGGAGTCTGCACAGGACACCTTCTCAGGTGGGTTCAGGGGGCATCTGGTCTCCCCTACATCCGGCCAGCAGCGTGACCTTCGCTTTTTCTGCATCCTACAACAGTCAACCCCCCCCCCTCCAGTCAGCCTTCATTGAGATAAAACACTGCTCTCCCTCAGTCTCTTGGCTCCCTTGTAGGCGGGAGAAAGGCCTGCTCTGAGATTTGCCTGTAATCTGGCTTAAACGGAACCCTAAATTTGGTTTTAATTTTGCTGACTCCACACTAATTCACTCTAATGAGCTGATGTACCATAGAAAAAAAAGGCATTTCAAACAGGGTTTTGCACAACAATTAAACGTAGTGATAAAAAGATTGAGGATTATTATTCTTAAATTGGTAGAACCACAAAGAAAAGCTGCAACACCTTTCAAAACAGGGCACGACTTGAGGAAACCCTTAATGAGTCGAACAGGCAGACTGATCCTTTCACATTTTATGACAGAAAAAAAATCTTCTCAAAGTACTCCAAAACAGAGCTTTTAATAGAAAAGGACAGATTCCAGGAGCAGCTCAGAGGAGGCTGCAAGACTGCCAGCTTTGACTCAGTCTGCAATCAGCCACCCTCCATGCCGGCACTGATGTGGGGGCTTTTGAACGGTCAGCAAGTGTTCATTAAAGATAAGGGAGTTTGCTGGCACACATAATTATGTGGTAGACTCCATATGCCAGTCACCTCACTAAGAACCTGCAAGGCTCCACAAGCTGCTCTGCTTTCCTGACATTTCAACTTGTTTCTGCTCATCTGGACAAAAACGCCTGCAGCCTTTGTTTTGGCTGTTTTTCTGCACCTATGACAAATGACAATAGGTCTGTGAAAGATTTGTGAAAGTTCCTTTATGAACAAACTGACTGCTCATTAGAGGACCTATCATTAACCTTTTACAATGTCCAAATAGTCCATCTGTTTATCAATAAATTGTATCAGCTGAAAAGGACTGACATACAGGAGACCTTTAGACAAAATCCATGGAGGATTGTGCTTCAGTTTGCTTTTTTAGTGGTATTTTGATCATGTTCTGTTTTGAGTTCTCTCTCTGTGCAAAAACTGAATCTTAGGAAAGTAAAAAGACGTGTTTCAAGAAAAATTGTCTTTTTTTCTGTCTTGCTATAAAAATATTTGTATGGTGAATTGTGTGTACTTATAATAGTGCTTTAATACTTTCTTAGAAGGCCCAGAGCGATACGGTTACAGTCCCATTCAGCCATAAAAACACACATATGGCCGCTCTGCTGCCAAACACTGAGCCAACCTGTAATCACCAGGAGCAACGTGGAGTTCAGTGTCTTGCACTTCGACACATGGGTGAGCAGAAACCTAACCTGAAATCTTTCAATCAGAGGTCAGCCGCTCTACCTCTGCACCACGGCCACCCAAGAAAATTTTTTAATAGCAAAATGATTTTATTTAAAAAAATAAGATTAAGACTAGAATTTTCTCCTTAAAATAAAAATTCTTGCCAAGACCACTTTTCTTACCCTAGCGGCAGATTGATTTTTTTTTGTTGCTTATTTAAAGAAACCTTTTTCCTGGGGGTCTGTTTTTGTGGTGCTGTCACAGTCAGTCCAGGTTCAGGTTCATGATCATCCACAGATGTTTTTGTTACTGTTTATTGTCCTCAGGATAAAGACGTGTCTGGTTTCCATCACTGTCAGGTCATCTCCTCTGTCCCTCCCTAAGTCCGTAGTTTTTTTTGTCATGTTTAAGTGCTTTCTTGCACTTTGAGTCCACCACCAGAAGTTTCAAACTTACCCTCCCAAATAAGGAATCATGTGACCGCCCTATTCATAATGCTAAACAGTTCCTTTCAAATATATAAAAGAACATTTCAAACATTAGTAAGAACAAGCATGTTAGCACTTGGCAGATGCAGATTTTAGAGACGGATGGTAAATGGTTTTCACTTATATATTGCTTTTTTACCGTCTTAGAAGGGCCAAAGCACTTTAGTCACAGTTCCCGTTTATGCAAATCCACTTTCACACACTGATGGCAGCTCTTAACCACCAGGAGCAATGTGAGGTTCAATCAATCACTTTGTTATTTGTAGAGCACTCGTAAAAACAGACGCAACCAAAGTGCTGAACGTAAAATCAAATGTAGATAAAATCACTAAACAATATGATACTATAAAGAAACAATAACAATAAAGCAATAAAATCATTTAAACAATAAAAGCAATAAAGCAATGGGCTGTTTCTAACTATTCTTCACAACAATAAAGTGAAAAAATTGACAGGCTGGCCCACTATCTGCTCACTGGAGTTAAAAGCCTGAGTAAAAAGATGAGCTTTTAAAAGTGACTTAAAATCACTGACGGTTCTGGAAGACCTCACAGAAAAGAGGGGGGGGGGGGGGGGGCATTTCAGGGTTTAGGAGCTCCAATTGAAAAGGCTCTGTCTCCCCGAGTCACAATCCTGGGAACCATTAAAAGCCTTGGATCTTCAGATCTTAGGACTCGACGTGGACAAAGGACAAAAAACATGTAAAAGCTCTGAAAGGTACAGAGGTGCCAGACCATTTAAACATTTAAAAACCAGAGGTAAAATCTTAAAAATGATTCTAAAGGCCCGTACACACCGGGACGAATATTCGCCAGGCGTTATTCGCCAGCGTTTTTCGCCACGTTTTTTGTGTTCACACCCAGGCGATTTTCGCTGACGATGAGTGGAGTGAACATGCAATTTCATTCCCTGACATTAGATGGCGCTTAATGTAAAACAGAAATACTCCTGTACACAAGGTGGCGCTGCGCAACTTTACGCTTCTTAAAGTCGCTTTTCACTCAGAAGAAGAGAGCAAGTTTTTACACGCTTGTCAGAATCAAACAAAGAAAACATGAATATTTCAAGCACCAGTAGCTCCAACTGGTGCTTGGTAAGGGGATATTTAAGAATGTCCGTCATTATTTCTTCGCGGCAGTGTAGACGCTACTTGGCGTCTATCTTCTTCGCTGGTATGTGTGCTCAGCAAGGCAGTTTTGTGTTTGAGCGCCCCCAAGTTGTGTTTTACTGTAACTTCAGAAGCTCCAGACACGTGAGCAAAAGCGCCATTCTCATTGGTCGAGTAGATTTCGACGCGACGCGTCGAAAAAAAAAACGAACCCGAGGCGTTTTTTTTTTTTGACGCTTTAACGCCTGGCGTTTTTTCGCGTCGGTGTGCACACTCTCGTTGGTGCCCTTTGTTTAGTCACGAGGCGTTAAACGTCGGCGAAAATCGCCGGCGAAATTCGTCCCGGTGTGAACAGGCCTTTAGAGAGACAAGCAGCCAGTAAAGAGAGCGTAATATTGGAGTGATATGCTCACACTGTCAGGTCCCTGTTAACAGGCGGGCCGCTGAATTTTGAACCAGCTGGAGACAGCGGAGCAGAGATTGGTCAATGCCACTGTACAGAAAGTTACAGTAGTCCAGTCTGGAGAATATGAAAAACATGAATCACTTGTTCCAAAGCATGAGGAGGAAGGTATGGCTTGACTTTGCTGATTAACGTTAAGTGATAAAAACTAGACTGGACTATAGCCCTGACCTGTTTGTCAAATTTAAATGCCTGTCAAGGTTTACCCCAACAAACCTAATGAAAGGAGCATCTGAAGGGTCCAGGGGACCAACAGCATTACAGCAACCCCTCAGCAGGTGAGTCTTTCCAAAAACAAACACCTCTATCTTGTTTTAACTCAGACAGAGGAAGTTAAGCTCCATCCAAGATTGTAGATTACCAAGACCCTCAGCTCCTCCAGATTTTAAATGCTGGCACACGTAATTATGTGGTGGATCTGAATGTCATCAGCGTAGCAGGGGAACGACACATTATATGTCCTAAAAATGGACCCCAGTGGCAATTTAATTCAATTCAATTTCAATTGTATAGCCCAAATTCACAACAACAGACGTCTCGATGGCCTTTGTATCGGTAATTGAAAAAGTAAAACATAAAATCAAAAGGATCATGAATACATAGAATTCAATAGGAAAATACTAAATAGAACTAACTGAACAGAGTAAACTAAACTGGACATCCCTGCCCTTAGACCCTCCTTCCCGGTAAGGAAAACTCCTAAAAAAAACGGATTCCGGAAAAAACGAAGAAACCTCAGGGGTGTCCACATGAAGGAGGGATCCTCCCCCAGGATGTACAGGCGATGCACCAGCACTCATAGAGAAGAATTAACTTATCTAAATCTACAACTACATATTTAAAGTCCAGCAAATGAGCTTCATCCAGATGGAGTGGGGGGATGGCTGGGGGCACGAGACGAGCCGGAGACACGATCCACAGCCAGGTGTAGAAGCAGTAGTAGAGGCGAGGTAGAGAACCACGGATGAGCCAACTGGAATCTGGAAGCACTCCCACTCCCCAGGAGAGGAGTGGGATAGAGGGACATTACATGAATCGCACTGCACCAAACAGAGGGAACTAAATGGCATATACTTATATAGCGCTTTTCTACCTACAAGGCCCAAACAGCTTTACAGTCACAGACCCATTCACCCATTCACACACACATTCACACACTGGTGGAAGCTCTGCTGCCGAACACAGGCGCCCGCCCACCACCAGAGGCAAGGTGGGGTTCAGTGTCTTGCCCAAGGACACATTGACTCAAGGGTGTGTAAGGCGGGAATCGAACCTGCAATTTTGCGATCATGGGTCGACCGCCCTATCGCTGCACCACTCTACCACGATGAATGATAAAAAATGATCAAGAATAGAGAAAAGAGGGAGAGTAGAAGTAGATGAGAAAAGAGGACAGAACCCCAGTGCACCATAGTCATCCCAGCTTCAACTTCTAGCAGCCTACTAACAACTTTATTGTTATTGGTATTAAGTTTAATACAAACATTTTAGTAGTAAGTTAAACATCCTCTGATTACTATCTAGTCTGACAATAAGCCTGTCCAAAGAGGAATATTTTCAGTCTAACTTTTAATGTAGAGACTGAGTCGGCCTTTTATTCCATAAAACAGGGGCTTGGTGCCTAAACGCTCCACCTCCAACCGTACTTTTACTAATTCTAGGAACCACAAGCAGTCCTGCATTTTGGGAACAAAGTGTTGTATTTGGATGGTTAGGGACTATGAGGTCTTTGATATAGGATGGGGCCATTCCATGTAAGGCCTTATAGGTTAACAGGAGAATCTTGAACTTGATTCTAGAATCAACCGGGAGCCAATGGAGCGAAACTAACACAGGAGTGATGTGATCTCTTCTGCTGGTTCCAGCTAACAATCTAGTTGCTGCGTTCTGAACAAGCTGGAGACTTCACAACCTTGTGAAGAATTCCCAACCTTGGGAGAATTCACAACCTTGTGAATTCTCTTCCTTGTGCTATCCTAAGCACTAAACATTGGGAGTGGGGTCATCCAGACCCGCTAAACCCACTGCTCTGAACCTTTTTTCTTCAATGATTTGTGATCTTCACTGGTGTCCATGGATTACATGAAATCTTTCCACCTTTATCCACCTTTGTCATGGTAGGGAGAACACGTCAATGTAAGGGGGGGGGGGGGGGGGTCATCTAAGATAGCACAAGGGTTAAGGAACTCTTAGGACACACTGCTAACAAGGAGTTACAGTAATCCAGCCTAGACGTAACAAACGCATGGATGAGTTTTTCAGCATCACTATTAGAAAGTATATTTCTGATCTTGGCAATATTCCGCAGGTGAAAAAAGGCAGTTCTACACGCCTGAGATATGTGAGCCTTAAATGATAAATCCTGGTCAAATAAAACCCCAAGGTTTCTAACTGTGGAATTGGGGGCTATACTTATGCCATCCAGGGAGACTATCTGATCAGACAGAGCATCTCTGAGGTTTTTAGGACCGAGTATGTTGACCTCAGTTTTTTCTGGGTTCAAGAGGAGGTAAAGAAGTGTCATCCAGGCCTTGATGTCTCTGATACAGGCGTTCAGTTTCTCTATATCCTCATTCTGGTCAGGTTTAATAGATAAATACAACTGCGTATCGTCGGCATAACAATGAAAATTAATGCTGTGTTTCCTGATTATGTTTCCTAGGGGTAGCATATAAAGCGTAAACAGGATCGGTCCCAGGACTGAGCCCTGTGGGACTCCATAGTTAACTGGAGTGCACTGAGAGGAATGGCCATTTACATTAACGAACTGATACCTATCAGACAGATAGGATTTAAACCACTGGAGAGCAGATCCTCTGATCCCTATGTCCTGCTCTAATCTATGGAGTAACATACTGTGGTCGATAGTGTCAAAGGCTGCACTGAGGTCTAACAGGACCAGAATAGAAAGTAGTCCCTTTTCTGAGGCCAATAACAAGTCATTAGAGACTCTAACTAGTGCAGTTTCCGTACTGTGGTGGGGTCTAAACCCCGACTGAAAGTCTTCAAAGTGGCTGTTGTCCTGTAGGTGGCAGTAAAGCTGCTTAACTACAACTCTTTCTAGGATTTTAGAAATAAAGGGCAGGTTTGATATTGGTCTATAGTTGGCCAAGTTAATAGGATCCAAACTGGGCTTTTTCAGAAGAGGTTTAACAACTGAATATTTAAAAGACTGTGGCAAATAACCTTACAGAGGTTTCTATGGATGCTTTCACTTCTACCGCTTCAGCCTGCTCTGGGCTGATAGTAGGAATAATAATAATAATAATAATAATAATAATAATAATAATAATAATAATTGATACTGTATTTATCCCACGAAGGGAAATTCTTCTCCGCATTTGACCCATCCCCTGGGGGAGCGGTGAGCTGCAGCCTAACCACGCTCGGGAGGCAGTAGCGTTAAGGGTCTTGCCTAAGGACCTCACTGGGTGATGTTAATGTGTCATAACTTGATTCAACTTATGTCTAATATTTGAGATTTTAACTATTGAAAAATGTAAGAAAATCATCAGAGCTGAGAGAAACAGGAACATGTGGTTCTACTGAGTTCTGACTGTGAGTTAATTTAGCAATAGTGCTAAAAAGAAATCTTGGGTTGTTTCCATTCTCTGATATTTAGGTTGAATAGTACTGGCTTCTAGCTCTACGCAGAGATTTTTTATCATTTAATAGGCTATGTTTCCAGGTATCCAGAGACTGCTCTGAACTGGAGCGGCGCCATTCTCTTTCCAACTTACGAGTTACTTGTTTAAGAGAACGAGTTTCAGCGTTAAACCACGGTGCTACTCGGTTTTGTCTGACGAACTTAGGTTTCAGGGGGGCAACAACATCATGTGTACTCCTGAGGGCTTGTAAGGCATCATTAACAAACTGGTCATTTATACTAGGACTGATGCTATGGGAGCTGGGCTCAGAGTATTTTCTCAGAATATCACTAAGTACTGGCTGAACTGTGTTTAAACTCAGACACAGAACGGTCAGTTAAGGTTCTTCTAAGCTGTTTCTTATTCGCTGGGGTGGTAGCATGTTCTAATGTAAACTGGAAGGTAATCATAAAGTGATCAGAAATGATGGGGTTAAGAGGAAGGACACTCAGCTGGCTGATCTCTATACCATGGGTTAGAACAAGGTCCAGGGTGTGCTTATGACAGTGAGTGGGTTCATTCACACTTTGGGTGAAACCAACATCATCTAATAAAGCTGCAAAAGCCTTTCCTAGGCAGTCACTGGGGTCATCAACGTGAATATTAAAATCCCCTAATATTATAGTTTGATCAGAATCTGAAATAGTAGTCTGTAGGAAGCCGGAAAACTCAGTTAAAAATTCTGAATACGGGCCGGGGTGGGGTGGGGGGGATAAATAAATATGAATAAAAAACAGGTTTTTGAGTTTTCCTGTTTGGGTGATTTACAGACAATATGATGCTTTCAAATGAATTATAAGCATTTTTAACTTTAGGGCTGAGAAGTAAGCTAGACTGTGATATTACTGCCAAACCACCTCCTTTACCTGAAATCCTGGATTTCTGATAGTTAGCATAAGTGGGGGGGGGTTGCTTCATTCAATCTAACATAGTCATCCTGATGGAGCCAAGTTTCTGTTAAGGCTAAAAGACTAAGGTTTTTATCAGTAATTAACTCGTTGACTAAGAGGGACTTGGAGGAAATGGATCGAATGTTTAATAAACCGCATTTAATTACATCATAATTCTGCTTGTGAGAACTGCTGTCTGTCACTTTAAGGTTTCTATGACGCGCTCCTTTCATTTGTCTTTCAGCACATAAGCTAAAGCTCGGACCTGCTCGACTTCCCCTGCATGGGTTTTGCACCGGCACTAACCCTAAGGGAGGCTCAGAGGAGCGTTTTCCACTGCTGCTCTGCGCCCGGGTCTCGTCTCTGAATTGTCAGGTTAACAGACTAAGGCTAGCAGAAATGTTTCTAGAAAGAAGAGCGGCACCGTCCCGGGTGGGATTGACACCATTTCCCTGCATGAGACCGGGCTTCCCCCAAAACGCGCTCCAGTTATCCACAAAACCAACGCCGTTTTCTGGGCACCATCTAGAAAGCCAGCGGTTAAATGATGAAAAGCGGCTGTACATTTCATCACTGACTAAGTTCGGCAGGGGACCAGAGAAAATTACAGTGTCGGACATCGTCTTAGCCAGTTTACACACCGAAGCTACGTTTAACTTAAGAACCTCTGATTGTCTCCGTCGGGCATCATTACCGCCTGCATGAATCACGACTCGATGGAACCTGGACTTACTCTGAGCTAACATCCTAAAAATCCATGGGAGAGGGAGTAGATCTCAATTCACCTTAATCCTGTTTCTTAAATGTTGTTATTACTTCTTCTCAAATTTAACATAAAATAATCCAGACTTTATTAGAGAAGTGTTTCAGTTAGAAAAATGACTTGAACTAAACTCTGGGATGTTTGGCTGTAAATAAACACAAACCTTGAAGGAGAACTAAACTGTTGACCTCTGATTTCATCAAGAAGATGGAAAAACTGTTTGATGTATGTTCATTGAGGTTTAAGACGTTTAGCAGGGACGACTCATTGTATGCTGAGACTCTGTCGCTTTTTACCTAATGGATCATGGGAGATGTAGTGTGAAAACTGCCACAACTGGCAAAAAGACTCTCTTCTCTGAGCTTCACTGTTTTGTTCACTTGTTCCACAGTCTGAAAGCAGATCCCGTGGAAAGCTACACCGCTAAATACGAGCTTTAGCTGGTATTTTTGTTGGAACTGAGCGACTTTATGAGCAGAATCAGAACAAGGAAGTGAAGACTTTAATCACTACTGATTGGTCACACTGATGACATATGATTAAGACTCCAAGAATGATTGGTGGAGACAGTTAAAGGGGCGAGACTTTTCCAAAAAAACAGAGCTGAAGCTGTGGCTAAATCGCGGTGCCGACATTCTTATTAAAATGTCTTTAATAGAATAAAATAAACACAAAGAAAAACATATTTTATGATCTTTCATATTCCTAACTACTCTGTGTTTCAACAGTAACTTTTTGGATGAACACAGTGCTGATATCCTGGAGATGCTAAATGTTTTTAAAACAGCGAAAATGGGTAATCTCCCACACATCTGACCATCTGGACCATCGGATAACTGTTTAGACCTGATTTGCAGCAGTCAGACTCAGAAGAAATCAGGAAGATCCAAGCTCCAACGGACTCACTGCTTAAAAGGTTCTGTGGAAGAACTCTTAAAAGAAGCACTGACTACATTATGGAACGATTGGAAAAAGTTTCAACATTCAGAAGCGGCTGCTCAAACATTGACAGAAACAGAAATGTATTCTATCCGCAAAAACAAACAGAAATGATGCTTAATTCAGCAACGGCCTGAGGCAAGCAGGTAATGGCTGCTGCAGATCCACACCATGACAGCATAACAGCAGAAGTTAGCAGAGTCATAGGTGGGTTCATTATGTGGACCGTGAAGGTGTCATCATCATTAACCCTTGTGCTATCTTAGGCACTCTGACATTGGGAGTTGGGTCATGTAGACCCACTAGACAGTGCTCTGAACCTTTTTTCTTCAATGATTTGTGATCTTCACTGGTGTCCATGGATTACATGAAATCTTTCCACCTTTATCCACCTTTGTCATGGTAGGGAGAACACGTCAATGGCCATAGGATAGCACAAGGGTTAAGTCAGGCCAATGGAGTGGAAAATGATCAGTCCAGTGGGGCTGTAGCTCCTCCCTGTGCAGAGCTAAACCAATCAAAACAAAGAAAACCAGCTTTTACAGAGATGAATCCCATAGTTAGTGACCATCATTTAGTCATTTTCTTATACACTATAATTACCACTGTGGAGCAGATTTGATTTCATACCACAGAATAGCTGGACATCAGTCTTTAATGAGCAAAAGTATTCAAAAGTCCGAGCTGGTTAAGGATCAGTGAGCTGAGCAGCTTCCTCATGATGACAGATAGTTTTTTAATTCTAAAATCTAATACTTGATTTGTAACTCATACAAAACATTTTGTGTATAACTGTGTACTGCAATTGTGTATTCCCATGTACAATTGAATATCAAATACGTACAAATACAAAATACAATTTATGGAAGCACAACTTGAAATTACAGCAGCAGAAAACTAAGAAGGATTTCAAAATGGCTCCTATGCATACACATTTTTAAATAGTACGCACTAATCACCTGACACAAAGAGAAAAACCACATTTACACACAGATCAGAGTTAAACGTCCACGAGGGGTCTCACAACCCCTTTCACATCTTCAGACTTCTGGGTAAATGACTCATTTAAATGCTGCTAGAATACTGGGTCATCTGAGTGTTCTTATCAGCCGATTTGAACGTAAAATGCGAAGAATTTCTAGAAAAATTTGAGATTTTTTCCACTTTCTTAAACATATCCAGCCTGATAATTAAGATTTATATATTTTTTTAACTTTAAATATGCGTTTAAGAGCATTCATCCCTTTTTTTCTCCAAGTTTTCTACAACTAATCTATCTCTCTAGCCCTGACAGGTGCTGTCAGGGGTCCATACTGGAGGTGCTCCAGTATGGACCCCTCCTGAGCTCTGGTCCCCAGTCACGGTGATGGCAGACAGCACCAACTCCTTCTTCACACCGAGAGTGAAGAGAGTCAATCAGGTCCATGCAGAGACAGCATTATTTATTGGGGCAAATCTGTTTAAGATTGTGGAAAAGAACGTCACATCTTTACTACATATTCTTCACCATTTAAGTTCAAAGTGGCTGATAAGAAAACTAATGAACCAGCATTATCCTCAGGGCCGCAGAGACTTTTCATGTTTTTAAAGGAAGGCCCAAGACCTACCTTTTTAATTTAGCTTTTAGTTGAAATTTAGGAATTTGTTTGATATTTTAATTATTTATGTTCTCTTTTTACTTAAATTTGGTATATTTTTGGATTCATATTCCCTGATATAGATCTGTATTTTAAGGTTTATTTATTTATGTTTTAATTCTTATTTGTTTGATTCCTTTTAGATTTTAGTTGCAACTCCAGTGTTTTTCTCAGAGGTGACTGACTCTTCTTAGTGGGTCACTGCAATGTAACCTCCCAGGTCTGGCTCGTTGCTTAGATCTAGGGGGTCCTGTATGTTCTGTGAACTTGAGTGGGGGGTCACTGATGAGGAGATGTCCCCAAAATATCAATTCCCCACTCCCCCAAAGCCAGATTTCTACATAGTCAGTCATTTTGTGCTTTAACATGGTGGTGTGTGTGTGTGTGGGGGGGGGCATTGTATGGGTTTTGATACAGAATATCTGTTTGATGTTTTGTCTTTTCAGTGAACCTGGAATTTAGTTTAAAATTATATTCTGTTTTTTTTATGTAAAGCACTTTGACTAACACAAGTTGGAAAAGTACTATACAAATAAAGTTTGACTTGATTTGATTTGAGTACTGTCGGGACATGTTACCTGGAGCTGACCTTGTTTATATATTATATTTTAATAATTGAATATCCAATTACAAGGTTTACAATCTTGGAACCTCAAACATACTAAATATATATAAATTATGGGAGCTAACCTAAATAACATTTCTTAACTGTCAGAATGTTGACCACAAAGACGAAGTGATGTAATATTTGGGAATGCAGGGTCTGATTGGGTAGCCGTTACAGATTGGGTAGCGACAGAGGGTAAAGACTGTCTCTCACCTCCACATGGCAGCCGAGGATGAACGACTCCCATAATGACCCCTGAGTGTGGCTTTAAAAGGACTTCCAGTCTATGTGACCCAGAACCACAAGGTCCATGTTTCAGTCACTTAGTTGTCATCATTACTAAGTAAAACTCTCCGCTTTCAAGGAGCTCATAACAATCACCAGTTTATTTCAAAAACTGGTAATGAATGAGAGTCACTAACTACATTTCCATTGACTATGAAATTGCACGAATTGGATTTACGATAACAAATGTGACTAATGGAAAATGTGACAATGAATAATCACCAGCATTTATTGAAATACAAGTTTGTGTACTTGGAGGAAGTGGTATTTGAGGAGTGTCTAATTGACATAATTTGCAAAACTGCAATGGAAACACTATTTTCTATTTCAATGAGTCATGTGACCAACAACCAGATGGCGATGCACTTCTTGGTGGGAAATAGCTGCTTTGGGCGCTGCACCACAAGAGGTGCCACAGCATCACACAGCTCATCAAAAGTTGAGCTTGTCAGAACTGTTGGATCAACAGCTCCTCTTGAATTTCGCCAACCACCATTTCCCAAAATGGCTTCATCCTTAGCCACACACTGATTGCAGTTCCACTGCCGAACACTGGCACCAACCTTCCACCATAGGCAAGGTGATGAGCGCTAGTGCCGTGGCCAAAATGTGAACGTAAGTATTGTTCACATTAGTCGCCACATTTCTGAATGACTCATCGCCTCAGTTGGTTTGTGTTTATTCCCATAATTACAAATGAATGGAAACAGTGAAATTGCAAAAATGTGGTCTTCTAACATTTCTAGAATTTTGATAAAATGTTGCATGTTTGTGTGATGGAAATACAGCTACTGTTAGGGTGGTGTGTGCAGGGGAGAAGGGGAAGAAACCCCGGCAGAGGAGAGTTGCAGTAGTTCAGCTGGGTTTCGAGCAGCTGCTGCAGATGTCATGTGATGCACTTCACAAAGCCAGCTTCACACAGAAAGAAGACACATTGTCTCCAGGTGCTGCTGTAAACGTTCTCCCACGAGAGAGAAAAGAGAAACACACAGTTTCCTTTCTGTACAGCATATCGTCTTCCTGCCCCCCCCCCCTTAAGGTCAGCAGCCCTGAGACAGGGCTCTGGCAGAAAAGGCTGCAGATGAAAACATCTAGGTTACATCCCAGGAGATGTTCTGTACCCACTTTAAACACATTTCCGCTTCATTCTTTTCTGTGACAAAAATCTTGATGTATCAAGTGCTTCAGGGGAAAAAGAACTCCTCCTGTGGGGGGCAAAAAACATTTTCCACCTGTTTCTCTTCTCTGACAGGTTGCACGGCTTGTTATTGAATATTTTCTTAATACAGATTGTTTTACAGAAGTGTGGCAAACATGTCAGTCATGGTGGGGGCGGATGAAGGCAAACAGCTTCCCTCTCCTCATATCTGAACTTTTCGTGAGATGTGACTAGATTTTTTTAAAAGACAATCTTATTTATTTTAAGTATTCCCTCGCCCCTCTTTAAAAAGGACCCCAACAGACTTTTAAATCCATAATAACACAGAAAAGATCCAAATCTTCTTTCCATGTCAAGAGTCAGGCAGCATTTATTCTCTTTCAATGTGTTCTACAATGAAAATAAAATTACCTAATTATCCCTAGACTAATAGTGCAATACACTTGTTTAAAGTGTAATTACTTTTACATTATTTTCATAATGAGTCTGCGTACAACTTAACATTAGCCTTTTAACTATTTCCTGATGCACTTGCCACATGAATGCACAACAATTGTTTGCTCAATTTTTAGTGTGAGCCTCCAAGACACACCTTAAGATGTGCTGGCCACTCCTCTCTATGACCCTATCTACGGCCCAGACAAGCCAAAAACCGTACTGGTCAACCCTGGTGCGAGTGCATGTGACCATACTTTCATTACTATATATGATCTTGTCACAAAGCTTTTCCTGTCTTTTCAATTTGATGACGAGGCAGTGCCATTAATAAACTCTGCTTTTAATTCTCTGTTTTGATTCTCTCATCTTTGTCGATCAGCTAAACTTTCCAGATCCCCCTCCTTAGCCGCTTTATGCAGTCCCCCCTCTTGTCATCTCTAGGCTTGATTATTGCAGTGATCTTCTGACATGCCCCCTATCCTGTCCAATCAACCTTTTCAGATTATCTAAAATTCTGCTGCATGAAGACTGTTCAGATCTCTGCCTGCAGCTGCCCATGTCAGCTTCAAAGCTGTGACACTCAGAGAGGTCAGGTTGACTACAGCTTCCTATGGAAACTTCTTGCAGATTCATAACCTGCAGTTCATTGTGCTCTGCAAGTTAACTATGAGTCTCTGAACCATGCAGCAAAAAGATTCCAGCTAAACTGACTCTCTGATCCACATGATGTTGTGAACTATCCAGTTCCACATGGAGAACACTCACTTCCAAGAAAAAGAAGCTCTAAAAACTCATCCTGGCAGAAAGCATGCGATGGATGCTGTATTGCTGTTTTGAAAACGACACTCCAACGTTAACACCCCGGTCTGAAACTCCAGTAAGATAAAGACATGAGTGCAGATGAAAGTGGGCTTTTTCCTTATCATGTGAACATTTCACAGTGTTTCTGATGGGTAAAACACTCAAAGCTTGACAATTGCCTTGTTTAGTATACAGCAGATACTGTAAGGCTGTTGTGCTGAAGTCCTCTGCATTAGATTTTTATCAAAGATCATCCATCCATTTTGTGGTTCACAGGGCTGCCAGAGCCTAACCTGGCTGCTGTAGGGCAGAGGCAGAGTACACACAGGACACCAGTCTGAGGCAGGGCCACAAAGTCACACATCAATCTGTAACCAATCAATCAATGCCTTTATGAAGCTGAGTGCCCCGAGAAAACTCACACATGCCCGAAGACAACACGAGATTTGAAGCAGGACCTTCCCCCTGTGAGGCAAAAGTGCAAACTACTACAAAATTATTCTCCTGTCATCTCCAGGAGCATTAGACAAACCTGTTTTTGGTAGTAAAGGGTTTTCATAATTAATTCCTGGCACCAACCTGCTCCCCAAATTGCATCTACTCAAACCTTAATTACAGGAGTCTGCCAGTGCGAGAGAGCGGGGTGCTAAAACAAGGCTGCAGGTCACTACATTTAATCAAGTGACTCACCATGAACACTTGGCTCCAGCTTTCTGTCCAGATGATGTGAACAGAAGACTTGAAAGCTGGAGACCGAACACTCAGTCAGAAGAGACAAGAGCATCACTCAGACAGGAGGAAGCTTTAGGTGGAACCCCTAAGACACTGGAAGGTGTTTCAGATAAGTTTCAGCTAAATCTATTAAGCTGGATTTTCCTAACAGTTAGATTTTCCGAACAGACCACTCACATTTGACTCACTACTGAAAGTTTCTTCCACAGTTTAGCTGCATCAACAGTTTTTCTCATCAAATGATTAACCAACAGCCACAGATCTGAAGCCACAACAGGAAAAATACATTTTGTCTTTAAGTGATCATTTAAATAAGAATTTCAAGTAAAAAGACGAGTATTAGCTTGTTTTAAAGTTAGTAAAGTAAACAGCAGTGATGTCAACGGGTGAATGCTTGATTCTGTTTGGCTGCGGGGTGTTGATTAAGTAAGGGATAATGACCTTCAAAGTGTGCATTATCAGAATTGGACACACTTCACGTTCATGCTTCCACGGCGTGCGTTCATTTCGGATAATGCACACTTTGAACGCCATTATCCTTTACATAAAAAATCGTCGACACTAATTTGGTATTGTCCACACATTTTACTTTTTATTTTCATTTTAAATAATTATAATAGCCACAAGCCACAAAGTCATTGGCAACTCTAAATTGAGAGCCTGCGACCGGACTTAAAAACGTACGTAGCGATGCACGATCATGGGCTTTCCAGACGCAGAAGCCCGAAATTCTGGTCTGCGCCATTGACTGGGAGGAGCCAGTGCACACCAGAGATGGCTGCAACACTTTCACAGAACATTATCAATGTGTTACTGAAAGGAATGAGACCTCTGTCAATGGTTGAAAAGGATGGATATAAAGACATGAATGGGGGGCTGCACCCTGGCTACCACCTAAGTCACTTTTAAAAACTAATGGAGGAAAAATGATTGTAGAATATTTTACTGTTCATCAATTGCAAAATAAAACACGTGTTTAAAAACTGTTTGTTTACTATTCCTATAGGAAGGCTAGACAATGATTTAGTGCAGTGATTAGGAACCATTTAGCTTGCAAACCAATTATGTGTTTTTTGTGCTAGCATATCGCTTTCCTGGGACCTTAAACTTTTTATGTTTTTTAAGTTGAAATAGAAATTCATGAACAGTAAATGTAAAATTTTAAATTTTGTGAATGCACCTTACACAGAGCATTAGCAGTTTCATTCAAGACGCGAACCTCCACGGACTGAATATCAGCACTATTATTTTTTGTAAAAAATATCTGCTGATCATATTACCTAAATCAAAATCATTGACTAATCTACTAATCGAACACGGTCGGTCCCCACAAACTCGCCCACAAACTATTCTCCCTTGGAATACATCCCATCATCTGTGACTGGCTCCTGGACTTTCTTACTGGCAGGCCTCAGTCTGTAAGAATAGGGAACAGGACTTCAGCCAGCATCATCTCTAACATTGGCACACCACAGGGCTGTGTTCCCAGCCCCATCCTCTATACACCCTGTTCACCCACGACTGTGTGGCCGCTCATGAGGACAACATCATCCTGAAGGTTGCTGATGACACCGCTGTGATAGGACGCATCACTGGCGGGGGCGAAGCAGCCTACAGGAGGGAGGTGGCCAGTCTGGTGACATGGTGTGAGGACAACAACCTCACCCTCAACACAGACAAGACAAAGGAGATGATAGTGGACATGAGGAAGGAGAGAAGGAAACCTCATCAGCCGCTTCTTATCCAGGGTCTGGAAGTGGAGAGGGTGAGCAGCTTCAAATATCTCGGGGTCAGCCTCAGCCAGGACCTCACCTGGACACTCAACACCTCAAAGCTGGTGAAGAAAGCTCATCAGCGGCTGTACTTCCTGAGGAGGCTGAGGAAGTTCGGCATGTTCCTCAGCAACTTCTACAGCTGGGTTGTTGAGTCCATCCTGACCAGCTGCATCACAGTGTAGTACGGCAGCTCTACCGCCATGGTCCGCAAACGCCAGCAGAGAGTGGGGAAGACTGCGTCTTAGATCACCAGGACTCCTCTTCCCTCGCTGCAGAGCATCTACAAACGCAGGGTCTGCAGGAGAGCTGCCTCCATCATTAAGGACCCCACCCACCCGCAACGAGGTCTGTTCACTCTCCTCCTCTCGGGACGGAGGTACAGGAGTGTGAAGTGCAGGAGCACCAGACTCAGGAACTGTTTCTTTCCCTCTGCCATCAGACTCCTTAACAGCAAACAGGAGTCTGAAACAACAAACTGCACCTTTGCTCATCCTTCTGTTCGCTACTGTTATTATCACTTTTTGCACATTTGCACTTTTAGAACTGCCACTCGACATCTTGTGTTTTTGTGTGTATGATGTGTCTGAATTGTTTCAGTTTCCTCTATACTTTTTGGCATTCGGAGCAGACAGCAAAGAAAGAATTTCATTGTGCAGGGAAACCCGTTTCTTTACTGTGCACATGATAATAAACCCTTTGAATCTTGAAAAACAGCGTAAAATTGATAGTTTTAAATGTAAGTTAAACTTATGAAGAAAATTGCAATGATTGCCAAACATGCCTAAAGCTTGGAGTGATCATTCTTAAACATAAATTTTGTAATTATGTTTTTGAAATATTTGGACAGGTGTTTTTCACAGTTTAGTATTTTATTACATACTTAAGTGTATGTATTTTGTTGATCGAAAGACGTATTAAAATGATTTAAAAAATCTAAAACATACTTCCTTAAACACATTGACACCTTAATATTTAGAGTTACAACAACAAAAAATGAGATGAGAAAGCTTGTCAAAGAATTGTATTCGAAAGTGTAATCCAGTAGCCAAATAAGTACACAATATCTGAAAAATGCAATGTCATGAAAAAAAAACATACTTTATTAAGACTGCATTTAAATAGATGGAATGTGGGCAACAAAAACGTATCACTAAATAACTGCTTAAAAAGTCTCCCCAGCTATAAGCTAAATATTTAAATCAAACCAACTTATCAAGGCATTTGTGTTGCAGCCGGAATTTGACCAAAAATAAACTACAATGCAAAATTCAAAATGTTTGGGAGGATATATAGTTTAAGATTATTATAAAACATAAAATGAACAATTTAAGTCAAACAAATATGGATTAAATGTCAATCCTGTTCAGAAAATTACCGTAAAGCGAAAAGATACATTTAAATTTATAGATTATTTTATTTGGAAAAATCTCTGTATTCCACAAATAAAATAACATTACTATAGAAACTAATACCAAAAACACATATTTGAAAGTAAAAGAAAGAAACAAAGTTACAAAATTCCTAAAAAAAACAAGCATTTTTTAACCTGAAGTCAATGTGGGGTGGCCATAGAGGTAGAGTGGTCAACCTCTATAAGTGTCCTTGGGCAAGACACTGAACCCCTCTTTGCTCCTGATGGTTACAGGTCGGCGCCTCTGTTCGACATCAGAGTGAATGTGCGTGTGAATGTGACAGTGACTGTAAAGCACATGGCGTTTACTATTTCTACAATGATCAAATCTTTTTTTATTTATGCTATACGAAATAAACAACAGCAACTTTCTTTCCTCAAAGTCCTGAACAAGTCATGATGCATTTAAAGTACTAAAACCCCTAGATGAATGTAAACTTTAAGAGAAAGCTGAGTAAAAAACAGTAGTAAAGTAATTTTGTTTGTCAGAGTTCTACAGCAGCTTGTAGAAGCTTATTTATCTGTGCATGCTGTGGACCTCTGGGCTGGCTTCCAGTAAATCATTGCTCTGCCTAATAGACACTTTTGCAGCATTCTAAAGCTGTCAAAGAACTCCTTTAACAGTGAAATTTGTAACTTAGACAAAGTCAAGAAACTGCCAAAGCAAACATCTGCAGAACTTTCTTGAAGGACTCTGAACTAGGGCTGCACGATATGAGGATATCTCCCAGTTTGCAACATAGTAATCAATAGTGCGATGACGATATAACTTGCGATACATGAACAAATAGAAAAACAAGCAAAAACATCATTTCCATTTCACTGCAACAGTTTGGAAATGATATTCCAAATGACAACAGGAGACGAACATCTAACATAAAAGAGCTCCATCCGATTGGTCAACAACATGAAGGCGTTCATTTGATTGGTCAAATACATAAAGGGATTTATTTGATTTGTTAAATACTTCAAGGTGCTATAAGATTGCTATAGTTTGTTTCAATGTTACCATTTATTGCATTTCTTGCAGAGCTTGTGCAGGCCAACTCTGAACCATACCGTTCATCGTACTGATCCTCGCAGACAATCCATTTACTGCTTTACCGGCTATACTGGTCGCTACGGTAACTGACAGCACCTCCCCATAAAAGCTCCTATCGATCACAGCAGAGAGATAGAGAAAATGAAGTGTCATGAAATGATCCCTGGCTCCATAAAGACAAAGGAACTGGCAGCAGAACGGCTGCTGTGCTCAGACAAAAAGTTTGGTCCGAGTTTCAAACTTATTTTCATGCAGACTTTTGGCATAAACTACCTGCTCTCACCTTTCAAAATGTCTTTTCTGCAAAACTTCATGAACCTTACTCGGACTTTGCTGGAGGCCTCACTTTTCCAAAACAGTAGTTTACTGCTAAAAATATAATTCCCAATGATTTTTGAATATAATGTAGCAGTGATATGTTTTGGGTGTCAACAAAGCGGAGTGATAACTCATTTTTATGGCTCTGGAAGCATCAGCGGCACGACTAATGCTGAGAGAGTATCGAGCCGTGATGCAACAGCCTCAGTGTCTGTCTGCAGCCTGCTGAAGCCCACATCCATTAGCTTTTCTGTCAACACAGTGGGCTGTGGGGGAGAGCTTTCTGCTGTGGCATTACAGATGTGTGACATTAAGTCCTGTCTGTAACAGTGATGAAATCCATTGAAGGTCTCAAATCTGACGCTTTCGCCTTGATGGAATGCAGAGTTGACATCAATCACTGAGGCCTGTCTCTGTAGGACAGCTCATTTGGTTTGCTTTACTTTATAGTGAGCCGGTTTTAATGCAGCCAGGAAGTTTTCCCCAACAGCTGCAGCTCCCTGAATACAGAGAGCAGAGCATAGGAGAGCTTAGAGTCTGTGTTGCATCAACATGGAATGTTTTTAATGTTGGATTTTTTAAGGTGTCAGAACATTCACTCTCTGGGCTTCACAAACAAATGAAGAGGAGTGTTTGTGATGAGGAGTATGTCTGCTTTTCTGCCTCCTTTGGACACTGCAGACAGAACTTCACCTCATCCTGGGTCCAGTCCTCTCCACCAGAACATTTCTGCTCTGAAACAAGATCTGGAAAAGGTAAGTCCAGATGTTTATGGACTTCTGCTTCTTTTGGACAGATGTAAAAAGAATTTAGTTTTCTCCTTTCATTGTTTGTCTTTAAGCAGATGTTCTACAGAAGGTTAGAGGAACTTAAGACCCATTTCAGGAGATGTGAACATGTGACTGAAGGAACTGATGAACAAGGAAGTGGAAATCTCCTTAACAGGATCTTCCCTGAAGAGGTTAGGAAGCAGCATGAAGTCAGGCAGCTGGGGACCAACAAACTCAGAGGTGCTCCACTTCGGTCCAACATCTTCAGATCCAACATGGATCCATTAGAGTGGTTCTGAAAAGTGGAGCTACAGGAGCAGGAAAAAGCTTCTTATTGCAGAAGTTCACTCTGGACTGGGGTTGGGAGTTAGCCCACACTGGCCCGCTGCCTCTCAACATGAGCAACTCCAGAATAGAGAAAAAGGAAAAATAATGAGAGTAAGTTCAACCCACCTGGAGGGAGTAAGTTTCAGAGCCCAGGCCATGCGTAGAGTTGAGCCTGGTACCTCTCAACCTCACGCATGAGCTCAGGCTGCCCCCTCCCAGAGAGAAGTTCCCAAATCCACAATCTATGAGTGTGTGGGCCGCTTCAATTCTGTAAAAACAAACTTGTTATACAATAGTTTTTTGAGTGTTGTTTACATTTTTATATATTGTGTTTGTTGAAGGTATGTTGTTTCTCTCAATGTTCTGTGAGCGTGTTTAGTGAGTGTAGTAAAGGTAGTTTTAAGCATTTTTACTCTTCTAATGTAATTTATTTAAAAATTGTGTGTAGTTATAATAGTCGTGTTGTGTTGTTTCAGTAGTTAGAACAGCTGTGTACATAATTTAATATTTTTTTAGTTAGATAGTTTAGCTCATTCATTCATCTTCATCTGTTTGTTCCCTTTTGGGGTCACTGGGCTGCTGGAGCCTATCCTGGCCACTTATTGGTGAAGGCAGGAGACACCCTGGACAAGTTGCCAGTCTGTCGCAGGGTCACAATCACACACACCCATTCACACTTAAGGACTATTTAGAGTTGCCATGCATGCACGGGGGGGACACACAAACTCCACACAGAAAGGTCCCCCATTGATGTTCTGGTTCAAGTCCAGCCAGGACTTGAACTGGGGGCCTTCTTGCTGTGAGGCAAAAGTGCTAACCACTGTGCCACCGTGCAGCCCAAATAGTTTAGCTGTTTGTAGATCTATTAGTTATTTGTTTGTTTGTTAGATAGTTTTTACGTTTTTTTGAGGGGAGCCAGTTTAGCTCGTGCTGGTTTGCAGCGCCTTACGTCCATGAAACCAGGGTTCGAATCCAGGCTGCTCCCTGTTCCCTTCTGTGCTTCTGTGCACTAACCTTCTCTAACCTCTAACCTTCTGTAGAACATGAGAGGGTTGCGTCAGGAAGGGCATCTGGCGTAAAACATTGCCAAGTTAACCATGCAGCTCATCCTCGAAGGGGAGGTTGTTTCACTGTGGCAACCCCTGATGGGACAAGCCAAAGGAGGAAGAAGATCCCTGATTAAATGAAAATAATTAAAAAAATAAATAAAGATTATGCCAAAACAGATTTAGTTCTGACTACAATAATCCTATTTCAAATAAACATGCAATAAATTTAATTAATATGTAAACTAAAAAATAAATAACCAATTTTTTTATCGATAAGATTTATGATAAAAAACATTAATAATATACATTAATGAAGAATAATTCTTATTTATAGGAAATCCTGTATTTAAAAAAAGTTAAATTAATCCTGATTATTACAATAGAAATATAAACTGTACTGTCTAAGCCAAGGGGCGGGGTGGGGGTGGGGGGGCAAACTTTTTGACTTGTGGGCCATAGGGTTCTAAAATTCATCAGAAGGCCCGGACCAGGAGCAGATGTGTGGAGTGAGAACGAAATAATCTGGATCAAATCTGGATGAAAACATTTGGATTGAAAGTTATATTTTGAAACAGAACATTTCAGAGTTTTTAGGTTACAGAGAGGCCAGGAAAGAAACCCAGGAGCAGGAAGAACATGACAAAAATCCTCAATTTAGCAAGGTATAATTCCACAAAGCACAGAACCAAAACACTAGAAAGCTTTGAAGACGCTCAGGCACAGAACACAGAAAAGCAGCTCCTTATAAAGGAGCTTCATTAGCAATAGATTGCAGCTGTGACTCTCCAGGGGAGGAGAGGAGCTCCAGGAGTCACAGGCTGCCAGACTAAACAACAAAAGAAACATTTCCTATAAAACTTTTGTTCTCATTTTAGAGCCAGTTGCACCAATGGCTTGATGTTCCTCCTGTAAAACTTGGAGAAATGCTGCGTTCATATTTTGTTTGAATGATTGGAAGAATGAGAAACAACAAATCTTCCAACACCACATGGATGCAAGAACAGGTACCCAAACCTTTTCTTGTGAGGCCACAATAATTCTTTCTTTAAAACGTTAAACTCCTTTTATCTTTCTTTTATCATGAAGCCCTTTAGGGAGTTGTAAAGTGCTATATGAATAAAGTTTCATTCCCTCATGATCCTTTTAATAAAATAACCCTATTTATGAAATAAAAAAAATGACCAAATAACTCTCTTTGGGATTTTCAAATACAAAAAGTCAGGAAAAAAATACTGATACATTAAAAAAACAACAAAACAATAAATAGTGGATCCTCTCCCGTCATAGTCCCGTCCCATGGTCCAGCTCCTACACACTACAAACCACTTTCAGGACACAGAACAAAGTGCGCTGTTTGAAAAAAAGAAAAAAGCAGCATAATCGCTCTGAAAGAATGAACGAAACCACGAAAGTTGAGCTGCTTCTGCTGTTCTATTTGAGAGGGATTTGAGAGGGTTTCAGGTCGGGGCACCGACTCCAGAACAGTGGAATAAAATGTCACGTTCTATGCAGGTCTTGATCGTGTGGCCAGATCAAATAAAAAACATGGGTCTCTGATATTGTTCAGTGGGACGGACCAAACATGGAGGCGTGCCAGATCCGGCCCGCGGGCCGTAGTTTGCCCACCCCTGATCTATTACAATAATGATAATTTCAACAGAAATATAAACTACGATATTAATAACAAAAGTAATATTAACCATGAATGTTAAAATAATATACTCCATATTATAAATAATAAATCTGTTATTCGTGAATAATACAATAGAAATACAGACTATTATATCATTTCCCAATTTTATTATTAATTATAATTAATATAATAAGAATATAAACTATATAATTATTACCAATTTCTTCTCCACATTCGGCCCATCACCTGGGGGAGCGGTGAGCTGCAGACGAGCCGCGCTCGGGAGGCGTTAAGGGTCTTGGGACCAAAAAATATATAAACTGTAATTGTCAAAGGCAAAACATTTAGACTCATTGAAAGCCACTTTGGGGAAAATGTTGCCAAAAGGGCTTCTGTGTGCCAGCAACAACAACCACCAGCGGGGCTGTTGACCTACAGGCTGGACATACGTGAACACGTGGGTGAAGTCAAATGGATAAAGTGATTTCTGTCTGAAATCATGGAAAACATGGAAGTGGAAGATCTCCCCGAGATTGACTACCTGTTTTTTTCACACATTTGTTTATTTCAAGTCATTATGAATTGTGTAAAAATGAATTGTGAAATTATTTGATAAAAAATCTACACATAGAATGCTGAGTGTCAAGTTAAAATGAGAAATTATTCACATATTATATTTCTAAAAAGGGTGAGAACTAGAACACAAAGACTGTACGTCTTGATAGTTACGATATGCTCACCATTTGTTGCACAGTTAATGTTATCTTGGTGCTGTGAGGGGCTGTAAGCTAGTGGGAGAGAGTGTAAACGATCCCTTTTATTATTCTAGGATGCAGGACTCTGTGAACAACCAGCATGCTTAGCAATGACCTTTAGTGCAATGACCTTCCCTCTCTGTAAAAGATGTTGATGACTGTCTTCTGGGCATCTGTTGAGTCAGCAGGTTGGATCTTTTTTTTACATTAATGTAATTTTCGGAAACACTGAATTTGAGTTTTCAGAACCTCCAAGCTATAATCATCAAGATTTTGAATATTTCAATCCATGTGCAACGATTCCATGGAAAACGTGTATCAATTCTTATATTGACCAATACATTTTTTTTTCAAAACTACACTTTTCATAATGTTTAGATATGTCTATAATATAAAACAATTAAAATGAGAACATGTTAGATCAATGTGTTCAATCAATATGTTTTTGTTTTTGGTGTGAACTTCATTAGTTATTTCTGTATTTTGAAAAAAAAAATTGTAATGTTTTTTTACAGTTTACATGTTTTGCAGACCGCATGTTTTTTACACTTTTGCAGCTGTATTTATTTATTTTTTAATATTTATTTGTTTATTTAATAAGAATCTCAATTTTGATAATAATTTTTCATAATAATTTTAGTAGTATTTTTAATTATTTAATATAAATGTCATTTGTGATGTCCTTTATTGTTGTTATATTATATAGATTATTTCTGAATGTCGTGTTGCTGCCACAGATAAATGAAATTTCCCCATTGTGGGATTAATAAAGTTATCTATCTATCTATCTATCTATCTATCTATCTATCTATCTATCTATCTATCTATCTATCTATCTATCTATCTATCTATCTATCTATCTATCTATCTATCTATCTATCTATCTATCTATCTATCTATCTATCTATCTATCTATCTATCTATCTATCTATCTATCTATCTATCTATCTATCTATCTATCTATCTATCTATCTATCTAATATAATCATCCTGAGTATTGCTTTCTCTCATTTAATGCTAAGTATTTATCTACGCAGCTACAGATGCCAAATATAATACTAACAAGGTCACTTAAAAAGTTGACTTTATAAGGTTTTCTAAAAAAATATAATTTCATTATTTATTCATTAATTCCCAACTATTTTAATTGAGAAATTGGATTAATTAAAAAAAAACATGACGTAAAGTATTCCTATACGTGTGTGACTGTGTCAAAATTTCATCAAGCAAATCAGGGGAATGGAGGCCATATGGCAAATGGATGAGGGCTGAGCCATTGTTTTGGAGGGCTCCACAACACTGTCCTTCAGGAACTACACAACAAAAACTGCCACAAATCACGACAGCAGTTGATAATACTCAGAAGGAAGTGATGCCGATGAATAATGATTACGGTCACCTTCGTCGTTTGTCGTCAGCAGAGGAACATTTCTTGGACCAAAGTGTCAGGATGGAGGGCTGACAAATTTGCACGGATTTGGTCCTTTTATCACCATCCTCCTCCTCCCCATCACCCTCTGGAAGTGCTGCCAAGCCAGAAATTAATCTATGTTACAGCAACCCAACACGTCTTTGTAAATTGGAGCTAGCAGGTTGACCGCAGTGAACGCTGAGTGATGACACTGTGGGTCTGACTCCGCGGAGGCTGAAGCCGTCAGCAAACAAGGTCAAGTTGGTGGGCCTTTGCCTGAATGTTAGAGACAATCAAATCTTGTCTCTGCAGAGATGACTGAGTGAAATACGTAAGTCTGAACACACTGCACTGAAGCAGAGACCAGATGAATTGATTTCCTCTCTTTTGATTAGTTCAGACTTTTACTGGACCTGGCAGCATTCCACCTGTCAGACAGGAGGAGCTGCATGTGTTCCTCCTGGAGGTCAAGCAGAAGGCTACAGCCCATCGCACAGCCCCTTGTCAAGATAAATGTGTGCCAAAGTGACCTCTGGCCATGAAATAGGACCTCCAGAAAACACAACTTCTGTTAACCCTGGATGAGTTCACTGTCAGAGACATGATGCTCATCCTCAGAGCAGAGCAGCAAACAAACAAAATCCTACAGAGGTCAGCATCAGGCAGGCTCAGGTCTCTACACAAAGTTCAATGAAAAACCAAAAAATGAAGTTCTCCAAGGGGGTGCAGCTAATCAAACTGATATATGTAAACATTCATGAATAGAATATGAAAAAAATAACTGAAGAAATCCGATCTGTTAGGAAACAGTCAACATTTACCAGCAGGTTTTCACAAATATAACAATGTTGTTTTTGCTCGTGGGCCGTTGTATCTATCTGACATCATTCTAGATATGAGCCCTCGCAGACCCTGAGGTCCTCTGGTACAGGCCTTTTGGTTTTTCCAAAAGTTAGGACTGGTGCTTACAGCAAGGCTTCATTCCGTTTCTGTGACGCTTGCCTGTGGAAAAGCCTCCCAGAGAGACTCTAAGGCTGCATTCAGACTGAAAAAATCCTTTGTTCCGGATCAAGTCATGAACGTTGCATTTGGTCTGGCATCAGGCAGACCACTCTGTTATGGACCAAAGCTGGTAAACAAAACCACGTGACCAAAGATCTCTTTAGTCATTGGCCAGGAACTCTGAAGGCGAGTCCAAATAACAAGAGAAAGACGGACGTGCTGCACTTCACAATTCTTATGGGGACAGTTAACTTCTTAAAACTTTATATTTCCATGGCCAGTTTTGAACGTGGAGAACAACACTTTTACTTGTTACTTTGGAACGGCGGTTCATGCTGCAAGGCTGTAACTGGCTAGGAGACGTGCCGTGTGAGCTTTAACTCAGAGGATGCTGGCTACTGCAGTGATGAGGAGACGTCAGGTATGAAGGTACGCTGATAAGTGTTCATGACATATAGATTATGGGAAACAGGGAGACGTGATGTGTGTCACCTTCAAAGTTGTTTAAATCAGCCTCCATTCATTTGACCACATTCCAGTGAATGTAAAGAGAATTCTGTTAAGAAACTACAAGGTAGCTTTTAGGGTGACATCACAGCAGCAGCACACTTAACGAGACACAGAAAAGCATGTTTGAAGTGTTTCCAGCTGGGTTAAAATAAACATTTTAATGTTTCTGTTTGATAACTTGACAATCGTTGCTTTACATTTGTTTGTGGCTCATTGCTTCCTTCATTTCTTCTCTGTTAACGTCGGCTACGGTGGCCGTTTTGGTTCAGTTGTTCCGCTCCGAGGACGGATTAGATTCAGACTGAGGAACCTCAGAGGGAACTGAAGCTCAGTCCGATTGGAAACGAACCAAGTCCACCTCCAGAGATGGGTCAGAGAGCGGTTCCTGGTCCCGGACCAGGGTCACTAGGGTGTATTCAGATTAAAAATTTGTTCCGGATTATCAGGGAAAAGAACTCTGTTTTGCTTAAAGCTGAACCAAACGTGTCCAGTCTGAATGAAGCCTCAGACTGTTCATTAAAGGAAACCTCAAGACCTACCTTTTTAATCTGGATTATATCTGAAAAAAGTGAAGAATATGTAGTTTTGATATTTAAATTATATGATTTTACTTCTATTTTTACTTATTTAAATTGATCTTTTTTTTAATTTACTTTTAGTGTTCAATTAAAAATGAAGCCACATTTCTATTTTGTATTTAATCTGTCTGATTTAATGCTTTTTGTGTGTGTGTGGGGGGGGGGGGTGGTATGATGTGTGTGTTATGTATATATATATTTTATATATTTATTTTTTCTTTTTATGTCTTGCTTTTGCTTTTAAGAATTGGAAAATGTTTTTATGTGATGCACTTTGTGCTACTTTAGTTGACAAAGTGCTTTACAAATGAAGTGTGATTTGATTTGACTGTCTGCTGCCTGTTTCTGCAAAACTAAGTCTATGTGGTGTTCTTAAAAAGATCATAATTCATAAAATACATAATAGGACTTTTATGTAATTGTGAAAACCGGTGTAGTTTACAAAGCAGTGGAAACATTTATACAGATGTGGGAGAACACACATAAGACCACAACCAATTCATAATGCAGCAACTTATATTAGAGCACACTTTTTTATCTACCAGTTAAAAGCTCACCTTTAATGAAAACTGTTGCTTTCATTTGAATCAATATAAGGAGAGACAAAGAAGATCTATTGTTGCATCTTCAAAGGCTCCAGCCCTCGAAGAACAGAATGAAGAACAGCATAAACTGGAGGTCAAACAAACCTTTGACCTCCAGTTCTTTGGGTGCGTCGACACAGGGAGTACAGGCCAGAAGAAAGGCTGGAAACCAAACTATCCTTCAGAAGAGCAAAGGGAGTGACGGCTGTGGAAACACCGAGAATATGTAACGATCAAACTGAAAGTTTCAGCATGTTGGGAAATTTCAGTTCATTATGATAAAAATGATTACATTTGACTTTTGCATGTGTTTCAGATGGATTCATGCTTGGATCTGATTTTGACTTTTGTTTTAAAACTCCTTACACATGTAAGAATATGACCAACTAAATGAACATATTGATCTAATCTACAATGCAACTGTTATTCAAGAAAAACCACAAGGTGCATAAATTCTGGATTACAGGTTAGATTCTCTGTGTTCTGCTTTGGGGACAGCTGAGATTGAACAAGAAACTTTTGGAAAATGGACACATGCGACACATCTTTGGATCTATTTTCAAAGCCTTCCCAGTGATTTTTTTATTATAATTATGTCACTTTTAGGCACAAACAAAAAACTTATTAGGAATTTACCTGTGAGTTGTGGGTGGAAGCGTTGGCGTGGAGCAACCCCACCCCCACTTCCTGACACCCATCTGTTCGGACTGTACCCCACTAGCTTACAGCCCTTCCCAACACTAAGCTAACATTACTGGTGCAGCAAAAATGGTGAACAATTTCAGAGCTGTCCAGCCGTGCAGTTTAGATCCAGAGGTCAGACGAGGAAAACAGAGACTTGATGGATCTATTTGTCTGACAGTGGATGATCAGAATGGAGCAGAGCAGGGAGCTTGTGGCCCCTCCCAGCAGATTTTCTACATCACAATTCAAATCATTTTTCAGCACAAAAAATTGCAAATTTATCGTTATCGCAGTTTCCAGCTGTGCAATATCCATATCACAAAAGTCGGCAAAAATCGCAATAAATGTATCCTTAAATGTGCTTAAACAATCTTATGGCAACTTGAACTACTTAATGAATTGAATAAATCCCTTTACGCTTTGGACCAATCAGATTGAGCCCTCCACGATGTTGACCAATCATATGGAGCTTTTATGTTAGATGTTGCTCTCCTATTTAGACGAGGGTCATTTGGAGAATAATTTAAAGTATTTTGACTCTTAAATTAAACTTTTGCAGTGAAATGGAAATGTTTTTATTGTTTTTGCTATTTGTTCATTTATCGCAAGTTATATCGTCATCGCAATATTGACCACTAATATCGCATATCGTGAGTTTTCCTCAAATCGTGCAGCCCTAATTTGAATTAAGAAATTCACAGAAAGGCCATTTTAATATTAACTTCCTTCATGTGTGTCCACCCCTATCAGAAAAATGTCACAAGAACAAGTCTTTAATTGGCAAAACTAATTGATCTGACTGACCCACTATACATCTACATGCTATTTGAAACACCGTCATTATATTTGGAAACAGAATGACATCTGACATGTTCACTGTTAGTAACAAGCGTGTTGATATTAATCGGCAGACAAGTTCAGATAAGGAGATCACTCACTCATAATTTCCTCAGTGCGGTCATTCAGAAAGCATGAAAAACCTCTGGAGACCCCTTTAAGAAGTGCTCAGGTAGGTTGTGCACCACTTTCATATCCACTTGTGCTTTTTGCCACAGCCTCTCACACAATGTTTCCACAACTACAAGTAGGGTCGGACAAGGTCAGACTAACAAACAGCTTTGCTCGGCTGAAGGTGATCCTGTGGTGTTCAAATAAAGCAGACACAGCTCTTCTGCACAGAGGCGTGCCTCTCCTGAAAGCTGCATTTTGGGAATGTTTGTCAGAGGACGGCTATGACAGACTTTGCAGAGCAGGTGAACGTTCATAGATTTCCCTTTCTGTGAAGAACCAAAGCATGACTGGCCTCTCTGTCATCTCATCTGGATTCTCACAGAGCTGGAGGAGCAGGGCGACCAACCAAAGCCCTATTAGAAAGTTAATGCAGAGTAATGATGACTGGCTGTCAAAGTGAAGCAGCCCCTGAGAGAGAGAGAGAGAGAGAGAGAGAGAGATAGAGAGAGAGAGAGAGAGTTGCATCTCTGAGGAACAAAACACAAAGACTGAGTAAAGCTGAGCTGACAGACCTGGCTCATGATGCCAGCTCCTCATCTGGACCACAGCAGCACTTCTGCAGCAACAGCACTCTACACGAACAGAACCATGAAGTTCTGGCACATGTCAGGTGAAGCGGGGAAAAAACGCGCTTTTCTTAGTTTCTGGCTGTTGGGACATCAACTCAAAAGTGGAATGAGGTCATTTAAAGAACACAAAGGTGTGAGAAGTCCCTGCAGAATGAAAGCCCGACTTCCGCCATACCTGAGCGGCATCCCTGCCGCAGCGCGGCGGCTCCTGTTCCAGCAGCTGCGCCGGGACGCAGCGGAGCTCCGGGCGCGCAGCCACAGGCAGGCGTGGGGCTGTTCCGATTCGGATGTTCAGTTCGGAACGTCCAAGACAACGTAAGCAGGAAGAGTGGGTCCAGTTGCTCCGCCTCTCAAGGTTATGGACTGGAATGGTTCAGTCACTCCTTCTGGAACAGCAGCACCGCTGCCGGGAAGCTGCAGGTCCACGGATGGACGGACGGATGAATGGATGGATGAAGGGGGCGTGTTCTTCTTCAGGGGGAAGTAGGAGGAGGGAGGGTCGACACACGAAGATGCAAAGTGAGAAAGGAAAATGAAGAAGTTTGGAAAATTATCATCAGCTTATCTAACATGTAAAAAATAGAGCCACGTTTTTCTTGAGGCGTCACGTCATTTTTCCCCACAACCAAAATGACTGCTGCACACACGAGAGATCAAATAAAGATTTGAATCATCAGATCTGTAGGAGAAGGCATTGATAACATGGCAGGATTGGCTGTGTGGTGAAGAACATGTCTACATCTGGAAGACATCACTTTAACAGTCGGATGATATTCATTTTGCTCGGTGGCCACTGGGCGGCAGTGTTTTGGAGTGCATGTAAAAAGGCTCAAAACACCTTTTTGTGGAGCTCCAAAAAATCCAATCAAATCAAACTTTATTTAGAAAATAGCGCTTCTCATACATTGCGCAGCTAGAAGCGCTTTAACATTAAAAACAAAAAACACAAAAGATTTCAGTAAAAACCCAACCCACCCTTTACCCTTCCTCCCCTCCGTAAAAACACACTTTGTTTTAAAACATGCTTGTGTTTCAAACCTGCATTATAAAATAAAAATAATTTACAATTTTATTTGTTATTGATACTTTTTTTGTGCTAGAAACAGTTTTTTCAAAAAAGTACAGCACTGTTTGAAAGCATGCATCACTGTGCTGTGATTGCACTGATGGCGCTCCTCCTGCTGCAGGAGGGGAGCATCTCCACGGTCAGCACTGCCCCCCTCATTGTCAGCAGCTGCCACCGACACACTAACTAATGCCGAGGAAAGAAGATCAGACCACTTTTCCATGACTTGTCACACTTATCACAATTATATTACAGTCAAAGTGTTTCTTACCACCCTGCAACCGACTGACGACCTGTCCAGGGTGTGCCCAGCCTTCTCCAAACAGTAGCTGGGTTGACTCCAGCAACCCTCTGAGAGAGAATCAAGGGGTTTTGAAAATGGATAAATGGGGGATGTTTCTCTCCTTGGACAGCTCTACACTAAACCAGAGACGTGCAGTCAGGGGAGGTAACATCCTCACTTGCCATCATGATGCACACTAAGGATTAAACACGTATCTCTCCACCTCTATTAATGCTGTTTCTATAGGATTCTAATAATAATAATCATTTTATCTTCAACATCTTTGCATTTTAAGGACAATGAACGCTGTGAGGTGAGGCAACAGAGTTCTGCTTAGATTGTGCAATCCCATTCAAACTGGGTTGAGTGCCCTTTAGCTTACTCAGCACATACCGATATTGTAATGCTTTAACAGTTTTCTATACATTCTAGACATTTTTATTACATATGCTCATTTCCCATTTCATAGGTAATGTATTTTACATCTGTTTATAATTTTTTTAGAGTTTAGATTTGACATAAAGCTGCACTGAAAAGACCCAAAGTGAGGCAGGCAGTAGCCGCCTCCCTGAAGAGGGTTCTTGTGAATTCATGTTTTTTCTTGAGTGGTTGGTAATACAGTTTATTATGAGTCCCTTATTTAATGTTTGCTCAGACTGACTGTACAATCACAGAAGTAACTAATTACTGTCGTTTGATTACTTTTGTCGGTAACGGAGGAACATAAAATACAGTTCAAACTTCAGTTATCATTTACAATTACAGGACCATAAAAACCCTCTTGACTTAATTTCTTAGGTTTTTAGCCTTTGACATTTTCTGTCGGTTACATGAAACAAAACGGGTGTTTGTTAAAAAAAAAAAGGAGTTGCTAGTGCATACGTGCATGCATGAACGCGCAGAATTGTCTTTTGGCTTCTAGTAATACCAGAGTGTGACTTTTGTACGTAAATGTTTGTGTACATTTGTGCATCTGTGTGCATCTGTGTGTAACCACTCTAACTCTGCAGCTTGTTAGTTACATATAAAAAGGGGAAAAAAAAGGTTAGCCAGGTTAGCGCATTTGCATTAACACCCAAACTTGTTTGCAGCAAGAACAGACTGTCATTTTGACAGATTACTGTGAACCTCTCAAAATCGCTTCTACATGAACCTTAAGATCTAACTGCCAAAGGCAGGATCCAGAATCAATGAGACCAGAGATTGAGTGCTTGCCGTCTTCTCCAAATCATTTGGGCACAGCTGACTGCAAATCTGTAGAAGTGGTAGCTGCAGTGTCATCCACTACATGGCCTGTGTCTGACATCCCTGTCTTATCTACAGACAGTAGGGTCCCTGCTCACACCTGGGGGAAACACAAGCTCAATACAAAAGTCGACAGAAACACCAAAAGCTGCTACTTGCATCGGCAGAAAAGATTTGACAAACTTTTAAAGCAACAACCAGTCAGTTTTGCACAAAGTTTAAAGACCAAGAAGTATTTTACAAAGAAAGAAAGAAAGAATTCCTGAAATGCAAATATCCTCAAGTTTTTTTTGGTTTTTTTTAACATTAACATGTATTCAGAAGTCATTGTCACGTGTTACTGGGTCTGACATTATCAATCAATCAAACTTTATTTATAAAGCTCTTTGCATGTGATTCTCATTCTCAATCATTTACTTTGTTGTGTACTGTATGGAATGGAATGGACCTCATCTACCATATTTGAGCTACATCTCTGAATGTCGGCATCCTGTCAGGGATGCTGCTGATCTGACGCAGCACCTTTCATGCGGCTGCTGTGCGGCTCAGGTTTTCGCCTCAGCAGGGGGGTCCTGCAGCCGATCCAGCGCGCTTCACTGAGGCTGTTTGAGGGAGTCTCGTGCCGCTGCATTTGGCTGCCAGATGGTCCTGCATAACCACTTTGAATTATTCAACCATCCCACAGCAGATTGAAGCTGTCATGTGTAAGACAAGTTGGCCGGCCTCCTCCTCCTGTACAGCAGCAGGTGAACACAAACTGCCCCCGCCTGTGGATGTTTGTGTGTAATCTGTGTGTGCAGCCATGTCCACACACAGATCGGACTCATGCCCAATTTGCCTCCAAATGTGCTGCAGCGATGGATCATTTCTTCCTCTGATCGTTGTCTGATCAGACTCTTTCACAGACTGCGATGAGCATAATAAATGATGCACCTTATCCAATTTTAATGTGCAGATGCTGAGCTCACAGCAAAGTCAACCTCGACTCACAACAGGCAGTGAGGCGTTTTCTTCCATCCTCACGATCTGTGCTGTTCACTAATGCGTTGCATTAACTCTGACAGCGTCAAGCACAATTATGGAAATGAATAAAGTTGGTTAAGAATGTGTGAGGAGCCATAAACCAAAAACTGGGTGATGCATTTTCCTGAAGGTATAATGTTCCTCCTTTAATGTGCTACAATTAGCACACTGGCCATTAGTGATATTAGAGTGAAGCTTTACTGATGGCAGGGGTCATGATTGGAGCCGTAATTCCCAAAGATAGCGCCTGTCACTTTAACAGAGCCATTGACACTTTGAGTACATGTCATTACAAAACACTGCAGTGAAATAGATTAGCACATTACAGATGATGAATAAATCATATTTCTCCTCTCTCATTCACCTCTAGACTAACACACACACACACACACACACACACACTTTGTCAAGGTTGAGACGATCTAAACCGATATGTTTACGGCCTGAAGAGGAGGTCCGCTCCTCAGGGAGTGGGGACATGTTTGCTGTAATCACCCGGAGAGTGGCCACTTCAACCTGCTGGAGGTTTTGATCTCCTCTTTGCAGCTCACCTCCTCACTGAGAGCCACTTCACTTCAAAGAGGAGGCGGTGCTTGTGGATGTGTACCTGTGCCCTCAGCTCACATCAGCTCATTAAGTGATCCAGCATCTGATGATGTATCATGAAATCATGGCAGTTATGCTCTCCACAGAACAGCCTCGCCCAGGTTCCTCCACTCTCAAGGCACACTTGATGAACTTCACACCAGGGTGAGCTGGTTAAACTGTCTAACACATGCAATGCACTTCAAGTGTCCTGGGGCTTCGGAAGGCAAATTACAGATAAGGATGATTATTTTTGCATTTTTTGTACATCTGATATATATCTTTATGATGTTCTCATGTGTGTTGACAATCAAGCTTAGCAAACTGGTATCAGGGGTCCAATAATGGATCATCTTAAAGTAAATAAGAACCAGATGGAAAATGTTAAAAAGAAAATCATAAACTTGAAGAAACAGGGAGAAAAAAATATGTTTAAAACTTGGAAGAAAGAGTGATAATGTGATAATTTCTCTTTTTGTTCTGTCATGTTTTGAGTTTCAGTTTCCTGTTTTAATTTGAAAGTTTTCCTGTTTTGTACCACGGTTTTGAGTTTTACTTCTGGTACCCATCTGTCCTGATTGTGCTCACCTGTGTCTCGTTTTGTTTGTGTGTATTTTAATCCTGTCTTTCCCTTCCTCCTGTGCTGGTCCATAGTTTGCTGTTCCCCTTTCCGAGTGTTTCCAGTTTCAAGCTTGTCTAGCCTGCTCAGCAGTGGATTTTGGATTTTAGTTTGTTTTGAGTATGAAAGATCCGTTTAAATCTGGAACCAGCTGCCTCCTCCGCTCTGCACCTGGAAACTCCCTCAACCCCCTTCTTGACATTATGGACCAGCCTAACTGGTACCCAGCAGAGAGGAACATGTGGTCCACGGGGGCATTCTGCCAGCAGGCAGAGAGAACCAGGTCTCAGTGGACCCCTGAATGGTCCCAGTTCCCCTCCTCGTATTTCAACGGGAGTCGCCTGGCAGTGAGGGGGGGGCCGTCTTCCCCTTTCCTGTTCCCGTGGTGAAGCCAGACGCTCTCCGGCAAAAATCCTTCCTGGACCCACTGGACCAGGACATGTGGTTGTGGGAGGACTTTTTCCAGGAGGAGGGGAACGGGACACATTGGACTACGGACTTTTTCCAGTGCACTGCCTCAGTTTTTCACTGGAGTCTTCTGGCTGGGAGGGGGGCGCCGTCGCCCTTTTTTCTAGCTGTGGTACCAACTCCCTGAAATGATGTTTAAAGTCCTCACTGGGAGATTAGAAGAAGTTACTCCTCACATAACTGACCCCGATCAAAGTGGATTTCTTAAAAGCAGACACTCAAAGGACATTGTTTGTAGACCTGCTTTATAATATTTTGCCATACAAAAAAATCAGGAAATCACTGCATTCCAAAAAGTGACTTTGAAGATGCTGCTCACTGCTCTGCGTCCCTAGCATATGCTTATGCTTGGGTGTATGAAGGTAAAGCTGTCTTTCAGCTGATAAAGGAATTTGAGGTTTAATTCCAGGCTTCCCCAGTCTTTTGTGATATCTGCTGGCGATACACTAAACCCTTATCTGCCCCCCAACTCCATCTGGATGAACCTCATCTGTTGGACTATTTAAACATGTAGTTGTAGAGTTAGACAAGCTAATTCTTCTCTAAGAGTTCTAGTACATCGCCTGTCCGTCCTGGGGGAGGATCCCTCCTTCATGTGGACACCCCTGAGGTTTCTTCATTGTTTCCGGAATCAGTTTTTTAGGAGTTTTTCCTTACAGAGAAGAAGGGTCTAAGGGCAGGAAAGCCCAGATTAGTTAGTTTTTTCTATTGAATTGTATGCATTCCTTTTTATTTTATGTTTTACTCCACGTTTATCCGCACAAAGCCCATCGAGACGACTGTTGTGAATTAGCTGGTGTTAGGTTAAGCAGCAAAGCTGGTCCTCCATTGCTGTGTATATAAATGCGATTGAGTGCCTGGAGGAGGAGAACCAAGTGTGGAGCATCTACCTTCCCACTAATGGATGGTAATCCTCACCTGGCTTTGGATTCAGACAATTGACAATTCAGACCTTTATGCATTCAGTCTCATTACAGCACACAAATTGACACCTGCAAATATACCAGCCTGAAGATGTCAAACTGAAGGAGGAGGTGGTGATGTGGACTCCTGCAGATACAGGGAAAGGCGAGGCTGTAAATATTCATGGTGGAGTTGACAGTGTGTGCCGCCGCTCTGCTGGCTCCTGTCACGCCATTGATCTCTCACACATGACATTCACGTCAGACAATTGCCCTCCTTCACTTCAATCATGTGGGCTGAGGTGCCCTTTCTCTGCCCTGCTGGATGTCGGCTCCTCCGGGAAAAAGGAGGAGCTCAGTTGCCTCCGTTGCCTGCTTTCTCATCTCACCCATTATTATCAGAAGCAAGAACGGGGTTTCTCTTCTCACATATTTAACCTTTTCAAAAGTTACCCTGTCCAAACTTTGAATCTATTAAAAATCAAACAAATCAAACAATCAACAATCAATCAAACAAAGTAGACTTCAGCCTACCAGGAAATACAGGATTGGGTTAACAGATTTGGGGGACTAGCTAAGACAAAGAAGCACCCCACCCACCAACACAGAATCCGTGAACGGGGAATCCATCCCAAGAAGCAAAGCACACCAACAGGACAACACCTCCATCCATCACCTAGTTCCTATGAGTGGCTGGTAAAAAGGGTTTTTGACGCTGTGGGTTCAAAGCAGTGTCAATGGAATTAGCAGCAGTTCCAACACCAGTGAGGACTGGAAGGTTTTTGAAGAATAAACTGAAAGAATGTTTTATTTTAGTAATTTTGTAACTTTTAGGGAACAAAGACTGACCTTCTGACCCCTCCCTAATGCTTTTCTGCATCCAGCTGCAGACATCACTGCACGGGGGCGTCCTAAAGGGCGTAGTTACCCACTTGAGAGAACAAAAAGGAGAAATATGTATCACTCAGAGCCACTCCATGTCTATTCCTTAAGAGAGACATTGGTTTGGTCCAGCACACTGATGGTAAACTGCATGAAGGCCACTTCTTGCAGTACTTTCGTCTCTCCCTGGCCTAGTTTGATGTTCTGATATCCTGCATCAGTGCAAGGATCGTGCATTCGGCCACCAACTACACGCGCTCCATTTCACTGGGGGGGGGGGGGGGGGGGGGGGGCTGTCCATCTGTATGCAGATTTACTGATATATTTCATGCAATATACGATAGAGCCAAGCAGTGTAAAAATAAGTTATTAGCATAAACCACTGCAGTGAAAGTGGACCAGTTGGACCCCACATAAACTGACACCTAGGAGTCAGTTCTTTTTTACAAGGAAAGCAACTTGTAAAAACTAGTATAAAGAACTTTAGGTTAAGAACTTAACCCCGGTTCTCTGAAACATGAGTGAGGTATCACACTATGGGACACGCCCCCTGCGCTGTCCCCCAGAAGCTCTTTTTCATTACGCCAGTCTTGACTGGCAGACAGAAGATGACGTCTGCTCTCAGGAGGCGGTACTTCCTCCTGCTATAAGAGCCGGACGCCATCTTCTCTCCTCAGTCTAAGTAAGCACACCTCTTCTCGCTCCAGGCAAGGAGGGTGATCTGGTGAGATACCTCACTCATGTTTCAGAGAACCGGGGTTAAGTTCTTAACCTAAAGTTTTCTTTCAACATTCGTTTCGGTATCTCACTATGGGATGTAGAGACTCCCGTATTGCCAGATAAGCTTACTCCGAAGACCAACAGAGAACAACCAGGCTGATCATACAGGTGAAGGTGTGGACCCCACACCTAGCACTGCGTGAGGCAGCCCTGGTCTAGTGACATCCAGTCTATAAAATCTGATGAAAGTGTGAGGCGTTGCCCAACTGGCAGCCGTGCACACATCATCCAGAGAGATGCCCTGAAAAACTGCCCATGATGATGCCATGCCGCGAGTGGAATGAGCGCGCAGGCCCGCCGGGGGTGTTAACCCCTTGCTGTTATAAGCCATGGTTATAGCGCCCACAACCCAGTGTGACAGGCGTTGTTTGGTTATAGGCTTTCCTGTGTGAGGAGAAGCCCACGACACAAACAGCTGCTCAGATTTTCTGAAGCCAGCCGTCCTCTCCACATACATGCGCAGCGCCCGCACAGGGCACAATGTGTGAAGCCTCTCTTGCTCCGTAGAGGAAAAATGAGGCGGATTGAATTCCAAAAACTCAATGGGGTGGCAAGGTATGGTAGGGTTGAAAACCTTGGGCATAAATGCCGGATTCGGTCTCAACTAAACCTTAGAATCCCCTCTGGAGAACTGCAAACAGGACGGGTGAACTGACAACGCATGGATGTCGCTCACTCGTTTAGCAGAAGCTAGTGCAATAAGCAGAGCTGTTTTAAAAGAGAGCGCTTTGAGGCTGACTTGCCTCAGTGGCTCAAACGGTGCGCACGACAGTGCGTCCAGCACCACCGGTAAATCCCAAGGAGCAACAAGGCTTTTCGACACCGGTCGGAGCCGACGTGCGCCCCTCATAAACTGACAAATAAGCGGATGCTGGCCCACTGTTTTGTCATTAACACCTATGTGACAGGCGGATATGGCCGCGAGATACACTTTAATGGTGGAAAAGGACAAACCTTTTTCAATCAGTTCCTGAAGGAACGATAGAATGACTGGGACTGGGCTCTGGAAAGGCAATACGGCCATTTTTACGCACCAGTCCTCAAAAACGCGCCATTTGGCGCCATAGGCGGAGCGGGTGGACCGCGCTCTGGCACTCTGGATCGTGTCCACGACGTTCTGCGGGAGTCCCGCTGCCATGAGATTCAGCCTCTCACGGGCCAGGCCCACAGAGCCAGGCGCTCCAGATGAGGATGAAAAATTTCCCCGCGGGCCTGCGACAGGAGGTCCCTGCGTAAAGGCAGGGGCCACGGTTGGCTGTGCAGCATCTGAATGATGTCCGCTAGCCAGTGTTTCCCGGGCCACCGAGGGGCTACGAGGATGAGAGAGTGTTTCCCCTCCCGAACCCTGGTGAGGGTAGGGGCAATCAACTCCAACGGTGGGAACGCATACAGAAGTCGGCACGGCCACTCGTGCGCTAGAGCGTCCACCCCCAGGGGGGCGCTCTGGTCCGTCAGAGAGTAGAACATTTTGTAATGTATCTTAATTCCTGCTGGTAAGGTTTACAAGAAACATTCACGAGACGAGGGAGCCGTTCAGATGACGTACTTTAATATACTGCTTTGCGACAGTCGTAAATCAGAACTACGGACAGCGGCAGGGACATTACAAAGCAATAGCTTGATTCACCAAACATTACATCCCCTTTTCTCAGTTATAAAAAAAAAAACATAAATACGATTATCAACAATAACAAACTAAAGGCTGTCCTGGTGCTCTAACATGGAGCTCAAATGTTCTGAAATAACCCAACAAAACATAAATAATAATCATAAACAAGCTTTCCAGCATTTATGAACTAATCTAGGAAGGAGAGGTTACCAGCACTTCACTTCCATCAGACGTCTGCGTCACGTCTGTCCCTGAATACTATCTGGCACTGGATGTAGCCGGATTACAAATCTAGTCTATCAGGTGGCTTTACAGCTCTGCCACGTCTGGTGCGATATGGTTCGCTCCTTTGTGATGTAGAACACTGGGGAACCACTGAGGGTTGAGATGGTAGCTCTGAGGGTGCCACTGCACACTGCTCCTCCTTAGCTTCTGGCGTCCCTGCAGGTTCACACCAGGGCTCCTCGTTGGGCATGGTATGGCGCGATATATTGGCAGCAGCTGTGCTCGTGCGGAGATGCTGTCTGGTTCGACGGAACAGCTTGCCCTCACTGTCCACAATGTAGGAGCGTGGAGCACTGTGTGGTCGGACGACAACTGCTGGGGACCATTTTTGGTTTCCAGGGTGTGGCGCCATCCTGACCTCATCTCCGGGTTGTAACTCTGGCTTGGTGCTGACCGCTCTTCTGTCGTGGTAATGCTTCTGGATATGTTTTGTCTTGTCTAGTAACCATTTCACTTTATTGGAATCATAGGACGTGGGTTTGAGCAGTGCTCTGGCTGTAGGTAAGTTGTTGCGAGGTCTCCTGCCCATTAGCAGCTGAGCAGGTGACAGTCCTACAGACTCGAGTGGTGTTGTGCGGTAGTCCAATAATGCGAGATATTTGTCTTTTGCTTTGCTCCACAGTCTTTTAACAGTTTGTACTGCCCTTTCCGCCTCACCATTAGAGTGTGGAGTGTGTGGTGATGATGTTTTGTGCTGGATTCCATAGCTTTGGCAAAATTCCTTGAACTCTGCTGATGTATACTGTGGACCATTATCTGTTCTTAGGATGGCAGGGATGCCATGCCTGCTGAACTGAGTTTTTAGTGCCTCAATAGTTGTGCTGCTGCGCTGATCTTTCAGCTTGTCTGCTTCAATGAATTTTGAATAATAATCCACGAGTACGATGTAATGCTTATCCTCAAACAGATCGGAGCCAACTACTTCAAAAGGAAGTTCCGGTGTTTCTGTTGGCATTAGAGGAAGTTTGGGGAGTCGGTTTTGCACTTCCGCACACTTTGGGCAGCTTCTGATCATGTTTTCAATCTCGGCGCTCATACCTGGCCAGTATAACACTTCGCGTGCACGCTGTTTGCTTTTCACCATTCCCAAGTGGGACTGATGTATGAGGCGAAGCATGTCTGTTTGCATGGTGGGGGGAACAACAATACGCATACCTTTGTAGACAATGCCATCTGTTACCACTAGTTGACTTCTTGAGTCCCAGTATGGCTGCACAGGGGTCGGCACCTCTCTTCTGTGTTCCGGCCAGCCATGCTGAATGACCTGTTGGAGCAGACTCAGTTCATTGTTAGTTCGTGTCTGCAGCTCAGAGTATTTCTCTTCACTCACAGACAGAAAGTTGATCATGGAGACACACTCTAGACCTCCTGTCTCTGGTGTTTTGTCTGACAATTGAGCTCGAGACAGCGTGTCTGGCAGTTCCATATCTTTGCCTCTCCTGTACCTGACTGTGATGTCATACCACTGAAGTCGCAAGCGCATTCTTTGGATACGCAGTGGTGTGGACAGCAGCGGCTTTTTGTAGATGTCCTCGAGTGGCTTGTGGTCGTTGAATACTGTGACATGTTTTCCAAAAATATAGTGGTGAAACTTGGTGCAGGCATGGACAATGGAGAGCATCTCCTTTTCAATCTGCGCATAACGCGTCTCTGCATCTGTCATTGACCGTGATGAAAAGGCTACTGGTCGGTCGTCCGGTATCAGCACAGCTCCCAGTCCGGTGCTGCTTGCATCACAGTATATTTCCACAGGTTTTGACACATCGAAGAACTTCAGTACAGGGGGGTTCGTGCAAACATCCTTGAGCTTCTCAAAGGCTTGTTGCTGCGCTGGTTGCCACATGAATTCCATATCTCTTTTTGTAAGCTGCCTTAGTGGTGTGTCGATTTCGCTGAGGTTCGGAATAAATTTTGACAGATATGTCACAAAACCCAGGAACCGTCGGACACCTTCCTTGTCTGTAGGGGGCGGCATACACCTAACAGCTTCAGTTTTCACTGGGTCTGGTTTTAGCCCATCAGCTGTTATTAAGTGTCCCACATAAGGCACAGCTGACTGACGAATGTGGCATTTATTGAAGTTTAACCTCAAATTATAAGTCGTGGCTCGCTGCACAACCTGCTTTAGAATTTTGTTGTGTTCTGCTAGGGTTGGCGCTGCTATGAGGATGTCATCCATCACACTTGTGGCTCCACCAATGCCCTCTAGCATTTGATCCATAATGCGCTGGAATATTTCAGGAGCGCATTTGATACCAAATGGTAGTCTCAACCATCTGAATCTTCCAATGGGTGTGTTGAAGGTTGTTAGGAATGACGATGGGTCATCTGTTACATCTTGCACCAGTGTCGATCCTGAACTGCACCTTCTTAGACAGGATGTCAGTGTCCACTAACCACTTATCTTCCACTAATGTTGCTATGGGAACTGCATCTGTGGTGAGGTTGATGTCCAGTATTTCCTCCTCACACTCGTCATTTGTTGACTCCACATTTAAAGCACTCACCATGCGACTGCGGCAAACTGATGCCCAGTGGTTTGGCTTATTACAGCATGAGCAGATTGATCCTTTAGCTGGACATACACCTTTACTCCACTTGTGTTTGGGGTCTTTCCCACATTTGGAACACATTTTTGCTTTACCTTGCACATTTTGCCTTGGTTGTGTGGGTTTTTGCTGCCACTGAGTGTGAGCCTTTTTATTTTGTGCATTAAATCTTGGTTTGCTTGACACTGCTGACACCTGTGTGTCCTCCTCTCTCACAATTCTCATCTGTGTTTGTGACATTTCAAACTGTTGAGGGATTTCTATAGCTTTAGCTAGTGTCAGCTCCTCACCTTTGTCCAAAAGTCTTTCCTGGACACGTTTTTCCCTCACACCAGCAATAATGGCATCCACGAGCATGTCATCTGGGTCACCATACTCACAATCCAGCAATAGAAGTTTCAAGTCTTTCACAAAATGGTCGAATGTCTCCGTTGCTCCTTGTTTCCTCTGCTTGAAGCGATGCCTCGCGATCCTCTTGTTTTTCCGAGGTCTTACGTAGGCTGCAAATTTGTCCAGGACTTTAACTGGATCATCCTTTTCACCGTCAGCCCACTGGAGCGTTTTGTAGATTTCTCTCCCTTGCTCGCCAAGCCACGTTCCAAGCCAGCCCGCCTTCTGTTTGGGCTCTTGCGCAGACAGAGGACCCGCGAACACGAAGCTAACGTGGCTGCTAAACCTTTCAAACTCTTGGAATAAATCCGCCGCTTCCCAGTCTATTCTTGGGTGGTCAAACTGCATAGTCATGGCTGCGTAGGTTTCTTACTGTTCTTGACAGCGTTCTGACACCATGTAATGTATCTTAATTCCTGCTGGTAAGGTTTATAAGATACATTACACATTTGACACTGGGCGTTCTCCGCTGACGCAAAGAGATCGACCTCTGCTTGACCGTAAATGCTCCACATCTGGGCTACCACCTGGCTGTGGAGCTTCCATTCCCTGTAACGCGGGTTCCCTCTGGAGAGCAGGTCGGCTCCCCGGGTCATTATCCCCGGTACATGGATGGCCCGCAGCGACAGAAGACGGGAGCTGCTCCACATAATCAGTCTGTGTGCTAGCGTGTGCAACTGAAATGAGCGCAGCCCTCCTTGTCTGTTGATATACGCCACCACTGTGGTATTGTCGGTCCTGACTAAAACATGGCGCCCTTTCAGAAAGGGTAAGAAATGTTTCAGTGCAAGAGACACCGCCAGGAGTTCCAAGCAGTTTATGTGAACTGATCGCATGTGGGAGCCCCACAGACCGTTCACTGTCCTGCCCTCGTGAGTGGCTCCCCAGCCTGTCAGCGAGGCGTCTGTGGTGATCACCTGTCTTGTTTGCACGGTTCCCATGACAACACCCGTGGTGAGGAAGGAGATGTCCCTCCACTTGTGTAGGGCGAGAATGCACGTAACCGAAGCAAGCACTCGTCGGTGACCATGGCAGGCGGGGCTTAGATTGAGCGACGCCACCCACCGCTGAAAAGGACGCATGTGTAAGCGGCCAAAAGGGATGACGGACAGCGCCGATGCCATCAGCCCGAGGAGTTTGAGGCACAGTCTGAATGTTATCCACGCCCCCCTGCGGAACTGTGACAGACACGCCCGGAAGGCTGTCACTCTCTCCGCTGAGAGTCGCGCTCTGAACTCGACCGAATTCAGGGATAAGGCATAAGCCGATGAAAGTGATCGTTTGAACTGGTGTCAATACGCACTTTCCCCAGTTTACTGTGAAGCCCAGTGCAGTTAGGTGCGATGTGAGCAACCCGGCCTGCCTCCTGAGTTCTTCGGGAGACTGCGCTGCGAGCAGCCAGTCGTCTATATACATGGCCAGCCGAACGCCCATCTGTCTCATGGGTGCGACGGTGGCCTCCGTGCATTTCACAAACACCCGCGGACTCAGTGAGAGGCCGAAGGGGAGCACTAGAAACTCGTAAACCTTCCCTCGAAAGGAAAATCTGAGATACTTTCTGTGAGGGGGGTATATTGGGACGTGAAAATATGCGTCTTTCAAATCTATGGAGACGAACCAGTCTCCTGGACGCACAAACCGTACCAGACCTGCGTGTGTTAGCATTCTGAATTTGTACTTCCTCAAGTATTTGTTCAGTGCTCGCAGGTCTAGAATCGGACGCAGGCCTCCACCCCGTTTCGGGACCAGGAAGTATCTGGAGTAGAACCCGCTGTGAGCCTGCTCCGGTGGCTGAATGGCTCTTTTGCCCTGCAGTGTTTTGATCTCTTCCTGCAAAATTCTTGCATTTTGCCCCCTGGCCTGCGACTGCAGTATACCATTGAAAAGGGGAGGGGTAAATGCAAACTGGAGTTTGTAACCCTTGGTAACAGTGCTTATAACCCAGTCTGGCGCCCCGCAGTGCCACCATTGCTGTGATTTGTCCGAGAGCGGGCCGAGCGGCATCCGCGCTGAGACACTGGTGGGCGTGGCCAACACGAGCTGCGCTGGCGCAGGGCTCGTTGCTACCACGGTGCTGGGCTGCTGTGCCACTGGCGGAGCAACAGCTCCCTCCTGTGGCCTCATGTGCAGCTGCGCAGCTCCCACTCGGCTTCCCGTCATTTGTATGTGTTTTGTTTTTTTGTTTTGTCTTTTTGTGTTGAGGCTGCGCCCTTGGCTCGGGGCCTGGTTGCGCGCCTCGGGGATTTTTTATTTGTGTTGGTTTTAAAAACCTTTTCAAACACTTTCTGGGACCCAACTGTGGCTCCACTGAGCTCTCTGTGGGTCCCTCTTTTCTCCTTTTCAACTGGCTGTGAACACTGAGGGCCACCTGTGCCTCTGCACGCCTTTTGGTCGGGCTGGAACATGCCCTGGAGAAAAACGACAGGAACGGAACGTGTCGTGGAAGGGGGGAAGCAGGCTTCTGGTTTTGCCCGCTCTCCATCCCTGTTGGTTGCGCCCTAGGTGGCACGCCTCTTTTTCTTTGCGCTCTGAGCGACAGGAGGCGCTGGCTGGGCTGACGTTGTCACGTTGGGAGCAGACGGTTTCTTGGCCCAGGCCCCTCTGGCCTCAGCAGGCTTTCCGTGGCTCCGGTCACCTGGCTGAGGCTGGCGTTTCGGAGTGCGGTAAGTTGGTCTAGCTACCGCTTGAGCGAAGGAAAGACGCGGTGCAGCTGGGGTAGGAGGGGGTACCTTCCTGGGCAGACACAGCTGCAGTGCTTCACCTTCCCGTTTCTTCTCCTCACAGCGCCTTTGCATTGTGGCCATTGCTGGCCCAAATAGGCTCTTTGGGTCCACCGGCACATCGAGGAGTTGAGTCTTCTCCTTCTGAGAGAGACTGGATAAGTTCAGCCACCGGGCTCTTTCCTGGACAACCATGAGGGCCATGGCTCGCCCAGAGGCTTGGACTGCGGACCTGTGGAGACGCAGACAAAGGTCTGTGACCACGCATAGCTCGTTCCACAGGTCTGGGGTTGGAGTGCTTGACATCTGTTCCTGCAGCTCTGCCTGGTAGGCTAGGAGCAGAGAAGATGCATTCAGGGCTTTCACCGATGCGGCAACTGCCTTGTAGCCCTTTTCGGTGAGAGTTGACTGGAAGCAGTCAGCTTTCGAGGGCAGGGCGGGGCCCGCGGAAGTCATGGTGGACTTCTGTGTTGGGTGCAGGTGGGAAGCCAGCAGCGGTTCGACTGGAGGGATCTGCGAGAATCCGTTCTCCTCCATGTTGGCCCAGTCCAAAGCCGAGCCTCCCAGGACGGGGCTTTTGGCTGAAAAGGGGGTGCTCCAGGTCCTGGTCGCTTCCTCCAAGCACTCAGGGAACACTGGCAGCAGCTGTCTGCTGGAAGACTTGGCTTTAGGCAGTCTTTTTCCCTCATAGCGAGACGTGGTGGCCTCGGTGAGGGCTTCAGGCCACTTAATGCCCAGCTTTTCAGCTGCTCTTCTGCAGACATCATGCAGGTCCATCGCGGCGGTCGGGTTTGGGAAGCCGCCGCACGCGGCGCCCGCAGCCAGCGGCTTTGCAGCCGATGGCAGAAGGAAAGGCTCGCTGTCCTCCTCAGAGCCGAGGCTGATGGACTCGTCTCCGGAGTCGGGCACAGTGTCCTGAAACTCCGGGGGCGCGGCCTCCTGCTCATCCATGCCCTCGAGTGGCGCGACCGTATCCAGTTGGTCGCCCCAGCTCATGCCTGCCACCTCTCCCTGCGTAGACTCCTCTGGTAGTGGGGGGCTGGTTACCCCCAAGACCGGGTCCGCCTTGGACAGACTAGCTTGGCGCGCTAGTCTGCGTCTCAGGGTCTTGAGGGAGAGGCGCGCACAATGCTCGCAGCTAGCCGGAGATGCTAACGCGTCCTGGGCATGTTGCAGCCCCAGACATGCAGCACAGGCAGAATGGGTGTCTGCCCCGGCGATTTTGCTGCCGCATGAGCAGGCTCTAGGCAGAGGTCTGACCGTTTCCATGGCGAGGAAAGGTTTAGGCTCCATGACGACTTCGTCGACTCCGGTTGAGAGCGAAGCGCGAAAATTACTAGTATGGTGACTAGTTCTAACGGGTGCTGTTTGGAGACAGACCAACCGCGTGACCCAGACAAGCTATGTAACACCGACTAGCGTTCAGCGACCGAGTTGTTAGCTCGCTCTAGGAACAGTTAAGCTAGCTTCGGATACTACACCTGCCGTCTGAGGATGCTTCTGGGAGCGAGAAGAGGTGTTAGACTGAGGAGAGAAGATGGCGTCCGGCTCTTATAGCAGGAGGAAGTCCCGCCTCCTGAGAGCAGACGTCATCTTCTGTCTGCCAGTCAAGACTGGCGTAATGAAAAAGAGCTTCTGGGGGACAGCGCAGGGGGCGTGTCCCATAGTGAGATACCGAAACGAATGTTGAAAGAGAACGTAGAGTTTTACCCTCTCATAATCCTCCTTCATGAATCTAATAAGCCATAATTCCTTTCCCTGTTTATTTATCAGAAGACTCTTACTTTTGTTTATATTCTTTCAAATGTGTGTCTGTCTAACTTGTCACTACTGTCTGTACGTAGTTGTGCCAAACTCCATGCTACTGTGACAAGGAAATTTCCCATTCGTGGGATTACTAAACAAATCTAATAATTGCAATGTGAGCTACACATACCATATTGGACACATGTGTAGCTAAAAAGGCAAAATTATTGAATATAAAGACAAATTATAGATATCTTATACACTGATTCCTTATTTGTCAGCTATGTGGTCACTGAGGACTAATAACCAGCATTTTCCTTAATGTCCCTGAAGTGGCAACTGCCGTGTGGGACAGGCTGGTGGCGGAGTTCATGGCTGTGCCTCTGTTTGTGGTGGCTCTTTTCTTTCTTTAATTGACTGTGTGAATAAACTAAATCTAAACTCAATGTCCTTAAATGGCCTTTTATAAAGTTAAAAAAATTTCATTTTAACACACTGTCACAAGAATAGGCAGACGGCTGGATCCAAGTGCAGCAGGTTTATTAGCTCAGCTAAAAGTCCACAAAGCTAAATCAGGGTCAGGCAGAGGGGAGTCGATAACAGGCATGAGATCATCAGAAGAGAGACAGGATGGTCAAAATCCAGTTGAGGGTCGGGGCAGGTGGCAGGCAGACAGGGTCAGGAAACAGAAGATCAGGTCCAACTATAACAGTCAGGAAGGCAGAGTGGCACAAACAATATTTAGAGAGCTTAAGTATGCTGTGGTTGATGAATAAATGAGAGTCAGGTGTGCAGAGTCCACGATGCATGTTTAGAACTCCAGACAGTTCCCACCGGTGACCAGAGGGGGAGACAGATCTGACTTTTTTTTTTTTTTTTTTTTTTTTAATGGTTCTGTCCAACAACTGAGCAAACTGGAGAGAGCTGAAGGCCTTTTGTGTTATGCACGTGGGGGTGGAGATACATGCATGCTGCCGAAGTGAACCGTGAGTTCATAAGGGGAACCACATCCTACCCAGCCAGACCACGAGAAAGGGGAAGACCCCCGGACCAGGAGCACCCCCGGCAACAGGACCCATGCAGCAGGTCAGAGTTCTGAAAGAGCCCCCCCTCCTGCGTGCGGCCCTCCTTTGCCAAGGTCAATCACGAGGTCTGGGTGCAGGTCTGTCTGGGTGTCATTGGTGGAAGTCGCTGATCAGGGAGGGGTCAAAGATGTCATCAGCAGTGACCCAGGCACATTCCTCTGGGCCGTACCCCTCCCAATCCACCAGATTTTAAAACCGACCCCCTCGGCGCCGGGAGTCTAGAATCTCCCCGACTAGATAGGCCCCCTCGGCATCCACCATCAACGGGGGGAAGGCCGACTTCAGCGGGTTTCGACCGCGACCCCCCCATCTGGAGGTCTACCCGCAGGCTTTAACAGAGAGACAGGGAAAGTGGTTGAGATGCAATAGTTAGGAGGCAACTGAAGGACCCTGGGGTGATGTTTTTGACAATCTAGAATGGACCCACATACCCTGGACTAAGCTTTTTGCAGGGGAGCCGCAGCCAGAGGTCTCAGGTGGAGAGCCAGACCCACTGACTGAGAACCAGATAGGGACCCTCTTGCCCACACCACTCAGCCTGCGCTTGAGCTGCCTCCCACGTCTCCTGCAGCGGCAGAACCACTCGTCCACTGCTGGGAGCTCTGTAGGTTCTCCTGAACAGGGAAAGAACAGAGGTTGAACCCCAAGCACACACTGATATTGTGAGAGCCCCGAGGCTGTCTTTTTGAGGGAGTTTTAGGCCTACTTCGCCCAAACCAGGAACCAACTCAAGTCCTCTTGATGTCGACTACAGACTGTGTGATTTCATGGTTTAGAAGCTCCACTTGTCCATTGGACTGAGGAGGTATCCTAAGGTAAGACTCACGTTAATGCACAGTGATCATGTGAACAGTTGAAGATTTGCGGTATGTAAAAATATCTGTGTTATTTAGGTGTTGCTGTGACATTATTGGTGTTAAAAGATTAAATATATAGGCCCTGAAGTTCAAATCACATCAACAAATACAAATCACTCAATACAAAAACATCACGAAATTGACACAATTAAGAGCAAAACGAATTAATTTCTAGGAGGTTTTAGAAATCAAAACAAAATTCCTGGAACTATAATTATTCCAAAAAGAAAGACAGAAATTAATAAAAAGAACAAATAACAGAATGACAAAATAACAAAAGGTCATGTTTCTGAAAACAAAAGTAATTTCTAGAAATCAAAATGTTACTAAAAAAGTAGGTCACTGATTGGATGAGGACGTTTGTCCATCATTTTGAGAGACAGTTATTTGGCATGAAGCGCCTTAAACCAAAGACATTAAAGTTATTGCAAACCCAAAGAGCTGCTGCTGTCAAAGAATATTCTATTTCAGGACATTCCTATGAAGAGATTCTGGATATGCTCTGTACAAATCCCTAACTTTTTATCCTTTTTTGTAGCTTAAATTGAATTGAGTTGAATAAAATTTCAGCTCAGTGAAGCAGCATCCTAATATAACACATGACCAAAGGGGTTAATCTTCAGGATTAATTCCTTACAAGTGTCAGAATTTATCTACAATTATGAGAATGTTGGTCAGCATTTGGATGGGGGGGGGGGGGTGCAAACACTAAAAAACTGTTAACAAGGACACAATTGGACATTAGAAAATTGCAAATGCAAACAAATATTTTACAAAGGATTAACAAATGCTAATAAATATCTTCATAAACAGGTTATTTGAACGTGTATGTCATTTGTAAGACATTTACAAATGCTAATAAATGTCTTTACAGGCCAACTTCATACTACATTACAATTGTTAATGTCTTGTGTTTTAAGTAGTTTAAGAAGGATTTTTTAAAGGCATTACCATTACTCCACAACTGATTCAACCAGAATGAACAGGCAATTGAGTGGAGCAGGCTGATTAGAACACAAAAACCTTTACCTGAATAGCACAGAAAATGGGGAAGCGAGTGCATCCAACTCCAGAGTACAGAGCACCTCACACATGGAGAGTAGCGGCTTTCATTCATCTCCAGCACCACCCAAACAATCAGTACACAAATTGACAGCACCTGGGCTGCAGGTGAACCCAGTTCATCCTGACGCACACATTTTAAGAGTGGTTGTTGAAATGGTTCAGTTAAACTTCAGACTTGTGAAATCATGACCATTCATGTGATAATTCCACAACCACTTAAATATAAAAACATGTTTAGTTCCTCGCCTTAATGGAGGAATAGCTAGAAGTCCTGCTGCTTTCCAGGGGCGTTAAAGACACTGAGCGCTATGAGCAGGAACTGAATTAGAAATCTTTTTGGAGCACATGTTGACACTTGGTTTCATCTGAGCCTGTTGTGACCATGCTTGATGAAAAACAGAGATGGACAGAGGAGAGAGCCAATGTGTGTTTGCTGAGAGGATAAAGAGATCGTTTTTATCCTCCATCAGATATTCCTGTCACACTGCAGGTCTGACAATTGCTTCAGAAATTCTCTCAAACACTTATCAATCTGTTTCAGTGGGACTAAGACAGAGTTTGCACTGTCCAACATGGGCCCTGATAGTCAAAGCTGTTGTGCAGCAGCGGGTTAACTTGCAGGAGCGGTTGAAATCTCATCTAGGTGTCCTGGAATTGAGGTTCACTGAGGATTTCTTTTAAAAAAAAGAATCAACGTGAGCTAAGAAGTAAACATGTTTATAGTCTTCAATTGGCTTATTCATAATGAACATAAATGAAATGGATGGATGTCACATGAATGGGAAGGAAGAGGTGCAAAGCCAGAGGAAGATCATTCAGAAATAAATTCTTCATCCTATCATAAAATACTGAAAGATCAGGTGTGAAAATAATGTGCAGGTTGAATCCTGCAAAAGTAGGAATGTAAATTGAAATTATTTATTACATTATTTAAATGTATTTTTAAAATAAACAATTGATGTTTTTATCTTCAGAAGATAGTTGATTCATAACTAATCGTTGCAAAACCTTCATATCAATGAAATTTTAACTTGGGGAATTTCATGACATCATATCGCTGATAAAAAAATAAAAAAGTAGTGAGCATGGTGTCTGAATTGCTTTAAAAATTCAGGGCACTACGTAGTCCCACACTATATACTTTGGAAAGGGTGGAAACTCAGACACACCCACAGTCAACTTAAGCACTGCACTGTGCCTCAGTGCTAAGAATTGTTTGTCCCACACTGCCTTCCTTACTGAGTGTTATGTTATGTTATGTTTTGGACCTGATCTTCTATCTCCTGACCCTGTTTCTGTCTCTGTTTGCCTGCCGCCTGCCCTGACTCTCGCCTGGATTTTGACCATCCTGTCTCTCCTCTGATGATCTTATGCCTGTTATCAACTCCTGCCTGCCTGACCCTGATTTAGCTTTGTCGATTTTTAGCTGAGCTAATAAACCTGCTGCACTTGGAACCAGCCGTCTGCCTGTTTTTGTGACACTGTCTGCTCATTAAAAGGGCAATCAGCCATTGGTATTTTTGTTTGGTTTGACGAATCAAACAAGAGAGTTATCAAATTTCTATGGAAGAGGAGAATACATGTTTTATGGTACAAATCAAGTAAGGTAGATTTCAGCAAAAGTGTCCCCTAGACGACAGAAACAAAAACAAAGAAGCACTCTCAGAATCTTGTTTTAAATGGGGACTTCACATGCAAGCCCTTATTAGTTATCTGGTGTCATTGTGATTTATGGATGTCAAATAAACATTAAGAAGTTACAGCTTTGGTGGCTTTGACTAGATGAGATCCTATCCTTGTCGTGCTATAACTCTGAACAAGGGATTTCTGCTCAACAGCTTTAATAACATGGATGACTGGACAGGGATTTTCTTTAGGTCAAGAAAACGTTTGCAGGTTTCTTCCTTTTTCTTTTTTTTCTGTTTTTAGCGAGCAATCATTGGCCGATTGCATTTTTAATGTCTTCTCCAGAATTTTGCTGAAAGTCAGATCCCCCTTTCTATCCCCACAAATGGGTACAAATAATAAAGATAATGCTGTTTGAGTAATGATTTCCCATTTTCTCCTCACTTGTAGCCCGTGGTGAAAATTAATTTCGTTTCACTTAGAGGGGACATTACCATGATTAATTTAAGCGTCGAGTGGAGGAAACAGGAAGATTGCTGCAATATGAGGAGCAAAATCAATTTTCAGTGATGTGTAAGGAGCCAGGGAATGTGAGGTATAAACAAGTATAAAATTATGCTCTGTGGGTGAAAAAGATTCAGACATGAGACTGTCTGTGACTGTCAGCCGTTCTTTCAAAATGCCTCAGAAAACTTTCACCAATGAAAATTCTTTTTGTTACATTCACTCTAATTAACAGCCAAATTGTGTGGGTGTCACCTTGCATTTGAATATTTTAGGGTAAAATGCTGAAAAATGACAACAGGCAGTTTTCTTATTTTATGATTGTTGTGTTTCCGCCACATGCATGTGTATATTTAAAGCTCAGAGTTCAGTGTTTCACTTTCTTCTTCTCCCTACTCATATATGAACATCAAGAAACCTGAGAAAAAAACGAATCTTTCCCGTCATCAAACGTCCTTCAAATCGTTGTCCAAATAAAGCAGAACAAAAGGATTTTTTTCATTTGTTTGTGTTAGCGTTTTATTATTGCTTTTGGCCTGGTGCTGATGAAGACGTGGAGCTCTTCGCTCTCTTGGCTTCGAGGCGTGCATGCCACATGAGGAGTCTGTGACCTCACAGTTGGTCTTTTCCAATGGGGAAGTGACCAAACTTGACTGATTGAAATGGATGGATCACATCCCTGCATGCTCAGGAGTTCTGCACCAAACCTAACCAAGACAGATGAGCTCTGCTATGAAATCATTTCAGGAAGCTCTGTGTGCCTCGAGCCTTTAGGAGCAATGAGGTGAAGAGGTGGGCTTTCTTGGGTGGTTGTCTTCATCTTTTTGCCCTCAGACTGTCACCAATCTTCATCAAACAGGCTAGCTGGTCCTGTAAGTCCCAGTCCGGTGGATCAGTGGTGTGAGAGGTTTGTGAGGGATCTCATAGACTGTTTGTTGTCTAAGCCTATCATTTCTCAGCAGACAAACTTTCTTAAGTGAGGAAGGGGATTTAAGATAAGATTGCAGCAGAAAATGTTCATTTAAAAAAGGAGACATCTTGATCCTGACCAGAGCTGGAACAGATTCCAGTTCTTCAAAGATTGATGTCTAAGAAAAGATTGGAAGTGACATCTATTAATCAAAAAGGCTTTTAATTGAATTAAATAGCCTGTTGACTGATTTTCTTCTGATCTTTAAAGTAACATTTCTCACTTGTTTGTTTAAATCATTGTAAAGCAGTTTTTCCTTGTTTGTAATCAATTCAAAGACTAGAAAGTTCCTCCATTTACTCCACTTTTCTCCTAACTTCTCTTCTTTTTCAACCTTCTTTTTGCTCCTTCTCTTCAGGTCCTCCCAGCTCTTTTGATTGAAACCTTTTCATTTTTTAAGAAAAAAGTCAGAATTAAAATGTAGCATGTTTTTTTCTAAATTACAATCTAAATTGTCCAGAAGTGTCTCAGTTTTAAAATCGCTCTGGACCAAAGATCTCATTCATTCATTCATTCATTCATTTTCTATTCCGTTTTATCCTTTTCGGGGTCACAGGGCTGCTGGAGCCTATCCCGGCCACTTGTGGGCGAAGGCAGGGGACACCATGGGCTGTTCGCCAGTCTGTCGCAGGGTAGAATGTCCTCAATCACACACCCATTCACTCTCACACTCACACCTAGGGACAATTTTAGATTAACAAATTAACCTATGAAGCATGTTTTTGGACGGTGGGAGGAAGCCGGAGACCCTGGAGAGAACCCACACATGCAAAGATCTCTCCAAACCGTATACTGTGACTTATTCATCATCTTCTAATCTGTTTTGTCCCTTTCGGGGTCACGAAGCTGCCGGAGCTTATTGCAGGGCGACAACCTGGACAGGTCACCAGTCGGTCTCATAGCCACAATCACACACCCAGATTCACATTCACACCTAGGGACAATTTAAAGAAACCAATTAAACTATGTAGCATGTTTTTGGACGGTGGGAGGAAGCCAGAGTCCCCGGAGAAAACTCCACACAGAAAGGTCCCCCATTGGTGTTTTGGTTCAGGTCCCCCGGCCGGGACTTGTGTGGCAGAAACGCTAACCACTGCTCCACCAGTGAATTAATTTAACCATCATTTCGTTTTTGCATTGAAGTTTGGGGGAATTATTTATTTAGCCACCAGAAAACCTCATTTTACAAAAGATCCCTTTAGTTTCAGACGTCAGGTCACAATTTCATTGTGAAATAAAAGCAAAAATGTCTTTTTGTTTGCCATCTGGGATGGCAGCAAAATTAAACTAAACACAAAAGAAAATATACGTTTTAAATATTTAAATAAAGATTTTGGGGCTGGCTCTAGATTATATAAGCATTGCTTCTGTTTATGCTTTTCTTATCGAAACTTGCTATTTTTGTAAGATGTTTCCCATAAAAACAAAATACAGAAGTTGTCCTACCCTTGAAATGTTGGATCACAAAAACACAGCTAGCACAAAGTTAGGGAAATGGGACTGAAACAAACTGGACCTGCCTGGCCTGTAAACATTGTTGAACCTGATCAAAAAAGATACCAAATCAAAGATGTATACAATAAAGATCTACATGGAGCCTACTGAGCTGCCTGTTGGTGGAAGTATGACTCAGACTAACCTGCAAACAAGTTATCTGTAAAAGATTTTTATGTGTATTTTGTATATTGTTGCCTTATCATTTCAGTTTGTTTTCATTTCTACTTCAGTTTTTTACGAGTTGGTGTTTGATTTTTATATTCAGAAAGACTGTGAGTTTAGAACATTATAACATGTTATTGTGTCGCGTGTGTCATGCATGTGTCAGTATAAATAACTGCTCTGAATTAAAACAAGTTCCCTTCCTGATGAAACTCTTTCACAGATGTGCAAGTGGCTGTGACTGCGTCATTGAACATCCTTCCTCCTGCAGGCTGCACGCCACTGTGAGGGCTCATCAAGGACGCAGACACTTGGTTTGGCCTCGTAATGACTGAGTCCGGGAAATGGCCATGATTTTGCTGCTGGCGGGATGAGAACTGCAACATCCACTTATGCCTGAGCCAATTTTCCTGTTTTGCTTATTGCTGAAACATCACTTAACATTTCACCTCAACCCCTCAACTTCAGTAGTGTTATAAAAGTGACACATATTACTTACTGAAGGAAATGGGAGGATGAAATGGCCAACAAATCATGACAAGCACCTCCATGTCTGGAAAGATTCAGAGTTCTCCTCTAACTTTGGATATTATGACCTGCTGAAATTGCATGTGTGAGGTGAAGGGTCAGGTGGGGGCACCAGCGATTTACAGAGTGCATTTTGCCAACAGTGAAAGACAAAGAGCAAAAAGAGAGATGCAAAGAAACCAAGTTTGGCAGCGTTTTCTTTGTGCTGTGTGAGGATGAACGAATTAATACTGATGTGGCTATCAATGAGCCTAAAGATTGGTAATTGGTCAAACCATCTAGGTTGGACATAAAGGGCAAAGGCCATTCTGGAAACTTTAAAAGACTGAAAAAAATGAGAAGCAACTAGAGAGAACTACAAATAATTAATAAAATAACCTTACACCAGGCATGCCAAAGGTCCGGCTATGAGCCAAATTTGACCCACTTACAAATTTCTGCCTACTCGCAGGTTCCTGGCATAAAATGAATAATATACGGCCCCCAGCACATTTTAGGGACTGTGTGTTCAATTTCTTGATTGTGATTGGCTAAAGTTCGTTATGAACTCTCGTATACCTGTGACAGCAACCTGTGGCTTTTTGACCTTCAAAGCTTTAAGGGTCAAATGAGAAGAACAGATTTACTTGTTTCTATTTGTTTCTATCAGAGATCTGTCTCCCCCTCTGGTCACCAGCGGGAAGCATCTCCTGAGTTCTGATCACACTGGGCTCTTAAATCACTCACAGTCTACTTAAGCACTGCTCTGAGCCACACTCAGTGTGAAGTATTGGTTGTGCGAGTGACAACCTTCGTTACAGAGTGTTGGATTTGGACCTGAGCTTCTGTCTTCTGGCTCTTTTTGCCTGCCGTCTGCCCTGACTCTCGGCTGGATTTTGACCACCCTGTCTGTCCTCCGATGATTTAATGCCTGCCTGACCCTGATTTAGCTTTGTGGACTTTTAGCTGAGCTAATTAACCTGCTGCACTTGGATGCAGCCAATTGCCTGTTCTTGTGACACTTTGTAAATGGTTTGAGCGTCTGGAGAAGCGCAGATTAATCAAATCTATTATTATTATTAATATTAGTATTGTTATTATTTTTTTGTACACATAATTAGAATTTAAAAGTTTGCAGTGAACATTTAATAGTGAAAAGTATGCAATATTTCATATGAACCTAGATTTAATTTTCATAGGTTTTTTTCCGGACAAACTTTTTTATTTTAAGGCTGGTCTTCAAATGTTATAGTAATGTCACAGTAATTTTGGTAAATGTTTTTATATGTATTTATGTCCTATGTGATGAAATAAGTGTATCCCACTGCAAAAAACAAAAACCTAATAAATAAATTTTTGTGAATGTGACTGGGTGTGTTTTCTATTCTGTTTATTTCTGGGCTGCTTATTCTGGACGGTACGCCGTGATGGTCAACAGCTCTGCACCTGGTGGTTCTTATAAGAGCACAAGGTGCACAATCCAGTGGGACAGAGAGAGGGGAGACATCTTCAGTGTGAGGATTGCTAAAGTTGCCATCAAACTGAAGAACCTCTGCAGAACGGCGGAACAGCCTTCTTTGTTTGAAGCTGGTAGTTTGTGTGGAGCAGGGCTGGCTAATCCTGCCTCTCCTCCAGCTTGCTGCTGCAGTTTCCACATCCTGATTGACTAAATACAGCCAGTGATGAAAGTCTTCCGAGAATTCCCGGAAATCCGGGTTTTTGAGCAAACCGAACGTACTTTCCGGAAAATAAAGACCTGATCTCTACGGATAAATCGCTTTCCGGATTAAAAAAATGGTCTGAAATCAGCTAATTTTAGCTTTATTTTCTATATTTCTCCGCAGATCGCTTCCTCTATGGTCGTGGCCATCTCTCGTCTTCCCGGCCTAATTGACCAATGACGGGACGTTTTAGTTGCTTTCGGATGCGTCGACGGGTCTGATTGGCTCTGTCTGCACCACGTGGTCAGCGTGACTTGCTTCCCTAGAGACCAAAACTGGCGGACCCACGCTAAACTTTCACAAACACATCTGAAGAGTTTGCGATCGAATTTGTGTTAAAATAATGGCAGGCATCGTCAATATTGATCGTGGTCACGACCTCATTTGTGAGAAGACGATAAAAAACAAATTGAAGTGGTCTTGGCTGGAAAAAAAAGATTTTTAAGGTAGTGTAGGTCAAATACTTTTTTGTGTAAAATAATCTCAAAACCACATTTTGAAATAATTTCAATTTTAGTTTTGAGTTTCAGTTTTTATTTTGAATACATTTCTTTATCTAATTTATTTGTATTTCCTAATTACCATGATTTAGTTCAGTATAGTTGACATTAATTACAAGTATTTGATGGTTTGGACCCGCACTCCCTTAAAAAATAATGTTTACAATGTTTAGCTTAGTTTGTATGTTTGTTTTGATATTTCCCAGATTACTTAGTATTGGTGTTAAAGAATTGATGTATTATGTTATAGAATTATAGTTTAAAGCAGATCCCATATTTTGATGTAATTATAGTTTGAGAAAACAGTGCAAGTGGATGTTGTACATCAGTCATTTCTAAAGCAGAAATAATGTATAAATAACTGAGGTATTTTCATAGAATATCGTAGTTACTGGTGTTCTTTTTGCCATTTGGGGCTTTGATGTTACTATATTTTAGCAATTGTATGTTTTGCAGCTTTAAGGAAAAGCGTAGATTGTAGGATTGTGTTACTTTGAGCAATTTTCCAAATTCTTTTTTGGGACCAGCAAGTCCTTAATGGAGAGTCAAACTAGGGGTTTGAATGACAAATCATGATGCTCCAATTAGTCTTAGTTTCTTGATAAAGAAGTGAATAACTAGCTGCCAGAATGCACCAGAATGCATCTAAGACCACGTATTTTTCCAAAATTTCGCTCTGTGCCCGCCATATCGCTCAAAGAAAAGTTCAGGGATTTTTTCCTTGCCTGACTTTCATCACTGCACAGCTGATTTAGGTCTTTAGCATCAAGGAGTCCAGAGAGAGCTGGAAAACAGGCAGGGTTGAGGCTCTGGAGGACCAAGGTTGGCTGGCCCTGGTGTGGAAGTTGATTTGAGTTTTGACGTTTAATCAGGGTTGGTGTAGAAGTAGGAATTGGTGGACAGTGGTTTCACTTGAGGAGGTAGTTTTGTGAGGTGCACCAGCTGACAGACCAGTAAGACGGTGTCCATTCCTGGCTTCAACTTTTGGAGTGCTAGGGACTTATAATTGTTTGGAGTTTTCTTGGGTGGGGAGTGGTGGTGGATACTTACTGTTAACTGAGGGATATGTCTTCTTGTTGGCAATGTCTTGACAGGGAAAAACTGAAATTGTTTGGAAAGCTGGACAGGTTTGGAAAAGACGACTGTAGGGAAGTAAAGTGGGGGAACTGAAAGTGGTGATCAAACTGAGGGGTCATTTCTAAAACGATACCCGTCAGGAGAAATCCTAGTGATTCATGTTATTGTCCCATGGTGAAATGAAGTGTGATGCTGCAATCAATAGAAGACCAATTGAATTTAGGAAGGTTTGTAAATTTCCAACTATATCAAATGTAATTAAATTTATGAAATATAGGAAGATAGTTATGACATTTAAGAAGACTTATTGGAGACAGTTTTCTAGTTCTTTGGGTCCTGATACTTTAGTGGTACAACTCTGGAGGAGTAGCAGTGTGAGATAAATATGTTAGGCAGGATATGATAAATAAAGAAGCTGTTTTAGCTGTGTTTCTATTGAGAGAGCAAATGATCACATGTAGAGAGGAGGTTTATTACCTAAACTACATAAAGCTGCTGTTTGTGGCTGAATGTTTTCTTGGATAAAGGATTTCTTGAGTGGTAGATCAATTCAGGTTAGGGTGAGGAGTGTGTATCAGGCATGTTAGGAGTAGAAAATGGTACTCCTAAAGGAGCGGAGCACTAAGCCTTGGAAGGGGGGTGAGCTGGGTTGGCAGAGGGGTTTGGTCACCATACAACACTCTTCATGCTAAGTACCTCTTTTTTTGTTCTTCCTGATACGAAACAGAGAACTGCTAAAGCATTGTTTTATAACCGCTAGGTGGAGTACAAATTTAAATTGCAGTCTGTTTTTTTGCATGCTTTCATTGATTTTATTGATGTTTTATTGATCTTTCCTCTTTTATAATTTGTTTTTACTCAGGCCTCAGGTTATATTAATTGGACGAAGGACTCGCCATGCTGGACAGAGCAGTTGGACTCCAAGTGTGGAAGGACTTTTAAGACTTTTATCGCGCACACAATAAACTGTTCTCTCTCCTTTTGACACGCCTGATTGTTATTTGCCCTGCTCCCAGCAGATCTGGACTGTGGTAGTAGAGTTGGCAAGAGCAATTGCTCACCTTGTGACATGTTTTGTAATGTTAATGTGAGGGTACAAATGCAGGTAAACCAAAAGCAGGCTGAATGGTTGGCCCTCACACATTTTCACGTCATCACATCTGACCATTTTTGCAAAAGGTTTGGAAACCCCTGTCTGAAATTAAGCACCCATGTTCTGGGGAATATTTGAAGTGTTTTACCTATTGTAAACCTTTTTCACATTACATTAATTTTTTATTGTAAATAAACAGCAAGAAATGACCTGCGTTTGCAAACTCCTAGTCTCCCTGTTTTTCCTCTGAGCTTTTTCCAAAAGCTTTTTTCGAAGTGAAGATATGGATGTAGAGGGAATTCTAAATCAGTGGAATAATAACAAAAACTAACAGTCATAAAGCGGATGAATCAAACATTGGTTAAATGTGAACAGATTAAAGATATACTCATTTGGACAAAGACATTGGTAATGATCAGGTACATGTGTCATTTGGTATAGATGGAATCATTCATTCATTTTCTTAACCGCTTCTCCCTTTCGGGGTCACGGGGCTGCTGGAGCTTATCCCGGCCACTTGTTGGCGAAGGCAGGGGACACCCTGGACAGGTCGCCAGTCTGTCGCAGGGTAGAATATCCTCAATCACACATCCATTCACTCTCACACTCACGGAAAATTTAGAGTTGCCAATTAACCTATGAAGCATGTTTTTGGACAGTGGGAGGAAGCTGGAGACCCTGGAGAGAACCCACACATGCACGGGGAGAACATGCAAACTCCACACAGAAAGGCCCCCCGTTGATGTAGTTTATCACGTCCCCCAGCTGGGACTTGAACCGGAGGCCTTCCTGCTGTGAGGCAAGCGCGCTAACCACTGCGGCACCATGCAGCCTAGATGGAACCAGAGAAGATGAATACACCAAACAAAAATGAAAGCAATAGAAGAAAAAAGAAGATACTTTTGTCTTTTCTTTTGTACTTTCACAAAACTGTTACATTTTGAGGGACAATAAAATATTATTAGCAGTAGAAGCTTTTTTTTTCACCCATTTTTACATATTTTCACACTTGAAGGAATAAAAAAAGTTTCAGAATTAAGCAAATGAACCCCTACTGTATAATACATTTTTTAAATGTTCCTTTAATTCACATATTTCCAAAAAGCTGCCCAGATCTGACCGGCTCTGGACTTAAACAGTGTTTCCTTTAAACCTTTTAACCCTTGTCCTATCATAGATGACCCCCCCCCCCCCCCCCCCCTTACATTGACGTGTTCTCCCTACCATGACAAAGGTGGATAAAGGTGGAAAGATTTCATGTAATCCATGGACACCAGTGAAGATCACAAATCATTGAAGAAAAAAGGTTCAGAGCACTGTCTAGTGGGTCTAGATGACCCAACTCCCAATGGTAAAGTGCCTAGGATAGCACAAGGGTTAAGTAAACTTGATCTTGATAACATTACAGAGTTTTTCAGCACAAATTCCTGGTTCATGGTTATGCATCTTGGTCACAGTTTAAGCTGTGATACTACACCAACAGGACAAAGGGTGTTAACCAGCTGCTGTGTATAATACTGTGTCCTGCTTTGAAGTCCAAGTGTTTCTGAGGTTCGGGGCATATTTCACTAGAGGAAATTCTAAATTACAAATTGAAATAAGTTTTCCATTTTCTGAACATGAAAAGACAAACTGAGTGATGTTAGTTCTATTAAAGTAAAATTCAAATAATTCAGGAGTGTATTGTTGCAGTACTTATTCAACAGGTTGAGTTTGACCCTCCCTTATATGATACTCTGCTGCTTTGATCAAACCGAAACAGGCTATTTAAAAGTAAATCTATATTTGGAATTGTCCCATACATGACTATGTTTTTAAGTTTTCAATAATGTTGGCAGAGCAAGAAGTTGGCGTTAAGGGCTTAAACCCAAATCTCTGAGTACAGCGGTTAAATGCTGATAAAACACTCACTTACTGGCATCACTTTAGCATCATGTTTGTAGTACAGTGGTCTCTAGTTGTATCGCGATTAATCTTCTTGTTGTTTCACTTATTCTTTCTGCTTTGCGTACTGATTATCTGGAGACATAGTCAATCAATCTCCTCTGCTTTATATATAACAAATCTGCACTGCTTAAAAAAATAAAGGGAACACCTAAACAACTCAAATTTTAATCCAAGTCAATCACAGTTCTGTATAATCAAACTGTCCAATTAGGAAGCGACACTGACTAACAATCAATTTCACGGTTTTTTGCAAGTGGAGTAAACAGCAGGTGGAAACAAAAGGCGATCGGCAAGACATCTCCAATAAAGGAGTAGTTCTACAAGTGGTCACCACAGACAACTGCATCATTATGTTTTCTGCCTGATGTTTTTGGGGCTTTTGAATGCAGACACTTCAGCGGTACCATGAGACAGCGTCTACAAACCACACAAGTGGCCAAGGTAGTGTGTGTCAGTGAAGTGTCCAGAGCATGGAGGCAATACCAGGAGACAGGCCAGTCTATCGGGAGATGTGGAGGAGCTGTAGGAGGGCAACAAACCTGCATCAAGACCACTACCTCCTCCTTTGTACAAGGAGAAACATGAAGAGCACTGCCAGTGCCCTGCAAAAGAACCTCCAGCTGGACTCATTTTTCTATAAAGGTTTGAACTTTAAGGGGTCAAACAAGAGAGAAAAGTGTGAAAATGTTTATGTCTGTCCGAAAGAGGTGAATCAAATATGTAATAAGGGGTTTTATATCCTTCAAACACATCTGATCCTACTTTCTGGTTTTCATCTAATGTGGGTTATTTTTAGGATGTAATTCCCGTGATAAATGAGGGAACACTGTGTACTTAACTTGTCGTGAGTTGTCAAGTCCATTTTTATAGATTGAGACAAAAGATCTGCAAGGGATCAAAGATTTACGCAGATTTGGCAAACTGGATGTAAAAGTGTTTATATTTTGTCCTCAAGCATGAGCATGAACGAATCTCATGAAAAACAAATCCGATAAACTTTAGTTAAAGCTTAGTCATTACTTTTCAGTCCGGCAGCTAGAAGTTTTCACTAAAAAACATTTTTAAAACTGTCCTTTCAATTTAATGTTCATGTGTCACAGCAACCAGCTTGGTTTTATCATTTTTTAGTAGTCCAACTAAAAGTTCACCACTTTTTAATAATTACACTTTTTCTGAATCATCTTTCTTATTTCTGATGTACACTATGATTTTTAAGGGACTCATTCTATTCTTAAGCCTTTCAAAGTAAACTATATCCATATCTTACTTTTGGCACACTAAAGAACGATTTTTTTGAATGAATTATTAGTTATTTTGGGGAGCTCCTTCCCCCCCTAAGACGACTCAATCTCTGAGGCACCAGCTTTATTAGTTTCGCCCACGAAAACAATCAACATCCGAGCTCTTGCATGTATGGATGGATGTGCCTATTGTGCACATAAAAGGAAAACATTTAGCTGATCGCCGCTAGCTCTGTGGAGAAAGTGCGTGGTGTGTGTTAGCCTGGGGGCGGTGCTGGCAGTGCAGACTCTTCCTGGAAGGGGCTGTTTTCATTTTATGATGTCACAATGTGAGAACCCGCTGGTAGTGGGTTGGGAGGGGCTAGTGATCAGAGAGCAGGTTTTTTGAGCAAAAGTCAGAAATGTGTGAATGGATTAAATACTTCTTTGGAGTTGTTTTTGTGAGGAATTTACATTATAACACACTTAAAGGCTGAAAAAAGTCAATATTGCATGATACAGGCCCTTCAACACATACGTGAAAAGCTACATGAAAACTATAGCACAAAGACTGTATGATTCTCATCATCACTAACTGAGTTCCGTTTGGGAAAGGGTGAACTCCTGGCGCCACCATGGCAGCCATTGTTCTCACAGATGCAACCTCATCATTGCAGCTAAAGATTGAGTATTGAAGTGAGTAGGGTGTGAGATGGCAAACCTGCAGACATGCTGACTCCAGCAGCTCGAAGAACCATCTGCGGTTTGTGGCATGATTACATTTATGGAAATTATGGTGCACATTTCCTGAAACGGTACAACTGTGTGCCAACTTGCATTCATATAGTAGAGCAATCCATCACTTCATGGCCCAATGCAAACTGGATTCCGGGAGATTATCTCTTTGTTTGTCTCATCTAAAGAGAGGTGTTCATCAATCAGTCTGAACCACACAAGTAAAGATCTTTGGGGGGAAAAAAAGTTTTATAATACTGGAAAACCTTTAAATGTCTTGTATAAGTGAAAAAAGAAAAAGAAAAATAAATTATATATATATATATATATATATATATATATAGATATATATAGATATATATAGATATATATAGATATATATAGATATATATATATATATATATATATATATATATATATATATATATAGATATATATAGATATATATAGATATATATATATATATATAGATATATATAGATATATATAGATATATATATATATATATAGATAGATAGATAGATATATATATATAGATATAGATAATATAAAGAGAGAGAGAGAGTTACTAAAAAGACAGATATCCAACACTCATCAACAACGTATGAACTTTTCCATCTTGAAACCGAAGGTGGAATTTGAGGTGCAGGAAAAGGGCGACTGTTTACCATACAGTCCAGACAGTCGCCTTCTTTAGAGGATAAAGTTAAGCTTTGGTGAGATGTCAATAAGATTCAACACATTCCAGAAACCTTTGCCTGCTGTAACTTCACAAAACGCTACTCATCTTTGTGCTTGCACTCGAAACCAGCATCTAAATCAGCTGCCTTTCTTCTAAAGCAATCACCGTCAAACTTTCATCATAGTCATGGATGTTTCACAGCCTCCACCCAGTTCTCCATCAGGGGTGATGCTCTTGGCAAGGCAAGTTTATTTGTATAGCTTTAAAAGAGAGAAAGGAAAGAGAGAAGAAAATGAAACGAGATGTTGATAAGGACCCTTCAGTTATATAGACGGCTAAACAGGAATGTTTTGAGTCTAGATTTGAACGTTAGCACAGAAGAGGCCTGACTCACAACCACAGGGAGACCGCTGCAGCTTTTAGCTGCATAAGATTGAAACACTGATTCCCCTTGTTTAGTCCTGACTCTGGGCACCTGCATGTTAGCATTGTTTGGTCCAAAAGCATCTAGCCTCTGACCTTAATTCATTAATGCTCCAAGAAGCCATCCAAGATTGGCTCAGACATTTTTTGGTTCTGCAAATATTTCACTAATTATTTTCTTATTTCTGAGATCTCTCCTTATTGAAATGGAGGGTGTTCAAGTCCCATTCCAATCATCTTTTGATCTATTTTCAAAGCCTTCCTAGTGGTCCTTTAACTCTGATTAAGCCATTATTAGACAACATTAAAAACCTGTGTTATTTTCTAGGACATAGTTTCTGCAGAGCGGCAGCAGTTCATCAGAGATTCAGCTCTAAGTTGTGGGCGGGATTGTTGGCGTACCATCATTCCAGATTCCTGATGACAACTCTGACGAAGGCGGAAGGTATTCTGCCGAAACATGTAAGGTACGTTTGACAAAAACAAACCGTGTCTGATAAAAAATAATTTAAGAACACAGTTTAAACTTGTAGACACAATGTACTTCATTGCATTATTCCAGATTCCTGCTCGAACGAGGCCTACAAAGACGTACATGGATGCATTTGTTTCCGAGTGGATGCATCAGAGTGGAGCAGACATCAGAGGATGTCTTCCATCATCACAATAATGCAACAAGAACATGTTAAAAACACCAAAAACACAATTTTCATTGGAGTGGGTCTTTCATCTACAGACTGCAGGGTGGGAGCATGCTCAAAAGAGAAATATTGGGCTTCTTTTTATTCCGTTTCTCCCCTCTGACAGTGGTGTGAAAAACAGAGACCAACCTGTCCCCTCAGGCCTTTTCCTTTTTACATTCATCTGTTTAATGGAGGAAGGATAGAGCCAGTCAGTAAAACCTTCCATCACAGAGCAAGCACCAGATGTATGAAAGCGGGGTTTTATGAGTGCACATTATTTCTTTTTGTCATGTTTATGAAAGTCAGACATGTGTTAAAACCGGCAGGACAATGTACTAGTTTCTTCTAAATTTTAACTGGTCAGTATAAAAATTCAAGCAGTAAACATTAAAAAATAAATTCAGCCATTATTTTACAACGTTCATAAAAAAAGTGTTTTTTTCTAACTGCTGTGATCAAAGCAGAGCAGCTTTGCACAGACAGTGGCAGCAGGAGGATGGATTCACATTAGATTCATGTGGACACAGAGGCCAGAGGCAGTCTGTCTCTTGGGCAGCTGCCGTGATTGGATTCAGATCATGTGTCTCAGAGAGGCTGAGCTCCATGACAATGAGGGCTTCCTGGGAGACCGTAGTCGTGGCGATCCATCTCTTTTCTGCAAAAAGGCCAAGTTTACACAGCAGCAGGACAGACAGCAACGTGGTCTCTGCAGTGATGCTAAAGCTGACCCTGGAGACTTACTTCCTGTCATCACAGTGGCGTCTTTCCTAAAGACTGACATTTTGAACATTGGTTCCACACTTCTAGCTTTGAGAAACAGTAAAGACTGCATCTGGATCACAAGAAATAAATAATTAGACCTTGACCTCTTTTTGTCATCATGCTCATATAACCTAGTCATGATAATTTTCTGGACCAGTGGAGATCAAACCCAATAGAATTTGTTGATTTGACCTTCACTAAGGTCAAACTGAGCTTTAGACATTGTGTATCTTGAACATGTTTTAGCCAAATTATGTGCATATTTTGATGCACACATTCACATTTACAGAATAAATCATGTTGTGATGGTATTTTTTTTTTTGCAACATATGTAATGTAATGTCCTCTTTAATTAAAATAAAGTGTATTTAACTCTGTAGTCCTAAAAAAAATCAAACCTACAATCTCAGGCAAAGTCTAAAAGTAATGCTTATATCTACACCTAAAAGTCCCACTCCGATCATCTTTTAAGCTATTGGAAAAGTGTTTCCAGTGGGAAATAATTTTCGTTATGGGTATCTACCATGAATTTTGACACTGCTCTAGTCAATCACAACGGCTTAATGGGTTGTTGACTCACCCAGTTTCTCTTTCTGACTTAAAGACATGTTGTGGCACGACACTGGCCAGTGGTACCTTTGATTATCACTGTTTATCAATTCATAGTAACGCACCACATTTAACATGCACTTATCGTTGTCATGGTGCCTCTGGCAGCGCTCCTCCCCCTCCCCTCTCTGCTCTGCTCCTGAGGACTCCCAGCTGTTTCCACTGAACTCATCTACCTGCAGCCTTCATAAAGAGATCCAGATCCAGCATTCATCGCCAGTTCGTTGCTGCTAGTCTGGTCATCTATGTTTTTGCTCTGGAACCCTTGTGCCAAGTTAATCTCTGCTTACACCTTGCTTCCAGGAAACAAACCCTTCACGAGTGGAAACCTGGGGACCGCTTCTAGAAACTTTTGGACCTCCTCGCTACGCCACAATCCTTTTCATGCCAAACCTCCAGCCACGCCACGACCTCCAGCCTGTATTCCCGTCTATCCCTCAGCTAGTCACCTGCAGTCACCAGCCGTCATCCTCGCCAACGGATCCACGCCCTGCAAAAAATAAATCATCTTACCTTACCTTACTCTCTCCTGTTTTCCTTCCCGGTTCCAGCGTCTGGGTCTGTTTCGTTTCTTGCAAATCATGACAATCGTGGCAGCATTGTAAAAATGAAAACCGACATTATTGAGAATAACACTAGTGAGTTGAGTGAGAATAGTGAGATTAGTGAGAACATATTAGTGAAAACATGACATATTTTACTACGTCGAATATGTTATTTATAAAAATCAGTTCTTGAATTATCCTGTTTCACATAGGTTTTTTATTTCTATCAACAAATAATCTGCACATATTTTTGTCACTTGATCTGCATATGTTCTGATGACTTTTGAAATAAAGTTATTTGTATTTACATAATGAATATGGACTTCATCTTAGTCATGTGATTTATTGATACTTATGGACCATTTTACTGACCTAAATCTGTGTTGGTAAAGTATAAATAACTGATCAGAAGTTAAGAACTCAATAATGATAATTTAGGTAAAGAAAGTGAAAAAATTAAAAGTTAAGTAAAGCAAAGCAGGGGTGGGATTGTAGAAATCTGTTTCCTCCTTTTAACAATATAATATTTTATAATTTCAATGTCATGAATTATATGTAAAAGATCAAATATGTTTATTTATGATTAAGATTGATAATTGAATTATTTACTAGTGTATGTGAATGTATGTATATTTTCCAATCAATTTTATGACTAATTATACTTTGATGTATATTTGTATAGATAAAAAAATTCTGGATTTTGCCCTGATTTTGTATTATTTTAATCCAAAAGCATATTTTCAGAGAAGATTTTGGTTGCAGACTGCAGCACACAGACCTCAGTGAGAAATATCATGAATAGAAGGAAAGCTTTATTTGTTTGCTCCTGTCCTTGTGGGAATAGTCTGCCCTCATCAGGAAAAATCTGTTCTACTTTGGCAGGTGTGAATAAGTGGGTCTCACCCCCCCCCCACACACACACATACAAACACAGACACAAGCTTGTCAAGATTTCATATTTAAAACCGAAGGTACACATATGTACGGGTTGATTTAAAAAATAATTGTGTTTATTGTTTTATTTTTCATTCATGACAAATAAATCAGTTACATTTTACAAGACCTCAAAATGCGCATAATAAGGAGCAGGTTTCTTTGATTGGCTGGTGGGTAGACCCATAAATAGAAACAATTAAATAGTTGTTTACGTATTGAGACAGGCAGGAAGGAAATTTAGCCATAATTCTGAACTCATCAGGCTTCGTCTCTGCCATTCCAATTCATATACCACCAGAGAATATCTGCTCAGTGTTTGTATGTCTGTATTTAGCAGCAAAAATTGTGTCCACTCTCTTCACTTCAACAGTAGGTTAGCATGCTGCTGGTTATGTCCCACCAGGCAGTCATGTTGAAGACATGTTGAAGACATAGGCCTTTGTTCAAGCTCTTCACAGACCAACCATTAACTGATAATATGTTACTTGGCACAATAGCATTGCAGGAAAGCATGTGGAGTTGGAAAGACTTAAATCAGGCATGTCCAATATACAGCCCCTTCAGAGCCCTAAGGCTCACATGAGAGGAACAGATTTTTTTTTCTGTGATCAAAACCACAGTGGTTTATACTTATGGTTAAAATATTGTGTTTTTTTCCTGTTTACTCAATTTAAACTGAGACGTTAACAGTGAGCACTTAAACGTGAAATGTAATATTTCTGTTATTGGTTGACAAAAGGGATTTTTTCCAGACAAACTTTTTCTTTATTTTATTTCTTCTTTTTCTCTGGGCTTTTCCCTTCAGGGCTAGCCACAGAGAATCAGCTTCCTCCATCTAACCCTGTCTTCTGCATCCTCTCCTCTAACATCAGCTACCTTCATGTCCTCCTTCACTGTATCCAGAAACCTCCTCTGGTCTTCCTCTAGACCTCATACCTGGCAGATCTAGACTCAGCATCCTTCTACCAATATATTCACCGTCTCTCCTCTGGACATGTCTGAACCATCTCAGTCTGACTTTATCTCCAAAACCTCTAACGTGTCCCTCTGATGTCCTCATTCCTGATCCATCCTGGTCCCTTCCAAAGAGAACCTCAGCATCTTTTCTTTTCTCCACCCATTCCAACCTGCCAACATACGATGGTTGCTGCTTTCTGTCTTTGTAATAAAACGCCCAATCTGTTAATACAAAAGTATCTTTGTGTAATCTTACTGTGTAGTTCTTAATCATCAGTATATAAACAACAATGTTCAAATAAACATGGAACTAAGAAACATAACTAACAAACATTTACTAATAGTATTTAATATATATATATATATATATATATATATATATATATATATATATATATATATATATATATATATATATATATATATATATATATATATACACACACATACATATTTTATAGGTAGATCTTCAAGACACTGTCGATTCAAAAGTAGCTCACACGCCAAAAAAGTGTGAGCACCCCTGCTGTAACATCTGTATTTATCTGGGCTTGGGACAATGAGACAGAATGAGACTCTGGCTTGGGCCCCCTCGTGGCTCCATTTTTCTTTCTTTTTTAATTTCTGGTTTGCTTAAATGAACTTTACAGTAATTTTGGTAGAAATGTATTTAGACATGTTTTTGTTCTATGTGCATCTACAGCGCTGTCCTTGGTAGTGGGAATCGGATGCTCATTGATTTACTCCTCACTGCTGACGCCATCACATTTGAGCTTCATAAACCGTTCTGTCTTCTCCTGGGTCCAGTTCTCTTTTGGGTCATCTATCCATCACCTTAACAAGGTAACTAGTCATGCTTTTAAATGAGTCTGTTGTGTGTTCAAGGCAACAGGCAAGCTTTGGTGTTCAGCCTCTGTTTATGGGGGGTCATGAGTGATTAGGAGATGGAAATGGCTGCTGTAGAACACATCTGTATGAGTGACAAGTCTATCATGCCATGATGTCCCATTATCTTCACAAGTGTTTGGACTGTTCACTTCAGAGTGAAACATCTGTGCTGCATCAAACTGTGGCGGAATTCTGTGAACACGTTGGATATCTAAAGTAACTCTTCTTTTTGCAGGAACGTGAATATAACTTTAATTTTTTCTTTTCTTTTTTTGTCAGTCAGCTAAAGGCTAAAGGCAAAACAGTGTTAGTGCTTCATTGGAAGTTTCTCTCATGAGGAATGGGAGCAAAAACAAAAGTGTTGCATTTATTTTGCGGTTCAGTGTAAATCAAATGTTAAAAAATTAGAATGGTTTCTCCAGCAGCCTTTTCATAAACTGTTTTGTGTTGCATTGACAGGATGCAGCATTACCATAAGAGATTAGACCGGGATTGTGTTTACCATGAGGTGAATGCTGCATGAAGGGTGGAGCCTGGCAGCTCCATTTAGTCCCATTACTGGGAGTGTGTTAAGCCCTCAAAGGTGGCTGGAAAAGGCTGCCAGCCTCTCTGTGCTCACTGTGGACTGAAGCAAAGCGGAGCCGCCGACTGCCAGCAGGAGGAAGTGTCGACGCAGACAGATGAAAGCCTTTGTTGTGTGCAGGGGTCCTGCTGCCAAACAGGTAGAGGGAGAAAATGACTTCATGAGAGCTAAAGGGGCAAATGGAGCACCTCTGGGACCCCCTGTTCTGGCATTACACCTCATCTGTATTCTGGTTCTGAAAAATGAGGCTGTTCTGGAAGCGATGGGGGAGGAAGAAACCACGAGGAATCAATATGAGAAAAGCAGATAAATAGATTTCCTATTCAAACACTCCAGCAGAAGCTCTGCTAAGGGCTGTAATTGAAGGTGTCGGACATGGGAATGCACTCACGGGGGTGGGGACTGTGATCAAATCCTGGCAGATCTCTCTCTGATCACATTCTTCAGAAACTTTTTCAGGAGCTATTAATCTTCCTCTCGAATGCTGACACACCACTTCCTCTTCTCCATCTTTGCAGTAGGTTCATCTTAAATGCTTTTGTCACTCAAGGAAGAAAAAATGCTCTGGTCTCTCTATTAGAACAAATCAAAGGAAACCAGCTACAGTTTACTAATTCTGTAATTCAATGTTTTGCTGAAGCTTTTAGAAGGTGAAATCATCATTGGAGGTAGAGCTGTTTTTGGAAAATCCATTCACCTTTTTTTAATGCAGGTTCTTAATGTTTGGAAATTAAATCAGAAATACATGAAATTCAAAAATCTAATGGGCTTTGATGTTTTTAGTTATCTCCTTTGGAATACAAGAGCCTTTTCTATGCAATAGGTAAGATAAATTAAGATGTAGTTCCCTTTAAAGTGTTGCTTGATTAGTTTTAAACAGTCATACCTACTTTTCTGTGTCATTAATGCAACTGAAGGTTCAGTTTAAGCAGCCTCTGTGTTTGCCATCACCATTATCTATGAATATTCTCTTCCCTTAAGTGTGTGTAAGTTTGGTTTGGGAGAAGCCATTGTTTATCTGAACAAACTGCTGGGAACATACCAGCACAGCAGAGACATCACACAAATGCACATCTGCAAAGCACTTGTGGTTTCAGATCTATTGACTGATGACAAGCTCTTGCTCCACAGTAGGGGGGGAATTTGGGTATCGATACAAAACCAAGTAATTATAGGGCTAGAATCGTTGAAGTCGATACTGATGTAGATCCTTTTTTCCTGAAATGTTTTATTATATAGAGTATTTCAGAAATACACTTTATGTTGTTGTTAATGAAGCGTATAATCAAACTCAGGACATAGACTTTCTGCAAATAAAAATGTTAATTAACTATTTACTACAATCTGAACTGAACATGCATCAAATATAGAACATGTATATTATAATGGCATAATACAATAATAAGAAAAAAACAATAACGTGTCCAAAATTTAAAAAAAAAGAAAAAAATGTAACAAAGATGTTAGTATAACAGCACCACAAACAAATGTTTAAAAAATAATAAAGGCAGTAAAAATGATCAAAGTCACTAATGAAAAAGGTAAACAAAAACAATAATATAAAAAACAAAAAAAATCCTGGCTTTGGTGGAAATATGTGACTCTTAGATGACTCCGCTCTCCAATGAAGCAGGGAGGTGACAGAGAGGGCTGCACTTACACAAACAATGTAGTCAGTTTCCTGCACAAACTGGGCAGGTATCTATTCAAATTGGGCTATTTTTTTTACCCAATCTGGCAACCCTGAAGACAGATAGACGCTGCAATTGCATGAACTCTGTGAGTAAATTCAAGCTCTTTACTGTATATATTAAAGAAAAACAGTGATAAAAGTATCAAATGTATCGATCTTATCATTCTAGTATCAATACTTTCCTTTGGTATCATTACTATCGATTCTCAGATCGATACGCCCACCCCTACTCCACAGCTTCCACTCTGCAGTCTTGCACAGCCACACATTTCTTTCCTTCTTTTTTTCGCTAACACTGAGATACACGTTTCGTTTAACCTTTAAGTTTTCAAGTTAATTTTTTAATGATCAGTTTCCACTGTTTTTTAAAAGAATGAGTCAGGGGACACCAGTCTAAATCCAATCTTTTTTCTAGTCTTCATTAAAGTATGCCACATCTCTGAAGTTTAAATATCATCTTCAGTTGGAGAACAGTAGTTCTTTTCACATTAGTGTGGCTCCCCAAGAACCCTAATGATGTGTTCAACCCTGGAAGCAAATCTGTATAGAATGTGCTGCAGCTGCATGTTCAGTCACTACGTTTTTTCTGCGTTTTTTTCCCTTTTCATTTTTAGCACCGAAGAACAAAAAGAGATGACGAGAAAACAGTCCCAGCTGCAATTCTCCTGAGCAGATTCTCAAGAAGATGAGCTCCCCATTTTTTGATCCTATGTGTTTCAGCAGGTGTTTGTGTTTTCGTTCATTTATACAAAGAGTGAATAGAATATTGATGTCTTTTCTGCTGTTTATTATAGACCTGTAAAAACTCCAAACTGAGCCTTTTATACTTTTCACCACAGCCTTGTCATTATCATTATTTTTTCTTTACAATGTCATGCATTTTGTAGAATAACAAAGTAGCATCAGTTAGTGGAGGTGACAGCCATTACATTTCTAGGTGTGGTAGCGTGTCACAAGAACTGGCAGACGTCTGGTTCCAAATGCAGCTGGTTTATTAGCTCTGCTAAAAGTCCTCGGTAACACTTTATATTAAGATTCCTTAACAAGCTTTGTTAACACATTAACAAGCATTATAAATGAATTTATAGGGTGTTAGTAAGACATTTATTAGTACAATAAGTCTAATAAGGTTTATTAAATTACTTAGTTAACACATTTACAAGCATTATTATTAGGATGTTTTCAAGATGTTAATGATGCATTTACTGATATTATAGGTGCCTAACAAATGTGTCAGTGTTAATAAGCTTAATAAGATTTATTAACAAGCTTTGTTAACAAATTAAGAAGTATTATTATTGTTTGGGGTTCTAGTAAGATATTTATTAGCATTATAGATGTCTCACACAAGCCTAAGTGTTCATAAGCTTAATAAGTTTTATTAACTAACTTAACAAATTAATAGGCTTTATTAATGTGTCAGATGCTAGTAAGATATTTATTAGCATTATAGATGTCTTGCAAATACCTGAAAGTGTTAATAAGAGTTATTAACATCTAAAGTCAGACCATTGTCTTCTAAATCCATATTACTAAACTGCTTATCAGCTTTACAAATGTATTAATTAACTTTGTTTATAGTTTATTAATTGTTTTGCAGCACCTCATCTAAAGTGTGGACGTTTTTTACCACAAACAACCACAAAGCATAAAGATTGTAAAAAGAACTTTATGACATTCAAACAGACTAAACATACACAAATCGGCAGGCAAACAGAGTCAGAAACAGGGCCGTGAGACAGAAGATCAGGTCCAAATACAATGTTCAGTAATGAGGGCAGAGTGGCACAAACAATACCTAGCACTGAGCTCAGCTCAGTGCAGTGCTTGAATATGCTGTGGTTGACTGAGTGAATGACAGTCAGGTGTGCAGCATCCAGGAACTTTGCGCTGGGGTTGCTGGGAGATGTAGGATGGCTATAACTCAAGAGACAGTTCTCGGTGGTGACCAGAGTGAGAGATAGAGTTCTGACTTCTGACAGCATGATTATCAGTTTTAATTGTGGATCTATCTGTTTTTATATTTATGACACTATTGGGCTGGTGTGCAGGAAGACCCGTGGTCTTCAAAGTTTCATGGTTGAGCCGGCCTTCCTGCACGTGGCACATTTACTGTTCATGCAAAAATGTCATTGTCTGTCTTTAGGCAATTCATTGATTTTACAAGGACCGTGTTCTAATGAGTGCCATAGTGGATTTATCCTCTGACAGGTTGTTGTCCATCCCAGCAACACTTATTCAGGTACTGATTTAAACTCATTTTAGGGTTTTATTCAGTGACACCATATCAAATCAGAGATCCTATCAGCTAACTTGATCAAGACATCCTTGAATATTAACAAAAACACCAAGCATTCTTGACATTTTTCTTGATGTTCTGCAATTTGGTTTAAAGGAATACTGCTTTATTCTATATTTATTCTACATATAACTTTATCGTCAGTATGTCATGAATTGATATCTTATATGTAAACATAATTAGTTACAATGCTGCTTTAGTTAAAGGTACTGTATACCAAATCTTATGGTCAATTAATATGAGGTATCTTGAAACATTATCAGCAGAGTATAAAGATAAGACAATGGGATGAATGAATAAGATGAAATTCACTGCTGTATTATGTGCATAAAAGTCAGTGTTTGGACTGGTACCTTTAGGTCCATTGTTATTTTTCCTCCAGTCACTGTCACACCAGAATTTTTTTCGTGAGGATCATGACATTTTAGTATTTTAGTTGCCTTTATTTCTATACAAATAGTAAAAAAGAAAATCCTATAATACCAAATAGGGCTGTTTTCTTTCTTTCTATCCACAAAGTGCATGTGCCTAGTAAAGATTTAGATGAAATTGGATGGCACAAGGGGAATCTTGCTTTCGTGAAGGGAGCAGTAGAGAAAAGGCTTGTAGGGTATTGAACCGAGGAAGAATCTGTAATCCTAGCAGGAAGCAGGAGGATCATTTCTCTTGTTGTTTCCACATGGTCACGTTTTTAGTCCAAACAGGAATAAGCAGCAGTGGTACACAGACATCTGTAGAACGTGAAGATGCTGGGTGGACAGAGTGGGAACTCACGATGGCTTGACTGAAGATGTGAACTGGATCCCTTGTGAAGGGGAACAAATATGAGAATGACACCCAGATCATGTACAGTAATCGAAGAATGATCAGATTAGGTATTGAGCTAATATGCCCATCAACAAAATACTGTCCGGCATGACCTTCAGGGTCAGCGGTCCACCACAGAATGCAGTACCCCTCTCTTCGCTGAACGCACTGCTTTTAATTTCCATAAGAGAGGGAGACTCTGGAGCCCTCAAACTCCACAACAGATGACAGTTTCCAGTTTCCAGCAGGGTGGAAAATGAAAGCTATCTGAAGAAGTGAGAAATCCCCTGACTGTCCCTGGAGTGTGCTCATCTGGCTGAGGAGGCCAGCGTCCCTGTGCTGCTGCAGGGATGCTGCTTCATTTCCATTGTGGAGGGTCTCTCTCCACGTCTGTCTTTTGAGTGTCCATCAGACTGAAAACTCCTCCTGGTGCAGAGAGCCACAGTCTTCTCCGCTCTGTCACTAGAGGATGAAACTGACAGACATGACCTGTCTGCCCTGCGAGGGACATTAAATTCATTGCTTTTTGCAGATTTATAGAGCTATCTTTAGGGATTGAGTGAACTTCGGCCAAGGCTGACTTAAAGGTCACTTTAGAGGTGGACAAGTTGTGACCCTGTCTTGAAGTCTCCTAAAACAAGAAAGACAAATGTCACAGAAGGTCAGAGGTCAAACGTGCTCCTCCAACCACAAAAAAATTATGCTAACATTTGATTACTTTAAAAAAGAGATCTGTTTTTCAGAAGGCAAGATGACCGAACAGGTGATGAATCAAAATGTAACTCAAACATACGGGAATGACAGTGCTTACACAGATTGTACTGCATGGATATGGTGCCACTCTGTTTATATTACACAATTGTGCTAATTGTGTTAGAAAAGAGGAAATGAGACAATCAAAGTGTAGTAGGTGTGGACATACGGATCACGCTCACACGCTGTGAATACAGCCTATGCATGGCATCAGAAAGGAGCCAGTCAACGCACCTCACTAATGACTGAAGTGCAGCATAAGAGAACCGTTCAATCGCATCACCTGTACATCTCAAGTGCGTGCACTTTAAACGATGAAATACTTGCAAAGACTTATCCTTGTTTTTAGACATTCAAGCTCTTCTACCAGATTTGATATTGTTTTAACTTCTCGTTGCTCTACACCTTTCTGTGATTTTCTCAAAATCAGCACAGCAGATTTTTTGTCTGACTAACAGCTAGGATCTAGAAAGAAGGAAATAATCTTAACCCTTGTGCTATCCTAGGCACTTTAACATTGGGAGTGGGGTCATCTAGACCCACTAGACAGTGCTCTGAACCTTTTTTCTTCAATGATTTGTGATCTTCACTGGTGTCCATGGATTAAATGAAATCTTTCCACCTTTATCCACCTTTGTTATGGTAGGGAGAACATGTCAATGTAAGGGGGGGGTCATCTAAGATAGTACAAGGGAGTCACAATAGAAAAACTTGACTTAAGACTACAAAACTCAAATTTCCCTTAATTTTTGGTTCCATTTTAAGGATTTTAAATTATGAAAAGTGAAACTGACGTTGAAGTTCCAACAATAATGGCTAGTTTTAGATATTTTGAGGATTTATTAGAAAGAGCCAGCTTGTACTAAGATGGCATTCTCATTTTGTACACATTTTGTTCTAAAATGAGTCATTTCCACTTACTTAGCAAAAATACTCTTATTGAGCTGTATAATATTCACATAAAATTCATTCTATCAACATAATTTTTTTAGCTTATTTTTTACTTTTGAAATGCGTATGTGGAACTCCTTGTTTATTTAGATTCTCATATATCAAGATTTCTTGTGAAGTAAAAATGACTTGCATGGACGGATCATTTTACTGCTTTCTAGTGATTCTCTCTGTGAGATTAGGCTTCTTTTTTGCTGTGTGTAACTGACATTAGCCTTCCCCTCACAATACACTTACCACACACATGACAAACAACTCTCCTTAAGATGCGGCTGCTCTCTTTACGACCCTCTACGGGCCCGCGGGCCACAGAAACTTTATGGCTTTTGATGGGGGAAGAAATCCAGGTTGCCAATTCTGTATTTGCAATTCTTTATAGTTTATTAAATAAGGAGACCTTTTAGTCAATTTGCATTGCACTCCTCAAGCAATGAATCATATTCTGAAAGGTTCTTTTTTGTTGTCAGCAGACAGGGAGATATGTCTATGAAATATGAAAATGTTATTTATTCCTATTATTGTCTGTATCTCTCCTCTGCACCGGTATCAAACTGAATGGGATTGCTAAGAAAAGCCTTTTCAAGTAGAACAAACCGAACAGAACCGGCTTGCTGTGTCTCTTGGGATCCAATTGGGCTCAATTCAAAAACAAATGGTTTTGGAGACTTCACCAAAGGTCAGGAAGATGTATAAAGTGATGAAAGTCTGATGAGATTAAAGTCGAGCGTGGAAGAGTAAAGTACCTGGAGTGGATGCCTCATCTCTTTTTGACCTTTCTGCGTTTAAAGAAACTAAGTACCTGATCAAAAAATATAGCTGCATGTTTTATTCTGATCTGTATTATGAGCCACAAATGACTTCACTGACTTGTATTTGATCATTTGCATATACTTCTAAGCAACATAGGAAAAAATGTAGGCTTCACAGAGATAATGACATCCTGGAAAGGTTATTCTGCCCTTAATGTGTTACTGTAAATATGGCAGGTACAGAAATGTAACTTTGGTTTTGTGGTGTCATTTGGATATATTCCTTTTTGTAGGAATGAGAGAGGAAGTCTGCTTTTCATGTAGTAAAAAGGTTCCCTTTAGATGGAACTTTCCTTATCCAAAACCAATCACAGTCTGATAAGTAAAATCTACAGTATACCTCCACAATACCTCACTCTGTTTCTGTAGGGATTTATGAAAATATTCAAATTCCAAGATCTTCACATCTGAGACTTTGTAAAAAGAAAAAAAAACTGATATTTAATACTTTAAAGACCCATTCTAATGAAAATGGTGTTTTTAGTATTTTAACATCTGTAACATGTAACATGGAAGACGTAAAGATTATAAGATTAAAACTGCATTTCTGAGTTTTTCAGGAGCAGATGAAAAAACTGCTGTTTGAAAAACCTAATTTTTGGGATGCAGTAAGGAAATGGACAGGCCACAGGTTCCCTGCTGTGCTCCATTCGGATGCATCCACTTGCAGACAAATAGCTCCATGTAAGTTTTCCTTTTTGTTGCCTGAGCTGGTATCTGGTTCAGAACTTTGCGGCTCTGATATTTTTGTTGCCCTGCTGATGTTAGCTTGGTGTTTTGAAGGCCTGTAAGTGGGAGAGAGTGTTAACAAGGAAATGATGGGATATCAGCAGGGGCTTACTTCCATGCCAACAGTCCTGCCCACAACTATTAGGGGAGTTTCTAATGAACTCCTGCTGCTCTGCAAAAGCTATGTCTTAAGAAAATACAGTTTTTTTTTATTTGACCAAAAGAAATGACATATTAACAGTTTAAAATAGATGGACAGACAGACAGACAAACTTTAATGATCCCAAAGGAAATTTTAAGTGGCCAGCTGCCTACACTTAAAAAAACACAATCATTCCTAAAACAAATAAAAACACAATAAATAAATAATATATACACTGACTAAAAATATAAATGCAACACTTTTGTTATTGCTCCCATTTTTTATGGTATGAACTCAAAGATGTGAAACATTTTCCACATACACAAAATAACCAGTTCTCTGAAATATTGATCACAAATCTGTCTAAATCTGTGATAGTGAGCACTTCTCCTTTGCCAAGACAATCCATCCCACCTCACAGGTGTGCCATATCAAGATGCTGATCAGACAGCATGATTATTGCACAGGTGTGCCTTAGACTGGCCACAAGAAAAGGCCACTCTGAAATCTTCAGTTGTATCACACAGCACAACCCCACAGATGTCGCAAGTTTTGAGGGAGCGTGCAATTGTCATGCTGATAGCAGGAATGTCCACCAGAGCTGTTGCTAGGGAATTGAATGTCCATTTCTCCGCCATAAGCCGTCTCCAAAGGCGTTTCCGAGAATTTGGCAGCACATCCAACCGGCCTCACAACCACAGACCACGTGTAACCACACCAGCCCAAGACCTCCACATCCAGCAAGTCCATCTCCAAGATCGTCTGAGACCAGCCACTCGGACAGCTGCTGAAACAATCGGTTTGCATAACCACAGAATTTCTGCACAAACTGTCAGAAACCGTCTCAGGGAAGCTCATCTGCATGCTCGTCGTCCTCATCGAGGTCTCGACCTCACTCCAGTTCGTCGTCGTAACCCACTTGAGTGGGCAAATGCTCACATGCGATGGCATCTGGCACATTGGAGAGGTGTTCTCTTCACGGATGAATCCCGGTTTACACTGTTCAGGGCAGATGGCAGACAGCGTGTGCGGCGTCGTGTGGGTGAGCGGTTTTCTTATATCAATGTTGTGGATCGAGTAGCCCATGGTGGTGGTGGGGTTATGGTATGGGCAGGCATATGTTATGGGCGAATAACACAGGTGCATTTCATTGATGGCATTTTGAATGCACAGAGATACCGTTTTTTTTTATTTGATTTGAAATGGTTTATTTCAAGCAATCAAATAGAAATAATACACAAAAGCAATATAATCATCAGTTATACATTCATACAGTAACTAATCAAACTTAGGATAATTAGACATAATTAATAAATATTGCTTGAAAGGGAGTGGAAGGAAGCGAACTTATATAATCCCACCCCGTTATACTATAACCATTTTATTACATGATTTATCAATATCCGGTTCCTAGGTTTTATCAGACAGAATTAAGAATCATAAGATATTGATAAAGCAGATGCCAAAGATGAATTACTTAAGTACTACGTCAAAAATAACCCCTTTAGGAATCAACATGGCAAATGCAGCATCTGAAATATATGCAGATTATGTTACTTTTAAAAGTCATTCATATGCTTTAAAACATAATACTATATCAGTAAAATAGACACAACACTGTTTCAGAGATTTTCATAGCAAAATTTCATCAAGTATCAAAAGTTAAAAACGTGCAAAATTATGCTACATTAGGAAAGATTTTTGAATCAATTTATCAATTTTAGGAGCTAGTGAAGTAATATCATCAAAAGTCAATCAATTTAACAATTTTCAATAAGTGATTAATCATTTGTTTTACTCTTTTTACATATTTTTTGTATTTTTAATTTTTTATAATAAAGTAATGCTGTAGGGGAAAAATAAAAAGGGTCCATAAACTGTCGAATTGTCCAAGGTTGGCATTTCTTCTTTTACTGATAACAGCCGATTTTCTTGGTTTAAACAGTTAATAGTTTTCTTCCATGTTATGTCTGCAGACATTAGATTCAGGTCCATATCCTTCTTCAGCTGATATCAGCTGCGGTGAAAGTTGAGGTCAAGTTGTCTGCAGGTCAGAACCCTGCTGTTATTCAGGTGACGTCAGACATACAGACAGAAAGTGATGATTCCAGGTGTCATATTTTTTGAAATTATTTGGCTCTTTGATTTATTACTCCATGTTGTTTCAGACAACCGTAATCAAGCACTTCTCAAAGTCCTTCATGGTGTTCACAACCACAACCTTGGCCCGGTCCAGTGGACCGAGTGGTTTGACGTAAATCCTGCAGCCTTTAACCCAAGTGTTCTCAATCTACTTACGCTTCCTGAGAAGCCGTGCATGTTTTGAGATTTCAGCATTCCTTCTGGTCAGATGGTCGTTCAGATAAGCAGCCGAACCTTTCAGGTGTTTCCTTTGGGTCATCAAAGCTAGCTTGTGTTTGTGATTCACAAACCTGAAGAGGATCGCTGGTTTATCCGTCTCCTTTCTCCTGGGGAGCAGGTGGCAGGTCTCGATGGTATTGAGATCCAGGGAAATCCCTTTAGATGTGAGAAATGAATGTATTTGCTGCACCAGAGACTCTGCACCGATCTCCGTATTAGCACTGCTAGCTACGCTAGCGCTAGCATTAGCAGTGCTAGCTCCAGCTGCATTCAGCTTCGCTTGAGGCTTGATTGGTACTCCAGTGAGAATGACATTATTCATCCTTACTTGCTGTTCCACATCGTCCAGTCTTTTCTCCAGAATCTCGACCCGGTTTTCTCGCTGCTCGTTTTGAGCCCGAAATCTTCGGAACTCTTCCATCATTTCCCAGAGTGGCGTTAGCTTAGCCGACACTTGATCCATAAAACTTTTCAGCGTTTCTTGAATAATGTCAAGAGACTTTTTGAGGTCTTCGTATTCCTGGGGTTTCTTCGGGGGCATGGTCAGCTCTCTTTTTTGGAGAAAAATCAACTTTTTAAGTAATTTTAAGATAGTTGTATTCGCAGAGAGGCACGCCACGCGTCTTGCTGTGTAACAGTTGCTGTGTAACCCGGAGTTCAGTGACGAGATCCTGGGGCCCATTGTTGTGCCGTACATCCAACAACATCACCTCATGTTGCAGCATGATAATGCACGGCCCCATGTTGCAAGGATCTGTACACAATTCTTGGAAGCTGAAAACATCCCAGTTCTTGCATGGCCAGCATACTCACTGGACATGTCACCCATTGAGCATGTTTGGGATGCTCTGGATCGGCGTATACGACAGCGTGTTCCAGTTCCTGCCAATATCCAGCAACTCCGCACAGCCATTGAAGAAGAGTGGACCAACATTCCACAGGCCACAATAGACAACCTGATCAACTCTATGCGAAGGAGATGTGTCGCACTTCAGGAGGCAAATGGTGGTCACACCAGATACTGACTGGTTGTCTGAGTCCTCTGACCCCCTCAATAAAACAAAACTGAAGTGGCCTTTTCTTATGGCCAGTCTAAGGCACACCTGTGCAATAATAATGCTGTCTAATCAGCATCTTGATATGACACACCAGTGAGGTGGGATGGATTGTCTTGGCAAAGGAGAAGTGCTCACTATCACAGATTTAGACAGATTTGTGAACAATATTTCAGAGAACTGGTTATTTTGTGTACATGGAAAATGTTTCACATCTTTGAGTTCATACCATAAAAAATGGGAGCAATAACAAAAGTGTTGCGTTCATGTTTTTGGTCAGTGTAGTTGGAGTGTGATTAATGGCCTGTCTAAGACACCCTTTGAATCAGAGTTACTTCTTCATGGAGTTCCCAAAAGTTTGTCCATGGACCTCTCTCCATTTAAAGGGGTGCAATGTGTTGTATTAGTTTATGAAGAAGCTTCCTGTACTGACAGAAATAGAATTACAAATCCACAGAGTCAAGCTTTTATGGTTGAGTCATGGAATTGTATGTGTATAAAGCCACTGGACCAGACTCATGGGAATAGAAGCCAGTCATAAATATTGTGTTTTTCTTTCTTTGAACATAAATAACCTCTAATAATATACAATCAATATTTAGATACTTGCAAAGCAGCTTTTGACTTTTTCCAATTGTAAACAAGATACTGAACAGTTGTCAAGTTGATTTAAAAACCTTTTTTAACAGAAAGGACAATTTTGAATTGTAAAATGTAATTTATAATAGGCCATTAAAACAAGATTCCAACACATTTCTGCAAGGATAAGATTAGTTTAATTGTTAAAAAAGCTATTTTGCTGTTTTTTTTTACCTAAGAAACACTTTACTGCCATTATAAAATGTTATGACTCTATTGAATAGTTTCTGTAAATTTATGTAAACCCTTTCCAGCATCATGTCTTTTGTGAGGGTGTGGACATAAAGTGATGTCTCCTTGGAGTCTCCCATTTCCCACTCATGCTTGCTAATGAACACTGCTTGACCGAGGAGCTAATGGAATTACGATCTAATGATGTTTGCTTATGGCAGTAATTCATTATATGAATGTAATTCTTGTTTCTGTGGCCTCGCCTACTCCACACAACATTGTGTAAAGCAGAAAGGCCCAACTCACCTAATGAAGCTCCAGAGTACAGACAGCATCTTTGCTCTGCTGGGAACACTCCAGTGGGTAGCATTTAATTAGTAACTGACTCAATGAAATGGATGCTGCTCCATCAAAGTCCTGATGCTTAGCTGAATAAAGGTCAGCTTCAAACTGGGATCAGAGCTTTTACACCCTTTAGTTCCTTGTCTTTAGGTGTTTAGAGTATGAGGGAGGAGAATTTGAACAGGCACAGATTGTGACTGCAAGGATCAGATACTAAATGGAGCTTTAAACAAAGATTTGTTTATTTTGTAAAAAAAATGTTGCTTTCCAAAATCCACCAATGATTAATCTCAGTGATGACTCGGAATATGGACTGATGGTCAGAGCCCATCTCTGTGGACTGGGCTAGTGGCCATATCACACAGCACTGGGCCGGCCCTTGCAGTCCTTTCTTGCGGGTGGTGGGCCACAAGAAGGCTTTTCAGACTGAGCCTGGTGGGATGCTGTGGGAGGAGTCCCAATCCTGGGCCTGGCTGCAGGACAGGATCCTGGTAATGTAGATCTGGGGAATGTGTCAAGCCTGCATTTGCTACCTGCCCTCTTAAGATTGCTGAGGAGCTCTTGCTTTAAGTGGAGTAGTTTAAGTATCTTGGGGTCTTGAGAAAGAAGGATGGACCATGCAGTTGCTGTATTATTCTTAGTTGTGAAGAAAGAGCTGAGCGGAAGGCAAAGTTCTAGATTTACTGCTATGTTCCAACCCTCACCAATGTTCAGGAGCTTTGGGTTGCGAATGAAAGAATGAGATTCAAGCGGCTAAAGTTTTGTTAGTTTTTTTGCAGGATGGCTGGGTGCTTTCTGAGAGATCAGCTGAGGAGGAGATTGAGCTGCTTCTTCTCCACATTGAGAGAGGCCAGCTAAGGTGGATGGCCATTTGGTTCAAGTGCTTCCAGGATGCCTATCTGGTGGGGTGCATGTCCCACCAGAGGTATGTCCCTGGGAAGACCCAGGACACGCTGGAGAGACTATTTAGACTGTAGGCAGTTGTGACTTTCTGGCTAAATTCATCAGATCTATGTCCACTTAGAATTCCTCTAACTTATATTTCCTCTTCTAGCCCTGCATGGTGGGGTAGTGGTTTACACTCTCATCTCACAGTGAGAACGTCCTGGTTTAAAATCCAGACTGGGTTCTCTCTGTGTGGAGTTTTCATGTTCTCTTCATGCATGTGTGGGTTTTCTCCAGGAACTCTGGTTTCTTCTCTCTTCACTGTCCAAAAACATTGCCCTGGCAGAAGCAACCCTGTGACCCTGAAAGGGATTCATTGGGTTCATAAAATGGAGGGTTGAATATATTTGTTGCTGCACGTTGACTTGTTTTCCTTTGTTGTCCTGAGATGATTCAGCGTCTGAAGTTAGATTTCAACTTTCCTGATTTGTGTTTGGCTGCTTCAGTCTGGTAGAAGGTATCAAAGAGCAAAAAAGCACCCTAAGGTGCTCATCAGCAGCCCGCATTAATAGTCAAGACTCCTCTCCTGCTGCTGCACATGAAAAACATCTCCGCCTATGCCCTTGAGCAAGACAAGCAAGAGCATAAGGTTCCATAAATATTGCATTGTCCTACAGGCCAAGCCGGATAGAGAAAAGCTCTGTGCTGTGAGCAACAGCAGTGACGAACACATGTTAGAGCTCACAATCTGTTCTCCAAATGTGTCAAGAACACAGAACTGTTTCATTCATGTCACATTTCTAACAACTTTCAGGGTTTCCTTTTCAACTATTTCTCCTAAAGAACATTTTAAGAACAGTCTGAGAAGCCCTTGAGGGTCTTAAGTTCATCCAGGAGAAAGTGCCGATGTTGTTGAGAACCACAATTTTAGAGAAATGGATTTTATTTGGCCTCTTTGAGTTACAACATCTATACATTTATTTATAATTTCATTTTTTCTAAGTAGCTGCCTGTTTTTGTCTTTGAAACTTCAGCAATTTAAAATTAAAATGTTCACCTTTAAATTACTCAGAGGGGTACGTATCATCAGAATGACAGCTCAGATACTGAGAGCCAATGACACAATCCACTACATTTGTTGTAAAGACTGTGGGGAGACGGTGGCTGACAATAAGGCAGTAATCCATTAGTGATTGGTCCTAATAAGCTTTGGGTTAGAACTGAAAAAGCTTAACGCATCTGAATGCAACGATTGAGAGTCCCTTCTTTCTTTAAGCAGCAGGCAGCAGTGAATGGACGAAAGTGAGAGCAAAACTGAACTGTTACCTGTGCTGTTTGTAGTGAAAATGTGTGTGTGTGTGTGGGGGGGGGGGGGGGGTAATTTGTAACTGAGACTGTAACTAAAACCAGGGTAATTAAGTTAATGCAGGGTAAAAATCCCATCCTTTTGTGCCTATTCACTTTTAAATTTGTCAAAGGTGAGGCAGAAAAACATACTGTATTAGTGTAACATTGCTGTGATTGTCTTTTCTGTATAAACTCAATACACTCCAATGCTAAATGTGCTTTAAACTGCAGATGCAAATGCAAATGCTTAGGGAAGATTACAAATGCTCTTGGATTGTTTTAAGGAGGGAAAAAACACGACCAAAGCTGTGGGTGGAGACATTAACTTGTTTTGGAGAAAAAACTGGAGAAAATTTCAAAAATGTTATCAAATGCAGGAATTCTTCCTTTAATTTTGATTTAGATTTCTTCAATGATGGAGGCCTGTTCATATTGATTTAATGACAGTGTTAAAGAGCCTTGTTAACTTTGTAATCAATAAAACTGCTAAATAAAGGATGTTTACACTCTCCTGCAGCGTGTAAACAAATCAGCCAGCAGAAATTGGGTCAGTGACTGTCGGGATCACTTAAGCAAAGCTTGCCTTGATGGATTTTAAATAATGGCTGGAACACAGGCTCGCTGAGCGCAAGCATTATGGAAAAGAAATGCAATGAAAAAGAAAGTTGACCATTGATGTCTTTCAGCTGCATTCTGGGTATTTCGATAGCTTGGTTCCCTATTATTTTAAATGTTTGACACTTAGAAGAACATTCACATTTTTAGCATCACATCTTTTTAATCTGATTAGAAATAAAAGCAAGATGAGGTTTTTTAACCTGAAACGGGAGAACTGACAGTTTTTCCAGACTCCAGGCCCCTCCCTCTGCCACAACACTCGCTGATCTTTGTATCACCTTTGGTTCTGACAATATGTCAGAATTTGTAAGTTTGCTTTTGATGATCTGTAGAGTGCTCACATTGAAGTGCACTGAGCCAGAGTTCCTTAGCAGGATGCTGTAGTATCGCGGGATGCTGTAGTATCGCGGGATGCTGTAGTATCGCGAGACCCAGCGAGACGAGTGTGGTGAGTCAACTTGGCGGCGCGTAAGCATTTGAACAAACATTTTCGATCTTGTTTCATTTTTCCGCCATATTAAAATATTTCCTGCTAACTAACATAACCTGTTAAGAGTTTTAAGCTTCTGTCAGCCTGGAGGACCTGGAGAAATTCATTGACGAGTGTTTTAATACCTGCAACATGGTGAAGCCCAGAACCGCCACCACCACCCCCTCCGCCAAGCGTGAACGGCCTGAGGACTCTCCCGGGGCTGTGTCCTCTCCAGGCAGCGGAATGAGCGATATCCTGGATTCGATTGATAAAAAGCTCTCCAGCTTTGATGGCCGCCTCAATCTGCTGGAGATCCTCCATAGAGAATTTCAAGGTCTGCGGGAGTCTCTGGAATTCAGCCAGCAGCAGGTGCGGGAGCTCGCAGCGGAGAACCAGGCCCTCAGAGAGACCGTGAAGACCCTGGGCAATGACACCGCCCGTCTCTCCGAGGAGAACCGATCCATAAAGGAAACCCTCCTGGATCTGCAGTCGAGGAGCATGAGGGACAATCTAGTGGTCGCGGGGGTTCCAGAGGAGGCAGGAGAAGACCCCGAGGCCACCATGAGATCCTTTTTACAGGTCCACCTGAAGCTACCCAAGGAGGAGGTGCAGAAGATCTCTTTCCACAGGGTTCACCGCCTCGGAGGAAGAAGGTCCGACCACCAGCGCCCGCGTCCTATTGTGGCTAAATTCGAACATTTCAAACAGAAGGAGTTGGTGAAGGGCCGCGGACGGGAACTGAAAGGCACGCATTACAGCGTTAATGACCAGTTCCCGGCAGAAATCCTCCGCAGAAGGAAGATCCTGTTCCCGCTGAGGAGGAAGCATCTTGCTGCTGGTTCGAGAGCGATTGTGGCCGTTGACAAACTTTACGTGGACGGCCGGCTGTTCCGGGACCCGGAGATCACCCCCTGGCTGTGCTGAAGGCTTTCAGATCCGCGCTGAGAACATCTGCGCTGCCCAGAAGAAACTCGCTAAACTTACTTCAATGAATGGAAAACCGGATCATCAATAATCCACACCTCGATCGCAGGAAAACAGTCTTTTTTTTCTTCGTCACCTCAGTCCCACTGATGTTTCTATTGTTGTTTTGTTGTTGTTTTCGTTTTCCCTTCTATCTCTTTTTTTCTTTCCTTTACTCTCCCCCCCCCCTCCCCCATCATTATATGTAAATCACCTGGAAGCAACTCATCCTCGGTAAGTATTTATTTATGCACGGAGCGGGCGCGCGCACACACAAGCGCACACAGGGGCGTGCACATGCGATCCCGCACACACACGCCGACATACTGCAATCACCTCACACAGGCTCTCATAGGACGCACGCGACACGCAGCTCACATAGCCAGAAAACGTTCACGCGCACAGCGCTTCTCAATGCGGGCACGCGCACACGGACTGGTACACAAGCACTACTTAGCTTTACACGTTTTCAGTCAGAGCAGTTATGAACAGTCTTAACATCGTTAGCTGGAATGTGCGTGGACTTGGCTCTGAGCCAAAGAGACTGAAAGTGTTAAATCACCTGGATGGTCTAAAAGCAGATATAGCTTTACTGCAGGAGACCCATTTATCGGATTCTTTGAATCACCTTATGTGCTGCTTACAATTTCCAGTTATATACTCTGCCAGTTACAACTCCAAACAACGAGGAGTTGCTGTTTTAATTAATAAAAATCTTAATTTTACTCATAAGGATACAGTTACTGACCCAGAAGGCAGATTTGTAATCATTAACATATCCATTCAGAATAAGGACTTTTGTATAGTGAGTATTTATGGTCCTAATGTTGACGACTCTTCCTTCTTTCACAGATTCTTCACCTCACTCTCAGTTCACTCTGACTCCACAATCATTATAGGAGGAGACGTCAACCTTGTTTTGGACCCTGAACTTGACAGACTCAGCACAGCAGCAAATCAGCGTACATGGCGATCAGCAAGTATTCTAAAGCAGTACATGAATGATCTGGGTCTCTGCGACGCGTGGCGCTCATGTCACCCAAGCACTAAGGGGTTCACCTTTTTTTCTCCAGTTCACTATTCACACTCCCGTTTAGACTATTTATTAATCAGTAACTCTCTTTTAAAAAATATTCAAAGCTCCAATATCCATCCAATTATTATCAGTGATCATGCACCAGTCTCTGTAAACATTTCTAGGGAAAAATCCACACCCTCTGGTACAACCTGGAGGTTTAATACGTCTCTGTTAAAGGACCAGGAATTTCTTGAATTCTTTAAAAAAGAGTGGGCAACCTTCTTAGACTTCAACAATACTCCAGACATCCCACCGTGCGTTCTTTGGGAAGCAGCAAAGGCAGTCATGAGAGGGAAAATCATTTCTTATTCAACGCACAAAAAACGCAAAGAGAAAGCAGATTTATTAGAATTAGAAAATAAAATCAAAACCCTGGAGACTGCTTATGCTGCTTCAGCACAGGAACGCATTCTGGGAGATCTGAAAAATTTAAAGCTGCAGTTAAATGACATCATTAATAAACAAACACAATTTCAAATACAAAGGCTACGACTTGAAAGATTTGAAAACTCTAATAAATCTGGCAAATTTCTGGCTAATCAGCTTAAAATTACCGTAAATTCCGGACTACAAAGCGCTCCCGATCATTAGCCGCACCCACCCCTTTTCACGTGTTTAACTAATTTTAGACATACACAAGCCGCGTCGGGGTACAAGCCGCATGAATTAGGCAACATTGTCATCCTGACGGATCACTTCCTGACTCAGAGTGTAAGTGTGATTTATTAGCACACAGTGGGTGGAGTCATTTTTGCCTCAGGCTCATGTCTTTGAGTTTATCTGCATCTGCCAAACAGTATGCACCTCTATTCTGTTCACAAGTTCCTCAGTTATGGTTTTTATTTTTATTATTTTTTTTTAACTTATTGACAATCTAGGTATCACACATAAAATTACAAACAGTAACCATATAATCAACATTACATCCCTCAGTTATGATGAGGAAATTTACATCCCCGATCCCCCATTTCCCATGAGTCTTAGGGGCTAAAGGCGGGGCCAACGCCCGGCTCGCCATTCTGTTGTACGTGTTTAAGAATGAGCAGCAGTGCATGGAGGGGTGAACGGGTAAAGCTCTCCTTCCGCTTGTGTCGCAGCAGCGTTATGGGAGTAACAGGGCTGTTTAAAAAACACGCTAGTAAAATAAAGCAGCGACGACTGAAAAGCGCGCGCCTCAGCGCGATACGCGCGCCTCCTCGCGGCGCGTGGGTCAGAAGTTTCCTTCCACAACAAACACTTGCTCCGCGGACGCCTCGAGTAAGCCCTGGCTGCAGCCTGCAGAATGGCTCAACGCCTCCGCGCTCCCGCGCGCTCCTTGTCTCCCCTTCCTATCTACTCCGACAGCTCTGGCCAGCGCGGCTACAAGGACGAGCACTTCGTCCCCGTTGCGCCGGTGGACGGAGCAAATCGTGTCTGTGCAGAGCAATCGGACTTAATACTGTACGTTTTGTGTATGAGGGGCGGATGCGTTGTTACGTGTGGGAGCCTTCAGACTGCCATCGGCCCCGCAGCTCACACGACACGCAGTCTCCAGCTCACACGGAGGCTGTGAGCGTTTCAATGCAAATCTCTGCTCAGTCCTTAGAAACCGTTAACACGACCACGTCAATTTGTGTTTCCAGTCGTGTCCCGACAAAATAAAGGCTGATATTATTGCCACATATTTACGTGCAGCCAGCCGAGTCACTATGACTCAGAGGTAAATGCACTCCTGAGCATGCGCTGTTCTCTCCGTCACGCAGCTGACCGGCTTTTCCAAACCCGTTGGTGATTTTTTCACGCTGCTTTTAACGATTGCTTTTAACTTGAAAGCTTCATCATATTGTAGCGGCGATCACGTGCACGTTGGGTCTAATGGCACCAAAGGATTCTGGGATGCGGCTGGACATGCGTGTTTCGTTTTGTTGAACCATGACTGAAGTGTCTAAGACCTGAAGTGAGGTCCATGCTGTTTGGCTGCTTAGAGGTGTGTTGAAAAACAAATGACTTGTGTTTGATGTTAGAGAATTCAAACCATTCACTGTGTCCAAAAATACGTACACGGCGGCCGCCAATAAAATCCAATAATTAGCCGCGTCACTGAATAAGCCGCAGGACTGTAAGCGCAGGAAAAAAGTAGCGGCTTGTAGTCCGGAAATTACGGTAATAGAGAAAAATCATCAATCACCTCTATTATGGACCAAACAGGAAATGTCACCCATGACCCGGTCAAAATTAATAACGCATTTGAAAACTTTTATAAAAACCTGTACACACCGCAGATCAATCCGTCAGAGCAAAGTATTGACTCATTTCTTAATAATGTAAACCTACCCAGGCTAAATGAGGATCAAATCACAAACTTAGATTCTCCGCTCTCGCCGTCTGAACTTCATGAAGCTCTGTTACTTATGCCCAATGGTAAAGCACCAGGGCCTGACGGCTTTCCTGCTGAGTTTTATAAAGAATTCTGGGAACAACTGGCACCAACATTTTATAAAACTGTCACATCTATTAATGAGAGCCAATCAATGCCACCTAACATGAACTCAGCCAACATAATTCTTCTTCTAAAACCAGACAAAGATCCCACTAGTCCTTCAAGCTATCGCCCTATTTCTCTAATCAATGCAGATGTAAAAATTATCTGCAAAGCACTAGCACAGAGAATAGAAAAAATCACTCCTCACATAATTCACTTCGACCAGACTGGATTCATCAAAGGCAGACACTCGGATGATAATGGCCGTAGACTAGTTAATATAATAGACTTTGCCACCATTGAAAAACAGGAAATGACGGTACTACCGCTGGATGCTGAAAAAGCCTTTGACAGAGTTAATTGGAAGTTCCTTATTGCTGCCCTCCATAAGTTTGGTTTTGGAGAAGCATTCATCAATTGGATCAAAATATTATATCACAACCCCAATGCATCAGTTAGAACTAATAAACAGACTTCAAACAGGTTTTTTCTTGGAAGAGGAACCAGACAGGGCTGCCCACTCTCTCCTTCTCTTTTTGCTATATTCATTGAACCTTTAGCTGCAGCAATAAGACAGAATGAGAGCATTATAGGAATAAAAACCAAACACAGCCATCATAAAATTAGTCTTTATGCGGATGACATATTACTGTTTTTAAGGAATTTACATTCTGTAAATGAAACAGCAATGATCATAAATGAATTCTCCTCCATATCAGACTATTCCATTAACTGGAATAAGTCTGTTTTATTACCACTCAACAGGAATATGGAACAAAGACTCACAATTCCAGTTAAAACAGGAAATATCAAATATCTGGGTATCTACTTTTCCCCCAAACTATCAGAACTGGTGCAGCTAAACCACACCCCATTACTGAAAAGCATACAGGACGATCTAACACGCTGGACCAACCTGCCTTTGTCCCTTATGGGCAAGGTAGCCACGGTTAAAATGAAAATCTTACCCAAGGTTAATTATCTCTTCTCAATGATTCCCACACAACCGCCATTAAAATGGTTCAAAACATTAGACTCATCCATATCAAGCTTTCTATGGAACAACAAACCTGCAAGAATTAGTCTAAAAACTTTAAAATCTGCAAAAAGCTGTGGAGGATTAGAACTACCTAATTTCCACAAATACTTTCTTGCAAATAGATTACAATATATCTTAAAATGGTTAAAAAATAATCCAGAAACCAACTCATGGTTAGACTTGGAACAGGCGTTATGTGGAAAGATCAACCTGTCACAGCTACCATTTATTAGCCAAACAGTTAAAAAACAGGATTGTTTCAAAAGCATTAATATAAATGCCACCTTAACAGCCTGGTGGGAATTTCTCAAAATATCAAAATCATCAATTCAACCGTGCAAAATGACACCCATCTGGAACAACCCGGACATCCTTATTAACAAAAAAATGATTCACTTCCCAGCTTGGCAAGCAGGGGGCATAAAACAACTAGAGCACGTAATTACTGATAGAAGATTCATAACTCCCCAGGAACTTCAAGACAAACATGGAATAAATAACTTCTTGGAATATCAGCAACTTAAATCAAGTATTACTAAAAAGTATAAAATTAAAGACGACGATTTAAAGCTACCAGATGTAGTTACCACTCTGATTAATTTTTCAATGAATAGAACTCTCTCCAAAATATACAAACTTTTATGTAATTTAGATAACAATATTGCCCTTCCAACAAAAAAATGGGATGCAGATTTGAGCATCAGCACAGATGAAAGCTTCTGGTCAGAACTCTGTCTAAACACCTTTAAACTGACAAAAAGTCCAAATCTGCAGCTAATCCATCTCAAAACTCTTCACAGAATTTACTACACTGGACAGAGGATGTTCAAGATGGGTCTCAGTAACTCAGACATTTGCGAGCACTGTGATAATAATCTACCCGACAGCTACATGCACGCACTGTGGTTCTGCACTCCTGTCCAGGCTCTCTGGTAGCAGGTATGTGCCGATTTATCAGTCTGGCTTAAGGTTTCAATCACTGCCTCACCGTCACTTTGTGTGCTTGGTGACATGAGTGCCATCGATATAGAAGAAGGATTAGCATCTATCATTTTCATAACTCTTTGTATTGCCAAAAAAACTATTTTAATAAATTGGAAAAACAAGAAAAATATAAACATAAGTCAACACAGAAATCTGCTGTTTGATCATATCAGCTTGGAAAAAATGTCAGCCCAAAGCTCAAGTAACTTTGAAAGAATTCAGTCTCTCTGGTCTCCTGTGGTTGACTCCATGACTTAGGGGGTGGAGGGCTTGGTCGTCGCTGCTCCTTGCCCTTCTGCCGTGGTTTGGGGTGGGGGTCGGGGCTTCCGGTGCCTGGCGGGGGCGGTGGGGGGCTCCGTTGGTCGGGGGGTCGGGTCCGGTGCCTGGGTGGGGCGGGCTGGGGCGCTGCGTGGTCCTCTGGGCTTGGGTGTGGGGGTGCGTGGTGGGGGGGTGGGGTGGTGGTCTGGCTTGGCTTGGGGGGGTGGTCCCTTTGCCTGTGCTGGGGGGGGTTGGCGGGGGGCCCTGCTCGGGTGGGGGGGGCCCAGCGGCGCCGGATGGGCTGCCCATCTGCACCTGGGGCTGGGATCGGCCCTTCCCTGGCTCTGGGACGGGACGGGACAACCCTCTCGGGGCCCCCGGTCACTCTGGGTGTCACCCGCTTCGGCTGCGGGGTCTGGGGTGGGGTGGGGTGGGGGGCTTGTCGGCCCTGTCCTGTGGGGGGGCGTTCTGGGGGGGAGGGGGGGCCCATTATTAGTACGGGTCGGGGGGGCTAACGGGTCGGGGTCTCCGCTGAGGCAATCAGTGGTTGCCTCGGCCGGTTGGCCTCCTCGGTCCCGTCGAGGCCTGACCAGAGCTCTTCTAGGGCCGGCGTCTGGGGGTGGGGGCCTGGGCTTGCTCCGGGGGGGGAGGACGCTTTCTGGCTCCTCTCTCTCTGTGTGGGGTGGGTGGTGCCGGGCCTAGGGTGTCGGCGCCTCCGGGGGTGGGCCCCTGGGCTGGGTGGCCCTGGCCCCTTTGCTGGGGGTGGGCTGGGGGACGGCTGTTTGACCACCGGGGGACAGTCTACCAGCTGTCCCCAACTTACCCCCTTCCTTATATAACCTCATATTAGGGTGAGGGGGTGGGGGGTCTAGCCTGCGATGCGCCTTGGGGGGGGGCTACTTGGGAGTGGCCCCCCTCCTATGGTTGCCGTATGGAGTGGGCCCCCCCTCTTTCGGTTTTATTTGCACCTTAGACATGTAGGGTCCTTGGTAGGGGAGGTGCTTGGACATCACTGCAAGCAAGCAGCAGATGTCCTCCTGGCACCCTACCCGCCAATTTTAACCGCACCTTAGACATTTAGGGCCCCTTGGTGTGGAGGGTGAGGGGACATCACTGTGAGTAATCAGGAGATGTCCCCTTAGTGCCCTACTCGCCAATTTTAACTGCACCCCCCTTAGTACACACACCCCTCCCCCTTCAATATATACATTCAAACATAAACACACACACATGCACACAAACACCCTCTCAAGCACACATACACGCACACACATTTTACAAGGAAGGTGGTACCTGGGTCCCTCTGTCCCCTACCCCTTCCCTGGTGGGGGGTGTGGGCCCCTTGGCGATGGCGGCCGTGTCCCTTGGGTGCCGGCTCCCTGGGCCCGGCGGTGCTCTCTCCGCGCGGTGGGGGGGTTCATATTACACCTGAGCCGGGGGTGTTCGTGTCCCTGGGGGGTGGGTCCTGGTCCTTGCCCCTGGGCGCTGGGCCCCGCCAAACTTCCAACATGGCCGAGCCTGGTCGGGCCATATTTATAACACCCCTTGTGGGCCGCCCTTTTTTCCCCGGGGTTCCCCCCTCCTGGGCGGGGGCGGCGGGCCCCTGCCTTGCTCCTACCTGGACCAACCGTGGGCCGGGTGGGTGGCTGCCTGGAGTGCGGAGCGGGTCTCCCTTGGGGGGTCCTGGCTCGTACCTGGGGTCGGGGCGGGGGGATGCCCGGAACTCCTGGGTGGTGGTGGGGTGCTCGTCTGGGGCTGTGGGCGTCCCTCTCCGGTGGGGCCCTGCGTTGGGCTCTTCCGGCGCGGCGGGGGGCTGCTTTCCTGGCTGGGCTGGGGCGGCGCTCTCTTTCCCTCTGCGCCTCCCTGCTCTCTGGCTCTGGGGGCCTCGCGCCGGTCCTGCTGGCCCTGGCCTGGGTGGCGGTCTTGGTCGCCCGGGGGGCGGTTGTTCCCTGCCTGTTCCCGTGTGGCGTTGGGGGAATTCCGGCTGCCGCTGCTGCTGCGGCGGGGGTATGGGTGTGGGGGTGGGCACCTGGGCACAGGTGTTAGCTCACCTTTGCACTAATAGTTTGCATGATTGAATGAATGAAAGATTTCACACTAGTTGGTTTAAAGGCATAGGTATGCGTTCGTGAACACTATCTGTTTTGTGTGCATGTTGACATGTGGACATTTTTGCGGCTAGCAGGTGTGTTGATAATATTTGAGTGTGTGTGAACAGGCCCCGCCCTTTTTGTACTACATTTGAACCATACCGTAACGATAAACAACCAGTAAGCCTGTCTGCTCTATGCTGCTTCATGGTCTTACCCCCTTTCCCCTCCGATTATCACCCTCCTACCCCCCCCTCTCTCTAACGTCCCTCTCTCTTCTTCCCCTCTTGCCTTTTCCGTCCGGTCCAACACCAAAGATTTTCAAACATGATTGAAATTAATAAAGTTTGGCCTCAATTACAAAAGGGGTTTATTCAGACATACCTTTGGTTTGTCTGAAGATGAATAACCCCTCTTGTTAAAATAAAATATGTCCAACACAAGAGGCCCTCAGCTCTCATCTGTTTGCCTAGCTGTTGGACAGGACAAGTTAAAAAAAAAAATAAATAAAAAAAAAAGAGTTCCTTAGCAGGTTTACTAATCCCCAGGTGAGTTTTGACACCTGCCATAAGAAGTATAGCGAACAGTCTCGTATGTGGGATGTGAACTGTGGACACTTCACTAAAGTAAGAAACCTCCTGCGTCCAGCAGATCCAAACTCATGAGATGAGCCCTGCAGAAATCAGGACAGCCAAATGTAATGCAAGCACCCAGGGGCGCAAAAAGTGGGTGTGCAGCATATGCGTCGTATGGGGGGGCCGGCCAAAGGGGGCGCCAAACTGAAGTTGTGAAAATTATTCAAAGTCCGTATTTTCCGTCCGTGCACATATATTTACATGATATGATCAGTAACAGAAGCACATCGTAACTGATTGGGCCCCCCCGCCGCAGCCGCTCTTCCCTCCCTCCCTCAGGTCTTGTACAGAGAGCGCAATCCAACGTCCTGGAGCACGCTCTCGCGGAGCCTCGCTCGCGTCTGATTGTTTTTATTTAAATTGTGTGATCATCTGATGACAGAGCGCTTTAAATGGAAAGCCAAAAGAACAAAACAGAAAACGCAAAAGGGACAAAGATTTGGTGTGAATGAAGAAAAGCTTCTCTAAATGGTTGAGAGACAGCAGGAACGTTGTGGCAGTGATAAGAACAGGCTTGGAAACATTCAGGCTAAACCTACCAGTAAAATGGTAACAAATGTCTTGCAGCTGTGCTCAGCAGGATCTACAGCATCAATAATCATAAAGAGAAAATAAAGGAGCTTGTTTGGGCTCATTTTGTTTTAAATAATTTCTTTAACTAGATGTACCGAAACACTGAAAACGTTTTGATCCTTTGACTGAAACAGCACTAAATGATGATAAACGCTGCTCCTATGGGCAGAAGGGAGAAATGTGTGTGATGGTGGATTAGATGGTGATTTTGTTTCTTTTTATATTGTTAAAAGTTTGGATAATTATTTTTATGAGTGACTATTTAGTTTATCCTTTTGCTTTTAATATCACTTTGGCTGAACGACATTTTGGATTTTAGTTGAACATTTGGAGATTTTTGAAAACAATAAAGAAATCTATTCTATTCTGTCACAACACTAACTGATATCCAACACAAATGTAATTTACAATTTAAAATGTTTCTATTTTTACATATAGTTTATTCTCTGAATTCTTTGAAAATCTTCCCAACACAAAGTTTATATCAAACCTGTGAGGATGGAGAGAAAGACGAGAAGAGAGAAAAAGAATCAGGACAGATGGAGGAAAGAAACAGGCTAATGAAAATCTTAATTGGCTTAACACACCTGATCCAGGTAATCAACAGCAGATAAGGCAGGGTTTCTGGAAAACTAGCAGGAGGCCGGCCCTCGAGGCCTGGATTCGGGCACCCCCTGCCATAGAATCTCTTGGGAGGCCATTTAAGCAGACAGAGAGGTCTGTAAAGGATAGATCCAGATTAAACATCCTGGAAACACTCCTTAACTGGAAGATTTGTCTTCTATGATGTCACCAGGGCAAACGTACATCAGACGGGCTCTTCAGAGGACGTCTAAGAAAACACCCAACATGCAGAGAAGACATCAAAACTTTTGTGGTGACTTGAAATGTGAAAGTATTCAAATGTTTCAGGAAGAAACTGCTAAGAAACCGACGGAGGGACCTGAGTGATTCATCAGATCTTCCTCTTATAAAAAATGGTTCAAATGTCAAAATGAGGAGACAGCTTATTGTAGCACAACATACTTTAGAATTAAGCCACGCTCCAGAAGGGAACGATTTACCCAACGTTGCATTATTATCAAGCGGGATAAAAACAAGTGCAGAAGGAAGTGGCTGCAGTATTTCTAAACTTCTACGATTCATCCCATCAAGCCTGGGCAATTTGTCTGTGTCAGGTTTTATCCAATGCTCCTAAACACTTTGCCCAGATCCTCAACTTTCCTGTCTCCCATCCTTGAGAGCCAAATCCATCAAGCTTCTTCATGCAGAAAAGCGCAGAAACAAAAAGACAATGAAGTGAAATGAGGGAGAGCAGGATTGATGGCATTAGGAGCTGTTGAGACAGTTTGCTGGAATCTCTGGGCAACAGTCTTTATTCACGAGCCGTGAAGAAACTCCACCCTGTTGAATATGCAGATAAACTGAGTCAAAGTACTACAATCAATCAGGCTTTAGGAAGAACTATTTTGATGAATGATTGTCAGTCTTCATTTTCAGGAGAAGACAAAGGTCCACCTCATATAGGTACCAATCCTTCATCTCAGCGTGAGGCAGCAGCAAACTCTGCAAACAATTCAAGAAAATTGACCATGTTTGGGTGGAAATCAGAAATGCAGAGATTCCTGATTAAAGGACTTGTTTAAAGCATAGAGATGATGGTGTTGGCATCATGAAACATCTCACAGAAATCTCCTTTCCTCAGTGAGGTAGATGAAAATCAATTTGGTTTGAAATCTAGGCACGTGAACCCGTGAAGCTGTTTTTTCTCATGGAAGTGAGGCGGATTGGAAAATTGGAGTGCTTTCTTGGCCGGCTTCAGCCGTGGACACGACGGTATTTGAACACTGTTTGATGGACTTGAATGTCTGGACTAAGGTGCAGGAGCGTGTGGCAAAGAGGACTGTCTAAGTTCTAAGGTGAAAAGGGACATTTCTTTGTTGGGGCCTTTCATTTCTGGACAAAACACAAGCATGTTGTCAATTCATCTTATAACCCTTGTGCTATCCTAGGCACTTTACCATTGGGAGTTGGGTCATCTAGACCCACTAGACAGTGCTCTGAACCTTTTTTCTTCAATGATTTGTGATCTTCACTGGTGTCCATGGATTACATGAAATCTTTCCACCTTTATCCACCTTTGTCATGGTAGGGTGAACACCTCAATGCAAGGGGGGGGGGGGGTCATCTAAGATAGCACAAGGGTTAAACTGGTGTAAGTTGATTTTTTATTTCATAGAAAGTCAGAGCTCTGGAAGCTCAGGCACACAAACTGCAGTAGCCCTTAAGATGTGAACTAACATTTACTAGCATATAGATCATTGTGGTTGTAGCAAGCAGATAGAAAGAACACAGAACTTTGAATTCATGATAAATGGAACAGTGTTACACCCCAGTTTTTTACTTTGTGCTCTGTCTGAGTTCATGACAAAACAAAAGTCAAACTATCTTGGCTCATTTTCCATCTACTTCACTTTTATCTTTCATCTCCAACAGTGGCAGAACTTTACCTCAATGTGTGTGCTGACAAAAAGTGTAAAGCAGGGGGATTCTGGGTAATGTCTTTTCAAAATGCATGTAAATGAAGCATTGTAAATGGTGGGATTAACAGTAGTTGGAGTCATTCCAATTTAGTGATCAGCGCTGTGGTCAGATCATAAGAATGAGCACATTTCACGTTCCTCTCCACCTTTAGGGTCTTTTTTTGCTCTTTTTCCACATTGCTTAAAACAACACGTTCTTCAGTGGTATGTTGTTCTTTTAAATGATTTCAGAAGAAGTGGTTTGAGAAAGATCCATGACCAAACCTGCCACACAGCCAAAACACATGCAGTGAAAGGTTTAGGAGAGTGGAGCTTTATTAAAAGACTGGATGAAGTCATTCTTTCTAGGGAAAATTCATATTCATTTGTCAGACAGAACCTTCACATCAGATTGTTTGAGGGCCAGGTTAACAACAACTGTCAAACTACATTTTGTGCTGTAATCTGAAAGAGATCAGCTAATGGAAACAAAGGTTTTAGAAGAGTAGCCTGACAGCATTGGATTATGATGTCAGGATGACTGGTGTTGTGGAAGATGGAATGGAAACAAGTTTATTTCGAATATATTAAAAGAAACACACATTAAAAAAAAAGAGAAAATAAAGAAAACGTTCACACTCGAGAAAAAAAAAGAAAAAAAAATGTCTTAAACACAAAAAGAAAAAATAAATGAACAATTATACTACTATACATATTCGAAAAGGAGTGAGAAGTATAAACGTATATAAACCCAGCCCCTATTCCTCATCAATATTTATTACATAAGCAAGCAGCTTCTTTATTTATATATAATGTTTTATAATATAATCTATGTAGCTATAAAATATAATCATTTTTATAGAGGACTGTCATAAATACTGAGCATGAATTATAATTGAAAAATACTATGCGCATATTAAACAAAAAATAATATACACATACATATTATTTACATATGTGTACTTACATACATATAAACATCTAATATCCATCCGATATATTTGAATATCGTTTTAAAATCATATTTTTATATCTTATTTTAAACACTTTTATGTTGGGACATTGCTTTATTTCTGCTTCTATACTGTTCCACAGTTTTGCTCCACAAATAGAAACACTGAAACATCTTCTATTTGTGCGTGCTTTGTATATGTAACAATTCTGTTTTCTTCTCAAATTGTACTCTCCCTCTCTTTTCATGAATAATTTTTGTATATCAGCTGGTAGCATGGTAAATGTGGCTTTGAACATGATCAGTGCTGTACGCAGCTCCACCAGATCTGTAAGTTTCAATAATTTTGATTGTAGGAATAAAGCATGTGTATGATCCAGATAGCCCACGTTATGTATGATTCGTATCGCCCTCTTCTGAAGTATTAACAGTGAATGTATTGATGTGATTATGGACATTTTCCCCTGCGACAGACTGGCGACCTGTCCAGGGTGTCCCCTGCCTTCGCCCACAAGTGGCCGGGATAGGCTCCAGCAACCCTGTGACCCCAAAAGGGAAAAATGGTATAGAAAATGAATGAATGAATGAATGAATGAATGAATGTATTGATGTTTTATAATCGTTTCCCCATAGGCAAGGCAAGGCAAGGCAAGGCAAGTTTATTTGTATAGCACAATTCATACACAAAGTAATTCAAGGTGCTTCACAAAACAGAAAAATGCATTAAAATCACAATACATCATAGAAATAATCAACATAAAATTTACTTTAAAAGAAAAGAAAAAAAAATTGAAAACTGATTTAAAAATAAAGAAAGGAAAGGAAAGAAAAGTGCAGATAGGACCTTTCAGTCATATACACGGCTAAACAGAAATGTTTTAAGTCTAGATTTGAACATGAACACAGAAGAGGCCTGTCTTACGCCTTCAGGGAGGCTGTTCCAGATTTAAGCTGCAGAATATTGAAACGCTGATTCCCCTTGTTTAGTTCTGACTCTGGGCATCAATAGGAGGCCGGCCCCTGAGGTCCTCAGAGTACGAGATGGTTCATATGGCACTAACATGTCAGAGATGTACTTTGGTGCTCGGCCATGGAGAGACTTGTACACAAGCAGAGCTGCTTTGAAGTGTATTCTTTGAGGTACAGGGAGCCAGTGCAGAGACCTGAGCACAGGACTAATGTGATCATACTTCCTGGTTCTGGTCAGGACTCGAGCAGCAGCATTCTGGATGTACTGAAGCTGTTTTACAGCTCGTTTGGACAGGCCGGTGAGCAGGCCGTTACAGTAGTCTAACCTACTGGAGACAAATGCATGAATAAGTATCTTTAGGTCTGGCTTTGACACTATGTTTTTGATTTTGGCAATGTTTTTCAGATGGTAAAATGCCGCTGATGTTACTGACTTGATGTGGCTGTTAAAGTTCAGGTCAGAGTCCATGATTACCCCTAGATTTCTGACTTGATTTGAGGGTTTAAGACACAGAGAATGAAGGTAGCTGCTGAGACTTTCTCTTTGTTTCTGTGGGCCAAAAACAATAACTTCGGTCTAGTCTGAGTTTAGCTGGAGAAAGTTGTTCTGCATCCACGCACTGATCTGTTGGAGGCAGTGGCTGAGTGAATCCACCGGCCCATATTCACCTGTTGTCAGTGACACATAGATCTGAGTATCATCTGCATAGTTGTGATAAGATATGTTATTACTGTGTATTAACTGCCCTAGTGGCAGCATGTAGAGGTTGAACAGAAGGGGTCCCAGGATCGATCCCTGGGGCACACCACAAGTCAAGGCCATGTAGTCTGAGACACAACTCCCAATTTCAACAAAATATTTCCTGTCTTCTAGATAAGACTTGAGCCAACTTAGGGCAGATCCAGAGATGCCAACCCAGTCTTGGAGTCTGTGCAAAAGGATCCCATGATCAACAGTATCAAAGGCAGCGCTCAGGTCTAGCAGGATTAAGACAGTGACTTTGCCATCATCAGTGTTCAGGCGGATGTCGTTGGTTACCTTGATAAGAGCAGTTTCTGTGCTATGATGGGGTCTAAAACCTGACTGGAAAACATCAAATGAATTGTTTAATAAGAGAAAATCAGTGAGCTGTTGGTAGACAACTTTTTCAAGGACTTTTCCTAAAAATGGCAGATTAGAGATAGGTCTGTAATTATTCAGTACAGTGGGATCAAGACCGTTTTTCTTCAGGAGAGGTTTAATGACTGCAGTTTTTAAGGCCTCTGGAAATATTCCAGATTGAAGAGACATGTTAACTATTTGAGTAATTGATGGCAACACACTGTTCAGGACAGACTTTAGAAATCTAGTGGGTAACACATCAAGGCAGCATGTAGACGAGCTCAGACGGGTGATGGTCTCTTGGACAGTTTGGTCAGTGACAGGTACAAAGTGAGTCAGCTTAGAGTGAGTAGGTGGCCGTTCGATAGTTATATGTGTTGTGGAGTTGATGGCTTTTTTAATGCCCTGAACCTTGTCATTAAAAAATACAGCAAACTCATTACATTTAGGTGTGCAAACCAGTTCTATTGGTAGCTGGGTTGGAGGGTTAGTTAATCTGTTTACTGTTGTGAACAGGACACGAGAGTTGTTGCTGCAACTTCCAATGATTTCAGAGAAGTACCTTTCCCTTGTTCTGCATAAGATCTGGTTGTAAGCGTACAACTCCCCCTTATACATTTCATAATGAACCATAATGAACCCATACCTCCACACAGTAGTTTAAATACGGTAGAACCAGGGAACAGTAAAGAATATAAAGTGATTTAGGATTTAGGACAAATATTGCTTTATTTAGCACTGATATGCTTTTAGACAATTTTGATTGTATGTATTTGATAAGTGGATTCCAGCTTAATTTATCATCAATTACAACACCAAGGAATTTACATTCATATATTCTTTCAAGTTCTACCCCATCAATCGTTACATCAATGTGCATATTTCTTTTACAGTTACCAAACAACATAATTTTTGTTTTGCTCAAATTCAATGATAATTTATTAATATTAAACCATATTTTCAACTTATTCAACTGTTTAGTTACATCTTTCAACAGTTTCTTCAAGTCATCCCCATCACAGAAAATATTTGTATCATCTGCAAATAGAACAAATTTAAATATTTCAGATACTTTACATGTATCATTAATATACAAAATAAATAAATTGGGGCCCAACACTGACCCCTGTGGGACACCACAAGTAATTTCCCAACAAGATGAACAAACATCTCCCAGCTTCACAAACTGCTTTCTCAAACTCAAGTAGTTTCTGATCCAGTCTAACACTATCCCTCTAATAACATGTCGTTCTAATTTATTCAGCAATATATCATGATTAATAGTGTAAAAGACCTTCTTTATGTGGCAAGTAGGACACGCCCACTAATTGTGAGGCAGCAGAACACACTTGTGTTAATTTGGTGGCGGTGCTTTAAAAGCTCTCCTCCTCTTCGTTCAGACATGAATTTGTGCTGTGCCATACATTCAAGGCATCGGGAAGTAGAGCGGGGGTTGACAGGCAGGTAAGCCGGGCTTTGAGTTCTCTGAACCGAATAGGGAGTGGGAGCTGACAAGTAAACTTGTTCACAGCTCCATGCACACAAGAAACCGGCCAGACTTTGGCGCATCTGCAACGTAGCGGCAATGATCTGCAAGCGTGACGTGACTCTGTTTGCTTAGATCCGCCCTCCTCTCAGTGACCGGTATGTTTAACTGGCTTCCACCTGCACATACAATTAAGGCTCCTTCAAACTATTTTTCTTTTCCTTCAGGAACGTGTTTGAGGCTGCACGCCCTTCTCACCCCGCAAATAGGGGTTTAAGCTGCTGCTTTGCTTTTATTGTTTTTATTGTGATTTCTGTCCGGGTCCCACCCCCGCCACGGCGGAACCGGTTGGAGCGAACGCCCAGCTCACGGAGACGTCGTTGCTGTGGCATCTCACCTGACTGTGGACGACTCCCACCAGCTGATCGGCGGTGGTTGGGCGGCTTACCTGCGCCCCGGAACACTAATCATCTTTTTAATCTTTACTTTTAATTGTGTGTCTTTTATTGATATCGTCAATTTTATTCTTGTTTCAGGAGGTAGGAGGCCGAGGTGGTGGACTGCTGTGTCTGGTGGTGGGACCCAGTGTGCTGTGTGGGTTCCCTCACGTGTGCAGTGATTCACAAAAGGGTGTTTGCATTGTCTTTACGCTGTTTTTAGCCACCTCGGTAAGCTCCTCCTCCAGAACATTTTTAACTGACTTTTATCAAGGATTGTTTTACTAAAAGGTTTCTTAACATTGTTTTTAACTGAATTCTAATAAATTATATTTTAAAACAGACCACAGCCTCTGCCTTGGTTTAGAGCAGGACCTGCACCTGCCTTACTTCAAAATATTTTCCTGGGGCTCAGCAGCCCCAGGTGGCGTTGTCAACCCGTTTGTCTCGTGCTGCCACATTTAGATCAATAAAATTTCCATCAACATATTTTTTCTGATCAATTGCATTTGTGATTTGCTCTCTAAAGTCTATGATTGCCAAGGATGTTGATCGGTTTGCTCGGAATCCGTATTGACTGTCACTAACAAGTTGTGCTTTTCGATAAATGCATCCAATCTACATTCAAAAAGTTTCTCCAATATTTTGGACAACTGTGGTAATGAGGATATGGGTCTGTAGTTTGTGAAGTGGTGCTTGTTCCCAGTTTTATACGGCGGTATGACTTTGGCTATTTTCATGCTGTTTGGAAAGGAACCTGATTGAAAAGATAAATTACAAATGAACACGAGTGGTTTCAAAATACCATCAATCACTTTATTCAATAAAGCCATATCAATGTCATCAGTTTGAATGTTACTCATCTTTTTTACTAAATCTTATAATTCCTTTTCTGTAACACAACTGAGAAACATTGAACTGGAATTATGATGGTAGTGGTTTCCAGATGGTCCTGAATCAGAGTGTTTTTGCTAATTCGGGTCCAACATTTACAAAATACTGATAAAGCTTTCAGCTACGTCCTCCATCTTGTAACCCTTGTGCTATCTTAGATGACCCCACCCTAACATGGTAATCCATGGACACCAGTGAAGATCACAAATCATTGATGAAAAAAGGTTCAGCGCACTGTCTAGTGGGTCTAGATGACCCAACTCCCAACGTTACAGTGCCTAGGATAGAACAGGGGTCAACTTTCCTTTTCATCATAAATAAAGTGTTTAGGATAACTTATCATATTCTTTTTTGCATCTTATTGGTTAATTTATTTCTGTATTTTTTTATATCCGTTTTCTGCCTCTTTAGTTCTTTGTTTTAAAAAACTCTTTCTGAAGAGGATGAACAGAGAATTGAATGTTGGAAGTTGAAAAAGGAAGAAGTGCTGTGAGGAAGAGGTGAAACAGACTGTGAGAGCAAGAGGTTGGACAGAGATCTTTGAAAGAGAGAACTTTGAAGACCCAATGAATGAAGAACTTGTCAGAGAGCAAAGAGGAGAAGAGGAGTAGGAAATACCAAAGATCAGGAAGAATAAGAGGAAGAAGAGTAGAAAGACAGTTGGTCCTGAGAACATTCCTGTGGAGGTCTGGAAGAGTCCAGAAGATGTTTGTAAGTTTCTGACTGTTTAAGATCTTGGAGAGGAACGGAGGAGAAACTCTCTGGTTCCATTTTGAAGCAGAATAAGAAGATGATCAGAGAAACTATAGAGGAATAACAGCTGATGAGTCATCAATAAGTCATTGGAAAGAGTTAAGAAAGCCAGACTGAAGTCAGAAGAGGACATTGTGAACAGCAGTATGAGGCAGTGCCTCACTTCTCATCATTCTCACCTGCCATCATGAGATGTATTCTAACAATAAAAATAAATATTTGTTTCCTGCTCTATAGTGTTAATGCAATGTGTGTATGATTTAACTAATTTCAATACTTTTTCTTCTCATAATCTTTGTATTTTGTGTTTTTTTTTTCCTGTTCAGTTACAGTGCAGGCTGTGAGGTGAGGCAGCACCGAGCTCTACTTGATGTTAGATTAGCACGTGGCTTTTGCTAACTCAGTGTAACCTATTAAAGTGATGCTTTATTAAAATGTTTGACAGTTTGTACGTTTTTATTAAATGACCTCACTTTACAATACTTTCCATTCAATAGGTAATGTATTTCATGTTTGCTGTTTATTTCGGGTTTTGATCTGACTTAAAGCTGCACAGAAAAGACACAAGGTGAGGCATTATCTCGACCACAATGTAGAGGTAGTAGTCAAATACTGGGTTTGTTAATCTGACTCTGACAGTCACCAGAATCAAACCTCCCCACACGTTCCTAGTCAATCTAAATAGCATCTTTAACTTCCCCTTACAAGAAAAAAAAAGAAATGAATGAAACATGTCAGTACTTGATATTTCTTCAGTGTGGAAGCTTGTGTGAAGTGTAAAGGAATGAGAGGAGGCTTGAGAAAGCTCTGGGAGAAAACCAAACCTTTTGTTCAGTATCAACACTTCTAAAAAAGGTGTAAAGCAAAAATTTGAAAAAAAGAGTTGAGTTCAAACCATTGAGGAAATGCCTCATTCTATTGACTCCATCCTAAAACAAGAGAATGAACAGAGGAATCATGAACAACCACCAGTTTTCCAGTTTGTCCTCAGTATTTCATTAAACAGCAGCATTAATGGGAAATGAAGAGAAATCCATTTCCAGAATGAAACTAAATCTTTAATGACCCGGGACATGGAATTGGCTGATATAATTTCCATTAAAATGCATAGATTTTTATCTTTAATTGAGGTAGGGAGGGAGTGACAGGAACCGACTCTGCTCACGTTGAAACAAGACACTGTCTGTGGGTGGGAAGAATTCACACAATGTGTGAGTTGGAGCTGAGGCAGCTACTGTGTGTCTGCATTCATCAGTCACATCATGAATCTTTAAAGCTTCTAATAAGTTGACACCATGTTTAATCTAAGCTAATTCTTTAGACTCAGAACCGCCTCTGTTTGACAGAAACAGTGCATTCAGTGGACCAAACCGTCCTGCAGACACACACAAACAAATAAACTACACAAGGAAGATTGAAAAAAACAACACACCCAGAAAAGAAAATGATGGATGATATGAAAACAGAACGTACCATTGTCATAGGTGTGGTAAATGTATCATGGAGTAGTTTTAAGAGTAGTGTCACTTGCAGCACGCCAGTAGAAAAAAGATTTCATGAACATTTTCTCTCTTTGGGCTCACCAACAGATCCCTGACCTGCGTGCCCCTTACAGGTTTGCCCATGTTTTGCCCGCAGACGCAGCCCGTACCCCCTGGAAGAGCAGTTGGGACTAAGTTCCGTCAAATATCTGCTGTCCTGACAAAATAAAAGAGGAAGGTTTGAGCAGAAGGGAAACAGCATTGGACCCTGACCCTAAAGCCAACTTCCCTGTGTAGCAGCTGTTGTGTGGACTTACACTGAATGTCAAAATGTTGAAGTGTCCTTTGGAAATTTGACTTGTTGAACTGTGCACTGTTTACCTTGATGACCCACATTACTTTTTCACTCAGATGCCTTTTTATCCTGTGTAGAACTTGGCTAACAGTAGACATGGCCCAGTTACACCTGGGGCCATCTCTAGGCAGAAGCTTAACACTTCATTCATTACACTTGGCATGGGGTGGCCGTGGTGCAGTGGTCAACCTCTGATCAGTGGATCCCAGGTTAGGTTTGTGCCCTGGGCCATGTGTTGAAGTGTCTGGCAGTTGTCATTGTTTGGCAGCAGGACCACCATCAGTGTGTAAATGTGTGTGTGCATGGGTGAATGAGAGTGTAACTGTGAAGCACTTTGGGCCAGTGAAGTGCTGTGTAAGTATACACCTTTTTTTCCGGAAAGGGCAACAACAGAAAACCAGACTTTAACGTTTACTGGGAGATATTACCAACAGAAAAGAGCTGTGGATGACCAGCAGATAGAGCAGTAAATTGTGACTGTGGAAAACACAAACCCTGACAGCAGAACCTGAACCAACAGAACATAGTTACCTATCCTTGCAGTAGAGAACCTCTTAAAAGGTGGACCATCAGTTGTATCTGGAATATGACACAATTACATCTTTCGATTGCAGGGTTACTTCTAGGACCAAACTTGTTATGTGTGTTGATGCAATGACATAAGAGGGTTAAGTAAGTCTTGATTTACTGATGTGATTGTGCACAACACACTGCTGCAAACAAGGCTTTTAAGGTGAAATTATGCAGTTGCATATTTCCTGTTGTGCTCGAAGGAAATGATGTGGGAGCGCTCAGTTTCTCTGATGAAGTGAGTCTGGCACATGCAGCTCAATGCAGGAGCAGAAACACAGACAGCGGGTTGTGTTCCTGTTTCTCTGCATGCTTCACTACCTGACTCCATTCCTGATGCTCACTGAAGATGAAAAATACTCTTTCACATTGAATTGATCTCATTCTATCCTGCACCCCAACTGAGTGAAGATAATTAGATAAAGAGATGCTAATGAGGGGGTCATGATTACTGTGGCTTTGCTAATTAATTCCCATTTCCACCAACATTCAACATGAGCCACAGTGAGGCTCTTACTGCTGCTGCCAGCTGATACACGATGGAGTTGTGGAGGTTCCGAGCCGAAAAGAGGAGGCTGCAGACTGCAGGAGCAGGTCATTCATCTTTGAGAAGATGTTTCCATGCTGGTTTCTGCTTGGGGCATTACAGCCCTGGTGATCAATGTGAGATGTCTAGGAAGAGTCCATCCATCATACATGGCAGCCTTCTTCAGCTCCAACGGAGACGACTTCTGGAACCTCCCCTAACCCATCACCGCAATGTGATTAGACTGTAAATCAGACTTTCTCTCACTAAACTGACCCTGAAAACAATCCTGCAGGATCACAACAACAAGGACACGATGCCTGATCAGCAGCACAAACACCCACACAGAGGGGAGGGCTGCACATCAGAGGACCACTGTCTTTTTTCATTTTTACTTGTTATGAACTGTTTTGGTGAAAAACTGTCAATATGTTCATTAAGCTATTTCAATTATTTGGCAATGATAAATTGTTTAGGCAGTTTTTATTATTCCATGAGAACATTTTTTTATAATGCAAAATGCTACGTTGATTTCTTTAAGCGTCGTAAGAAAATGTTGTGTTTCTTTGCAACGTCCTATTTTCTTCTTGTCACTAAAAATGAACCATCGTTCTTCCATTCATTGTCCCAGAGACAATTTAGAAATATTATCATCATATTATCATCTTTTGATCAATAGTACAAGTGTTTCCAGATAGATAGACGAAAGGACGGACGGACGGATAAATACGTAGATAGGGTATTTAATAATCCCTGAGGAAATTTGAATAAATGGACATCTGCTGGCACTCATGAATCGCACAAACATATTAATAAGCAGTAAAGGTCAATGGTTCAATAATCAATAGATTAAAAATGATCAATGGATTAGATAGATTAAAAATCAAAAGATTAAACAATTTCAAAATCAGTGGGTTTAAGAATTAAAAACAATTGCTTCTTAGATGCTCCGCTTCAGAGATATATTGCCTGATGGCATGAGGAACAAAAGATTTTTTCAGTCTGTCTGTGCAGCAGCGCCGGGACAGCAGTCCACTGCTGAATGTCCTCCTCCTGTTGGTGAAGGCCTCCTGTGGGGGAAGTGAGGGTTTCCTCCGGATGGCCCTGATCCTGGTCAGAGTTTTCTGCTCTGACAACTCCTCCACAAGATCCAGCGTCAGTCCCACCACTGAGTTCGTCCTCTTGATGATCTTGTGTTATGAACAGGTCTTTCTTTTGTTCTGCTGTAATCTCTCCTGGAGGCCCTCCCCTTCCTGAGGTCTCCTGTGAGAGTCACAGGTGTGTGTCAATATGATTAGGTTTGAGTTTCTGTTGTACTGTGTCGAAGCATCATTTTGGTCTTGCTCTTTCGAGTTTGCTGTTTCGCTCTCGGCAGTAAAGCCCCTTTTGGATTTTGGACCTGAGTCTTGTGTTTCCTGCTCTTGGGTTTTTGTCCCTGGGATCCCCGTGACATCTTGTTGAGCCTGCAGATGTTCTTCTTGCTGGTACTGCACCAGCACACAGCAGCATAGAGGAGAGCACTCTCCACGTCCGACCGATAAAACATGTGCAGAAGTTTTGTGCAGCTGTCAAATGAGTGCAGCCTCCAGAGAAAGTACAGCCTGTTGTGGACAGTCTCCCCCCTACAGAACTAAGATACCTCCTGAGTGGTTAACTGTGACCCTAAATAGACTCATAAGGTCAAGGAAAGACTTTCTGAACTTTTTCACAGAAAAAAAGTTATATCAGAGAGAATATTGAGGGAAAATTCTCCCAAATTCTGCAGCTGATCATTTCTCAGGAACCACAGTGTTATTGATCACTGAATCATAATTGTGGAGTTTCTGAACTAGCATCAATATTATCTTCCTCTAAATCTTCCACTTGTCCCCATCTTCCAACCCGATTGTTTAAAGGGATTTTTCATGTCATCCATATTTCTACAGTAAATCAGATGAAAATGTCCTGGTGACAGACTCCTCTGGTGTGGTTGGTGCAATTTAATCTATATTTCATCTTTACTTGATCCACAAAAGTATTAAATTGTTTTTCACCTTACAGTGAAGCATGCCCAGATGCTCTTATTTTGAAAAATGAAAACCGACATTTCATGAAATGAAAACTGATCATTTCTGAAGCATGAAGCCTTATTTCATCCACCTCTTTATTGGTCTCCTATAGGTTTTTGAAATGTTTCTCAGCCTCTGCAGGTTCCCCTCTTCCAACTTTTGCCTTACATTCAGCTGATCATCTACCACTCCTGAATTCTGTCCTCACACTTTTATGAATCTTTGTTTCCTGTTAACCAGAAGCAACAGTAGGTGGGTGCACCTGAACATTTTGTCTTTTCTTTGTTAAAATGATCACTAAGTCTTACTGTAAGGTGCAAAGTTAGAATATTTACCTGTTATGCGAAATCATTTTATGTCTTATTTAAAGAAATGCTAACAATTTTTCTTGTAAAGGGTATTATAAGAACTAATGGTGCCATCAATGTAACAGAAAAACCTTAGTAATGTGTTCTGTGGTCCACCTTTATTATGAAGGGAAAATGGGTCTAGGTTCTCATGGGTGGAGTTAATCTTTTTACCACTAGAAGGCGGTGTTGCTTAGTAAACCTGTCGGTGCGGGAGGCAAAGAAAGAATGCAGGTAAAAAGATGATCAGCTAAAGAACCTGTTTCTTGTGGGCTCTCCCTCCTCTACTGTCTGTAACACAAACCCTTAGGATGTTCTGTCATGATTAGAAAAGTAAAGAGAAAAAATGCTTTATCTCTGTTTTTATGCAGTCAAAAGAGAAGCTGCTGTATCGTCTGTAATTCATGCATTCATGTGATGTGATTCTATGATTTGATGTCTGTCTGTGCTGAAAAAACCCAGAGCAGACCGAGGGGAAGGAGCCAGAGCACATCTGCATCCTTCTGCTCATTTTGTTCATTGCAAAAATGTTTTACTGTTCAGCTGGAGAGCATCACCCCGTTTCCACACAAACTAGAGCAGTTTCTATGAAGGATTATCACTGTAGACTAATCCATGCACATTCTGTAACTTCTGACCACAAGTAAACCTGTAACATTTTCTTCTTAGATGGTTGATTATTGTTTCTGCAGCCTGTTCAGATTCTTATTAGTTTTCTTATCGTTACTTATCTCATACATACTTAGCTGGAGGTTTCACTGGAACATTAGGAGCTCTGACAGCAGCAAAGAAAGAAGTGTTGGCTCCTCCGTGTGGCCACTCTAGGAATTGGAACCTGACCTTTCTTCCACATTCATCTAAGAAAAACCTGCTGCTCTTTTCAATGGAGTAACAATGCTTGATAAAGAATGTCTGATGTCAAAATGAGCCGGAGTCATTCTAAATAACAAAGTGTCTGAAGCTCTAAACTCTGAGAAGAAGAATGCAGCGGTGTTAGACGGGAGGACTTTATGTCCTGGACCAGACAGACAGGAGGGAGCTGGAGCCTCAGCATTCATCTTTGAGGGCAGATCTCCACTGACTGGATCTCCAAAACCAAGATTAGATGACGGAAGTAACATTTGTTAAGAAGTGGGCCACACATTAACATAAAAATCAACAAAGGGACCCCTGATGTTGTTTGTGTGCTTGTACTGGAGTAAAAATTGTGTCAATTAAATCCAAACATTCAGGGGTTTCTTAGTGTTATCCATCCATCTCCACTGAATCCCTTTTAGAGTCACAGGAGTTCCTGAAAATAAACTTGTTCAGGATTAATTCAGCAGTTGTAAATGTTTGGCTTTTCTGTTTTTATCCTAAAGTAAAGTGCTTTTGATGAGTAGCGTCCCACAATAAACTCAGACTCCCCACATGATCTGAATATGTAGAAAAGCTCCAAATAAAAACCCAAGCATGTCCTGCTCATTAAAAGTCATTTAATCATATTATGGTAAAGACAATTAAGTTAAAAACAGTTATTCATATATAAACATTTTTTCTGTCTCTCATATACAGCCAAAGATGTGTCCACAACATAAAAAACGGCAGATGAAGGCTTTTTCCAGCAGGGCAGTGGGGTGAGTGCAGGTTGTGCAGAAGTACTCTTCACACACAGACGAAGCATCAGTACTCGGTGGGTGAGGCGCTGAAAACATTTTTTGTCAGTGAGTTTACAGGGACGACTGTCACAGACGAAGCATAAAGACGGCGACTCGTCTGAACCGTCAACAGTTTCATCCAAAACAGTGGATCGGATCACAAAAGAGTCACATCCGCATGATTCCTTTTAATGCATCATCATAGAATAATTTATCAGGAATTTCTTGTTCAGTTAACATCAGTTCAAGAGATTCTTTTTCCTTCATGCTTTCGTGAGGACAGAGCCAGTGCACAAACAGGGTGAACTTTAACGTGAACTTTGCTGTGATTCTCTCAGAAGGCTTCCTGAAGCCGTCTGACTCGTCACCAGTGGAAAGAATGTGCAAAATGCCAGAAACCAACAGAACCTGTCGCTCCAGGTCTACGGATGGAGAGACACTCCAGGTATGTAGAAAGACACTGTTGGCCTATAACTGCATTCAGCTCTCTGTATGCCAGATTCAGCAGGAATCCTTAAATCCTTCATCTCAAATTTCCAGAGGTGTTTGATTTGAACCTGCTCCACGTTCAGGGCAGTTGAATTAGGCCTTCGGAGAGCTTCATTTCTAATACCGGGCAGCATCATCGTAAGAGTTCATGTCCATTTCAAAGTAATCCTCCAGTTTCCACTGAAGGGTCTCAAACGTAGGCCGTTCCTGGTCGCTCTCCTTCCAGCACTCCAACATGATGTCGTACAGGAGCTTGGGGCAGTTGGGGGGGCAGGGCATCCTGTAGCCTGTAGTGATTCTCTGAGTCACCTGAATGTTGGACATTCCTAGAAGAACGATAGAAGGACAGAAGTTTTGAAATAAAATGAACTCCCAGCCCTGCCCCTCAGTGCAGATGTGTTGCACTGGTTTAACACATCTGGTTAAACTTTATCATCAGGCTGTTCAGAGGCCTGACAATGACAGTCATTAACCCTTTAACACTAAGTTTAAGTAAGTAAGTTTTAAGGACATGTCATGGGGGGAGGTGGGGGGGTGGACCATGGCTCAGAAACTATACAACAGATAGGATGTCTGTGCTGTCATTTGAACTTGTTCTGTGGGGTTCTGAAGGTCTTACCTGGGTAAGGCACCTGCCCAAATGTCATGATTTCATACAGCAAAATGCCAAAGGACCAAACATCTGACTTGATGGTGAATCTGTTCTCATGGATGGCCTCTGGTGCGGTCCACTTCACGGGGAACTTGGTTCCCTCCCTGGCCTCATACACATTTTCACTTTCTTTCTGAAAACACATAAAAACAAACAAATGACGCTGCAACAGCAAAGCCAGGAAGCAGTAAACACACAAATCACCCCAAAGGACTGCTGAGGTCCGAGTTCACACATTCGGGTTGTTACAGAACCATCAGAGTCCTGTGCAAATCTGAACAAATCCTTGCACTCAGAATCTGGGTTTCCTGCAGTAAAATAAAGATGCTCTTTGAAGGGGAACCCACCATGAAGACCCTGGCAAGGCCAAAGTCTGCCACCTTACAGATGTTGTTCTCCCCCACCAGAACGTTCCGGGCTGCCAGGTCTCTGTGGATGTAGTTCTGTAACTCCAGATAAGCCATGCCTGACGCCACCTGAGCGGCCATTTCGATTTGGTCCGAGATGGCCAAAGTGACACCTTTATCCTCTACAGAAAAAAAGGAAGGTGTGTTAAAAAGGAGCTACTCAAATGGTCAGAAAGTGGCGTAAATCAGGTGGAAAAAAAACTTCAAACGTATACTTCAGTATTTACGAAAAGATCTGCACACATTTCAAAAATGACATGTGTGAGGCTCTGCAACATTCTAGAATTTTTACAGCTAAAAATAAGAACAACAGAATAGAACAGATTTGACAACATATTTGTGCACGTCACCAAGCAGCAGGATATTGATTAAAACAATAGAACAGGAATCAGCACCAACATGATTTAATCTATTTTAGTATAAAATAAACAAAGTCTCTCTAACACGTCACAAAGAAAAAACGGTGAGAAGAACGTAAGTATTTGATATCTGTGGTTTAATTTAACAGCCTCTTCAGCATCAGATTATGTTTCTATCCCCAGCTATACAAAAAGACTGATAACTGCAAATCCCACCTATTACATCTATGAGTTAAGTTATAAATAATGCATTTTAGCAGAAATGTCTTAAATAAATCAATATAATAAAAGTCATATTTGGACTAGAAAAGGACTTTTTTTACTGAAGGATTGAGAATTTTTGATTTTGGCTAAAAACAGCATCATCATAGTTAGAACACTGGGAACACTTTGAAGATGGATCAAAATATGACTGCAGTGGGACTTGAAAGGATTTTTATTGCAATATTGTAAGATTTTTGTTGATGGAGTCTTATGTTTTCAACTCAGACAATATTCAATTACAAGGATTTTGGAAAAACATAACTAATATGAAATGAGAGTAAACAGTCTGCTTTAGATCAATAACACACTATTTGTTATTGTATTACAGCCGGGGTGTCAAACCCATTTTCACTGAGGGCCACATCAGCATAGTGTCTGTCCTCAAAGGGCCAGATATAACTTATACATGTAACTAAATGTAATGACAAATGTAACTACTCCTTAATGTTACATAACTCATTATTTTTTTATTAAAGCACATGTTTGCTTGTTATTCTAGCATAAATCCTTTTACATTTAATTCTGTCAGGTTAGGTTATATAGTGTTTAAGTCCTAATGTATAGTTGCCCAATCCCATATTTCAAGTCTGATTCCCCCTAGATGTGAATAAATACACACCAATTTTTATTTTTATTTTAAGAAATTAGAAATGTTTGTGCTGTCGCAGGCCTTAAATTTGAAACGTGTTTTAGAGTCAGGTCCGATTTGAGTGAGAGAAGCATTTGCATATTTTTTAATCATGTTTATTTTTTATGAGAGAATTGCCCTCAAACTGTTACAAACCGCTAGACTGACGTTCAGGTTTCCTTCCACAGACTCCCTGGGATAACCTTCTGGGATTTTGTACACTCCTCTTCTTGCTCACAGTCCCCTCTTTGGTGTTGCCCACACATTTTCATTGCAATTCGGGATGTGAGGTTAGTCTGTGGTCACTTGGAAGACCCATGTGAGCTCAAGTGTCACCTTTCTGGTAAATGTCTTCAGACGTAATCCTGGGGGTTTATTCCCACATTCCTTCTGTGGGACCCAGAATCTGTCTTTTCTCAGCTTGTAATGTGCTTTATATTTGCATATTATTGTCTGAAGAAATAGTTCCAGGCCAGGTGCACAGATGTTCTCCTAATCTTTTGGATTTTCCATGATGCCAATGAGAGAAGTTCAGTATTTGAAATGTTCCATTATTTACTAGATAAGAAACTTATGCTTTCAAAAGAGATGCTGCTGTATTGTTTGTAATTCATACATTCAGATCAGATGTGATTCTATGATTTGATGTCCGTCTGTCCTGAGAAAACCCAGAGCAGACCGAGGGGAAGGAGCCAGAGCACATCTGCATCCTTCAAAAAAGAGCAAACTCCCCTTGCAAAATGTTGTACTGTTCAGCTAAGGAGAGCAACCCCACTCCTCACCCCGTTTCCACACAAACTAGAGCAGTTCCTCTGAAGGATTCGCAATGTAGACTAATCCATTCTGTAACTCCATTCAAATGGAATCCATTAGCCAATCAGAGGCTTCCCAAACTCAGAATGCATCTTGTGGTGCAGATTTCTGATGATGAAAGACAGTGATCAAATAGAAAATTCTGACATTCAACTGATGCAGAAAATGGTTATATATGTATGGCACTAAAACAGAAAGAGTTTACTCAGATTATTTGACATTTTCTAAATTTTTCCCCACGTTTTTGTAAATAAAAACTAGTTTCATCTGTTTATGAATGAATATCTGTGAGTCATTGAGGTTTGAGTAATAAAACTAAAGTAAAACATGTTTTGACATTTCATTTTCATTCAGATCATTTGTCAAAGAGATCCACCTGATGATTTGTAACCAAAGAAAGCTCCGCCCCCTATGCTCCAAAAATAAACCTAGCTCATTGCTTAAGAATGCAGGGCATCTTTCTCAGAGCTTTTGACAGGTGGGCATGGCTGCATACATTACAGCTGTGACGGCTCTGTACCGGGAAAGGTTCAACCACACAAGATTACCAAGACAAACACGTGGAACGGTAGTCAACCTCTACAAACGGGCAGATGTACTGCAGGAAACAGGAACAAAGCAACAAAATACTGTTTACCGTAACAGAAAGCTTCATCAGAATCACTGTCCTCACTGACAGAAATAATCACTACTCTGATAAAGAACATAAAAAAACATCAATAAAACCTCCAAGTTAATAGTTTGTATTATTGGAGGAATGAGAGGCTGAGACTTTTACAGTTAATAACCAGAAGCACATGAATCATGAAAATGATAATGGTGAATCAATCTGCCGTTAAGGTCCCACATTTTTTACAGCCATACTAATACTTATCAAGTCTTTTGATTTTTTATGATTATGACTTACAGTTAAAGAAAACCAAACATTTAATATCTATTAAACTTTGATAACTAAAGACCAATTAAAGACACCAAAGCAGGAGCTTCAGCTCATGCTTGCTGGAGATGATGGTGCCGTCTCTGCAGAGACGTGAAGGAACCTGTTCTGTTCTGGTAGCAGCCTTTAGCTGACTGAACAGCTTGAGTAATAAAACTATAGTAAAAAATTATTACTCAGTGTTGTTGACTTTGGTGCAGCATGTTTTCCTCCTCCTCTAAAAGCTGCTTTGCCGACCGACTCCATGACTGACTGAGGAGACTTTCCACTGGACCTCAGCTTCTTGGATTCTGCATCTTTATGCTCTCCCTCTAGACGCAGAGCTCTTCATTTCAGAAGAAACAAAAAAACTAACTTATCTGAACAGCAGTTGAGTTATTGTTATCCTAAAACCAAATAAGCCCCCTTTGGCATTTTGGTTGGTTCTGAACCTGACTGAGCATTGGGGATGTGACGGATGAGCTGGGTAATGCTTCACGGCTTCAGTAGTTTTTGTTATATCTGCATTTCTATCCCGAAATGTTTCCCTTCCTTTAAACTCTTCATATGACAGCACTCTGGGAACATCCAGCTTCATGTTGCAATAATCCTTTTGGGTCTATGCAGGTGTTTTACATGATCTAAATAGTCTCTGAACATGTCTGTGGTTGTGTAGTTGCATGGCTCGCTGTGGCCCGACAGTGGCTGGGATAGGCTCCAACAACCCCGTGGCCCCAAAAGGAATTAAACATATTTTTAAAAACGGATTGATCAAGAAAAACCATTCTGAAAATCTGGATTTTCCGACCATAGAGGATTGGTTTAAACAGAGGTTTTGAAGATTCTTCCTCTGGAAAGATTAACACATGCGCTTCGTGACAACATTGACGAGTTTAAAAAAGTCTGGCAACCAGTTCTGGATAAGACTAATCTTTCTTTGGATTGAACTCTGTTCTGGTGAAATGTGAAAAAAAAAAAAAACCTGTACTAGCCTTTTGCTGCTGGTGATGAAGGTTGATTGGTGATTTGTTTTTGTTTTTTTGTTTTTTTAATTTTTTTATTTTATTTTAATTATTATTTCTTTTAACCTGCTGCCTGTATATGTTAGGTTGTGATGTTAAAAAGAAAATATGGGTTTGTAAACTTCTTTATGTTCTATTTTTCATGGTTGACTATGTTTTCACTACACAAATAAAAAGAGAAAAAAATGGATTGATGGAATGAAAGGCTAAAAAATCTGATTAGTTTGCATCTGACCCAGTTTTGAGGATCAAAATGGCTCTGCAGATACTTCATTTTCATTCTTAAAACAAGATTTCTGGGTAAAATCTTTTACCCCACGTTTGCTTTTAGAAATTCTAGACCTTTTGGTACAAAGACTACTTTTTATGTAAATCAATACAGCTACTGTAAATCTTGCCAGATAGCATCACCAGTCAGCACACCTGTATTATTTAAAATGAGACCTAAACTCTTCCTCATTTTTAGCCAGTCTGTTTTATTCCTAGTCTGTGCAGCATCCCATGATGCCAGCTGTGATCTGAAGCGCGGCTCTGGAGCCTGATCCTCCAACGGAGCAGAAGCAGCTTAAAGGAAGGTAGTCTTACTCTGCAGGTAGTCCAACAGGCTGCCATGCTTCATCAGCTCAGTGATGATGTAGATGGGCTCCTGCAATGTGCAGACGGCGTACAGCTGGATTAGCTTGGGATGCCGCAGCTTCTTCATGATCTGAGCCTCCATCAGGAAGTCCTTCGGATCCATGGAGCCTGAGGGGTGGAACAGAGTTTCTTTAACACAGGTCATGGATCTGAAGTGGTATTTAAGGGTGAATAGATGCTCCGCTTCCTCAGGATTTCATGTTCAGACAGAATCTAACGACACTCATCCAAGTCTTCATCGCTAAAACTACAAGTTCTTGCTTTACAAAACCATTCTCAGACAGCTTCTGATCAGAATGCTCCCTCTGAAAAGTTCATCCAAACTCATCCCTCCTGTTGAAGTTTTCACCCAGACCTCTGGTCTGATCTCATTGTTTCCTAACTGCTGCATTTAATTCATCTGTTTTCTTGGCAACTTTATTATTCTGAAGAATTTGCTTGATTTCTAAATAAAAACCATAAACAGTTTGTGCAATTAAACCGTTGTACATTAAAGTGATAAGAGCAAAAGTTCCTTATTGCCGTCGTGTGATAACACCCGACCAAACTTCATGAAAACTGAACAAAGTTCAGGTGGATTTCAACTTCCTGCTTTCTCGAAAAAAGCTGTTCTTCCTTTTCAGCCTCCTTCTTTATGGCTTTAAATGCTTAAACGACTAAAAGGATCTCATCTTCTGCTCAGTCCTGCTCGGAAAAACTAATTATGTTTCACTGTCGATGCACAAAGGAGATCATGCTTGTGTACCGGGTTTGAGGGTCTTCACAGCTACAGGTGTGGTGTTGTTCCACAGGCCCTCATACACTTCTCCAAACTGGCCGGCTCCCAGTTTATTCTCCATTTTGATGGAGCTGCGATCGATCTCCCAGATGTCCGCTGTGTTGTAGGACAGACCGAAGGTCTGCGGGGCCTCCAACTGCACAGACAGGAGCCAGTGTGGGTGAACTGGACTGTTTCAGGTCTGGGTAATGAAAGTACAATAAACCTCACCTTTTTGCACGGTTGGCCAAGACGTACGCACAGACCGTCAGCCTGTTTGGAGTAAAATTCCACCAACTCTTTCAAATTTGCAAAGGATCTGTTCTTAGACACAAAGAAGTCACCGTTGGGGGCTTTCCTTAGCTTGTAATGCTTCACCTTTCCACTGTCCAATACTAGAAAAAAGAAATAAAGTCAAGGATTAAAGTAAATAAAATGACAGACTTAAACTTTTTTAGATTTGGGAATTCTTAAAGCATGAATCAGTGCAGCCAGAATCACCTGCACTGCTCAGTTTGTCTGAAAAAAAGAAAAAAGCTTCAGAACCAAACTCCACTTGGATCATAGGATAAAGTTTATGATCTGTTTTAAAGCAAAAGAGGCTTAAAAGTACATTGAACTCAAACTCCAAGTCAGAGAAAACCCCCACCTGTAAAGCCTTATTCATGAGACAATAAAACATAAAGCATTATTTTCTCAGTCAGCCTTTATAAGCTTAGTTTAGGGAAAAGTAAAATAACAAGCGCTAAAGTAAAACTAATAAATACATTTCCATTCAGACTGTGGTTAAATGCACTTTAATACATTGAAGGCTGTTCTCCAAGACTGAAATGAAAAAAACTGGGGGGTTTTTTCTGGTTAATTCTGCTTCAACAGCTCACTGAACTTGAACTGAAGTGTTGACAAATCCTGACTGATCAGCCGTGTCCATTTTCAAAATGCTCCTAGCAGGATAAGCCAAAAGGTGAACAACTCCTGAGTCTGCAGGTCGTTTATTGCTCTGTGAAGAGCAAACACTTGAGTACGAGTCTGAAACTCCGGAAGGTGTGAGGAAATGTCTGCACGTTCTTACAGCCTGGAGCAGAACCAAGAACCAACAAAGATTACAGTCAGGAGGACAAAAATAGAGTCTTGAGTCTTTGTGGGGTATTTTTGGATGGCTCGTTGAAATAAAAGCTGATTTCCATGAGTCACATTCAAATGTGTGACTCATCCTGACGACAGTGGGTGTGAGCGGAAACGGATCAGGAACCGGTCTAAAGAATGAGCATGCTCGGAAGGAATTCTGCATGTGGAAAGAACCAGGCCACACAGCAAAATCAGATCATAGGACTGAGATAAAGTTATTGCTCTGTTTTTATGTGGTTGTTTAGTCCTAAACTGCCCGTCATTACACTGCCTGACCTGCACTCCAGCTTCCTGAAAAGATAAAATGGCGTGCTGTGATTTACAGCTCTGCTGCAGAAATGAATTTTAAGTCTTATCTTTTCCTTTAACGGAAAACTGACCTGCAGGACCAATTAGCGATTTCTATAAATGAATTTCCTCGACTGACCTGAGAGGGACAGCTCTCCCTTCTGACTCTCACAGTCTCTGATGAGGAAAGCACCGTGAGAGTTCCCTTCAGCCAGCAGCATCTTCTCAGCATCCAGCCTCTTAGTTTCTGGAAAGTACCACCTGCAAGATAATCAGGAACACATAACATCTGAATGTCAGAGAATCCATTTTTTTATATCATTTTCAGATCAAAGATGTGTTCTTGAGATAAAAAAAACTTTCATCTTTACTAAATAAAATGATAATTTTAAGAAACTCTTCAAACTTCTGGTCATCAGTTCACCTCTATCACATTTCAGCTACCGCCCGTCTCTTAGCCTGACATGTTTGCAAGAAAACCCGAGTGTAAAAAGTACAGAACTGAAAAGAAGAGGAACAAGGATTAAAGGGCCTTTATCATGCAAAATCAACTTTTTGAGCTTTTAAGTGTATTATAATGTTTATTCCTCACAAAAACAACCCCCAAAACAGTATTTTAATCCGTTCGGGCATTTCTGACTATCCATCTGAAAACCCTGTGCTCTGAGAACCCATTTCATTACATGAAAACAACTCCTATTTCTTTAAAAAAAATTGTTCTTTAAAGGTAATGCATTGTCTTATGGGGATAAACTGCTCCGAAAGGCTAAAGAAAAGCATGAGGACACCAAAAAAAACCACACCATTTTCTTTAAGAACAAACTTTTTTGTAGAATCTCCTTTAACTTTGAACAGGTTCTTTTTAAAAACAAATTTATTGTCCTTTAAATAAAGCAACATGACAGCAGTTCTACAAGTAGAAGGTTTAACTGTCTGTAGTCTCCGCCTTTTACAATTCACACATTTAGAACATAAAATCATTTGGTTTTGTAGAAATAAAAGTAGTAAAATAATTAAATTAGAAATGTTTTCATATAAATAAATTACTATAAAACCTTAAAAACCCACATTTTAACAAGTTCTGGCAGCATCTTTCTGATGATGAAGGACAAATGAGGGAAATGGCATTTCTATGTCTTTCTTTACGGAAATCGTGATGAATCAGGAACAGACAAGTAAATGCTGCTTGAAAAGCTTGTAGTTGTTGCATAGAAGCTACAAAGGCAAACCACCAGCTCCCTGCTCTGCTCCATTCTGATCATCCACTGTCAGTCAAATAGATCCATAAACGTCTTTGTTTTCCTGGTCTGAGCTGGAATCTGGATCTAAACCGGACGTCTGGATAGATCTGATGTTGATCACCATTTTAGTTGCATCACTAGTATTAGCTTGAGGTTGTGAGGGGCTGTAAGCTAGCAGGGGAGAGTTGTAAAAAGATGGATAACGGGAAGTTGGGGTGGGCCTACTTCAGGGGAAAAATCCCACCCGAATTAGAAATTCAGTGGTGAATTTCTAATGGCTTCCTGCTGCTCTGCAGACACTATGTCCTAGAAAACGACACAGGTTTTTGATTATGTCAAAAAAACGGCGTCATCATAATGAAAAGACCAAAAGATGATCAGAGTGGGACTTGAAATTACTTTTTATTTGGTGGAAAACTCTCAAATCCTCAAAAGTTTAAAAAAAAATTCTAACCTGGAGGGTTAACATTTCCTTTTTAACATTCAATTGCTTTTGTTGACTGATGCAACAAAATCAAAGCAGCAGAGTTGAAAAATCTAAAAGGTTTCAATAAATGAGGAAGAAATATTCAAATATCATTGGCTGAAAGGCTTTGACTGTTTCTTTGTGATGTTAAGAGCTACTAAAAGAATTCCACAGCTTCCAAATGTTTGTCAATTTTAAAAGAGCGCCTGAGCTTTGCGGTTTCACAGGAGTTTTTCTGTGCAGAAGGAAAGAATCCCAGCAGGCCAGGCTTCTATCTGCCTCTCTCATCTTCAGGCTCACTTGGACATGTTAATCATTAGCTGTAACCAGGAAGTGGATGCTTTCAGGTTAATCATCTCCAAAGACACAGAGAGTCATTCTGAGAGCCTCTCTGCTGGTCGCCGCTGTCCTTCAGCTGATCTTTGTTTAACTCCATCCATTTGATTAAAAAAAAAAGGTAGAAACAGGTTTTCTGCCTTTTCTACAGTTTTGGTCTCCAAGACTTTGTTATGCAGCACTTGGAGGCTTCTGACGATCTGAGATAACGTGACTCTGCATATTTGTTAGCTTGGCTCCTAATGACGATTGCAGGCGAGTCTCCCCTGGTGGCTTGGTGGAACCAGTTCCTTCTGAGCTGGTTTTTCCTGCTTTGTTTACAAGAACAAACAAACTTCCTGCTGCATTTTAAGCATTTTTTCCAGTCTTAGTTTCACCAAGTGACGAAACTACGAGGCGGCAGAAAGCTTTGCCACAGCAGGGGTGGGCGACCAGCAGTTTTCATCCCCTCCAGACTGCAAACACAGTGTTGCTGCTGTGGCTCCAAACTCACTGCTGTGAGGATGGATGACTGCTAAAGGTCCTGAACATGCAGGTCCTTCATGGTGTGCAAGAACCACAGACTTAAACAAAAACCTGAGGGAAAACAAGTCCTGTAATGCAGCCAGTGCTACATGATATAAAATCACTCAGCCTTCAGCACCTGGAGTTAGAACATCCTCGCTTTGGGAATGTGCGCACATCAGCTGTGACCTCCTGGATCAGTACTTACGGCTCTGCGTTGATGCTCTCCACGGGGGCCACATAGTTGGCGGGGATGTACCCCTGCTTGGAGGCAGAGATCCCGGTCAGGGCCCTGGCCAGCCACCAGTCCCCCGAGTGTTTGTCCAGCGCCTCTAGGGTGTCTCCGCTGCTGAAGCTCAGGTCGTTGGCGGTTCGCGCGGAGTAGTCGTACAGAGCCACATAATACTCCCCGACGGGCTTGGCCGGCAGGAAGGGCAGGGGTCTCCCTATGGCGGAGCTGGGGTCTTGGTTTAAACTGACAGCGATGGGGTTCGCTATCACCGTGTCCTCTTTCTCCTTGCGTTTAGACGCATTATCCGTCTGATCCGGCCTCCTGAAACAAGCCAGAAAGTTGTGCCAGCAGGCGGACAGGGGGCTCTTGCGCTCCTCCATGGTCGAAGCGGAGTCAGTCTGTCAGTCTGTCAGCAGCTCTGCTTGGCGGGCATCACAGTCAGGTGAGGCTGGCAGGAGGACAACGCGCATCCCGGCTCCTCTACGCCCGCACCGGCTTCCCGAATGACGGCGGTCGCAGTCCGGACTCCGGTAATCACCTGCACCTGCCAGGAATGAGGAGCGCCGCGCTGACGTCACGCGCGCAGGTACGGCAGGTCTGTGAAATTGCTCCGCCCCCTCCACCACCAAAACAACAGCAATCTATGTTTGATTTAAAGTCAGCAAGTGTTATTTTAATGTAGACATGCATGCATTTAGAGTGTGGATTTTTGTATGATTGTAATGCTTGATATATTTCAAGCATTAAAATTAAGTAAATGTTGCAACACCAAAAACATTACACAACACAACACCAAACCATTTCAGTTATCAATCAATATGTTGATTAAATATAAAGATCTTAGAAAATAAGTCCATCTTCTTGACAGTGTAGTAAGCCTACTTATAATCAGAATTCTCTCTTTACAGTAACACATGCATTAGCCTAAACACACACACGTCTCACTGGATTCAGTACAGTTAACGATCATCAATTAAAGTCAAGTAGAGCTTGATTTGTTGCTTTTTTATATTTGTTTGCAGAGTTGCAAATTTTATCAGATCACTACAGATCACTAGTGTATTTAAATCCTTCTACTTTGTTATTTCCCTTTTTTATTATTTATATATCCCAATATTACAACAATAGTCGTCTCAACATGCTTCATACCAGTAATTGGATAATAAACATGGGGTCATAGGATTCAATAAGTAATGCTAAACATAACCTTACAGACTAAACTAAACTGGGCATTCCTGCCAGACCCTTCTCGGTAAGGAAAAAAATCCTAAAAAAAAAAACGAATTCCTGATGAAAAAAATAAGAAACTTCAGGGATGCCCACATGCAGGACGGACAGGCGAAGTACCAGAACTCTTATAGAGGAATTAACTTATCTAACTCTACAACTACATGCTAAAAAGTCCAGCAGACGAGCTTCATCCAGATGGAACCGGTTTCTGTGTAGCTGTCAGTCACGCCATTCTTCTTCTTTGCCTTTTATGTTATTGTATGTTTTGGTGTTCTTTGTTTGTTTTTTGTGCATTTTTCATTTGTGTGTCATTTTTATTTCTTTAGCTAATTATAGATTTTTGTGGTCCATCAAATTGGGGTGGGGGTTGAGGGGGCTGCATTAAGGGTGGCATTGCCCCCGCTTGACCATGGCCTTGTGAAAGGATTGTCAATTCAAATGTTTGCTGCTTGTGAAAATTTAATCTTATAAGTCAATTGGTAAACACACAAAGTGTCATGGTTTTAGTTTCTTTGCTTTTGTGTTTTGAGTTCACTTCCTATTTTATTTTGAAAGGTTCCTGTTTTGTACGTTGTTATTTCGAGTTTTACTTTTGGTCCCCATCAGCCCTCATTGTTTCCACCTGTGTCTTGTGTGTTCTGAATGTATTTGAGTCCTGTCCTTCCCTCTTCTGCTCCATAGTTTGTTATTGTGCTGATCCCCCTGGTTTGTGAAGTTTCTCCTGTTTTGAGGTTCTTAGTTTGGCTTTTCCTGCATTGCATTGGTTTTTATTTTAAGTAATTAAAGTCCTTGTTCACTTGGAACTCCTGCCTCCTCCTCTTTGTGCCTGTGTGCTTTCCTCATTCCTCATTTGATGAAAGGGAAAAATCATTTCCCTGTTTATTTACTCTGGGAACGGGCTTGCATTGCTGGTTTCTGTGTCGCGTGACTCTTTTTGAAATAATTAACTATAAGGTAAAGCAGACGCGACAGGAAGGGGCATTTACTCGTCCCAGACAGAAAACAGATGTGAACACTTCCAACCCAAACCCTTTAGCGCTGCGCACTCACTCTAAGGTTTACGGTTAGGGTTTGTCCCAGCTCTCTGGCGCCATCTGCTGGCAGAACAGAGTTGCGCTTATGCATTTGTTTCTGAACGCTAAACTTCACTTCCTGGCGTTTCCCGTCCGGTTATTCCGGATTCAGATTTGGTTGAAACGGGCACGTGCACTCACTGTGTGCGTGTGCCTGGCGGTGCCGCAGCAGAGTCCGGTTCGAGCGCTGATCCCGGTGCCGTCCTTGTTGCTGTCAGTCAGTGTCATTTCCGCGCGACGCGTGTTGTTCTGCCCCCGCGCACGGAGCGCCTCGTCCCCCCGCACTCCGCCACAATGAGCGAATACTTCAGCCTGTCGGACTGCGACGTGATCGGCTTCGACCTGGACCACACGCTGTGCCGGTACCACCTGAAGGAGACCTCTCGGGTGAGTGGGGCGGGCGTGCTTCAGTTCCACGGCGGCGCCGCACAACCGCGCGGCGGTCGTGACGCGCCGCTCTGCTGCTTGCTCGGAGCTGAAGCAGGTCGTGGGCGCTCCGCGGACCGTCGGCGGGCATGTTTGTTTCCGCGTGGCCTGTGTGGGGGGAAAACGCGCGTGTGCGTGCAGATGTGAGGGGTTTTTGAGCGTGCACCGGAGCGGCAGTCGCCCTGATGATGATGGGATGTGAACGTGGCGGGCGTTTGGACATGCTGCTCAGCAGCATCCTGCAGATTCTCCCACGCTGTCATGACATGAGTGGCTGCAGACTGGATGTGTGGATCCTGTGACACGCAGCTGCTGCACGTGAGCAGCCCGCACGGCCTGCGGCTCACCAGGCCTGATAGATAACATGCATAGATTCTCCTGTCATCTTCATCCTCTGTCAGTGCAGGCTGGGGATACATGAGAATGCAGGAACACCGCATGGATCATGCATTGAAAATGAAGACAGCTTTTCCTCCCAGTCCTCACTCCAAACGTCTTTATTCTTTCACTAAAGGCACCAGTGCTTAATGATGAGGCATACAATGTATTTGATGTCATAACAAAAAACAAACGTGTGTTGGTTTAGTACATATTATGAGGTTTCAGCTCTTGGTCATGTTTGCAGACACATTGATGCTGCTCTCAGTCTCAGCTGCTATCCAGAGAGGGGCAGCAGCCTGACTTCAGCCTCTTGAGTTGGTCTGCATTTCTTTTTTTTTTTACTGACTTCCTGCAACTTTTTTAAAGCTGTTTCTGTAGGTGTTTAAAAGTCCCACTCTGACCATCCTATGATCTATGGTCCCAGTGGTGTGTTAGTTAGGATTATGCCGTTTTTAGCCAAAAGAAAAATAGGGTGTTATTTTCTTGACAAAGTTTCTGCAGAGCGGCAGATATTAATTAGAAATTTGCCTGTGAGTTGTGGGTGAGACTGTTGCCACAAAGCACAGCAAGCCTTTCCCGACTTCCCATCATTCCTTAGTTTATGCTCTTCTGCTAGCTTACAGCCCCTCATATCAGCAAGTTCATTGGAGTGGGTGTATAACAAAAAAACAACAACATTGACAAGTCATCACTTTGGGGCGTACACACCTGACAAAAAACATGCAAGTTCAGCAAAAAACATAACAGGTGGGTACCACTGGTTGGGTAGTTATTGGATGCTTTGGTACGAGGAATATGATCCAGCCAAAAATCAGGATTTGGAGTAGATGGAGAACCAAAGCTCAGCCCATTCTAGTGTTCAATGCAATAATCTATTTTATGTTTATGGTTTATCTTCAAAGCAAGCCACCAGCTGATGAAATGGTTAGATCACTGACTCACAAGAAAACCCAAAAAGGTTGAGGGTAAACTAACTGAGTGAGCTGGAGGGAAGAAAAGCGTCTCTTCATGAAACCAATGTGCCTCTTCTTCCTCCCTCTCTGTGTGCTCACAGCTCATCTACGAGAGCTTTGCCAGGTATCTGGTGGAGTACAAAGATTATGACAAAGACCTGCTAAATCTGACTCCGGCCACCTGGGACTTCTGGTGAGTTTGACACAGAAATGCATCAGTAATCTTTCAGAAATTCCAAAAATGGTTTTCTTCTAATGTTTTAAGGCTTGTCTTTTTTTTCCTCTCTCATTGCTGATTTAAAGCCACCAATCCCTGTTCTAGTAAAATTAATCTGGACTCTGGAATCAGGAAGTTCTATACTTTGCTTTCAGGTTTTAATCTATTAGTCTTTATTAAGGTTTTTTATTGTGTTTGTTCTTTGTTCCTTCATCTATCTGTTTTATTACTGTAATAGCTTAAGTAAACTTGGATTCTGGTTGGATTTTATATGATTTTTGATTGATGTTATTATTTCCTTGGACAGTTTTTGGGTTCAGAAAGACATACTGCTGGATATTGATTGTTGGCTTCCTGCCAGCATGTTATCCACACTTTTTTTCTCCTCTTCTTTCAGAAAAAAGGAGAACGACTTATTGGACAAAAAAAACGTCCTCATGGCTGCAGTTTGTCTCAGCTGTTATCAAACAGGCCATATTGAGCCAAATACTGACCGTCTCAAAAGAGGCAAACCACCAGCTGTTATAGTGGAGTCAGACAGACAAAGGTCAATGTGACTACTAATGGCTGCACTCACACAGGACTCACTGAGGACATTCAGGCTTTGGCATCAATTTGGATGATGTGAAGCAAGTCTGGGGATCTCTGTTGGACTGTCAATCCCAACTGCCCAGTTTAGGCCAGTTAGGGAACAATACTGTAAATATTTTCTAATGTCTGTAGAAATAAACATTACTAAATCAAGATTTTAATGTGGATGGAAATGGTTTGATAGATCAATGTTCTCACAGCAGGTGATCAGAAGAGGGGCAGAGCGTTGTTTGTGGGGTTTCCATGTAATCCAGAGGAAATGATGAGCTTTCAGAGCTGTCTCACAACAGCCTGACTTTTGCTTACAGCTGTAAAGGGCTGGTCGTGGACCTTGAGGATGGAAACCTTGTGAAGTTGGCTGAGGATGGAACTGTTTTAAGGTTCAGCTTCAAAATTTCTTTGTCATTAACTTTAAGTAAAACAAGTTTACTAATGTAGGTGATGTTTCTTTATTTTTTCAAATTAGAGCGACACATGGAACCAAGGATCTCAGCACTGAAGAAATCATCAAACATTATGGTCCAAAAAAGGAGTGGAGGCATTTTCACAGCCTGAGTACCTCCTTCACTAGATCTGGTAGGGCGGTAATGCATTGTGGACAATTTTCTTTTCGTTTTAACTCTTTTATGACAACATTTGCTTCATCTGACAGCAAAATACTACTTCTATGACAATTATTTTGACCTTCCCGGGGTACTGCTGTGTGGGAAAGTTGTGGACATGCTACATAAGGTGACGTATACTTTAGCATTGTACACTATGTGTGCTATCTTAAACAGGAAAAGCTGAATCCTTTCTGTGTCTTTTTCGATAGCGGGGGATTGAGGTGAATTCCGACTTTTGGAAAGACATGGTGGCTGCCATCGATCACAATTACAACACATCTGCATTCAAAGGTATCCACGCCTTCACCAACATTACATTCGTTTTTCTTTGCGCTGACGAGAAGAAGTCATAATGCAAAAACAGTTTTTCAAAGTCGAACTTTTATTTCATGTGTTGATCAGTAAATGGTACATAACTTAGCACATCATGTGGGACACAGTTTTACAAAAATCTGTCAGAATTTCTTCTATTGTTCTCCTATCTTTTGTTGGTAAAAGTGCATGTGAGACGGTTCTGATCTCAAATAATATATTACCACAGTTTTGCATATTGATTGAATGTATTGTACATGGAATTTCTCAGACAGACAGTGATAAAGGCAAATAAAAATACAAAAAACATGCTTTTGATATTCCAGGGAGTTGTTGAGCACCATTGAAGATAAATTCCAATATCATCCAGTTTATAGTTAAAACACACAGTGAGTGAGAATTCTCAGAAAAACTCCTTAACTTTTGGCCTTCGTATATATCCTTTTTCATCTTTTAAGTTTTTGGTTTAAATCAAGCTTTGACATATAACCAAATTACACTCTTAATTAGGAATTTAGTAAATTTATTTATTCCTTTGAACAATCAAATGACTTTTTGAATGGTTTTGAGATTTACTGGGATTTGTGAAATCACGTTGAGGCAATTAGGAACCCAGAGAAAGCACCATGGACATTGTCTGCAGCAAAAATGCCATTGCTTTCCTCATCAGGGGCCTGGATGAAGACTCTGTCACCTGGATGAAGCAAAAGAACAGCACTGCCTGACATCTGGTCAAGGAAGCCTTTGTTGTATTCATCATAGATGAAAACAACTGGCTCCTGATTTTTGTAGAGGGCAACCAATGCATTGGCCCCATTGACATGCACGTGAAAGCTAAAGAAGTAAAGGCCTGGCACTTGGCAAGTGAACACACCAGTGTGCTGATCGTAATGATTCTCTCCATTGTACAGAACTTGGTTGAACTGAATTGGGGTTCCTGCTTGGGGGTAGGCCATGGACAGAATAGCACTAAAGGCTGACATGGGAGCCTTGATCATTTCGTGAGGCAGTACAACCTCATGGGATTTTATTGGCATGCTCTTGTCATGCTGGTAAATAATCTCTCCTGGTGGACCGGGTGGACCAGGAGGACCAACAGGACCTGGAGTACCATCTTGGCCTCTTTCACCTGGAAGTCCAGGAGGACCCATGGGACCACTAAGTCCCTTTGCTGTTATGCCAGCGGGGCCAGGTGGGCCTGGAAGGCCAGGATGGCCCTTGAGTCCAGGAGGACCTGATGGACCAGGGAGGCCAACTGGTCCCATGGGTCCTGGTCTTCCGGGTTCACCACTTTTACCTGGTGCACCTGGAGGCCCTGTGTGTCCTTTAAGTCCAGGTGCACCATTTGATCCAGGGAGTCCTGGAACACCTTGGTGGCCTTGTGAGCCCTTTGGTCCCTGAGCACCATTATGACCAGGAATACCAGGGGGACCTACTGCCCCAGGCATACCTGGTTTTCCAGTGAAACCCTGAGCTCCCTGCTCACCTTTTGATCCCCTTGGGCCTGGTGCACCAACCATACCAGTGTCACCTTTGGGTCCGACTGGACCAGGCTCACCCTGGAATCCTCTCGCACCCTGTGGACCAGCTGGCCCTATTGGACCAGGAGCACCTGGGTGACCAGTAAATCCAGTTGGGCCAGGTTCTCCTTTCTGACCAGTTGTTCCTGGAGTTCCAGGTTGTCCCCTGCTTCCTGGTATTCCTGGTTCACCTGTTTTACCAACACCTGGCATCCCAGGTGAGCCTGGCTGACCAGCAGGACCTTGTGGACCCTTTGGTCCCATTGGTCCGGGCATACCAGGTGTACCATTTTGGCCTGGTTTTCCTGGTGCTCCTATACCTGGAGGTCCAGTGTGACCCTTCATTCCTGGAGGACCCATTGGTCCAGGAGATCCATCCCTTCCTGGCATGCCAGTCTTACCAGGTTCACCTGGATAACCGGGAGCACCAGACTTTCCTATTCCAGGTTTGCCTGGCATACCAGAAGGTCCCATTGGTCCAGTAGCACCTGTTGGTCCCTGGGCTCCTGGAATCCCAATACCTCGTTCTCCTTTGGGGCCAGGAATTCCAGGGATGCCAGGATGTCCCTTCAGACCCGGTTCTCCTCTTGGACCCATTGCACCAGGAATCCCAGCAGGTCCAGGTTTTCCAACAGCACTGAGTCCAGGAGTTCCAGGGATTCCAGGTGAACCAGGTGCACCTCTGGGACCCATTGGTCCAGTTGCACCAGTCGCACCTTTGTCACCTGGAAAACCAGGGGAACCTGGTTTTCCTGGGCTACCTGGGGCACCAGGTTTGCCTGCTATTGTGTGACCGGGAGGACCAGGGGGTCCTGGGGGGCCTTTTGGTCCTGGGTAGCCAATGCCCCTTTCTCCAGGAGGTCCAGGTGGTCCCATTGGCCCTGGTAGACCTGGAGGACCCTCAGCACCTGGTGTTCCTGCAACAACTTTGGAGGGGGAGGGGGGGGGGGGGGGGGGGGGACACCAAAGGGATCAGTATTTGACAGTTCTTAAGAAAATATGTCTCAGTTTTTAAAACAACATTACTACTTGCTTAGAATTAAACTTATTTTCTTTTAAGGATGAACAAAATCAAAAATGTAATAAAAGTGTCCTAATATAAAGTCTACACTCCTTTTTTGGGATGCAATATAAAAGCAAGTATTCTGTCCTTGAACAAGCTAAGCTTCGGTTTTGCAGTCCACCACAACCTGACAAAAAAACACTGCTCTCTATGATTGTGTGGTCATTTGTGGTAATAGCAGAACTTTTTTCCTTCTGTGGTCATCGTAGGATCCTGATCTGATGTGATGTTCCCATCAAACTTGAGTTTGGTGGTCTGGGAGCCGGTAAACCAGTTCCTGAGCTTCCCCCTTGATTTGTTTTTTTGAAACACACCCTCGAAACTTTTCCCCTTCAGTGAAAACAGCGGAAGATGTTCAAGATGAGATCACAGGATTGTATTTACACTAACTTTACTAACCTTATTATACCTTTTTTTTTAAATAAATGAAGAAAATCAAATATTGTATATTTAGAATCCAAAAGCCTTAAAGGTAATTTGATAATTTGTTGGCTGAAAGAGCTTCAGTCTGGGTTTATATGCTTTTATCATTTTAGCGGTATATCTCGTCCAAAAGGGTGATACTTATTTGGGAACATCTATTATTTTCTTTTTTATCTTGTTTCTTCTGCACCACCAGCAGAGCTTTCCTTGTGCTAAATTCTTCTAGAGGTATAAACCGGTAGGGGAAGTGTGACTTGTAAAGCTTGCCAAACATGGTTTCCTCTCTTTTGAAATAGTGCTTTTATGGAAAAGGCACGCTGTCATTTTCCAGCCACATTTGGGGTGTGCCTGAATCCCCACAGGGGATGTTTGCGCCAGAGCTGGACTTTGTTGGCAGTGAATCCAACCACAAACTGAAGGTGACAATGCTGGCCCCGGTGGCTGACCCTGCATCTGAAATCTGTGCGGCTCATAAACACTGAATCCTCTCATCATTGGGCGCAGTGACCATATGCTTAGTTTGGTTAAAGAACGCTCTTCCTGTCTGCATCTGGATTCAGACACTGTTTGCTGCTGTTTCTATGCTTTTATTACAGATACTGTAAGAACGTGTCTGTGCCGCAGAGCCGGCCTCCAGTAAATCTGCTGTTTATTGCCCTGCACTTGTGTTTCTCTCCATCTCCTCTTTTTTATTTCTTCTCTCTAATTGTGCGATGGGATTTTAATCCTACTGTGCCGCCGGGTTGGGCGTGCCTGCAACGTGGTGCCAGCATCTGTTTTTGAGATGCAGCGTATCCAAGCTCTCACTGTCTATGTCCTTAATGCGGACACAGACAGCAGAACCACATCAGAACATCAGAACCCCGTCGGCTGTGTGGGACATATAAACTGCAGTGTTAGACCTCATCAGATCACGCCTTCTTTCTCTGTGACCTTGGTTTTCCTGAGCTCTCCAGCCGTCCTCCATGCAGTTATGCACACATGGAGCAGCTCAGTAGGCGTGCTTGATAACTTTTAATGAAGGAAGGTGGTGGTTTGCAGCTCCACTTATTGAGCTGTTCAGCAGTTTGTTCAGGTGTATGACAGAAGGACATTAATGGTGACAATAGGTGGAGACCACTAGATGATGAGGAAGATCACATATGCATTTGCATCTAACTAAGGAGTCATTTACTTTGTTCACAGATAATAACGTTTAGGTAATTTTTTTAAAATTTGTTTCTTTATAATGAAGAAGATTATTAAAACTGCCTGCTTAGCTGGCAGCTATTCAGAAATATTTTGTTTTTTACAACATCCCTTCATTCATATTTTCTCATTTTATGGTTAATTTGGAGTTTTGCTCCTTTGTTAGCAGTAAATTTGCTCAGTGATAAGTTTCTTAAGTTTGTCCTGTAAGGTACAACCAAATAAAATAAAAATAAAAACCAACAGTTTGAAATTTTCAGTCACTTAGACCATAAAATGTTGTGTTTTTAAAAGCCTTTTTAGCAGTGCTTATTGGTGGTTTAAGGAGCTGACGGACCATGATACAGTATAATGGCAGTGTTACAGTGCAGCCTACGACTCTTTGAGCTGAATTAGCATGCCAAAGATAAAAGGTAGCAATTTATGACTTTCTGCATTTGCTCCAAAAACAGCTGCAGAAGCTGTTGACTCACCATGGCTCTTGACAGGATAGGGAACCTTGGTCACTTTTGATGCGTAGTGCCTGTCCGGGGTTGCCTGAGCCAAAGCCAAGAGGGCAAAAATGAGGCTTGTTACCCTCAAATCCATCTTGAGTAGCTAAACCTGTAAATGCAGAAAATGCTTCAGTTAGTAAATCCAGCCTTGATTGATGATGCCGAAGGATCCATGGGTCAGACACACGTCCCTCTTCAAGCTCTGAACAACATGTGATAGATCACTTCTAACCGTTCAGAGGTTACTCTGATGCAGCAAATTCAGAAAAAGTTTATCTGGTCCCTAAAAAAACTACTCATGTGATCACATTTTCTCACAGTGAAGATAAATAATCTGCATTTCAGGGGACGCAGGTTTTGGCTTCCAGTCAACGGTCACTATGAGCCAAACAGCATTTATTGTCCCTGCAGCCCTCTGCCCTTTGATCCAAACCAGTCCCTCTCCCAGCACTCACCTCAAGGGTTTAAGCTCCAGTCAAACAGCAGGGGGAGGCGGGAGGCTGCTGTCCACCACTGCACTTGTATATCCTCAGTTGTGAAGTCTGTCTGCCTCTCTCTGTGGCAGCAGCTGCTTCCCAGAGCTCCCAGCCCAAGGTTTTTATATCGAGCTGCTGTCCGGCATCATTGGAGGATCTACCTCTTGTGGAAGGCCCTCCCTGCTCTGATGTCACTGCTAATGATGGGTGCCACTCTGAAGAAGCCTGTCACTTCTCAGGGATGGTCCTCCTCCCCTCCATGCTTCTCCTCCTTTCTCCAGCTGGTTCCTTCAGTTTGTGAGGAACGGCAGAGATGCAGCTTCCTTTGGCACTCTGAGTGACAGTGGCGCCATTGAAGTGAAAGGGTCTTGTAAACAGCGGCTGATCAAATCCTTCATTTCAGTCATTCTTCTATCAAATAGATTGTGCTGAGCCCAGGCTGCTTTAGTGAAAGTGACAATCGGGAAAGTGAGCCCAGGTTGTGGTAGGACACAAAATGTTTTACTTTAGATTGCATTCAGTCCAATATTATTTATTTAGGTTTGGTGGTTTCTTTGCTCATTTTCTGCTAAAAATGACAGTGATGCAGAGTCTTGCAGTATAACCTTTAGCCACCAGGGGGCACTAAAGCCTGTTTTTCTACCATGTGGCTCATAGATGGTTTTAATTGCTACTTGGATTAAAATGGATTTTTGTGGCATTCAGTAATAAGTATGCACAATCAAAACTCACTAAATAAGTAAAAACTTCATAAGAGCTCTGCCATTTTCTCACTGTCTGGCCTCTTTTCCTGTCATTTCTCCTTCCTCCTGGAAATCCAAGAGCATAAAATCTGAACTGACTCCTTCAGTGCAGAGCTGAATTCAGACCAAAGAAGGTGTTTTTTTTTCAGTACATGCGATTAAAGAGAACAAAGAAAATCAAAAGTAGACGCATGTGTCCAACAACTTACATGGCTGTGTTTCAGATGTTTAGTTTTCAGGATCTTCATTCTCAGTGATCACTTATCATTCCTGTATTAAAATATGTGACTTAGATTTTTAAAACCCACTGAAAAAAACTTAACATCTTAACAAAACGATAAATAAAAATTATGTCGTAAGAAAAAACAATTAAAGACATTAAAAAATGAAAAGTTTGAAAAAGTCAGGAAATAAAAACCAATAATGCAAATGAGATGAGATTACATTATTTTTTAAATAAATAGATTGCACTGTTACCAAATCAATATTTAAAAATATTTTTCTTAATTCATTCTTTATTCAAATACCAGCTGGGTTGTTTCTATGTGAAATTAGCACGTTCTCCTGGTCCATGTGTGGCTTTCCTCCAGGTACTCTGGTTTCCTCCCTTAGTCCAAAAAACATGCTTCATATGTCGACTGGTGACACTCGGTGTTCGTGTTTGTGTGTTTGTGTGGCCCTCTGATGGACTGACTGTTAGTAGCTGGCGTAGGCCTCAGCAACTCAGAACCCCAAAAGGGATTATCGTAAATAGGTGTAGAAAATGGATGGATGGAAGTTAATAACTTGCAGCTTCCCAAATCACCAGTAACTGAGGAAGCTTCACACCAGACTTCCAGCAGCTTTGGTTGTCAGCATGTCATCTTTCTCTAGCACCGAGATTTTAGAAATAAATGCAAACATGACTTGAGCTCAAAAGACTTTGCTTTTGTCCTGCCCTAAAGTCCACATGCAGGTTTTTCGGTTGTCCGGGTCCATGCAGTAGAAAAAAGCTGCTGCATCTTAAGTGGAGCGCAGGTGTGTCTTTCAGTTCCCGTGAGACTCGTACGGCCACCTTAGTCATAGAAATACAACATACTTTGGTCGTGTGTGGTAAGTGTATCATGAAGTATTTATAAGGATAAGATTAGTTACATGGATTATAAATGTAGAGGGGATGCTGTCGTAGGGTCCTCTGATGCCGCACTGTGGTCATTAGCAGGAAGTACTGACCTCACTTCAACCTCTAGTGGTTATCTGAGTGATTTTTGCACCTTTACCGCCTGGTCTTTTACCTTCATACCACTTTCCATGGAAGTGGTTATACAGCACTCTGTGAACAGCCAGCTACATTGGCTATGACCTCCTCAGCCTTTGGCTTCCTCTTAGCTAAACAAAAAGTCAAATGAAGCAATACAATATCTTGAATAAAAATAAACCCCCACATGTTCAAAAACTTTTTTTGGCACTTATCTTTTTCTTTTTTTGGGAAAGGAGAGACCCACAGAGTGACAGTGGTTGATAGCTGGCTTTGATGGCCTTCAGGTGAAACCAGGCTAAAAACCCTCATCAGAGCACTACTTTTTCAATCAATCCAGTTCCAGAGACGCCTTCCTCTCCTTTTGAGGCTGCCAGAGCCACAGAGGAGCGCTCAGCAGGCGGCGGGCAACCTTGGTAAACTCTGAATGAAATGATAGAGCAGTGTGGGGGTGGAGTCGTCCTTAACAGCTTTCTGAGCTGCAGATATGCCACTGCACGTCACCCCAAACGTGGCTTCAACCACAGCCAGGCCTCTTCTTATTTCAGGCGGATCTATTTTTTTGTTTCTTGGTGTGTCAGAATTATTACCTCTGCATCTAAATCGGGCCTGAGTGAGGTTTAATGTAAACGGTTACTTAGATTCACATTTTGTTTTTGGGTAAGCTCGCGCTTTGCCTGGCAAAAGACACTGAAGAGCATAAACATGTAATTAGGAGGGCAGATGAGCTGCGTGGAAAGCATGCCTGACACCGTGGAGTCCTCCTCACAGTTTTCCATGATGGTGGGGTGTCTCGTATTTATGGGAGGGGTCTGCTGTAACTATTGTTTTGGACTGCAAACATGTCGAGGTGCAGCAGCTTCTCTCCAGACGTGACATAATCGACTTTAATGAACTCTGATGATCTCGGAGCTCCTCCTTTGTGCTCAGCGACTGTTTTCCACTTCAACCAGAATTAAACGTTTTCTAAGGAGAAAACTTCTAACCTCATAGAACAACACATTCAAACACAGTCGCTTACCAATTAAGTCTTTGATGCTACATCTGGTTTGTACAGATTATTTATTTTTCATACTAAGAATTATTTCCAAAGAGCTAAAATAGTCCAGATCAATACAGCAACCTATCACCTCCTTCCTTTTTGTAACTTTTGAAACACAACACGCTCACATTGTCGTCTGCTGTCGAACCAGGGTTGTGTGCGGCTGTGGTTCAAAGGTAGGGCTTCCCAGCTGAAAGGTGGTAGTTTGATTCTTTGGTTATCTTAGTCACACGTGCCAACTCTTCTTGGAAAAAACTCCTAATCCTCAAATGTCTTTGTTGAGTTAATTTGAGGATTTATGATCTTTCAAAGTGTTTAACTTGCTTACAAATACAAAACAATACTGAAGAACCAAAGTTAACCAACTTTTTTTAAACAGACAGACTTTTTTCGTCATGTTGCCTAAATGTTTCTCTAATTTGTTTTTTAAATCATTTTATTAGACAACAATTCAATAGCAACGTCTTTTTTTCCATTTTTAGTTATTCTTTTGGTGTCACAGCATTTCAGGGACCAGTTTGGGCTTTCCTTTGCTTACTACTAATTCTGTCCACATGTGCATTTGGATTTTTATGCAGTGCATACTTCTAAACATTTTGGCTTAGATAAAGCCATGTAAATAACGACCATATCAGGGGTTAAATGGAGCAGGCATTTTCCCTTCATTACAATGATCACAGTAACCCATGAGCTCTTTCAGTTATGTGTTGCTTTGTATTTATTGTCTGGATATTTCCTAAACCATATAAGACGTTGGGTTACCTGGTCCTCGCTGCTGGAAGTGGATTTGTAAAGACATTTAATTAAAATTTTATTGCTGCTGCACTTAACACACGAGCTGCTGTGGCCAGTTTGTGGTCCGTCCCTCCTCGGACCTCTAGCTGTGCATTCAGCACTCGACACTACAGATTGCTGACCACAGTGAAGGTTAGGATCTCCAGCACTGTTTTCAATATGACTACAGTGGTCTAGCATAATTCTTTGTCCTAGAAACGGCTTAATTCTTGACAGGGAGGTATAAGAAGTGTAATCTTTGTGTGACTTAGCCCTGAGTTTTAGGTTGATAAACAGATGCTTATGAGGGAACACTGGAGCTAAACATAGTGTCTGAGTAGGGAAGTGACGATGGCTTAGATTCAGGCTTTTAATAAACCAAATACACCACTAAGAGGCACTTACAGATTTGTGAATGGAAGCACTAAGGCTGGACCTTCATGCTGCGGATTGGTTGCAATTACAGGCATCAAAAGGCAAAAATCTTGGTTGGAAGCTTGACCAACCTGAGGCTAAGTGTAAGTCAGAAAAGCAGTGAAAGCCTTCGCTCTTTTCTTTACTCCCTTTTTGAATCATTATGAAATGATGGTGAGGCTGGTCTCATGTCAAAGCAGAATTAAAGCCAGAGATGCCGCTGAACTCTTGTGTTACCAAATCAGATTTCCTCTTATTTTAGGATTTATTTAGAGAGAAGGTAATGATTTACCTTAAAGCTAATTATTCTTAATCAGACCTGAATAAGTGCTATGAAGAGCTTTTTCATTTTTACTGAACCTCCCTGCTTAGCTCATAATCAGCAGCTGTCAAAGAGCTTATGTTGCAATCTGTTTTTGAGTAACAATCTAAAAGTCTGCACTTGGTCCTCTCTCATGCTCTCAGGTGGGAAGATAAACCAGAGAGTACGAATGCATGTTGGCCTGTTTGATCTTTGAACTATGGCTGGGCTATTCCAGCCTTTGATTCTTTCCTCTTCAGCCATTCTGCTGTAGTTTCCATGCTGTGTTTAGATCACTTTCCTCAAGATACTTTAAGTACTCACACTCCACTTTACAATGGTTGACCGAGTAACTGCAGCCTCTCCGGATTCTGCCTTTGCACAAAAAGGCCACATCATATTCCCTTCAACTCCCTGCTCCCTAGAGGCTGTGAGGGTTCTCCAGATGCAGTGCTTTGCACTTGTCTTCAGACATCCCCTTGTCTCCATAGTTCTAGTCTTCTTCCAAAATCCAGCTTCTGTCATTGGGTTCTCTGCACATTTTCTGAGCGTTTCACTGTTTCCTCTTGGCCAAACGTTTGGGGAAAAAACACCTCTCCATCCAACGTGGAATAAAGCTTCTGTTACGCAGTCTGGGGCAGGGGGCACGGGCCAGGAGAGTAGAACTGGCAGCTCAGACCAAGGTGTGTCCGGCAGCTCCCAGGCGGCAGGGGCGAGTTGGGGAGCGTCCAGCACCCCCCAGGAAGCAGAAGCGAGTTGGGGTGCATTTGGCACCCCCCAGGAAGCAGGGACAGGTTGGGGTGTTTCCAGGACCCTCCTGGGAGCAGCGACGGGTTGGGGTGCATCCAGCACCACCTTCGGAGCTGAGACGGGACGTCGAGAAGGGCGGTGGCGACGACGGCAGCCCCCCCTCACAGCCAGATGACTCCCATCAAAGACCGAGGCGGGGAACTGGAAACCATCCACAGTCCAATGGGTCTCGACCCCCTACTCCTCCTGGCAAAAGTCCTCCCATAGCCACATGTCCTGGTCCAGTGGGTCCAGCGGGTCCAGGAAGGACTGTGGCACCACCACAGGGACAGGTGAGGACTCACGATGAGGGCGGCGGCGGCGACGATGACGGCCACCTTTCACGGCCAGACGACTCCTGTTGAAGAATGAGGAGGGGATCTGGGACCAATCAGGGGTCTACCGAGGCCCACTTGTTCCTCTCTGCTGGGTACTGGTATGGCTGCTCCATAATGTTACGGAAGGAATGAGGGAAGCACCCAGGCCCATAGAGGAGGAGGCAAAAAAGGATCTTTAATAACTTAAACAAAAACTACAAACCAAAACTACTGAGCAGGCTAGCAAACTCGAAACTTGAGACACTCGAAAAAAGGGGGAGGGGGGGGGGCATCAACTATGGACCAGCACAGGAGGAAGGGAAAGACAGGACTTAAATACCTACAGACAAGAGGAGACACAGGTGAACGCAATTGGGACAGATGGGGACAAGATCGGTTTCTTGTTTGGCAATTGTGTATTAATTTTCATTAGTGTGTTGGTGTCCAAGAATTTTGTATCAAGGTAAATAAATGATGATTTATTGTTATTGTGCAGAGAGAAAAGATAGGTTCATTGAGTTTTCTAAAGGTTGAAGATAAAATTTCTTCTAAATGTTTAAAACATACTAATTTAAAAAGCCGTGTGGAAAAGTACAGTTTGGCATCCTACCAACTGCTCCTCCAACATGTGCTTAAAATATCTGCAATAAACCTGTACAATTTGGCCAGGACTGTCAGTTTGAGGGAAACTCTGTATATTGCATGTGACACAGACTCATTCAGAGTTTAGAGCCTCCCTCGGCTCCTCCCGTCTCACATTCATTTCTCTGCTCACCAGTGTCTCTGGGACGTAAAGGCTAGTCAGACCTCTGTCTGTGGAGACGGAGACAGAAAGCCAAATGTCAATCACACCTTAACGCTGTTGACTGCCTACTTTTATGGAAGCTGTCACATTGAACACAGCCTTGTTCATGACTGCCCTCACAGGTGGTTGAGGGCTGTATGCAGGCAAAAAATGGGCAAACCTGTACGGGGAACATGGGTGGTCATACAGACCACTCGGTACATGCACGAAACTAACATTAGCCTGACGGGCACTTCACGATAGACTTAACACACGCACGATAATGGCACGTTCCATTATTATGACGTCTCCCGAGGTGGTTGCACCGTCCTCAAGCGAACTACAAGACAAACCTGTGGTCTCTAAAGGCAGTAATCACAACTGCCTTTGAGGGTAGACAAGGGTTGTCTGTGGGGTAAAAATTGGCAGACCTTCGTACAGGGCACAAAATGGCAGGTGCTGTAAGCCCGTAGGGTAAAAATGCTCATGCACATTTTTCTATGGACATGCTGCTGTTGACAGGTTGTAGTGAACTGCTATTCAACAAATAAGGGTAAGGATGACGTGACAAGTATGCTCTCCTTGTGGATTCCTCTCTTACAGTAATTTAATTTACCTGCTGGTTGAACACAGGCATGGTGTTCTGTGTGCATGAGGAGGTGCATGTCGGAGTGATGTGTGGCAGGAAGTCTTCTATGCTTACTAAGAATTTGTACAGATATGCTCAAAACTTGTAAACAGTTGTGTGGATGCTGTGTGATAGAATGTGTGTGTGTGAACATGTGGGGATGAGCATCAACGCATGTAATGTAAGAGTGACAAACAAAAAATCTGTCTTCATTTGCTGGACGGGACAAAAGAAAAAAGAAATGAAGAAATAAGACTGTGTAGTTTATGTGGACATCCTACTGGTTTTGTACTGCACTAATGTAATACGCGTACACTCAGTACACGGGGCATTCACGCACGATTAATTACAGCCAGCACCTTACTAATGACTAGAAGGCAGCAAGAGGGCAGCATCAACCATACGTAATAAGTACGTTAAACTTACATTAGCCCTGCAAATACTTCACAATGCACTTACCACCACACGCACGACAATGGTACATTCTATTTTCATGATGTCCCTTTAGGTGCTTCAAGGGAACTTCAAAATCCACCTGTGCTCCTTTTAAGGTGCAGAGGTCCTCTCTACAACCCTCCACAAGCCCAGAAACCCCCCAAATCTGTAGCATCCAAATAGATCAAGACCCCATACGGGTGAATGTGGCTAAAGAATTTAGACAATTTAAGAAGTTAGTGGAATAAAATATGAGGGTAGCAGAAGAGCCAAAATAGCAACATCAAACGTGTAGGCATTGTTACATGCAAATTTAGATTTAAAGTGACACAATCTGTGGATCTGTGTGGATCTTAAGTAATCCATTCATGTGTTAACTTTACATTAAAAAGGTTAGCATAGTTTGTTTTGGAAAATGTACTCAAATATTATGCAAGAAGTGGCTGTTATTCTTTTTTTAATATATCCAAAGATATATGAAGAAACAATAAGGAAGGATTGTAAAGTTCCTAACTAAATTTTCAATGGGTTCCAGGGAGGATTTAGATGATTATTTCAATAAAGAACTTAAGCATCTTTTAAATTTTGTAATTTAGTATTTTGCTTAATATTTGGTTCTGGTATCATCTTTAAAGATTTTTGAGGCCAAATAGTTGAGACATTTCTTTGCTTTCTTGTCTGATTTTCAATGGAAGTTTTGTATTGATGTGATGAATGATACACTGTAAACATGCTAACAGGAAATGAGCAGATAAGTGGGAGTTGCTGGTTAACTTCCTTAAATCCAAATTGCTCCCAAAACAATACACCAAATCCATCAGCTGAGTGGATGAAGGAGACTCTGAAGATACAGGAAAACAGTAAGAGAAGAAATCCACACTGTCAGAAAAATCCCTTCTATCCACCCCTGTTCTATTTCTTTGTCCTTCTTGGAAAAAGTAACTCAGTAAAAGCTAGATGGTTTCAAAGTAAACATCTAAAATATGAATGAAAAGGATTCCAGGGCACTTCACTTTGATTCATACCCCTAAACAATATGACAGTGGACATCTGAGATTGCAGGATACCTATATGGTCTAACTCATACCAGAAGGAACTGTTTAATCATGAGACAGGAAGGGACCTAAAACCTAAAAACTCATAGAAAGTCGAAACTGAAACATTCCACTTAGAATTTTAAGGTCATCTCCCATGAATCTGGCGGGGACATGGAGTTTAAAGAAGGATCAATTCAATTTGTAATGTTATTGTACTGCATTTGTAAACTAAATGGGGCTGGTAAAAGAAATAGTATCACTTTCTGATGCATCTCATGCTAAAGTAGTAATCTAAGGAAGTTGTTTTGTTGCCCAAACAAGTTTGGCTAACTACAAAAATAACTTTTAGATAATTTAAGGCAAAAATGACAAAAAGGACATATCTTATCTCATCACAGGAAATAAAATCAGTGCACTACTCTGTCTGCGCTCAACAGTGTAAAATGGTAAAGAACTGAAGCAAGGCTATAGGAACACATTAAGCACCCTCTGGCCACTTTGAGGCACAACTGCTTGTTAACGCAAATTTCTAATCAGCCAATCACATGGCAGCAAGCCAATGCATTTAGGCATGTAGACATGGTCAAGACGATCTGCTGCAGTTCAAACCGAGCATCAGAACGAGAAAGAAAGGTGATTGAAGTGACTTTGAACATGGTTGTTGGTGCCAGATGGGCAGGTCTGAGTATTTCAGAAAATGCTGATCTACTTGGATTTTTACCCACAACTGTCTCTAGGGTTTACAGAGAATGGTCCAAAAAAGAGAAAATATCCAGTGACCAGCAGTTCTGTGTGCAGAAATGATGCCAGAGGTCAGAGAAGAATAGCCAGACTGGTTCCAGCTGATAGAAAGACAACAGTAACTCAAAGAACTGATGAGTCTCCATTTCTGCTGCCACATTCAGATCATAGGGTCAGAATTTGGCGTCAACAACATGAAATTATGGATCCATCCTGCCTTGTATCAATGCTTCAGGCTGGTGGGGGATATTTTCTTGGCCCACTTTGGATCCCTTAGTACAAGTTCAGCAACGCCACAGCCTAGATAAGTATTGTTGCTGACCGTGTCCATCCCTTTCTAACCACAGTGTTCCATGTTCTGGTGGCTACTTCCAGCAGGATAAGGCGCCATGGCATAAAGATGGAATCATCTCAGACTGGGTTCTTAACATGAAAATTAGTTTACTGGACTCAAATGGCATTCATAGTCACCAGATCTCAACCCAATAGAGAACCTTTGGGATGTGGTGGAACAGGAGATCAGCATCATGGATGTACAGCTGACAAATCTGCAGCAACTGTTCATGCTTTCATGTCAATATGGACCAAACTCTCTGAGGAATGTTTCCAGAACCTTGTTGAATCCATGCCAACAAGGATTAAGGCATTAAGCACTTAAATTATTTTTTATCAGACACTGGGTTTGTTTTGTGTAAAACCTACCGACATGTTTCGGCGGAATGCCTTCCGCCTTCGTCAGGGTCGTCATCAGATGGTGGCGTGTGACGTCTTTAAAAACAGCTAATTTGTGACTGAGGCGGAGTCACCTGTCAAACTTTGACAAGTGACTCCACCCCTTGATGTCCGTCTTTCTCTGGAGGATGTTGCTCCAGGTGTGAGAGAGCAGGAAAGCCCCCTCATCCCGGTTCATGGAAGTGTGGGCTCGTTTTCTGATCTCCACCGCCTCTTTCTGAAAAAGATCAAAGCAGGACACACGCAGGAGATCACAGACCACTTGAACACGATGGACGATACAGGACAAATCAAATTCACACATGAAGAGGAAAAAGACAACTCCATCAACTTCCTGGACATTAACATCAGACACATGGAAAACAAAGACATAAAAATAAAAGTACACAGGAAACCAACTCACACAGACCAATATTTATTATGGACCTCAGAACATCCTACCACTCACAAAATATCTGTCGTAAGAACCTTATTTGATCGTGCAGAACTGGTAACGGACGGGGAGGACAAAACGGAGGAGAAGAAACACATAAAAAATGCACTAACCAGGTGTCAATATCCTCAATGGGCCATAAAAAAGGGACAAACACAGGTGGAGCAGAGGAAATGCAAGGAAGTAGAGAAGGAAAAACTGAGGAAAAAACCAGAAAACAAAGGAATGGTTACATTGTCATACATCAGGGGAATCACAGAACGCATCCAAAGAGCCATGAAAAAGCATCACATCAGCACCCCAGTGAAACCGTATAAAAAACTCAGGCAACTACTGGTTCACCCAAAAGATAAGATTGAACAAAATAAAAAATGCAATGTCATTTATGAAATCCCATGTCACACCTGCAATAAAACATACATCGGAGAAACAGGACGCTCCTTCATCACAAGAAAAACAGAACATCAAAAAGAATGTGAAAAGGAAACAAACAAAATACTAACAAGAGTCAGACGACAACAGGCAGTTCAAGAAAACATGAAATCAGCCATAACGGATCACTGCAAACAAGAAAACCATATCATGGACTGGGAAAAGGCCAAAGTCCTCCGCACCGAAGTCAACAGACACCGCAGATGGATCATGGAGGCGGTGGAGATCAGAAAACGAGCCCACACTTCCATGAACCGGGATGAGGGGGCTTTCCTGCTCTCTCACACCTGGAGCAACATCCTCCAGAGAAAGACGGACATCAAGGGGCGGAGTCACTTGTCAAAGTTTGACAGGTGACTCCGCCTCAGTCACAAATCAGCTGTTTTTAAAGACGTCACACGCCACCATCTGATGACGACCCTGACGAAGGCGGAAGGCATTCCGCCGAAACATGTCGGTAGGTTTTACACAAAACAAACCCAGTGTCTGATAAAAAATAATTTAAGTGCTTAATAGAACTTATAGACACAATGAACTTCATTGAATCATCAAGGATTAAGGCAGTTCTGAAGACAAAAGGGGTCCCACCCGGGTATTAACAAGTTGAACCTAAAAAAGTGGCCGGTGACTGTAAATGCTGGTATTTGTCATTATATTGTTAGACAATTTAGCCAGGAGCCAGATAAACTATGTGCGATCATGGTATGTAGCCCACACAAAGCAATGCTTTGTCTGCGAGTCCCACTGTTTATGTTTCCATAATTGGAGTGGCAGAACTAGACAATGTCCATCTGGCCAGGCTGATGAAGTTGTGAGCTAATTTACGAAGTCCTTTGATGTTATTTTTTTTTTTTTGAAAGTCAATTGGATTGTCTTGTACTTCTGTCTCTCATGTTGACCCAAATGTCCTCTTTGATATAGCTGCTGTGATCAATCCGCTCTGTGCATGAAGAGGTCCACAGCACAGTCTGGTTTGCCGAAGTGGGTCAGAGTAGCGTTAATGGACTATGGAGCCCATATTATGTGAATGTTGAGGCGCCATTGCTAAGACATCTTTTAGGTACCACTCCATCTGGTCCATCAGCTGCTCAAAGCTGTTCAGCACAAATCTGAGAAGCATGTTGGCCTACAAGACAAACCAGAGTCCAAAACATAAAGTGAGTGTTTTTTTTCTTCTATGCAGCCTGTTATGTCCGCAAGCAAATTAGCTCGAATTAAAACTTATTCTATAATTCCCACAACAACATACGTTTTTGGAAGTTTTGAATATTTCTTCTCATGAGTAGAGATTGGAGAGTTTTTATGTTACGGGCACCTTAGTTATTTTAGACTAACCTTTTTTGAAAGACTTCTAAAAGTAATGAATGTTTTACCTGCAGCAAGAATAAAATGTGTGCTATATATGCCCTGGTGCACTCTACAGCTAAATAAATCTGGTGTTTTTGGTGGTTTTTGGTGGAGTTCCCTCATAGCTCAGGTTTATTTTAGGTGTTGGGCAGGAAAGGAGGGCTTAGAACCATTCCTTGCTTGGTGGGAAAAATGCATTTGGACCTTTTTATAAAACGACTATTATGTTAGTTTTTTTACTCTAATGCAGAGAAACCCAAAGTCCTCCAGCAGGAAAGTAGTATCATTGCGAGAAGTATTTATTCTAGCAGCAGGATAAAATAGGTTGGTTTAGTGTTCACCACAGCTGATGAAAAGATAGAAGAAATGGGCTTGAATCTTGATGTAATGAAAGCTATTAAGCCCATTAAAGAGGCCTAAAAGAGACTGTGTGGTTCCAGTGAAAACACTGCAGTGCAGAATTAGCCAACATTTTCTCGCTGCTGTTCTACATCAGAAGAAAGTCAACACCTGGAACCTTTAGCAACCCATCAGTTTTTCCTGATATTTGTATGCATTGTTAGAATATGGTCATGCTTCATTTGGATACAGACAATTAAAACCATCAAAGAGTAAGCTGTTTAGAGGGGTGAAAAAAAAAACGAGTGAGGTTGTGGAGGAATGTTAACCAGCACCCCACCACAGGCGTGCTGTTGTGCTGAGACAGAAAACACAGTGTTAAGATTGCTGCTCTTCCCTAAAAGTCCTGCAGGCCAGCTTTGCGGCCTCAACCTTTATGACAACAACACCGAGCGCTCTGATTTACAGGTCTGAATCAAACTGTCACCCCTGTCCTCCACTTTGCAGACTTTTCTAAACTGCGTAAACATAAATCCAGCAGGGCTGGAGGAATTTAAAGAGACAAGTCAAGCTGAACATTAAAGCGCTCAAAATGTTGCATTTAAGCAACACTGTCGGATCAGGTCAGACGGCCTGGTGTAGGGTGGGGTGAAAAACTTCCTTTTGGTTCCTGTCTCTTCAAGAAGAGAACAGAGATGTTAAAGCATGACCTTTGGGGTTTGCAGTAAATATCACTAACAAGTAAAAATTAGTCTGTTTTTCCTTAAAACCTCCATAAGCTGTGAAGAGAGTTTTTAAAAAAAATATTCAGTGTAGTTATTTCAGGAAGTTCAGATGATATCTGATAATAAAACTGACAAACATTTTTGTCAACGGTATCTGTTGTAGCCACTCCTCCAGCTTGGGGGTTACTGCCCCGAGTGCTCCAATTACCACAGGCACCACTGTCACCTTCACTTTCCAGGCTTTCTCCAGTTCTTCTCTGAGTCCCTGGTATTTCTCCAGTTTCTCATGTTCCTTCTTCCTGATGTTCCCATCGCTTGGCACTGCCACATCCACCACAACGGCCTTCCTCTGTTCTTTATCCACCACTACAATGTCTGGTTGGTTCGCCATTACCATCCTATCAGTCTGGATCTGGAAGTCCCACAGGATCTTTGCCCTCTCATTATATATATATATATATATATATATATATATATATATATATATATATATATATATATATATATATATATATATATATATATATATATATATATATATATATATATATATATATATATATATATGTATATATATATATATAAAATATTTTAACTTGTTCTGTCCAACAGCTGAGCAAACAAATTGGAGCTGAAGGCCTTTTGTGTTGGACAGGTTTTACTATCACAAAAAGAGGTTGTATAGCTTTCAGAAACCAGAGTGTAAATTTGTATAAACCGCTTTTTGTTATATTATTTTTTATTTATTTGTTACATTTAGTGTGTGTGGGGAGGGAGAGGGGAAGAATGTAAGAGGGGGGGGGGGGGGTGGAAGAGAGTAAATGGAAGAGAGGTGAGAAAGTGGGGGATACAAGCACTGATTTGAATGAGTTAATATTTTAAGTTGTAACAATTATACCAGATCTGCTGGAAAGACAAATATTACATCAAAGGTGAAACTCTGACACGAAAATGAGTGGAAAATATCTGTCCATCGATACACTGTGGGTTAGGAGGAGGGTTGAAGCAGACAGGGAGCAGTGTGCACGTGCACGTGGGGGTGGAGATACATGCATGCTGCCGAAGTGAACCGTGTGTTCATAAGTAGGGATGGGTATCGTTAAGTTTTTAACGGTACTACTACTCTTATCGATACTGCTTATCGATCCGGTATTTTAACGGTACTCTTATCCATACTTTTTGAGGACGAAAAATAAATAAATAAATAACAAATTAAGAACATAAAGTGTTTTGTTTCCTCATTATGCAACAACATTGTTGTTTTTAACAATTTTTTTACTTTATACATGAGAATGTTCCAGACAGGATATTCATTTTAATTATTTAATCTAATTATTTTTATTCTTTATGAGGGTGATGTTTCCTTTGATCTTTTGCCCATTTCCCACAACCTTGAACAGACTTTTCTGTCTGTCAAACACCAGAGTTAGGATTGAGTGAGATGATGGAAACAAATTCACTTTGATGCAAACTCCTTTCTATTTATTTATTTTTGTTTAAATCCAGTAAACCCAATAAATTATATTAATTTTACGGATGACAACTATCATTAGTCATTAATTATTATTAAGTATTAGGAAGCAGTTGATAGTTTGTCACGGGTCTGGAATCATAAGCGGTGAATCTAAGCCCCGCCTCTCTACCTGTTTGTTTTGTGTAGAACACGCCGCCCCAGCGTGTTCTACACAGCGCAACATACGGTCATCGTCATCGCAGCAGCAAGGTGACAGGATGGTAGGGGCTCCTTGATGCAAACTTCATTAATTTTACGCAGAAACGGGTGTTCTTAGTCTAGGGTATGAGGGGCCGTATAAGACATTATTTATTCTGAACCATTCACATTCATTCATTCTTGCTCTCACAGTCATATATACTCTCTTTCGCATACATATATTCTCTTACGCATACATATATTCTCTTTTGCACATACATATATACTCTCTTTCGCATACATATATTCTTTCTTGCACATACATATATACTCTCTCTCGCATGCATATATATTCTCTTATGCATACATATATTCTCACTTGCACATCCATATATTCTGTCTCTTGCATGCACATATATTACTTTACACATACATACATTCTCACTCTCATTGTCACTCTTAAAAAAGAATATATGTATGTGAAAGACAAGTATATATGTGCGTGTGAGAAAAATTATATATGTGCGTGTGAGAGAGGAGTATGCATGAAAAGGAAGGCACTTTGCATGAACCGGAAGGCAGATGATTTCTCGTGCTCTGATTGGACGAGAGGCCGCCACCTCCCATTTTGAACAGACGCTAACATGTACCAGCAAGAAGGAGCCACGGAGGTCCTGCAGCAGGCCATCGGAACCTTAACAAATATTTTATCTTCACCTCAAGTGGTCACAAATCTGTCTGCATCTCTAGAGACACAAAGGAATGTCTCAAATACCAATAATGGTAATAGAAGTGCCACCGAAACAGAAAATCCGTATCGACCTTAGTCCTAGCCCCCATGAGCCTTTGCGTGAACTATCGGCGACACTTCCTGTAGACGCCGGAACACGCATTTACATTAAAACAAATTCCTCTTGTTTTCGATCCATAACTACATATAAATGTGGGAAAACCAGCTGTCATTTCTTAAAAAAGGCAACGGTGAGGTGGAGATGAAATATTTGTTAAGATGGCCTGCTGCAGGACCCCCGTGGCTCCTTCTTTCCGGTTCGTTTTTTAAAAAATAAACTTTATTAACAATATATTGAACATACAAAATACCAAACACAAAACTCGACTGTGTGCAAAATACAATCTTCACGTTCGCCAGGAGAATGAACAAAAAAACCATAATTATAACCATGTAAAACAGGTTATGCAAAAATAAAACAAAAATAATAAGGCAAAGGAATCTGTTAAAGTTTCAGGAGAGACCATGTTTCAACTGTTCTGACAGCTTTTTTGTTAGTGGAAGATTTAATACTGTTCACATACAATACTATTTCTTTCTGAAAAACATAAAACACTGTTTCTTTGTTGACATATTTACACTTGTGAATAAAATATTTAGCCATAATTATAAGTAAATTAACTACATATATTTTTTCTGCATTACGTCTTCCTTGTGTAAAATATCCAAAAATAATATGCTCGTAAAATAATCTATAATCTTCACATAGATGAGTTCTTATAAAATGTATCACATCTTTCCAAAATAGTTGAGTGAAAGAGCAAAACCAAAAAAGATGAGGCACAGTTTCTGGTGAGGAATGACAAAATGAACAGTTTATGTCCAGATCTTTTTTAAACTTAGTAAAGAAATGTTTCACTGGATAAAATTTGTGAAGAATTTTGAAAGAAATTTCTCTGATTTTATTGGTGATGAAATACTTTTGTGGCAGGGTCCAAACCTTTTCCCACTGAATTCTACATCCAAAGCTGTTCCAGTATGAGATAACATACGGTTTTGTGGCAATCTCATTTTGAAACAGAGAACGGATACTTTGATTATTACTGCTAGCTGAAAAACATACCTTTCCACACCACAAGTCTGTTAATTTGGGATTTCTTGCTGGTTCATGTAAGTGTTTGCACTGTAATCCCTAGCAAGTTGACTGAACTTAAAAATTATTGTGTAACAGATTTCGCAACAGTTAAGTTATATTATTAAAACTTTTAAGTTAACATTTTATAAAATTTATATTGTCAGTTGGCTTAAATTTGTATTTTTTCATATAAAAAAATATTAAGATTCCCCAATTTATAAAAGAGATATTATTTACTTAAAGTTTTTAATATTTTCCAACTAAAAAACACTTTAACTAACTATATCTTTATAATATCACTCAACTCATAAAATATGTAAAATTCACTCAAATGTTTTATAAATTCTCTAACTCGTTAAATGTGTAGCATTGAAAATATTTAAAATTCTTCAGCTTAAAATGTATTCTAAACAGAGATATTGATACTGCCCCATTACATTTTAAAAGCTAACATTGATAAAAAACCAACAAACGTGAAGGCCACACAATAGTGATTGCTTAATACACTTTTTTTAATTGCTCTTTAAAAAAAGAAAAGCACAAATATCAAGAGGATGAAGAAACAATCAGTGCAATAAAACTGCATTATAAGAGTACCACACAACATATTGACAAAAAGAGTTGGTTTTGTGTTGTACGGCAGAAAAAGCAAATGATCACAACAAAACACATTAATTACATAACACTTAAACCAACAAATAGTCCATTCTGGAAGACTCACTCAACGAAACATTCTTCAGCGTCAATAAAGGTCCTTTCAGTGGTTTGCTGTCCTCAAGGTTCAAGACAGCATTCTGAATAAATATGAAGGCAAGTTCAAGTTTTTTGGGGTGCTGTAGGTCCAGAGCATAGATGTCCCCGAAGAGTTAGAAGAGATTAGTCAGCCAGATGTGTGGGACCACTGACGGCAGCATCAGGAGCATCACCACGACAACTGAGAAGATACCCACAGAAGTGTCTGTGAGGTCTGGTATTCTGGAAAATACAAAACAAAAAACACAGATGAGTTCAGACCCTCAAAGATATTCATCACACTAATGTCCAAAACTGACATTCCTGCCATCTGTCAATGGGAATCTTTTCATGCTAACATTCTGTTAGCTTTTAATCAACTGGCTATGATGTTTTAAGGACCAACTCCAATTAAAATTGTGTTTTTAAAAAGTTCTTTAGCATTTTTCTGAAGGAGGACATTTATAAAATAATTTAAGATTAAAGCTTCATTTTTCTTTATACAAACAATGATGGATCAGGAGCAGAAAAGGTAAACGAAAAGGTTCCCACTCCTTCCAATCAAGAGTCCCTGATGTTCGCCTTTCATCTTCCGTCTCATTTTTAAAACCATTTAAAAATATCACTCAGTTTACAAACTACAAACAATTGCCCTATTTATTATGTCACTCGATAAAATCTCAATCAATATTAAAGGATTAGTGAAAACCATTTACAGGGAGTTGTGTGCACTTACTGTACAGGTCTTGAAGAAGTTGGAGGCATCTTCATGCAGATAAACAGGAAGTGCAAGGAGGACAAGTGCCCGTCTCATGTTCACATCACGTTGGTCCTAAACGAATAAAAAGAAATATCCATTACCATTGAAGCAAATGCAGAGCAAACACTTCCAATATTTATTTAAGGAACTTTAAGAAATAATAAAATGATACCTTTTCTAGATGTCTATTTCTAGTAAGAGGACAATACAGTGTTTATGTCATGATCCACTTCAGGTCAAAGACCCAAAGTCATTTTTAAGGCAAGTTACACCTTGGCTTCTTACAGCTGTTTACAAATGATTTGTTATCCGTTTTTGAATTATGCACATTAGAAATTCACCTGGAGTTCATAAATCCTAACCAAGCTGGCCAGTTCCTGTCTGTTTTGGTGGACTTGGTCTCAGAAAAGGGCAGCTTTAAGTTACACAAACATGTAAAAACTGCACAATTTCCTCTGACTGCATAACTCTACATAAATCCATTTCAGATCTTGACAGATGAGTTTTCATGGTTTCAAATGATGGAATGGTGCTAATGCAACATAATTTTATTATTGTAATATACTGTCATAAAGACATGACAATATTCCAAAGTGTCTCCACATACATGGCAGTGGAAACACTTTGGAATATTGGCTATGTAGTACTGCAGTATTATATGTAGTACTGCATAGTGCCAAAGTAACAGAACACAACTTGCACCTCCATTCCATTGTGCCACCTTCAGCCTACAATCTAAATATGTTTAGTTACATTGTAAATAATTTCAGCTCTATTTAGACCTTTGGCTAGTTAAAATGTGCATAAATGCTTCCATGCTGCCGTATAAATCTAATAATGGTAATAGTTCAGGATGAATATATTAAATAAGTATAAAACTCACCCACTGACACCTCTTTTCTGGTGAAATGGTGACTTTCTGGTGAACTCTCTGAAGTTCAGTATCTGAAAAAGTCCAAAAGAGATTTTTCAATGTTAAAAAAATGTTTCAATTATATTCTGATCAAAAAACATTTACCTATTGCATTTTTAATTTTTTTAAATAGCTCTAGACAAATAACTGATCAGGAGACAAGTTACCTGGCTGGCCTTGGCGTCTACCTGGAGGTGAAACACTGAACACTCTGTAGTTCGGTACCTGAACACAACACGAGCACGTTGATTAATTTATTTTTACAAAAACAGTTTTTATAATGAAGATCGGTGATTTATAAAAGCTTAAATCTGCATTCAAAACCCAATGCTTCCATGTAGCAACCAGGCTTAAAACTGTTGGCGGTAGCTCCTCCCACACAACCGTTAGAGGCTTTGAGTGACATTTTTGGACATGTGTCCAGGGGCAAACTTTAGCCTAAGACAGAAGCCTCCAACGCGAATTTCACACGCGGATCACGTTTAGTGTGATTGCAGCATAACAGATCATTTCTACCTCTGAAAAAACAAACAAACTCATCACTGTCGTAACTTACGGGCAGAAATGCATTTTGGGTTTGGCTCGCCATACGTCTGCTATGACAAACTAATCATGTATACATTGCCACATTAAGCTCTGAAACAATCGTAACACACATATGTTTAAACAACAGTAAACCACATTTACGTTAGTATAAGAGCATTTTTAAAGCATTCATTCAAAATAAACCATGAACAATACTTACCAAATTAAATCAGGGCTGAAGACAAGACGGCACCATCAGCGATGAGGCGGATGGAAAAAAAAAACGAGGTTGGGGTGTCTTGAAGCAGGACGAAATCGCAACGCATTGCAGAAAAATAAAATGCTCGACTTTCAATTTCAAACGTCGCATACTCGCATTCGGCAAATCCAACATGGCCACCTGAGCTAACGTTGAGAAAACGAAAGACCCTCCCACCAGTAAGTGATGACGTCATGACGCTACTTCAGGGATCTTTAAATTTTTGAGTGCTAGATACAAATAAGCTTTAAAATATTTAGCACTGTTAAGTTAAATTTGAAAAAATGTTGATAGAGCTTAATAAGTTATAGTTGAATCAACTACAAAATGACATTTAAGTTGTGTAACCTTAATAGTTAGGAGCCAGTACAAGTGTTAGGGTTTACAGTGTGTTCAAAATGGTAGGTGGCGGCCTCTCGTCCAATCAGAGCACGAGAAATCATCTGCTTTCCGGTTAATGCAAAGTGCCTTCCTTTTCATTCAAACTGCCTTCCTTTTCATGCAAAGTCACTTCTGTTTCATGCATACTCCTCTCTCACACGCACATATATACTCTTCCTCACACACACATATACACTTGTCTTTCACAGACATATATTCTTTTTTAAGAGTGACAATGAGAGTGAGAATGTATGTATGTGTAAAGTAATATATATGCATGCGAGAGAGAGAATATATGGATGTGCAAGTGAGAAAATATGTATGCGTAAGAGAATATATATGCATGCGAGAGAGAGAATATATGGATGTGCAAGTGAGAATATATGTATGCGTAAGAGAATATATATGTATGCGAAAGAGAGTATATATGTATGTGCAAGAGAGAATATATGTATGCGAAAGAGAATATATGTATGCGAAAGAGAGTATATATGACTGTGAGAGCAAGAATGAATGAATGTGAATGGTTCAGAATAAATAATGTCTTATACGGCCCCTCATACTAGGGCGCTCACGTGTCCCCTACGAGATCGCCACTGACTGTGTGTGCGCTGCCTTGTCTTGTGTGTGCGCGCGCGGCGCGTGCTGTCTGAACAAGAGCCCCGCCCCCCTTGCACACAAATAGACAGAGCTTTCCGCTTCAACGAGAATACCGAAATTAATATCATCATTAATTAACGGAAAATTGACTGACTTCGTGAGTTAAATATGGCAGATAACGCTTGTGGGACACAAAAAAAGAAAAAGTAACTTCTCCAGAACCGTTCAGGTCAGATCTTAACGATACTGCGGTCTTGAAGAATGTGGCCCCGGGGCTGATTCAATACCGGGGCACGGTACCCATCCCTATTCATAAGGTGAACCAGATCCTACCCAGCCAGACCAGGAGAGGGGAAGAGAGACCCCCAGGCCAGGAGTCCCCCCGGCATCCGGACCCAGGCAGCCCGGGAGGAGGGGACTGCCCACCCACCCAGCCAGGCGAAGAAAAGGCCCCCCTACAGTGGCTCCCCTGATGCCCAAAGGCATAAGCGAACCCGGCGTCCGGCCCCCAGGCCACAGGACAGGAGCGCTTAGCCGTACCAGGCGGCAGCCATGGGGGCCACCGGGCGCCTGACACCGAGACAAGGGCCAAGGCCGGAGCCAGGGCCCCGAGAACCCATGAGCTGCCCACCACCCGACCGGCGCCCTGTCTCCGCGAGCCAGACCCGGCACCCGACCTGAGCAACCCAGAGATCGCCGCGCACCCACAGCCACCCCCCCTACCCACTACAACCCTCCTCCCCCGCCATATTATCTGAGCCCCCCTCCCCAACCCCCTCAATTCCCTTCCCCCCTCTGTGATGGGGAGGAAAAGCCCCAGAGGATCCCAGCGAGCCAGCGCCCAGGTCCGTCCCACCCATGCACTCTCGCACACATACTCACAATCTTCTGGTAGCCACATTCATTTAATATAATAGTTCTTTTTAATCAAAATCCATTTTAATTAAATCATATTTTGAAACAAAGAAAAATATTTATACAGTGGTTGTGGTACAACTTTTATTCAACCATATCTCACCTGGCAGGTGAGACAAAATCTGACTGTGGCCTTCTGAATTCACAAAGCAGGCTGTCATACCTGTAAGCAGCTGAGGCAGACAGTTGCAACAGCCAATCGGGTCTCAAATCTGTGAGTACAATGCCGCCTACAAGGCACTAAAACCAGCATATATGATTTAGACCGAAGTTACATGTATACTCATTAGCCACTTTATTAGGTCCACCTTGCTAGTTTGGGTGGACCCCCTTTTGTCTTCAGAACTGCCTTAATCCTTAGTGGCAGACATTCAACAAAGTTCTGGAAACATTCCTCAGAGAGTTTGGTCCATATTGACATGACAGCATCACACAGTAGCTGCAGATTTGGCAGCTGTACATCCATGATGTTGATCTCCTGTTCCACCATATCCCAAAGATGTTTTATTGTGTTGAGATCTAGTGACTATGAAGGCCAGTAAACTCATTGTCATGTTAAGAACCCAGTCTGAGATGATTCCATCTTTATGACATGGCACCTTATCCTGCTGGAAGTAGCCACCAGAACATGGAACACTGTGATCAGAAAGGGATGGACACGGTCAGCAACAATACTTATCTAGGCTGTGGCATTGCTCAACTGGTACTAAGGGATCCAAAGTGGGCCAAGAAAATATCCCCCACCAGCCTGAACCATTGATACAAGGCAGGATGGATCCATGCTTTCATGTTGTTGATGCCAAATTCTGACCCACAAAATGGAAACTCATCAGACCAGACAATTTTTTTCCAATCCAATGCAATCTGTTATAAAACAGAATGCTGAAGTTTTCCATTAAAAAACATTAATTCTACAAATAAATTTTAACAATTTCAAGTTTTACAGAACAAACATAAAACTGACAAACATTTTTGTCAACATCCTGAGAATAATCTAGGAAGTAAAAGCAAAAAGTCAGAGTTTCTTCTGGTAGTTTGGACTGTTGCTGCTGTGCAGGTCTGACCTTTGCTGATTTTGCTGGAGAATCATAATTTATTTCAGTCTGACAATGATCATGCTTGATGGCTCTGCTTCAGCTGATAGAAAAGGTTGGTGGTTTTTCTTGTTTTTAAAAAGGAACTTGCGTTCTGCACAATTTGCAGTGCATCTTGTGCTTTTTTTTGGGTCGGATTTTAAATAACTGAAATACCTCCACACACGGGCCACATTTAATTTCTGAGTCACTGGCCAAGTTGGCCGGCTGATAAAAAATGTAATCTGCCAACTAAACATAGTTTAAAGGGCCAAATTATAACACTGTTTTACACTACCCTTCTGATTTTTTTAAGGAAAGGAAATTACATAAAAATAATTTATAATTAAAGCTACAAGTAGCATTTAGCGGGCCCGAGCACGTGCCACCGCCTGGCACGAGCGACCGCCCCGTGAGCAACGCCCTGCTCGAGCCATTCTCATTGTTTTTTCTTGTCCATTCTGGAGCTCCAAGCTAATGTTAATATGACAGCAGCCTGTGTGTGTGTGTGTGTGGGGGGGGGGGGGGGGGGGGGTAGACTGCAATCTGTTGCCTTAAAGGACAAAGACTTATGCATATAGCATGAAAAAAATTCTTAAATCTAAGCCTCGTTTAGACCTGCTCATTTTCTCATCAAGTAGAAGAAGGTTTTATCAGATTAAGAAACAAGCAATGATAATTCCTATCACTGTCCCTAAGGATGAGAACAATAGAACTCATTCAATTTCCACTACAATGTCTAGATGAGTGTCAGCTATGTCTGATAACTTGGCGAATTAGCTGGACCGGGATCTTGCAAAGTGCAGGTGGTTAACGTCCAGTGTGATGAGTCTGTGGACGGCAACAGTACAGCATAGCTTTTGGTTTCCACAAGAGAAGAACTCCTGACACATCTGCCCTAACAGACAACTACAAGAGGAGTTGAAATGTATAACATGGTGAAGGAGTTTTTGTGCAGAAAAAGGTACCATTAGAAAAGCTAGTAGCCATACCTTCAGACGGGGCTCCTGCTATGATTGACCGACAAACAGGTTTCATCACTCACTGTAAAGCTGACCCAGACTTTCCAAAATGTCTGCATTACTGCTGCGTCATTCACCAGTAGGCCTTATGTGCAGAAGTGATTGGCTCTGGACACATAATGACTCCTATTGTGAAAATCATAAAAAACCTCAGCTGCAAAGCAAAACAGAACAGGATTTTTAAGGTGCTATTGGTGGAGATATCTGCTGAATATGGTGAATATGAATATGGTGAATCTGAACTTGTATTCTTGACTGACATTACTGGAAAACTAAACCACTTGATCTGCGAGCTGCAAGACATTGGCAAAACTATATTTTTTTATTGACCAGCCTGCCTGAGCCAGTGTTTTTCTTGTGGGGATCTTTTCTGCCAGGGCTTGCCAGCTTGGTCAGTGGATGTTGCTGCAGTTGTCTCCCTTGCTGGGACAGCTGGAGTTAAACATAGCAGCCTCACGGCTGTGAAGTGGACCCCGTTGCTTTCCCAGTCTGGATGGGCACTGTGGTGATGTTCCAATGTTCAGGCTGGCTCCTGGTATGAAGAGATTCCCAATTACCATTTCCTAACCGCAGAGCCAAGGATGTGTTTACATGTTTAGGTAAAAAATGTGATGAACAGCTTCATGTTGTCTATTGATGTAAGTTTAAACCTAAACATGCCACCCTGTTACTAATCCAGTTGATATGGTTCTCCACCTGTGTCTAGGTGATAGAAAAGCATTTTTTTATATTTAGAGCTCCAAGCAAACAAACAGTTGTCTATATAAAAGAGCTTTTACAATTGTGCACTTTTAGCAGGTCTCTGAATACATGTGACCAATGTATAATGGATTTTCACAGACTTTGTTTAAAACTGAAGGTGACAGAGACTTTGGAGAAGTGGCTACATTATTCTGGACTTCTTTGTTTCATCCACAGAAGAGTAAAATATGTGATTGATTTTGAAAAGCTGCTGAAAAATGTATCTTTTTAAAATTGCAATTTCTAATTTGGGTTTTACATTTTGTGTTCCATTTTTTGTGATTTTATTAGAAAGATTTGTTATTTATTTGGTGTTTAAAGGTGGTACATATTGTATATACACAATCGTCTTAGAGACATTTGCTATATCTTGTGTTTGTTGTCATTGTAGTTTAATTTTATTGGATGTATTGAAAGGAAATGAAAAGAAGTTGCAGCATTGATTAAAAAAAAGCATAAAAGAGACATTTACTGTCTGATGTTACATCTGTAGGAGTGTACTGAGGCTGGGTTTTGTTTTGGAGCACATTCATATGTTTTGTTTGTAAAAAAAAAAAAAAAGATAAAATATAAAGTTAATTGTATTTTGGATGAATAAAAAAGCAATGATTAGTGCTGAGGATGTATAAAAGACAAACAAAACAAAGGAAATTGCTGTATTTTAGTGTTGAACTAGGCTTTCTAACTGTTCTACTTTCTGTCTGCCACTCCTGGCTAATTTACATGTGAGCACACAGCCGGGGGTTGGGGGGGGGGGGGGGGGGGGCTAACTCCACTACTGCAGCAGGGGAGACTGATGAAAAGCTTGAGGATGTAAGATTGAATAAATAAAATCCTAGAGTTGACCAGTTCATTTTATAAATGTAAATATTTTTTATTTTGGTGCTGATAAACTAAACAGAAGTTATGATAAAAATATTTGCTTGAGTCAAAATGTCCAAAAATTTGCTTTTAGCACAATAGGGTGATTAAGGTGGTTAAATGTTTCTCCTACGTATAGTGCTGCTTTTCAAACGTGGAGCTTTGTAGGACGCATCTAATTCTGAAATCTCAGCTTCCTGAGACAAACGGCTGATTTCCTATAAAGCTTGATTATATGACTGCAACGGAATCGACCACTTCCTGTTTGGCAGTGCCTTACGCAGGCACCGTCAGATGTAGAGCCATGAAACTTGAGATGATGAGAGAAGAGCCTTCTGAGTATCTCCAGTTTTAATTTCATGCAGATCGGAAAAAGCACATAGAAAATACAGGACAGAATGTGCCCCATGCAATGACTAGGTGGCGCTATAGAGCTCGTCCAAAGTTGTCATATCCATGGGTTCAGAATGGAAGCTTCATCATATCCATTGAAATTCAGTGAGATTGGACAAGGAATGTGCACATGAGAGCAACATTTGTGTGCATGGCGAGACGCCCAACTTTGCCGCTCTGTCAAGACCACACCCCTGCGTTGAAAGATATGTTTTTTATCAGAGTAAACTTCAATGGTTTTTCAACAGGTGGACGTCATTTTGAGGTGTGTCGGCTCATCCTACTTGGAGCAGTGATGCTCCAAGTAAAACATGTCATTTCCTGTTGCCAACAGGTGGCGCTACACCTGTTTCGGATTTTTCGACTGCAGATGTGTTCAAAGTCAGACTACAATCATGCACAACAAATTTGGATCAGATTAGATTATTTATGGCTGAGTAATGGCCATTTTTCTTTTCATGGCGTGATTTCGAAACGACCTCAAATTTTGACGCGCCGCCACGGTCACAAACAACCGTAAAAACTTAAAAGCTTCGCAATTTAATATTGGACATGTGTTTAATTTACAAAACCAAAGTTTGGAGTCATTGTTCAAAAATCTCTAGGAGGAGTTCGTTCTAGAACGAGGCCTGCAAATGACCAAAATACAGCAAAAATGACATATTGACATCAATATAGCAGACTTCCTGTGCAACTGACAGCTTGGTACCAAGAGACTTTTTTGTAGGTCTCCATCTGATGAACATGTCCTGTAAAAATCAAGCTTGTATGTTAAAGAACATGGCGGGGCTCTCAAAAACAAACATGGTAGGTGGCGCTATTGAGCCGTTTTTGTTCACCCATGCAAGTGCTGTATATCTCAGTTGGAGATATTTATGAGGCATCTCATTCTGAAATCTCAGCCTCGTGATACAAACGGCTGATTTTTTATGAATTTTTAATTATCTGACTGCAACGCAATCAACCACTTCCTGTTTGGTGGTGGCTTGCGCAGGCACCGTCAGGTGTACACCCATGAAACTTTAGACGATGAGAGAAGACCCTTATGAGTATCTCCTGCTGTAATTTTATGAATGTCGGACAAAGCACAGAGAAAAGATAGGTCAGAATGTGACATAAAATATATTTGTCAATATCTAGGTGGCGCTATGGAGTTCGTCCAAGATTGTCATATCCATTGGTTCAGAATGGAAGCCTCATCACCTCTATTGAATTTCAGTGAGATTGGACAAGGAATGTGCACGTGAGAGCAACATTTGTGTGCATGGCGAGACGCCCAACTTTGCCGCTCTGTCACGACCACACCCCTGCATTGAAAGTTATGGCTTTTTATCAGAGTAAACTTCAATGGCTTTTCAACAGGTGGACATCATTTTGAGGTGTGTCGGCTCATCCTACTCGGAGCAGTGATGCTCCAAGTAAAACATGTCATTTCCTTTTGCCAGCAGGTGGCGCTACACCTGTTCTGGATTTTTCCACTTCTGATGTGGTCAAAGTCAGACTACAATCATGCATATCAATTTTGGATCAGATTGGATTTTGCATGGCTGAGTAATGGCCATTTTTCTTTTCATGGCGTGTTTTCAAAATGACCTCCATTTTCGACGCGCCGCCACGGTCACAAACATCCGTAAAAACTTAAAAGCTTCGCAATTTAACATCGGACATGTGTTTAGTTTACACAACCAAAGTTTGGAGTCATTACTCCAAAATCTCTAGGAGGAGTTCGTTCTAGAGCGAGGCCTGCAAATGTCCAAAATGAAGCAAAAATGACATATTGACCTCAATATATCAGACTTCCTGTGCGAGTGACAGGTGGGTCCTTTCAGACTTTTTTGTAAGTCTCCATCTGAAGAACATGCCCTGTAAAAATCAAGCTTGTACGTTAAAGCGTATGCGGGGCGTCGGGACAAAAGTCACTGTAGGTGGCGCTATCGAGCCGTTTTTGTGCGCCCATGCCAATCTCCTATAAAATACGAAATTTTTCGCCACTCCTGATGTGTGTGCCAAATTTGGTGAGTTTTGGGGTATGTTAAAGGCCTCAAAAAGGCGACTCTTCCGGTAGAATAATAATAATAATAATAATTAAAGCTACAAGTAGCATTTAGCGGGCCCGAGCACGTGCGACCGCATGGCACGAGCGACCGCCCCGTGAGCAACGCCCTGCTCGAGCCATTCTCGTCGTTTTTTCTTGTCCATTCTGGAGCTCCAAGCTTTTGTTAATACGAAAGCAGCCTGGGGGGGGGGGGGGGGGGGGGGGGGGGCTGTAATCTGTTGCCTTAAGGGACAAAGACTTTTGCATATAGCATGAAAAAAATTCAAGCAATGATGATAATTGCTATCACTGTCCCTAAGGATGAGAACAATAGAACTCATTCAATTTCCACTACAATGTCTAGATGAGTGTCAGCTATGTCTGATAACTTGGCCAATTAGCTGGACCGGGATCTTGCAAAGTGCAGGTGGTTAACGTCCAGTGTGATGAGTCTGTGGACGGCAACAGTACAGCATAGCTTTTGGTTTCCACAAGAGAAGAACTCCTGACACATCTGCCCTAACAGACAACTACAAGAGGAGTTGAAATGTATAACACGGTGAAGGAGTTTTTGTGCAGAAAAAGGTACAATTAGAAAAGCTGGTAGCAGTGACTGCAGATGGGACTCCTGCTATGATCAATAGACAAACAGGTTTCATCACTCACTGTAAAGCTGACCCAGACTTTCCAAAATGTCTGCATTACTGCTGCGTCATTCACCAGCAGGCCTTATGTGCAGAAGTGATTGGCTCTGGACATATAATGACTCTTATTCTGAAAATCGTAAACAACCTCAGATGCAAAGCAAAACAGCACAGGATTTTTAAGGTGCTATTGGAGGATATGTCTGTTGAATATGGTGAATATGAACATTGTGAATCTGAACTTGCATTCTTGACTGACATTACTGGAAAACTAAACCACTTGATCTGCGAGCTGCAAGACAATGGCAAAACTATTTTTTTTTGACCAGCCTGCCTTAGCCAGTGTTTTTCTTGTGGGGATCTTTTCTGCCAGGGCTTGTCAGCTTGGTCAGTGGATGTTGCTGCAGTTGTCTCCCTTGCTGGGACAGCTGGAGTTAAACACAGCAGCTCACGGCTCTGAAGTGGACCCCGTTGCTGTCCCAGTCTGGATGGGCACTGTGGCGATGTTCCAATGGCCAGGCTGGCTCCTGGTATAAAGAGATTCCCAAATACCATTTCCTAACCGCAGAGCCAAGGATGTGTTTACATGTTTAGGTCAAAAATGTGATGGACAGCTTCATGTTGTCTATTGATGTAAGTTTAAACCTAAACATGCCACCCAGTTATTAATCCAGTTGATATGGTTCTCCATCTGTGTCTAGGTGATAGAAAAGCATTTTTTTTTATATTTAGAGCTCTAAGCAAACAAACAGTTGTCTATATAAAAGAGCTTTTACAATTGTGCACTTTTAGCAGGTCTCTGAGTTCATGTGACCAATGTATGGTGGATTTTCACAGACCTTGTTTAAAACTGAAGGTGAGAGAGACTTAGAGAAATGGCTTCATTGTTCTGGAGTTCTTTGTTTCATCCACAGAAGAGTAGAATTGGTGATTGATTTTGAAAAGCTGCTGAAAAAAGTATCTTTTTCAAATTGCAATTTCTAACTTGGGTTTTACATTTTGTGTTCCATTTTTTGTGCTTTAATTGGGAAGCATTTGTTATTTGTTTGGTGTTTTTAAGGTTCTGCAAATATACACATCATTTTTTAGAGACATTTGTTATCAGTTGTGTTTGTTGATTTGTAGTTTAATTTCATTGGATGTATAGATGTCATGTGGGGGGGAGGCTCGAGAGCAGGTAGGACCCAGGCGCAGAGACGGGAGGCAAACGGGTTCAGGGCAAGTGGGTTTATTTAACTAACAAAAAGCGCTGCAGAGCAGGATGACAAAACTAAAAACAAAAACTTACTGTGGCATGGCAAGGGACATGGACGCCAGACAAGAAGACGTGATCAACATGAGCAGAAGTTAATGGACCAGCACAGGAGGAAGGCAGAGACAAGACTTATATACAGACAGGGCAGACAAGACACAGGTGAACACGATTAGGGCAGATGGGGACCAAAGGAAGTAAAACTCAAGAAACATGACAAGACAGGAAACTTTTCAAAATAAAACAGGAAACAGAACCAAACAAGACAGAACAAGAACTAAAGCGAAAAACAAGACAACAAACTGAAACCATGACAATAGAAAGGAAAAGAAGTTCAAACATTGATTATAAAAAAGGATATAAGAGATAAAAAAAAAAGAAAAAGGAAAAGAAAAAAAATAAAATATTGATTTAATTGCATTTTGAATGAATAAAAAACAATGATTAATAGAATCAGAAATCAGAAAAAGTTTTATTGCCAGGTTCAGTAGAGCGCACTTTACAAAACGAGGAATTTGACTTGGTGTATAGTGCAATTAAGAATAAGTTAAAAATTAAGTTAACAACAACAACACACTATATACAGTAGAGTAAGGTGAATTAAAGTGGGAGCACAGATGGGCTGGGATGGTGGGGCCTGTAAGTGGCACCGACAGTCCTTTGGTGGGCGGGGAGGGGAGGGGGGGGTCACCTGGGGGAGTTGGGGTTCTGTTCAGCAGGCTGGCTGCAGTGGGGAAGAAGCTGTTCTTGTGGCGCGAGGTCCTGGTCCTGATGGACCGGAGCCTCTTGCCAGAAGGGAGGGGCCGAAAGAGATTATGTCCTGGATGAGAGGGGTTGGCTACAATCCTGGCTGCCCGCCTCCAGGTCCTGGAGATGTGCAGCTCCTGGAGAGACGGGAGGTGGCAGCCGATCACCTTCTCTGCTGAGTGGATGACGCGTTGCAGCTTGGCCTTGTCTCTGGCCGTGGCCGCAGCGAACCAGACTGTGATGGAGGACGTGAGGGTGGATTCGATGATGGCGGTGTAAAAGTCTACCAGCATCTTTTCAGGGAGGTGAAACTTCTTCAGCTGCCTCAGGAAGTACATCCTCTGCTGGACCTTCTTAGTGATGGAGCTGATGTTCTGCTCCCACTTGAGGTCCTGGCTGATGATGGTTCCCAGGAAGAAGAAGGACTCCACAGAGGTCACCGGGGAGTCACAGAGGATGACAGGGGGGAGGGGGGCTGGGGCTTTCCTGAAGTCCACTGTCATCTCCACTGTCTTCAGAGCATTAAGCTCCAGGTTGTTAGCGCTGCACTATGACACCAGCCTGGCTATTTCACTCCTGTAGGCCGACTCATCTCCGTCAGAGATGAGGCCGATGAGTGTGGTGTCGTCAGCAAACTTCAGGAGTTTGACAGACAGGTGACCAGCTGTGCAGCTGTTTGTGTACAGGGAGAGTAACAGGGGTGAAAGGACACAGCCCTGGGGGGATCGGGTGCTTGTGGTCCGAGTATCTGAGACGAGCTTCCCCAGCCTCACATACTGCTGTCTGTCCATCAGGAAGTCTGTGATCCACCTGCAGGTGGAGTCAGGCACATTCATCTTGGAGAGTTTTTAATACTAAAGATGTATGAAAGACATACCGAAAAAATATGTCTTTCAGTGTTTAACTGGCTGTCTTTGGATTATGCATGCCTGAGTAATGGCCATTCTTACTTCTCATCTCTCTGTTCACTGCTTGCTAATTTACATAGCAGGGGTCCCAGCAGGAGGGGGCGGGGTTGTAACACGACTCCTTCAGCAGAGCCAGGCTGAGAGAGGCTTTGACATGTAAGATGTTAGATGTTAGAATGCTAGATGTTAGAATGACCAGTTCATTTTATATCTGTGAAAATATTCAGGGAGCTATGGGACATCTTCAGCTATAGGTCTGTGAAAATTGGGGTCGATTGTTGAAACATAAGTTACCATAAAAAAATGTTTGTTTGGAGTCTAGACAGATTTAACACAGGTTTTTGGATGAAAAAGGATTTTTTATAAATCATCTGTTACACTTTTAAGTCTGAAAAAAATATGGAAGGCAGCAAACACAGATCCCTACCGTTTTTAATTTTTTTGTGCTGATATTTGAAAGATAAGTTATGCAAAAAAATAGGTGTTTGCAGTTTTGCCTAAAAAGACGTTTTCGGACCTTTTTGGATCAAATGTTGTCTAAAAGTTCACCTGTAACTCCAATCATTCTGAATTTTTTTAGGAAAACTAAACCACTTCAACTGTGATCTGCAAGGCAATGGTAAAACTATATTTTTTATGGAACAGCCTGCAGTGTTTCTTGTGGGGATCTTTTCTGCCAGGGCTTGCCGGCTTGGTCGGTGGTTGTTGCTGTTACCAATCCAGTTGATATGGTTCTCCATCTGTGTCTAAGTGATATAATCAGAATCAGAATCGTTTATTGTCATTGTACATGGGGATACAATGAAATTGCAGCAGCCTTGGAGTGAAGGAGTTACATAAAATAAAAATAAAAATAGAATAGAAAAAGAAATACTGTATTTACAACTCTTAACAAAAAATGAACAATATGGACAGAAACTGTTAAATATTAAATATTTGTGAATAAAATAGAAAGGAATTACATGAGTTGCTGTGAGCACAGCTTAATAAATATCAAGTTATTGCACAGTGACCCGGTTAGACAGTCAGGATATTGCACGCATTGTAGTAAAATTAGAGTGAGGTGTGGTTGGTGGACGTATGTGCATTCCGTATGATAATTGCCTATGGAAAAAAGCTGTTTCTTAGTCTGTTTGTCCTGGTTCTGATGGACCTGTACCTCCTTCCAGAGGGCAGCAGTTCAAACAGAGGGAAAGCAGAATGGGTGGAGTTAGTGGTGATGCTAGTCACTCTGCTGATGCAGCGAGACTGGTAAATGTCCTTCAGTGAGGGGAGGGGGCAGCCGATGATCCTCTGCGCTGTCTTTACCACTCTCTGGAGACTCTGCCGTTCTGCTTCAGTGCAGTGGGAAAACCACACTGTGATGCCATAGGACAGAATGCTCTCAATGGTTGAGCGGTAGAACGTTACCAGCAGCTCCTGGCTGACGTCGTTCCTCCTAAGTTTTCTCAGGAAGTGCAGGCGTTGCTGGGCCTTCCTGATGACAGTCATGGTGTTGTTAGACCATGTGAGGTCAGCAGAGATGGTGGTGCCCAGGAGGGTGAAGCTGTGGACCCTCTCCACACAGTTTCCATCGATGTAGAGTGGGGGTGGATCTGTTCTGTTTTTTCTGAAGTCCAGGATGATCTCCTTGGTCTTGGTGGTGTTCAGGATGAGGTTATTAGCCTGACACCACCTTGAGAGTTTCAGGACTTCGTCTCTGTAGGCCGTCTCGTCGTCCCCAGAGATCAGCCCCACCACAGTAGTGTCGTCTGCAAACTTCACCACGGTGTTGCTGGTGTGGGCTGGTCTGCAGTCTGCTGTGTACAGTGTGTACAGCAGAGGACTCAGCACACATCCCTGTGTGGAGCCTGTGCTCAGCGTCCGGGTGGAGGAGAGGTGGGGGTCAAGTTTGACTGTCTGTGGTCTGTTTGTCAGGAAGTCCTTGATCCACGAGCAGGTGAGTGGGTGGAGTCCTAGTTCAGACAGTTTGTTGACCAGAATGTCAGGAATGATTGTGTTAAAGGCTGAGCTATAGTCCACAAAGAGCATCCTGGCGTAGGTGTCTCTGTGTTCCAGGTGGCTCAGCGCAGTGTGGAGGGTGATGGAAATGGCATCATCCGTTGATCTGTTTGCTTTGTAAGCAAACTGGTGGGGGACGAAGATTGGAGGGAGGGAGTCTTTGATGTGTCCCAGGAGCAGCCGCTCCAGACACTTTGTGATGACAGCAGTGAGTGCAACTGGGCGGAAGTCCGTGAGGAAGGCTGTGGATGAGGACTTTTTGGGTATCGGGATGATAGTGGATGACTTCAGGCAAGCAGGGATGAAAGCCTGAGCTAGCGACAGGTTGAAGATTTTTGTGAAGACCTGGGAGAGTTGATCGGCGCAGGCCCGCCGAACCTTTCCGGGAACTCCATCAGGTCCCGCCGCTTTCCTGGGGTTTACCCTGCTGAACATCCGTGCCATCCGTGCCACGTCCATAAATGCATTGTTTTTATATTTAGAGCTCTAAGCAACCAAACAGTTGTCTATATAAAAGAGCTTTTACAATTGTGCACTTTTAGCAGGCTGAAAAAATTATCTTTTTAAAATTGCCATTTCAAATTTGGGTTTTAAATTTTGTGTTCCATTTTTCTGTGCTTGTATTGGAAGGATTTGTTATTATTTTGTTTAAAAGTGCTACATATTGTATATACACATAATTTATTTAGAGAAATTTGCTATAGGTTGTGTTTTTTGGTTTTGTAGTTTAATTTCATTGGATTTATATTAAGGAAAAGAAGTTGCAGCATTGATTAAAAAAGGATAAAAGAGACATTTACTGTCTAAGTCTTATGTTACATCTGTAGAACTGTACTGAGAGTTGGGTTTTGTTTTGGAGCACATTCATATGTTTTGTTTGTAAAAAAAAAAAAGATAAAATATTAAGTTAATTGCATTTTACATGACTAGAAAAGCAATGATTATTCATAAAAATCTATGAAAGACATACAAAACAAATGAAAAAGCAGTCTGCCCTCCCTCTTGTGTCTAAACTATTGTCACCTCACTTCTGGGTTAGTTAGCATATAAACAGGCAGCTGGTGTGTGTGTGTGGGGGGGGGGGGGAAATTTGACTCCAGCAACAGAGCAGGCTGAGGAACAAGCTGCAGCATGAGGAAAAGACTGAAGCATGTAAGAGGAAATGACATCCTACAGTTGACCAGTTCATTTTATATCTGTAAAGAATATTCAAGAAGCATTTAGACATGTTCAGCTATATGCGTGTGAAACTTGGTGTGGATATTTGAAGCATAAGTAATTTTAAAACACACTTGTTTGGAGTCCAGACGGAAAAAGCACAGGTTTTGGGATGAATCAGGATTTTTTTAAAATCATCTGTTTCACCTGGACTTCTGAAAAAAATATGGAAGGCAGCAAACACAGATCCCTACATTTAAAAAAATAAATGGTGTTGATATATGATGATTAAGTTATGAAAAAAAATAGGTGTTTGTAGTTTTGCCTAAAAAGACGTTTTCGGACCTTTTTGGATGAAATGTTGAATAAAAGTTCACCTGTAACTTCAATCATTCTGAATTTTTTTAGGAAGCAGTAGCACATAAATGCCTATGAAAGTTGAATTCTTGGTGCTGATAACCTAAACAGAATTTATGCTAAAAATCTTTGTTCAGTCCAAAATTTCATTAAAAAAATCAAGTGATGAAGTTTCTCGTAGACCCTATAGTGTTACATATCAAAGCTGGAGGTTATTAAAGGCATCTAATTCTGAAATCTCAGCTTCCTGAGACAAACGGCTGATTTATAATAAATTTCTATTATTTGGGTGCACATAATCGACCACTTCCTGTTACGCAGGCACCGTCAGGTGTACACCCATGAAACTTTACATGATGAGAGAGGACCCTTCTGAGTATCTCCAGTTTTAATTTCATGCACATCGGACAAAGCAAAGAGAAAATACAGGGCAGAATGTGCCCAATGCAATAACTAGGTGGCGCTATAGAGCTCGTCCAAGATTGTCATATCCATGGGTTCAGAATAGAAGCTTCATCATATCCATTGAATTTCAGTGAGATTGGACAAGGAATGTGCACGTGAGAGCAACTTTTGTGTGCATAGCGAGATGCCCAACTTTGCCGCTCTGTCACGACCACACCCCCGCATTGAAAGTTATGGTTTTTTGTCAGTGTAAACTTCAATGGCTTTTCAACAGGTGGATGTCATTTTCAGGTGTGTCGGCTCATCCTACTCGGAGTAGTGATGCTCCAAGTAAAACATGTCATTTCCTCTTGCCAGCAGGTGGCGCTACACTTTTTCCAGATTTTTTCACTGCAGATGTGTTCAGAGTCAGACTACAATCATGCACATCAATTTTGGATCAGATTGGATTATGCATGGCTGAGTAATGGCCATTTTTCTTTTCATGGCGTGTTTTCGAAACGACCTCCAATTTTGACGCGCCGCCATGGTCACAAACATCCATAAAAACTTAAAAGCTTTGCAATTTAACATCGGACATGTGTCTAGTTTACAAAACCAAAGTTTGGAGTCATTACTCTCAAATCTCTAGGAGGAGTTCGTTCTAGAGCGAGGCCTGCGAATGACCAAAATACAGCAAAAATGACATATTGTCATCAAAATATCAGACTTCCTGTGTGACTGACAGCTTGGTCCCAAGAGACTTTTTTGTAGGTTTCTATCCGATGAACATGCCCTGTTAAAATCAGGTTTGTACTATAAAGCATATGGAGGTGCTCGCGAAAACAAATTTTGCAGGTGGCGCTATCGAGCCATTTTTGTTTACCTATGCCGTTCTCCTATAAAATATGAAATTTTTCGCGACTCCTGATGTGTATACAAAATTTGGTGAGTTTTGGGGTATGTTAAAGGCCTCAAAAAGGCGACGGAAAAGTCGGAATAATAATAATAATAATAATAATAATAATAATAATAAACCTAACAGATACAATAGGGTCCTTGCACTCCGTGCTCGGGCCCTAATAATAATAATAAACCTAACAGATACAATAGGGTCCTTGCACTCCGTGCTCGGGCCCTAATTAAAGCTACAAGTAGCATTTAGCGGGCCCGAGCACGTGCGACCGCATGGCACGAGCGACCGCCCCGTGAGCAACGCCCTGCTCGAGCCATTCTCGTCGTTTTTTCTTGTCCATTCTGGAGCTCCAAGCTAATGTTAATACGACAGCAGCCTGGGGGGGGGGGGGGGGGGGCTGTAATCTGTTGCCTTAAGGGACAAAGACTTTTGCATATAGCATGAAAAAAATTCAAGCAATGATGATAATTGCTATCACTGTCCCTAAGGATGAGAACAATAGAACTCATTCAATTTCCACTACAATGTCTAGATGAGTGTCAGCTATGTCTGATAACTTGGCCAATTAGCTGGACCGGGATCTTGCAAAGTGCAGGTGGTTAACGTCCAGTGTGATGAGTCTGTGGACGGCAACAGTACAGCATAGCTTTTGGTTTCCACAAGAGAAGAACTCCTGACACATCTGCCCTAACAGACAACTACAAGAGGAGTTGAAATGTATAACACGGTGAAGGAGTTTTTGTGCAGAAAAAGGTACAATTAGAAAAGCTGGTAGCAGTGACTGCAGATGGGACTCCTGCTATGATCAATAGACAAACAGGTTTCATCACTCACTGTAAAGCTGACCCAGACTTTCCAAAATGTCTGCATTACTGCTGCGTCATTCACCAGCAGGCCTTATGTGCAGAAGTGATTGGCTCTGGACAAATAATGACTCTTATTCTGAAAATCGTAAACAACCTCAGCTGCAAAGCAAAACAGCACAGGATTTTTAAGGTGCTATTGGAGGAGATGTCTGTTGAATATGGTGAATATGAACATTGTGAATCTGAACTTGCATTCTTGACTGACATTACTGGAAAACTAAACCACTTGATCTGCGAGCTGCAAGACAATGGCAAAACTATTTTTTTTTGACCAGCCTGCCTGAGCCAGTGTTTTTCTTGTGGGGATCTTTTCTGCCAGGGCTTGTCAGCTTGGTCAGTGGATGTTGCTGCAGTTGTCTCCCTTGCTGGGACAGCTGGAGTTAAACACAGCAGCTCACGGCTCTGAAGTGGACCCCGTTGCTGTCCCAGTCTGGATGGGCACTGTGGCGATGTTCCAATGGCCAGGCTGGCTCCTGGTATAAAGAGATTCCCAAATACCATTTCCTAACCGCAGAGCCAAGGATGTGTTTACATGTTTAGGTCAAAAATGTGATGGACAGCTTCATGTTGTCTAAACATGCCACCCTGTTATTAATCCAGTTGATATGGTTCTCCATCTGTGTCTAGGTGATAGAAAAGCATTTTTTTTATATTTAGAGCTCTAAGCAAACAAACAGTTGTCTATATAAAAGAGCTTTTACAATTGTGCACTTATAGCAGGTCTCTGAGTTCATGTGACCAATGTATGGTGGATTTTCACAGACCTTGTTTAAAACTGAAGGTGAGAGAGACTTAAAGAAATGGCTTCATTGTTCTGGAGTTCTTTGTTTCATCCACAGAAGAGTAGAATTGGTGATTGATTTTGAAAAGCTGCTGAAAAAAGTATCTTTTTCAAATTGCAATTTCTAACTTGGGTTTTACATTTTGTGTTCCATTTTTTGTGCTTTAATTGGGAAGCATTTGTTATTTGTTTGGTGTTTTTAAGGTTCTGCAAATATACACATCATTTTTTAGAGACATTTGTTATCAGTTGTGTTAGTTGATTTGTAGTTTAATTTCATTGGATGTATAGATGTCGTGTGGGGGGGAGGCTCGAGAGCAGGTAGGACCCAGGCGCAGAGACGGGAGGCAAACGGGTTCAGGGCAAGTGGGTTTATTTAACTAACAAAAAGCGCTGCAGAGCAGGATGACAAAACTAAAAACAAAAACTTACTGTGGCATGGCAAGGGACATGGACGCCAGACAAGAAGACGTGATCAACATGAGCAGAAGTTAATGGACCAGCACAGGAGGAAGGCAGAGACAAGACTTATATACAGACAGGGCAGACAAGACACAGGTGAACACGATTAGGGCAGATGGGGACCAAAGGAAGTAAAACTCAAGAAACATGACAAGACAGGAAACCTTTCAAAATAAAACAGGAAACAGAACCAAACAAGACAGAACAAGAACTAAAGCGAAAAAAAAGACAACAAACTGAAACCATGACAATAGAAAGGAAAAGAAGTTCAAACATTGATTATAAAAAAGGATATAAGAGATAAAAAAAAAGAAAAAGGAAAAGAAAAAAGATAAAATATTGATTTAATTGCATTTTGAATGAATAAAAAACAATGATTAATAGAATCAGAATCAGAAATCAGAAAAAGTTTTATTGCCAGGTTCAGTAGAGCGCACTTTACAAAACGAGGAATTTGACTTGGTGTATAGTGCAATTAAGAATAAGTTAAAAATTAAGTTAACAACAACAACACACTATATACAGTAGAGTAAGGTGAATTAAAGTGGGAGCACAGATGGGCTGGGATGGTGGGGCCTGTAAGTGGCACCGACAGTCCTTTGGTGGGCGGGGGGGGAGGGGGGGGGGTCACCTGGGGGAGTTGGGGTACTGTTCAGCAGGCTGACTGCAGTGGGGAAGAAGCTGTTCTTGTGGCGCGAGGTCCTGGTCCTGATGGACCGGAGCCTCTTGCCAGAAGGGAGGGGCCGAAAGAGATTATGTCCTGGATGAGAGGGGTTGGCTACAATCCTGGCTGCCCGCCTCCAGGTCCTGGAGATGTGCAGCTCCTGGAGAGACGGGAGGTGGCAGCCGATCACCTTCTCTGCTGAGTGGATGACGCGTTGCAGCTTGGCCTTGTCTCTGGCCGTGGCCGCAGCGAACCAGACTGTGATGGAGGACGTGAGGGTGGATTCGATGATGGCGGTGTAAAAGTCTACCAGCATCTTTTCAGGGAGGTGAAACTTCTTCAGCTGCCTCAGGAAGTACATCCTCTGCTGGACCTTCTTAGTGATGGAGCTGATGTTCTGCTCCCACTTGAGGTCCTGGCTGATGATGGTTCCCAGGAAGCAGAAGGACTCCACAGAGGTCACCGGGGAGTCACAGAGGATGACAGGGGGGAGGGGGGCTGGGGCCTTCCTGAAGTCCACTGTCATCTCCACTGTCTTCAGAGCATTAAGCTCCAGGTTGTTAGCGCTGCACTATGACACCAGCCTGGCTATTTCACTCCTGTAGGCCGACTCATCTCCGTCAGAGATGAGGCCGATGAGTGTGGTGTCGTCAGCAAACTTCAGGAGTTTGACAGACAGGTGACCAGCTGTGCAGCTGTTTGTGTACAGGGAGAGTAACAGGGGTGAAAGGACACAGCCCTGGGGGGATCCGGTGCTTGTGGTCCGAGTATCTGAGACGAGCTTCCCCAGCCTCACATACTGCTGTCTGTCCGTCAGGAAGTCTGTGATCCACCTGCAGGTGGAGTCAGGCACATTCATCTTGGAGAGTTTTTAATACTAAAGATGTATGAAAGACATACCGAAAAAATATGTCTTTCAGTGTTTAACTGGCTGTCTTTGGATTATGCATGCCTGAGTAATGGCCATTCTTACTCCTCATCTCTCTGTTCACTGCTTGCTAATTTACATAGCAGGGGTCCCAGCAGGAGGGGGCGGGGTTGTAACACGACTCCTTCAGCAGAGCCAGGCTGAGAGAGGCTTTGACATGTAAAATGTTAGATGTTAGAATGCTAGATGTTAGAATGACCAGTTCATTTTATATCTATGAAAATATTCAGGGAGCTATGGGACATGTTCAGCTAAAGGTCTGTGAAAATTGGTGTCGATTGTTGAAACATAAGTTACCATAAAAAAATGTTTGTTTGGAGTCTAGACAGATTTAACACAGGTTTTTGGATGAAAAAGGATTTTTTATAAATCATCTGTTACACTTTTAAGTCTGAAAAAAATATGGAAGGCAGCAAACACAGATCCCTACCGTTTTTAATTTTTTTGTGCTGATATTTGAAAGATAAGTTATGCAAAAAAATAGGTGTTTGCAGTTTTGCCTAAAAAGACGTTTTCGGACCTTTTTGGATCAAATGTTGTCTAAAAGTTCACCTGTAACTTCAATCATTCTGAATCTTTTTAACATCATCAAGAAATCAACATCAAGAGAAGAACTATTGACAGAACTGCACTTACAAACAAATATAGGAGGAGTTGAAATGTATAACACGGTGAAGGACTTTTTGTGCAGAAAAAGGTACCATTAGAAAAGCTGGTAGCAGTGACTGCAGATGGGACTCCTGCTATGATCAATAGACAAACAGGTTTCATCACTCACTGTAAAGCTGACCCAGACTTCCCAAAATGTCTGCATTACTGCTGCTTCATTCACCAGCAGGCCTTATGTGGAGAAGTGATTGGCTCTGGACACATAAAGACTCCTATTGTGAAAATCATAAAAAAAACCTCAGCTGCAAAGCAAAACAGCACAGGATTTTCAAGGTGCTATTGGAGGAAATGTCTGCTGAATATGGTGAATATGAATATGGTAAATATGAAATTGCATTTTTCACTAATTTTACTGGAAAACTAAACCACTTCAACTGTGATCTGCAAGGCAAGGTTAATACTATATTTTTTATGGAACAGCCTGCAGTGTTTCTTGTGGGGATCTTTTCTGCCAGGGCTTGCCGGCTTGGTCGGTGGTTGTTGCTGCAGTTGTCTTCCTTACTGGGGCAGCTGGAGTCAAACACAGCAGCCTCACAGCTGTGAAGTGGACCCCGTTGATGTTCCAGTCTGGGTGGGTGTTGTGGCGATGTTCCTATGGCCAGGCTGGCTCCTGGTATGAAGAGATTCCCAAATACCGTTTCTTAACCGCAGAGCCAAGCATGTGTTTACATGTTTAGGTCAAAAATGTGATGAACAGCTTCATGTTGTCTATTGATGTAAGTTTAAACCTAAACATGTTTCCCTGTTACTAATCCAGTTGATATTGTTCTCCATCTGTGTCTAGGTGATAGAAAAGCATTTTTTTATATTTAGAGCTCCAAGCAAACAAACAGTTGTCTATATAAGAGCTTTTACAATTGTGGACTTTTAGCAGGTCTCTGAATACATGTGACCAATGTATGGTGGATTTTCACAGACTTTGTGTAAAACTGAAGGTGACAGAGACTTTGGAGAAGTGGCTACATTGCTCTGGACTTCTTTGTTTCATCCACATTAGAGTAAAATATGTGATTGATTTTGAAAAGCTGCTGAAAAATGTATCTTTTTAAAATTGCAATTTCTAATTTGGGTTTTACATTTTGTGTTCCATTTTTTGTGATTGTATTAGAAAGATTTGTTATTTATTTGGTGTTTAAAGGTGGTACATATTGTATATACACAATCTTCTTAGAGACATTTGCTATATGTTGTGTTTGTTGTCGTTGTAGTTTAATTTCTTTGGATGTATTGAAAGGAAATGAAAAGAAGTTGCAGCATTGATTAAAAAAGCATAAAAGAGACATTTACTGTCTGATGTTACATCTGTAGGAGTGTACTGAGACTGGGTTTTGTTTTGGAGCACATTCATATATTTTGTTTGTAAAAAAAAAAAAGAAAATATAAAGTTAATTGTATTTTGGATGAATAAAAAAGCAATGATTAGTGCTAAGGATGTATAAAAGACAAACAAAACAAAGGAAATTTCTGTATTTTAGTGTTGAACTAGGCTTTGTAACTGTTCTTCTTTCTGTCTGCCACTCCTGGCTAATATACATGTGAGCACACAGCCGGGGGGGGGGGGGGCTAACTCCACTCCTGCAGCAGGGGAGACTGATGAAAAGCTTGAGGATGTAAGATTGAATAAAATAAAATCCTAGAGTTGACCAGTTCATTTTATAAATGTAAATATTTTTTATTTTGGTGCTGATAAACTAAACAGAAGTTATGATAAAAATATTTGCTTGAGTCAAAATGTCCAAAAATTTGCTTTCAGCACAATAGGGTGATTAAGGTGGTTAAATGTTTCTCGTACGTATAGTGCTGCTTTTCAAACGTGGAGCTTTGTAAGACGCATCTAATTCTGAAATCTCAGCTTCCTGAGACAAACGGCTGATTTCCTATGAAGCTTGATTATATGATCATGCTTCATGATCATTTATGAACATATATAGCTCGTCCAAAATTGTCATATCCATGGGTTCAGAATGGAAGTTTCATCAAATCTATTTAATTTCAGTGAGATCAGACAAGGAATGTGAACGTGAGAGCAACATTTGTGCATGGCGAGATACCCAACTTCGCTGCTCTGTCATGACCACACCCCCGCGTTGAAAGATTTGTTTTTCATCAGAGTAAACTTCAATGGTTTTTCAACAGGTGGACGTCATTTTGAGGTGTGTTTGCTCATCCTACTTGGAGCAGTGATGCTCCAAGTAAAACATGTCATTTCCTGTTGCCAACAGGTGGCGCTACACCTGTTTCGGATTTTTCCACTGCAGATGTGTTCAAAGTCAGACTACAATCATGCACAACAAATTTGGATCAGATTAGATTATTTATGGCTGAGTAATGGCCATTTTTCTTTTCATGGCGTGATTTCGAAACGACCTCAAATTTTGATGCGCCGCCACGGTCACAAACAACCGTAAAAACTTAAAAGCTTCGCAATTTAAGATCGGACATGTGTTTAGTTTACAAAACCAAAGTTTGGAGTCATTGTTCAAAAATCTCTAGGAGGAGTTCGTTCTAGAACGAGGCCTGCAAAGGACCAAAATAGAGCAAAACTGACATATTGACATCAATATAGCAGACTTCCTGTGCGACTGACAGCTTGGTCCCAAGAGACTTTTTTGTAGGTTTCCATCTGATGAACATGTCCTGTAAAAATCAAGCTTGTATGTTAAAGAACATGGCGGGGCTCTCAAAAACAAACATGGTAGGTGGCGCTATTGAGCCGTTTTTTGTTCACCCATGCAATTGCTGTGTATCTAAGTTGGAGATATGTAAGAGGCCTCTCATTCTGAAATCTCAGCGTCGTGATACAAACGGCTGATTTTTTATGAATTTTTAATTATCTGACTGCAACGCAATCAACCACTTCCTGTTTGGTGGTGGCTTGCGCAATCATTGTCAGGTGTAAACCCATGAAACTTTAAACGATGAGAGAAAACCCTTGTGAGTATCTCCTGTTGTAATTTTATGAACATCGGACAAAGCACAGAGAAGAAAAGACAGGTCAGAATGTGACATAAAATGTATTTGTCAATATCTAGGTGGCGCTATAGAGCTCGTCCAAGATTGTCATATCCATTGGTTCAGAATGGAAGCCTCATCACCTCCATCGAATTTCAGTGAGATTGGACAAGGAATGTGCACGTGAGAGCAACTTTTGTGTGCACGGCGAGGCGCCCAACTTCGCCGCTCTGTCACGACCACACCCCCGCATTGAAAGTTATGGCTTTTTATCAGAGTAAACTTCAATGGCTTTTCAACAGGTGGACATTTTTGAGGTTTGTCGGCTCATCCTACTTGGAGCAGTGATGCTCCAAGTCAAACATGTCATTTCCTCTTGCCAGCAGGTGGCGCTACACTTTTTCCAGATTCTTTCACTGCAGATGTGTTCAGAGTCAGACTAAAATCATGCATATCAATTTTGGATCAGATTGGATTATTCATGGCTGAGTAATGGCCATTTTTCTTTTCATGGCGTGTTTTCGAAATGACCTCCAAGTTCGACGCGCCGCCACGGTCACAAACATCCGTAATACTTTTAAAGCTTCGCAATTTAACATCAGACATGGTTTAGTTTACAAAACCAAAGTTTGGAGTCATTATTCATAAATCTCTAGGAGGAGTTCGTTCTAGAAGGAGGCCTACAAATGTCCAAAATAGAGCAAAAATGACATATTGACACCAATATAGCAGACTTCCTGTGCGACTGACAGCTTGGTACCAAGAGACTTTTTTGTAGGTTTCCATCTGATGAACATGTCCTGAAAAAATCAAGCTTGTATGTTAAAGCATATGCGGGGGCTCGGGACAAATGTCACTGTAGGTGGCGCTGTCGAGCCGTTTTTGTGCGCCCATGCCAATCTCCTGTAAAATACGAAATTTTTCGCGACTCCTGATGTGTGTGCCAAATTTGGTGAGTTTTGGGGTATGTGAAAGGCCTCAAAAAGGCGACTCTTCCGTCGGAAGAAAAAGAATAATAATAATAATTAAAGCTACAAGTAGCATTTAGCGGGCCCGAGCACGTGCGACCGCATGGCACGAGCGACCGCCCCGTGAGCAACGCCCTGCTCGAGCCATTCTCGTCGTTTTTTCTTGTCCATTCTGGAGCTCCAAGCTAATGTTAATACGACAGCAGCCTGGGGGGGGGGGGGGGGGGGGGCTGTAATCTGTTGCCTTAAGGGACAAAGACTTTTGCATATAGCATGAAAAAAATTCAAGCAATGATGATAATTGCTATCACTGTCCCTAAGGATGAGAACAATAGAACTCATTCAATTTCCACTACAATGTCTAGATGAGTGTCAGCTATGTCTGATAACTTGGCCAATTAGCTGGACCGGGATCTTGCAAAGTGCAGGTGGTTAACGTCCAGTGTGATGAGTCTGTGGACGGCAACAGTACAGCATATCTTTTGGTTTCCACAAGAGAAGAACTCCTGACACATCTGCCCTAACAGACAACTACAAGAGGAGTTGAAATGTATAACACGGTGAAGGAGTTTTTGTGCAGAAAAAGGTACAATTAGAAAAGCTGGTAGCAGTGACTGCAGATGGGACTCCTGCTATGATCAATAGACAAACAGGTTTCATCACTCACTGTAAAGCTGACCCAGACTTTCCAAAATGTCTGCATTACTGCTGCGTCATTCACCAGCAGGCCTTATGTGCAGAAGTGATTGGCTCTGGACATATAATGACTCTTATTCTGAAAATCGTAAACAACCTCAGCTGCAAAGCAAAACAGCACAGGATTTTTAAGGTGCTATTGGAGGAGATGTCTGTTGAATATGGTGAATATGAACATTGTGAATCTGAACTTGCATTCTTGACTGACATTACTGGAAAACTAAACCACTTGATCTGCGAGCTGCAAGACAATGGCAAAACTATTTTTTTTTGACCAGCCTGCCTGAGCCAGTGTTTTTCTTGTGGGGATCTTTTCTGCCAGGGCTTGTCAGCTTGGTCAGTGGATGTTGCTGCAGTTGTCTCCCTTGCTGGGACAGCTGGAGTTAAACACAGCAGCTCACGGCTCTGAAGTGGACCCCGTTGCTGTCCCAGTCTGGATGGGCACTGTGGCGATGTTCCAATGGCCAGGCTGGCTCCTGGTATAAAGAGATTCCCAAATACCATTTCCTAACCGCAGAGCCAAGGATGTGTTTACATGTTTAGGTCAAAAATGTGATGGACAGCTTCATGTTGTCTAAACATGCCACCCTGTTATTAATCCAGTTGATATGGTTCTCCATCTGTGTCTAGGTGATAGAAAAGCATTTTTTTTATATTTAGAGCTCTAAGCAAACAAACAGTTGTCTATATAAAAGAGCTTTTACAATTGTGCACTTATAGCAGGTCTCTGAGTTCATGTGACCAATGTATGGTGGATTTTCACAGACCTTGTTTAAAACTGAAGGTGAGAGAGACTTAAAGAAATGGCTTCATTGTTCTGGAGTTCTTTGTTTCATCCACAGAAGAGTAGAATTGGTGATTGATTTTGAAAAGCTGCTGAAAAAAGTATCTTTTTCAAATTGCAATTTCTAACTTGGGTTTTACATTTTGTGTTCCATTTTTTGTGCTTTAATTGGGAAGCATTTGTTATTTGTTTGGTGTTTTTAAGGTTCTGCAAATATACACATCATTTTTTAGAGACATTTGTTATCAGTTGTGTTAGTTGATTTGTAGTTTAATTTCATTGGATGTATAGATGTCGTGTGGGGGGGAGGCTCGAGAGCAGGTAGGACCCAGGCGCAGAGACGGGAGGCAAACGGGTTCAGGGCAAGTGGGTTTATTTAACTAACAAAAAGCGCTGCAGAGCAGGATGACAAAACTAAAAACAAAAACTTACTGTGGCATGGCAAGGGACATGGACGCCAGACAAGAAGACGTGATCAACATGAGCAGAAGTTAATGGACCAGCACAGGAGGAAGGTGGAGACAAGACTTATATACAGACAGGGCAGACAAGACACAGGTGAACACGATTAGGGCAGATGGGGACCAAAGGAAGTAAAACTCAAGAAACATGACAAGACAGGAAACCTTTCAAAATAAAACAGGAAACAGAACCAAACAAGACAGAACAAGAACTAAAGCGAAAAACAAGACAACAAACTGAAACCATGACAATAGAAAGGAAAAGAAGTTCAAACATTGATTATAAAAAAGGATATAAGAGATAAAAAAAAAAGAAAAAGGAAAAGAAAAAAGATAAAATATTGATTTAATTGCATTTTGAATGAATAAAAAACAATGATTAATAGAATCAGAATCAGAAATCAGAAAAAGTTTTATTGCCAGGTTCAGTAGAGCGCACTTTACAAAACGAGGAATTTGACTTGGTGTATAGTGCAATTAAGAATAAGTTAAAAATTAAGTTAACAACAACAACACACTATATACAGTAGAGTAAGGTGAAGTAAAGTGGGAGCACAGATGGGCTGGGATGGTGGGGCCATTAAGTGGCACCGACAGTCCTTTGGTGGGCGGGGGGGTCACCTGGGGGAGTTGGGGTACTGTTCAGCAGGCTGACTGCAGTGGGGAAGTAGCTGTTCTTGTGGCGCGAGGTCCTGGTCCTGATGGACCGGAGCCTCTTGCCAGAAGGGAGGGGCCGAAAGAGATTATGTCCTGGATGACATGGGTCGGCTACAATCCTGGCTGCCCGCCTCCAGGTCCTGGAGATGTGCAGCTCCTGGAGAGACGGGAGGTGGCAGCCGATCACCTTCTCTCCTGAGTGGATGACGCGTTGCAGCTTGGCCTTGTCTCTGGCCGTGGCCGCAGCGAACCAGACTGTGATGGAGGACGTGAGGGTGGATTCAATGATGGCAGTGTAGAAGTCTACCAGCATCTTTTCAGGGAGGTGAAACTTCTTCAGCTGCCTCAGGAAGTACATCCTCTGCTGGACCTTCTTAGTGATGGAGCTGATGTTCTGCTCCCACTTGAGGTCCTGGCTGATGATGGTTCCCAGGAAGCAGAAGGACTCCACAGAGGTCACCGGGGAGTCACAGAGGATGACAGGGGGGAGGGGGGCTGGGGCCTTCCTGAAGTCCACTGTCATCTCCACTGTCTTCAGAGCATTAAGCTCCAGGTTGTTAGCGCTGCACTATGACACCAGCCTGGCTATTTCACTCCTGTAGGCCGACTCATCTCCGTCAGAGATGAGGCCGATGAGTGTGGTGTCGTCAGCAAACTTCAGGAGTTTGACAGACAGGTGACCAGCTGTGCAGCTGTTTGTGTACAGGGAGAGTAACAGGGGTGAAAGGACACAGCCCTGGGGGGATCCGGTGCTTGTGGTCCGAGTATCTGAGACGAGCTTCCCCAGCCTCACATACTGCTGTCTGTCCGTCAGGAAGTCTGTGATCCACCTGCAGGTGGAGTCAGGCACATTCATCTTGGAGAGTTTTTAATACTAAAGATGTATGAAAGACATACCGAAAAAATATGTCTTTCAGTGTTTAACTGGCTGTCTTTGGATTATGCATGCCTGAGTAATGGCCATTCTTACTCCTCATCTCTCTGTTCACTGCTTGCTAATTTACATAGAAGCAGGGGTCCCAGCAGGAGGGGGCGGGGTTGTAACACGACTCCTTCAGCAGAGCCAGGCTGAGAGAGGCTTTGACATGTAAGATGTTAGATGTTAGAATGCTAGATGTTAGAATGACCAGTTCATTTTATATCTATGAAAATATTCAGGGACCTATGGGACATGTTCAGCTATAGGTTTGTGAAAATTGGTGTCGATTGTTGAAACATAAGTTACCATAAAAAAATGTTTGTTTGGAGTCTAGACAGATTTAACACAGGTTTTTGGATGAAAAAGGATTTTTTTTAAATCATCTGTTACACTTTTAAGTCTGAAAAAAATATGGAAGGCAGCAAACACAGATCCCTACCGTTTTTAATTTTTTTGTGTTGATATTTGAAAGATAAGTTATGCAAAAAAATAGGTGTTTGCAGTTTTGCCTAAAAAGAAGTTTTCGGACCTTTTTGGATGAAATGCTGTATAAAAGTTCACCTGTAACTTCAATCATTCTGAATTTTTTTAGGAAGCAGTAGCACATAAATGCCTATTAAAGTGTAGTCTTTGGTGCTGATAACCTAAACAAAATTTATGCTAAAAATCTTTGTTCAGTCCAAAATTGCATAGGAAAAACACCGGTATGAAGTTTCTCGTAGACCCTATAGTGCTATCTATCAAAGTTGGAGATTTGTAAGAGGCATCTAACTCTGAAATCTCAGCTTCCTGAGACAAACGGCTGATTTGCTATGAAGCTTTGTTTTATGAGTAAGTGCAATTGACCACTTCCTGTTTGGCACCGTCAGATGTACACCCATGAAGTTTTAGATGATGAGAGAGGACCTTTCTGAGTATCTCCAGTTTTAATTTCATGCACGTCGGACGAAGCGCAGAGAAAAGATAGGGAAGAATGCAACAAAAACTGTTTTTTTCAATAACTAGGTGGCGCTATGGAGCTCGTCCAGTATTGTCATATCCATGGGTTCAGAATCGAAGCCTCATCATATCCATTGAATTTCAGTGAGATTGGACAAGGAATGTGCACGTGAGAGCAACTTTTGTGTGCATGGCGAGACGCCCAACTTTGCCGCTCTGTCACGACCACACCCCCGCATTGAAAGTTATGGTTTTTTGTCAGGGTAAACTTCAATGGCTTTTCAACAGGTGGACGTCATTTTCAGGTGTGTCGGCTCATCCTACTCGGAGCAGTGATGCTCCAAGTAAAACATGTCATTTCCTCTTGCCAGCAGGTGGCGCTACACCTTTTCCAGATTTTTTCACTGCTGATGTGTTCAGAGTCAGACTACAATCATGCATATCAACTTTGGATCAGATTGGATTTTGCATGGCTGAGTAATGGCCATTTTTCTTTTCATGGCGTGTTTTCAAAATGACCTCCAAGTTCGACGCGCCGCCACGGTCACAAACATCCGTAATACCTTTAAAGCTTCGCAATTTAACATCGGACATGGGTTTAGTTTACAAAATTAAAGTTTGGAGTCATTATTCATAAATCTCTAGGAGGAGTTCGTTCTAGAAGGAGGCCTACAAATGTCCAAAATAGAGCAAAAATGACATATTGACACCAATATAGCAGACTTCCTGTGCGACTGACAGCTTGGTACCAAGAGACTTTTTTGTAGGTTTCTATCTGATGAACATGTCCTGAAAAGATCAAGCTTGTATGTCAAAGCATATGCGGGGGCTCGGGACAAATGTCACTGTAGGTGGCGCTGTCGAGCCGTTTTTTTGCGCCCATGCCAATCTCCTGTAAAATACGAAATTTTTCGCGACTCCTGATGTGTGTGCCAAATTTGGTGAGTTTTGGGGTATGTTAAAGGCCTCAAAAAGGCGACTCTTCCGTCGGAAGAAAAAGAATAATAATAATAACTCTTACAGATACAATAGGGTCCTTGCACTCCGTGCTCGGGCCCTAATAATAATAATAATAATAATAACTCTAACAGATACAATAGGGTCCTTGCACTCCGTGCTCGGGCCCTAATAATAAACATTCGAATTACAATAGGGTCCTTGCACTCCGTGCTCGGGCCCTAATAATAAACCTAACAGATACAATAGGGTCCTTGCACTCCGTGCTCGGGCCCTAATAAACATTCGAATTACAATAGGGTCCTTGCACTCCGTGCTCGGGCCCTAAATAGACTCATTCTACTATCAAGAAAAAGTTCTATCTCCATTTATTTAATTAGCGTTTTATTGCCCAGACTAAAAATACTCTGGTTCACATTCAGATTATGATCGTTGGATTACACACAAGTATTGGGGCATGGATGTAGATTACTGGGTTGTGCAGATTGTACATCAAAGTCGTTTGTTTATGGGTCTATTCTGTTTTCATGCCCTTTGGCAAAACCCCTTAACACTGCAACATCTCCAACTGTAACCATAACTTGGAAGACACACTAAATAAAAGGCAGATTATTTTTCCTGAGATGGTCACATGTCTATCCTGAAATGTATAGTGTTTTATAAGGAACAATGTTCTGCTCTAAATAAACTGTGAAATTACTCAATATAAATTCAGATGTCTTTTGTTTTTCTTTAAAAGTCTTAGTGCCTCACCCTAGAAATATTTTCTTCTATTTAAAGTTCTGGCCTGCGTATAAAAGGGGGGGCTTCTTACGGACCTTTAACAACCTCTGGTGAGGTGACCTCAGCCCGCCTTCCTGCACACTGTCATTACTAGGAGCTTTATTAAGAGCAGTTTTCCCTCTGAGAAAAAGAATTAAAACTAAGCTTCTACATTTTGTAGTGGACGTAGTGACCTGTTTCTAAATGTCTGCATTAACTTTTTCAGTAGGTTTTTACAAGTCATTTTTTCAGTGAAATGGGAGGGAGGCTTGGCTTTAACAGTAACTCTAAAATAAAGTTGCCTGGTTTCATTTCAAACAAAGTACCCAAAAGGTCTGAAAATACAGCACCTCCTCTGCTATCCGTTCACCTCAGCTTCCTGCTCAATAACATCCTGGCTGATTGTTTTGAAAACGGCTGTGGTTCTTCCCACTTTATTCAGCATTGCTTCTCAAATCCAAATGTGTTACCCGCCTGCCTTATGCCATTCATCTGGTGCGTGGCTTTGTTGTCCTGAGCTGTCTTTCTTCTTTGTAATCATCTGTGTTTGGTTTTTTATTCTTTGTGTCTGCTTCAGTGACTTTGCAACCGAAAAGTATACATAGCTCATTTGTTGACTATAGTAACTGTATCCATGCTTTTACAGAGTCGTAAAAATCCTAGATAGACAATGAAGTCATCTGTGCCACAAGTCGTTGGCTCAATTTAGCTGGCAAAGTGGCAACTGGAGTTAATTTTATGTCTTTGTTTGCAGTTGGAGTGTGCCCACAACACTGGCTTTGAAATCCAGTAAAGACTCTCCGTAAGAGGAGCCCCAGAATTAAGAGATATAGCCCAAAGTAGGAACTGCAGTAGTTTAAAGGTGATAAAAGATGTAAACATTTGTTTTGGATCATCAAGTTTTAGTGCTGAAGAAATAAATAATGCTCAATTATTAAGGTTTGATGATCTCTCTTTTTGGGGCTGCAGCACTCAGAGCAACCAATAATGAAGACTTAATAGTCTGAAAGGCCTTTTAAAACTTTGTTTGAAGGAAATAAAGAAAAGAAGGTTATAAAAAAACCTACAAGAAATAAAAAACATTGTTGACTTTAATTTTAGAGTTTTTGAACTTTTGCTGTGCTGCTAGAAACATTACAGAGCTGCAAGGACACCTTTTCAACTTGTGAGTAAAGATGTTTTTTTAAATGAAAATACACTCAATTATTTTGTTTGAAAGATCTTCTGTGCTTGGTTGGGCCTGGGCTGTGACTCTGATGCAGTTGTGTTTACAAAATCATGCATTTATCACTGAAGCTTGCGTGAAACAGCATCTCCAGCTCATCGGTTATTTCCTTTACTCTCCCGTAATGACCCACTACGGTGGCTGTGTGGTCCAAGTGTTCCACTCAGAGAACAGAGCTTATTCAGACTGAGGAAAACTCAGAGCGAACTGGAGCTCAATCTGATTGAAAAATAACCAAGACCACCTCAAAAGATGGATCTGAGAGTGGTCTTCTGGATCAGGGTCCACTTGGGTGTATTCAGACAGAAACATTTGATTATCAGGGGAAACCAACTGGTTCACTGGTTCAGTCTGAATACACCCTAAATCAATATTTCCCAAAGGTGCGTCTTATACTCCAGTGCGACCTATACATGACTTTTCCATCTTTTTTATTTATATTTTTGCTGCTGCAACTTTTAGTCTTGAGCGACTTATAGTCTGAAAAATACATGAATCAACAAATTGTGTTCAGGTTGGGCTTCTGTTCTTCTTTTACTCAAGCCTTCTACATATTACAGATTTGAACTCTGATTGTACCTGGTTAGATTCAACATAATATAGAGAAATCTACCTCCAGCATATTTGTTAGCTTGATAAATTGGAAGATCTGACCAAATGACACATATGTGTGTTTATGGGTGAAACATTTACATCCACCCCTCCCTGTCTCTGAGGAAGGAGCTTGAATGAGTCTGTAAACACTATAAATCCACACGTGACACGAAAGTGCCATTTTGCCTCTTTTGGTGTATGTAATGAGCTACTGGGCATTCATCTGCTTCTGTCGTCCCCTCAGCTGTGCAACAAATGTGTACATTAGTTGTGCTGCAGGACGTCACTCATCAGGGTGCGGATGTACACTGTTATGTCTGCTTTGCTGAGTGATGTTCTCACGCAGCCTGTGCTTTGATCTGCTCTGTGATTGTGCCCTGATAAGCTAAAGACATGTTTTGCATGCAGCAATAACAGCTAAATAGGAGACCAACAAACAAATGTTCTGTCTTGATGAAACGGCACTCTAAAGTATAAGTTAAAAGAAAAAAGGAAAAGAATTGGCAGTTGGCTGCTGTGGAGCATTGATTTCAATGAAGACCATGTGACACAAAAACGTAAAAGCTCCCTGAACCTTTGTCTCAGATTCTTCAGTGTGAAACAGAAAGGCAACAATGTTCTGTGTTTAAGCTAAAGTTCCATCAGCACCTGGGTGCGGGAAATTTCTTCTCCCCAGTTGACCTGACACCTGAGCGAGTGGCAAGCTGCAATCACCGCTGTGTTCTGTAACCATTTGGTGGTTTAACCCATTAATCAACTCCCTTCATGCTGAGTGTCCAGTAGAGAGGAAACCAGTCCCATTTTTAAGTTCTTGGCATGGACCAGGATTTTGAATCCACAATCCACCATTTCAGAGTGGACATCCTACAAATAGGCTTCTGAGCTGGTCCTGGTCCTTCAGGTAGAGGTTTGATCATTCTTCTTTCATCTCTAACATCTCGAAATACTTGTCTGGTTGGTTGGGGTCGGTTCATTCCTTTAAACCTCAGGTCTGTTTGGGTTTTTGCTGTCATACGTGCGGTAAGTTTATCGTGAGCTATCCGTAAGGCTAGCAGAAGTTGCACACAACTATGAGGTGCAGGTGATGCCGTCATGTGGTGCCCTTACATCACGCTCTAGTCTATTGTATTGTGTGAGTACCGGCTCCTTACTGGCTGTGTGCAGATGATGCACATATGGAGTGTGCAAATGATACTAAAGTCTACCGACAGGGATGAGGTCTAAAACACTAACAAATAGAAGAGTGCCTGTGCGTCAGTATGTGAGACCTCTGAAATGGATTAAATAGGAGGTTGAAACATTCACAAATATCCATAAAAATAAATAAAAGCAAATGTCTGTGTAGTATGGGAGGAAGGGGAACATCTACTGTTGAGAACTGTAAAAGATGTGTTTATTATTCTTTCCACCACGGTTATGATTAGCTGGTGTTTGAACTTAATCAGATATGCATGGTGTTACGATTTCTGACCATTCCAATGCCTTTTGTGAAGACACTTACATGTTACATGTGGTCTTTTTTTGTAACTTTGCTCAGAACAAGATTTACATTTGGGACATGACATCTCATCTCAAAGTTTTTATGTACAAACACAGAAGAAATTGAAAGAATGACTTATTAATATGTGTAATGAAAATGTCAAAATAGAATTTTGTATGAACACAAAAACAAATAATTAGACATCCTATCAATGAAAGGAAACTACCCAAGGTAAAGGAGGATGATCTAAGGGCAGGGATGCCCAGTTTAGTTTAGTCTGTTTAGTTTAGTTTAGCCAATAAATATTGAAATCTATGACTTCAAGTTCTTCATGAGTTCATGTTTATTAGAAAAGCCCATTGAGACGACTATTGCTGTAATATTGGGCTAGATAAATAAAATGGAATTGAATTAAAGTCGGACTGCCTGGAAAGTTAAAATAACCCGTGGGCAGGAATAAAACCTAGTGTCCTTTTGTGGAAACCTGAAAACTCACCATCAGGAGTTAAGAGACGTCTGTTTTTCCTGCTGGAGGGGAAAAAGCTAATCTTCAGTCTGATCAAAGCTGCTGCCACCACACAGTCTGTTTCTATTAGCAGAGAACATAATGAAGAACATTTTCTCCACTCTCACTGTTATGTTTTATTTGTGTTAACCTGATTTTAACATTGGCACACCTCTACAAACTGCACAAAACTTTCTTTATTTTTGATAGCAAAAGCACACTATCAAATAAAACAGGATCAAAACACACAAAAGACATGAATACGGATCACTATTTAGTTGTCAATATGCAGGGAAGTGTCCAAGGACTCAGGTCACTTTACGACAGAATAACCATGTTCAGATATGCTTCTGTCTCATTGTTACTATATTTCTGTGGTCCTCCCAAGTAAGTTCCTCAAATAAAGACACTTTAAGATGCCTGGAACATTTTTGTGCTGTTTGGTGGATGAACCACTCACCATCAGTTAGATGTGACCACCACTGACAATCAGGAGGAAGCTTAGGGTGCAGGGATGCCAAGTCTTTCATCATTGATATTATTTTGTGTGTTTTAAATGGATTTATTTTGTCGATTTTTTTAATTAGTTACTTTTCTCCATTTTTAAATGTAGATAGTAAAATTGATAAGTGGCGTAGGCTTATACATATACAGCACTTTACTACCATCCTTGAAGGGCCAAAGCACTTTACAGTCACAGTCCCATTCATCCATCCAAGCTATAAATGAACTCCAAGGGTTGTTGCTTTTACAAGTGGAATATTAAAATCCTAGCTAGAATGCAATGTGTTGAAGTGTCAACTAAATGACCATTTGCAATTCTTTTTAGGACTGATAAAAATTTTTATAGGCGAACTTGTAACTTTGTTCTGAACAAGAAGTACATTTCTGAAATGGAAGGACTTTTTCTTCAAGTCTGAGTTTGTCCTTCATGTGAGGGTTGCATTTTCTGGCTATAGGCAGTGACAGGAAAGAGTGACAACATTTCCTTTGAATTCTATTGGCTGTGGAGGGGCATTTTACAAACTAAAGCTAAAAAAGCTTGACTGAAAAAACAAATTAACAAAAAAAAACTGAGGACTTGTAGAAATAGAAGACATTGGAACTGGAAACAGACTTTTATGGAGATTGCACCTTCACCCCCCCACCCCCACCCCACAAACACACGCACACACTCACACACACACACACATACACTAATTGAACCAAATCTGATGGGACTTGTCCAGTGTTTTACTCATTTTGCTTTTCTATTCTTGCTTTTCTTTAAATTTCTCTTCAGAGGGTTGGAGTGCAGCCTGTTATTGTGTTAAACATCTTTGGAGCTGAGGATCTTTATCTCAGGTTTTGATTTCAGTTCAAAGGATATTTTTGAATCAGCACTTTCCCGTGCACTCAGCACACTTTTGCTCCCATTAAGGTGTTTGAAGATGATCATCTCAAGTTGAGCCCTTTGAAGTTGGAAAGCTCACAGTTTTCTCAAGATAGCTCTGGCTAAATATAGCTCTGGTTTGGTGTAATGACAGATTGCAAAGTTCCTCACGTTTGGTCTGAGGAGAGAGTGACTGTGCCACTGGCGTCACTGTCCCCCACAGTGATCTGCACATTGCTCCAAAAACCACTGGCCTTGTTTTCTCTGCTGCCATTGTTCTTCATCCTCTCCTCCACCTCTCCTTCAGTAGCAGCTCTTCAAACTTTGAGAAACATCAGCCTCGTTGTTTATCTTACAAATGCAGACATGGTGCTAGCTTTGGTAAATGTGCAGGGTATTTGAATTGATTGGCTGGACCTCCAAATTTGTGTTTAAAAAAAAAGTCTTACTTTATCTACGTTCCTCCATAGCGCACGGTCAAGCACCATTAGAGGCTGCTTTAGCCCTTTAATACAGGAGATGTTGCTGGCAACACCTAAGTAATGATCTCTCTTTCACCTACCTTACCTCTTTGACCGTTCACGCGATCACCATGAATCAGCTGATTTCGATGCGGAGAAAAGCAACTTCGCGCCATTATACAAAACATATTACTGTACTAACATAGTGTTGCATAACGGTGCAAAGCTGATAGCAGAATCGGATGATTTAAGTTTGCATAAACCAGTCTCTGTAAAATGTTGTATTTTAGCACAAGGCAGCTTTTATCTGCTTCTGAATCCACTGGAAATACGTTAATTACGTAAAGGGTTGATGAGATACTCAACAAATTAATACAAATGTTGACCTTTGGTGAAATATTTTGTTGTTTTGAAAACTTTAAACTGGATTTCTTTTTGATCAATGTAAAGCATCCATTCATCCATTCTCTATATCCACTGAGCCACATGTGTCAAACTCAAGGCCCAGGGGCCAAATATGGCCCCCCATGTCATTTTATGTGGCCCGCGAGAGCATAAAAGTTTGTAATTTCTTAAAATTAAAAATTAAAAATTGGTGTGTATTTATTCATGAGCCGGTTTAGCTCGTGCTGGTTTGCGGCGCCTTCCGTCCGTGAAACCAGGGTTCGACTCCAGGCTGCTCCCTAATCCCTTCTCCACCTCTGTGCCAGTTCCAAGCCCGGTTTGAGAAGGTTGCGTCAGGAAGGGCATCCGGCGTAAAACATTGCCAAGTTTACCATGCGACTTGTTCGCTGTGGCGACCCCTGATGGGAGAAGCCGAAGGAGGTAGTAGGTGTGTATTTATTCATATTTAGGGGGAATCAGACTTGAAATATGGGATTAGGCAACTATACATTAGGACTTAAACACTGTCCATATAACCTAACCTGACAGAATCAAAAGTAAAAGGATTTATGCTAAAGTAACAAGCAAACATATGTTTTCTATGAAACTCTAATTGTCACTTCAAAAAGATATAATAAATAAATAAATGAGTAATTTAACATTAAGGAGTCGTTACGTTTATTTTTCATTACATTTAGTTACATGTATAAGTTATATTTGGCCCTTTGAGGACAGACACTATGCTGATGTGGCCCTCAGTGAAAATGAGTTTGACCCCCCTGCACTAAGCCCTTTCTGGGTTAAATGGTTGCTGGAGCCAGCTAATCAGGTAAAGGCAGAAATCAACTGGAGTTTGTTTCAAACAAATTATAAAGTTTAAACTTAGTTCTAAAAAATGGTTAGTGCCATCCAATTATTTTATACAATCAAAAACAATCTTGATTGTATTTGCACAAAACGCTTTGAGACTCTATATAAGGCCTTGCTTTCAACAGGTTGTATATTAAACACAGAGCTGCATTTGTCCTCTTAATAGACAATTCACATTAGTCACATCATGTGCAACCCTAAAGATGCAGACTAAAGACTGTCAGACTTGAATCATGAATTTAAATTTTTTTTCTGTGTGATTTGTGAAAAAGTATTGAATTCAATGAGAGCGACATCAAACAGGCTGTAGAAAGCCTTCATGATGTCAAATAGTTTCAATTCCGAAAGTTTGTTTCTTTAAAAATGTGACTAAATTTTTCGTATAAAAAATGAACAAAAATGGGGAGGAAGTGTTGTCCGGAGGTTAATCCACCCAACTCAACAATTTTAAGAATTGTTGCATCTGTGCTTTGTTGTGTCAACCCATGGATTCACCGAGCTGCCACTTAAAAAATACCCCCTGAAGCTCAAATGATATGATCCACAAACTCCCCCCTCAGTTTTTACAATTGAGAAATAAATATCAATATCAAAAACAAAACTGTGCAAACATTTAGTTTTGTCGTAAAGTGTCTTTAACATAAGTCAGTGGGAAATTGCGTCCTTTTGACAAATGTCTGCATCAGTTACAGATGGAACTGCAACATTTCCAGGACATGATGGGGGGGTGGGGGGTGTAACTGCATTACCGTGCTAATCTGCGGCCAACCTCACTGTTCATCTTCCGCCTGCAGGACGGACTCATTCTCAAACCAGAGGCGGCGTTTCACCTTTTTGGCCTCAGCAAATGGATCAAATAGTTGCTCCATTCTTAAACTTGGTTCTATTTTTTTTTTTTTAAATCAAAAACCACTTAAACATCCGCGAAAGGTTTAGCGCCACAGGATGCTTCCACTTTTTGACTCAGGACAGAAATCCAACCACGCCTTTTCCAGTTGGCAGAAGAAGGACCGCCCTCCCTCCTGACTGACACCTCTGTTCTCATGTAGTTTCTGCTTAACTGTAATGAAAATTTTATTTGTATTAGTTGAGAAAAAAACTTTTTGGCATCACATGGCTTCCTCTCCTCCCACCGTATCCTCTCTTTTTAACTTAGCATATTGGTGTTGATAGTTTTATCAAAAACTGAAGACAATTCTTATTTTTAAGAGGTGTTTTCTCCTCTAAGTTTGTGCTAAGTCCTCCTGTAGGTGCAGTGTTGCTCTGGAAAAGGTGCCTTGATGCTTAAAGGAGCAAATATAAGAAATATGGAGACGGTTTTGTAAAGTGATTTGCTTTTGAACCGAGTTATTCTCATTTTATCACACATTCAGGATTTCCTGCTCTGTCAGTACAAAGACAGAAAAAACCCCTGCTGCGCTTCAGGAGGGACATAATGCAGCAATTTTGTGGTCAGTCTGCTAAAAAAGGAAAGTCCACAGACCGAAAGGCCCGACCAGTGTTTTCCACGTGGTCCAGACAGGTGCTGGAAACCTCTGCATGAGGCCATGCGGGAGATTACAGCTCTCCCTTCACACGCTCTGCATGTGTCGTCTGCCACACAGACAACAGCTTGTGAAGGATATGAAAATGTGTGGGGTGTTCTCTTACTGTCACCTCTCCCTGCTGATTTCCTTCCAAATAAAATGAATGTGCACCTCTATCTCTTCATCACTGCTTGTGTGTCTGTTTAGAAAACCCTGACCCTACCTAATTGTTGATTTTGTGCATCCTGTCAGCTGCTTCAATGTGAAACATGGAACTGCTTCTGTGGTAGTTTCTCCCCCAATGTTGGGCAATGGTCCAGCTGTTCTGAACACCCCGGTGCCTGGCCACAAGCCAACAGGCCTTCAGGGCACTCCAGGCCTAAATTCACAGCCGGGGTCTGCAGAGGCCCATCGCTCTGCACCACACACCGCTGCAGTTATGGGCTGATGGAGAAAAGGTTCGGCTCACACCCTTCAGTGTGCTCGTCAAATGCCACACTGAAAAGAAAAGACACTTGATGCCGTCCTTTCATTGAAAACTGGAAAAGTTTTCACGATTTTACGTTTAAGCCACCAAAATCAAGCAAAAGTCCATGCGGGAACCCATCCACTGAAGTCGGATGAAAACGTCTGACAACATCACCCTTCGGCTTCCTGCAGAAAATTTAAGACTGTTTTAGTTTTTAGAAAAAGGAATCAGAGTACCAAAACATGGTGCAGAAAGAAGCTTGTACCCCCGCGTAGCTCTTTAACTCTTCTTTGTTCCGCCCTTCACTGTGCATCCTGGCTTGAATGGATGTGTCTGAATGTTTGTGACTGGTGTCATTGTGTGTTAGCGTCTTAAACTCCAACCAAACCTCTTTACTTCTTTTTCTGCAAAATTGCATGTGATCAAAATGAACCCAGAGGATGAAAGGTCAGATTTTGTTTATGATCTGACGCCCACGGCATTATGGGCAGTCTTTGGGGGGAGTTCTCCTCACCTCCTCGGCTGAGAGTAATGAGGCAAGACGATGATGATGATGATCAAACCTTGTTCTTCTGTTTAGCTGGAGCTGAAATGATCTGTGGACACAATTAAGACTAAAGATGAAACGTGCTCCCACAAATTATTTACATATACATTTTAAATGATGGGAACCTCTTGGCCTGAGATGAAAATCTCTACCTTTGCTCATGCGACCATGTCGCCATCTTTTGGTTGGAACCTAAAACTATAAATGCACACTATTTGGATCTACTTTTATTGTTACCTCTCTAGAGGGCAGCAAACCTTTGTCTGTCACTAAACAAGACCGTTGGAATTTTTCATCTAAAAAGTATGACAAAATTCTGATGAATGATCATCTGATGATGACTGATACTGTGGTCTTTCTCGTAAAATATGAATGCATACTAAAATAATGAATTTATTAGAAAGCTAAACAAACAAACTTTCTTAAGAGGCAATATTCCTATATTTCATGTAAAAAAATTTTTGTAAAAAAACAAGTTATAATTTAAATAAGTTATAATCAACGGGTTTAGAGCAGATTACTTTTTATCCTGTCATAATGCCCATTGGTCAGAAAATACTGCTTCCTCTCATTAGTATTTCTGACATTTGTAGCTGTGTTTCCAACACATAAAGGATTCTAAAAGAGTTTTGTTATCCCTTTTGCTATCCTATGGGGTCCAGATGACCCCACCCTTCCATTGTGGTGTTCTCCCTACCATGACAAAGGTGGATAAAGGTGGAAAGATTTCATGTAATCCATGGACACCAGTGAAGATCACAAATCATTGAAGAAAAAAGGTTCAGAGCACTGTCTAGTGGGTCTAGATGACCCAACTCCCAATGTTAAAGTGCCTAGGATAACACAAGGGTTAAAGAGACCATAGTTGTGAACAGGAAAAGGGTGGAGGTCACTGGGTTCGCCTTCTGCTAATTACAAACCCAAGCCACAAGATGTCGCTCTTGTTTTATTAGTAAACCTGTTTAAACACCATCATCCTCGCTGAGAGCTGCTGAGATGTTGGAGCATCTGGTCAGGACGTCTCCTGGAGGCCGTCCCGACGGGGAGTGTGTCAGATATGCAAATCTTAAATTCCCCAAAATGTTCATTTGGAGCAAATCATGATATGGGTCAAAGGTCATAGTTACTGTGACGCTAGTAAACATTGAGGGGGTCCTGACTTTCACTTCTGGACTTTGTAAAAGACAAATTTGCTGTGTCCAAATTCCCACCCTAAACAGCGAAAAATGACATCATTGATTTCACAAAGTTAAAATCTCATTGATAGGAGTGTTTTGCGAGGACCATTAATGAATTCACTGTGTTCTGCAGATGAAAAATATTTAAAAAAAAAAAGATTTAAATAAATGTTCTTTTAAAAAAAAAATTAAAACGCTATGCATTGTGGTCTATATTCGCCAATCTAGTGAGCATCGATGCACACTGGTTTGTCGCAGAGACTTATGGGACATTTTTAGGGCACTCGATTTTGGAATTGTAGATTTGGACACCCCTACAACATGGCGAACGCACCATATACTGCACAATGTAGTGAGTAGTGAAGGAATTTGGAAACAACCTTAGTTTTTTTGGACTTTTTAATGAGATACTAAAATGTATGCCCTGTGCAAATGAATAGCAAATGTGTACCATTCTGGATGAGTCTGTGTTTTGTATAACATTTATTAGTCAGCATCCCACCACTCTTCCTGGCTTATTTAAAACACTGCATTTTGCTGATGTGTAATTTACTGCTTCAGTAGAGACAAACTCTTGGGTTAAATAGTGGAAATGGTGGACTAGTGCTGATCAGAACGAGGCTTCATGACACTCAGAAACAGATGAATCATTTGTGTCAAATTATTAAAGCCATGTCCAAAACGCCATGATGACATCTGACATTAATTACATGACAGGCGTCTGTCAGAGCAGCTGTCGGCCACTCATTGCTGGTTTGGTTCTAATTCACTTCAGCATGCAGGAGGTTGGTTTGGATGTTGGAGGATAAGATAAAATCATTATATCTGGATGTTCTGTTTCCTTTTTTTGGTTCTTATTTCTTCAGCACGTGCTTTACAGCGACACTTCAAGAGAAAAAACACAGTTCCTATTTGGAACATCCTATTTGGATGTTCTGGATAGGCTGCTCTCAACCGAAATGATTCAGCTTCTAGTCCAGTCCTTGAGGAGTATCTTCTAAGGATTTCTGGTTAGACTTGGTTCTTTACCAAGTTTTGTGTCGAATTTGGGTTTGTTTTTTAATTTTCAATGCATAAATATTACACGGTTCTTTGTTAAGTGGCTGAAATCCTTCTTAAATGTAAGAAATTCCAATCTGATTGTTGGACTTTGTTTACAGTCTTGCGTTTTTTTGTTTCTTTGCAGAAGATGCAGGTACCTACTTCCCCAGTGTGAAGCGGGACCCGAGCCAGTACCTGCAGCCATGCTCTGATTCGGTAAAGTTGTGGCTCCGCAGCATGAAGAGTGCCGGGAAGGTTCTGTTGCTCATCACCAGCTCCCACAGCGACTACTGCAGGCTCGTCTGTGAACACATCATAGGGTAAGACCCCCCCTTATGACCTCAGCAGAACTCATACCCTTGCCACTGATTCCCATCAGTCCATCTGTCACAGAGAGTGGGCTTCACAGAAAGCCTGTTGCTCATTTAAACTTGGAAAAAATTGTGCCTGGCATAGGGAGACCACCCAAACTAACTCTTCCAGCCTCTGTTTGAAACTATTCAGTCGCTCAGTGGTTAAAAAGGGCAAACATATTCTTAAACTTGAAGCTCACAGAAAGAGGAAAAAATGAATCTGTTATGCCCACTGCCCTTGTTTTTCAATAATTATTTTGCAATGATGCTGCAGACTTTCTGTCTCTTCTGTTGGCTGTGAAAGTGTTTTTTTTCCTACTTCTGTCCGGATATCTTATGGAAGGAACTCTGGGTACGTTTTTAAGTGTTGGGTGTCATCTGATCCATGTACAAACAGCAGGAGCTTACTTATCATCACTGTCAGTAAGTCAGACTCATTTCCAGTTAGAGTTGAATTTTTCTAGGGTTTCTCCTTGTCAGAGATTCAGTTCATATCTTTTAAAGACACCATTTAACACCTCGACTCTGCTGTTTGCGGATGATGTGTTCCTGTTGGGTTCCTTGGGCCATGAGCCTCAACTTTCATTACAACAGTTTGCAGTTCAGTAGTCATTCCAGCATCCCATGATTTTACCCACAATAATAACGAAAGCACTGATTTCTGTGACCATTGGAGAAAAAAAGCATTCCTGCAGCTCCATGTGAGCATGTTCTTGTGGTTTCCATGAAAAAAGCAGATATTATTGAAGAAGATCAAAGAGATTTTAATTTTTTGAAAGAGGGGTGTGCTTATTTAAGCACATTTTTGTTTACAGTATATTTTTTTAGTGTAGAGTGAGCAGAAAAAAAAGAACTTTGGCCTTCTGCAGTTAAACCTATTTAAATTAGTTAAAAAGCACCATCTTACAGTTAGCCAACAGGGCAACACAAAATGAAAGAAACATCAAACCAAAATAGATTCATTATAGTTATTTGACTCTAATTAGATTAGAATCATTCCAAAAAGCCAAATGACCCTAGTTGTGTTTTAATAATAGCTTATAAAAGTCACCTACAGATGACGGCAAAGTGTAAAATGCCAAAGTGAGCAAGCTAAAGGCGGCATTGGAAAGGAAAACTTCCCCTGGATGGATGAGTGCATCCTAAGCTGACAACAACCAAGGCCTTAAAAGGTATTGACCATACGGGTGCTGCAGGTTTTTGGGTTGTTCAGGCTGTGGACGGTCATGGAGATGAGTGGCTGCATCTTAAAGGGCGCTCAGGTGTGTCTTGTTGTTCCCTTAAGGCTCGAACAGGATTTAGGGATGTTGAAACATCTATCTCTGCATCTCACCTACCCTTCCCCTTACGTCCCCTTATGTGTTCTGTATGTGTTCACCATGATCCGTAGAAAAAAATGTGCATGAACACTTTCACTCAATGGATTCACTGAGTGGTCTATGATCTTAAAATGTTGTGTGGGCCACCTGTATGTCCCGTACAGGGTTTGCCCATTTGTTGCCTGTAGACAGCCTGTATCCACCTGTAAGAGCAAAAGGCCTTAGGTGTTCCTGTTGGTTTTGAGGTCTGGTGGGAAACAGGTGGAGGAAGTGGAAGATGTGTATACATCCAAAGCCCTGCCAGAATAGGCTTAAACAGTGCTGGGGGTTTAGACAGTGACACCTGCAGACCTCTGCTGATTCTGTGTGAAGGCTGTTTTTGTAACCCAAAGCCTGTTTCACCCTCAATTAAGCTGCAAGTGGCTCTCCAAACACTGAGTCAAGCTTTTTCTGCAAAGCACCACTCTGTGCTGTTATCACACACTTCATGGGCCCACGGTTGCAGTCATCTTTGTGTGGGATGCTGAGTGGAAAGTGTAAGTCAAGCAGAATAGAAAATCAGGTTCAAATGCTCAGCTTTCAATGTTTTTGGTTAACATATGAATGATTTCCAGTTCATTTGTTGGCTTTCACTTATAGTCCCAGCAATGTTGCCTCCCAGAGAGAGCTGAAGCACCAGCTGTGTGTGAGCATGTTTGTCCATCAGTACCTGTAGTGATAATGACTCAGAGAGCTTTATCTTTTCACTGCTGGTTCATAGGACAACGGGTTACTTGAAGATTGATGGTTCTGTTTATCCTGCAGCTTAATCATTAGAACAAGTCTGTTGTCCAGAGAAAAGCTTTATTCTACCGTATTGAAAATAAATCCCCGCTATTTGACAGTGTAGGCAGCTTTTTCTAAATAAAATGGTTGTAGCTCTGCAGTTCTGTGGTCTGGTATTTTGACTGGAGGCCAGCAGAAGATAACCTAACAAGGAGAATGCAGGACAACAGAGGGTTCTGATTGACTGAATTACATAAGACACTCACTTATTTAGTGGGTTTTAACGTTTCTTGAGGATTCTGGGTTTCATTTTCTATCAAGAAATTCTTCCAGACTGGGTCAGTTTTGTCAATGTCTTCACTAAGACCTTTTTTTGCTTTTCTAATCTTCGTTGTTGTTTTGTGGCAGTTCCCGTCAGAGGTTGCCACATTTAGTAATTAAATCCTCCTTCTAAAAACAAACCTCCACAACCTATTTGTTCCTCCTCAGTCTCTCCAATCACACTCACGTCCCCCTTCTCTACCTCCTCCTGGGTCTTCCTCTTTTTCCTGCTAGCTCTAACCTCAGCATCCTTTTTCCAACATCATCCCTGTTCCTCCTCTGAAAGTGTCCAATCATCTCCATCTGCTTCCCTGCATTTATGTCCAGAACATCTACCATGATCTGTTCCTCTAATGGATTCATTCCTGATCCATCCCGGTCTCTCTCAAAGAGAACCTCAACATCTTCATCTCTGTTATCACATCATAATAGAAATGCTTCAAGCTTATTTCATAAAACACTACCAGTCCCTTTCTGTGGGTCCTGATGGAGGTGAAGGGAGATGCTTGATTTACTTGAGATGATAGGATGTCCTGATGTCAGCAGTTTTTCCAGTGAAGCTGGTTTTTCAATTGTTATTCAGTAAAAACACTACCTTAATGTCAAAGAAAGAAAGGATTAGTTATTGCTGCTAAGGACTGATTTGTAAATAATTTTTAAAAAATCCCTTGAACTATGTTTTCTCTAAAGAATCTCCTTTAGGTCCCACACAGTTTTTTTTCTTTTTTTTGTAGACCTACTTCTCAACATTTAAATGGTGTATACTTGTATAACTTGTTCAACCTTCATTGAAGGCCCAAAACACTTTACCCATTTACACACACATTCATGCACTGATTGCGGCTCCACTACCAAACACTGGCGCCAACCTGTAACCACTAGAGGCAAAGTTCAGCGTCTTGCCCAAGGACACTTTGACTAATGTGCAATTTTCGAGCACACAGTTTACGAGCAGAGGCCAATCGCTGCACTACGACCATGACTACCCGTCTTCATGACTGTGGTCCAGCCCTGTTTCCTTTTGTCTCCACTGGTCCATTCAGTCATTAAATTGTCAGTCAGTCAATTTAATTCAATTCAATTTTATTTCTATAATAATTACAACAATATTCGTCTCAATGGGCTTCATACCGGTAACTGTATAAGAACATCAATCATAAAGAACATCAAGTCATAGAATTCAGTGTGTACTATCATGGTAAAAAAATAGGTAAGGTAAAACTCCAGAAAAAAAAAGAAGAAACCTGTGGGGTGTCCACATGAGAGAGGGATCCTCTCCCAGGACAGACAGGCGATGAACCATGATTGTTAACAGAGAATTAGCTTATCTAAATCTACAACTAGATGTTTGAATAGTCCAGCAGATGGGTTTCATCCAGATGGAGTTGGGGGACAGCTGGGGGTGTGAGACGAGCCAGAGACACGGTCCACAGCCAAGTGTAGCTGCAGGAGCAGAGACCAGCCAGAGGCGAGGTCCACGGTCAGGTACAGGAGCATGGACAATCCAACTGGAATCCGGAATCACCCCCGGAGTGGGACAGAGAAACAACACATGAATTGCACTGCACCAAACAGAGGCACGGAGAACTAGATAATGAATAAATGATCAAGAATAGAGGAGAGTAGAAGTAGAGGAGAATAGAGGACAGAACCCCAGTGCATCATAGTTCCCCCAGCTTCAAACTTCTAGCAGCCTACTAACAATAAATTGTTATTGGCATTAAATTTAATTAAAACATTTTAGTAGTAAGTTAAATAATCTCTGATTACTTGATAGTCTGATAATAAGCCTGTCCAAAGAGGAATGTTTTCAGTCTAACTTTGAATGTAGAAACTGAAACTGAAACTCTCTTCCATGAGCTGAGAGTTTAACAGGGGCTTGATGGCTAAACGCTCTACCTCCAACCATACTTTTACTAATTCTAGGAACCACAAGCAGTCCTGCATTTTGGGAGCAAAGTGTTCTGTTTAGATGGTTAAGGACTAGGAGGTCTTTGATACAGGATGGGGTCGTACCATGTCAGGCCTTATAGGTTGACAGGAGGATTTTGAACTTGATTCTAGATTCAACTGGGAGCCAGTAAAGTGAAGCTAACACAGGAGTGATTTATTTGTATTTATTTTTTTTTGAACTTTATTGAACACAACAACTTAATACACAACAGTGCAACAACAGGAAAGGAACAAACCAGGGGGTAATTATTACACTTTATACAAAGACGTTGAAACTGACACACAGATCGAATGTTTTAATGGCTTTCTTATTGTCAGAGTTTCTTATTGTGTTCACGTATTGTTTGAACTCATTGAAAAAGATAGAAAAATGAGGGGTATGATTTGTAACTTTGGATTTATGAATGTTCCATTTGCATAAAAACAAAACGAGATAAATGATGTATGATTGTTCTTTTTTATGAGATGGGGAGTGGGTGAGGCCAAACATAACATGTTCTGAGTACAGGCGGAAGTCTGAGTCTATGTGGGCGGAAATGAACTTACAAACTTTAGACCAGAGAGTTGTGGAAAAGGGACATGACCAAAATAAATGTACAGCATCTTCAGGTTGTTCTTGACAATAAGAGAAGCTTACATCAATATCTTCTTTGAACCTTTGCAGATATAGTTTGGATGGGTAGAATTTATGGATTAGTTTAAATTGGATTTCTGTCTCTTTATTGGTTAAAAAATATTTTGCTGGTAGATTCCAGATCTATTTCCACTCTAAATAGTAAACTAAATTATTCCAATAAGGAACTACATAGGGAATGGACACAACATCTTTCTGAAAGAGTGAGCGTGCACGGCGATTTGTCTTACTTGAAGAAGAAAAACAAATTTGGCCTATTTATTATTTTAGTTGGGTCAATTGGCAATAAAGTTGGACTCTGCAATGATGAGCTTCTCAATAACATAACACACTTAGGAATTGCTTTTAAAACAATGTTAAACTCAGTTTTAGGCATTTTGATTCTATATTTGAGGCAGAGTTCTTCATGTGACATCAAAGATCCATTTGATTTAAACAGCTGATTAACCAGAAGAATGTTTTGATTAAACCAAGATGGATAAAATAAAGATGTATGTCTATATGTAATGTCTTTGCTATTCCATATGTAGTATCTGTGTGGAGAAAAACTGTGTTTGTAAATGAGTGACCAGGAAAGTAACTTTTATTTATGGAAGAAGGAAAACTTTATTGGAATCTTTTGCACATTGTAGTTGCAATGCAAAAGAAAGTTTATGCCTCCTAATTTGGAGAAAATGTAATTTGGAATGAAATTCTTAATAAAATGTCTCAGCCAATTTATTTTAAAGGTAATACTTAATGTACAAAAATCTAAAAAGTTATGATTACCCTTAACATGAGTGTTAATTACTACTGTTTTTTTATATAATGGTTTTTGTTCCTCCAGATAAAATTAAAAAGCATTTTGTCAGTGGTTTTCTGAACCTTTTGTCAACATTGAGGGATACAGCTGCATACGTTAGGCGGGAAATTCCCTCAGCTTTAGTTAGCAAAACTCTGCATCTCAATGAGAGATCTCTCTGGAGCCATTGGTTCAGCTTTGTCTGTGTTTTATTAATAATTGGATCAAAGTTCAATTGGCAGATGCAGCATAAAAATTATTGATCAGATCAATAGCTAACGGTACCTGATAATGATCTTTTAGAAACAGGGTGGTATCATCAGCCCGTTGGCGGATAATGTCTGTGTGGTTTGCTATTGAAATTTCCTTTTAGTGGACTGAGTTTTAGAGTCAGTAAGGATCTGGGAACAGAGGAGGAATTAATAAGAGGAAATGGGGCATCCTTGCCTGACTCGTCTTTTCAGTAAAAATCGAGGAGATGTCCGGGCATGAAGTTTGATAGAACAATTTTCTCCTGCATAGATAGTTTTTACCACAGGAGTGATGTGATCTCTTCTGTTGGTTCCTGCTAACAGTCTAGCTGCTGCAATCTGAACAAGCTGAAGACATTTTAAGGAACTTTTTGGGCATGCTGCTAACTAAGAGTTACAGTAATCCAGTCTGGACGTAACAAATGCATGGATGACGTAATCACTTTTAGATAGTATATTTCTGATCTTAGCTCTATTGCGCAGGTGAAAAAATGCAGTTTTTGTGGTTGTTGCAGGAAGGATTTTGAAGAACTGTTTGACATCATCATCACAAATGCCCTGAAGCCAGGATTCTTCTCTTTAGTCCCACACCAGAGGCCCTTCAGGACCCTTGGTGAGTACGGAGCAATCAGTCTTTAGTCAGCCTGCAACTTTCCAAACCACAAAGCTCGCTTCTGTGTCCTTTTGCCAACACTAGTGAGTAATTTATGAAACACATTTCTTAAAAGCCTGCACTATCTGATGAATGTATTAAATGTCTTTAAGCTTCAGACAACATGTTTCAATAACATGCATCCATCCATACACTTTATGAAGAGTTATATAAACTAAATTTGCTGTTGGAAACTCTGGATTAAAAGTATTTTGTCTAACTTTGTTGCCCGGTCACAACCAACCGAAATGACCTGAATACATAAAATTGCCCTTCACTCTACGAAGTGACCACTCTAGCAATGGACCAACAAGGTTTTTAAAGATCCCTGAAGCTACAACCGTTTCTTGTTGATCCCTGAATAACTAAAGTCATGATCTGAGCAGTTTTGGGTTCCAGAACATTTTGTTGACCTCACTTCTCAGCTGTGGTCATGAACCTAAGAGAAGACTGTTTTCCTAAAGACTTTAAGGATTTAAATCCCAACTAAAGTGTTGTTTACTTCAGTTTGTGGCTGTAGACAGAAGTTTTTGCAGAGAGAAGAAATCCTCAGATGGATCACACGAGTCAGGTACAGACAGAAAGTGAGAGGTGAGCATCTTCATAACGAAAACATTTTCAGATGATCTTCTTCGTCCTATTTTCTGCCATCTTTGTTTTTTATGGCTGTCAAGATTTACAAGTACTTTTCCTTACAGGTTATGCATAAATAACCTATTTTTATGTCGAGACTTGTGGACCACACCCTTGTTCCTTTAAACAACTGCAAGCTGTAAATTATACTCCCACCTGAAAGCACCTGCAGCTTATTGAAAAGAAGCTGCAATGCATTAACTGTGAATGCCTCAACTTTAGCAAATTGGGTGTCAAAAAACCCAAGGTGAGTTCACCTGAGGTTTCCAGAAGGTTCAATGTGATGTGAAGACTTCAAACAGCTGTTAACAGTCAGGTTAGCAGGGGCTCCTGACTGACCACAGCAGGTACTTTCATCCGCCAACCGACCTCTTCGTAACCTGGAGATGTGAGTCTGGATCCTGGTCCTGAAGGTGGAGCCCACAAGGAATGCTCTTCTGGACTGTTTTAAAGTTGATATTACATTTCAAAATGGGGCAGATTCTCTTGACTTCTGCCATGCTGGCAGGAGAAGCATCTGTCTTACCCATGCTCAGCACTTGCTGAACATTCTTCACATGTTTTCTTTTATTTAACAGCCCATAAACTTCAGCGCTGAGATTTTCACTGGGAATTTACTGCACAGAGGCCAGTTTTTAAAGTCAAACTAAGCAGAATCAAAAGCAGTATCATAAACATCTAGTTATTGCCAAAAGAATGGCCTATTTTAGAAAAATCATTATTCCAAACGCACAGATTTTAATAAATACACATCAATATCGTGACACACAGTTTCAGATTATTCTCTTTTTCTGGCCATTTTCACCAGGTTTGTTGCCTTGCTGTCTGCTTGTAAAGCTGTTTATCAATTATATGAAGAAAAGTAGAAAGTAAGTAACAAAGTGCAAAAATATGACTTACCTGAAGGATAGCAGACAGTTGTCACTTTTTCTTTTTTTGGACGTTCCAGCAAGGTCAGAGATTTTCACGTAAAAAACCCCACAGAACTTTATCCCAGATTCCCCAGACTGAATGCTCGGTTTCATAGTCCACGACAGCAAAAGACGATTGATTGTAGACGTTAGAATGGTCTGGAACGGCTGGAAAGCCTTGTTTTTTGTTCTGAGAGTGATTCAGGAATAAAAACTCAGATTTAAAATTGGATTCGGTCAAACCCCTTAGATGGCCCTAGTCCAGGCTTTAATACGGGATCAGATCATATGACCGTATCCCAGTTCATAGGAGCTTTACCTTTATATACTCTTTAGCGTGTTGGTTTTGGCTTTAGTGTCCCACATACTCGTCTCTACACTTTACAAATCTGTTTGTCCAGTTATTTCTTTATTTTTGTAAATGATCTGAACCAGATCTTTGGTAAAATATTTGACCCCCCGCCCACCCCCACCTACCCTTTTTGAGGCAAAGCCAGTGGAATGTCCCATGCAAGATTTAATCTTTCTCTGCAGCCCCAACAATAACTGCATATTTAGGCTCAGTTTAAAGCTGAGGACGTCTGAACTCTGGTGGTCTTAGAAAGAAAGCACAAAGCCAACTCAAACACAGCCTGAGCTGAAGGTTTTTGTTCTAAATCTTTGATAAGAGCCAAGGTAAAAGTAATTAAAAATTCCCTTCTTAAATGTGCATTCAGATTCCTACTTCTCATTTAAGAAAACTTCACACTTTAGAAGCTGTTTGTTCCCTATAAACCTAATTCTTTTTTAAAAAGTGTTCAAATATGATTTGATTTAGAATTTAAATGTTTCTAGTTCTCTTCAAATTATATATTTTATTTAGGATAACTTTTTAAAGTTAATGGAAATTGTAAAACATTACAGATTACTTCTTATTGTTTTTAAACGTAATCATTTACCTGTACGATAATGCTGTCTCAGAATTGTTATGTGTTTTAGACGCCTGAATTGCTGTTTTCTTATGTGATAAAGTGAAAACACAGGAAGCAAAACTAAAGGAGAAACTCCCAGCTTTAGTTAGTTTTATTCCTAAAAAAAATAATTTAAAAAAATTGTAGACTTTCTGCTCTGTGGGCTTCAGAAAGAGCATAACTAAAACTCATACGCAGCATCAACAGACAGAGTAAATTCCCACAATGCACCTCACCCACAAAATCCTCGCAGTAGTTGTGGTCATTATTGTTTTCACAAATTCAGTTCATGGCTGTTTGAGGATCAGTGTTCTAATGCACTCATCCATGATGACATCTGCTCTTTAAACGTGCAGAAACTGTTTCAACTTAAATCCACGTAGATGTTCGATCACATCAAGTGTTTTATAAGAGTTTTCCTACAAGAAACTGGTCTGTGTCTAAGCTGCTCTGACTGGTGCTTTCAGTGTCGCTTCAGACCTGCTCAAAGGATGACTGGGAGGATTTGGTAAGGGGTTCATAGTATAGTTTGGACCAGGACCAGAAGGGCGGTTCAGGTCAGAACATGGCTGGCAGCACTGCTCATGGTCAGCCTGGTTTTAACCTGTACGAGAAGTTCAGGAAGCAACAGAAATGAGTGCAGGCATGCAGCAGAGGTCATTCATCATGAAAAAGGAAGCAAAACTCTTTTCTAACTCTTAGATACATGGGAATTTAATGTAAAATTTCAGATACACATTTGGTGACAAAATGTGGTTGTAGTTCAACCAGTGATGCTTTTTTGTCATGCTGGAATATCCCTTTATGACAGGGAGTAGTTTTATAAGCCTTATTATGGCACAAACACATTTTAAAGTAAATTAAAAGTGTTTTTCTAACACTGTCCCATGTGTTAATTAATTACTTAAAGGTTCAGTTGTTCTTTTCCATTAAAATCCTCTAATGTTTAAAAGTGGAATCAAATCAAATCAAATCAAATCAAACTTTATTTATAAAGCACTTTTCATATAAAAATATAACACAAAGTGCTTTACATTAAAACAACAAAATATAAAAACAAGCAAGCATTAATAAATAAATAAATAAATAATAGGGCCCCCCTCCCCGTACCTAGCCCCCCACGCCTTTCACACCTCCCACTCTCTAACTGATGGAAAATGACAATGAAAAATAGGCTGTAAAACATATGCTGAGCACAAAAACATGATGCGGGAAACGCTAATAATTGGAACCTCCCCCCCTGTGAACAGCCGCATAGACGGCCAAATGCAACATCACAGGCGGGGACCGCTCCACCACAGCTAAGCGGTGATGCAGGTCCCCACCCAGAGCCGCAGCGGCTGAACAGCAGCCGTCCAAGAGGGAGAGGTTCCAGCTGAGGAAGCACCGGAAATAAAAATGAATTAAAAATTGAGAATCAAAAAGTAAACATATTGATAAAAACGATAAAACATTGAAATAAGGTAAATTAAAATAACACGTTAAAAATCAGGTTCAAGTTCATAAAACAAGATAAAATGGATAAAGAAATAAAATAAAAATAGAAAATACATATAGATAAATAACAATAAATAAATAAAAGTAGTAAAATAAATAAATAATAAATAAAAATTAGCTAAAAGCCAGGTTAAAAAGATGGGTCTTGAGCCTTTTCTTAAAAGTATCAATGCTCTCTGCGGCTCTCAGGCCCTCTGGCAGACTGTTCCATAAGCGGGGACCATAGTGCTGAAATGCAGCTTCTCCATAGGTTTTAGTTTTTACAGTTGGAATGGTTAACAGACCAGTGCCAGAGGATCTCAGGGTCCGCGAGGGTTCATATCTTACTAAAAGATCTGATAAATAAGAAGGCGCAAGACCGTTAAGACATTTAAAAACTGTTAAAAATATCTTAAAATCAATCCTGAAGCATATGGGGAGCCAATGCAGGGATTTTAAAATTGGGGTGATGTGAGCCCGCCTCCTGGTCTTTGTAAGAACTCGTGCAGCAGAGTTCTGGAGAAGCTGAAGGTTCCTAATATTTGTTTTTGGAAGACCAGCAAGCAGGGCGTTACAGTAATCAATTTTACTCATGATAAAAGCATGCATTAGCATCTCCATATTAGCAAGAGAGAGTAGTGGGCGGACTCTAGCCAGATTTTTGAGATGATAAAAACCAGTTTTAACCACCTGTTTTATATGGGGGATAAAAGTTAGCTTAGAGTCAAAAATAACACCCAGGTTTCTGACTGCTTCCGAATGACTTAAGGAAAGTTCCTGTAGCTTCAAAAACTGTTTCTCCCTCTTGGCTTCAGGACCAATAACTAAAATTTCAGTTTTTTCCTGGTTGAGCTGCAGAAAATTATTTGCCATCCATAATTTTACATCTAAAATACAGTTAAAAAGTGCTTCTATTGGTCTTGTGTCATCAGGAGACATAGCTATGTACAGCTGGGTATCATCAGCATAGCTATGAAAACTGATGTTGTGGCTTCTGATGACATTCCCCAGAGGAAGCATGTAAATGTTAAAAAGCAAGGGGCCCAGGATGGAACCTTGAGGCACACCACAATTAATTTCATGGACCCCAGAAAAATATGTGTCCATGCTTACCATAAAGCTTCTCTCCATGAGATACGACTCGAACCACTTGAGAACAGTCCCTGAAAGGCCAAGACTTTTAAGTCTGTTTACAAGGATCAGGTGATCAACAGTATCAAAAGCTGCACTTAGATCTAACAGAACTAGTACTGAGATCTGACCTGAATCCAAGGCACACCTGAGATCATTAACAATTTTTAACAAGGCCGTCTCTGTGCTGTGGTTCGTCCTAAAGCCAGACTGGTTTATCTCAAAAATGTTGTTTTGTAAGAGAAACTCGTTTAGCTGAATAAAAACAAGTTTTTCTAAAACCTTACTTAAAAATGGCAAGTTGGACACAGGTCTGTAGTTATTAAAAACTGAAGGGTCTAAATTAGTTTTCTTGAGTAATGGTTTCACCACTGCCGTTTTAAAGGCAGCAGGAAAAATACCCGTCTGTAGAGAGGAGTTAATGATATTTAAAATCTCACTCTCAAAAGACCCATAAAATGATTTAAAAAGTGATGTAGGGATGGGGTCTAAAGAACAAGTTGTTGGATTAACTTGGGAGAAAACTCGACCAAGTGTTGCAGCTTCAACCAGGTCAAAACTGTCCAGTGCTTCCTCAGGTAAAATCAAGCCATCATAACCAATAGAGAGGCTTTTCTGTTCTTTTATGATGTTCATTCTGACAGAATCAATCTTGCTCCCGAAGTGGTCTGCAAAGTCCTCACACAATGAGGCCGAGGCTGGCATTGGGTTTTTGTTCACATTTGAGTTGATTAAAGATTCAATTGTGGTGAAAAGGACTCTGGGATTATTTTTATTTACGGAAATGATGTTCGCAAAATATGAATTTCTGGTCTGTTTTACGGTTTGATTATATAGTTTTAGTTGGTTTTGGTATAATTGATAGTTTATTTCAAGTTTGTGTTTTCTCCAAAGTCTTTCGGCAGATCTACAACATCTCTTCAATTGTTTAATTTCCTCAGTTCTCCAAGGGGGTGTGGGTTTGATTCTTATCTTCTTAGATGTTAGTGGAGCAACTGAGTTGAGACTGGATTTTAATTTACTGTTAAAACTTTCAACAAGTAGATCACAGGGGGCCGGTAAGACAGGTGGAGAGTTGGAGCGAACAGATGTAATAAATTTTTCGACCACTTCAGGAGTCAAGTAGCGTTTCTTCACCGTTCTCACAGAGGTCTCTTGCTTTATAAAACCAGTGATGTTAAAAAGCACACAGTAATGGTCAGATACAGCCAGATCCACAACAGCGGACACACTAGTAGGTAAACCATGACTGATGACGAGGTCAAGAGTGTGCCCCCTGTTGTGAGTCGGCTGCATGACGTGTTGTTTAAAATCAAGAGAGGAGAGCAAGTCCAAGAACTGAGTGGTGCAATAATCCAACTTCCCGTCTATATGCAGGTTAAAATCACCAGTTATTAAAATCATGTTAAAAGAAGTGTGGACAGATGCTAAAAACTCTGAAAACTCCTCAATAAAAACAGAGCTTGGTTTGGGTGGTCTGTATACTGTGATGCATAAAACTGGAGGGCTGTTAAAAACAAAGGCATGATGTTCAAAGCTGGGGTACTCATCCAATGTAATCTGCTTTACTGCAAAGGAGTTGGACTTTATAGATGCAGTACCCCCACCCTTTTTGCCCTCCCTGGTTGAAAAAACAAAGCTAAAATTGGGTGGAGAGGCCTCTGTGAGAACAGTAGATGCATCCGTGCTCAGCCATGTTTCAGTTAAAAAGAGTCCATCAATTTTATAATCATGGATAAAATCATTTATGATAAATGTTTTGTTGGACAACGATCGAATATTCAAAAGTGCCATGTTAAAAGAGGGGGGAGTGTTTGTGGAAGCTGCTTCCTCAGGTTTTGGTGATTCCTTTAGTGGACGAAGCCAGTTAGTGTTTGCTTTTCTCCCAGCACGTCCCCTCATGGAATACCTGTCTGTAATAATGGTCTTAATGGGATAGACTGGGGGGGGTGTAGGTGGTGGCAAGGAAGCACTGTCAATCGAAGCAGTTTTTTGGGGAATGTGGGGAGGTGATACCAAATCCAGTCAGTCACTTCCACACAGTGATGTCTGCACGGATGAGGAGGAGGTTTGGACTGGTGGGGGCATGATGGGGGCTGGTGATGTCTGGACAGAGTATCGGATGTTTGCAGCTAAAACATTGCTGCCCAGTGGACTGGGGTGAATCCCATCAGTTTTATAAAATGAGGTTCTGTTCCAGAACAGGTTAAAATTGTCAATAAAAACAAACCTATTCAGGCTGGAAGCAGACTGGAGCCAGGAGCTCAGACTCAGCAGCCTGCTGAAGCGGCCCTGGCCGCGGGAGAGGGAGGGGAGGGGTCCCGAGATAAAAACAGTCAATGGACAAGAGTTTAAAAAATTAAAAAGTCTGATGAACGCCTTTTTAGTCGTTTCAGACTCTCGATAAGATGTGTCATTAAAACCAACATGTAAAATCAGCCTCCTGATTGTGGAAGGGAAAGATCTCAGCAGGTCTGGGAGTTTCTCCAGAATATCCAGAACTGTGGCTCCCGGAAAACAATGTGTGACCGCGTTAAAGAAGCGGACCCTCCGTATAATGGAGTCCCCGATGATCGCCGTTGTCGGGGCAAACAGTGGAGGAGGACACGCGGGCGCATGTGCAGAGCCGACAGGTACCTGCGTGACGACAGCGGCAGCGGCGGCCTCACCTTGCGGCCGGTGGTCCATCTGCGGCGGCGAGGCCCGAGCCTTGCTGGAATGGAAGCGGACAGCTTCCTTCAGGATCCGACGGCGGGAGGAAGAAGCTGGAGCCCGCGAGGACGCGGGGAGATCCAGACGCTCGTCTGATCCTGATGGGGCCTTAGCGGTGATCCTCGAGCCCCGGTCCGGGTTGCTGCACGCCGCGATGCGTCCGTCTTCCTTCGGGATCTCCGTGGCGTCTCTCTGGAGAGCGGGGAAATCCATGGTGGAGCCCAGGTCTGGTGGAGTCTGTGCCGCTGTGACCGCTGCGGAAGGAGCGGGAGAATCCGCAGCCAGTCCGGAGAAGCGGTTTGAGAGACTCAGGACAGGAGGCTTCCGGGTCTCATCAGATCTCATTCTGGACCTTCGGACAACCACTTCTTCATCCAGGGATCTTTGCCTGGGTGTTGAAGATGAAGAAGGGTGTGCACAGGTGGACGGGTCCCATGGAGCTGTGTCCTGGAGTGCGGCGCTAAGTGAGGTTAGCCGCTTAGACTGGGCGAAGGAGACATCCATGAACTTGGACAGGAGAGCGTCCTTCATTTCCAGCTCAGCTTTTAGACGACGGATGTCTTCCTTGAGGTCAGTAATGATTCCAGTGGTTATACGCAGAGATTGTGAGTCCAGATCATTGGTTGGATTTGTTTTTTTACCCGAGTTCTGGTCTGGACTCACCACTGGTGTTACTCCGTCCGCCATTTTTCCCAGTCTCAGTAATATCCCAGAGACAAGAGACAGGCCACTACAAGAAGATCTAAGTCAAACTCAAGGCCTTGAGGGCCGTCCTCCTGCTGATTTTCCCAAGAAGGTCAAGAAGATGTTTAAGGATCAGCAAGACACCAAAAGTTCAACTTATTGTCTGTTTATAATTAAAATTAAAAGTTATTATTATTGGATTTGAGAAAAAAACCTTTGTTTTCTCAGATGCGGATGTCCTGCTGGTGAAAGCTTAAGTAAAGTTTGTAACTTGATGGTTGTAGGCTGTGGAGTTGGATCTGCTTCTGCACTAGATCTCTGCCCTACCAAGCTGTTGTGATGATTCAGTGTCATTTGTCTCTGCAGTGAACGACGTGGAGGACAGTGAGGGGCTGCCATCGCTGGACAAACCCGGCTGGTACTCTCAGGGCAACTGGCCACACCTCCACAAGCTGCTCAAGACCATGACCGGGAAACCAGAGCCCAAGGTATGCCCGACCTCTGCTTTGAAGGCTTTCTGCAGCTGGCTTTCATGTTGACTCCAGCTTCAGATTTTGGCAGAGACTGAAAGAAATGGGGTCTGTGATGGACGTGCTCAGGGAGATTTAGACTGGTGTGTTGGAGAGGAAGAACACAACTCTTGCCATGCATGAGTACCGGGCAGCAGCACTTACACATCAGGCACTAAGCAGCTCTTAAAAAAATCAGAACCTCTTAAAAAGAACTGATTGCTTCTTTATTAGCTTTTGCAGCTGTTTTCTGCACTTTAATAATTGCCTGATCTCATAGTTGACATAGTTAACTTCATGAATTGGTCTCTTACCACGTAGAATACGTCCAAGATTGAATCGTTTCTGCCAATATCATGCGTGCAAACCAATTATTTGTAAATATTTGGATTTACGTGAACAAAACACTATTTTCTTCCATGGTATCTTTGGAGTGGACACGAGTTCCCCATATTGTTGGGGTTCTATTAAATTTTAGCCGTTAATGTTGTGGTTTATTCTGACACAAATTAGTCCAACTTTCATTAGTTTTTTTTTGTTGAGCTTTCATTTGCAGTCAAACTATCCCACATCATGATTCTGCTACCACACCAGGTTCTCTGGCCAAGCTGAGATTCAAATTAAGTTACCATTTAAGAAGTAAAACGTTGCTGGTGTAAAACTCTGACAAATGTACTTGGATAAAAATCCTGGGGCTAGCAAAGACGGCCATAAAGACGATGGAGGGTGAGAGAGGAAGAAGTCATTTAAATACTGTAAATTATCTTTGAACAGAGAGTTGAGAGGTTTGGCTCTGTGACGGAGCAAAAGCCTGCAGTACAGGGGGGAAACCACAGAAACTGCTGTAACTTGTCAGGTACAGGCAGTTTGAGTCCGTCATCACCCTCCTCCTCCACCACCATCTCCTCCTCCCACCGGCTCCTGAATGCCCCTTCTGTCTGTTCCACCGCCCCATGATGGAAGCTCTCGTGGAATCCAGTGTCAGCCTGCACTTAGAGCTTCTTTGAACAAACCTCCTGGGAGACTCGCTGCTCTCCACTTTCACTAACCAGACAGGGTGGGATGCTGGTGTTCTGAATGCTGGGGTTCAGGCTAAACTACAGTTTCTGAGCTTAGTGATGAAAACAGTGAGGGTCATGGCTGAGGTGAAGGGGCGCGTTCACACAAATCCACAGTCCAACTACCCTCGCTTAAACCTTCTGAACTGTATCAGAAAGTCAAGGCTTGTTTTGGAAGCTGGTCTCAGCTGAAGATTTTTTGCTATCCAAACACAGCAGAAGCTTTGTAGAGTCCTGGACTAACAAGAAGTTGGCGTAGTTTTTGCCAAGCTCAACTACCCTGTTAGCCTTCTCTGTGAGAAATCTCAGGGTTTTGTTTTTGCTGTCCAATATTTGAAGATTGCATCAAGCATTGAGTCATTTTTTACGTTTGATCAGCATGATTTCCAGTGGAAAATAAGCTGCGTTCACTCTGAACACGGTTTGCACATCAGGGGTCAGAGAATAGTTTGGTCCTTGTGGCACATCAAGAGTTCAAATATCTTAACTTTGGCAAAGAAGACACATCACGTCGACCAATTAGGGACTCAACTTTGGCACGTGCAGATGACCCGATCAGTGGGTGGAGTCCAGAACAAACATGGAGGAGAATCTGATCGTTCTCGTCCTGGACTTTGAAATTTTTTGAACTTTTTTTCCTTTTTTCCACTGAGACAACAATAAATGATTGTTTAATTTTATTATTCTTTTCTTTTTTCCCCCTCGGACTAATATGGGATAGCAAGTCATCAAACTCGCTCACAGAGAGACAGAAGTACTGCTGAAAGTGCAGACGGTGAAGCTCCCCGTACTGGAAGAGTCTCTGAATGATCTCAGACATGGAGACTTAACTAATGGCGTATGGTAAATGGCGTATACTTATATAGCGCCTTTCTTCCTACAAGGACAAAGCGCTTTACAGTCACAGACCCATTCACCCAGTCACACACACATTCACACACTGGTGGCGGCTCCGCTGCCAAACACAGGCGCCCGCCTACCACCAGAGGCAAGGTGGGGTTCAGTGTCTTGCCCAAGGACACTTCGACTCATGGGCGTGCAAGGCGGGAATCGAACCTGCAATCTTAGGATCATGGGTTGACCGCCCTACCGCTGCACCACGGCCGCCCGTGGTGTACCAATGATTTTGTAGAGTTCTTCAAAATAAATAAACCTGATCTGTAAACGTCATCTATGTCTTTTATGCATTGTTAATTATGGATTCAGTCAATGCTTCCATGTAGCTCCTCCTACATGAGTCCAGAGCATCATGTTTTTGAACGCGTTTTTGGAAAAAACGTCAAGAAGGGAATTTTACACACGTTGAATGGGAAGCGTCTGATGCAAATTTAATGTGTGAATCGCGTTGGGAATGAAGGTTTCATTAGGGATGTGCCGCACCAGCCCACTTCAGGACAGACCCCCAGTCTCATGGATGGACAGGAAGGAAAGTGGCTGCGTCGTCATGTGCCACAAAGTGCAGTTCTGAGTTCTGACTAACCTAATCATTTTTTTCCACATTTTCTACACATTTTGATAACATGTTTGTGACATAAAAGCACCTTAAGACTACAAGCAGCAGCTTTAAGAGGAAACTGTTTCTGCACAAACATGCATAGCTTAGCTTTGGCAAATTGAGTCTCTATTATGTGATGTATCACTTTATCATCACTTTCTGTGACTCTGGCTGTTTTTTTTCTTCATTTTTCATATGATTTCTTTAAGTGCATTCAACTCCAAAACTTAAGTTTCTAGATAAGACATGAAACTATGTGGCTCTGTATGCAAGGCTCTTTTGAAAGTATTTACTGGCCATGTCTCTCTTTTTGTGATTGGTTGTTTTTGTGTTGGAATCCAAGGCCTCCATAAATATTTATCACAACAGTTCCATGACCTGACCTGTTTCACTTCTGGAAAAGTCTGCAGGAAATGTGAAGCGGTCTGTCCGAGGCCTGGGTTTGCCCGTCAGTCTGTTGACATGTGGAAGGGCCAGGCAGAGGCTAACAGAGCCTTGAGAAGGACCATGCAGCTACTGCAAGGCCATCCACCCTCTCTCTGGCTCGCTGATTGGTCCCTATTTACAACTCCCTTAAGATATCTGGGCTTCAAAAGTCACATTTGGTCCTATTCTTGCCTCATATTGCAGAATTTTTAAGGCAGTATTTTTTCTTATTCAAAAAAACACACAGCTTTTCTGGAGTTGAGGGTCTGGTCTGTTTTTGAGTTACCTGTAAGTTAACATCCTGTTTCTTTAGAGATCAGGTTCTATAAATCTCTTCTGCTAAGGAAGCATCTGAAATGAATGAGAGACTTCTCAGAGATCCTTTTTCTCCCCGTCTCTGAAATCTTCTTTTCTGCAGATGTTTCTTTAACAGGGAGATCATCTATTAAAGCTGCAGGACAGTTGATGGACAGTAGAAATTTAGTCTCAGAGCATTTTCCATTAAAGTCTAGTATAAATGAGTATTGTGTAGTTTAATTAACCCCTCTGAAACCCCTCACAGGTGATGTTGCTTTAAGACAGATGCACTAAAAAGCTTTTTTGTTTATCTTCAATCAGAGCCAAAAACATGTGGCTTATTCATAATTATATCTTACTGCTATAATTAAACTGATTTAACTTGGTTTTCTTCTTCTAATTAACCACCTTACTCCTTGTTTAAACATGTTGTGCAAACTTTAAAAGGCCTCAGAGACTTTTGGAGTATGAGCTCCTGATTGTCAGTTATGGAATGCAGCTGATCTGGACTTGCTCCTGCTTGTTTTTTTCCACATGTGTAGTAGTTTTGTGGTTGTTGAGGAGATGAGGAGCAGACTTCTGTGGTGGCCGAAGCTCAGCAGAGCTGCTTTTCATTCATTTCCCTGCTTTCCCTGCAGGTGGCGTACTTTGGGGACAGCATAAGGTCAGACATGTTTCCTGCAAGGACCTTTGCCGATTGGGAGACGGTGATGATCGTGGAAGAAATGGAGGGGGAGGGGGTCCCAAAAAGTGAAGCCACAATGGCCAACGAGGCTCAAGCGGAGCCACTGGAGAAAAGGGGAAAGTTTGAGGTAAGTTCAAGGAGGCAGCTGTTTCTGTTTAGCTGCCCCACCTCCAACCAACCCTCAAGCCCCCGGGCCCGGCCCGCTGCCAACACATGCCCTGAGTTCTGGTAGATACCTCCTCTCCCAAACAGTTCATCAGAGTTAACATCTGTTTCCAAACCTGTGTCCTAAATGTACTCTGGCTGGTGAAAAATCAAATGTTGACATTTTGGGTCATTTGTGAGTCCGTCTGTGTTTGGTCTAATGAAAGCAGGCACAGTTACACCGAGACGGGATGAGGGATGGTCTGTTGCACCACATGACGGCAGCTTTTCTCCAGAACACAGCAGCAAACAGGAAAGCGAGTGACGTGCAGGAGGCTTGGCCCTTACAGAAGAGCGCTCCGAGCAGCAGGATGTTCGCTTCAAAAAGTCTGCGGTCAGCACATCTTGTGGCTCGCAAATTCAGGACTGCACTTCCTCTTTCCCCAAGCAGAGCATGGATGGCGTCCTGTGCTTTTGTTCACTGGTGTTTGCAATATTTAAAAAGCAACTAAACAAACAACTGTTCTGCTGCAAAAAGGATATTTATGTTTTGTGTTCCTAACAATTGGTAACAAATTCGAACCTTTAAATTAGACATTTTAAAACAATTTATTCTAATATTGTTGACATGTTATTGATAAAAGCAAGTAAGAGCTGCAGCATTCTGGACCAGTTGTAGATGTGAGAGGGATGACTGGTTGACTCCAAAATACAGAGAGTTACAGTAATCCAGCAGAGATGTAATGAAAGCAGGGATCTCTTAAAATGATCAACCCTGGGAGAATTTCAGGCAGGCAACTTGAGCTGTGTGTTTACATGGTTACTCCTCCCTGCGGGCGGTTCAGTCTAATCAACTCACCTGTTCAGCGTCCTACTTAAGTTCCAGGTGCGGTCCAATCCTCTTCTTCCATTTCCGCGAGCTCTGCGTTCATCACCCCACCCTCCTCCCCGGCTTCCACCTGTGAGCTCCATTAGGGGTAGTTATTACCCAAAGTTTTCTATGGAGATCTTTGTTTTAGTTTTTTTTTTAAAGCTTTATTTGATAGGGACAGTGCATATTAATGAACATCTATCAAACAATGATAGGCGTAAACATACTGGATTTTAGCAATGATGCCAATTTGCATCCATAGTCCCTAGGCAGGAAACATAAAACAGGACAAAACAAAAGACAGAGTCACAGATACAATAAGAACACAAAAAGGTGGTACATTATGAGAGTTAAAAGTCAGAGGCTACAGGACTGGTTTGCCTTCAGCCACTGCTTGAGCTGTGTTTTGAAGGTCTGTAATGTTTGACACTCCCTTATGTACAGTGGAAGACTGTTCTAGAGTTTACTGGCCTTTACAGAAAGAGCGTTTTGTCCAAAGTATCTGTATCTCTATCTGAACGGAGCCTTATGCCAAACTAAAAGAAATATGGAAATAAATCTTCTTAACTGCATGAGTTGTCTGACTGAAATGACATTTGGGTAAAAATCGTTTCACCTTCAACAGCTGCTTCAAATCAGAGAAGCTGGATTTTGCCACTGAGCTCATTTGACAGTCAAGTTTAAAATCGCTGTGCATTTTAGAACCCAGATTTGACACAGATTGTTTTCAATGGGGAGCCAAGGAAACCAACTCCACTGAGGAAGGGTCAGAGGGGCTGCTTAGACCAAACACCATCACTTCCATTTTTTGTCAGTAAAGCTTAAAAAGCTTAGGGTCATCCAGTATTTAATGTCTTGTATACAAGACGGTAGTGGTGTAATGGAGCCACCTTTCATTATTGGTGAATGGATCTGACTATTGTCAACACAGCAATGAAAGGAAACTCTGTGCTTTCTCAGGATGGAACCTAGAGGAAGGAGGTACAAGAGAATAAAAGTGGTCCTAAAATAGATCCTTGTGGAACCCCAAAGAACACTGGAGCAGTTAAAGAATAATTAACTCAAAACCTGAAAACAACAGATACAGGAAAACTTCATTGAAGCACCAATCCCCACAGTTTTATGGATCTTCTTGTTCACCATCTTCATGTGGACAACTCTTAAGAAGTTGTTTCTAATTATTTTTATGGCTCCAGTGTTGGGTAACTCCTCCAAACAGACAAATCTTTACAGTGCAACTCTTCATGCTAATTAGTCTGATGCCAGGGAATGCCCTGAAGATTTGCCGGCAAATGATTCACGAGGGGAGGAATTCTGAGGGGAAATGATGTGTTAAAGTTGTAAAAATACTTTTGGTTTCAGTTCCATCTTCTTTTCCCCACTTCCTTTCACCAGAGCTGCTTGTCTAAAGATGGGCCTCCTCACAGAGTTCAGTATCTGACTATGCATGAACTTTGCAGGAGCAAGGCATGAAGTCACCCTCAGCCGTGTCCAACCAGTGGGGGTCTTACTTTGTTGACACGCAGAAAAGTGATGGAGAAGATGAAGATGCCCAGAAGCTAACCTGGTGCTGCCACTGCATTCACAAATACAGCACCATGGCCATTCCCAGTGTGGAGCACATAGCAGGTTAGTGACGGGAGACCTGAGGTGGATCTGACCATCAAAGCAAAGAGTGGAAATTAAATTAGACAGTACAAATTTGGTGTATCTGCCATCAGAGTGGCATTCACTCATGAAGATTACGCAACTGAAACTTAAACCAAAAAAAGATTTTATGTGTTTTTTTTTCTCTCTGTCCTGCACAACACGTGTGGCAACTAAACGGGTGCTTTATCGCAGATTGATGTTAAACACGCAGCAGTTGGAGAGAAACTCTCATAAAGCCCCGCTTCAAACAATCGGCCTCATTCTGCATCACAGAAACATGAGTGAAAATCAAAAACAGCAATTGTGTCAAACACAGATGTGGAGTCGCTCTAATGATTAGTTTCAACCATGCAGCTCTGACCTGCAGAGCCTTCAGGGTACAAGCCGTGGGACTCTCCTGCAACATGCAAAGTATGATCTGAAGCAGGTCATCTACACTGAACTATAATGTTTTCATCATTTTTTGCTGTCATCACATGTGTGAGGTCCACTGTGAGGCACTGGTCGTTTTTATGTTATAGTAAGATAAACCTACCATGTCTCAATCCAAAGGGGATTTTCCAATATGGAATACAGATCTTTTTTATTTTTAAATAAGTTTTAATGGTGAGAGTCAGTTTAATAAACAACTTGCCTCAGACAGATGGCTCTGGTTTTTCTCTTAAGAATATAATTGTATTCATTGATTAATGGTTGTACTAGGAGGTTTTTAATGTTTCCACCTTATTTTTTTTTATCAAAACAGAGATTCTAAACTGATTTAAGATCACAGGATTTTACTTTTGAATAAAATCATCTTTTATTGTTTTATATTTCACGTGAGTGATAGCAATAAATCTCCATCACAAACACCATCAAACCTATAAAATCAAGTTTCTACAATTTACTTAGTGCTGGATGTCTTCAGAATCCTTTACAGACTTTTTTTTATACAGTCTACTGATTGTAATGTTTTCTGTACACCTGGCCTCTCTTATCCAACGTCCATTCTTCAGACAAGGATTTGAATCCTTCCTTTTTTTTTTAAAGTGCTCAGAAGAATCTCCCCAAACAATGGGGGGGGGGGGGGGGGGCTGTTTCCCACATGCTTTTGGAGAAAGCTTTCAAAGAGCGGGAAATTGGGGTTTGTTTACAGCCATTACATGCAAGATCCAAGCCGATCTCTTCATCATCCAGTAATGCGGACGGTGCACAACCTTGACCTCAATAATAACACGTCTCATCAAGGATTAAAGAATGTTCTGGTTTGCTTTCAGCCAGACTGAGTCTGACATGAATTTCCCCAGATTGTTTATCTTTTTGTGTGGAAGGATCTGAACTGGTCTCATGGACAGAGATGTGCTTAGATCCAAATTTGTCCTAGTTGTTGTTTTTTTTTATGTTTTTGGTCATGTTTACTCGTTATGTTTATCATAAAATAACTTACACTCTGCTGTTTTTCTTCTGTTGAATTTTTTGCTGTCTAGATCTTCCTCTGGATTACAAATTCCCCAGGTTTTCCCCGGACAAGCCCTACACCACCGGCTACTACCCCAGACCTCCAGATTCTGTGCTGAAGAGGTGCAAGAATGTGTCCTAAGAAAAGGCAAAAAATGAAGAAAGTCCTCCCAACCCTTTCTGCTTCAGGAGAGGAAGGTGCCTCCATATTTTTGCCTGTAGTTTTTTCTTTTCCAGGTGACCCCAGCCATCATCTGTGGAGCACAGGAAGCATGCGTTCAGAGAAACCATGTGAATGTAAGCCACATAAATGTAATGGAAGTGTCCCATACTGCAGTGTGCCGTACTGGTGTGTGTGCTGCATTCAGTAGTGGTATACTCTTCACTTGGACTTTGTGTATGTGGTCATCTGTCATTTTGAATCCTTCAAACTCTGAAATGAAGCGATTTACCTAAAGTGATTACCTCAAGGGCGGAAACAAGTAAAGCCAGTCAAGCCGTTCCTCAGTGTATTTCTCTACAACACTCTTACTGTGAAGATTTGTCATTTCTCTTTGGTTCCCTCGTACTTTCTTATAACTCTCTGCTGGTAAGCCCTCGTCACGTTTGTGGATCTTCGCTGTTGCTAAAAATTTAGCACAATATTGTCTTTTGTGTTGGGTGTTCCAGAAAACTTTGGGAAATTTGTATTAATAACAAGAAGAAGAATGAAGACTATGCTAGCTGTTCTCTGTGTTACTTCTGATGCAGCTGTGTCACGTGTTCTGTGAGGGATTCTTTAAACCCCTGTGCTTCATCCATGCTGTAACCGGCTTGTGAATGGTCCCTTGGTCGCTTGGCGTTGAGCAGTCGTGCCATCACTTGTGGAGAAATCTCCATTTATGGAGGTTGTCTTTTTGCTGTCAACACAGGTTCAAGTCAGGTTCCATCTCAGTACGTAGTAGGAGAATTTCATCAGACTCAGTGCCACAAAACTGACTGAAATGTTACAGCAACTGAGACAAACAGCTCCTAAAGAGACTGATAAAGGTATCTGAAAATGGCTTAGGAGACATCACAAACATAGAAGGATTGTAGAGTGTCCTGTTTTGGGAAGAAATGTGTTTGGAAAAGAAATTCCCATAGATGGATTGCTGAAGTCCTTTTTGGACTAAAGAAGATTAGAACTTACAGCTTTGTTTTTGCATAAAAAATCATAACGAAAGTTGCTCATTTAGAACTGAATTGGAGAGTAACAAGAGAAATCTACTGGTCTGAAAAACGGAAAATAGGGGCTTTAGTAGGAAAGGTAGCATAAAAAAAACACTTGGATCCTTTAGTGAAAATGGAAGCGTGGGATTTTTTCCCCCATTATAAAGTTTACGATAGCAGTATTGTGATCTGCGACTACTTTGGTTGGTCAGGTACAGTAAATGTTGCTAATTTTGTGAATTTGTTTGCACCAGCTGATAATTATTTGACATTCGTGGGAAGATGCAAGAGCAGGATTAGTTAGCATTTTCAGCAAAAAAGCATTGGCAGGCATCATCTGACAGACAACAGCTGTTAGCGTTTGAATTTTTGGTTCCAGAAACTGATCTTCTGGGTGGTTGCTGTCCTGCAGTGATGGTCAATCTGCTCCATTTCAATAGCCGGTGTGATACACAGTACAGAGTGCAACATAACTGTCCGATTTTGTCTTTGTTCTCAGCTGCTTCCACATCACATCTGTCCCTTTACAAACCTCAAAGAAGTGATTCAACATTCTTCTTTCAGTGAATCGTAGATTGAAATATTCCTACAGAATGACCAGCATCTCTCATGTACCTTGACAGGAAGCAGTGCAGGTGGGATCGGACATACAAAGTCAACAGTGGTTTGTGCTGTGTGTGGTTTGTGTATGCATACAGTTGTGATGATTGTACTCTTCTTTTGTCATCTGACCTGTAACTTTTGCACATTTGCCTTATGTTGGAATCATCTGTGGTCTTTAAGATCTCAAAAACAGGGAAGCTTTGGTTCTGTGTTCAGTGATGAGGAACTGTCAAAGAAATAAAAAGTTTTATGATTTTTCTTACATAACATTTTTCTGGTCTTAAGTTTTGTTTAAACCTTGAACTTCAAGTGCTTCACATTTGGAAACCCTCAGCACAGGCATGTGTTCTTCATGTAGAGCTAATGAATGCTGCAAAACAAACAAACAATGGCTTCTGTCATCTTCTCAGTTCTGTGCAGATTCTTTAATCATCAAACTATAGAGTGCTGAAGTCAACCATCGCTTTACGACAAACGAGCATTATTGTAGGCTGTATTTGTTCAGAGAAGTTAAGATTTCTGAGGTTTCCTGTTTGAAATGTTGAAAATTTCTCCATCAGCCAGACAAACGATGTCAGCAGCTAGAAAATCTCAGACCTCTACATTAGTTTTGATCTAAATAAACCGGACAATAAAACGAGTTTGGCTTTTTATCTGGGACTTTATCTCATTGTGCTAAACACGGCATGAAAGATATTTAACCGTGGAGTTTGTGACACTTTTCTTCGTCAACTGTGATTTTTTTTTTGTGTGTGTGTGTTTTGGTTGATGAAGTTTAAAAACAGATTAAATGTTCTATTATTCAATCATAATTTTCAATGTCTGTAAACAAACGTTTATGATAAATGATGTAAGTTATTAGCTCAAATGCTGCCTGACCTGCAATAATAAGCTGATTAGCTGTATGCTTTGGGTGAACTGAGCCAAAATGCAGCCTCTGGACAGCTGGTCCATTTTGACCCAGTTTAGTCAAATATTTGACATGAAGGAGATCTGAGGTAAAACAGACACGAAAAGCAGCTTATCTACTGTGCAAATGAAGCTTTTTCATGACCATCAACACACAAGCCAATTAAAAGAGGAGAAATGAAACTAGGAAGGATATGTACTATTTAAAGTCTAAAGTTCTAAAATGACTGCAGGTCTGCGTTGAGCTGTTAATTATTTTGCTTGTTTAACCAAATCAAACATTACTTTTATTTCAATGTCCCAAATGGGGCATCAGGAATGAAGACTGAGGATGAAGAAGGATCCTGGAGAAAAAGATGTATCAAAACATCTGAACATTTTTGAATATAAAATATTGAGTATTTTTTCGAGTTAAAGTTTGTTTTTTCTGTTGCTATGTAATGGGTTTACAAGTAAACTGATCTGAAAACACTTCTTGGAGAAGGTGTACCTTTGTAGCAAGTAGGCAGAGAAGAACTTTTGAGATGTTCATAGAAAACACACAAACAGTTATCCTCATTTCAGAGGATAACTGTTTTCACTTAAGTCTCCATTGTTTCTGGATAAGTCAAAAAAAGATCATTTCACTTCCTCCAGTTTGCCCTCGAGGTTGTTTGTTACTTAACAAGATCTGTCCATGGAAGTTCTTTTTTTTATATCGCTGGTACTGTTGTTTGTGTGGAAACATGAAATAAAGGATGGCTTTCCTTTTAACTCCAAGGAAAAAGTAGTTATTTACTGTAAGTGTACTGCAAGGATACTTACTCTATGCTAAGAATGTTGGGGTGTATTCAGACTGAACACATTTGGTTTGCTTAAAGTGAATCAGAATTTGTTTCCACCAATAATCCGTAACAGAATTTCAGTCTGAATACACCCAGGCTGACCCAGGTCCAGGACCAGGTACTGCTCTCAAACCCATCTTTCAAGATCATCTCGGTTCATTTCCAATAAGACTGAGATCCAGTTCACTCCAAGTTTCCTCAGGTAGTAAGCTAGTAACCATGACGATAAGACATAGCGCTCATTCAAATTTTGCCGGATAAATGCTGGCTCATTAAAACAACTGTTAACATGACACATCATTTCTCACTGTTGTCCCAACACTTATCAGCGTACTTTCATTCCCGTCGTCTCCTCAGTAATCGCCTTGCAGCAGGCCTCTGCTGTACCAAAGTGTTGCACCTGTACTTTACATTAATACACAGAGATCTTTTGTCATGTTTTTTTTTTTTTTTTTTTTTACAAGCTTTAGTTCGAAACAGAAATGTCTGAATACAGACCACAGACAGTATCACTGTTATGTATAAACTGATCAATTAGAAACCTCAGAAAAATCATGTGGTACCCGCTGGCCTCCACCTCCAACGTTTGATTGACAGATTCTCCTGAGCCGCTTTCAATGAAAAGGATGTGGACTTCGAACAAGCTCACTCCTCATTTGTTGACAGTAGTTGCCCTAGAAACAATTGACTCAGACGGACTTTGGGTCCAAATGGTGGCGCCCGTAATGCGGAAAAATAGTCACTGAATTGGCTTCATTTCGCTGGATCTGGTGGTAAGAAATCTTGAATGGGTGATGTCACACCCGCTTCGTCCATCTTTATTCACAGTCTATGACACAGACCAAGCGCAACAGACTTTTCCAGTCTGAATACACCCTAAAAGTTAGGCAGTATACTTGAATTTGACTTTTATTTATTTGTTAACCTTAAAATGTTCCGAATTAGTCTGAAGAAGTAGTCAGTTAGTGTACCTCCTACCTGGACAGTACATGGTCTATCTATAGTATACTTGTTATACTTACAGTCAAATATACTTAATAAAAAAAATATCAAGTGTACTACTTTTTGCTAAGGGAAAACAACTATTTAAAAGACAAAGTTCTATACATTAGCTCAATCTTCGTGAAACGTTTGTACATTTCCTTATGGATCTTTTCTTTTCTTTATGGATCAGTTTATGTACATTTTTGCAGATGTTTTTAACATTCCGTGACTGCAGACAGCAAAGGTTGGATGACGGGCTGTAGATGTCATCTTGGATGAGAAGTCCAGAATCCTGCACTAAACAGGACGCATACAGTGGTGCAGCAGTGTGGAGCCTCTCAGCAGCAGGAGGTGGAGGAGGATCAGCCTTCATCAGGCCCCTTTAGGCCCTCCCCCCGCGCCCCTCCTCACGGCTGCTCTGCTGCCTCCTCAGCGGGTCTTTTCGGAGACAGTCTTCTCCTAACCGGACTGAGGGTCTCCTGAGGCGGTGACCGTGCGGGATGAGGGCCGCGGAGGCCGCAGCGCGCGTTTGGGAGCGGCGCTCGTAACAGGTAAATGTTGCGGCTGTGCGCGTGCGTGTTTCTGATCAATCAATGCAGTCATAAGGGAGAACAGTTGACTTGGAGGGAGAAACTTTTCTTATCGAACTTTTAATTTGAGTAAAAAGATGCGGAAAAGGTTTACAGAAGGAAAACTTTTCTGTAAGGGGTTTATTGCTTCTGAGGCAGAATCTCGTTTCTCACTCAGAACCATCACAGAACCAGGTTTTTCTCACACAGACAGTGGAACTTAGGAAGAGTCTGAAAATGACAGTAATGCTGAACTCCGGATTGCAGATCCCCTGAATTCAGAAATCCCCCTCAATTGAAGCACGTTGAGGTTCCATCCAGGTCCATTTTTGTTCGGTTTTGAAATGTATTTTGGACCAATTTGACCCGAGCGTAAAAAGACGAAATGCTTTGGTTTTCCGGTTTTATGACACCGTGCGTTCAGCCCCTCACACATGGCGCACCGTCTCCAAACAGTCCCCCTGTTTTCTTCTGCCAGGGACTTTGATCAAACCAAATCAGCTGGAGTCTCAGCGATGACTGAATCCTATCAGGAAGAACCAAAAACCAAAGAGGAAACCTGAAACTTTACGCGGAGGGTTGTGTTTGCGCACAGATGCGTAAATGTTCCAGGCTGAGGTAGGGCGCAGACCAGTAACAGAAGAAGATCCAAACAAATCGTTTGAGTTTAAACAAATGTCTTTTTCCCATTTAAGTAAAAACACATCACACTTTCATCTGAAAATTCTCCTTAACCTAGAAGACCTGGACCTGTTCACAAAGACATCAGTTCAGAACAGAAAACCTTTAAGGCATCACCTCAACTACAGTGACGGAGTAAGCATGCTACTTGGCTGATATCTTATTATTACTACATGTAAGACAAACAAGCCTAAAAACAGGTACTTTAGTCATGAATACTCAAAATACAGAATTTTAGCTATTTTTACACTCACTGTCCCTTTATTAGGGACACCTTGCTAGTACCGGTTGGACCCCCTTTTGCCTTCAGAACTGCCTTAATCCTTGGTGGCAGAGATTCAACAAGGTTCTGGAAACATTTGTCAGAGACTTTGGTTCATATTGACATGAAAGCATAATGCAGTTGCTAAGAAAATTACCCCCACCACCGGCCTGAAGTGTTGAAACAAGGCAGGATGGATTCATGCTTTCATGTTGTTGATGCCAAATTCTGACCCGACCATCCGAATGTGGCAGCAGAAATGGAGACTTTTCTTCTATTCTCCAGTTTTGGTGAGTCTGTGGGAATTGTTGTCTCAGTTTCTTGTTCTTAGCTGACCTGGTGTGGTCTTCTGCTGCTGTAGTCCATCTGCCTCCAGGTTGGACGTGTTGAGATGCGGTTCAGAGATGCTCTTCTGCAGACCTCGCTTGTAACCAGTGGTTCTTTGAGTTCCTGTTGTCTTCGTATCAGCTGGGACCAGTCTGACCTCTGGCCTCAACAAGGCATTTCCGTCCACAGAACTGCAGCTCACTGTATATTTTCTCTTCTTTGAACCATTCTCTGTAAACCCTAGAGATGGTTGTGGGTGAAAATCCCAGTAAATCAGCAGTTTCTCTAATCCTCAGACCAGCCCGTCTGGCACCAACATCCATGTTCAAAGTCCCTTCAATCCCCTTTCTTCTCCATTCTGATGCTCGGTTTGAACTGCAGCAGATCGACTTCACCATATCCACATGCCTAAATGTATTGAGTTGCTGCCTTGCGTTTGGCCTATTCGACACCCCACTTTATATATATATATATATATACATATACATACATACGCACACACATTAATATTAAGGGGAAAAAATATCTTAGTTTGAAAACAAAAGTACTACCTAAGTTCACGAAGGATATGAATATACTTGAAAGGTTGTGTGACACAGTGTTGGGTTTTTTGAACAACAAATTTTGTTTTGTATTTTAATGTTGCTAATCTTTTTCCAAATCCTTTTATTTCAGTACTTTACTGTAGATTTAATGCGATCAAAGCGTTTTCTTTCTTCATTAAACACTTGGACGCACATATAAAGTTGAGCTGTGATGAGCTTGTATATGCTAAAAAAAGGTTACCAGTGCCTCTTCTAGATCTTTTTAAGGAGATTTCCCACAGAAAAATACTCCACACCAAATGTTTGCTCACTCTGAACCCCCGCACCCCCACCCCCGTGTTGAGCACAGAGGAATGCACCTCCTCACGAGGTCGATGGTCAAACTACCTTCAGGAGTTGAATCAGTTGACGGCTCAGCGACTACAGTTTCCACCTCTTTCGGTCTGGCGTCCTTCAAGTCCCAACTAAAAGTTGTCGCAGCAGCCCGGCTTCAGAACCAAGGCTCCCACAGAACATGGCTGGACCTGTTTGGATTTCAATATTTTGGCAGTGAGGGTTTAAGGTCACTCATAGATCAGAGCTCTGAAAGAATGTTCTGTAATTTGAGGGTTGCAAAACAACATTTTAAATCAGGTTAATTTACTCACTTTCTTGCATACATTTGCTTTGTTTTTAAGATGTATTATTGTACGTGCTGCACATTTGACACGCATTTGCAGCAGAATTGTTTTATTATCATGATAATACTATTTTATCATGTTTGTAACTTAATTTGGTCATTGAATTATTCTTTTTGCAAGACAGAAGTCCCAACTTTATTATCAAAAAACAAGTTTTTCCATCTCATTGAAATGTTACCTGCCGCTCGAGTTACATATGAATTTGAAATTGGTTAAACATCATTCATAAAATGTGGAGTTTTTTGTGTATGTGGCAGAAATGGGAGCTGGAGCTGTAACGACAGTGGCTCTATCGCTCCCCAATGGTCTGCATCAGCATGGAATACTGCATCATCAGGCCCACAGCTGCTTCTCATTATTGGAGGAATGTGGGGCTTTTGTAAGAAAAGACGGGGCAGAAACTGGCTGCCTCCTCCAAATCCTTTTCCAAACCCTCTTCTCTTTTCTTCCTTCCAGCTGAAATCAGGAAATGCTGCAGCCATCTCTGATGAGACCATGAGAGCCCACACCCGTGGGGCGCCCACAGCCTTCTTTATACTGTGGGCACTGCTGGTTCCGGCTTCCCCAGCTGAAGTAGACCCCAGCGGGGGAATTCCCTTCATGGGAGGCAACTACGATGGTCATCCCATGCTGTATTTCAGTAGAGGCGACGTGGAGGAGCTGCAGTACGCCGCAGCAGGAAGTCACCGTGACATGGCCCGAAGGATCCGTGAAGCTGGGGAAGCCATGCTGGAGCACCCAGAGGAGTACCTGCCCCCCTGGAGCCCCGTCGAGTTCAGCGCCCGCTGGAATGAGGTGTACGGGAACAACCTGGGCGTGTTATCCATGTTCTGCCTGCTGTATCCGCATCGGGCCGGGGCCCTCCACCTGGCCAAGGACTACATGGAGAGGATGGCGGCGCAGCCTAGTTGGTAGATTTTGTGTCTTTTATTATTTTATCATTAGGATTTATGGAAATAACATATTGTTTTGACTATAGCTCCACTGTAAAGGGAAGGGCAGCGTCTGCAGATGGTTCCTGATATCTTCGTGTTCCATCAGCTGCTCACTTAAATCCTCCACCTCCGTTCCGTCTGACCCACGCAGGCTCATGGGCAGAACTCTAGTTCAAATGTTGTGACCCGATAAGCCTTTACCTCAGGAAATATGTTTAGCAGCTGTTTTCTGAGCGTGCCCTCCCCCCTCTGGCCTCAGGGAGAGGAAATGAAATCCTCAGATGTGAGCAGAACAGCTCAGAGAGTTTAAGGCACCAGGTGAGCTGATGATAATGAGGTCTACACTGATCTGACGGCTTCCAGAACCTTCTAAGGCCTCACAGCCCCCCAGAAAACTCCCTTCACACTAGCTGTGAGGCTTTTTGTGTTCTCCTGTTTCCACTGAACTCTGAGCTCAGTTTTGAGGAGGATGAGTAGCTGTTGGTCAGTGCAGGCTACTACAAGCTGCCTTTGTGCACTTTGTGGTTTGACTTGGGGTGAAACATCTATCTTACAGTGAAAAAATGAGCAGAGCTGTGCGGACATGTGTGCACATCTGGCAGTTTCTGTTCTGACAGCAGGACAGAATGCCTCCGTTTCTTGCTGGGCCTTCATCATGTTCTTGGAGAGCTCCTGTTTTTTTTACTGTTTGTTGAATGATGTGGTGCAGCCCACTGGGCTAACTCAGCAGCACCCACGTGCAGGAGATGACAGCAATGGAAATGTTAGAGGTTTGCAATGAAGATGCCCTGAGAGGAAATGACGGCTGGAAAACTTTTCTGTCTGAGTGCATTTTTTTGTAGAGTTCCTCAGTGGTTCATGGAACTCTGTAAAAGTAGTTAAAGCTAACTGATTATGGAAAACCTAGCAAACACTCTTTTTATACACCTTTAATCTACATACAACGACCAAGAGTGTTTACATGCACTAGAGACCGAGGGAGTGGGCACTAATGAAGACCAGGTTGCTGTTCTCCCCTCTCCAGGAGTTGGAGTCAAAAGCTGCAGTCCTGCTTTTCCACAAAACCCTTGCATTGTCTGACTGACTAGACACACCTGATCCAGGTGACCAGCTGTGGGTGTGGTGAGGGCATCCGGAGAACTTGTGTAAAAAAAAAAAAAAAACAGAAAAAAAGCTACTATTTTTCAGCCCCAAGATTTAATCAGATGCTTTTTATCACAAACTCTAGGATTGTGGCTGAACGGCTGCGGGATCACTCAGCTAATGTATCTATAACCCTGAGGTGACCCCCGCTCATACTTCAACAGTCGACTTTAGGAATGGGAAAACAGTTGTGGTGTACGTATGTGATCATATCTGCGTAAAACAACAAACATCTCAGGTTCATGTGATGAGCAGGACTCTTCCGCTCACAAAACTACATTTGGCCCTATGTTCTTTGGTCTGTAAGCATTACTGAGATCCTGTTTGTGAATATGTCCATCCATATTCTAGACCTGCTTGATTCCTTTTGGGGGTTACAGGGTTGCTGAAGCCTGCCCAGGTACTATTGGGCAAAGGCAGGCTACACCGTTACCAGTCCATCATTGAACAACATAGAGACAAACAACCACACAAAGTCACATTCACTTTAGAGTCGTCAAATGACCTATGAAGCATGTTTTTGGTCTGTGGGAGGAAAACCCACACGTGCCCAGGAAGAACATGCAAACTCTACACCGAAAGAATCCACGTGGGATTTGAACCAGGACCTTCTTACTGTGCTGTTCGGAGATCTATTATGAAAAGAAAAACGCATCAACGTGATAAGATTTTTCATTTGACCATCTCTTGTACTGCAGAGGATTCTTGCACCTCTCCTCTTTAAAGTGTTACTTCAGTTCAGTGAGGAATGCAGACTCTGGTTTCTGAACAGCTGGAGTTATTCATATCATGACACCATCCAGGTCAGACTGGAGCCTCCACTTTCACTGGACTGTTGGAGCTTTGCTCTGACGCTCTGGTCATAGATTTGTTTTTACGTACCAAAACCTTGCATAAGCTGCAAAGCCACACTTCACTGTATAGTAACTTTGCCTCTGAGAAACAACCTGTAACTCATTCTCTTAATGAACAGCTCTGACACTAGATCAAACGTTTTCCCAACAGCTATCTAACGTGTGCATTTGGAACAGTGGTGAAGCACACACAATGCCCTTTTTGAAACCCCTTTTCTAGTATTTTGCCAGGTTGAGATCTGGTTTAAGACAGCGGGGCTCTCTTCCGACTCTACTGAATACACAGTTGTTTATGATGAGTTTTGGTTTGATTTACAAGCTTAACACTTTGATTTTAGAGTAATGGCTTGTTCAGATAAAGTTTTTCAGTCTCTGTCATGATTTCAACCTTTGCTCAGTCTTTCACTCATCCCCGCATGGAATTGAACATTTTTCCATTTCCAGCTCTGACATGATGTTGACCGTGCATCATCAGCTGAGGAGTCGGAGAATAGCTTGACGGTTTTCCACTCCAGTCTCCTCAAAGTTAAAAGACAGACCAAAGATAGTTTGGATACAGATTAATGTGCAGCAGCAGAAACTTGTTTCTGTTTCAGTCTGCTGATGTTTCTGTCTTATGGCGCCGTGTTTCCACAACTCTTCTTCTGTCTGGTCCTCTGGCTGATTACACATCTAAAAGATTATTGTTGTCACCAGTCTTAACTAGTGTGCAAAAGCAAAAAATAACAATCTTATTGATCTTAACAACATCTTTTAATTTTTATTCAATTGGTATAAAGATCTGGATTAAAGGCAAGATTGGAAACAGTAGTCAGTTAAAAACTGTGTTCCACAGCAATAAATGAGAATTAGATAGATCCATTGTCTGGTTACTGTATGGGTTGTTGGAATGATAAAAATCTGGCAACTTCACATCAAACTCACTACTTGTTCACAAATGTTTAAATTCCAAAATCACCTCTTGTAATTCTGTGGCTGTAGCCGTTTGTAGAACCAGGAGCTGGGAGTTGATACTGGGACCTGTTCAGAGGTTTACTGTGCATCACCTGACGGCAGAAAAGCTGAAGGTTCTGGAGAAAATGTCTGAGTCGTGACCGCAATTCTTATGAATGTAGTTTTCATTTGATAGGAAAAAAAGTATTTTTGTACATTAGACGTGGTTTATGACTTCTCAGATTAAACAAGGTTCTGTTTTCAGAAAAGAAACACTTGGTTCTCAGACAGATTGCACTGTTTTTAAACCACTCCACTGTTGTGACTCCTCATCTCCTGGGATCTTGATGAAACTCTCACTTTGATCTCTACCACTCATGCCTTACCGTTTGATCTCTGCAGTTTCTGCTCCACTTTCCTTTTGCTTAAACTCAGCATAGTGTTTATGGAGGTGCTCTCCGTTTCATGACTGAACACATGGCTGTCCTGAGATTCTGCAGTCTTTGAGTTTGAACTGTGTTGAGTTAGAGAAAGACTGCCATGAGGATGGCTCTTTCATTTATGGTTCTTTTTGGACTTGTGTTCTATTTTTTAGTGTTTTTTCTTTTCATTCCAAAGGTTGTTCTGTTTGCACTTGTCCACTGAACCTTGTTGTGTGTTGCAGGTTGGTCAAGGACGCCCCGTGGGACGAGGTTCCCCTGGCGCACTCTTTGGTGGGCTTCGCCACAGCATACGACTTCCTGCACGAGTACCTAAACAAGGACCAACAGGAGCGTTTCCTGCAGGTCATCGGCAATGCTTCACGCCTCATGTATGAGAAGTCCTACGTTCGAGGGTGGGGGTTTCAATACCTGCACAACCATCAGCCCACCAACTGCGTGGCTCTGTTAACAGGAAGTCTGGTTTACATGTCTCAAGGTAAGCACCTGAGCTTCATTTATTTCAAATACAATGCTAGCTTTCCCTTTTCTTCCTAAATAACCAGTCTTTGATAACCTGGTCCAGCGTGTCCAACACCTGAAGAAATCTGAGACACAGCCGATGATGTTTGTTGCAAAAATAGTTCTAGGGAGGTTTCAGTTTATTGTGTGCCTGCCGTGTTAGAGAATAAATTAATCTAGAAGACAGAAATGGTTATAAAAAAACCTGCCTTTACTGTAACTTTAACGACAAATAAAAGCTCAGAGGCGCAGCATGAAATCAGATCATATGGATGCTAACTAGTGGCTTAGTCAGTTATCTGTCTTTTCTCAAATGTTTTTTAATTCTTATTTCTGCAGGTAATAATGGAAACTAAAGTGATACACACAACAGTAATTGTGTCTTGGAGCATTTATATACAAATGATCAATTGCTAATAAAGTTAAACATTTGCCTTCAGAGCTCCACAATCTGTGTTTAATTTAAAAATGGCAAAACAAGAAAAAAACATCGCTTTGAAATATCTGTTTGGCTTTGATGTTTTTGGATTTTTCAGTTGCAGTCCCAGCAAAAATCGAAAGATCTTCTACACGATTTTCTTGCTTGTTTTAAGATATATATTTTATATTTTATTTGTATTTGAGAAGTAGAAAATATGCTGGGCGGGGCCATCAGCAAGGCTCCATTCCGATGCATCCACTTGCAGACAAATTCCTTCACTACTCACTAACTACAAAGTCCACTATATGTGCATTTTGTAGTGCTGTCCAGATCTACAATTCCAAAATCGAGTGACCTAGAAATTTCCCAGAAGTCTCTGCAAAAAATCAGTGTATATCAAATGATAGTAATGAAATAGATTTATCTGCGCTTTTCCAGACGCTCAAAGTTCTTCCAATGTGTCCATTATTTATTCACTCCTCATTCATACTTGGTGATGGTAACTACTCAATCCATCAATCAATTTATTATTTGTATAGCACTTATAAAGGCCAAGGCAACCAAAGTGCTTAACATAAAATCCAATAAAATCACAAACAATATGATGCAATAAAGAAACAATCACAATAAAACAATAAAATCAATTGAACAATAAAAGCAATAAAACAATAAAAACAATAACAGAATTAAATTAATAAAATGAACAAGTCCCACTAGATACGCTCACTGGAGTTAAAAGCCTGAGTAAAAAGATGTGTTTTTAAAAGAGTCTTAAAATTACTGACAGTTCTGGCAGACCTTACAGAATAGGGGAGAGCATTCCAGAGTTTAGGACCTGCACCTGAAAAGGCTCTGTCTCCCCGAGTCACAAGCTGAGTCCTGGGAACCACTAAAAGCATTTGATCTTCAGACCTTAGGACTCGACATGGACGATAAACATGCAAAAGCTCAGAAAGATACTGAGGTGCCAGACCATTCAGACAATTAAAAACCAAAAGTAGAATCTTAAAAGAAATTCTAAAAGACACAGGCAGCCAGTGAAGTGAGCGTAATATCGGGGTCATATGCTCAACACCGTCTGGTCACCTACTGATGTACCCACAGCTGCCCTGGGGCAGACTGACAGAGGCTGCCAGTTCACGCCAATGGCCCCTCTGACCATCACCGGGACATTCATACATATTCACACACCAGTGGAGCCATGCTGGAGTAAGGGAGGGTGAAGTGTCTTGCCCAAGGACACAACCACATCGAACCGATGTCACTTTGTTCATTGGACGACCTGTTCAACCGCTTGAGCCACTGCCGCCCAATCCATATCGATGCTCACTGGAATGGGGAATAAAGACCACAGTTCATTGCGTTTGAACAATTTCTGCGAAAAAATGTATTTAAATGTATTTTTTAAGAAACCATTATCGTTTTCATCATCAAAACACAATATGTTCATTAAAAATTGTTGTAAAATGCTTGTATCAATTAGATTTTCACTTCGTGAATTCGTTGACGTCATATTCACCGTTCGGAAAAGAAAGCTAGTGTGCGTGGTCTCCGAATTGCTGTTAAAATCAAGGGCACTACATCATTTTTTAGTAGTTAGGGGTTAGGGTGGGAATTTGGACACAGCCATAGATTCATGTACGCCTTTGTTTTCCTCTTCTGAGTTATAATCTGGCTCTAAACTTTAAGCCAGGATAGTTTTTTTTTTTTGCACCAGCAATGTTAGCTTGGGGTTGTGAGGGGCTGTTTCTGATGAACTCCTGGTGCTCTGCAGAAACTATGTCCTAGAAACTGCAGGTTCCTTAAATGAAGACCACTGGGAATGTTGGAGTGGGACGTTAACGAACTTCCACTTTTGGGATTTTCTGTTAAAACTCAGTGAACTCTGTGTGAAGATTAGTGTGACTTTCATTTGGGAACATTTTTCTCGTTGCTCTTATATTTGAAACTTTAGCGTTGTGTCCTTTTAATTTGAAACTTACAAAGGGGGCAGCTCTCTCTGTGTGAAAACCTGTGCAGGAGCTAAAAGCTGCATACAAAGAATAACACAGCTCAACAGAGGGAATTTCATTAGTCTGGATTTACTGGAAAGTTTTAGTCCCACATTGACTGATGGCTAACTGGGGGTTTCCAGGGAGGGGCTTCCTTTAAAGCTCGACTCTTTGTGGACTTTTTGCATTACTTTAGAATATAATTGTGTTGTTCTGCCTCCTTTTGAGACTGGGTCCCGGAGCAGAAAGTGGATGTTCTTGATTCTGTCAGCTGCCTTCTCCAGTGCTCCTTACTGAGTTCCTGAATGCTGCCATCAGCAGCCAGCTGTCCATGTTTTTGGCATTCACCTCAGTGAGCTAGCTGAAGTTGGCTGAAGGATCCAGTTAGAGGATTTCTCTCCATGGAACTGCTAAAATGTATACCAAAACTTGAAACTTTGAAGAAAGCGTCTTAGCCTGATAGAGGCGACTCAAAACAGGCACTCATTATGGTTGTTCCATTTGTGTAGAAGTGGTGTTTGTGTGTGCAGAGTTCACATCACCGGACTGGACGGGCTGCTCTGTGGTTTCCAGGCTCAAACCAATCAATGAGGGGCTCACGGCAGCCGGGGAATGGCTCCCCAGAGTGGGTGTCGGCCGTCCTGAGATTCCTCAATGAACTGTGGTTGTAGTGTTTATGTGTTTGCCTGTTCTCATAGTAAACCCTGTGTGTGTGCCACAGGGGGAGTATGTACAGAGCAGCGTGGCACAACTGTGTGATGTTTTTTTTTTTGCCACAGGTCCATGTTTGGAAATATGTGGGAGGTTTGCCAGATTCCAGTGGGTAAAGGATGATAACTCTGTGACAGAACTCACTGAGCTACAGGGGTCTAAACTGAACAGAAATCAACTTTATACAGAAAAACAACAGAGTGAGGTTTCCTTTTTGTTTTTCCTTTAAAAGATTTGCTTCAGATTTACTCGTTCACCTGGATTTCAACTTCCACAACTCAAATGCCAATAAGCAGTGATGGATGGTACTCATGTGGTAACCAGGTGAGTTAATGAGGGTGGCTTTTGTAACACCCGATAATTTGTGTTTGAAATTGGACATAAATTTAGGTACTATTCTGAGTGATGTCAGTTATGTCTTGTTTTTGTAGTTCTGTTGAGAGGTTTTCCATAGATGTTGTCATTCTAATAAATCATTGGTTATGCCCGTTATTCACGTGTATCCAGCCAGGGGTGGTGCAGGTTTTTGGGTTTTCTGGGCCTGTGGAGGGTCATAGACAGGAGGGGCTGTATCTCAACAGAAGTGCAGGTGTGTCTTGCAGTACTCTTGAGCCTCGTATGGTCATCTCAAGGGACGTCATGTGTGTACTAAGTGTATTGTGAAGTATTCATAAGGATAACGTAAGTTACACGCACTTATGATGTACGGGTGTCAAATGAAATCTCCAGATTATCAAGGCATTCTGGGTAGAAATGTGCTGCCTAGTGTCAGAAAGCTTGGTCTCAGTCGCAGGTCATGGGTCTTCCAACAGGACAACAATCCAAAACACACAGCCAGAAACCCCCAAGAATGGCTCAGAGAAAATCGTTGGACTATCCTGAAGTGGCCTTTATGAGCCCAGATCTGAATCCCATTGAACATCTGTGGAAGAAGCTGAAACATGCCATTTGGAGAAGACACCTGTCAAACCTGAGACAACTGGAGCAGTTTGCTCATGAGGAGGGGGCCAAAATACCTGTGGACAGGTGCAGAAGGCTCATAGACAAATACAGAAACCGTTTCATTGCAGTGATTGCCTCAAAAGGTTGTGCAACAAAATATTGTGTTATGGGAACCATCAATCTTATCCAGCCCTGTTTTAGTAGTTTTTTTTTTATAATTCTGTTAATCAACAACTCAAAAGTAATGGCTGATCTTGATTATTTAATTTTCAAAAAATTTTAATTTTATTGTTACTTTTGAACGTTTCAAGTCATTTCAGTGAGCATTGTGGACTTTCTTTCTTTACAGTTTTTCTCAGACGCTTTAGTACCATTCTCAGATCAGAATGAAATTCCCAAAACTATTTGTTCAATCTTCACATCATGATGTCACTTGTGCACATCATATTAGCAGTTTCTCACTTCTTTGAACAAGTTGCAATTGCTTTGGTACATCCATGCAAATGATTATGTACAATTATCTGCTCTTTGCTACATTATCAATTGTTTATGTCATGTTGATCAAAATGTATTATATAGTTCACTTTGCAATAGTCTTACTCCTCAAAACACCTAGTCATTAGTTCATCGTATAAGTCATTAACTGCAAAATGGTTGACCAAGTTGTCATAATGTGACAAACATATTTTGCTGCGTTGCAAGAGAGGATATTCTCTGTGATGTGGATGAGAATTTGTGGCCTAACATACAGGAACGACAAGAGGTGTAGGAAGACCACACCAATTCCTACTGCACTGCCTGTACTGTTGGACAGAATATTGTCCTATCTTTTTTTCCCTTTGTGTTACTGTTTGCAGTGGGGTTTTTTTCTATGTTGGCATGACATGGTCTGTCAACAAATTACAATATGAACAATAAAAGTGTAAATGTGAATCTTGTCCAGTCTCTTGCAATCAAACAAAAAAGGTGTAACTTACATTTTACAATAATTGTCATCCAAACTTTAGCCATAGTTTACATCAGAACCTCCCTCTAAAGAACACAGTTATATTGACAACATGACTAAGTCATTTGACTATCTTGTTCGTAGACAATGACACAAGGACTTGACATTCTGATGGCACTGACATGTTCTATGACATGAAGACTCAGTTTTCAGAGATGAACTAAAGATTTTGAGCAAGTTACAGGCTTTTGCAAGAAATCCATAGTGTTTTGCTGTTTGAACAAATTGTTTTGAGAAATGCACACACGTATTTGCAAACTTCAATTCTGATCTGAGAATTGTACTAAAGCGACTGAGAAAAACTGTAACTGATAGGTACCAACAATTTTGTCCACCAATGTATGTGTGTCAGCTCGCTGTGTGTGTAAGAGGAATGAGCATGAGAGCAAGAGTGAGTGATGGCCTCCCTCTTGTGCTGCACGCGCTCCCTCCTCTTTCTTACACACACGTGTGGTTTCAGCACATACACATCCTCAATCTACAAACATGTTTCAATGTGGGGACATGCAGCTTATAGACAGGTGCAGCTTATGTATGTACAAAATGGTTTATCCTTTAAAAATGTAATGGGTGCGGCTTGTAATCAGGTGCGCTCTATAGCCCGGAAATTACGGTACTCAGGCTGCATGCACAGGGTGCACATAGGGCACACAGTTATCAGTTAAACAGCACTAACGGGCTTCTTGTGCAGTGAACAGGATATGGGGTTTAAAACAAATCGTACAACATGCCTGCGTCTCACCTATTTCAGTCTCACTTATCCTCACGGTTTGTTTAAAGTCCCACTCTGTTCATCTTTTTATATATTTTCAAAGCGTTCCCAGTGGTCTTATAATTATGATGATGCTGTTTTTAGCCAAGATCCAAAAACCTGTGTCGTCTTCTAGAACAGTGTTTCTGCAGTTCATCAGAAAATCACCTCTGAGTTGGGTTGTCTGAGTTGTGGGCGGGACTTTTGATGTGGAAGTAGGCTTTCACCAATTTCCCATCATCCCTTTGTTTATACACTCTCCTAATAGCTGACAGCCCCTCACAACTCCAACCTAACATTAGCAGTACAACAATAATGGTGAGCAATATCAGAGCCATCCAGTCATACAATTTTAATCCAGATTCCAGCTCAGGCGAGAAAAACAAATACAAACGTGGATCTCTTTGTCTGACATCAGAATGGAACAGAGCAGGGAGATTGTGACCACCCAGAATATGTTCTACTTTACCTCAATCTTTCTTAAACTGCCTTTTTTTCATCTTCTAATCCGCAACGATTTGAATAAAAAAAATTCTCAGAAATGCAGTTTTAATCTTACTTTTTTTTATACATGTCCTCCATCATTTCCGTCATAATAATAAGGCCCCTAAACATCCAACCTTTTGTTTGGCAAATAAGAAAGATGTTATCAATGTTTTGTCTTTTTCTCCTTTGTGTTGGCTGCTCTGTGTTGGTTCCTTTGGGTTTTGATTGTTGTTGATATACAGAATAGTTTCCAACAATTTTATTGAAAGTTCCCTATAGTTCTTTATTTCCCAGTTTTACTCTTGTGTTACTGCACCTTAGAGCAAAAGGTTTGGAAAAGGAATCTTTGACTTGTTACAAAGTCAAAGCAAAAGATGTTAAGCCACTGTATGGAGAGGTCTTTAAATCAATGACCTGAAGGTTTATTGTGTGATGAATAACCTTAGATACTGCTGGCTCATGAGTACACCTCACTACAAAAACAACACTGCTTTGTCTCGTCTTTTTCTTCACATAATAATATAATAATAATAATAATAAAACTTTTTTTGTATAGCACCTTTCAAGATAAAAATCACAAACTGCTTTACAATAAAACACTAAGTAAAACACACAAAAGCAAAAAGAGAATTAGGAAAAAGCAATTAAAAAAGCTGTTTTTAGCTGCTTTTTAAAAGAAAACACTGAGTCTGCAGTTCTGAGGTTGAGAGGAAAGGAGTTCCAGAGCGATGGAGCCACTGCTGCAAAGGCTCTGTCACCTTTAGTCTTTAACCGTGTTCTCTTAACAACCAGCAGACCATGGTCACATGATTTCAGGGACCTGAAGGGCTGCACAAGCTCTATTACATAGACTGGTGCTTGGTTGTTAAGAGCTTTGTCTATTAAAATCAGGATTTTAAAATGCACTGTGAAACAAATGGGGAGCCAGTGCAGCTGGATTAGCAACGGGGTGAAGTGTGAAAACTTGAAAAATATGGTTCAAAGTCTTGCAGCAGCGTTCTGGACCACCTGCAGCTGTTCGAGATATTTTTTACTTAGACATGCGAAGATGGAGTTGCAATAATTAGGATGAGAAGAAATAAAAGCATGGATGAGCATCTCCATCTCAGAATGGGACACAACTGGACTTAGTTTGACAATGATTTTGAAATGATAAAAGCAAGAACGAACAAGTGACCCAATGTGAGATAAAACTGGGTCTAGAGTTACCCTGAGGTTCCTCACAGTAAGGAAACAGGTGGACCAAGCCCCTGGACGATCATCGAGGGAGGCAATTGTCAGGAGCACAGAAGAGGACCTCAGTTTTAGCTTAATTTAGTTGGAGAAAATGAGCAATCATCATTCAAGGATTAATCTGCATAAAATCTGAATTTAAAAACATCCTGATGTTTCAAAGACTTAATGAAGCTTAAAATATGCTGCAAAGGCAGCAGATATAAAATGAACCAGAGAGGACCCAAAACAGACCCTTGTGGTACACCAGAGGTGAGGGATCCAGAGGACTTGAGTTTAGAAGATGCTACAGAAAAAGGATCTACCAGTCAGATATGAGGAGAACCAGTTTAGAGCAGATCCAGAAACCCCGACCCAGTGTTTCAACCTGTCCCAGAGGACATAATGGTTGACAGTTCTACTCTCTTAATAATTTCAAAATAAAACTTGTTCAAATGACACGATCCTTTTAACTTGGTTAATTTTGAATAGAATGCCCTTTTAAGAAAGATTAACCCAACTCCTGCTTCTGTCTTCCAGGTTACCTTCAGGAGGCATACTTGTGGACCAAACAAGTTTTGTCCATCATGGAGAAGTTCATGGTTCTGCTGCAGGATGTGACGGATGGCTCGCTCTATGAGGGCGTGGCCTATGGGACCTACACCACCCGCTCTCTTTTCCAGTACATGTTTCTGGTACAGCGCCACTTTGCCATCGGCCACTTTAGTCACCCCTGGCTGCTTCAACACTTTGCTTTCCTCTACAGGACCATCCTCCCCGGTAACTACCACCCACTCTGAATGGTGTGTTTGCAAAGTTATGAGTATTAAGGCCTTTCTTTTCAGCGGAAATTTACGTGTTAAGGCAACAAAATGCAGAACATGTCAACAGTTTGCAAAGGACTGTTAATTGTGGACACTTCCAGATTGTTCTTGCCACGCTGTGTTCTACCCGAACCTAACAGGGTAAAAAAAGACTCAGGCTTCTATATAGCAGTGGAGTTTGAACCCGGTGCTTGTATGGGTTATGCATGCATGGAGTGATTATCCTCAGCTGTGCTGAGACCTGCAGGGATCTGAGGTCTCCTGAAAGAAATGTTGTCCTCGGGTCAGGGAGAGGGCAGCAGTAGGGGGAAGGGCCTCTGGGTCAGTCTCTGACATGTCGCAGCTCAGTGCTGACGGCTTCCTGCTAACTCGAACAACACAGGCATGTTTTACCCAGAACGGGGGAGTTTAGTTCAAAAATTGCTCCCATTAGACCAGGGGTGGGCAAACGTTTTTTACTCGTGGGCCACAAAAGGTTATAAAATTTAACAGAAGAGCCAAACCAGGAGCTGGTTGGTGGAGTGTTTTGGTAATCCAACTCATAAGAGAAAGAAAAACAGAATCTGGATATAAACATGCTTTAATTGTGATAGAAAATTAATATACTGTATGTAATGTTAAACAGAACTTTTTTGAGTTTTTATTTCAAAACCATGGCCTTTACACCAATTACAATTACACCAATAGGTTGATGTCCCTTAAGGCCCGTACACACCGGGACGAATATTCGCCAGGCGTTATTCGCCAGCGTTTTTCGCCACGTTTTCTGTGTTCACACCCAGGCGATTTTCGCTGACGATGAGCCGAGCGAACATGCAATTTCCTTCCCTGACATTAGATGGCGCTTAATGTAAACAGAAATACTCCTGTACACAAGGTGGCGCTGCGCAACTTTACGCTTCTTAAAGTCGCTTTTTACTATGAAGAAGAGAGCAAGTATTTACGCGCTAGTCAGAATAATACAAAGAAAACATGAATATTTCAAGCACCAGTAGCTCCAACTGGTGCTTGGTTCGGGGATGTTTTAGAATGTCCGTCATTATTTCTTCGCGGCAGTGTAGACGCTACTTGGCGTCTATCTTCTTCGCTGGTATGTGAGCTCAGCAAGGCAGTTTTGTGTTTGAGCGCCCCCAAGTTGTGTTTTACTGTAACTTCAGAAGCTCCAGACACGTGTGCAAAAGCGCCATTCTCATTGGTCGAATAGATTTCGACGCGAGGCGTCAAAAAAGAAAACGAACACGAGGCGTTTTTTTTTTTTTTTGGACGCGTGGCGTTTTTTTTCGCGTCGGTGTGCACACTCTCATTGATGCCCTTTGTTTAGTCACAAGGCGTTAAACGTCAGCTAAAATCGCGGGCGAAATTCGTCCCGGTGTGAACGGGCCTTTAGAGAAATGCTGTGTTCATGTGGTGTTGGAATGATCGGAAAAATGACTCAGAAAACACACATCAATCAGAAAATAAACAAATCTTCAGATGCAATGTAAATGCTGAATAGCTTTCTGCTGCTAAACAAAGGTCAATTGATTTACAGAGCACAATCAATGGCGAAAAACCAGAATTACAAGGAAAAAGGCACATTAATAAGGGTTAACAATATTAATTATTCCAGTTTGGCGGGCCAGATTAAATAGTTTAATAAATGGCCCCCGGGCCGTAGTTTGCTCACCCCTGCATTAGACCTAAAGACGATGCAGTTTGTTGATGTCTATTACTGGCCTTTATGTTTGCTTCAAATTATTCTTCATTATAAAACGCGCCCCGGGCCATTTAGACACATAAAAACCAGCGTTGGGAAGGAAATACTGCAAAAAAAAAAAAAAAAAAAAGGGAAGACGGCCAAAAATACCCAGATGTTGTTGAGAGAAAATCCAAATGATCTTATCATAAACCATCCACATGTTACAAACTATGAAGAGTCCAAAGATACCCAAAAATTACAACCAGAAGACAAATGTTAGAGCAAAAATGCAGACCAAACCAGCACTAAAGAGGTGGGACATTTCCAGAAAGAAAAAGAAAAACAGAATCTGTTCTCTTGACATAATGGAAACTAGTGCTTCACAGAACCTTCTCCATAGCACTCATTTCTTTCCAGTGTTTCATTTTTTGCAGCACCAAACCAAAATGCTCAAGAATCACAACACATTTTCAATTTATTGATGAGGGAGAGGTTTGTGTGTTTTTTTACATTCAAATATTTGTTCTTGAACTAGTTGTTGAAACTTGAACCTGCTGTAGCCCCGAAAGACCCCACCACCACCCGCCCACCTTTGCTTCTAACTGGTCTCTTCTGCCAGGCCCCTCCTAAAAGTTAGGAGGGAAACTCCTAGTACTGGATCCAGAGATTCTCCCTGAGTGTCTCAATACCCCAAACTCTTCTATTGCATATGGAAAGCAGCTGAATTGAAAGAATTCAAAGTATTTCCTGTATTAAAGATCTCTTGACACCGCAGTTCCGTTATTAATGTAAGACGACCGTATTTTGTGGTTTTACTTTACAAAACATCTCTTTGTATTATATGGAGGGAGCCTGTGCTTTTGGGGCATGAAAAGTTTGCATTCATTTAAAAACTCTGTTAGAAGGTTTGGTGTGTGTCTACTCTGACATTATGCTGCCTGCATTTTCACCATCTGAACAGGCTTTCAGAGGACTGTGGCCATTGCCGATTCCAACTACAACTGGTTTTACGGTCCAGAGAGCCAGCTGGTCTTCTTGGACCGCTATGTGTTGCGTAATGGAAGTGGAAACTGGCTGGCAGAGCTGATTCATCAGAACAGAGTGGTGGAAGGGCCGGGCCAGGCGGGAAAAGGCCAGCGATGGTGCACACTTCACACAGAGTTCATCTGGTAAGCTGTGTCTGTCCAGCCATTCCTCTGCGTTGGTTTGGTGAACGCTTTTTGAATCTGATTACAGTTATCTTAATTCTTCTGTCGGGTTGCTTTTGTATTGGTCATTGAATCAGGAAAACTGTTGTTCAGTGTTGCTGTTTCCAATTTATGACGAGTCCTCAGCTTGACTTGAAAACTATTTCATATCTAGTCGCTGCCATGTTGGAATTCATCAGCCAAAGGTTTTGACCTCCACATCCAAAAAGCCCTATGATCAAGGGGAGTCCTGTTTTTGCTTTGGTTCATGCTCTGCCCTTCTAATGTTTGCTTCTCATGGTTCTGCAGGTATGATCCAGGCCTGATCCCTAAACCTCCTTCAGACTATGGAACTCCTCAGCTTCATTACTTTGAGGACTGGGGCGTTGTTACCTACGGCAGTGCTTTGCCTGCAGACTCCAACCACTCCTTTCTGTCCTTCAAATCTGGAAAACTAGGAGGACGTGCCATATTTAATATTGTTCATAATAACAAGTACAAGGAGTGGATCAAAGGTTGGAGGAACTTTAATGCTGGCCATGAGCACCCTGACCAGAACAGTTTCACTTTTGCACCCAACGGTGTCCCATTCATCACGGAGGCGCTGTACGGCCCCAAGTACTCTCTGCTTAACAATGTTCTGTTGTTCAGCTCGGGCCTCTCAGGGAGCTGCTTCACCCCTTGGGCTGGCCAGGTCACAGAGGCCTGTGATTCCAAGTGGTTAAAGTACAAGGCGGGTCTCGCAGCAGATGCCCAGGGCACAGTGGAAGCTGCTATGGAAAGAAAAGGAATGATCTTCATCCGAGGCGAGGGACATTCAGCTTACAGCCCGGATCTGAAGATCCGGAACTTCCAAAGGAATTTGCTCCTGCTTCATCCACAGCTCCTGCTGTTGGTTGACCACATCCACCTGGAGCCAGAGAGCCCAGCCAGAGCAATGAGTGCCTTCTTCCACAACACAGACCTGCCTTTCCATGGTATGAAGGTAGATGACATTTATGGAGCATTTGTGTCGCACGGAGGGCTTAAATATAAGATGTTTTGGATGGATGACACAAGTAGCAGCAGCAAAGGGGTGGTAGGCTATTGGAATTATCCTCGAGGGTACCCATATATTGGCTCCAACTATGTGAACGTCACAATGCCATTAAGGTACCCTCACACAAGGATCGCCTACATTTTCTTCGGACCTGACATGGACGTACAGAGTTTCAGCTTACGTGGGGACAACCAGAGGGTGGATGTTTACCTCACCACTAAGGACCACACCTACACTATCTACCTGCTGACCGGAGAGGTCATCACTAAGCCTTTATTTGCCATGGTTCTGATGGACCAAAAGAAGATTGTATTTGAAAGGGCAGCAGCTGTACCAGACAGTTCACCCCAGGAAGTAGAAGAATACGTCAACGTGGTGGAGGACAACCTCCAGCATGTCAAACCTGTCTTCCAGCAAATGGAGAGGCACATCCTTGGGCGGGTCCTCAACAGCGCCAGCTTTCGTAAAACTGCAGAGCGCCTCTTGCACTTTTCTGACAAGAAGAAGACGGAAGAGGTCATCGAGAAGATGTTTGCCATGTCCAAAAAGCAAAGCAAAAGTAAATGGGATAAAAAGATGAGCTTTGGGGAGAAGCTGTCTGAGAACATGCCTGATATTTTTGCTCAGGTTGAGGTGAATGAAAAAAAACAGAGGCAGAGGACTTCAAAGCGTACGTATGAATACAGCCCAGAGGAAGGAGACGCAGACTCACGGGCTTTCATGGATTATGTAGAAGGCCGCAAGAACAGAAAGGGGGGCTTTGTCAAAGGTCGCAGATTCAAGGAGGTTCATATGGTGGCCACAACTGGGAGTGAGGGTCTGTCCAGCACAGCCTCCTACATTAGACTCTTCCTCCTGTTGAACACCACCACCTTCTTCCTTCTGCTGGCAGTGCTGCTCACCCGGTTCCAGAGGGGCCGCAGCCTGCACACACAAAGGTGCTTCTACACCATCCTTCTGATTGACTGCTTCATCCTGCTGTACCTCTACTCCTCCTGCTCCCACACACAGTGCTAACACCAGGAGAATCTGCTCTCCAAGGATGTGCATTACACTGACTCCACCTCACCAGTGTCTTTGAGTAAGGCTTGATGGAAGAGCGGTATGGCCACTGTTCAAAACACATGTTGAAGTAAACAGGACGCACTGCAAAAACTGAAACTTAAAAATAGGGATGACGACATATTTGTGCCAGTATCGGTATCTGCAGATATTTGCATAATTTCAGTTTAGCGTTATCCGTCTGATATTAAAAAAATCTATATTTTCAGATACATTTTTATTTTTGAGATGGATACTTGTTCCTCATGGATCCCAAGCACTGGCAAAGTTTTAAAGAGATACTTGTTCCTATGTGATCCCTTTTTGTATTTCAAAAAGTTCCAGTACAATGTGATTGTATAGCAAAAGAAAAGTGCATTTGTAATAAGAAAAACAAGAAGGAAATCTAAACTTTGGGTTATTCCTGACACCTTTATATCAGTATTGGCAAATATCGGCTGTCAGCCACAGCTGCAGGGGAAATATCGTTTATCGGTATCGGCGAATAAAATATCAACCCATCCCTACTTAAAAAACTAAAAATACTTGTTTCAAGGAAATGTGTCTTATTTCCTGTTTTGCAAGAAAAATAATCTTATAAAGAAAGATTTTCAATTGCAAAATGATCTCAGAGAAAATACGTCTTAGTGACTAAAATGTTTTTTTCTTAAAATAAAAGACCATTTTCCTTAGCAGATGTTTTGCTTATTTATTTTGGACTTATTTTTAAGGGCCTTCTTTTTGCAGTGTTCATCCATGAGGGAAGTGACAGCATTTAAGACCAAGCTGCTTTTTCTTTTCTTAGATTTTTTACCACAGAGCTTTGAATATGTTTCTACAGAAAAAACTGATTTTTCTGTAATATTTTTGACAATGAAAAAGTAAAATCAAAAGCATGAAGTATAGGGACTTTTTCCTAAGGAAAAGGCTTCTCATCCGTCATGAGATTGCAGCTTGTCTTTCAGTCTTTGGGTTTACTTGCAGCTTTGATCATTATTGTGTTTGTAAAAATGTTTTTTTGGGTCTAACTTGAGTTATGACCAGAAAGAGCTGGTTAAGTTGTTTATTTCAATTTTCTAAAGATGGCTTGCTTGTTTTTTGCTAAGAAAACAAAAAAATTGGGTCATTTTTGTGTCAGAAGTATTTACTGTATATGAGAACTGGACTGAGTGACCTTCCCCTCCCCCGGCGTTCCAAACAGGAAGTACCTACTGGCTCCAAAAAGCCAAAATCCCGTAGACTTTTATAGTGAAATAAACAGCTGTTATTGTTGACTATTTTATTGTTCAGAATGACCTTTCTTGGTCTTAATACCTTTTTTTCAAAAAACATGTTCTTGATAATCCTATTTTTTTTGTGGTACTTTTTTCTGTAGATCCAGTCATTGAAGTTATAAGTGACAAATCAGATGCCTCAAAAGTATGTGTCCGCTGGCCCCCACGTACAACGTTACACATTTGACAAATATTGGCTCCAACATGGATTTGTCCATATTGGGAAAAACGGTGCCTGGATTGACTTGATTGGGTTGGAGTTGGGGGGTAAGGTATTTACTGGTTTAGTTCTCTGAGACAGTCGATGTTCAGACATGATGTGGATCTGAAAGAATTGAATGAAACCTCAGCACCAATGAGACCAGCTGTCATGCTTTGAGTTGATGTCTGCTTCTTGTATTGGGAATTCTATTTATCTATCTATATACCCAGGCTGTGTCCAAACAAAGTGGGTTAGCCTAGACAGGGCACACATTCTTACCTCCCTCCTTCTCTTCCCCAAACCCTCCTCCTTCAGTGTGTGCGTGTGTGGGTGTGAGACTGGTCTAAGGCCTGGTCTAAGCCACACCACACTGCACCAGGGTCAGCTGCACAGCCCAGTGTGGGCACCTCCACAGCAGGGCCTCAGCCGAGGCTGGCTTCCCCTTGCCGCTTCATCCCAAGACCAGACCTCTACCACACCCATCCATTCATTCATACACAAACTCTCTCCACCCATCCCTGTCCTGAGCAGCCGCTCTCCCCTCCACCACAGTCATCCCTCTTGCATTCAACGCTCTTTTTACACCCCCTGTCCATCCCATTCGCGGTCTTCCTCTCATTCTCACTCCACTCACATCAGATGATACCTTTTTCACCAATCGCTCCCTTTCCATTCTTTCAACATGTCCAAACCATCCCAATGCCTTTTGCTCTGCTCTATCAGCCAACTCTCGCATCACACCAGTTGTCTCTCGGATAACTTCATTTCTCACACGATCCATACGCGTCACACCACACATACTCCTCAAACATCTCATCTCAACTACATTCAGCTTCCTCTTTTCCGCCACTTTCAGACTCCATGTTTCAGCCCCATATAACGCTGCAGGCACCACCACACCCCATACAATCTCCTTTTCGCATCCTTTCCCAGTGACCTACATTCAATTTGGGAATTACATTTGGGAATTACATTTTAAAAATACAAATTTCATCTTTACTTTCAAGGCTGAATTTTGAACTTCATGTTTTTAATTCAGATTAAATAAAATAAAAATGTTTTTAAAAGGAAGTTTGAAATACTTAATCCCACAAATTCTAACAAAGTATTTTGTTTTTTCACCCAGTTTGGGGTCTTTTCATGCAGAAGGCAAACACCAATATTGTTTGTCTTAGCAGTCTGAGGGAGACAAAGTGTGAAAGAAGAGGCATACGCCATTTAAATCTCAACTTGTCCTTGGAAGAGTGGCCTTTTTTTGCTCAAATCCTCAAATTTAGTGCTTGTCCAGGATAACACAAATGATCCTTGGCAGTGAGTTGAGGTAAAGCCAGATCATGGTTTACATTAAAACTTTCTGGAGAATAGTTTACAGGGACCTCAGTGTCTAAAGTTCAGCCACTGAAACCCCATCACCTCATCTGATGGTGTCTGTTCTGTAGATCACGGAGACAATCACAAATGTTAATATGTTAAAGCAAGATGAATATGTATATATTTTTTGTCTCTTTTTATATTGTCCATGAATAAAATGACTATACATAGGTGTGCATTCATAATTTTCATCACATGAAAAGGTCTCTGAGACTGGTTCTGGACACTGATACTTTACATCACTGAAGACACAACAGTTGAGTCTTAAATTCATGGTTAATGTTGATGATCAGCCCGTCTTAGAGCTTTTCTTTAAAGGCTAACTTGTTGCTTATTCTAAACATTACTGTAAAAACCCACTCAGATGAAAATTGTGTTCTTGGTGTTTTAATGTGTTCTTGTGGCATTTCTCTGATGAAGAAACCTCTTAGGACGTGGCATCAGCGTGGACATCACATTTTAGGTTATACTACCACAGTAGTTAATTCTGCTTAACTAGACTCCTGTGACTACATGTTTAGAGGGTCGGCTTAAATATTTGCTTGGGTCTTAAGAGGAGAAAGAAAATTAGGTGAAAAATTGTGTTTCTGGGTATGTTCTTATTCAAATCATTGTGAATCTGGAGCAGTTGAAAAATAATTATTTTGTTCTGTAAAAACTACGCTGGGTGGGCCTCAAGTTTTTATTGAGATTGCGCCAAAGCTTCATGAAGCATCAGGCACCACTGTTGCACTTTTCATTGTTGGAATAAAAACTCTGCTTTGGGAGACAGCTATGTTTTTTTTTGTTTTTGTTATTCCAATGCACACCAACTGATGCAGAGCTCAGAAGTTACTCGGAATCATCTGATATTGATCTTTTATTGACATCCATCATTCTTTGCAGAAAGCCCTTCCTCTTACAGAGGCCAGCTTTTCTTGTTGTTTTGTTCTCTGACCTTCATCCAATAAATGAAACCTTCCAGTGCTGCTGGCTTTATGTTGGTTTAAGTCTTATCCCTTCCTTTTAAACACACACGCATAGATGATTAGCTGTTGTTCTCAAGCATTTTGTATTAAATACAGATATTTTTTTAGACTAAAACAGTAACAAGTCAAGTCAAATCTATAGTCCGATGACTACAGATTTGACAACCCATTATTATAAGCCTCCAAAAAGATGAGGACAACAAAAAAGGATATTTCGAAATAACTTAGCTGTTAAGACTGTTGCATTCAAGCACATGCTTAAAAAGGTTATAGATAGGGGGAAAAAATGTGGTTAAAATGATTCCCGAGCAACTGAAATAACCACAGTCTTCATAGGTTTGTAAAGCACAGCCAACACCTGTAAGGACTGCTGCAGGAGTCGGACTTTCAAGAAACATTGGCTGTTCCACAACATGAACTTCATCTGATGCATTCATGGTGTCAAGCCAACCTAAACCCCCTTTTATGTCATATGTTGATCATTTGCAACATACCGTTTTAACATTTAACATCATCTTGAACAGAAAAAACACTGACGAAAAAGTTTTCATGTAATTGGAAATAATCCAGGTTTGAAGGGGTCAAACCTGACCCTATTTCACAGGTGTCTTATCTGAGGAAATCAAGACCTGTGCATCGCTGTGACCTTGTTCACAGTGATCCTTAGTTCATTTTCTAGCTACTTTAAGCACCGGCTCTTGATTGAAGGTTGTTGTATCCCTGAAACTGGTTGACTGGGGGGATACCAGACACTGGAGTTAAAAATGCAAAAACACTGAAGAAGGCCAAAGCTGTTATCTCTGCTTGGCCACAGACTGATTTTCTCCATGCTTTAATAAACGATTGCCATTATTCCAGGGGTCTATTTATATACTTTATTTATTCCTTCTTCCATTCAATTAATTAATCAAACTATGTGTCAGCCATTATAATTAATGGATTTAATGTGCATTGTGTGTTTGTACTATTAGAAAAAATTATAAAGTCAAGAAGATGGCATCATTTATTATTCTTTTCTTAGAAGATAATAAATCATTTCAACCTTAAAAATATTAGATGTATTTCCTTTTTTGTTTTGTTCTCTTTTTTATTTTCTTTTATTGCTGAAATAGCCTCAAATAAACCAAATCAATCAGGGTCTTCTTATGTGAGGAGTGCCTTTATTTTAGGGGGCCAACATTTCTGTTAAAATCTCTTTTTGTTAACTCGATAGAATATTTTATTCCATGCTGAGTTGGAGGATTATTTCTGTCAACATATGAATTCAAAACACATAAAATATAATAAAAAAAACATAAAACATAAAATATAACATGCTGTGCGTAATGAATCTATAATACATGACTTGTCTTTAAAACTTATTCCTGATTCTTGTTGGGGTGAGAATTGAAAACAAAGTCACCCAACCGGAAGGTGGCGCTGTCGTTTTCCCTCCAACTCTAAGTAGAACTTCCAGTTTGAATAAACTTTATTGACAATTGTCAGGGAGAAGTTATCCAACATGGGAGGTCGGATCGCCCGGTTGTTCCGAAACTTTAACCTGGAAAACCGAGTCTTTAGAGAACTTTCTAAGGAGAAGCCCACGGCGGCGCCCCGACACGCGGTTCCAGAGCCGCCTCTTCCCGGTTCGGACGGTGAGTGGGCCCAGCTTTCTCTGCCGCATGTCATGTGTGTCTCTTTTCCCTTCGGGGTCATGATGATGGAGGAGCCGTTCACCTCTCTGCTCTCCTTCCAGTCTCTGAGTCGGTTCGACAGAAGAACGAGCCGCTCCACGAACTCCTCCGGTCCGTGTACGTGGAGTCCACAGACCCGGCTGCCACAGCAGAGGTCAGAGCGTCCGGTTCTGTTGGTTCTGAACGGTTTAGGATGGTTTAGATGAGTCAGTTTAGTGTTTTCCGTATGAAATATTTTTTAAACCTTTAAAGCTCACAAATTTACGTGGATACTTGGGCAGACCTGCGACTACTCCGTATCGCGAGATTCCACCTGAGACGGTTGAATTCCAGCGGTACACCTCGAGGAGGCCCACAACAGAACCAGAACCCCGAAGACATTTCTGCTCCCAGCTGACCTGGAAATGTCTCAGGAGGTCTGAGCTTCCTCTCTGAGTCTGCTGCACCCAAATCCCAAAGCCAGGAGAAGAGGAAGACAATGGATGGACCATCGCTTCAATTGAACCCAACACTCACACTCAAATGTCAAGTTAACAGAGCAAAAGGCTGCTGATAAAAATGTTCACCAGTGTTGGCAGGAAGAGAGAATGAAGAAACAGAAATCCTCCAGAAACACAAAGGGGTTTGATGAACTGTAACACTTCATCTCAGTGAAAGTTATGCATATTTTAGATGGGAACTGTAGTAAAGAAGGTGTTTAGAGTCCCACTCCGTCAGTGTTCCCGGTGGTCCTTTAATCCTGATTATGCTTTTTTTAAAGCCAAAATGTCATTTTCAAGAACAAAGTTCATCAGAAACTGACTAATAAGTTGTAGGCGGGATTGTCTGTGCGGAAGTAAGCCTCTGCCGATATCCCATGTTTACACTTTTTCCCACTAGCTTACAGCCCCTCACAACCCCAACCTAACATTAGTGGTACAACAAAAATGGTGAGCAATATCAGAGCTATCCAGCTGTACAGTTTAGATGCCAGCTCAGAGAAGGAAAACAGAGACGTACATGGATCGATTTGTCTGACAGATCAGAATGGAGCAGAGACTGGAGACTTTGCCCCCGCCCCTTTCAGTTGCTTTGTCATAACTGACAGCCTTTTCAAATGGTGTTTTTTTTTTTGTTCCGGATCAGCAACGATTTGATACTAAGAAACATACTTTTGATCTGAATATTTTTTATATATGTCTTCCACCAAGAGAGAAATGCTGCAAGAATATGGTTTAAAAAACACAATTTTCATTGGATTTGGGCTTTGTGGATTCTGCTGGCAGCATTTAGTCCTCATCACCCACAGCCTCCACCAGGGGGCAGTCTGCCAGTGTGAAAGAAGGAGAGCATGCGCCATCAGATGTGAAGGATGTTTAGATTCCTGCACAGACCTGTGGAAATTATGACCAAGCAGCATCTTTACATATCCAGGTTCCATCCTGCTGTGACGTGAGGGGGAGAAAAGATCAATGACAATAATCACAGAAAAAGTTTTTTACCTTATTTGCTGTCCTACCAGGAGTGTTTGGGTCTGTGTCCCGAGGCTATGGGGGACTGCAGATGCCCTGCGAAATTCAGCCAGCCTTGTTTTTCCCCCGCAGGCGTTGAAGGAAGCTCCTGAGGCTCTGCAATCCGAGAGGAGGCCCACGCGAGTCCACATCCCAGGATACGCGTACGGCCTCACCAACGTCCCCAAAGGCAAGCTGACCATCGCAGAAGCCGTCAAGGCCCTCGGCAGTCACCAGCACCAGCCTCAGACGTGGACGCCTGAAAAGATAGCGCAGGAGTATTTTCTGGACTTTAAGGACACTAAAGCTGCTCTGGAGTTTTTTGTCCCCTTCAAGGTCGAGATCATACCGCCCAAAACCCGAACTGCCAATCAGATCAAGGCGTCTTAGGAGGCAGTGGAGGAGGAACTTTGACCTCATTTATTTATGTCACTCAGTGTTTGGTGTAAAAAGTGATTTTCTGGAATACTTGAACGATGTCTAGAGAGTTCAGCCATTAAGCTCAGATCTCTGCTCTTCCTCTGTAATTCTACTGGTTCCTCATATTCAGAAATAAACCAGTTTAAACTCAGATCGGCATGAAAAAAGCCTTCAGATACATCCAGATTAGGCCTCATTGATGCAGCTCCACGGGAATTTTCTGCTGTTTTATTTTTCTTCTTCAGGCCTTTTCATGTCATCGTGTCTTGTCCGTTGATGAGTATTTCCGTCCACCTGACTGTTCAGAGAAACTTCTGCTCCTGTCCGGTCTCCACTGAGTCCGGTTTCAGGCTGGACGGGTCATTTTGGACCCAGTCTCAGTGTGAAAGTGAGCGGACGACTCTGTATGTGTAGCTTTGGAGTGTAACTTCAGGACTCTTTTCTGCAGCAGTTGATCTTTCTCAAACCGCTGCTGCTGCTTTAGTTGTATTATGTCGAAAGAACGTTGTTGAAGCAATTCCACTCTTGTCCTGAAGGTGAGATCTGTAGTCCCACAGAGGTGATTGACTTTCAAATGAACCATTGCCCATCTTCTACAAGCTCGCTGGAGCAGAGGTTCTGCTGAAAAACAGCTGCAGAAACTCCATAAACTTCACGCTGGTACATTTTTCCTGAAGTGGCTGATAAATTTGCTCGACAAAAATCGGGGATCCTGGGTCTCATCCATGTGCAGCTTTGGTGCATCAGGATGTTCACGCAGCAGGAAGATATGTTCAGACGTGAAGGAGAAGGCAACTACAAATTGAAACACTGGGAGTGAATTTACAGATGTGGAGGTGTCCATCGCATTCATGCAATTTTTCAAAATAAAAGAAGTATCCATGTGGGGCTTTTTTGCTGTTTGAGTCATTTGCTGAGATGAACTTATAACCAGGGTTCAACAGATTCTGGAGGGAGCACTCAACAAAAGCACGTGTGTTCCTGAGTTACAGTTTTCCCTAAAAAAAATCCCAAATTCGAGAGCAAAACTGGAAACAGAGACCTGCTGGTAAACAAGAAACAAATGGAAAGAATGGCAACTCATGTAAGGCACAAATATGGCAGAGGGTGTTGGTTTTTCCTGGGAATCAAATTCCCAGACTTGGAAAATGTCTACAGTCAATTAAATACAGAAGTAGAGAATGGAGTTTGTCAGTAAATATACACCAATAATACAGTTAATTTGTCTTTCGTATTAACTTTTGATGATTTAGTATCGGCTGATACATAGAAAAGGTGCTTCTTTAGTCTCCACATTTCCATTTTTCATCTTCTGCAAACATCCTCGTTTGCCCAAAAGGAGCCCTTCCTCCCGCCAGATGAGCCCTTCCTGTGCACTGGAGCATGCGCAGACACGCATGTTCCCGAAAGACTCCACTGCTGCCAGAGCCACTGGCTTCTGTGGGTGTCAGTTCTCACGAGAGCAAAGGAGAGTGAAGTTAGTGTGGAAGTGGGCACGTGTGAGCGGAAGCTTTGGGACGTTGCTTTCACAGTAAAACATTTAAAAGAAGGGGACAGTAGTTTGACAGTAATGTCAATTGTTTTTATATGTTTTCGGAATTCTCTTGATATATGCATTTATTATGATTACAGTAAAAAAACAGTGATTTAGAAGACAAGACTGTTACCCTCATTTAGCCATTAGAGACTTCCTCACATTTAGTTGTTCTTTTTTTCTATAGAGCATTTACTTTGGCAGCTGAATTGTTAACTGCAGGTTTATTTTTAAAAAAAAAAGTTTTTTTTTTTTTTTTATTAAAGCAGGCACTGGACATCAGGTTACACGGAGAAAGTATAGCAAGTGCTTATTAAACAAGAGGCTTTTGCAATGAATTAAACCAACTGGACAGAAGGGGTGAAGAGAACGGATTGAAGTAGTTGTTTTATTTATTATTTATTGCATTGATTGAGAAACTGTTTTGTTTCTGAAGTATGATTACTAAAATTTGATTTAACATTTATTTAATTTTTTGGTCATAAACATTCCTGTTTTTCAAGTGTACCTGGATTAGACACAAAACAGGCTGCAACAAAAAGCTCCAGGGGGCTTCTTAAAGCCTAGAAATACTGGGATTAATAAAGGATATAAGCGGAAAAAGGACACCACAAGAAAGGTGGCGAGGACAAACCCAACGCCAGTCTGGACAATGCATTCTCACAAATTGGTCACAAATACATTAATTATGGTCTGAACAATCGAAGTGTTGCACTCTTCAGTTTATTTCAGGCATCATAGCAAAAGCTTTATCCTATAAATTTCTCTTATTTCTCTATAAATTTCTCTTCATTTTTGTACTGTTTTAATATAGGCTATCAAAGTGTTTCATTATGTAACTAAACTGATAGAAAATGTGAGATGGATTTGTTTTAGGCCAAAGTATTTTACTTTTGTGGGCAATGTTTACGGGATTTTTTTTTCACCTTTAATTTATATTAAGCCTAAGAGTGACCACAGCAGAAATACTTTCACTTTTGTACAGTTTTTAAGTCGTTAAAAACGCTTTCCTAATGAAATTCTTGTTGTGGGTCTTTTATTTCGAAAGTCCAGTCAGGAAGTGAAAGTCGGTGTTTCGCGCCGGCGTCACAAACACCGACACTAGTTTTCAACAATGTATCAGACAGTCGGAACATGAAAGGCTTTTGCTGCATTTGATGTTGGAAGTCGGCTCGCGCGTCTCACGTGGATAAAAGAAAACAGCGGAACTTGTTGCCGTTTACTCTTTGATGAACAGGCGGATGAATCTGCGCCGCAGGAAGAAGCAAAGCCTCAAAATGCGAGCGCGGATTTCACATCGCCGTTTGTGTAGGTGGAGACACCCGCGGACGCCGCTCCGTGCCTAAAAAACCCCACCAAAAGGCCCGGATCTGGGATCAAAAGTGGGGTTACTTCGAAGAACGCCTGGTTTTTCTCTGCAGGCGGAGGAGGAGGCAGCTGCTGGTGCGACATGGGGGAGTTCATCACTTCCAGCAGGGGAGACACATGCAGGTATCACCGGGAACACGCTGCACCGAATCCGACTCACCTGCTGTGACAAGAAAACATCTGTCACGGCCAGATGATAATCTGATCACCATTTAACCATAATCTGAGTCTCAGCCTTTTTTGTCCGGTCGGAACAGAACGCCTGATACTAATTTACTGGTGGAATGTTATTTTTTTCTAGATCAGAGCCCTTATTGGTCTATTTGAACAGATATGCACTAGTTTTAATCATTCTTTCTTCTATTTTACATTCCATATTTCTTAAAAGTTCAGTTTTTCTGGGTTTTCTCCAAACGTAAATGAAAACCCAGAGCAAGAATGTAAGTGAATCCGGAGGACCCAGCTCATTTTTCCAGGGTGGTGGTTTTGTGGAGGCTTTGAAACGGTCTCTGTCATGGCTGATGGACATGTTTGCTGGTATCTCACCATGGCTGCTCTGTGCAGCCTGGCTCATCCATGATCAAGAGCCTCTGATTGGCCTGTAAAAAATCAGGAATCCACCTCATGGCATCACTAAAACCTGCTTTTGCCTTTTGTGGAGTCCACTCATGAGACTCCTGAGGTTTCTGTCATATAAAAGCATACGTAGTAATAATATTATTAACCCATTTAGCCATGCCCCCTCCCCATGGTGTTGGGGCGGGGTATAGGGGAACAGCCATGCCCCCGCCCATGGTGCTGGGGCGGGGTATAGGGGAACAGCCATGCCCCCGCCCATGGTGCTGGGGCGGGGTAGGGGAACAGCCATGCCCCCGCCCATGGTGCTGGGGCGGGGTAGGGGAACAGCCATGCCCCCCTCCCTATGGTGCTGGAGCGGGGTATAGGGAAACAGCCATGCCCCCGCCCATGGTGCTGGGGCGGGGTAGGGGAACAGCCATGCCCCCCTCCCTATGGTGCTCTAAAACACGTGTGTTTATGAACATTTTTTTTTTAATTTGTTAGTGAAATTCAGTTAGCAAACATTGCCAACGATGACTATTCTTTTAAGCAGTTAAATTATTATTATTATTATTATTATTATTTTTTTTTTTTTCGATGACTATTCTTTTCAACTGTTGTTTGCAGGAACATTCTCCCTGTAGGGATGGCTCTTTTCATGATACATTGTCATCGTTTGCTGTTCGGGGGCTGCAGGTTCCTGTGTGTTTCAGAGGAGGGGGGGCTTCCTGTCATTCATCAGCGTGTGATAACTGCAGCTAACCTTTAGGCGGTCAGGATGGAGCTCGGTCTTCCCAGCTCTTCAGCCGCTGGCGTGTTTATCCCACGTCTTTTGTCTGGTGACTGTCTTGCTGACACGACAACACTATCAGTTGAACAGCAGCTTATCCCGGTATCACAGCAGCGGTCGATCGGTCTCTGAGTATCCATCAGGTCCGGCCTCCTCATGTGGAGCGGTTGTAGATACTTGGCAGTAGGAAGTTAGAGCCTCCGTTGTTTGTATCGCTTATAAGTGGGCAACTTTTATGACAGGATTTGACCAAAGTCCTTCTGTGTTCTTTGACAGCTGGACATGTTCCCGCCTTCACATGTGGCAGTAACAGTCAACCAGACTGTTTAGATGTTTTTAGGGTGTTTTTCACTTTTTTCAGATGCGGGTATCGAACCAGCAGAGCCTCTGCTCCAAGGATTCCCCATGTATTTCAATGGAGGCAAAAATCCTGGAATATCTTGAAAAGTTCAAGGATTTGAAGGACCAAAATTCACAGCTGGAAAAAGCTGAAAGAGCCGAACATTTGAATAGTTGAATGGTTAAAATAGATGAAAAATTATAAAAGGAGTTTAGCAGCAAAAAAATGGAGGAAGATTCTATAATAAAGAAAGAGAAACATTTATGGGATTCAAACAATTATAGAATGAAAACAAAGATGTCATTATAGTTGAAGATTTATGTAGATTTGTCAAGCTGAACACATTATGTATAGAGAAGATTGATTGACAATAGTTCATAGCCAATCAGGACACAGAACACAGCGTTAAGGCTACCAGAATGACCCAAAAAACATCCGCTGACAGCGAGACTTAGAAAGTTGGACTGCGTTACAGTGAGGAAAACACTAGTTTACTCAGTGATTTCTGAAACCCTTCTTCATTCCTCCAAACTCCAGGCCGTTGTGTGTCCGTTTAAATGGAAGAATCCGAGCGTCTCATGATGCACATTGCCTGACACATGGACCTTTTACTCTTTTTGAAACAGTGTTTCCCAACCCTGGTTCCAAAGCACATTGATCTGACCATGTTTATCAGCCTTTGCATAGACTTTTTAATGGCTGCCTACAAAACCATGTGTGCTTGAGCAGCGCCGCATAAAAACATGTGTGCTCTGGAACAAGGGTGGAGCTGTTCATTTCATTTGTGTGCTTAGGGCCACCATGAGGAAAAAGACTCATTTTGTGTGGATATAGTGCATTGTTATCACAGTGTTTTCACTGTTCTTGTCCGGCTGTCTACTAACATTTCTTTACTTTCTAGGATCTGGTGACCTGGACCAGGGCACCATGGTGGGCTGAGGCGACCACATCTGCTGCAGTGTGTCCAGCATCGGCCCCCCAGTAAAAATGCCGGTGTGGGAAGAATGGTTCACTCTCTGGCTCGTTCCCGTTCTGAAGCGCTGGGCAGCAACAACAGCTACTGCTTGCTTGTCACCGGGATTTTGAGCCTTTCCAAGAAGCTGCTGATGGAGGACATCTCAGCGGCCAATGTTTCTGTGGGCTCCCGGTCTCCACCAGTGGCGATCACCCCAACAGCTCAGGCCCAAGATATCCGCCAGAGCGTCAGCCTCCCCCTGCAGATCTTCTTCAGTTTTGCGATGATCACCATCTTGCTCGTGGCCCTTTCCGGGAATGTGGTGGTGTGCCTGATGGTGTACCAGCGCTCAGCCATGCGCTCAGCCATCAACATTCTGCTGGCCAGCCTGGCGTTTGCCGACATGATGCTGGCTATCCTGAACATGCCGTTTGCTCTGGTCACGGTGGTGACCACGAACTGGATTTTTGGAACCCTGTTCTGTCGCGTTTCAGCCATGTTGTTTTGGTTGTTTGTGATGGAGGGAGTGGCTGTTCTGCTTATAATAAGCATCGATCGTTTCCTCATCATTGTCCAGAAACAAGACAAACTCAGCCCACAACGAGCAAAGTGTCTCATAGTGGTCACCTGGGGACTCTCTTTCATCATCTCCTTCCCTCTATCGGTTGGTTTCCCCCCTCTGGATACCCCTCCCAGGGCTCCCCAGTGTGTTTTTGGATACAGCACTGAGCCTGGTTACCACGCCTATGTACTGATCCTCATGTTGGCGTTCTTCTTCATTCCGTTCTTGGTCATGCTGTACACGTTCATGGGGATCCTGAACACCATCCGGCACAACGCCATCCGCATCCACAGCCACCCGGATGGCATGTGTCTGAGCCAGGCCAGCAAACTGGGCCTGCTGAGCCTGCAGAGGCCTTTCCAGATGAACATCGACATGAGCTTCAAGACCCGTGCCTTCACCACCATCCTCATCCTCTTCTCTGTCTTTACAGTGTGCTGGGCCCCCTTCACCGCGTACAGCCTGGTGACCATCTTCAGCGATGACTTCTACCACAAAAACAGTTTTTTTCAAATCAGCACGTGGCTCCTGTGGTTATGCTACCTCAAGTCAGCCCTCAACCCACTCATTTACTACTGGCGGATCAAAAAGTTCCGCGATGCCTGCCTTGACCTGATGCCCAAATACTTCAAGTTTCTTCCTCAGCTACCAGGGAACACAAAGAGGCGCATACAGCCCAGCGCTGTGTATGTATGTGGAGAGCATCGGTCTGTGGTTTGAAGGGAGTTCCACTCTAACACTGTTAGCACACCGTGCTCCTCTGGGTTTCGGTTTTGGACTTCTCCGGGTGGTTCTTCAGGCTGAATGTGGCACTACATTTCATTGGCGCAGGGTTCCAGAAAACAACTTTTAGATCCATTCTAAAAGCTGTAGTTTGAATCCAGTGTGGCTTTTTTCTGGTTATGGTCTAAAATAAACCTTAATGTTATCACAATCTGACAGAGATTAAATGTTAGACTTCCTAGCTATTTGCTTGATTCAAAAACAATTGATTAGAATCAAAAGTTCTAATACACTACTGGAGCCGTTTATTCTGAATTTTTTTCAGCCAAACAGATCTGAGTCCAAGTATTTCAAAGTGTTAAAATGAAAAATCACACAATACTTAAAAAAAGAGGTTTATTCATTTTCAAAGATTTATTTACATGGGGTGCCTTTATTTTTATTGTTGTTGTTTTTGCAGTTGTACAGTAAACACTGGATTTTTTTAAGGAAACTCTCCTAAGTGAGATTCAGAGTTTGACTGTCTTGGATCTTGACTAGTGACGGTTCTGTTCAGTTGCTCCAAAAAAGCTTCAGGTCTGAACTTTAGCACGATATGTCAGTTCCTGCCAAAACAAAAGAAGAAGCAGTGCTGTAAAAGATGGATCTACACTTAAACCAAGTGACTGTTGTCTTGTGGGTGGTTCACCTTTTTGCCGTGGGGGTCTTTTAGAGTTTAACCCCCAAGGTCAACAGTCACTGTGTTCTCGGCTAAAACCCCATCCTGTCCACACGGAAAGATGTTTAGGTCAAATGCATCTGCTAACGTCTGGTTCTATACGGAATTTCAGGACAAGCCTCCTGGCCTTTACGATGTAGCGTTCCAATCAGTCTGAGTTACTGCTGTTGGCAATCAGGGTTTGAAACATATTTTTATAAGAACATGGTCTAAGGGACATCTGGACTAGCCTGGTCTTCTGCGTCATCAGTCCACATGCTGACTCGGCACAAAACAGTAACAACTTTGCAATGCTTGGTGTATGTTTGATCCTATTTTTTTAGAGGATACTGGTGCACTCGAGCAGGAGCTGGCACGGCCTCTCCTTAGAGCGATTTCTCCTGCCCACAGACCTTCTGTAAAGATGGACACCTCTCCATGGTCTCACAAAAACTTGCTTTCAAAGCTGCGCTAACAGGATGGCAGTGGGTCAGCACTGGGGCGAGGGGCCGGCCCAGCCCGGTTCTGTCAGAGAAACGGTTACTTTGACTGCAGGCTGCTGTCCGACGGATTCCTGACATTAGTCTGTGTGCAGAGGAGTTGGGTAGTCCATCTTTACATGTGGTGTGTGGGACATTCTTCTGCTTCTCTGAATCTCAAGACCTTTAAATCAAACTGAAGCCTTCTTATCCTGTAAAGAATTCATTGAAGCCATCAGATCCAAAAACTGCAACCCAGTGCAGCTGCTGTCACAAGAAGAAGCCATGAGGAGATTTTTGCCAAAATTCCCTCACAATTTTAGCAAAATGTTGAGACTAACTCCGATAAAGAATGAGATCCATATTTATGATGCCAGGTTTTGTGTTTTAGATTGAACCAGTACTTTCATTAGACTGGAGTCAATGAGTTCTTTTGTCAGTTTAGCAAATTTACCTTCTTTTCTGAGAACAATTTAATGTTATTTATTGTCACAAAAACCTTTAAATGGAAGCGGTGTTTTGGGGAAGAAATAATAACCGGTCATGAATCATGACATGCACTGAACGGCAGTGTGTGGGACTGATTTCCTTATTTTTTTCTTACTTGGGGCAGACTGTTGCCTCATCTCTTGGTGAGCAGATTTCATAAAAAAACATGTTAAGTTGTGTGAATTCAGTTTTAAGGCATGTAAATCAACAGCTTAAGGTTGTGGGGAGGAAGGGGCCATAACACTATGAGCCTGTATCTGTAATTCAATGTTTTGATTGTGCCTATGAATTAGTTTATTATTCAGTCAGAATGCTGCTACATCTGGTGAAATGTGCAATTCAGTGTCTGTTCTGTTGCATATAATAAAAACGTAGACATTTCTTACATTGGTAAACAGCCTCATTTGCACTTCTTGCATGTTTTGTGTGGAGGTCTTCAGTTTTATTTTGAAAGTATTCCAGCTTTTTTTCCCTTCCAGTTTTTCCTGTAGGGTAACAGATCTTATGCTCTACATTCTTCTTTTGGTCCAACAAAAAACTTTTTTTTTCTTTACTCAGATGAAAAGGCTTTTTTTTCCTTTTTTTTAAAATAATCCTTTCAAAAATGGAAGGGTTACCCATTTGTTTTCAATCCAAACAGTGAATAAACAAGAGAAATCCACCCTTTTACCTTAACCCTTGTGCTATCCTAGGCACTTTAACATTGGGAGTTGGGTCATCTAGACCCACTAGACAGTGCTCTGAACCTTTTTTCTTCAATGATTTGTGATCTTCACTGGTGTCCATGGATTACATGAAATCTTTATCTCCACCTTTATCCACCTTTGTCATGGTAGGGAGAACACGTCAATGGAAGGGGGGGGGGGGGTCATCTAAGATAATACAAGGGTTAAAACAGCATCAACATTTCAAGCTTGCCTTGCACAGAGTTCTTAAAGGACCTCAGCTGGTAGGTTTCTCCCAACATCTCCAAGAACTAACTTCCGATCTGCTATGGCTGTAGTCCCTCTCACATCTCCTCACTTAATCACAGATACACTTCACGATTGGGAAGCTTTGGCACAAATTCAATCAGGAAGATCTTTTTTTTTTTTACATGGATGCTGGGTTACTGATTCTTCACTCCAAACGTCACTCATGAATTAGTCCTGACTTTGAGACAATAGCTGAAGTGCACACTGTGTTCACAGCCAATCACAGTCATATCCAGTCTCCAGTCTTTTTTTCCATCTCCACCCTCTTCTCCTTCTTCTTGTCTAGGCTCTGAGTTGTTTTCTTTAGGGTTCGAAGTAAGTCATTCTCTGCATTCAAGATGTCTCCGGCCCAGAGACGAACCGGCAAAGACTATGGACTTATTCCATACACAATTTTCTGTTTCACTAAGACATCTTTTAATCCTATTAACAAGATCTCTCCTCAGTTCCTAATATTGAACGTAACTTTTAATGATGTGTTAGGTTGTTGTCCTGCTGTAGAATACACTTGAGATCAGTCATATGCCTCCCTGATGGTAAGGCATGATGGGTAATTATCTGTCTATGTCTCAGCAAAAGAGAACCAAATAAATCCTGAACAAATCTCCAACCAGCCTCAAACCTTCATGGAACCTCCACCATTCTTCATTCTTGTTTGCAAACAGTCCTTTCTGTTTCCAGTTCCTGTGCTTTCCTGCATACTTGAATTGCTTGGTCCTGTTTCCACGTCACATGTTTCAGTTTGAGGCTGCAGTGCTTCAATGAAGACACTTCTGACCAGACGTCTCTGGACAGGAGATAGGTGTACATGGTCTCTGCCAGTTCTGAGCTGATAGTACTGCTGGACATTTTCAGATTTCAAAGATAATTAAAGCTACAAGTAGCATTTAGCGGGCCCGAGCACGTGCGACCGCCTGGCACGAGCGACCGCCCCGTGAGCAACGCCCTGCTCGAGCCATTCTCGTCGTTCTTTCTTGTCCATTCTGGAGCTCCAAGCTAATGTTAATATGACAACAGCCTGTGGGGGGTGGGGGGGGGGGGGGGACTGTAATCTGTTGCCTTAAGGGACAAAGACTTTTGCATATAGCATGAAAAAAATTCTTAAATCTAAGCCTCGTTTAGACCTGCTCATTTTCTCATTAAGGAGAAGAAGGTTTTTTATCAGATTAAGAAACAATTAATGATGATAATTGCTATTACTGTTCCTAAGAATGAGAAGAATAGAACTCATTCAATTTCCACTACAATGTCAGAGTGTCAGCTATGTCTGATAACTTGGCGAATTAGCTGGACCGGGATCTTGCAAAGTGCAGGTGGTTAACGTCCAGTGTGATGAGTCTGTGGACGGCAACAGTACAGCATAGCTTTTGGTTTCCACAAGAGAAGAATTCCTGACACATCTGCCCTAACAGACAACTACAAGAGGAGTTGAAATGTATAACACGGTGAAGGAGTTTTTGTGCAGAAAAAGGTACCATTAGAAAAGCTGGAAGCCATATCAGCAGACGGGGCTCCTGCTATGATTGACCGACAAACAGGTTTCATAACTAACTGTAAAGCTGACCAAGACTTTCCAAAATGTCTGCATTACTGCTGCTTCTTTCACCAGTAGGCCTTATGTGCAGAAGTGATTGGCTCTGGACATATAATGACTCCTATTGTGAAAATCATAAAAAACCTCAGCTGCAAAGCAAAACAGAACAGGATTTTTAAGGTGCTATTGGTGGAGATATCTGCTGAATATGGTGAATATGAATATGGTGAATCTGAACTTGTATTCTTGACTGACATTACTGGAAAACTAAACCACTTGATCTGCGAGCTGCAAGACATTGGCAAAACTATATTTTTTTATTGACCAGCCTGCCTGAGCCAGTGTTTTTCTTGTGGGGATCTTTTCTGCCAGAGCTTGGTCAGTGGATGTTGCTGCAGTTGTCTCCCTTGCTGGGACAGCTGGAGTTAAACATAGCAGCCTCACGGCTGTGAAGTGGACCCCGTTGCTGTCCCAGTCTGGATGGGCACTGTGGTAATGTTCCAATGTTCAGGCTGGCTCCTGGTATGAGGAGATTCCCAATTACCATTTCCTAACCGCAGAGCCAAGGATGTGTTTACATGTTTAGGTCAAAAATGTGATGGACAGCTTCATGTTGTCTATTGATGTAAGTTTACACCTAAACATGCCATCCTGTTACTAATCCAGTTGATGTGGTTCTCCATCTGTGTCTAGGTGATAGAAAAGCATTTTTTTATATTTAGAGCTCTAAGCAAACAAACAGTTGTCTATATAAAAGAGCTTTTACAATTGTGCACTTTTAGCAGGACTTTGAGTACATGTGACCAATGTATAATGGATTTTTACAGACTTTGTTTAAAACTGAAGGTGACAGAGACCTTGGAGAAGTGGCTACATTGTTCTGGACTTCTTTGTTTCATCCACAGAAGAGTAAAATATGTGATTGATTTTGAAAAGCTGCTGAAAAATGTATCTTTTTGAAAATTGCAATTCTAATTTAGGTTTTACATTTTGTGTTCCATTTTTTGTGATTTTATTAGAAAGATTTGTGTTTTATTTGGTGTTTAAAGGTGGTACATATTGTATATACACAATCTTCTTAGAGACATTTGCTATATGTTGTGTTTGTTGTCATTGTAGTTTAATTTTATTGGATGTATTGAAAGGAAACGAAAAGAAGTTGCAGCATTGATTAAAAAAGCATAAAAGAGACATTTACTGTCTGATGTTACATCTGTAGGAGTGTACTGAGGCTGGGTTTTGTTTTGGAGCACATTCATATGTTTTGTTTGTAAAAAAAAAAAAAAAGATAAAATATAAAGTTAATTGTATTTTGGATGAATAAAAAAGCAATTATTAGTGCTAAGGATGTATAAAAGACAAACAAAACAAAGGAAATTGCTGTATTTTAGTGTTGAACTAGGCTTTCTAACTGTTTTACTTTCTGTCTGCCACTCCTGGCTAATTTACATGTGAGCACACAGCCGGGGGGTGGGGGGGGGGGGGGGGGGGCTAACTCCACTCCTGCAGCAGGGGAGACTGATGAAAAGCTTGAGGATGTAAGATTGAAGTTGACCAGTTCCTTTTTCTAAATGTAAATATTTTTTATTTTGGTGCTGATAAACTAAACAGAAGTTATGATAAAAATATTTGCTTGAGTCAAAATGTCCAAAAATTTGCTTTTAGCACAATAGGGTGATTAAGGTGGGTAAATGTTTCTCGTACGTATAGTGGTGCTTTTCAAACGTGGAGCTTTGTAAGACGCATCTAATTCTGAAATCTCAGCTTCCTGAGACAAAGGGCTGATTTCCTATGAAGCTTGATTATATGACTGCAACGGAATCGACCACTTCCTGTTTGGCAGTGCCTTACGCAGGCACCGTCAGATGTACAGCCATGAAACTTGAGATGATGAGAGAAGAGCCTTCTGAGTATCTCCAGTTTTAATTTCATGCACATCGGAAAAAGCACATAGAAAATACAGGGGAGAATGTGCCCTATGCAATAACTAGGTGGCGCTATAGAGCTCGTCCAAAGTTGTCATATCCATTGGTTCAGAATGGAAGCCTCATCATATCCATTGAATTTCAGTGAGATTGGACAAGGAATGTGCACGTGAGAGCAACTTTTATGTGCATGGCGAGACGCCCAACTTTGCCGCTCTGTCACGACCACACACCCGCATTGAAAGTTATGGCTTTTTATCAGAGTAAACTTCAATGGCTTTTTAACAGGTGGACATCATTTTGAGGTGTGTCGGCTCATCCTACTTGGAGCAGTGATGCTCCAAGTAAAACATGTCATTTCCTGTTGCCAGCAGGTGGCGCTACACCTTTTCCAGATTTTTCCACTGCAGATTTGTTCAAAGTCAGACTACAATAATGCACATCAATTTTTGTTCAGATTAGATTATGCATGGCTGAGTAATGGCCATTTTTCTTTTCATGGCGTGTTTTCGAAACGACCTCCAATTTTGACGTGCCGCCACGGTCACAAACAACCGTAAAAACTTAAAAGCTTCGCAATTTAACATTGGACATGTGTTTAGTTTACAAAACCAATGTTTGGAGTCATTATTCACAAATCTCTAGGAGGAGTTCGTTCTAGAATGAGGCCTGCAAATGACCAAAATACAGCAAAAACGACATATTGACATCAATATAGCAGACTTCCTGTGCAACTGACAGCTTGGTACCAAGAGACTTTTTTGTAGGTTTTCATTTGATGAACATGTCCTGTGAAAAATCAAGCTTGTATGTTAAAGAACATGGCGGGGCTTGCGAAAACAAACATTGTAGGTGGCGCTATTGAGCCGTTTTTGTGCACCCGTGGGAGTGCTGTATATCTAAGTTGGAGATATGTATGGGGGAATCTCATTCTGAAATCTCAGCCTTGTGATACAAACGGCTGATTTTTTATGAATTTTTAATTATCTGACTGCAACGCAATCAACCACTTCCTGTTTGGCGGTGGCTTGCACAGCCACCGTCAGGTGTACACCCATGAAACTTTAAACGATGACAGAAAACCCTTGTGAGTATCTCCTGTTGAAATTTTATGAACATCGGACAAAGCACAGAGAAAAGATAGGTCAGAATGTGACAAAAAATGGATTTGTCACTATCTAGGTGGCGCTATGGAGCTCGTCCAAGATTGTCATATCCATTGGTTCAGAATGGAAGCTTCATCATATCAATTGATTTTCAGTGAGATTGGACAAGGAATGTGCACGTGAGAGCAACTTTTGTGTGCACGGCGAGACGCCCAACTTCGCCGCTCTGTCACGACCACACCCCCGCATTGAAAGTTATGGCTTTTTATCAGAGTAAACTTCAATGGCTTTTCAACAGGTGGACATCATTTTGAGGTGTGTCGGCTCATCCTACTTGGAGCAGTGATGCTCCAAGTCTAACATGTCATTTCCTCTTGCCAGCAGGTGGCGCTACACTTGTTCCAGATTCTTTCACTGCAGATGTGTTCAGAGTCAGACTACAATCATGCATATCAATTTTGGATCAGATTGGATTATGCATGGCTGAGTAATGGCCATTTTTCTTTTCATGGCGTGTTTTCGAAACAACGTCGAATTTCTACGCGCCGCCACGGTCACAAACAACCGTAAAAACTTAAAAGCTTCACAATTTAACATCGGACATGTGTCTAGTTTACAAAACCAAAGTTTGTAGTCATTATTCACAAATCTCTAGGAGGAGTTCGTTCTAGAGCGAGGCCTGCAAATGTCCAAAATAGAGCAAAAATGACATATTGACCTTAATATATCAGACTTCCTGTGCGAGTGACAGGTGGGTCCTTTCAGACTTTATTGTAAGTCTCCATCTGAAGAACATGCCCTGTAAAAATCAAGCTTGTACGTTAAAGCGTATGCGGGGCGTCGGGACAAACGTCACTGTAGGTGGCGCTATCGAGCCGTTTTTGTGCGCCCATGCCAATCTCCTATAAAATACGAAATTTTTTGCGACTCCTGATGTGTGTGCCAAATTTGGTGAGTTTTGGGGTATGTTAAAGGCCTCAAAAAGGCGACTCTTCCGGTAGAATAATAATAATAATAATAATTAAAGCTACAAGTAGCATTTAGCGGGCCCGAGCACGTGCGACCGCATGGCACGAGCGACCGCCCCGTGAGCAACGCCCTGCTCGAGCCATTCTCGTCGTTTTTTCTTGTCCATTCTGGAGCTCCAAGCTATTGTTAATACGACAGCAGCCTGGGGGGGGGGGGGGGGCTGTAATCTGTTGCCTTAAGGGACAAAGACTTTTGCATATAGCATGAAAAAAATTCAAGCAATGATGATAATTGCTATCACTGTCCCTAAGGATGAGAACAATAGAACTCATTCAATTTCCACTACAATGTCTAGATGAGTGTCAGCTATGTCTGATAACTTGGCCAATTAGCTGGACCGGGATCTTGCAAAGTGCAGGTGGTTAACGTCCAGTGTGATGAGTCTGTGGACGGCAACAGTACAGCATAGCTTTTGGTTTCCACAAGAGAAGAACTCCTGACACATCTGCCCTAACAGACAACTACAAGAGGAGTTGAAATGTATAACACGGTGAAGGAGTTTTTGTGCAGAAAAAGGTACAATTAGAAAAGCTGGTAGCAGTGACTGCAGATGGGACTCCTGCTATGATCAATAGACAAACAGGTTTCATCACTCACTGTAAAGCTGACCCAGACTTTCCAAAATGTCTGCATTACTGCTGCGTCATTCACCAGCAGGCCTTATGTGCAGAAGTGATTGGCTCTGGACATATAATGACTCTTATTCTGAAAATCGTAAACAACCTCAGCTGCAAAGCAAAACAGCACAGGATTTTTAAGGTGCTATTGGAGGAGATATCTGCTGAATATGGTGAATATGAACATTGTGAATCTGAACTTGCATTCTTGACTGACATTACTGGAAAACTAAACCACTTGATCTGCGAGCTGCAAGACATTGGCAAAACTATTTTTTTTTGACCAGCCTGCCTGAACCAGTGTTTTTCTTGTGGGGATCTTTTCTGCCAGGGCTTGTCAGCTTGGTCAGTGGATGTTGCTGCAGTTGTCTCCCTTGCTGGGACAGCTGGAGTTAAACACAGCAGCTCACGGCTCTGAAGTGGACCCCGTTGCTGTCCCAGTCTGGATGGGCACTGTGGCGATGTTCCAATGGCCAGGCTGGCTCCTGGTATAAAGAGATTCCCAAATACCATTTCCTAACCGCAGAGCCAAGGATGTGTTTACATGTTTAGGTCAAAAATGTGATGGACAGCTTCATGTTGTCTAAACATGCCACCCTGTTATTAATCCAGTTGATATGGTTCTCCATCTGTGTCTAGGTCATAGAAAAGCATTTTTTTTTATATTTATAGCTCTAAGCAAACAAACAGTTGTCTATATAAAAGAGCTTTTACAATTGTGCACTTTTAGCAGGTCTCTGAGTTCATGTGACCAATGTATGGTGGATTTTCACAGACTTTGTTTAAAACTGAAGGTGAGAGAGACTTAGAGAAATGGCTTCATTGTTCTGGAGTACTTTGTTTCATCCACAGAAGAGTAGAATTGGTGATTGATTTTGAAAAGCTGCTGAAAAAAGTATCTTTTTCAAATTGCAATTTCTAACTTGGGTTTTACATTTTGTGTTCCATTTTTTGTGCTTTAATTGGGAAGCATTTGTTATTTGTTTGGTGTTTTTAAGGTTCTGCAAATATACACATCATTTTTTAGAGACATTTGTTATCAGTTGTGTTTGTTGATTTGTAGTTTAATTTCATTGGATGTATAGATGTCGTGTGGGGGGGAGGCTCGAGAGCAGGTAGGACCCAGGCGCAGAGACGGGAGGCAAACGGGTTCAGGGCAAGTGGGTTTATTTAACTAACAAAAAGCGCTGCAGAGCAGGATGACAAAACTAAAAACAAAAACTTACTGTGGCATGGCAAGGGACATGGACGCCAGACAAGAAGACGTGATCAACATGAGCAGAAGTTAATGGACCAGCACAGGAGGAAGGCAGAGACAAGACTTATATACAGACAGGGCAGACAAGACACAGGTGAACACGATTAGGGCAGATGGGGACCAAAGGAAGTAAAACTCAAGAAACATGACAAGACAGGAAACCTTTCAAAATAAAACAGGAAACAGAACCAAACAAGACAGAACAAGAACTAAAGCGAAAAACAAGACAACAAACTGAAACCATGACAATAGAAAGGAAAAGAAGTTCAAACATTGATTATAAAAAAGGATATAAGAGATAAAAAAAAAAGAAAAAGGAAAAGAAAAAAAATAAAATATTGATTTAATTGCATTTTGAATGAATAAAAAACAATGATTAATAGAATCAGAATCAGGAATCAGAAAAAGTTTTATTGCCAGGTTCAGTAGAGCGCACTTTACAAAATGAGGAATTTGACTTGGTGTATAGTGCAATTAAGAATAAGTTAAAAATTAAGTTAACAACAACAACACACTATATACAGTAGAGTAAGGTGAATTAAAGTGGGAGCACAGATGGGCTGGGATGGTGGGGCCTGTAAGTGGCACCGACAGTCCTTTGGTGGGCGGGGGGGGGGGGGTCACCTGGGGGAGTTGGGGTTCTGTTCAGCAGGCTGGCTGCAGTGGGGAAGAAGCTGTTCTTGTGGCGCGAGGTCCTGGTCCTGATGGACCGGAGCCTCTTGCCAGAAGGGAGGGGCCGAAAGAGATTATGTCCTGGATGAGAGGGGTTGGCTACAATCCTGGCTGCCCGCCTCCAGGTCCTGGAGATGTGCAGCTCCTGGAGAGACGGGAGGTGGCAGCCGATCACCTTCTCTGCTGAGTGGATGACGCGTTGTAGCTTGGCCTTGTCTCTGGCCGTGGCCGCAGCGAACCAGACTGTGATGGAGGACGTGAGGGTGGATTCGATGATGGCGGTGTAAAAGTCTACCAGCATCTTTTCAGGGAGGTGAAACTTCTTCAGCTGCCTCAGGAAGTACATCCTCTGCTGGACCTTCTTAGTGATGGAGCTGATGTTCTGCTCCCACTTGAGGTCCTGGCTGATGATGGTTCCCAGGAAGCAGAAGGACTCCACAGAGGTCACCGGGGAGTCACAGAGGATAGGGGGGAGGGGGGCTGGGGCCTTCCTGAAGTCCACTGTCATCTCCACTGTCTTCAGAGCATTAAGCTCCAGGTTGTTAGCGCTGCACTATGACACCAGCCTGGCTATTTCACTCCTGTAGGCCGACTCATCTCCGTCAGAGATGAGGCCGATGAGTGTGGTGTCGTCAGCAAACTTCAGGAGTTTGACAGACAGGTGACCAGCTGTGCAGCTGTTTGTGTACAGGGAGAGTAACAGGGGTGAAAGGACACAGCCCTGGGGGGATCCGGTGCTTGTGGTCCGAGTATCTGAGACGAGCTTCCCCAGCCTCACATACTGCTGTCTGTCCGTCAGGAAGTCTGTGATCCACCTGCAGGTGGAGTCAGGCACATTCATCTTGGAGAGTTTTTAATACTAAAGATGTATGAAAGACATACCGAAAAAATATGTCTTTCAGTGTTTAACTGGCTGTCTTTGGATTATGCATGCCTGAATAATGGTCATTCTTACTCCTCATCTCTCTGTTCACTGCTTGCTAATTTACATAGCAGGGGTCCCAGCAGGAGGGGGCGGGGTTGTAACACGACTCCTTCAGCAGAGCCAGGCTGAGAGAGGCTTTGACATGTAAGATGTTAGATGTTAGAATGCCAGATGTTAGAATGACCAGTTCATTTTATATCTATGAAAATATTCAGGTAGCTATGGGACATGTTTAGCTATAGGTCTGTGAAAATTGGTGTCGATTGTTGAAACATAAGTTACCATAAAAAAATGTTTGTTTGGAGTCTAGACAGATTTAACACAGGTTTTTGGATGAAAAAGGATTTTTTATAAATCATCTGTTACACTTTTAAGTCTGAAAAAAATATGGAAGGCAGCAAACACAGATCCCTACCGTTTTTAATTTTTTTGTGCTGATATTTGAAAGATAAGTTATGCAAAAAAATAGGTGTTTGCAGTTTTGCCTAAAAAGACGTTTTCGGACCTTTTTGGATGAAATGATGTCTAAAAGTTCACCTGTAACTTCAATAATTCTGAATTCTTTTAGGAAGCAGTAGCACATAAATGCCTATGAAAGTTGAATTCTTGGTGCTGATAACCTAAACAGAATTTATGCTAAAAATCTTTGTTCAGTCCAAAATTTCATTAAAAAAATCAAGTGATGAAGTTTCTCGTAGACCCTATAGTGTTACATATCAAAGCTGGAGGTTATTAAAGGCATCTAATTCTGAAATCTCAGCTTCCTGAGACAAACGGCTGATTTATAATAAATTTCTATTATTTGGGTGCACATAATCGACCACTTCCTGTTACGCAGGCACCGTCAGGTGTACACCCATGAAACTTTACATGATGAGACAGGACCCTTCTGAGTATCTCCAGTTTTAATTTCATGCACATCGGACAAAGCAAAGAGAAAATACAGGGCAGAATGTGCCCAATGCAATAACTAGGTGGCGCTATAGAGCTCGTCCAAGATTGTCATATCCATGGGTTCAGAATAGAAGCTTCATCATATCCATTGAATTTCAGTGAGATTGGACAAGGAATGTGCACGTGAGAGCAACTTTTGTGTGCATAGCGAGATGCCCAACTTTGCCGCTCTGTCACGACCACACCCCCGCATTGAAAGTTATGGTTTTTTGTCAGAGTAAACTTCAATGGCTTTTCAACAGGTGGACGTCATTTTCAGGTGTGTCGGCTCATCCTACTCGGAGTAGTGATGCTCCAAGTAAAACATGTCATTTCCTCTTGCCAGCAGGTGGCGCTACACTTTTTCCAGATTTTTTCACTGCACATGTGTTCAGAGTCAGACTACAATCATGCACATCAATTTTGGATCAGATTGGATTATGCATGGCTGAGTAATGGCCATTTTTCTTTTCATGGCGTGTTTTCGAAACGACCTCCAATTTTGACGCGCCGCCATGGTCACAAACATCCATAAAAACTTAAAAGCTTTGCAATTTAACATCGGACATGTGTTTAGTTTACAAAACCAAAGTTTGGAGTCATTACTCTCAAATCTCTAGGAGGAGTTCGTTCTAGAGCGAGGCCTGCGAATGACCAAAATACAGCAAAAATGACATATTGTCATCAAAATATCAGACTTCCTGTGCGACTGACAGCTTGGTCCCAAGAGACTTTTTTGTAGGTTTCTATCCGATGAACATGCCCTGTTAAAATCAGGTTTGTACTATAAAGCATATGGAGGTGCTCGCGAAAACAAATTTTGCAGGTGGCGCTATCGAGCCATTTTTGTTTACCTATGCCGTTCTCCTATAAAATATGAAATTTTTCGCGACTCCTGATGTGTATACAAAATTTGGTGAGTTTTGGGGTATGTTAAAGGCCTCAAAAAGGCGACGGAAAAGTCGGAAGAATAATAATAATAATAATAATAATAATAAACCTAACAGATACAATAGGGTCCTTGCACTCCGTGCTCGGGCCCTAATAAACATTCGAATTACAATAGGGTCCTTGCACTCCGTGCTCGGGCCCTAATAATTTACATAAAAATAATAATATTGATAACTATAATAATATTAACAACATATAATAATGAGATATATAAGAATCTTGATGTATCTCTCATCTGCTGCAATAAATTATCATGAGCATCTAGGATCTTTAACATTAGCCTATTCTTTGTACTTCATTACAAGAACTTGAACATGTTAAATGTCAGTTCACTTAGAAATCTTTGTCTGAGAGAGAGAGAGAGCTGATATCTTGTTGCTGTGCTTACCGTGTCTTATCATAACGTTTGTTTGGCTGATCCTCACCAGGCTTAACGTCACCTGCAGCTGTTTCAGTTCCACTTCATGACTGGATTTCAATCTACATGTGACCAGAATGATCATTGGAACCTGTTGGATGTGATTGGCCGATTGATCACCAGACCAGAATTCTCAAAAACTCCTGTCAATGAAAAAGATGCAAACACAAAACATTGGTTTGATTTCGATGCTCAAAGTTTAGCTTGTGTTCGGTTTAATATCTTTACAATAAAGGGTAAACTTAGTTTATTAGCACAAACATTGTCGAAGAAGTTGGCCATCCAAAATGGATCCTAATAAAAAGTCCTTAAAAGGGTTCTTTAAATACAAAAAATAACTAATTCATCATTTTGATTGGCATTTTCCTATTTAATGGATTCTTATCTCTAGCTTTTTATTCTTAGCTATGCGGTGTGAAGACAATGGTTCGGTAGCCTTTAAAACCTTTCTGAGAGGAGAAAAATGTTTAAAGACTGACTGTCAAGAAGCCTACTTCCTCACAACAGCAGCACCGCTTTTGGAGAAAAAGCTCAGAAGCACATAGTTATTGTTGCCATGGTCACTTGCAACCATTGGGGCCAACTATGTTTTAAATCAAGTTGTTACATTGAATATATAGTATAACTGATGTCTATTTCAGAAAACTTCTTTTTTTTTTTACACCAGCACACCCCTGCACCTAAAGACTGGAAGGAAATGGAAGGATAACCTCAAACTAGATGTAACCCGCTACAAGCAGACCACGTCGTCAGTCTGAACCAGGTTCGAACTGGAAATGTAGAAAGTATGTTAGACCCTTAAGTTAAGCTAGTCATAATTGGGAATATTTTAAATTATCCTCCTGTAAAAATACAGTAACCTTTGTGTTACCTTCAAAGAGGAATAAATGAAATAAAAAGTGATTTTGTTAAAGTATAAAATGCTGAGAAGCCGCAAACTACAGACCTCATGTAGACTGCTCCAGCATGGCAGTGGAAGGCTAATGATGTGGTAAAGTCTTCCTTAACCCTTGTGCTATCCTAGGCACTTTAACGTTGGGAGTTGGGTCATCTAGACCCACTAGACAGTGTTCTGAACCTTTTTTCTTCAATGATTTGTGATCTTCACTGGTGTCCATGGATTACATGAAATCTTTCCACCTTTATCCACCTTTGTCATGGTAGGGAGAACACCTCAATGGAAGGGTGGGGTCATCTAAGATAGCACAAGGGTTCAAGGAACAGTTCAGCAATCAAGTAAATAATCTGCTGTATCTCTCAGTGGATAAACCTGTGGATAACAGCACGACGCCCTGCGACAGACTGGCAGCTATTTTTGGGTGTTCCCGTCTTTGTTTTCAGTAGCTGGGATAGGCTCCAGCAACCACGTGATCCTAAAAGGGAATAAGTGGGCTTGAAGGATTGATAACAGCCTGCCACTGAAAACAGAGCTCTGCTGAAAGGAAAAGGAGTTGTGAGAGCAACAGATTTATTACCTCTATCATTTTTACCATGAAGGCAAAGCAAGCTGGTGACCTCATACAGGGGCGGTGTGTTGCAAGGAGGAAACACTAGCTGCTGGATCATCGGTTTTCTTGAGTTTTTTTCATTTTGTAGAATGAATGACACTATTTTGTTAGTGTTCTTTTTAATGTATTTATTGCAGTTTTTCCTTTGGAGAACAAATGTCACAAAAATACATGAAATAATGGTTATTTTCGTCTGCAGATGAGTTATTTATAAGTCCAGTTTTTATTCCAACCCCGTTTTAAAACTGTTTCCAGATGCCACATCAAAAATGACATTACAGGCAGAGACGGGGAGCATTCAAATGTGTCAGGCGCCGTGTGTCGGTGAGGTCTCTCTGTTGATTACTCTCCTCCCAGTGTGTCACTCGCATCTCATTTGGTCACCCAGGGACCTCACTTCCTGTCATCCTCTTTGCTGAGTGCACTGGTGGGGGTGACATGTGTCCTTTGTGTTTACTGTGCCTCCTTCCGTGATTGTTGCCTTGACTTGCAACAGAGCAACCAGTCATCCGCTTCCGGGCTGAGTGAAATGTTGCTGATGGGAGAAAGGTTCTCTGCCTAATAAGCACAGTTTGTTTGTTCTGCACGATGTCACACATTCTCTCACAAAATCACATACGTTACCTCCTTTTATTAAAGCTAAAAGTTGTGTATCACAATTTATATGAGTGGATTCACGCTTGCGCTCTCAGTCCAAGTTTACGTACTCCAAACAAAATTGTAGATTTGAAGAAGTTGTTTCTAGGGTAATGTATGGGATGTATGTGTTAACGGATGGGAGGGGGAGGGGATAAAGGGTGGGTTGGGTTTTTATTGTAACACCTGTGCATGTTTTAAATGTAATGCGCAACAAGCTGTGCAATCCATGAGAAGCAATTTCTATGAATAGAGTTTGATTTGAACAGAACAGGACCTTTTTCCCAGAATGCCATTACAACATGGAGAAATTATTTTATGTTTTATTAAATCTAGATCAATTCTGTATTTCTCTTTAAACAGGTGGATACAGGCTGTGGGGAAAAAAATGTGTAAACCTGAAGTCCAAATGCAGGTGACCCGCATAAAAATTTCAGATTGTAGACCGTTCCGGCCGTTGAGCAAAAATGTTCATGCACATTTTTCTACGGGCATGCTGCAGGAGACAAGTTGTAGTGAACATTTAAGCAACATGTAAGGTTAAATAAGCAGGAAGTTGGTGACACGCAGGCATGTCGTGTCACCAACTTCTACAGTGCACAAACCTTGTGCACTGTGCAAGGGTTAGAGCCGTTAAGGTGTGCGCTCCTTGTGTATCCCTTGCTTGCTGTCTGACTTAGAAATGAGGAAATTCGACAATCCGATGTTTTTGGCATCCTACAGGTGTCCTACTAGCACTTTCGTATTACCTGCACACCGCTAGCATACAGTATTTACGCTGTAAACGCTGCAATTGCTTAAACAGTCTACATTTTTAAGAAAAGGCTATTCAACACTGAAGAATCCCCTAAAATAACACGTGTTACTTCATAAAACTAAACTCAATTGGCTTTTAACATCAATAAATCCAAAAACTGCAGGGTAAAACATACCTGTAGTAGCTGCTTAACCTCTAGCCAACTCATTCTCACGATTCTGAAAACAATTCCATGAGTTGGGTTTCATTTCAGAGCAAATTGCTCAAAACATCAGAGTAATGGCCTTCATCTTAAAGATGTAAGTTTAGGCAGATCAAAAAAAAAAATAGTGTTAAAGGACACAACTCATTTAGTTGGTTAAATCGATGGCTTGTAATCCAATTTAAGCCATTTTCACTGTCATGACATCGTAGACGTGACTGACCCAGAAGCTGAAACCCGGAAGTAACTCACGATCCAAGAAGTAGTTTAGTAGCGATTTATTTTTACAGAGTTTCCTGGGGACGTGGTTAGAATCCTCTTCGGGTGGAGATCTATAGTTCTTGGAACCGGAAGCGAGGAGCCGACTTGAGGTGAAGACGCTGAGGACGGCGGAGAAACTTGAAGGTAAGGCGTGGGCGCCGAGTACGGCGGGACCAGCTTGAAGCAAGACGTGAGGGCCGAGGACGGCGGAGCGGCTTGAGGCGAGGCGTGGACGCCGAGGGCGACAGAGTCAACTTGAGGCGAGGCGTGGACGCCGAGATCAGCGTGGAGAGTGACTGACCGCAGCAACGTGACAGTCACGTGCACTTGTACCTGGGTTGACCTGTATGGGTGTTGTGGGTTTTTGGGAGGAGCGGCTGCATCTTAAGAGGAGTGCAGGCAAGACACGCAGTTTCCTTGAGGGGACGTTATGAAAATGGAACATACAATTGTCGTGCGTGTGGTAAAAGTACTATTTGCAAGGATAATGGAAGTCATGCACTTATGAGCTATGGGTGATGCTGTTGTACGGTGTCCTCACGTCCCACATGTGTCATTAGTAAGGTGCCTGCACTCTTGCTAACTGCATGCAAATGCTGCATGCATGGGGTGTGCAGACCCAAACTATGCTCAGATGTTCTCATTTCTAACTGCCAGGCTGCAAGCCACAAAGAGTGTGCACCTTTCCTTTCAACAGCACTAACAGCCTCCCTGTGAAGTGCACAGGATTCGGGGGACAGACAAGAGGGTAAATAAGTATGATGTGCCTGCATCTCACCTTCTTCATCCCTACTTACCCTTCCCCTGACGTTGGTAGCATGCCCATAAAATGCTATGCATGAACATTTATGATTTACAGGCTCACCAGGTTGCCTGGGATCTTACAATTTCCTGCAGGCCACACAGGTTTGCCCATTTTTCACCTGCAGACACCACGTATCCACTCATGACAGCAGTGGTGACTACAGCTTTAGTAATCGCGCACAAATGCTGTATGCACAGGGTATGCACATGATCAGTGAGTGCCTGTAGAAACTACACTCTGGTTGTCTAGTTTCCTGATTTGTAACAGTCAGGCTGTAAGCATGACACGTGCAAAAGACGTGAAAGGAGTGCACACTTATGACTGCAACAGCACGAACAGTCCCCTTGCTTTGTTGGTGCAGCACAAAAAGTCAGAAGGTTTAAGCCTTGGTTACATGCACCTGTACAGGATCTCACCTACTTCCCCCTTACTACCTTTACTTTACATAAGTGTTCTATATGACCACAGCATGCCTAAAGAAAAAAAGGGGATTGAACATTTTCTCTACAGGTTCCCTGAGCAGTCTACAACCTTGATGTTTCTGCAGGCCACCTACAGAATGTACATCATGCAGGTTTACCGCTTTTTGCCCCACAGACAGCCCATATCCACCCATGAGGAAGGTTTGCTGCTGCATTGTCACTGCTATTTTCACAAACCTGGACCTTCTTCACAGAACCAAAACAAAACTGCTGTGATGTTAACAGCTGTCATAATTGCTGGTGAATGAGGAGCTACATGTGTGTTTTTCAATAAAATGTATTTAAAAAAACTTTTAAAATAAAAATGTCAAAATCTAAATGTTAAGCATTGGAATTCACTTTGAATTTACACAAGTGCAATTTACTAAAAATATAAATTTTTTGGCCATTTCAGCCTACTTTAATGTAGACTTTACAGTAAGATTCTAATATTGATTACTTAAATCAATTAAGTACGAATAGCTTAGAAATTACATTTCACATATGTTACATTTAATTAAACTATACTAAAAAAAACATTTCCTTTACTATCAAAAAAAATTGAAGCAATAACTTGATGAAAATATTTTAGCTACAATCAACTTATCCGGGATTTTAGTCTATTGTGTGCACATATGTTGCTAATTTCAAATTTGAATCCAGCTACAGGCCTGAGAGTCATTGGAGAGGGGCATGTCCCTGTGGTGCAGTGTCTGCTCTTATTTTGAAATAGTATGAAGAGAAGTGGACTTTGAGGTTATGAGGCTCTGGACACTTGGTTTTGGAATTTTAGCATTTAAGTCCATCCTTCATCACTATTAATTCCCAAAATATTGTTAATAAATACGTATGGGTCGGAGATCAGCATCTCAACTGGTTGCTGGTTCTGCAAACAGGGACACCGCAGTCAGCATCCAACAGCACCTCTGTAAACACTACGGCTCTGCAAGGACGTTTTCTGAGCCCCCCTTTTAACCCTTGTGCTATCCTAGGCACTTTAACATTGGGAGTGGGGTCATCTAGACCCACTAGACAGTGCTCTGAACCTTTTTTCTTCAATGATTTGTGTTCTTCACTGGTGTCCATGGATTACATGTAATCTTTCCACCTTTATCCACCTTTGTCATGTAACACGTCAATGTAAGGGTGGAGTCATCTAAGATAACACAAGGGTTACATTATTTAGCAACTTTACTAAAACTTTTCAATTAGTGTCACTGTGCCCTCTGCGTGCTGAAAGACTACATGCATCCAGTGAACCCTGCATACAAAGATTTCTCCATTCATTCATTCATTCATTCATTCATTCATTCATTCATTCATTCATTCATTCATTCATTCATTCATTCATTCATTCATTCATTCATTCATTCATTCATTCATTCATTCATTCATCTCCTTCCGTTTATTCCCTTTCGGGGTCACGGGGCCACCAGAGCCTATCCCGGCCACTTGTGGGCGAAGGCAGGGGGCACCCTGGACAGGTTGCCAGTCTGTAGCAGGGTGAGATTTCTCCAGTTTCTTTTAATTTTTTGATGACATTCAAAACTGTTGAGGAGGGGATCCACTGAGCCTTTTCAATTTTACATAGACAAACATTGTTACTTACAGTAATCACGTTGCAGACTCCGCAAAAGTCAACTTCATTAGCTGATCGATCTCTCAGATGAAAAACACTAATTGTTAATAAGCAGTTTGGTTCCCCAATTTCAGTTACAGAAATGCAGTATGCATTAAATTCAAAATGAGCGAATTTGGTGGAAAAAAGTGCAACAGCTCAAACATCTGTCATGTTACCGCTACTCTCTGGTAGCTAAGAATTCAGCTCATGCTTGGTAAAGTTTTTTTTAGTGTTTCAACATTTAAAAACACATCTGATTTACCATTTGAAATTGAAATGCAAACATTAAAGTGTGATATTATACCTGCCTTTTCATGTCATAGAAGGTGGACAACATTAAAGCCAATGTAAGTCAGTGACCCTTTGAAGACAGATGGTTTTAGGCCCAAAGACACATCAAAGATGGGTAAATCTGTGAACTGTGACACATGAAAGCCAAGCAAATGAGGCACACCACAACCTCTAGAGGCCCACAGAAGAGCAGCAAACTTGTTTGAAAGTTGAAAGCTGAAAGTTGGTACCGGTCTGTCTGGTACCAACCCAATGACCTGATGCAGCTGGGTCATTTACAGAACCAGCCGGCTCTGGCTCTGAGCTGAATCAGATTTGCAGGGACCATAAAGGACGGTGCAGTTAATCGTTTTCCTCCCTGGGATTCATTATGCAGCCTGCAGGGAATAATGGGCGTACCTGGAGCTTTGAAGCTCACTCTAATCAAAGCACTGAAGACTATTACTAAGCAACAGGACCTCGCAGGAGGTGATGGTGGATCGAATAATGTTCTCTACACAGATGAGATAACAACAGAGAGCCACTTATCAACCATGTGACCCTGTTAACAGTGCGTCGGAAATGTGCACACTTACAACCGACTAACCAGCTGCTGTTTGTGCTTTTACGGCCAGTACCAATGAAGGCCACACAATAGTGATACAGGGGAATTTCAAATGATTCTGTAATGACCTGTTGCTTATTAGGTTTTAAAGATTGCTGTCAAAAAACATTTTTCAGTTTGATAAAGCTATCATAATACCATCGTGGTGGTTTTATTCTTGTTCTTTACGGAACCACTCAAGCTTCAAAGAAGACTTTTACTTGGAAACAAAAATCTGGTATTTCAAAGAATGTAGAGCTGAAATATCTGTCTTGCATTTCTAAGACAAAATTGTTCTGGTCGGGTTACTTTAGGAGTTTAGTTCTGAAATTCAGTTCAAGTCAAAAGTGTTTAGTCTTATCCTCTGGACACCTGAGCTAATATGTGAGCTAACCCTCTAAACATTGTAGTCACAGGGTTTGGAGAAATATCAATGCCTTGATGAACATTTTTAACTACAGTGGTATTTAACCCAAAATGTGAGGTCCACACATGTGGATGCCAGGTCCTAAGAGGTTAAACAAGTTTGGACTGAGCCATTGATCCAACGGTTTGGAGTTGCGCTCAACAATAGCTTTTCTCAGATGAACCTTTACTATATACTTGCAGGGAGTTTTTCAAACTGAGTCTGAATAAACATTGACATTCATAAGGCCTGCACAGTGATGCAGTGCTAAGGGTAATTACAGGCATAGTATCAATACAGATACAGATACTTTTTCCTTGAAATATTTGATTATAGAATAATTTTAGAAAAACAATATTTTGTTAATTAAGTGTATGATAAAACACAGGACATAGACAAATAAAAATGTTAACTAACTAATTACAACAATCTGAACTGAATATACATCAAAAATAGAACATGTATATTAATAATAGCATAACATGAATGGCAAAAATTTAACTAAAAAGTAAGTATAACAGCACCACAAAACTTTTTTTTTAACTAAAGGCATTAATAAAATATCAGTTCCTAGGGAAAAAATAAAAAAACAACAACACTGTAATAAATATGAAAATATAAATAACACAACACGAAGCAGCAGTGGTGCAGTGGTAGGGTGGTCAACTTCTGATCAGAAGATTGCAGGTTTGATTCCCACCATGCCCACCAATATGTCAAAGTGTCCTTGGTGGCTATAGGACGTTGGCGCCAGTGTTCGGCAGTGGAGCCGCCATCAGTGTGTGAAAGTGTGTATGCTTGGCTTGCACCGGACTGTAAGGCGCTGCAGGCCTTCTAAGAAAGTGCTATACAAGTATTTACAACAAACAATCCTGCCATTGGTGCAAACATGTAGCTCTGTAATGAGTCCGCTCTCCGATGACCCAGTGAGGGCAGGGGCAAGGTATGAGCAGAAACCCAAATTTTAGGTATACGATCTCAAACATGTGAATCACAGCTATCACCCTAGTCACAAGGCCTAGTCACAAGGCTTTGAACATCATGCCTTTGTTTTTAACAGCCCTCCAGTTTTATGCATCACAGTATACAGACCACCCAAACCAAGCTCTGTTTTTATTGAGGAGTTTTCTGAGTTTTTAGCATCTGTCCACACTTCCTTTAACATGATTTTAATAACAGGTGATTTTAACCTGCATATAGACAGGAAGTCGGATTATTGCACCACTCAGTTCTTGGACTTGCTCTCCTCTCTTGATTTTAAACAACACGTCATGCAGCCGACTCACAACAGGGGGCACACTCTTGACCTCGTCATCAGCCATGGTTTACCTACTAGTGTGTCCGCTGTTGTGGATCTGGCTGTATCTGACTATTACTGTGTGCTTTTTAACATCACTGGTTTTAGAAAGCAAGAGACCTCTGTGAGAACGGTGAAGAAACGCTACTTGACTCCTGAGGTGGTCGAAAAGTTTATTACATCTGTTCGCTCCCACTCTCCACCTGTCTTACCAGCCCCCTGTGATCTACTCATTGAAAATTTTAACAGTAAATCAAAATCCAGTCTCTCCAAGCCAGTTTAGCTCGTGCTGGTTTGCGGCGCCTTCCGTCCGTGAAACCAGGGTTTGACTCCGGGCTGCTCCCTGTTCCCTTCTCTTCCTCTGCCAGTTCCAAGCCCGGTTTGAGAAGGTTGCGTCAGGAAGGGCATCCGGCGTAAAACATTGCCAATTTACCATGCGACTTGTTCGCTGTGGCGACCCCTGATGGGAGAAGCCGAAAGTGGAAGAAGAAATCAAAATCCAGTCTCGACTCAGTTGCTCCTCTAAAATCTAAAAAGATAAGAACCAAAGCCACACCCCTTTGGAGAACTGAGGAAATTAAACAATTGAAGAGATGTTGCAGATCTGCCGAAAGACTTTGGAGAAAACACAAACTTGAAATAAACTATCAATTATACCAAAACCAACTAAAACTATATAATCAAACCGTAAAACAGACCAAAAATTCATATTTTGCGAACATCATTTCTGTAAATAAAAATAATCCCAGAGTCCTTTTCACCACAATTGAATCTTTAATCAACTCAAATGCGAACAAAAACACAATGCCAGCCTCGGCCTCATTGTGTGAGGACTTTGCAGACCACTTCAGGAGCAAGATTGATTCTGTCAGATCTAACATCATAAATGAACAGAAAAGCCTTTTTATTGGAAATGATGGCTTGATTTTACCTGAGGAAGCACTGGACAGTTTTGACCTGGTTGAAGCTGCAACACTTGGTCGAGTTTTCTCCCAAGTTACTCCAACAACTTGTTTTTTAGATCCCATCCCTACTTCACTTTTTAAATCCTTTTAAGGGTCTTTTGAGAGTGAGATTTTAAATATCATGAACTCCTCTCTACAGACGGGTATTTTTCCTGCTGCCTTTAAAACGGCAGTGGGCCCCTTGCTTTTTAACATTTACATGCTTCCTCTGGGGAATGTCATCAGAAGCCACAACATCAGTTTTCATAGCTATGCTGACGATACCCAGCTGTACATAGCTATGTCTCCTGATGACACAAGACCAATAGAAGCACTTTTTAACTGTATTTTAGATGTGAAATTATGGATGGCAAATAATTTTCTGCGGCTCAACCAGGAGAAAACTGAAATTTTAGTTATTGGTCCTGAAGCCAAGAGGGAGAAACAGTTTCTGAAGCTGCAGCAACTTTCATTATGTCATTCAGAAACAGTCAGAAACCTGGGTGTTATTTTTGACTCTAAGCTAACTTTTATCCCCCATATAAAACAGGTGGTTAAAACTGGTTTTTATCATCTTAGAAATCTGGCTAGAGTCCGCCTACTGCTCTCTCTTGCGAATATGGAGATGCTAATGCATGCTTTCATCATGAGTAAAGTTGATTATTGTAACGCCCTGCTTGCCGGTCTTCCAAAAACAACCATTAGGAACCTTCAGCTTCTCCAGAACTCTGCTGCACGAGTTCTTACAAAGACCAGGAGGCGAGCTCACATCACCCCAATTTTAAAATCCCTGCATTGGCTCCCCATATGCTTCAGGATTGATTTTAAGATACTTTTAACAGTTTTTAAATGTCTTAACGGTCTTGCGCCTTCTTATTTATCAGATCTTTTAGTAAGATATGAACCCTCGCGGAGCCTGAGATCCTCTGGCTCTGGTCTGTTAACCATTCCAACTGTAAAAACCAAAACCTATGGAGAGGCTGCATTTCAGCACTATGGCCCCCGTTTGTGGAACAGTCTGCCAGAGGACCTGAGAGCCGCAGAGAGCTTTAACGCTTTTAAGAAAAGGCTCAAGGCCCATCTTTTTAACCTGGCTTTTAGCTAATTTTTTACTACTTTTATTTATTTATTCAGTTATTTATTTATATGTACTTTTTATTTTTATTTGATTTATTTATCTATCCATTTTATCTTGTTTTATGAACTTGAACCTGATTTTTAACGCATTATTTTAATTAACTTTTTTTTTTTTTTTTTTTTTTTTTTTTTTTTTCAAACTTTATTAATTTCAAACATGTTTGAAGATCTTTGGTGTTGGACCGGACGGAAAAGGAAAGAGGGGAAGAAGAGAGAGGGACGTTAGAAAGAGGGGGGGAAGGAGGGTGATAGTAGGAGGGGAAGGGGGATAAGACCATGAAGCAGCATAGAGCAACAAGTTTACTGGTTGTTAATCACCATGGTAAGGCTCAAATGCAGTACAAAAAGGGCGGAGCCTGTCCACACACACACCCAAGTGTCAAACACACCTGCTAGTTGCAAAAATGTCCATCTGTCGACATGTACACAAAACAGATAGTGCTCACACGCATACTTATGCCTTAAAACCAACTAGTGTGAAACATTTCAGTCATTCAGTCACGCAAACCGCCAGTGCAAAGGTGAGCCAACACCCGTGCTCAGGTGAGTGCTCATGTTCTTCTAATATGGATGGTGGAATGTGTAAAGAAGGAAGGAGAGCGCCCAGCCATCCCCACCCCAAGACCCCCACCGCAGCAGCAGCGGCAGCCGGAATCCCCCCACGCCACACGGAAACCGGCAGGGAACAACCGCCGCCCGGGCGACCAAGCCCGCCACCCAGGCCAGGGCCAGCAGGACCGCCGCAAGGCCCCCCAGAGCCAGAGAGCAGGGAGGCACAGAGGGAAAGAGAGGGCCGCCCCAGCCCAACCAGGAGAACAGCCCCCCCGCCGCGCCGGGAGAGCCCAACGCAGGGCCCCACCGGAGAGGGACGCCCACAGCCCCAGATGAGCACCCCACCACCACCCAGGAGTTCCGGGCATCCCCCCGCCCCAACCCCAGGTACGAGCCAGGACCCCCCAAGGGAGACCCGCCCCGCACTCCAGGCAGCCATCCGCCCGGCCCACGGTTGGTCCAGGGAGGAGCAAGGCAGGGGCCCGCCGCCCCCGCCCAGGAGGGGGGAACCCCGGGGAAAAAAGAGGGCCCGCAAGGGGTGTTGTAAATATGGCACCGACCAGGCTCGGCCATATTTATAATTAACTTTATTTTAATGTTTTATTGTTTATATCAATATGTTTACTTGTTTATTCTCATTTTTATTCATTTTTATTTCCTGTGCTTCCTCAGTTGAACCTCTCCCTGTGGGTCGGCTGCTGTTCAGCCACTGCAGCTCTGGATGGGGACCTGCATCACCGCTTAGCTGTGGTGGAGCGGTCCCCGCCTGTGATGCTGCATTTGGCTGTCTATGCGGCTGTTCACGGAGGGGGAGGTTCCAATTATTAGCGTTTCCAGCATCCTGTTTTTGTGCTCAGCCTATTTCTCATTGTCCTCTGCCATCACTTAAGGGGTGGGAGGTGTGAAAGGAGTGGGGGGCTGGGTACGGGGAGGGGGGCCCAATTTATTTATTTATTTTTATTTTATTTATTTTTAATTCGTCAATGCTTGTTTTTATATTTTGTTGTGTTTTAATGTAAAGCACTTTGTGTTTTATTTTTATATGAAAAGTGCTTTATAAATAAAGTTTGATTTGATTTGATTTGAAGGAACCAAAGACACATCCACCACCCCTACATTAGCTGTTCTGGGACAGCGGACAGACGATCACTGGTGTTCATGCCTCTTGTGCAGTGGGTACATTGTCTGATGAAATTAAGTGTGAATTTATTAAAAGTTCAAATTTAGTAGGTGACGGTTTGCATGGAAACCTCCTGTTTGTAGACAATGCTACCCAAAAACTTAGCAAGTGAACGTGGCGAACGCCCTCCTTAGACTCAAAGGAAAAGTCCTATAGAGTGGGAGGACTTGTTTGGGACCAGCTGTTCCCAGTGTAGAAGGCCCCATCCCCCCTAAGCCAGAGGTATTGCAGGGAGCATTGACGTTTCAGGCACAGCCTCCTCCATGCACTGAAGGGAGTTTCAGAACCCCTTCCCCCAAACACCCTAGGAGCTCTGGGTGGGCCAGTCTGAGGTACCTGAGAGAAAAGAGAATGAAGAACATGTGGGTGCAGTCAGCTGAGCTTCTTCCTGAGATTTCGGCATCTTTGTTGACATGTTTGAACTGAAAAAGGGTTTGGACCCACATCATGAAACAGGCATATTTGGAATCTGTGAAGCTCTGATGTGTTGAGGAGCACTGAAGGATGTATCTGCTGTGTTCTTTGTAGGTTTACATATTGGATTTATTGCTTTCAAGTGAGTGAGTGAGTTTCTCTACACTATTTTGGTTTGCTGGATGATAGGCCTGGAAAGCAGGAAGCCTGCATGATAGTACTTTTTAGGGCGTCCCACAGCCTGCCAGCCTACATTTGTCTTTCTGTATTTTCTCTGTAACTTCTTTATTTATATTAAATTAAATAATTGGGACTGAAAGAAAAATATTAATATAATATATAATATAATATATAATTATTTAATTAATATTTAATTTAATGTTAAAATATCAAAAAAATATTTAAAATAAAAAATAAAGCTGTAAGGTGCAGAAATGTGCGGCACTGTGGGCCAGGTCCCACTATTAACCCTTGTGCTATCTTAGATGACCCCCCCCCTTACATTGATGTGTTCTCCCCACCATGACAAAGGTGGATAAAGGTGGAAAGATTTCATGTAATCCATGGACACCAGTGAAGATCACAAATCATTGAAGAAAAAAGGTTCAGAGCACTGTCTAGTGGGTCTAGAACAGTGTTTTTCAACCTTTTTTTGAGCCACGGCACACTTTAACCTTGACCAAAATCCTGCGGCACACCAGCATCCCAAAAAAAAAAAAAACAAGCAGAAACTCATAGTCTGTATTGATCTACAGCCCCCCCTCCGAGCTTTGGATGGTATTTTTGTTAGAAATGAGCGACTTTTTGAGCTACATTGGAACAAGGAAGTGAAGACTTTAACCACTTCTGATTGGTCAGACTGATGACGTATGATTAAGCCCCCCAAGAATGATTGGTGGAGACAGTTAAAGGGGCGGGACTTTTCCTAAAACAGCTAAAGCTGCGGCTAAAACGCTGTACCATCATTCTTATCAAAATGTCTTTAATAGAATCAAATAAACACAAAGAAAAAAGTATTTTATGATCTTTCATATTCCTAACTACTCAGTGTTTTATCAGGGCCTGTTTGATGAACACAGAGCTGATTTCCTGGAGATGGGAAATGTTTTTAGATCAGTCAATGAGGGCAGTTTCCCACGGCACACCTGACTATCTGTGCCGCGGCACACTGGTGTGGTCTAGATGACCAAACTCCCAACGTTAAAGTGCCTAGGATAGCACAAGGGATACATCTGTAATGGTGTGGACATCTGTATATTTTGATAGATAGATGACTTTATTAATCCCACAATGGGGAAATTTCATGTATCTGTGGCAGCAAAAACGACATTCAGAAATAATCTATATAATATACCATCAAAAAGGACATCAAAAATGACATTCATATGAAATTATTAAAAATGATTATTAAAAATTATTATTTAAATTATTATAAAAATTATTATCAAAAACGAGATTCGTATTAAATAAATAAATATTAAATAAATGAATACAGTTGTGAAAGTGTAAAAAACATGTGGTCAACTGTAAAAAACATGTAAAAACTTTTTTTTTTTGTAGTAACACAAACAATAAAGACTGATTGAGTTGAAACTATGAGAGTTTAGTCTGACTCATTTTTTCTTATGAGTGTCTAAATGCAAATTTCGAAAAATAAAGGTGCGGTCTTGTCTCAATGGAAATCTCAAATCAGCACTTAACTTTTCTGACATTTGTTTTGAAGATTCCTGTTCTTTCATCTTCGGGTTTCTGACATTATTGTGTGGCACAAAACTGTAGCAACTGGGGTTTTATTACTTTCAGAAACATGATTTTAGCGAGGATCATCTTCTGAAAAGTTAAAAAAGGTCTATTAAATGCATAAGAATATTTCAGGCATCATTCATCCAGTTTCCCTGGATGAAGAACCTGCAGTAATGCTCTACTGGATGTTGAATGAACACTGTGGTTGCTCATGCAACACTTGATGGGGACTTGCTTGTGCTGCACACATCACGCAGCATCGAACCAGTGCTTGTCTAATTTCAGTACAGCGTGAACATAGGTGAGTGGAAAAGCAGCTTTCAGGGTTTTATATAAACAGCATCAGTTGTAATGACTGGATAAACAATGATTATTCTGACTGTGTGAGCCACTTACGTGGTCCTGTTTAATTTAATGGAGAGAGCTGTCACTAATGGATGATTCCAACTGAGGCCAAATGGGACTCAAATGGTGTTCTTAATGCACAGATTAAAAGTACAGCTTTGAGCTCCAGCTGGTTTTGAGTCTGGATACCTTCTCTTTTCTTTCTCTCAGTTTTGTTTTCATTGTAAATTTTGTGTTCTTCTGCTTTTGTGCTTCACCAAGTTACTGTTATAATTTCCTCTAAGATCCATCAAAAGATTTAGAAAAACAGATTCTTGGTTTTTACATTGAAGAATTTTTTCATTGAAAAAAAATGTATGTTTTTTGCAGGGAACTTAGATTTTGTCATGTCAAATGTGCCTCCTACAAAAAGGCGTTGCCAGAGGAGGAAAAATATACAAATGGTCATCCAATTTGAGTTTAACACAACAGAAAAATTAGATATCTGAGAATGAAAGAGTCAAAGATTTTTAGCAATTAATTGCTATTCAGAGTATTGATGGATCTTCCAAACATTGTAAAGCTTTTGCAGGATGTCACAGCATGAACAATCGGGAAAATCTGAGTCTTAGACTACCAACTGGAATAGTGCAGCCGTGATGCAACATTGAACCTTCTATGGAAAGGCTGCAGAACCTTCACTGCTTTGGAGTCACAGGACTCTGTTCCTCAGTGCGACTGGAAATTAAAGGTTGATCTAAAATATGTTTTGCAATAACTATTTTTAAAAAGCCAAACAGTTAACTATTAAACAGAGAAAGCAAAGGTATGCCCCTGGATTGTGTAAATGGGGTTATTTGATTGAAACACATAGCTTTTATTGATGTGAGGGAATCTTAAGAATGTAAATTTTATCTCTGTTGCTTCTGTGCTTTTCACTGCTTAGCAACATGATCTGCAACTTGTGTGCAAGATAAAAAAGAAAAAAACACAGAAATTAAAAAGTTCAGGTTTTTCCTGAAAATGTTATGGACTAGGCTGGTTGCTAACCTAGTGTATTTCTCATTTATTCAGTATGTGAATCACATTTTGAGAGTAGGCGGACCAGTTTTCGATCGTCTCGTTTTAGAATGAAATTCCTTCTTTGACATCACTTGCTAAACCCACGGGCCTCTGTGGAAAAGCCAAGAAGAGTGAGGAAGAATCCGGCCTCCACAAGGAGATGCTTGTTTCCACGGCAACAAAGATCCACGTGCTTTTGTATGTGGTGACCTGGAGAGAGCATACAAGTGCTCAGCAGCCTCCTCCACTGCAGACAGTGTCTGCCTCCACACAGAAACCGAGTGCAGTCAGATGTCAGGCAGGAACCAGATCCAAGCAGAGGTTCAGGCTCTAACCGGGTCTCAGAACACAGCTAGAACCACATGCTCATCTCAAACATTTACACATCTTTACCATTTTTATGAGGGATCTCTAGAAATAGCAGTTTGTAGACTCAGTCTTCACAGTCAGTGTCGCTCTGTATTCCTCTCCTTCAAATCCCCCCGCCTCTGACGTTTTTCTAATCCATGCATTTAATTGGAGACCCAATCTGATGAAAGGAAGACATTTATGAAGAAAATTAAGATTCAAACTGCGTTTGTGAAATACATTTATTCAGTTTGTTACTTATAAACTACAACAGCAGGTCACCAGCTCCCTGCTCGGCTCTATTCTGATCATCCACCGTCAGACAAATAGATCCGTGAACGTCTTTGTTTTCCTCGTCTGTGATGGAATCTGGATCTAAACTGGACGACTGGATAGATCTGATATTGATGTCCATTTTTGTTGTACTGCTAATGTGAGCTTGGGGTTGTGAGGAGGCTGAAAGCTAGAAGGAGAGAGTGCAAACAAAGGGATGAAACTATGTCCAAGAAAACGAAACAGGTCTTTCATTTTTTCTAAAAGCAGCACAATCACAGTTAAAAGACCACAGGGACGACCTTGACTATAGATCACATGGGAATGGGCCTTTAGGTCAATGAGCTTCCCTGTTGTCCACCTTTTTCTGGAAGTTACTTTATCCCTCTTTTCTTCACTGCGTCACAAAAATAATTCACAAAATGTTTACATTTACATTTGAATCTGTCTCTGATTTGCATAATATACAGGTAATCAAAAATCTCTGCAGATTTCAGCACAATTTCTCAACACTGACATTGTGGCTTTGTGTCTGGTCATTGACTGCTGTCCTGCTCTGCATAATGCTGCTTTCTTTTTATTAAATTATTAAAGAATAGTTTTCTTAAGAAGAAAAATATGTTCTTGTATGAAGTAAGTGAAAACTTTTAGCTGAGAAACACCAACATCTGCATGACATTGCAGCTTTAGCAACATCATAGTACTGGAACAAACCTGTAGAGCTTTAGGCTTTGCATTCTCACTATGTTGGTGTTAAGGGGTCTAAGAGCACTTCTAAAAAATGGAATCTGTGTGTAGAATTATTACACAAGAATCAGCATGCTGAGGAGAGTAAACCCGAACTGTCACCGTCGTGTTGAAGGAGCTGAAATCCAAACAGCTGAAGGCGACGCGGACAGTGGAGACCCTTTTGAATCCTCCTGGTCTGAATTAGCATCTGAATGTGTTTTGCTGAGTCATTCCAGCTGACGTGGTGTGTCTGCCAGTAAGATGAAGTGAGGATAGACTGCCTTTCGACTGGCCAGCTGTGAGCCAAACCAAACCTTCCGAGATGGTAATGCACACCAAACAGCTGGTCTGGGTTTGGGCAACCAAAGCGCTGCTGACATGTTTTAGCATTGGTAAATAAAAGCTGAAGGAAGAGCACTCCAGGCTTTTTAAGCATCGCTCTGAGTCTGCAAATGTTTGTCATAGACAATCACATCCCAATAAAACTGTAGGGGAATCTGGGAGATCTTCCGTTTGCTGTTGCTGACATCAAGTGTTAAGATGAGGACTTGCACTCATTTCCCGTAAAAAAAAACAAAAAACTCCCATGATCTCACACTTGTTCTCTGAATTTGACCCATTCCATGAGGGAGCTGTGAGAAACCATTTGGTGGTTTAACCCCCTAATACACGTGTCAAACTCAATGCCCGGGGGCCAAATGTGGCCCCTCCATGTCATTTTACGTGGCCTGCGAGAGCATAAAAGTTTTTAATTTCTTAAAATACAAAATGAAAATTGGTGTGTATTTATTCATATCTAGGGGGAATCTGACTTGAAATATGGGATTGGGCAACTGAACATGAGGACTTAACCCTTGTGCTATCCTAGGCACTTTAACCCTTGTGATCTTCACTGGTGTCCATGGATTACATGAAATCTTTCCACCTTTATCCACCTTTGTCATGGTAGGGAGAACACGTCAATGTAAGGGTGGGGTCATCTGGACCCCATAGGATAGCACAAGGTTTAAACACTGTCCATATAACCTAATCTGACAGAATCCAATGTAAAAAGATTTATGCTAGAATAACAAGCAAACATATGTTTTCTATGCAATTGTAATTGTCACTTTAAAAAGTTATAATAAATAAATAATAAGTTTTTTAACATTAAGGAGTAGTTACATTTATTTTTCATTACATTAAGTTACATGTATAAGTTATATTTGGCCCTTTGAGGACAACCACTATGCTGATGTGGCCCTCAGTGAAAATGAGTTCGACACCCCTGCCCTAATCCAACCCTGCAATGCTGAGTTTCAAGCAGGGAGGCACTGGTCCCATGTTTGGATTTGATCTCACAGCCTTCTAGTGTCAGAGCTTCAGTGCCACAAGGACACAGAGCTGGCTGTGGGAGTCATGTGACCTTGCAGAGGTTGAATTAAGGAGGATCACCATGCAGGCTGCAGTGGTTAGAGTTCTTGCCTCACAGTGAGAAGGCTCCTAGCGCATGAGCGGGTTTTCTTTGGGAACTCCAGCTCCAAAAACATACTGTATACATGAAGTGGCATTTCTAAATGGCCCCTAGGTGTGCGTGTGTGGTCTTGCAACACACTGGCAGTCTGTTCAGGGTGCACCCTGATTTTGCACAACAGTACAGTAGTCGTGATAGGCTCCAGCAGCCCATGACCACAAAAAAGCTTTATAAAATGATGCATGGACTTGTACAGCACCGTTTTGCTTGTAGTCATTTTGCATGACTTCTCAAATATCCGACACATATTCACCCACCAGTGGTGTGCATGTTCTTCAGGTGAATATGTGTCTAATGCCCCGCCCATGAGCACTTTGATATGTGACTATCGTAGATGGGAATTGAGCCAAGCCTGCAGCTGAGAGTTAACTGCTTTTCTCCTAATAATCAGGAAGGATTTTCCCAATTATTCTCCTTCCAACTTTTTTCTGTAGTCGTTTCTCTGGACAGATTTTCAGATTTGTCATTTGCTGAACTTTTAATTATCCTTTAAATTTATTAATGTTTCTGTTTCCATTTTCGTAAATTCAATAGATCTAAATGTAATCATTTTTCTCAAAGGGGACACAAAAACACACAAATGCGTTTTAGTTTTTAGCCTATAATCCTTGTGCTATCCTATGAGGTCAAGGTGACCATTGAAGTGTTCTCTCTACCATGACAAAGGTGGATAAAGGTGGAAAGATTTCATGTAATCCATGGACACCAGTGAAGACCACAAATCATTGAAGAAAAAAGGTTCAGAGCTCTGTCTAGTGGGTCTACATGACCCAACTCCCAATGTTAAAGTGCCTAGGATAGCACAAGGGTTTAGCCAAACATGAAAATGCATTTTGTTCGTTTTTAGCCTAGAAACCAAGCATGAACATGCTTTGGAGTTTCGTGGAAGTGTCCAGTCTCACTGCTCCTCATCTCCTAGCCGGTAAGACCTCCTATCGGCCAGAGCAGCCAAGATTCCCCCCATCCGTTTCTACCATCTATAGTAAAGCGATCCGGCGTGCTCGTGTGTTCAGGAAGACAAAGAAGCATCACACTGAGCAGAGGATTTTTTATTTAAATTATGAAAACCCGAGCCTCACTGAGGACTTGAATGTTTTCAGGGACATTCCTCCCTTCAATCATTTCTCATTTTTGTCCAAAATGTTTGCAGACCCAATCATCTCTCCCACATTGAAACCGTTTAGTCCTCAGAGAGCGACGGCTTCTTCTGCGACAGGACCAGCTCCTTCACACGGGGTGTCATGGCGGCCAGCTGTGAGCGCACGCCGTGACCCTCCTCTTCCTCCTGTTGCTCCACGCCTGGACTCTGACTCACCAGCTGCTTCACCACCAGACTCTGGTAGGAGGACAGCAGCTGCTGCGTCTCCTGCGCAAACACAAACACGTCCAGCAGTTGAATGCACACTGGCAGCAGCAGTGTTTACACAGTCGTGAACATATTTCCTGTTCACTGCTGTGAAGACTCATACACCACGCCACAGCAGAAGGATCTGACGGTTTTCCTACCGCAGGTATCCGGCCGGTGAGCGTGCCGATGATGTGCGGCACACAGCGCCCTGGGGCGTGCAGCATGCAGTGGGTGCTGGCCTGGAACAGCAGCACACTGGTCAGGTGAAGCACCAACGCCGGCTCATCCGCCTCCTTCAGCTGCTCAGTGAGGGCCTGACGGTGCAGGAACAGCGCCTGTCTACAGGACAGGAGTCGACATCCACCCAAACAGATTTCCAGATTTCATTGGAACCCCATTTGTGTGAGGCTTACCTCTCCCTCTTTTTGTCCCCCTTTTTAAGCATAAATCCACACACTTCAGCAGCAGCCTCCAGGTTGGTCAGGAAATCTTCAACACTCTGCAAGGATTCACCCTTAAACTCAGCAGTTCCATGAAGACCACATCCAGTCCTTAGGAGCTTTTGGACAGCTTGCTCGATTGAAGAACATCAGAGCAAACCTACTTTGCCATTCAGAGTGTTGTGCAGCTTCATCAGAGGTCCTCTGGTCTCCTCAGACAGCTTCCCCAAAATCTTCACTCTGACCTGCAGCAACACATCACACAATGGGTGTAGGCAGCAGTCCCTTAGTCCTGGGCCCACCAAACAGAGGAGGACAGACCTCACTGGTGATGGTGCTGGGATTCTCCACAGACATCATCAGGTCTGCAGCCAGGAAGTTCACCAGGATGTTGGTGACATCAGAGCACAGGGTCTTCAGGACATGTTTGATGATGTGCACCTGAGTTTCATCTGAGGAGAAAAACATCCCTCCTTTATTTGAAGAGCTCATCTGTTTACACGTCTGCCGGGACGTCCTGAAGCTTTTCATGTAAAGAAGTAGCTTTCAGCTGAACACACATCAGGAGCTCAAATGAACCCAACTTTATCCGCGTTGCTCTTTGCTGGAGCGTTTGCCATCTTGATCCACCTACGTCCTGCTTTTTCCCCTTCTTATCAAAGATTTCATTTTCACGTTTTATTTTTGCTGTTAAACCTCTTTGTGACTCATCGCTACCCTAGGTCAGATTTCACACAGCCAGGTGTTTAACAACAAATGGAACTTTTCGAGGATACATAAAACATTTATTGTTTTTTTTCTAAAAGAATATATTTTAATTTTGAACTTAACAAAGATGTAACTTTCAAAATTAAATCACTGAAACTTCAGAAACAACCAAACTGGGTTTTGGATGAAAAGTTGACGAATAAACTCACATTAAATGGAATTCTACTGAATTGGAAATCAAATCAAATGATGAACTTGATCATTCAAATTGGATTAATCCAGTCATTTGGCAGCTTATAAGGGTTCTTACCTATTATCACATCACACCTGAGGGTGGGAGAGACACTGTTGGGCATCCGTCTCACCCATGTGTGATCAAACCCGCACTGGGAGTCAAATCAACAGCAGCCCAGCATAAAGTCGTGTCCCCTACCAGTGGGGGAGGCGGACCTACCAGAGAAGAACTTGGTGCCTTTTTCAAACAGCCGAATATTGTTGTGGAGGTTGCTGATCTCCTCCTGCAGATCCTTCATGCTCTTCTTCTTGTTGGTGCCTGCTGAAGAGCTGGTGGAGGACGCGAAAACGGTCCGCAGCACCTCCTGGTAGGCTTTAGTCAGAGGCCTGCAAGGACAACCTCAGCAGGTTTTTTTGTATTTGTCGGCACACAAACCCAACTCTGACTGGAAGCAGAACTCTACCTGACTAAAGTCTCTGCCAGCTCAGAGAGGATTTCCTCGGGACAGTCGCTCAGTCTCTCCTCTAGAACAGTCACGATCTCCTCCTGGGTCATGAAAAGGGTTTCGCTCTGTTTGCTGCGATCTTGGGAAAATGAAAATACGAGTATTTAGTCCCACTGTGCAGCTTGAAGCCCCCCGTCTGCATGAAGAAGAAACTCCCCCATGCTCTTGCTGCATAAGAAAGCCTTGACGAGCATAATGTTCACACTGAGACTTCATGTCATCACCTCAAGAGAAAAGAGTTTTTTGGGCGTACTTGGCTGTGAGGGTCCGTTCTCTTCATCGCTGTCTTCCTCTCTCCTCCCTTTCTTCTTGGTTTTACGGATGCGGATCTCCCGCGCGTTTCCTCCCCCACCTGACTTCGTGCTGCTCTCTGCGGGAAGGGCAAGAGCATGAACTTTCAGAATAACTGGTCAGGACCAGGATGAAGCCTCTCCATGAGGTCTTTCTGTTTAGGTTGGTCTGAACAAACCTGCCGCCTTCTTCCTGCGCTCAGCATCCTTCTTGTCCTTCTTGGACGGCGCAGAGCTCTCTGTCAGAGCGGCAGCTTGCTTCAAATCCTCCTCTGTTATCAAGAAGACCGGGTTGCTCTTGAGCTCCTGATGAGGACATGACAGAAGATGCTGAAGGCTGCACAATGAAGAGACTGCAGAGGCCAAAGGCGTCTGCACCTTTTCAGCTTTCTGCTGCATGGCCTCATCAAACAAAGAGAGGCAGTTGGTGATGAACTTCTCGCTGATGACCACGGTCCCTCCCAGAACTCTGGCAGAAGACTGGATGTTGGTGTTCCTCATGGCCTGGCTGATGAGCATGCCAACATCCTCACTAGAGAGGCAGCTGGGCAGGATGGGCTGAAACCAACAGAGCGGATGAGATGCTGTTTTCCGAGAAGCCTGGTTCACAAATGAAGACCTCTGACCTGGACGTCGGTCCACGTGGAAGAGTTGACCGCCTCCTCCACCGAGGCCTCCACCTGGTCCACCAGAGCCTGACCCACACAGGCGGCTCGAAGGAACAGCAGCTTGTTGGATCTGAAGCGCTTCTTGATGTAGCTGGGCGGGTCTGGAATCCCGAGCCGGACCAAAGCATCAAACTCTGCAAGACAGAGAAAGCCTCAGCGCAAAAGAAACACTTGATGTGTCAGGGCAGAGGGTTCTGTTCACTGGGGGTTGGACGAGCAAAGACTCTGAAACCAAATTTTTCACTTTTACTTTCACCTGAACTGCACCTGAGGAGCAGAACCTCGAGTGTTTGAGCTTTTGACTAGAACGAGGCTACAGCTTTTTTACTCTAAAACTCAAAATGTAAAAACTATTCCTGCAACGTCCCAGGAAAAGGTTCTATTTAAACTCAGGAGGGTCCATTTGGTAGACAGAATTTTAAAACAATTTTAGCTGCAGCTACAGGTGGGTATTAGGTATTTCAGAACCGACCTAAATATCCATTCTGCTGCAGGAAGGAGTCGACCCAAGCGTTCTGCGTTTTGGAGTAAATGTCGGGAACGTAGACGGCTTTGTCCTGCCGGCCTCCGACCACACTTCCCCTCAGACGTCCGGTGCTCACCAGCTCCTCCAGGACAGCTGACAACAATGACAAGACGGCCTCAACACAGCAGATAGGGCAGCGATCGAAATGAGAGGAAGGTCCTTACAGTACAGAAGATGCTCCTGAAACCCGAAGGCACTAATCATGCTGCTGACCAGCGTCGGCCTGAAAGATCCACAGAAACAAAAGGCATCAATGCTGAGCAACTTTAGTCTGCAGCAGCTCTAGTTCATAGCTCTACTGTGTAGCAGCTCTAGTGTGCAGCAGCTCTAGTAGTCCATAGCTCTACTATGTAGCAGCTCTAGTGTGCAGCAGCTCTAGTAGTCCATAGCTCTACTGTGCAGCAGCTCTACTGTGCAGCAGCTCTAGTAGTCCATAGCTCTGCTGTGTAGCTGCTCTAGTGTGTAGCTGCTCTAGTGTGCAGCAGCTCTAGTGTGCAGCAGATCTAGTAGTCCATAGCTCTACTGTGCAGCAGCTCTAGTAGTCCATAGCTCTGCTGTGAAGCTGCTCTGGTGTGCAGCAGCTGTAGTCTACAGCTCTATTGGACATGAGTTTAAGTCTGTGTCTAAATTATCACCCTAACCCCTAACTAATAAAAAACTAGATAATGCAGGTCTATGTAGTTCCCTGAATTTTAAAAGCTATTCGGACACCATGCTCACAACTTTTATTTTTTATTTTTAATGGCGGGTATGACGTCATCAATTTCATGAAGTTAAATTCTAATTTATGAGCTTTTTGCGACGATCATTAATGAATCCACTGTCTTCTGAAGATAAAAACGTTGATGGTTTAGTAAAAAAAATATATTTGTTTTGCAAAATATGTTCCGACGCAATGCATTGTGGTCTATATTCGCTGATCTAATGAGCATCAATGCACACTGGTTTTACGCAGAGACTTCCAGTAAATTTCCAGGGCACTGGATTTTGGAATGGTAGATTCGGACAGTACGACAAAATGTAGAATGGCTTTTTTTTTTAAAATTCAGAAAGAAACAATACGACTGTTGATCACCCTGGGTTTCATCACCTCAAAGAAAAGAAAAGCACAAGCTGGAAGTCTCCCACACTACCTTGTGATGGCGCTGAAGAGTCCCTGTATTCTGGCTTTGTGACGAGCAACAAATGCTCGCGTGAAAATGACACCTCTGTTGTGCTGGTCGATTTCTCCTTGGATGAGCTTTCCAAGTCGCTTGGATAACTCCTGAGGAGAACGGCAAACGTCGTGACACGAGCACAGACAAGCCCAGCGAGGATCAAAGTCTCAGACTGCCAGGAGGAGAACGCCGACACACCTCACTGAGGAAATCTCCAGGGAGGTCGTAGGTCTTACAAAGCTCTGCGATGCTAACCAGACCCGCCTCCTGCAGCTTGTCATTCACCTCCTCGGCCAGGCGGTCCAGATATGTGCTGGAGAACACAAAATGATCAGCACGCTGCAAAAAAACACAAGACCTCACACAGGTTTTGGTCCTAAGGATAATTATAGTGCAGACATAAGGAAAGACTGTTGTAGCGCTTACATATCATATATTTAAGGAGGGGGCGATTGTATGTATATATCTATATCTATCTATCTATCTATCTATCTATCTATCTATCTATCTATCTATCTATCTATATATATATAGATATAGATATATACAATCCTGAAACTTTTTAGCGCAAAACATATTTATTTGAAGACATAATTTACTGAAATTTCCAGAGCAAAATAACTAAATATGAGCGGGTTGTTCATTTCAAGATTTGATTTAGCCTTAAAAGGTCATCAAAAACAAGAAATCCAAAACTCTACAGGTCCCGTTGGCAGATTTTGTTGACTAATATCAGGAAAAAAAACATTCTAAATGACTTGTTTTTTTTCTCCGTACATGTTACTGAACACTTGCTGCAGTTTCACATCAGACTCTTTCATGCTGAATTTGTTGAGGGATGCTGGGAAATACGAGAAGGGTTCATTTGAGACATCTACTTCCACAAAAATGCCTTTTTGATTGATGCACATTCACAATTGAATCAAATTATTTTACCAGCTATCAGCCATGGAGGTGAAAATGAAAACAATATTGATTAAAAAAAATGTGCCACAGTTTCACAACTTCTGGGGTATTATAAAACGAATTTATGATGACTATTCAAACTGGGATTTTAGGCATCATTATGACGTCATGAATATGTCAGCGTGAGCAGCCGTGAGAGAGTCAGACTGGATGTTTTGCTGGGTCCCGGCACTCACTCCTCGATCAGCTGTCCCAGCACCAGCTGCACTCCTCTGTCAGACTTCACGATCTCCGCGGCTCTGCTCTCCACGTGGACCCAGTCCACATTGAGGATCTGAAAGCAGAGCGAACGCGCTCAGGTCCTGGTCTGCTGCACACAGCTGCACACTCAGGGATCAGGACACCAACCTGCTGGAGGTCCACGATGTTGATCCGTCCTGCAGAACAAGCACAGGCCTTACTGTTACTGCTGGATCATGACTGCGGTCAGATTCGGCGCTGCTCGGCTCCAGACTGACCTCTGTGGACGTAGAGCTCGTCCCGAATCTCCCTGCTGATCTGCGCGGGGGTGATGTACTCCTTCCCGTCCAGCGTGTGGACGACGTCGAGCTTTTTGTCCTGAATCAGCTTGGTGATGATTTCAATGCAGTTCCTCTCCGAGAGCCTGTCAAAGTCCACAGAAAGAGGTGAGCGTGAGGAGCTTCATTCCCCCTGCGGAGACCGAAAAACGCGGCGGCTGCTAGCTTACTTCAGCACCGTGTCCGCGAACTGAGCCCGCTGGAAGTCCGCGGCGAGCCGGCGGATTTCCTCCCAGTCAGCCGCCATCCTTCTCGGTCGTGGGTGCAAGAACCAGAACTTCTATAGTAGAGAACCGAGCCTCAGGAGCCTGGTGCTAGCAGTCGGCTGGCTAACTTCTTCCAAGACACACGTCAACATTCAGTGACGTCAGACGGAGAGCAAGGAGGGTCAAACCACAAAAGCGAAGACACACTTTTCTTAATGGAATCACACAATAAGTTAAGGATATAGTTATTTACATGAGAGCTTCTCCTATTTGATCTGAATTGTAATGAAATACATAAAAATTTCATTTAATATTACTATTAATATTACTAACAACATCAAAGGGAATTTGGAATGAGAAAAAAACCCTCTTTAGAAAAAATATTATTACCCCAGAAATTAGGACAATAATAAATATAGCCCCAAATAACAGAAATGTTAAGGCTATTTGCACCATTTGCATCAATGACAGTTTGACAGTGACGACTTCTGCTCCTCACCAGCCACATGGTGTTGGTCTGAACCAATGCGTTCCACTCTTCCATAAGTGCTGCATGCAGTTCTGCAGGGGTGGGGTCCAATCCTCCAGTATGCTTCAGCTGGTCCCAGATGTTCTCTATGGGGTTCAGGTCAAGGGTCATTGCTGGTCATACCACATGAGCTACTCCCACTTCCTGAAGTCCAGCTGTGACAGTACTGGTACCATGTGATAGGGTGTAATCATCCATGAACAGAAAGCAGGGGGTGTTCTGGTGGAATTGGGGGATGAGAATGGTTCTATGATGTCTCTGAGGTTAGAACATTCAGTGATTCAGTTTGTAATTAATGGTGGAAAATAAGTATTTGGTCAATGACAGAAGTTCTACTCAATACATTGTTGTATACTCTTTGTTGTCAATGACAGCAGTCAAATGTTTTCTGTAAGTCTTCACAAAGTTTTCACAAACTGTTGCTGGTATTTTGGCCCATTCCTCCATGCAGATTCAATTCAATGCAATTCAATTTTATTTGTATAGCCCAAAATCACAACAACAGTCGTCTCGATGGGCTTCGAAGTGAAACATGAACTCAAAAGGATCATGAATACAAAGAGTTCAATAGGAAAATACTAAAATGAACTAACAAACTGACTAAGCTATGCTGGCATCCCTGCCCTTAGACCCCCCTTTGCGGTAAGGAAAAACTCCTAAAAAAACGGATTCTCGAAAAAAAACGAAGAAACCTCAGGGGTGTCCACATGAAGGAGGGATCCTCCCCCAGGACGGACAGGCGATTTACCAGAACTCCTAGAGAAGAATTAAGTTATCTAACTCTACAACTACATACAGTATATAAAGTCCAGCAGACAAGCTTCATCCAGCCGTGGTTGGGGGGACAATCAAGGGCACGAGTCGAGGCGGAGACACGATCCACAGCCAGGTGTGGGAGCAGGAGCAGAGACGAGGTACACGGTCAGGTACAGAGCAGAGACGAGCCAGAGATGAGCCAGAGGCAGGATCCACAGCCAGGTGTAGGAGCAGGAGCAGAGACGAGGTACACGGTCAGGAACAGGAGCACGGATGAGCCAACTGGAGTCTGGAAGCACTCCCACTCCCCAGGAGGGGAGAGGGAAAGAGTGACAATACATGAATCGCACTGCACCAAACAGAGGGAATGAATAATGATCAAGAATAGAGAAGAGAGGAAGGGGAGAAGTAGATGAGAAAAGAGGACAGAACCCCAGTGCACCATAGTTACCCCAGCTTCAACTTCTAGCAGCCTACTAACAACTAATTGTTATTGGTATTAAGTTTAATTTAAACAAATTAACATTAAGTTAAATAATCTCTGAAAGTCTGATAATAAGCCTGTCCAAAGAGGAATGTTTTCAGTCTAACTTTGAATGTGGAAACTCAGTCGGCCTCTCTTACATGAGCTGGGAGTTTATTTCATGATACAGGGGCTTGGTGGCTGAACGCTCTACCTCCAACCATACTTTTACTAATTCTAGGAACCACAAGCAGTCCTGCATTTTGCGAGCGAAGTGTTCTCATTGGATGGTAAGGGACTATGAGGTCCTTAATATAGGACGGGGCCATTCCATGTAAGGCCTTATAGGTTAACAGGAGGATCTTGAACTTGATTCTAGAATCAACTGGGAGCCAATGGAGCGAAACTAACACAGGAGTGATGTGATGTCTTCTGCTAGTTCCTGCTAACAATCTAGTTGCTGCGTTCTGAACAAGCTGGAGACTTCTTAAGGAACTCTTAGGACACGCTGCTAACAAAGAGTTACAGTAATCCAGCCTCGACGTAACAAATGCATGGATGAGTTTTTCAGCATCACTATTAGAAAGTATATTTCTGGTCTTAGCAATATTCCGTAGGTGAAAAAAGGTAGTTCTACATGCCTAAGATATGTGAGCCTTAAATCATAAATCCTTGTCAAATAAAACCCCAAGGTTTCTAACTGTGGAATTGGGGGCTATACTTATACCATCCAGGGAGACTATCTGATCAGACAGAGCATCTCTGAGGTTTTTAGGACCGAGTATGTTGACCTCAGTTTTTTCTGGGTTCAAGAGGAGGTCTCTTTGCTAAAAACAAAAAAGCTTTAAAGCATGATGTTTCAACCCCCATGCTTTACAATAGGTATGGTGCACTTTGGATAGAACTCGGAATTCTTTCTCCTCCAAACATGATGAGTAGAGTTCTTACTAAAAAGTTCTATTTTGTTTTCATCTGACCATAGGATATTCTCTCAAATCTCTTCTGGATCATCCAAACGCTCCCTAGCAAACTTTATACGACCTGTTCAAGTACTGGCAGGGGGGACACGTCTGGCACCGCAGGGTTTGAGTCCCTGTTGGTGTAGTGAGTTACTGATGGTACCATTTGTTACTTTGGTCCCAGCTCTCTGCAGGTCATTCGCTAGGTCCCCATGTGTGGTTCTGGGATTTTTGCTCACTGTTCTTGTGATCAAGAATGTTCTTGTCTCTCATAGTTGAGGTACAGTACACGCCAAAAGTTCGGACACATCTTCTCATTCATTTGAATGAGAAGATGTGTCCAAACGTTTGGTCTGTACTGTATATGTACGAATAAAGTTACAGGGCTCTCTCGTCTTTTTAAGTAGGGGAACTTGCAAAATTGGTGGCTGACTAAAAACTATTTTGCCCCACTGAATGAAAGGGTTAAATAGTTATGAATGTCCAAAAATGTACAAAAAGTTGCAAGAGAAACTGTTACTTTAATGTCTTAATGATGCCGTTGGTGTGTGTGATAGACCTGATTATTAACAACTCAGCTGAACAACTAAGGAAAATTGAAGCTCTCAGCTTTTGCAGTGAAACAGAAGCATGTTGTAATTCGAATGTATAACCTCCGGAGAGCAGCAGTGTACAAGCTAACAGATGGTTCTGTCTCACTTCTTCCACTTCATCCTGTGGGAAAAAACTTGGAAGGAGAGAAATACTGTGATTATATTTTCTGCCACCTGCACATTTATGAAGGAATTCTGCAGGTCTTTGTAATATTTTAGTTTCCTTTGCTCAGCTGTACATTGTATCATCAGCCTTTGGTTAAAAGTCGATCAGCCATCAGCCATTATAAGAAGCTGACATGAAGAAGACCTTCAGAATTCCACTTCCGACTCCTCTGTGGCTCCAACCGCTTTCCCTGCTTCATGTGGTTCAGTGGTAAATCCCTACTTCTGTGAGATTTGGTGAAATGATGCTGTAGCCTGAAGCTTCGAGAATCAGGAGAAAAGTAGATTTGTTCAAACTTCAGGACGCATTATTCTTTCACCACATAATGCCTTCTGCCTTCAAGCTCAGACTCAAATGACCTCCCATGGGGAAAAAAAAAACAGGAGTATATTTTTTGTACTTGAGAGCTCTCATTTGTGCGTGGATGTTATTTATTTTCCATTATAAAACAGATTAAAGGAGGTTGAAAAAGTCCTTATCTGACCCATCTGAATAATCATCATTTGCTCTTTTCTGTCTGTTGGAGAACTTTGCTGGAGTTTTCCCAGAGGCTGTTGCAGGGTTTGATTTGGTGTGCAGAGTGAGGGGAGTACGCATCCATATAATCCATCCACAATAGTGCTGCTGGGTGCAAAGGTTTATTCACAGTCTGGCTTCACGTTCCTGTGGCAGATCAGACTGTGGGAAAATGATCAAGCCCTTCGGTTCTGTTGATAAAACCCTCATCAGTGAGAAGTCGGCATAAACTACAAATTGAATTCTGTAAAAAAAAAAAAGTCTGATTTAAAAAAAATCCTTTAAGAAAAATGATCTAGAAATAATTCTTTGTGTGCTTGAGTTAGACTGAACTTCTGGATGGACTTGGGGGTGGGCAGCTGACATATTTGGACAGAAATCCTATTTGGTTTTAAGTTATCAGCTTTGCACTGACAGGAACAGGAAGAGGATCAACAAACTGGTGCTGAGACCCGCCTCCATTCTGGGATGTACCCCAGAATCAGTGACTGTGCTGGGTGAGAGAAAGATGTTATGTAAACTGGAATCCATCATGGACAATCCACATCATCATCATCCTCTGCATGATACAGTGGGTGCACTGAAGAGCTCCTTCACTCAAAGACTGAAACCCCTCGCGACAGGAACGAGCGCTTTCACAGACCTTTCCTCCAGTCAGCTATTTTACTCTACAAAGCCTCACAGTCACTAGATATTGTGTTATATATTGCATTTTAGTGTTATTACTTTATGCTATTGTCTGGTGTCTTTATTATTAATAGTAGTAGTGTAATATTTGTGAGGGTCCCACCAGGGCAGGTGAAAAACCTGTCAGGCCGCAAGAACCACAAGATATTTCTCGTTACAAAATACACTTTAATGATTATGACACAAATAACCCATCTCAAAACTCCTCCAAATATAACCAAAAATGTCCGAGGTGTAAATAGGACTTAGCTCGTGGAGTGGACGAGACCCCCCCCCCCCCCCCCCCCCCCCCGGGGTATGGCTGCGCTGGCGGCGGATGAATTAATCGTGCAGACGATTGCAGCGTCCCAAGGCAGTACCATGAGTGGAGCAACGGCAACCGGCTCACTCCTAGTCCCAGCCCTATTCTTTCTCCAGGGGCGACTTAGGCCCCTCCCCCTCCTTGCATACAAACACTCCTCTCTCGCTGTCTGTCTTCACCGCCGGCAGCACTAACCAGCGAGCGGCACCCTCCCTCCAAGGTTTGAGTGGCCGGCTCCTTTCGCGAGAAGTTCTCTCGCGAGAAGCTCTCTCCGGAAGCGCCCTGCAGCCCTTCCTTTGTCAGTTTATTCCAATCAATCCTCATGATGCTCACCGATGCGTTTCTCCCCGCCCCTCCACGCCGGAGCTGTCACTCTCATCACACTCTCCCCCATCATGGAAGAAAGAACTCCTCCGGGAGTCTTATTAAAACAGGGTGTAATCCTGGAACCGAGCAGGTGGCTTCCGTAGGCGCACAGGTCGCGCCTTTTCCCCTCTCCCGTCAACTGCCTCGGCAAATCCTGAGCAGGTCACAGCCACATCCTCCAAGGTGCCGTTTCCCTCATCCACCGATGGCACCCTGCCTTGCCTTTTAGGGATCTTCTGATGGACTTGGGCGCCAGGCGTCTGGGGAAGCCTCTGCTTCTGGCCCTGGATGGCTGGTCCCATCTGGCCTTCGTCTTGGGAGGCCGGGGTTGATGAGGCTGCCAAAGAACAAGTATATAAGTCTGTTGAAATGCACAACACTCTCTGACCCTCCCTCAACTGGAACTAGCCTATAAAGCACTTATGTGAGCCGTTCACGTACTCTAAAGGGGCCCTTAAAACGCCTCTGTAGCTTGGCACGCACCCAACGCTTCCTGGCTTTATCATGGACCCAAACCAACTCCCCCTCTGAGTAACATTGAAAATTAGCCCTGAAATCATATGAATCTTTTTGCCGTCCTGAGGCTCGAGTCTGATGCCTCTTAACTGCATCCACCACAGAGGACAATGTCTCCTGTAGCCGCGATACATACTCATCTACGGATGACAAGGTCTCATGGTTACCAACATTCAACATTATGTCCACTGGCAGCACAATTTCCCGCCCAAACAAAACTCGGTATGGCGTGAAGGAGTTGCTGGCATGGACACTGCTGCGAACATCACGTAGGGTAAAAGTTTGTCCCAGTTCAGTTGATTGTCTTTCACAAAAAGGGCCTACATTGACAGTAACCAACCTGTCCGACTGCGGGTGGTAAGCAAAGTTCTAGATTTATGAATGCTCAAAAGACTGCATAGTTCTTTATATGATTTAGATTTGCTTTGTTGTCATTGTGCATAGTACAATGAGATTGAAGCATTGCCATCAGTGCAAGAACAGCAAGAAAGGAACATTTTAATGCAATAAAATCAAACAAACAAACAGTGTGTACAAGTGTGCAAATATAAACTGTAATGTGTAAACATGTCAGAAGTGCAAGAGGTGGTAATGAGGTACAGTGTTGACACTGTGGAAAGAGTAAGAGAACAGGAATATTGATTTTATCTGTGCATTTGGGAATTAAGGATGGTTATTGCCTCTGGAAAGAAGCTGTTTTTGAGTCTTTTCGTTTTGCTTCTGATGCCTCTGTAGCGCCTCCCAGAGGGCACCAGGTTAAACAGGTCTGAGCCGGGGTGTGAACCGTCCTTGATAATGTTGTGAGCCCTAGTGATGCAGTGCGCGGAGTGGATGTCCGTCAGGGTGGGGAGAGGGCGTCCAATGATTTTCTGAGCCTTCTCTACTACTCTCTTAGACTCTCTTAAACAGTTATGCAGTATGTATGCATGCATCTGGATGGATGACTGGTAGAAGGTCAGCAGCAGGTCGGTGCTGATGTTGTTCTTCCTGAGGACCCTCAGGAAGTGCTGACGCTGCTGAGCCTTCTTGATGATGGCAGTGGTGTTTCAGGCAAAGGGCCAAGAATATCCAGTGCCACCCGCTCAAACGGTCTAGATGGATAGGCGCACGAGGCTGCTTCCCATGTGTTTTGCGGGACGCACCATCAACACATTCTCTCACCCAAGTCTTCACATCACAAAACCAACCTGGCCAATAGAATCTATCCTTCACTTTGGCTTGCAATCAGAGGGAGTAAGTCCAGAGCAGCACACTAAGTCCAGCGTGTGTCCTTTGCAGTGAGTGGGAAAATTAATAAATTGCTGCAATCAAAGGCTATCTAAGCAGGATAAGAAGTCTTTGGTAAAAGGATTATTACAGTTATCTGTTAGGATTATGGGCTCCTCCCACTCCTACCGGGGAATAATCGCCTCACCTGTTTCCAGTCTCCTCATCAACCTTCAGCCTCTTTATGGACTCCTCACCTTCCAGCCGATGTCAGTCCGTCTGCTCTCAGCGGTAGAGTATTGACCTATGCTAAACTCTAGACCTCGTCAAAGCCATTTCAATGCCTATGCCCACGCCTATGCCAAGAATCCTAATCCACTGTTAATCTGTTTCCTTCAGACATTGCCTCCAGCGTCCTCCACACCTCTGGTCTCATCTGCCGTCCAGGATCCAGCCGTCTAATCCGGAACTTCTCCACCACCACTGGGACTGATTAAAAACTCTTTCTCACCAACCATCTCTGTTCTGTCCTGCTTGTGGGTCCAGCCTCGTGAACTCTAACAGTTATCCATGTTGAAATTAAAATCACCAAGAGTAACAATGTTCTGAGATTGAGAAGTGAAATGGGTCAGTTGATGTGAACAGTCATTTAGAAAATCCTTGCTGTATTTGGGTGGACGGTAGACTTTACTATGCCCCCACTATGGTGGGGGCAGGACCAGAAAGAAGTAATGCAGTATATCCAAGTGAGTAGTAAGTAGGAGCAGAGACAGGAAGGACTTTCCAGGACTCACGAATGATCACCAGGACACCACCGCCTCGAGCATGTGTGCGTGGCTCACTGGTGTACACAAATCCAGGTGCAGTTGCCTCATTGAGTGCAGTGAAGTCCCCAGGTTGTTGCCAAGTCTCTGTAAGGCATAGAAAGTCCAGGTTTCGGTCAGCAAGAATATCCTGGACCAGCTGGCCTTTATTGGTGAGCGAGCGGATGTTGAGGAGACCAAGGATGACTGTAGTGGAGTTAGTGGAACAGAGAGGATCTGGAGTAGAGCGGGGGAGAGAGGCCAGCATGCTGTGGTCAGCGCCTCTGGCCGGAGCCGCTTGGAGGCAGTGAGTGTTTGTTTTTCTCCCCGCATGTCCCTTCACAGAAGACCTGACTGTAATAATAGTCCTAATTGGATAGACTGGGGGGGCAGCAGGTCTTGGAACGGAAGCAGTGTGGATGGTTTGTTGGGGGATGTGGGAGGAAACCAAATCTAGTCAGTCACTTCCACAAACCGATGTCTGTACGGATGAAGATGAGGTTTGGACAGGTGTGGGCATGATGGGGGCAGGTGAAGTCTGGACAGAGTGTCTGATGTTGGCCGCTAAAACATTGCTGCCCAGTGGACTGGGGTGAATCCCATCAGTTTTATAGAATGAAGTTCTGTTCCAAAACAGGTTAAAATTGTCAATAAAAACGAACTTTTCAGGCTGGCAACAGACTGGAGCCAGGTGCTCAGACTGGGCAGCCTGCTGAAGCGGCCCTGGCCGCGGAAGAGGGAGGGGAGGGGTCCCGAGATAAAAACAGTCAATGGGCAGGAGTTTCAAAAATTAAAAAGTCTGATGAACGCCTTTTTAGTTGTTTCAGACTCTCTATAGGAGGTGTCAGTAAAACCGACGTGTAAAATCAGTCTCCTGACTGTGGAAGTGAGAGATCGCAGCAGGTCTGGGAGTTTCTTTAGAATATCCAAAGCCGTGGCTCCCGGAAAGAAGTGAGTGACAGCGTTGAAGAAGCGGACCTTCCTTATTATAGAATCCCCGATTATCGCAGTTGACGGGGCAAACAGCGGAGGAGGAGACGCGGGCGAAGGTGCAGCGCCGAAAGGCATGACGGCAGCGGCGGCCTCACCGTGCGGCCGGTGGTCCGTCAGCAGCAGGGAGGCCTGAGACTTGCTGGAATGGAAGCGGACGGCTTCCTTCAGGATCCGACGTCGGGAGGAAGATACTGGACGCGGGGGGTTCCAGCCGCAGGCGCTCATCTGATCCTGATGATGGAGCTTTCGCGGTGATCCTCGAGGTGCTTCATGCCGCGATGCGTCCGTCCTCCTCCGGGATCACCGTGGCGTCTCTCTGGAGAGCGGGGAAATCGAGAGTGGAGCCCAAATCTGGTGGAGTCTGTGCCGCTGTAGTCGCTGAGGAAGGAGCGGGAGAATCCGCGGCCAGACTAGCGGAGTGGTTGGAGAGACTCAGGACAGGGGGCTTCCGGGTCTCATCAGAACTCCTTCTGGGCCTTCGGACAACCACTTCGTCATCCAGGGATCGTTGCTTAGGAGTTGAAGATGAAGAAGGGCGTGGGGTGGTGGACGGATCCCATGGAGCTGTGTCCTGGAGTGCAGCGCTAAGGCAGCTTAGCCGGTTAGACTGGGCGAAGGAGACGTCCATGAACTTGGAAAGGAGAGTGTCCTTCATTTCTAGTTCAACCCTCAGATGACGGATGTCTTCTTTGAGGTCAGTAATGATCCCCGAAGCTGTACTTAGAGACTGTGAGTCCAGATCGTAGATTGGATTTGGGTTTTTTGCTGTTTTTTTTTGCTGATGTCTGGTCTGGACTCACCACTGCTATCTCACCGTCCGCCATTTTGATCTCATGTGAGGCTCCCAATCCAGTTTAGTGGTTACTAGAACCACTTACTCCCCCAATAAGAGTTAACAGTGCCCCACCCTGGACCCAGACTAGTTACCTTTCCTGCTAGAGGTCCATCTTTAACTATGACCTATCCCCAACCTGGCTGCTTGTGAAGAATGCCCTCTGGATGCTCTCTATACAGGGGGGTCTGTATTGGCGCCTGACTTAAGTTCCAGAGCAGAGTGTGACATTCTCATGTTCTGCACAGCTTTATCAGGTCCAAAGCACCACAGGAACCTGCAGTGATGAGGCTGTGGTAACTGAAGACAACCGTTACACGGGATCAAATAGGTTGCTGCCAACAGAGAGGCTCTCCAGCTGAGAGACTCCTTCATGAGCCACTTTCCTGCAGAGGGAGCAGACCCATGGCGGCTCCAGAATCCAGTTTTCTCTCCTCCAAGGACTGACCCACAACGGCTCTTTTGAGAGCCACCCACACAACCTTTAAGAGCTTGATTCTCTCTTTTTCACAGTTTTTACTCAAGACATTTAAAGTGCTACATTAGTTGAAAAGCTAAGAGATTAAAATGGGTTAAATAGTACATTTGGACTGAGCAGAACTGCCCTCTTCCTCGTTAAATCACACTAATATTGGTGCAGGACGCTGCTCAGCAGCCTGAAAGCAGTGAGAGAGCCTGAAATGTTTCCTGATGTCTAAAATGGGATTTTTCAGACTGTAAACACGCTGCATGCTATGTGTAATGCTACATATGCACTCAGAATGTGTGGTGCATTCAAGGATGCGCTGAACCTGCGTTTTTGTATGCACCTTTAGCTTAACCCATTAATAAGGGAATTCACACTAAAAATCACCTAAATCAAAAACTTTTCATATTAAAATGTGACTTTAAATCACTAAATTTATATAATAAAACAGTAAATACAGGAAAACAAAAATAATTACAGAAATTCACTCATTCAAAATGTTTACATGTTTTTGATGTATGTTAAAAGATAAAATGTAAAAGTGCAGGTGTCAGCAGTAAAAAGGTCAAGGTGAGGACAGGAAGAGATCAAAGTGTTTGCTAAAGTACAAATTCTACCAAATGCACCCAACCAATTCATGTATTATGTGGAGGCCTGAACAGAGCAAGGCAGAGAACGGTTGCTTCAGCAAAGTCCATTCTTTTCTGAAAATAGACACCTCCTAGGGCGTTATCCAGCCTATACAATGCTATAGTTTGTCATGCAACATCTTACTTTCTATTCTTTTTCTATTCTACTTTCTTACTTTTTTTAACAAGCAGTTACTGGTGGAGCTCATATGGGTGGGAGTGGCTCAGGCGGTTGAGCAGGTCGTCCAATGATTGAAGGGTCGGCGGTTCCCCCCAGCCAACTGTCGTTGTGTCCTTGGGCAAGACACTTCACCCTCCCTGCCTCCGGTGTGGCTCCACTGAAATGTGAATGTGTATGAATGAACACCGGTGAATGTTCACACTGGTGCCTCTGGTGCCTACGGCCCAGAGGGGCCAGGGGCCTGCGAAATGGGCAGCTATGCCTCTGTCACTCTGCCCCAGGGCATTAGTAGCCATAAATAAATGAGGAGTGAATGAATAATGGACACAATATAAGCGCTTTGAGCATCTGGAAAAGCGCAGATTAATCTAATCCATTATAATCTAATGATGCTGGCATCCTCTGGTTACACAGAGGACACATTTGATCGTTCAAAATGGTAAAAGATTTGAAAAACGTTCCATTCTGTAAGTGGTATATTGAAGAAAGACTCAGAGTCACTCAGAGTCCAGTAGCTACTGGATGTCGGGGATGTCCCGCCTCACTGATTTTACGTGTGCAGGTTTTAGGATCACAACCGCAAAAAAAAAAAGTGCAACTCAAAAAGATGATTTCAGAATGGCGAGAAAACAAATCAGCACCTCAGAAATATGATTGTGCCTTTCGTTGCAAAATATGGGTTCTGGTTCTCAATGTATGCATTTTGATTAGCGGTTTTACGGTTTTGATGCGCATTACATTGGGTGCTGATTTGACACCATAGGCAGCAGTCTAAGCAAAGATGCCCAGACCTCCCTCTCCTCGGCCACTTCTTCCAGGTCCTCTGGGGGGACCTAAAGGCGCTCCCAGGCCAGCCGAAAGACATAACTCCAGCCTGTCCTGGGTCTTTCCCTGGACTTCCACCCAGTGGGACATGCCCGGAACATCTCCTCACTATTGGTTTTGTCTGTTCACAGAATATAGTGGTGGACAAAATTGTTGGTACCCCTCAATTAAAGAAAGAAAGTCCACAATGCTCACTGAAATGACTTGAAATGTTCAAAAGTAACAATAAATAAATAAAGAAAAAAAAGAGAAACAGGAAAACAAAGGGTTGAATGCTTTACAGCATTCAATCAATTAAAATTTATAGAAAATTAAATAATCAAAATCAGCCATTACTTTTGAGTTGTTGTTTAACAGGATTATTTTAAAAAACAGACTAATGAAATAGGGCTGGACAAAAATGATGGTACCTGCATAAAAGACAGAGAACTAATTGCCCACAGGGTCATGATGAACTCAGGTATGTCCTTTTATTGACATCACAGCTGTTTTCAAACCCATAATCAGTCAGTCTGCTTGTTTAAAGGGAGACAAATAGTCACGTTGCTGTTTGGTGAAAAGGTGTGAACAACACTGAACATGGACAACAGAAAGCCAAGGAGAGAATTGTCCCAGGAAATTAGAAACAAAATTATAGACAAACATCATGGAGGTAAAGGCTATAAAACCATCTCTAAGCAGCTTGAAGTTCCTGTGACGACAGTGGCACATATTATTCAGAAGTTAAAGACCCACGGGACAGTAGCCAACCTCCCTGGACGTGGCCGGAAGAGGAAAACTTATGACAAATTTAGGAGACGGACAGTTGGAACTGTATCCATAGAGCCCAGAACAACCTCCAAAGACATTAAAGGTGAACTCCTAGATCAAGGTACATCAGTGTCAGATGGCACCATTCGTGGTTGTTTGAGCCAGAGTGGACTTCATGGGAGACGACCAAGGAGGACACCACTGTTGAAAGGAAATCCTAAAAAAGCCAGACTGGAATTTGCAAAAAATGCATGTTGACAAGCCACAAAGCTTCTGGGAAATGTCCTTTGGACAGATGAGACAAAACTGGAGCTTTTTGGTAAGGCACATCAGCTCAACATCAGCTCAACTTCTGGGCACATCAGCTCAACTTCAGGGAGGCTGGAACAGCCTCCCTGAAGTCGTAAGACAGGCCTCTTCTGTGTTCATGTTCAAATCTAGACTTAAAACATTTCTGTTTAGCCGTGTATATGACTGAAAGGTTTCTTTTAAAGTAAATTTTACGTTGATTATTTCTATGATGTATTGTGATTTTAATGCATTTTTCTGTTTTGTGAAGCACCTTGAATTGCTTTGTGTACGAATTGTGCTATACAAATAAACTTGCCTTGCCTTGCCTTGCCTCTATGTTGGTAGACTCAAAAATGAAGCATCCAACCAAAAGAACACTGTCCCTACTGTGAAACATGGAGGAGGCTCAGTTCTGTTTTGGGGCTGCTTTGCTGCATCTGGCACAGTGTCATGTCTTGTCATTCTTATGTTTTGTCCTGAGTTGTGCACTTCTGGTCTATGTCTATCACCTGTGTTGTCTCGTGTTGCACTTCCTGTTTTATTTTGAAACCCTAACTTTCCTCTCGTTTCAGGCATTGTTCCTTCCTGCCCTTGTCTGTTCCCCACAGGTGTGACTGTGTAATTTTCTCTGATTGTTTCCACCTGTGTTCCCCTTCCTCATGTCTTAAATAGTCTGAGTCTCCCTTTGTCCTGTGCCAGTTTGTTGGTTATTTCTAGAGCCATAGCGGAAGCTTGTTCAAGAAATTAAAACCACTGAAATCTCTGCATCTGAGTCCAGCCCTGTGATCATTCTTGACAGTACAAACTGGCCAGTATGGACACCAGTCTCAAAGCCATTTTGCAATGCCTGGAAGCCCGCCTTTCCCAGCAGGAGGACTTTCAGGAGACTTTGGCATTCCAAATGGTCCAGGTTTCCACCCAAGTTCAGGATCTCCATCTAGGTCAGCCCAGGACCTCTGCTTCACTGATCTTTCTACATCAGTCCCAGCTTCTTCTGCCATCCTTGCTAGGAGTCTGGAGAATAAGATTGCCCCACCAGAACGTTACTCTGGAGAGCCGGGAATGTGTAAGAACTTTATCACAGACTGCTCGATTCACTTTGAACACTCACCCCATGCCTTTGTGTCTGACAGAGCCAGGATTGCTTTCATGATCTCTCATCTATCTGGGAGGGCTCGTTCATGGGCCATGGCAGAGTGGGCTCGCAACTCTCCTCTCTGTTCATCCCTCATTGCCTTCCAACATGCCCTTCAGATCACCTTTGATCCGGTATCAACCAGCCGGGAGAAAGCGCGAGAACTAACCAACATAAGACAAGGTAGAGAATCTGTTTGTGATTACCCCATCCGTTTCCGCCCGTCAGCGTTCTCTGCTGAGGAAAGGCAGCGCCTCCAGCGGGAAGGTCGGTGTTACTACTGCGGGGAGCTTAACCATCTTGTCTCCTCCTGCCCTATGAAGAAACCAGCAACGGTGAGTCACCACTGCTGTTAAATTCACACGGAGCCTGACGCCCATAGAGGTAACTCACCACGGCAACACCACGGGACTCGCAGCACTCATAGACTCAGGCGCTGATGAAAGTTTAATGGATTGGGAGTTGGCTGACAGATTGGGACTGAAATCTCATCTCCTTGAAAGACCCATCCAGGCCAGCGGTCTTGATGGAAGAGGATTAATCAATATTACACACATCTCTGAACCTCTCAAGCTATCCATAGGTGAACATCAAGAAATCATGAACTTTTATTTGTTAAAATGCCCCTCTAAGACTCTGGTCCTGGGTTATCCATGGCTGTGTAAACATAGCCCCCAGGTTGACTGGTCAACTGGGAAAGTTCTGGGATGGGGGCCTGACTGTGATAAACACCGTCATCCCATCACCACTGGAAAACGACACACAATTCTCAGTAAACCAGTCTCTGTCCATTCTGCTTCAGGTTCAGAGACCCCGGACCTGAGTAAAGTGCCTTCCTGTTACCATCATTTTGAAGAGGTCTTCAGTAAGTCAAAAGCTCTGAGTCTTCCACCGCATTGCCCTTATGACTGCGCCATTGATCTTGTTCCAGGTTCCACCATTTCTAAGGGTCGTCTTTACTCTATCTCTGCTTCAGAACGACAGGCATTGAACGATTACATAGATGGATCACTTGCAGCGGGCCTCATCCGTACTTCCTCCTCTGCAGCTGGTGCTGGTTTTTTCTTTGTGGGTAAAAAAGATGGGACCCTCAGGCCCTGAATCGACTACAGTGCTCTGAACAACATGACAATAAAAAACAGATACCCCTTGCCACTTATGACCTCTGTCTTTGACCAGCTCCAGCAGGCCAAGGTATTTACAAAACTTGACCTTCGTAACGCTTATCACTTGGTTAGAATTAGGGAGGGGGACGAATGGAAGACGGGATTCAACACTCCTAAAGGCCATTACGAATACTTAGTTATGCCATTTGGTCTCACCAATGCTCCTGCTGTATTTCAGGCCATGATTAATGATGTTCTTCGCGACTTCCTGGATCACTTTGTGTATGTCTATCTGGATGACATCCTCATTTATTCCCCTGACTTGAACTCTCACAAATCTCATGTTACCGCAGTTCTTCAGCGTCTTCTGGAGAACAACCTGTACGTGAAAGCAGAGAAAAGTGAGTTTCATGTCTCAACTGTCTCCTTCTTGGGTTTTGTGGTTTCAGCAGGGAAGGTTGAGATGGACTCTGCCAAAGTCAGTGCTGTGACAGACTGGCCGACACCCATTAGCCGCAAGAAGCTTCAGCAGTTTCTGGGGTTTGCAAACTTCTATAGACGCTTCATCCGGGGCTTCAGCACCATTGCTGCCCCTCTCCATGCTCTCACGTCTCCCCTTGTTAGTTTCCGGTGGACGTCAGAGGCAGAGGCCGCCTTCCAGACTCTGAGACGACGCTTCTCATCTGCTCCACTGCTAAACCCTGCCCAACCCTCGCCGTCAGTTTGTAGTGGAGGTGGATGTTTCCAATGAGAGAATTGGGGCGGTCCTCTCCCAGCGGTCGGAGCAAGATGGGAAGATGCACCCCTGTGCGTACCTGTCTAGGCGACTGTCCAAGGCAGAACGCAACTACGACGTCGGCAACAGGGAGCTGCTGGCAGTTAAGGTGGCGCTGGAGGAGTGGCGGCACTGGTTGGAAGGAGCGGAACACCCCTTCATTGTCTGGACGGACCATAAGAATCTGGAGTATATCCGAAATGAAAAGAGACTTAATTCTCGCCAGGCCAGGTGGAGACTTTTCTTTAATCGTTCTCTTTCACTCTATCTTACAGGCCGGGGTCCAAGAACACCAAGCCGGATGCCCTGTCTCATCTGTACGACCCCGAGCCTGTTGTCAAGGAACCTGAGCCCATTCTTCTACTGACCTGTGTGGTTGGAGCGGTGACTTGGCAGATAGAAACAGAGGTTAAGCAGGCTAACAGTGGGGTGCAGTTGCCCAGTGGATGCCCAAAAGATCGCCTGTTTGTTCCTCAGACGTTACGCTCGAGGGTGATTCACTGGGCCCACACCTCACCGCTTACCTGTGAACCGGGAGTCTGGCGGACTATGCTCGCCATCTCCTGGAGGTTCTGGTGGCCACGAATGGAGCTGGAGGTCCGGGAGTGCATTTCTGCATGTTCAGTCTGTGCCAGGAACAAGACATCCACCAGAAACCGCATGAGACTTCTTCAACCGCTTCCCATTCCCTCCAGGCCTTGGGCTGAAATATCAATGGACTTTGTCACGGGCCTCCCGGTCTCACGAGGTCACATTAATGTTTTAACTGTCGTAGACAGATTTTCGAAGATGGTCAGGTTCATTGCCCTGCCAAGACTGCCATCAGCCAAGGCTACAGAATAAATTATAATGAACCAAATAGTAAGATACCATGGCTTCCCTAAAGACATTGTGTTCAGTTCGTGTCCCGGTTTTGGAAGGAGTTCTGCCGGCTCATTGGCGCCACGGTCAGCCTGACCTCGGGGTATCATCCTGAATCAAATGGCCAGACTGAACGCTTCAACCAACAACTGGAAACCGGCCTCCGGTGTTTGGTCTCCCAGAACCCCTCAACATGGAGCAGGCACCTGGTCTGGGTGGAGTACGCCCACAACACGTTGCCTACCTCGGCCACGGGGCTCTCACCGTTCAAGTGTGTATTCGGATATGAACCTCCCCTGTTTGCAGATCTGGAGCCAGAGGTATCTGTCCCATTTGCCCACGCCCTGGTTCGCCGCTGTCGTCGCATCTGGGCGGCTGCCTGACAGGTCCTGGTCCGCCAACAGGACAGGGTCAAGAAGGCTCCAGATCGCAGGAGGCCGCGCTCCCATCTATCGACCCGGACAGAAGGTCTGGCTCTCAGCCAAGGACCTCAACCTGCACATTCCTTGCAGAAAACTGGCTCCACGGTTTGTGGGTCCCTTTCCGATTTCCAAGGTCATCAATTCGGCTGCGGTTCACCTTCGTCTGCCTCGATCCCTCCGGGTGCATCCCACCTTCCATGTTAGCAAGATAAAGCCGGTGGTGGACAGCCCCCTGGTCCCCCCCTCGTTGCCTCCTCCTCCCCCCAGAATGGTGGGGGGTGGTCTGGTTTATACAGTGCAGAAGATCCTGTCTGTCCGGAACAGGGGTCGAGGTCGGCAGTTCCTGGTGGACTGGGAGGGCTATGGCCCGGAGGAACGGCAGTGGGTTCCTGAATGATTCATTGTGGACAGATCTCTCCTGACCGACTTCTTCAAGTCCCGTGGGCCTGGACCGTCTGGTGCCGGTCCTTGAGGGAGGGGTATTGTCATGTCTTGTCATTCTTATGTTTTGTCCTGAGTTGTGCACTTCTGGTCTGTCTGTCACCTGTGTTGTCTCGTGTTGCACTTCCTGTTTTATTTTGAAACCCTAACTCTCCTCTCGTTTCAGGCATTGTTCCTTCCTGCCCTTGTCAGTTCCCCACAGGTGTGACTGTGTAATTTTCCCTGATTGTTTCTACCTCTGTTCCCCTTCCTCATGTCTTAAATAGTCTGAGTCTCCCTTTGTCCTGTGCCAGTTTGTTGGTTATTTCTAGAGCCATAGCGGAAGCTTGTTCAAGAAATTAAAAACCACTGAAATCTCTGCATCTGAGTCCAGCCCTGTGATCATTCTTGACACCCAGGCTGTCTTGAAGTTGAGCAAGGTCAAATGAAATCTCCAGATTATCAAGGCATTCTGGATAGAAATGTGCTGCCTAGTGTCAGAAAGCTTGGTCTCAGTCGCAGGTCATGGGTCTTCCAACAGGACAAAGATCCAAAACACACAGCCAAAAACCCCCAAGAATGGCTCAGAGAAAAGCATTGGACTACTCTGAAGTGGCCTATGAGCCCAGATCTGAATCCCATTGAACATCTGTGGAAGGAGCTGAAACATGCCGTTTGGAGAAGACACCCATCAAACCTGAGACAACTGGAGCAGTTTGCTCATGAGGAGTGGGCCAAAATACCTGTGGACAGGTGCAGAAGGCTCGTTTAATGTTTAACTGCAGGGATTGGCTCAACAGGTTGTGCAACAAAATATTAAGTTATGGGAACCATCAATCTTATCCAGCCCTATTTTAGTAGTTTGTTTTTTTAAGTAATTATGTTAATCAAAAACTCAGAAGTAATGGCTGATTTTGATTATTTAATTTTCAATAAATTTTAATTTATTGTTACTTTTGAACGTTTCAAGTAATTTCAGTGAGCATTGTGGACTTTTTTTCTTTAACTGACGAGTACCAAAAATTTTGTCCACCACTGTATTTTCCCAGGAGTTCTTTGAAACATCCATGTACTGTTACAATTTTCAAATGTTTTGCAATGTTTTTCTATGGATAACAGTGATTTCTTCTGTGGTGTCCTTGTGTGACTCAATTTTTGTTGAATGGTTTTTATTATTTTAGGTCTACTACAAAAATCTTAGCATGTGGTAACCCTTGTGCTATCCTAGGCACTTTAACATTGGGAGTTGGGTCATCTAGACCCGCTAGACAGTGCTCTGAACCTTTTTTCTTCAATGATTTGTGATCTTCACTGGTGTCCATGGATTACATGAAATCTTTCCACCTTTATCCACCTTTGTCATGGTAGGGAGAATACGTCAAAGTAAGGGGGGGGGGTCATCTAAGATAGCACAAGGGTTAAATCGGGGTGGACACTGCTGAAAGTCAATGTAAACTCTTCTAGTGCACAACAGCTATTAGCTACAGGTTTGGACCTTGTAAATCTTCTAAGAAAAGAAGCAAATAATTCATGGTTACTTTCTTATAAAGAAAAAGTGATTTTCTTAAGACTTAGGATTACCTGAATTTCTCCCTTGGGAGATTAATAAAGTATCTATCTACTCTTTTTCTGTTTCTTTCAAAGATATTTCATTTCACTGATTAAAAATGTATCTACGTATCAATATTTTCATTCTAATGGTTCTTAAGTGGATTTTAATGGACCTATTACAGATGGTGGTCATGCTGTTGAGTCATACTCCTACTCACAAACGTTATTGAAACTACATCTACAATTGCATGCTCTAAAACATTTTTTGCTCACAGCATCACTGCCTCAATGCTCCTACAGTTAAAAAAATGAAAATGAGAAAAATGCCTTCAGCTGCTCACTTTTCCACTGCTGAACCAAGAAAATGTTGCTGTAATTGTTTTGCTGAAACAGGGGCTGATTAAAAACATCATTTTTTTGTACTTTTACTGGTAGTTTCCGCTGCAGCAGCAGAAAAGAGTGCGTGTGAAATGTTGTTTCATACACATGCAGGCTTTAAACAAATGATCTAAGTCATGGGGGGCTTGCTCCTCACTGGAGCTTCTAGTGCGAGAACACACCTGGTGTCTTGTTTATTAGACTGTATTTGTGCCTGAAACAAACAGTTCTTGGATCATATTTCAGCATTATGGCCTGCATGATTTCACTGACAGAGCAGTTCTGCTTCGCAAACAGGCTACCATGGTGAAATGTGCTGCTGTGAGCAACAGCCCTTTCCGTCTGGTCACATCAGAGGCCCCTCAGTTAAATCTAAGACTAAAGCACTGTTATGACATGAGTGGAGATGTGGTTAATTGAGTCTTCAGAAGCTTGGATATTAAGAGTCGAGTGGAAAAAAAAAACTTCTGATAGGACGCCTTGGTCTAACAGGAAGAATAAAAGTTCCCCGGTCTAATTTCAAACTTCAAAGCACAGCTCCCCTGACAAAATTTAGGTCACATTTCAACAGTGAATAAGCACTATGACTGCCTTTATGAATATGAATCAAGTTGAGGTCTGTGAGTAAACACATTGGTCTGCTCTGCTCTCTGTGACTTCAACCAGTTCAACTCTGAGACCCTGCTGCATGCCGTTCAGCTCAATCCGTTTAGTTTTCTCTACAAAGCGGGCAGGAAATCCAGCTCCGAAAAGGTGAAGTAGCTAAAACAGTGCAAAACACAAACAATTAATCTATATCACATTAGGAAAGAAGAGTTTATTTCACTGTGAGAAAGCAACTTGAACATCCAATTTGTTTTACCATTCTCTTCTGAAAAACAAATATTTCTTTTAGTCAGCCATTTTTCTCCTTTCACATGAACTTGCACTGATAAAAAACCGGATGGTGTGACGGTGTGGCACCGTCAGATGACGAGGGGGGGGGGGGGGGGGGCACCGTGTTTTATTGTTTGTGTATTTACGTGTTTTATGTTTTAAAATTACTACCTGTGGTGCCACCTGGACAATAATTGAGAGCAACGCCCAACAGGCGTGGCTTAGCGTTCAAAAGGGAGCACCACAGGTAGTGAAAGGTGGGGTGACGGAGGTGACGCGTGCCGGTGCGGCCCTGCGTGGAGCAATTGTGGTGCTCAGACCTGTCCTGAATAAAGACGAACCTCCTCACCTTGGCTCCTCTGCATCCTTTCCTGGCAGGAACCCCGTCACAGATGTTGAGTAATTACAAACTCACCAAGGTGTTGTTGCACCTACCAATGACAGTCTTGTGATTTTGGTCTACTGTTTATGCTCATCATTCTGTTCTCATGAAACATACAGCAAATAAACTGACATATTTTGAACATATGTATATTTAGTAAAGCTTCATTGAAAATAATTGGGTTTTTAGAACCCCACACAATAAAAAAAGACCACATATAACAAAATGCACTGAGATTCAAAGAAAAATCTGTTTATTTTGAGGTGTCCCAAATAGCAAATGCTGATGCAAACAAATACAATTATTGTAAACATTTTTGAACAGATGAGTTAACAATTGGAGATGCTTGGTCATAATGCACAGCACTACATTTGTCCAAAATGCTGGTAAAAATGTAAATGTTCTCTATTCAGATTCAGATTGTGTTCATATTGGTTTTTGGATTTTTCTGCACCAGCTAGCATTAAGGTTTCCCACTGAAATAGGTTTGCAATGGAACAGAATTCATGTTTTCAGCCTCATAGGTGTTGCACGGGTCCACATAGACGTCACTCCTCAATGCACTTTTTCTATCCCGCAATCCTTTGGTTCAAGAAATCTAAAAACGTATTTAACGAAGTTCAAGCGAAGGTTAAAGCCCCCTTGGGTAATGATGACAGACTGGAACATAAAGTAGGCCCTAATGAGCTTCCGTTTCCTGTTTGTGCTTTTTTCTACCAGTTTGTTGTTGTTTGATCAAGCTTTGAAAGTTCAGCCAACTCATATCTGACTCAGCCTATAGCTCCCTGTCTCCTCCGACTAAAAATACCGCCGGCACAGAAGTACAGCTGGCATGAGGTCTGATACAGACACCACGCAGCTCCAGGTGGGCTCTCTGACTCTCCCTGCCTTCCAACCGTGCAGACACCTCCATCCTCTGAGTCCTGGGGGGCTGTGGGCGGTGAGGGTGGTGCTCTGGCAGTTATTAGAGTGGTTGATGACCCCATGAAGCCGCTTGTTCAGGCCAAACAGAGAGCAGAGGAACAGGCACATAAAATATGTACAGTACAGACCAAAAGTTTGGACACACCTTCCCATTCATTTTAATGAGAAGGTGTGTCCAAACTTTTGCTCTGTACTGTATGCTAAAGAAATGATCAGAAACAAACGAGGAAAGAACAAATCTTAGACCGCGCCTGCTCACCGTTTATTTTTGGGTTAATTTGAAGTTCTTTCATGCACTTCAAAAGGCAGCAGAGCTTAATGTCGCTGCCCTAAGGCTTCATGCCCCAGTTTAATTTTGAATTAAGGGAAAAACCTCAAAGTGCCTTTAATCTCTAACTTTATTCTAACTGCAGGAATAAAAGGTGTGTTTGGATCCAAGCATTCATATTTAATGAGACTTTAATGTGCATTTAGCTAAATTAACAGTGTTTTAATCTGCGTTGTTTGGGAGGAGAGGGAGATCTGCAGTCAGTCCGATGGGATGGATTCCAGCTGTGGCTGCAGAGGTTCTGCTCTCCTGCCAGGTGTAATGAGGGAGCAGCAGAGAGACCAGCAGTGAATCCAACAACTCAGCTGAATTTTTCGCCCTTTGGGAACACTGTGCCAGCAATGCAAGCTTATTGAAAGATTGTTCATAGAGTGAAGAGTAGATTTTGAGAAGCTTTAATTAGCTGCATTAATAACAATTATCTAAAGGTTCAGTCAGAAGCTTTGGAGTCTCCTGCTTCAGACCAAAGTCTACAGACACATTATGGCCTGGAATTCTGCTTTTTTTTTGGAATGTTATTTAGTTGTGATTTGACTTTAATAATGTGCGTTCATAATAGGAGGAATCCCTCTGTGTTTTCCCTGTCTTCCTGGACTTTTGGTTGCCTAGTCACACTTAACAGCCTCCATGAGGAAACGTCACTGACTTGTGCAGGTGAGGAGGGTTGGTTTGTTTGGTTACATTGTCCAAACTCCCACCCTGATCCTTACCTATTAAAAAACATATAGTGCGGGACTATGTAGTGCCCTGGATTTTAAAAGTAATTCCGACACCATGCTCGCTACTTTTTTTTTTTTTAAGCGGTGAATAATTGATTACACGAAGTTACAATCTCATTGATATGAGCGTTTTGAGACAAACATTTATGAATCCACTGAGTTCTGCAGATGAAAACGATATTTTCTTAAAAAATACATTTGAATACATTTTTTTGCAAAAATTGTACAAACGCAAAGCATTGTGGTCTATATTCGCCAATCTAATGAGCATCGATGCACACTGAATTTTTGCAGAGACTTCTGGGAGATTTCTAGGGCACTAGGCAACTTGGTATTGTAGATTCATACAGAACTACAAAATGGCAAACGCACTATATAGTGCATTATGTAGTAAGAAGTGAAAGAATTCGGACAAAGACGTTGTTGATGAGGTAACCCTAACAGAAAAGCATGCTCTTGCAGAGAATGTAAAAACCAGACGTGTAAAACTCGCTCCTTCATTTCTGGACAGTTCCCTCGCTGCACCGCCATCTTTAAAATCACCCACTGAACATCACACTTCTCTGATGTTTGGAGGTAAAAGTTTGATACAGATTCAGTGGGATTATTGGTACAGTCACTCATAAATCATTTTCTATGTATTTTTAAATTTTTGTTATAATTATACAATACTTGGTTGACAAAAGATAAAAGAAAGTAATTAGGAACAAGTGGATTGATGAGTCTTTGTTCAGCACTTCTAACTTCATAAAATGACCGTTGTCTTTGGGAAATAATATGTAATAAAATGCTTTCATTAATCAGTAATTGATTGCTGAACAGTCACCTTGCCACAACTGATTTTCTTTTCAAGTGTTGTCCTAGAGGGTCTATTTAATGATTTCTGATTAAAAAAAAGTACCTTAAAAAGGATGTTGTCTTCTCACAAATAAAGTTGCTGAATGAGATTTTTTTTTACTTTTGAAAGACATGTCTTAAGAAAAGGGGAACATAATGCATTTTAGAAGAATCATTTTCCTTAGTTGTTGGAGTTTGTTGCAGGTGGCATTGTAAACAAATGCTGGAAGGTTGACATACATTTTAACTAAGGCTTTTCTGTCACCAAATATTAAGCCAAAGCAATCCGAGAAAAATAAATTTTAAAAAAGCACAGTATCAATTAATAGTAATCTTTAAGTTCCTTTAATGTTTCTGAGTTGAAAATAAAGAAACATTTTCTACTCTAATACTCTCAATAGTATAGCCTTGTTTCCATTGAGTGGTCCGGTCCAGTCCGATGTGTTGAGCTTTTCCGTTGTAAACTGGACCCATTAAACAGTACTGAACCGTACCTCTCGGGGCCCCCATCGGTTGTAGGTCCATTGAAAAGTGAAACGGAAGGGTTGGGGTAGAGCTGCTGTAGCCATTCGCTGATTGGCAGTAGGGTTGTGCCGATGCACGATATCATCGTCCATCGTGATGGGTGACTGACATCCCGATGGAGAGACCACCATCGTGATGCCACGCCCCCGCCACGTTGCGAGTCAACACCATAAGCCGCGGTTACATGTACAAAATATCTTGATGGGATCAATGGTCGGATTAGAATCCAACCGTGTACATGGGCCCAGAAAAATGTTTTCAGAATATAAAAACGTTCACTAAGGTCACACTTTCCGTCGGAATAAATCATTCGCACATGCGCAGTAGGGTTTGAAAACCGGAAGGATATAAATTCCGCCGAGCGGCTTTTTTTTTTCAAACTTTATTGAATGTAACAATTCAATACAAAACCATGTTAAACAGCGCCGAGCGGCTATACATTGACATGTCAGCTCGGTAAAATACGAGATGATCTTCTAAACGTGCTTTTAATAATGTTACGGTTATTATGAAACACCTGTTCGCTCATCATTTGAATTTTAATCCGTGTGGTCAGTGCTTTTTCTGAACGAAGCCAGGATTAGCAGTATGCTAACACGGGCTAACAACATTAGCTTTGGGTGGTGCTGCTTGCTGTGAATAACATCAGCCTTTATTTAGTCGGGACACGACTGGAAACACAAATCCACGTGATTGTTTGAATGTTTTCTAAGGACTGAGCGACATTTCTGCTTTGAAGCTCAAACCGCTGTGTGTGCTGACGATCCGAGCTGTGCTCAGCTCAGACACACACTTTTAGACCCGGTTCTGAGTTCGGTTGCTTGAACCCCTAGAGCTGCAGGACGGATCGCAGTCTTAAATCTCCCACATATACCGCTCATGTAACACCCCCCCCCCCCCCCCTCCCATCAAACAAAAACCTGTAAATCCGCACTCCGCCGGTCCACTTCGCTAGTTAAGTGCGGGAGCAGACTACACTTCTTTCCTATTTTGTTTGTTACTTTTTTTGTTAAAGTCACTTCCCTCAGTTTATACTGGATCATCGCGGATTAGTCATTAGTTGGGAAATAAAATGAAAAAAGCAAAATAACGAATAGCAGTTATATAAGAACGAAAAATGTAAAAATACCCCCCCCCCCCAACCCGCCCCCCAGGCGATGTCATCGTCCATCCCGATGGTTGACAGCAAACATCGTCAACGGCCAATTTACGGGACATCGCCCAACCCTAATTGGCAGAAAGCAATGACGACATTAGAAAGCGCCAACATAGAGTTAATTTGAGCGGAAGTGTCCAACGTTTGTTAGCATTCAAGGTTTTTCGGTTTCCTGTGTACTCTTTTGGTTTGCGACTCTGTATTAAAAATGGCTGCACACAACAGCAAGGCCTGGTCTGCGGTGGAACAGCAAACATTCCTTGCCATCCTTGGTGACGGTGTTATGCAGGGTGAGCTTGAGGAATTGTTGTTGCTTTTCAAGTCCTCGCACTGCATTGACATGCTTGCATTCTACACCACGCATGCAGTGTGAAAACAAACCAATCAGTTGAAATGAGGTTTAACTGAGTGGAAACACTCTCCAGAATTAACTGGACGGTACAATACCACTCCTTACCAAACCATGCCGGACCATACCGCTCACTGGAAACGAGGCATACGTTTCTGTACTGCTGGCTACAACGCATGCAGAGCAGGACTCACCAGAAGTAAAGATCTCCATTTAATTGGTTCCTGTGGTTGTAGAGATGCTGTGTTCATTGTGTGTTTATCATCTGAGGTTTTACAGGGCAATAGCAGACAGAATGGATTTTTTTTGTTAGCAGAATTTAATCGTTACGTGATTTATAAAAGAGATCAGACGAAGTCTGTGAGGGCTTGATGCAGACGGGTAACCGGTGAAAGGTGCAACAGTTGTGTTACCTCATCTGCTTTCTATTCTTTCACTGCTGCAGTGACTTCCTCATCTTTTGTGCTCTAAAACAGACACTTCAGCGGTCTGTCTTCATCATGTTGTGTCCTTGTCACGGTTACTAACACATCTCTTTTGTCCTGTAACACATGTTGGGTTACAGGTTTTCTGCCTGCTGCTCCCAACTTCCTGCAATTTCTAACTTTTTTGTTCTACAACACATAAACCAGGGTTTTTGTGTTCTTAATATTTGCTGTCTCTTCTCTTGTTGCTGCAGTTATTTATTGTTCCAATTGCAAACTTTTGTTTTACAAAAAATTCATCCATCAAATTTTCATTACCACTCATCTGCGCAGGGTCACGAGGTTGCTGGAGCCTATCCCAGCTACAATGGCAAGTAAGGTCCATCCTGAACAGTTCCCCTGTCATTGCAGGACCACAGATTACACTGCACCTAAGGTACAATTTATTCACCAAACAGCCTGTTTAATATGTTTTGGGGCCTGAGAACCATCCCATCTGGCGCTCCAAATAGGAAATACCCGCCGGCTCCAAGAAGCCAAAATCCCATTGACTTCTATAGAGAAATATACAGCAATTACTAAGTTATTCTATTTGTCAGAATAATTATTTTTTTCTCTAAACCTTTTTTAACATGTTCTTGATAATCCTACGGTAAAAGTTAGTCAAGTGATAAACCGGCCAATTAAATACCTCAATCAAATCATTTGGTCTTGTGTCAAAAAAATGATGACTGAATTCATTTGAGATCATTCGGTTGGAGCCGGAAATAAATCCATCAGAACTCACCCTATACTGGCAGTTTCATCTGAACTAAACAGTAGATTCTGGAAAACATCAACAACTTGATTTTTGCCTAAATTTGCTGAATTTGAAACTGGTGTGCTGCTCAATTGAACAGAACTCCACTGATTTCTTTGAAACATGTTTCCCTCTAGCACTCTTCCACAGTTTAGACTGCTGGACCATGTCTGACTGCTGGAGGTTTTGGGCTGACATGTTGGGACTAACAACTCCCTGAGAAGGTTTGACTGCTGTCTAAGGAAACATCCTCTTCAAACCCTGCTGCGTCTGCATGTGCAACTGCTCCAGGTTAAAAAGGTTTCTCAGATATACTGTAAGAAACAATATTTTTATTATCTGACTGGCTGTATGCTCTCATGTAAATATTGATTTTCTCCCCCATCCTTAAATGTTTGGGAAACCAGATCATTCGTTCCTCATTCATGTTTCTGCTCAATGGGTGACAAATAAAAACCTTTCAGCACTTAACTGAAATCACTTTGAGGACACAAAACGGCCCTGGTTCAAATCCCGGCTGGGACTTTTCTGTGTGGAGTTTGCATGGTGTCCTTGTTCGTGTGTGGGTTTTCTCTAGGCACTTTGGCTTCCTCCCACAGTCTTAAAACATGCTTCATAGAGTAATTGGTCAATCTAAATTGTTCCATAGTGTGAGTATGAGGCCTGCAACAGACTGGTGACTTGTTCAGGGTGTATCCTGCCTTCACCAAATGTTAGTTGGACAGGCTGAGCAACCACATGACCCTGAAAGGGATTCAGTGGGTGGATCACAATTCCCAGTAGTTCTATTCATCCTACTTTCTGCAATGTCTACTGTTTTTGTTCTACAACACATAAACTAGGGATTTGTTGTCATGGTGCCTCTGTCAGACTCCTCCCCCCGTCTCTCCTGCCTGACGCAACTCATCAGCCTGCAGCCTCTTAAGGAGATCCAGGACCAGTATTCGACGCCAGTTCGTTGTACTCCTACGGTGCTTAGTCTGGCCGCCTCATATAATGTTCATGCCTGCTTTGCCTCACACTAATACCTTATCTGTCTGCCTGACTTCAGGAATTCATCCCACGAATGCTCACCTGGTTGCCGTACTTCATTTGTGCTCCACGCCTCCACCGTGCCTCCTGCTCAGACTCCGTCTCATGGTTGCTGCCATCAAGACCCTCCAGCCTCACCACCTTAAGGCCCGTACACACTGGGACGAATTTCGCCCGCGATATTCGCCGACGTTTAACGCCTCGTGACTGCACACCGACGCGAAAAAACACCACGCGTCAAAGCGTCACTTTTTAAAAAACGCCTCGGGTTTGTCAATGGGATTTTCTTCACAAACCCATGGTGATTATTTAAACTAAATTTTTTTGGATACATGTGTAAAGCAGGGATGTGCTGTAAGGTAAGCCAGTGCTTCATCTTCTATCATAAAATGTATACTACTAATAAAAACACAATTTATATGTACAGTATAACTAATCATTTTTATCTTCAAAATTGCTCTACTGTATGTTGCATATTTTCCATTCAATTATAGCACAGGCTGCGAATAGAGGCAGCGCCGAGCTGTGTTTCACGGTAGATTGCACAATCCTATTCAAACAGGGTTGAATGCGTTTTACTTGGCGAATGCTAAAAATCAATGCTTTATTTTAAAAAATGTGTACATTGTGCACATTTTTTTACATGTTATCACTTTCCATTTAATACATTTCATGTTTGTCTCGTTTATTTTGAGTTAAAAAATGTGACATAAAACCGCACTGAAAAGACAGACGGTGAGGCATGCAGTGGAACTTCCTCACCAGAGAGGGTGTTGGTGAGCTTGCATTTGTTCTTCATTTGTTACTAATAAAGTTTGTTTAATAACAGCCAGACCTTGTAGTCTATGTTTTTTTTGACTGACTGCAGAAATGGCAGAGATATTCATATTAAAAATGATTCAAATTTGGACTTTCGTTCAAAACATGAAGTAATAAATGTTGAATGTCCAATGGTGGACCAACACATCTCTGAGACAGAGAGACTTCTGAAACTAAAAGAAGATAAGGAATTTTACACTAAAGTCACAGAAATTTTTGTCAAGAAGGAGAGACAAATTAACATCATTTCCAAGTAATGGTTTGATGACCAGTGTGTGTGTGAGTGTGTGTTTGTGAGACCATCCTCCATGACAGTGTCTGTTACTGTGGCATTCATCTCCAGAAGCGAGGAACCTCACAGCACCGGGGTCTGCCACAAGGTCGATGGAAGTCTGAGATGAGGAAGGGGTCGAGATTATTGTCAGAGTGGACCCATTAGCATTCTTCTGGTCCGTACTCCACCCAATTCACCAAATATTGCAGCTGGCCCTCCCTGCGCCAGAAATCCAGTAGCTCCATGGCCAGGTAGGCCTCCTGGTTTCCAATGCTCAAAGGGGGAGTGGACACATTGGAGACCCCTGAAACTTCATCACTAGGTCCTCCAGGGGGCTTTAACAAGGAGAAGGTGGGTGAGACTTGATGGTGGGGCACCAAGCAAAGGGGGTATGAGACAGGTGTGATTTGTCCGATGATTTGAAACGGACCCACGTACGTGGAACTGAGCTTCTTGCTTGGCAGATAAAAACTGGAGATCCTGGGTGGACAGCCAGACCCACTTTCCGGGAGCCAGACTCAGACCTTCTCTGTAATGACGTTTGGCCTGTTCAGTGTCCCTGCGGGCTGCGTAGTGGAGTTTCACATGAGCCACCTTCCATGTCTCTACACATCGGTGGAACCAAGCATCCACTGCTGGTAATTCTGATGGAGCTCCAGACCAGGGAAAGAATGATGGCTGTACTCCCAGCATGCATTGAAAAGGTGACAGGCCAGTGGACGCCTTTTTTAACGAGTTCCGGGTGTACTTGGCACAAACCAGAAAACGGCTCCAATGCTCTTGATGGTCATGTTGGTACGTCCAATGAAACCTGATAATTTCTTGATTTGACCATTCAACCTGACCGTTATATTGGGGGAGGTATCCTGAGGTGATGCCCACGCTGATTCCCAGACCAGTTCACCTCTCGGCATACACAAGGCCTGCCGGGAGGTGAACTGGGGACCTCAGTCTGACACAATATCTTCTGGACTAATATAATGTCTGAAGACATGCTTTAACAGTTGCTTCATGGATTCCAGTGCTGCAGGTTGTTAGGGTAATGGGATTAGTCTGCAAGCCTTGGATAATCTATATAAAACTGTCAAAATGGTGGTGTTACCTTACAAAGTCTACTGTGATGTGTGGCCATGGGTGACAAGGAATTGGCAGGAGTTATAGGAAGCCAGCCAGACACTTGCCCCCACTGGGTAACAAACTGGACCACATCTGTCTATTAATTCTGTTAAGATGTCCCACTGCACCAGACTAAGGACCAAGGAAGAAGGGACTATGGGTTCTGCTGGGTGTAGCCAAGAAAGGAGATAGAGGTTTGGTGAAATTCACATTTTTCTCTCTTGGCATACAGGTTGTAGTCAATGAGGCGTTGAAGAACCTGATTGATGTAAGTGACATGCTCCACAAAAGTTGAGGAGTAGACAAGGATGTCATTGATGAAGACTATGTAGGCGGGGTGTAGCATGTCTCATAAAACATTGTTTACAAGGGCCTGGAAAACGGACGGGGCATTATAGAGTCCAAAGAGGATGAATAGGTATTCACAACGGCCTGTGGGGGTTGAGGATGCCGTTTTCCATTTGTTGCCCTCACGGATCGAGCCTTGCACAGTTGTTCTAGAGCTAAGGGAACCAGTGGCAGGAGGTGGCAGTGTTTAACTGTGATCTCATTTAAGTTACGGAAGTCAATGCAGGGTTGTAGACCGCCGTCCTTCTTCTTAACAAAAAATAAACCTGCAGACACAGTCGTTGTGGAAGGCTGAATGAACCACTGGTGGAGGAGGGATCTGCTGGGGTTGGGTGTCACTCTGGAGACACTGATGTCAGCAGAACTTAGAGGTAACTGCGAGTTCCTGCAAAGACCAGGTGATGGTGGGGTCGTGTTTCTCCAGCCAGGGAAAACCCATCGAGAATAATCTATGGAGAAGAGCCGGATGACAATGGTATGCATTACCTAAAGTGGCATTACAACTTCAAATTCTGTGAAGGCCAATATTTTTTACCTTGCCATGACATTTTAACTTTTGTCATGGCAACATTATGTCAAATGGGCATTGAGCTGTCTGTGGATGTTTCCATTTCTGTGACACTTGTTTAAAAACTTCTGAAAAGACTACTCTTGAAGGTAGTGATCGAGACACGTCGCCACAATAGATAATTCTAATGAAGTTTTAGTGATTATTGTTTCTGACTGAATTTGAACGAAATATGACATATTTGTATTGTAGCCATGACAACATTCCAAGGAATAATTCATTTTTGACCAAGGCAAAGATGTAAGCCAATTTTGGGATGCTTTTGAGCAAACTCGGTGCAAATTCCATTTTCTTTTTTGAAGTAACTGGAGCTGGCTCCTCATTATTGACAAGACTTGTAAAAAACGTAAGCAATATAGCAGGAAAAAAAAATTAGTGATCAAGAAGAAAACTGTCCTTCCACTCTCCAAGTTTGGCTTGGAGATAATAAATACAAGAAAATGTGATACGATTTCCCACAGCCAGCCAAAGGAAACAGTAAAAATAAGGTGCTGCCTAATGCTCTATGACTCCTTCATGAATCACTTACATGGGGTAAAGAAAACACTAAGAGGGAATTTATAGAAAACCAGCAGAGTCTGCATGGGCAAGATTTTTCCTCTTTAATTGGAGCTGTGAATCAATACCTGTAATTACTTTCACTAAGCTGCTTTGACTCCTGAAGGAACCACTTTCAGCTCCTCTTTGTTTTGCATGCTATGGGGCTCCTAATGACACACAGGCAGGAAGTGGAAACTTTCAGAGCAGTCTGCAAGTCAAAGTGTTCATTGCAGAATCATTTAGGAAAAAGACGGTAATGTTGTTTTTCCTGTGAAGTTGTGACTGATGGACTTTTGGTGACCTATGTCAGTATGAACCCACTAAAGTTCCCAGAGTTCTACCTGACTGTGTTTCATAAAAAAAGTCCCTCTTGCCCGGATGGTTGAGCGAACAGCACATACACATTTCGCTTTTTCCATGTTCCAACTTAACGTATATTTGACATGTGGAGCTGCAGGCTAAGCTTCAGAGATGGAAGGTCAGCTCTCAGAGGCACTTTTGTTGCTCCACAACTCTCATATCAATACATGAAAATGTGGCAATACTTTGAGCCCCTCATGTTTATGCATGGAGGACTTTTTCTTTTTTTTTTATGGCGAGAAAAGCTGGCTGTTCAAGTGTGTGCAAAAAGCCTCTTGGCTGTCCTGTGTGGGAGAAAGCCAGTGATCCTGAAAAGAATGTGGACCTTAAAGCGGTGTCGTGCCAGTACACCTGATTCACATTAAACCCATTATCTCTGGTTGTCCACTCAGCCTGCATCCATTTTTCATGGCTGTTACATCAGGCAATAGACTGGCAGCCGATGTGACGCTTATCCTAAAGCAGAGAGCTCATTCAGAATCATCTGTGTTGAAATGATGTGCTTAGGACCAAAAGAGAGAAATACAGAATGAGATCTAGAGGACTCTATGTTTTATGTCTGCTAACATATTTTTTACCACCTAGAAAGTTGTGTCTTTTGTAACCAGGTTCACTTTATTGAAAGCATTCAGCCCTGACCCATTTCACAGCTGGATGGATACATCTGCTCATCCATCCATTCAGGCTTATTTGTTCCTGCTCCCTTGGTTGATTAAAAATCTTCACAGTCATGGAAAAAGCCCAGAATGCCTGTCCTGCTGGCTGAGGGTGCAGGCTGTCATTTTTTTGTAATCATTATATCAATAACGTCCATGTGAGAACCGCATTCATGAGAGAAATGTTTGGATCTTCAGCTCTGAGAATAAAAACAGAAGGGATTCGCTTAGTTATTTTCTTTTCCTGCTGCAAACATTTTCATTGAATTGCATCTTCTGGAACTCTGCAGATGAGAACTGATGGAAAAGCTTGACTCTGTTATTAACATTTGTTTTGTCTAGTGTCAATAACTGCAATACTGTTTTTATTAAATATTTTAAATGATACAATAAGCTCCACCCACCTGGTTTACTGTTGTGCATTGCCGTTCAGGGCTCGCCACAGCGATACAGTGGTATCTGTTGAATCTAACACGGGATTTGAACTTTGTAAGAAAAAAAGTGTTTGTGTTTCCTTTATTTTCTCTTGTCTGTGGTTTTTTTAGTTTACATTTGTTTGGATGTGATTCTTTTTGGTGCTGTGCTGACCCGTGTTCCCTGTCATAATCACATCTGGTTTGCTCTTTCCTGCTATTTTAATTTGTCTCATAGACAACAAAAAACATCTTTGCTTGTCATCTATTTCAGTCCCACCATCTCGTTCAGTCATGCTTGAGTTTTGTTTAGAGATACTGTACATTTTCAGCTCCGATCCTTCATCAGTTATGATGTTCCACAGGTGCCACAGAGAAACAAAATCACAAACCTGCTCTATTAAAACTGACTGAAATTTAACACCAATGTGCCCCAAAATCTTTATTAACACTCACAGACACCCATTTCAGTGAAAACTGCATTTTAATATGTTCTTGTAGCATTTTTCTGATGATGGTGGACTGGTTAAGCTTTCTAACAGTTTTTAACTTAGACATCATTGGATTAAAGAGTTATGGCACATAATCCTTGGTACTTTGATTGGAGCTTTGCCGGATGTTTTTAGGCCATTTTCACATCGTTTTGATTTTGTTTTTGCTTTCTTTGGGGATTTGTGCATTTTTATTTTGTCTCTACATGTTTGATCTTTTGTTAAATCATAATCAAAAATACATGAGTATAAAACAAGCTGGGGTTGTACGAATAAGATGGATTTCAAGCATTGCCACAAAAACTGTTTCAAAGACAAACTAATAGAGCAAATGATAAATAAGAAAAAAAAACTCAAAAAGGCCTCGGACTAATTGTTATTTTATACATTATTTAAATGTATATGATGCAATGGCATGTGCAATAATACAATTTAGTAAACTAATGCAACATTGGTACTTGTGCCAGATCAAGGAACAGAAGGAATATCCAAGTGTTTCTGGGGTCTGGATTCCCCTGGGCACATGAAGACCACACATCCATGCAAGTCATACTTTGAGAGAAGGAGAAGCGGGTGAGGCAGGGGAGTTTGAGTCCTCACTCAGTTCAGGGGAGAGGGGGAGGCTCAAAGGGAGTGTGAAGAGTTCATTTTCTGATTTATTAAAAAGACACGTCCACAGCAGAGAATAAAGGAATGCAGTCTCTGCTGGGGCCTGGATCCTTTACTTGATTTGCATAAAGGTCTGCACATCAAAAGTCAGGGAAGGCCTCATTAAATATTCAAATTCAGTTTGTTGGAGCTCCAAGGGAGCTTTTTGAAAGCCTGCTGGAGTCTAGGAAAAAACCCAGAGAAATGTCTTATTTTCCACCGGTCAGTTCTGCTGTAGGACTGACAGGCTGTTGTGGTGTGTGCATCCCAGGAGAATACCGCTCTGACAAGTAACAGCTGAGCTGAGCATGACAATGGACGTGTTGAGGAAGATGTTTGCCCAATAATAAAAGAGCCCGCAGAAGAAGCTGCTGCTGCTGCACTTCTGTCTGGATGGAAGAAAGAGCAGCAGCAGTCTGACTGGCTGCTGCTGTTGTCACATGCAACACAGAGTTTCTGTGCAGCTGCAGGCATGCCAATATATTTAGAATGCCTCCAAAAGGACTGACACTGTTTGACTACCATAGGGCTTCACATGAGTCTTCCTCTGTTCCCCATCCAGTCTTCTCAGCTATAAAAGAGGGGGTTTTCCGTACAAAAATGGTGGTTTTGGTAAAGCGTTAGTCTGCATGGATTATTTTGGCGTGCACATATGCTGAGAGGGAAGTGCAATAAATCAAATTAAAGAGTAATACTTCTGCTGCATTTCTAGGAAAACTAATCGCTTGCTTATAGCATTGTATGCTGATTGCCTATTCATCATCTCATTGCGGATCGGACTGGACCATCAAAAATAAAAAAATATCAGGTAAGGAGGGAACTGAGACTAGCACTATGATTAATATGCACTCACTTTGGATGCAAATGTAATTTAAATTCATATAAAAATAGCAAAAGGTTTTTTATATACAGAAACATGTCAGTTTTTATATAACTACACGAACTACATGTAGACTTCTGACTATTTTTGAAAAAAAAGTGAGAATAAAATAGTCAAAACGATACAAATGAAATCAATATGAATATAGTTTAGCCTAAATTACAAAAGGCGTTTCTACAAATACACATCTTGTGTGTCAGAAGATCCAGAACCCTCCTGTTGTAACAGTAAAATCTGTCCAACACAAGAGGCCTTTAGCTCCTATCTGCCAGCTCAACTGTTTGACAGGACGAGTTAAAAAGAAAAAGAAAAAATGAGAGCTCGAAGTAGAGCCGCTGCTCCTCCACATCAAGAGGAGCCTGTTGAGGTGGCATGTAGTCCGGATGCCTCCTTGACGCGTACCCGGGGAGGTGTTTCGAGCATGTCCCACCAGGAAATGTTGGAGAGACTATGTCTCTCAGCTGGTCTGAGAACACCCCGGGGTCCCCCCAAAGGAGCTGAAGGAAGTGGCCGGGGCGAGGGAACTCTAAGCGCTGGGGTTGCTGGGAGATGTAGTTACTTTTACTGTTCTTTTGTCAAATAACAAAAAAACCACATGTTCTAAAGATCTTTGGCTTTGTCATGAAAGAAATAAGAGGTCTGTCAAAAGATTATTTATTACAAAATTTATTTGTAATACTTCACAAAATCTTTTTAAAGGAAGACCACAACAACAGAACAGTTATAAATAACAATGTAATGAAATATCAAAAGATAAACAACAATTCTCAATAAAGTGTTAAGCTGTTAACAAGCAGCTTCTAAAAATAAGCTTGAATAAAGAACTATCTACAAAAATGACTGAACTTTGTACAAAAACATTGGTTTTAAGTCTTTGAGAACAGTGGAGGAGGAGGGGCGGAGCCTGAGTTTTCTGGCCTTCTGCATGGCCTCTTGGCCTGGAGAAGGTTTCCAGGTCCAGACTCTGAAACACAGGAAGAAAACTCTTTGAGTTGATGTAAAATGAAGAAGTGGATGTGAGCGTGAAATAGTTCAGGTGTTTGTGTGACAGAACAAGTGAAGCTTCAGGAGATTTGTGAAGGAAGCACAGCTTTCAAGAGAGGAGGAGCTTCCTGAAAAGTCTGGAGACTCCTGCTCTGATCACATCCACCACCTGATTCCTCCATCATGGAAACACAAACTGTCTTTGACTTCCTGTCTCACCTTCACCTCTGGCGTAAGGGGGAGCGGCAGCAGCAGCAGCAGCAGCATCTGGAGCAGCAGCAGCAGCAGCAGGAGCAGTAGCAGCAGTGCCAGTCCTTTTCCTCTTTCTCTTTCCCTATAAACAGTCTCCATGTAACCAAGTGTCTTTGCAGTGACTGCACACATTTGTGTGTGTGTGAGTGTGCAGAGTACACCTACATAGTTTTGAGCGCTGCTCCACCCAGGATGCCTCTGTTGGAACAGCTTTCTCTCCTGGTGGGCCTCCTGGAAGTACTTCTCCTTGTTGTCAGGAGACAGAGACGTCCACTGTGGACAGAAGACATCCTGTCAGCTGCTGAACAAACACCTGAAGAAGATCTTTCTGAAAATCAAACATGGCCGCCGGCTCTTACCCTGTCACCCAGGACTTTGTTCAGAGCTGAGCTGTTGGTGATGTTCAGCTCTGCTTTGACCTTTGCCCTCTGCTCCTTTAAATAGAGCATGAAGGCATTGGGAGGCTTCTTAACGTATTCCTGGTTGCTTCTGCAGACAAACAGAACAGGTGAGCTGAGAGCTGACATGCTGCCTCTGTGACAATCTGACTGCAGACTGGAAGCTGCAGAGGAAACTCACGGCGAGCTGCAGCAGCTCAGAGGAGCAGGAGGCTGGTGGACCTGCTGGACTGTGGAAGGAGGATGGACCACATACATCGGGTAGATGATCAAGTGTGGAGCGTTGGCCTCCTGCAGACAAACAGAACAGATGACTCCACCTGCAGTCGCATCCTACTTCCTCCAGGTGGCATCTTTCTTGTCATTACATGTAGATGTTGCTGACCAGAGCTCAGACTGGTTGGAAGCTCTGACCAGAGTCTGCATGAGAGAACAGTGATGGACGCTGTCCTCTGCTTAGACTCTTACCTGTCCCTGCATGCTGCCAGGAGGCAGAGGATGGAACCACGATGCATTGGGGAGGTTCTGAGACCCACCAAGGCTGAGCTGAGGAGCTGGAGGTTCAGCAGGTGGTGCTTGACTCAGCTCAGCCTCGATGACCTCCATCAGCATGGAGACCACCTCCTCCCACTCCATCCCCTCAATAATCCTTCTAATATCAGTGAACAGTTCAGAGCTCGGTCCATCACTCATTCTGGATCTGTGGCAAACATTCATGCACAGCAGCTTTCAGTCTCTCACCATTTCAGTACAAATCCATCAAACGTTTGCAGGTTCAACCATTCAGTGACTTCTGAGCTCATGTGATGCTTTAATGAACATTTTCTATCATAACCATCCAGATTAAAGAGCAAAAAGCCTCAAAGTAGATTTTTGGATTCAGTGATCCACAAATGGAAGAAGTGACCAAACTTTGACTAAATTAGGAGGATTCATATTATTTTAAGTATTTTTACTGTACAAAGTAATTGAAGCAAACAAGTTTTCCATCTGTAAACAAACATTTATGGATCTTTAATAAAAATACAAATGCAAAACAATTGGATGTTTTTGGAAAACCAAGTTGTCCTTTGATAAAGATCTTTGGATTTTTTAGGCAGACTAGATGAACATTGGAGTAAAATCAGAGTTGGCGTCTTTACACTAAAGTTAATTTCTCCTAATCAGTGAAAGTTCAGCAGTCCTGATTTAAAACCTGTTTAAACAAAGATAAACATTGAAAAAAAGACATAATTAAAACAATAAAGACGGCCCAGAAGTTACTCAGGTCTGGAAATGATTTAAACTCATGTTTCTACCTAATTTCTCTCAATGAAGATGAAGATGAAGGTGAAGGTAAAGATGCCAGCAACACAACTCTGACGATGTTTGGACTTCTGGCACCGCTTTAAGTATTGTATATGTCTAGAACCTTTTTGAAGAAAAACAATCAAGAAAAACAGCAGCACCTACTTCAGAACTTTTCTGAGTGTTGCCTAGGCAACCAATATTAATATCTTTTAAATGTAGGTGCGTTCTGCATCAAAAAGACGCACTGTCGCCCCCTAGTGGATTTAAAAATACGTAATAATGTAATGTTTGGATGTATTTACAAAAGATAAATTTAAAATTGACAACACATAAGCCACTCTTCAGCTAAGTGTTTCCAATGAAAATCACCAAGATATGTTTCAGATTTACCACGTTAACATTTTTTTCTTGTTGTTTGTGTTTCCCCAAACTGTTCTGCAATCAAAAGGCCACATTTCTTTATTATTTAATTTGATCCTCCCAATCTAAGTCATTGAAACTTTATCAATGACTTTGGAAAAAGAGGATGTGAGCCAGACTAAAGTACCTGGCTGAACATGCTGATCTTTTAAACAGGTATTATAGTACTTTAAAAGGGAGACACCTTAGGAATACAACAAAGTAGTTCTGCAGAAACTCTGAGTCTATGATGTATGTGTGGGATAAGCTCACATCACAAGTTCAAACTCTCTTAAATGAAATCCTATGATGGAAAATTTATTGCAAAGTTTACATGTAACAGAGTAAAATTCACATTTTTCATATTTATTTATTCACCTTTTTTTTTACTGAACATAAAACAGACAAACTATTCAGAGGGGCAAAAAAGTATTTGTCACATATCTATTAAATCATTTTGTCTGTTTTTCAATGAACTTCCTCAATTTACAGTGCAAACTCATTCAATTGGTCAAAATTCAATGTCAATGCTTTTTTTATAAACTTTGTTGACAGGCCTGAGATTTAACATTTTCCATTAATTCTTCAGGTTTTCACGCACTGTTGCTGCTGTTTTGGTACATTCCTCCTTGCAGATCTTCTCTACAGCTGTGATGTTTTGCGGCAGTTGCTGGGGAACATGGGCTTAAACTCCCTTCAAAGATTTTATGGGGTTGAGATCTGGAGACTGGCTAGACCACTCCAGCACTGAAACGGTTCTTATGAAGCTGCAGCTTTGTTGCCAGGGTGATGGGATCATTGGTGATCACTGAATTGCTTTTAAGATCCAGATCACTGGATATTGCCGCACTGTGTAGTTTTTTAGTATCTACACTGAAAAAAAAGATTTTTAGGCCTTGTAAATATTATTTCAGTTATCTATGTAAATCCTACAAAATAATACCAATTCTGTGCTTTTACTTAACCCTTGTGCTATATTAGATGACCCCACCCTTACATTGACGTGTTCTCCCTACCATGATAAAGGTGGATAAAGGTGGAAAGATTTCATGTAATCCATGGATACCAGTGAAGATCACAAATCATTGAAGAAAAAAGGTTCAGCGCACTGTCTAGTGGGTCTAGATGACCCAACTCCCAACGTTAAAGTGCCTAGGATAGCATAAGGGTTACAATAACTTGTTTTCATGAAGTGCATTACTTGGTAATTTTTGTAATTATAAGTCCTTTGTTTTGTATGTAAATTTCATCCTTCAATCCAAGTAATATTTACTAAACCAGTTTGTTGGCTTAATTAGTTGATATTTCCAAGTAAATGTAAATGAGTAACATCAGTAATTCTAACACGCCTCTCTGTACTGGGAGCACAACGTCAAAGCCCCGCCCCTCATTTGAGCGGTCTTTCATCAGACAGACAGGTGCGCATGCTCCACATTTCAAATGTTGGCGGACTTTGTTGACTGCGACGTGAAACACAAAGGTAAGTTTGAAGTGAAACAAACTTTGTACGTTCCTGTTGGCTCACCTAATTAAGTTAGTCGTCACTTAAAGCAGCTGCGCCGAGCTGACACGGTGAAACCCCAAACATCTGCGGACTGTCTGTGCAGGAGGGTCAGTGTCGCTCAGTATAGAAAGTAACTTTCTGTGTTTTGACCATGGCGCCATAGTACTATCTATGTTAAGTGAGTCTTTGCTGCTCGTCATATTTCTGTTTTCCCTTCAGACTTGTCTTGAACAGGAAGTCTGAACCGAAAGAGCATCAGACTTTGAATGCCCAAGCAACTACTTTGGACAACTAGGACACCTTGGCCATACAGGTAATATCACAAAAAATTGTTCACATCATTTGTAATATTATGTACATAAAAAATAAAGAAATATCAAGCTACATCTTTGAGTTAGTAAGGAGGTGAAAAACATACAGATAAGTGAAGAACTGAAGTGAAGATGATGAAAAAGTATGAGGGATCTTATGATCATCATGACCATATTTAAATGATTGTCTAGCCTTATAATATGGTTTTTACTTGTGATATTTTATTGAAGGTAAAATATTCAATAAACTTGTGATTTTTTTTTTTTAAGAGAAAATAGGTACATATTTTTTACATTCGACTTTTAACAGATTTCTTATACATTTTATTCTCTTACTCTTTTTTAAATTATCTTTAGTCGTTGATGAATTATATCACTGTTATTTTAGGAGCATAATAGTATGTCAGTTTAACTTTTTTTTTTTTACTGATTTGATCCCTCAGTTTTTTTTAGCTCCAGTGTTTTTCCCCCGTCGGGACCTTTCACACTGGGAATAGTTCTGGTCTACCATCACAGTTGCTGTCCCATTGACAGCTCCTGCCTGGTGACTAGAGGGCTCTGCTCCACTGTGTGCCCAGGCCAGGGTTGTGGGTGTTGACCCCTCTTGGCGTGGATGGCCCCCAAACATGTCTTTGTCTCAGGGTCAGCCCCTGTGAACCATGTTGTGTAACTTGACATATAAAAGTGTCATAGGAATATTGTTTAAATTACACTAAATTGAGTATACCTCTTTGTTTTTATTTTAACATTTTTTCCCTCTCTTAGCTGTTTGTTTTTCTTGGACTCCATTCTTAATTATTTCTAATTACAGCTTATTTATTTTTAGGATGTCAGATGAGAAGCGGTGAAAAAGAGGACTGAAGTAATTGCTTCAAGATTGTCGTGGTCCATCCCAATGTAACACAGGACAACCAAGACCCTGTGAAAGGGTCAGTCATCATTCAGGGGCCAGAAGTTTTTACTTAAAAATTGCCTAAGTACAATTTCCAAGCATTTTCTGCGTGGAAAAATGATTTTTTAAAGTAAATGACACTCCATATTTTTTTCAGAGTAGAGTATAGGGAGGGAACTGCTGCTGAGGTTATACTGTAACTGCAGAGGAAATACAGTGTTCCCTCACTATATCATGGTTCAAGAGCAAATTTGCATACTTTTTTAAAATCTGCAGTCGGTTCTGTGTCCTAATTAGCTGTAGACCATTGTCAACTCCTCCATGCAGTGTCGCCTGTACAGAATGTGTTCAGATTGCCACCTGTAACCACCATCACATCTTTGTTTTCATTCTATAGAACTGGACTTATTTTTCTATGAAGGTTTGAAATTTGAGAGTTTAAACAAGAGAGAAACGTGTGAAAATGTTCATGTCTGTCAGGGAAAAGTGTACAAAGTTTGGGGTTTTACAAGCTTAAAACATCTATGATCATACTTTAAAGATTTCCTCTATTGTTAGAATGCAACTTCCTAAATGAGGGGATACTGTATTTATTCAGCTACAGTAGTAGCTGTAAACCCCTAAACAATCATATCTTTCAGAATGAATAACTACCTAAGTATAGAAGGTTACAACTACAGAAAGAAACCAAATTCAGAATCAAAAGTTACAAGGAAACCAATAGAACTCAGGGTTACTATTCAAAGAAAAGGTTAAAATAAAAGAAAAAAGGTAAATACAGGTTCAGAATTTACTTATGTTATGTACGAAAGAACATACGCTTAAAGAGCAAACATTTTTATTCCACTGAGCTCTTAGCTGTGTTTCTTCGTCATCTACTCTTCCCACTCTGTCTGCTCGACACGACTGGTTGCAACACATAAAAATCAAACATGTAAAAGTTGCAAACCAAAATCTCCTCAGCAGCATTGCATCCAAACCAGCGCCAACAACAAATAGATTTCTGAAACATATTTGAGCCAAATAGTTATTGGTTATCAGACTTTTACACAAACAGCAACAATATGTCAGCAAGCAGTCTTCAGTCTAACTCAGCACTGAAAGAACCGGTTATTTGTCGTTCCCCATTGAGAGTCCATTAATTTCCTTCATTTAGCAATGTAGTTTATTACTGGAAATGCTTTGATTGGCACATTCACAGATTGTGTCAGCAATATTTTCCCACCTTTTTTTTCTTACGTTCACCTGAAAAAAGTTTGCAGCTAAATGCTAAATTTTCCAGATGCTTTCAGCTGCATCTTCATGTCCTGTTAAGAGACTTGTTCACCTAAGGCCCCCTGTGCTGCACAACAGGACATGCACCCGGAGCTGCAGACGAGGGCGCAGTCAAAGTGATGTACTACAGGATCGATTTCTCCTCCTTTTCATCTTCTCTTCCATCACAGCTTCTTGGCTGCAGGCGTTTGTGCTCCTGAGCAGTCGGTAAAGCAAGCTTTGATGCAGCTGGTGCTCTGCATCACGCCTAACGACCCAGCTAATTATCTGCACCATAAACATTATCTGCTCCTTTTTCACCTTTAGGAAACCCGGCCCACAGTGACTAAGCTTCTATTGATATCTGAAAGGCATGAAGAGGGCGGCTCCGGATGATAACATTTGGATCTTAGACTGAAGGACTGGCATCTTCTCTGCCTAAGTTTAGACTAAACTGGTTGGAGTTAACCCTTAAACTCATGGAGATCATTGCTCTACATTGTGTGAACAAAATGAAAATTAGGGGCGTTAATTTATGCTGATAATATAGCAGAAAATAATTAACCTTCTGAGTGAAACGAGCAGCGAAGGGAACAGCCGTTCATCAAATCCAAATGAAGGACAGATACCCCCGAGCCTCCTATGTCCAGGATGGGGGCTGTGTTTTAATTGACCTCTTCTTATGAAATAATAAATTGAAGAAGAAAAAAGTTATGGGTTCATTTCATTTATTTTAAGGGGGGGGTTCAACAAAATGCAAAATGTTCCTTGTGGAAATAAAGGAGCACACAATGAACCAGTCCAAAACGTATATTTAGCTTTATAAATATCTGACTATAAATAAGATTTTATCAAACTATTTTATCTGATTTCATCTTGTCTGGCACACACACCCTGTAGACCCCGTCTGACAGTCGGTGCAGCACCTCACCAGGTCCCCGCCAATGGCTGCTCAACTTGGGAGAAACTCCCTTTTTCCGCTCAGGGCAGTACACCCACATTATGTGCCCAGGTGGGAACTCCTGGCCCCGACACCGACTGTCATAGGTGTCATGGCGCCTCTGTCAGTCACCTTCCCCCCTCCCTTTCCTGCTCGGCTCTGGACGCGACCAGCTGGTTCCAATCATCACCTCGTTAAGCCGCCTACTTCAGGAGATCCAGGACCTGACGTCAACGCCAGTCCGTTGTTCTTACCACGGTGCATAGTCTGGCTCTCGCATGTCTTGTGCCTTACCTTGGCTTGATCACGCTAATTTTGCTTCTCCGTTCCGCTCTCAGGAATCATCCTCACGAGTGTGCTCCTCGGGCTGCAGTTCTCCAGTCCCCCTCGACGTCTTCCCTTCGGATCCAGCAAGCTGCAGTCTCGAGCTCCGTCTGCCTCCACCCTCCAGTCAGCCGCCACGCAGCAACAAAGACTTGGTCACAGACTCTCCTACAGAGAAATTAAACCTTCCTTATACTTACCTCTCGTTTCCGAGTTTCTTCCGGGTTCCAGCGCCTGGGTCCTTTCGAATTCCCACGGGACCATGACAGAACGGACTGGCCCTACTCCGGACCCAGCTGACCCGGAAGGACTCCGCCACGCCATATCTGTTCAAGGTACTCTCCTTAGTCGTCAAGCAGACGCCCTTACTCAACTGTCCGCAGCTCAACAGGACCTTTTCCGCAGACTCGACAGTATTACTCATACTCTCGCAGAATTAACAAGGCAACCCTCGAATCCCACAGTCTCAGCTCAAACTGCTGCTTACGGCAACAACCCGACTTCCGCTGACGCCATTACCCCCGAAAACTTCCGCCTGCAGCCGGAACCATTCAGCGGCGATGTTGCAGCCTGCGGAGGATTCCTCCTACAGTGTCAGCTTATCTTTCAGCAGGCCCCCAGATTCTACCAGTGAGACCACAGCAGAATATCATTAATTGTAAACGCCCTCCGTAACAAAGCACTCCAGTGGGCCCAGGCTTTTTTGGCTTCTAATCCCATTTCTCATCTGCCATTCGATCGTTTCATCGGAGAATTTCGCCTCGTGTTTGATCAGCCTCGCAAACAGGAGGAAGCCACCCGACGGTTGCTTAGCTTAAAACAAAGCAATCGCTCGCTCGGTGAGTGAACATTTGATCGATTTTCGCATTTTAGCGGTGGAGGCCGGCTGGCCTGACCCCGCACTCAAGGGTATTTTCTATCAGTCCCTTAATGAGAAAATTAAGGATCATTTATGTTCACAACCCGAACCTGACTCTTTTGAGGAGCTAGTCTCAGCAGCCCTCCGATCTGATGTGCGGCTGCGTGAACGTCAAGCCGAACGGAGCCACAAACCAACCGGTTTCCCTCGGAACCCCGGAGCTCCGGGTCAGGTTTTTTCTTTTCCCGCACACGAGTCCCCCACACATGTTTTGGAGGAGCCCATGCAAATAGGCCATTCAAAACTAACGGCAGAGGAACGTCAGAAACGTCGCGACGAAGGCTTGTGTTTCTATTGCGGGCGTCCCGGTCATGTAATTTCCCAATGTGGAAAACGTTTAAACTCCAGAGCCCCTCGTTAGATGACAGGCCACGGGGGGTCGAAAACGTTCACGTCAAAGAAATTTTTGTATGTACCTGTCAAAATTACTCATCAGGGTCAAGTCAGTGAATTTAGTGCTCTCATCGATTCTGGCGCTGAACATAGTCTTATCGACTCACAGCTCGTTAACCACCTCTCGTTGCCTTTGGAACCCCTCGAGTCCCATATTAACGCTGCCGGATTAGGTGGTAAACAACTTTTTCGCATCACGTCTCGTACCAAACCGGCCCTCATTCTCACCTCCGGCAACCATAGAGAATACCACCAGTTTTTTATCACACAATGCCCTCAGACCCCCATCATCCTGGGTTTCTCCTGGCTCCAAACTCATAATCCACGCATCGATTGGGCCGTTCCTCGCATCACCAACTGGAGTACTTATTGCATGGCAAACTGTCTTCATTCCGCCATTCCCTCCTCTATTTCCATCACCTCGGAGTCCGAAATGAATACCGACCTGTCCAACGTTCCTTCCTGCTATCACGACCTCAGAACTGTTTTTTGTAAATCCAAAGCCAGTACACTATCACCCCATAGACCATATGACTGTGCCACAGAACTGCTCAACGGCGCCCCACTCCCTAAAGGAAGACTGTTCAATCTTTCCGGTCCTGAAAAGGAGGCCATGGAAAACTACATTCAGGAGGCCCTTTCTCTCCACCACATCCGTCCCTCTACATCTCCAGTCGGTGCAGGATCTTTCTTCGTGCAGAAAAAGGACAAAACCCTGAGACCCTGCATCGACTACCGTGAGTTAAATCAGATTACTGTTAAGGACAAGTATTCACTTCCACTCATTAATTCTGTTTTTGATTCTGTCCAGGAGGCTAAATTATTTTCCAAACTTGATCTCCGTAATGCCTACCATCTGGTCCGCGTCCGTGAGGGTGATGAATGGAAAACCGCTTTCAACACCCCTTGGGGTCACTATGAATACCAGGTCATGCCATTCGGCCTCACGAACGCCCCTGCTGTTTTCCAACGGCTCGTGAATGACGTACTTCGTGATTTCCTAAATAGGTTTGTTTTCGTTTAGCTGGACGATATCTTAATTTATTCGTCCAGTCAAACCCAGCATGAGCATCACGTTCGCTTGGTTCTGGAAAGACTACTAGAGAACCAACTATTTGTAAAAGCGGAAAAATGCGAATTCCATACTTCTTCTATCCCCTTTTTGGGGTATATTATTGAAGCCGGTAACATTCGGCCCGATCCGGCAAAGATAGACGCAGTCACTCAATGGGAGGTCCCACAAACCCGCAAAAAGTTACAGCAATTTCTGGGCTTCGCAAATTTCTACAGAAGGTTCATCCGAAATTACAGCAGCATCGCGGCTCCACTCACTCAGCTCACTTCTGTTAATAAGCCCTTTGTTTGGACCCCTGCTGCCGACATGGCATTTAAAAGACTCAAAGGACTTTTTGTCACGGCACCCATTCTGATACAACCTGATGGCAAGAAACAATTCATTGTTGAAGTAGACGCCTCCGATTCCGGTGTGGGAGCCGTGCTATCTCAGCGCGAAGGAACCTCCAACAAATTAAAACCATGCGCTTATTTTTCTCGTAAACTGAGCCCAGCCGAGCGGAATTATGACGTGGGCAACCGAGAGCTTCTGGCAATTAAACTGGCTCTGGAAGAGTGGCGTCACTGGCTGGAGGGGGCAGAACAACCCTTTATTGTTTGGACTGATCATAAGAACCTCGCATACTTACGCAGTGCAAAACGCCTAAACTGCCGTCAAGCCCGCTGGTGTCTGTTCTTCGATCGATTCAATTTCAACATCACTTATCGACCCGGCAGTCGTAACATCAAGCCAGACGCCTTATCCAGAAAATACTCAGTTACGGAACCTACCTCTGAATCCACTATCATCCCCACCTCGTGTTTTATAGGTAATCTCACCTGGGAGATCGAGAACAAAGTCCAACAAGCCCAAGGTGAGATACCTGATCATGCTACCTGTCCTCCTGGAACTTTGTATGTACCCGACTCTCTGAGATCTGAGGTGTTGACGTGGGGGCACGCCTCTAAGATTGCCTGTCATGGGGGAGTTCGTAGAACCACCAACCTGCTACGTCGACGGTTTTTCTGGCCTTCCTTGGAGAAAGACGTCCGTGAGTACGTGGCAGCTTGCTCAGTTTGTGCTCGCTCTAAGAACTCTAATTCACCCCCCTCCGGACATCTGTTGCCTCTGCCCACACCTAGTCGCCCTTGGTCACACATTGCGCTAGATTTTGTTACCGGTCTGCCTCCGTCCCAAGGGCACACTGTAATTCTAACGGTCATTGATCGCTTTTCCAAGGCTGTCCATTTCATTCCACTAGCACAACTCCCCTCTGCCTCCGAAACTGCGGATATCCTGGTCCATCATGTGTTTCGTTACCATGGAATTCCTAGTGATATCGTGTCTGACCGCGGACCCCAATTCACGTCTCAAGTTTGGAGGTCGTTCTGCTCCGCCCTCGGGGCCACGGTCAGTCTTAGTTCTGGCTACCATCCGCGGTCCAACGGGCAAGCTGAGAGGGCAAACCAAGAGTTGGAAGCAGCTCTTCGATGCTTGGTGGCGCAAAATGAAGCAGACTGGTCCAAATACCTTATCTGGGTGGAGTATGCTCACAACACTCACTCCTCTACCGCTACTGGCATGTCCCCCTTTGAAGCCTCCTTAGGGTTCTCACCCCCTCTGTTTCCCTCTCAGGAACTCGATCTGGCACAGTGCCCTCGGTCCAGCTCCATCTTCAACGGTGTCAGGACATTTGGCGGCAGGCCAGGGCGGCTCTCCTCCGCACCAAGGAGAGCAACTGCCAGATCGCTAATCGTCACAGGGTGGTGGGACCCGTCTATCTACCGGGGCAGAAGGTGTGGCTGTCATCCCGCAATATTCCTGTTCAGGCGTCCTCTCGTAAGCTGGCACCCAGATACATCAGCCCTTACGAGATCGACCACATCATCAACCCCTCCTGCGTCCGGCTGCGCCTACCTGCTGCTTTGAAGGTACATCCCGCATTCCATATTTCTCAAATCAAGCCTGTCCACGAAAGCCCGTTGTGCCCACCGTCCGCTTCCCCTCTGCCCGCCCGTATCATTGACGGCGCGCCGGCCTTCACCGTCAGCCGGGTGTTGAACGTCCGGCGCCGGGGTCGGGGTTTCCAGTTTCTCGTGGACTGGGAGGGTTACGGTCCAGAGGAGCGCTCCTGGATCTCCCGCTCCCTCATCCTGGACCGTTCCCTCATCGACGACTTTTTCCGCACCCATCCGGACCGTCGTCCTGGACCGCCTGGAGGCGGTTGTTGAGGGGGGGTACTGTCATGGCGCCTCTGTCAGTCACCTTCCCCCCTCCCTTTCCTGCTCGGCTCTGGACGCGACCAGCTGGTTCCAATCATCACCTCGTTAAGCCGCCTACTTCAGGAGATCCAGGACCTGACGTCAACGCCAGTCCGTTGTTCTTACCACGGTGCATAGTCTGGCTCTCGCATGTCTTGTGCCTTACCTTGGCTTGATCACGCTAATTTTGCTTCTCCGTTCCGCTCTCAGGAATCATCCTCACGAGTGTGCTCCTCGGGCTGCAGTTCTCCAGTCCCCCTCGACGTCTTCCCTTCGGATCCAGCAAGCCCTCAGTCTCGAGCTCCGTCTGCCTCCACCCTCCAGTCAGCCGCCACGCAGCAACAAAGACTTGGTCACAGACTCTCCTACAGAGAAATTAAACTTTCCTTATACTTACCTCTCGTTTCCGAGTTTCTTCCGGGTTCCAGCGCCTGGGTCCTTTCGAATTCCCACGGGACCATGACAATAGGCCCTCTTCTGCCCCACTCCAGCACCAGCTTGTGCTCTGCGGGTGAATTCGTGGGATTCGTGCAGGGGGTCCTTGAGTCTTCCGCCTGGAATCTAAGGTTCAGGTGGTGCCCCAAACACCAAGTCCACCGGAGTCCGGAGCTCCCGCCCAAACATAATCGCAGCAGGTGTGCACTGGCTTGACTCCTGAACTGCACTGCGATACGACCAGCGGGCCAAAGGCAGAAAACGGTCCCAGTCCCGCTGGTGCAGACTGGTCAAGATCGCCAGTTGTGTGGCCAGGGTTCGGTTAGAGCGTTCCACCAGCCCGTCGCTTTGAGGATGAAGTGGGGTGGTTCTTGTCTTTTGTATCCCCAAACAACGGCAAACCTCGCTAAAAAACCTGAGACTCAAAGTTCCTGCCCTGGTCACTGTGGAGCTCAGCCGGTGCCCCGAAGCGGGTGAACATCTCCTCCACCAGTCTTTCAGCGGTGGTGGCCCCGCTCTGATCCGGCACAGCATATGCCTCAGGCTACTATGTGAAATAATCCACAGCCACAATGACATAGCGGTTCCCTGCATTAGTCACTGGAAACGGGCCCAAGACATCCACCCCGACCCGTTCCATCGGAGCTCCTACCAGGTACTGCTGCAGCGGTGCTCGGGACTGCCGGGATGGTCCTTTCCGTGCGGTGCAGTCATCACAGCAGTGGACGTGCAGCTCCGCATCTCTGCGGCAGCCTGGCCAGTAAAACCGCCCCCGGAGACGACGCAGGGTCTTGGCGTTCCCAAAGTGACCTGCTCCGGTGGAACCGTGAACCAGTTGAAGGACCTGGGAGTGGCTCGCTCGGGGCACCAACAGCTGGAGGATAAAAATACACAGTTAATCAAGATTTATGTAAAAACTAAATACGATCAATCTTTTTGCTCTGGAAGATAATCTGGGATGATCAATGAGTTCTCAGTGTTCTAATGATGTTCTATAAAAAAAATGTAATGTTGCTTTTTTTTCTTTTACAACTTCTACAAATCACCAATTTTATTTTATTGAATCTTTGTCATCTGTAAATAAAATCAACTAATGTTTTCAGATTCTTTTCAGCAAAATTTCTTTTGGTTGCATTTTAATATAAAAAATAGTTTTTTCAGAAATAGGACACTTTAAAATATTAAACGCAAACCTCGGACCAGTCAATATTGTCTTACATTAAACCGGTCCGTGGCCTGAAAAGGTTGGAGAACCTTGCTCTATGGGACAGAATGTAAGGTTATGAAATGAATCAAGTAATGTACCAAACATTAAAAATCAGAAAGTTTTTTTCAACAATAAAATAGAATAAAGAATGCCAACATACAAAGCAGGGCTGTGTATTGGCATGAGTGCTGATATGAAACATATCCTATTTAAATAAGTTGACGGTGCAGTGGTCAGGTGGCACATTATTTTAAAATTTTTTTTGTATCAATACATACCAACAGTTTGTGTAACAACTGTCCAAAAAAGTGAATAAAATAAAATAAATAAGAGATTACAATGTACTGACCTAGGGGGTAGAATGTCTGCCCAAAGACCTGTTCGTTAAAAGTTCCACCCCATGGTCAGCTCATGCCTAAAACTAAAAATGGGATTCATGCCTCCGTGTTTGACTCTGTATTAACCCTTGTGCTATCTTAGATGACCCCACCCTTACATTGATGCGTTCTCCCTACAGGCTTGCACTGAAGGGTTAAACCAACAAATAGCTCCCCAGCACAGCTGTGACTGCAGCCCACTGTCCTCCAGAGGATGGGTCAAGTGTGGAGAACATTTCTGCTCATCCAGGTGCATGGTGACAGCTGATGGGACTTGAGCTTTTTCCTTAATACATCTGTACAGCAGCTGCAGTAGGAAAATGTTATCATTTAACAAAACATCTTCATGATTAATAAAGAATCAGTTCAAATCCATTGTGACACATTAAAAGTTCATTTGTTGAAAAACTGTTTTTCAAATCCAGTTCCAGTGTTTCAAATACAACTACTGCACATGAGACAGAAACACTTGACCAGGCTCTGTCATGATTACGGTTTTGCCTTAGTTTTTGCTTCCTGTTTTGTTTTGAAGGTTTCCTGCTTGTCTTAGTTTGGAGATTTACTTCCCTGGTCCCTACCTCCCCTGATCGTTTTCACCCGTCTCGTCAGTCCTGTCTGAATATATGTCTTGTCTCTTCCTGTGGTGCTGGTCCATACCGTCTTCTTCCATGTCTTCCTGGTTACCCCAACAGTTGGATTTGTTTGGGTTCCCTGCTCGGCAGCACTTTTGTTTGATAATAAACCCCTTGCCTTGGAACCGTGTGCCTCTCGTCTCTGCATTTTGGGTCCTTCATCAACCCCCCGTACCTGACAGGCTCATCAGAATGTAAATATTCAAAGGACATCACACAAGCGCGAGCATGTTCAAATGATAGAATACACCACATCCTTCTGTTTTATAGAAAGGACAAAAAGTAGCAGCATGTTCTGACATGAAAAATGCATGACTTTCCTTCAGAGTGGTATTTAAAACAAAATGTTATCCAAGTTTGTTTTCTTTCTGGAACACTGAAAATATTGTAGTCACGTAGTTATTACTTTTTAATCAGTCAGGCCTGAGTAGGCTTTAGAGAGCGCCGCTGATTCTCAGCCCACATCCTGGTGACACGAGTTTTGAGCTGCTACAATTCAAAGTCGATGGAATTTTCTATTTTTCTGCATCCACGAGGGATCGGCAGACTCAGAGGAACAGAATGGAGCGGTGTGCAGCTGCAGTCTGCCTGCTTCAAAAACCCAAACCATTGATGCAAACCAGCATTTTAGAGTCAAACACCACCAGGAAATCCAAGGGAGTGTCATGGCAAGCTAGGCGAGGCAGACCCAAGCGCTGGAACCCGGAAGGAAAACACAAGGTGAGTAAGTTGGTAAGTCAAGTTTTAATGATATACGGAGTTGCTTGAGATCTTGATGTGGCTGGAGGCTGGAGAGCAGCGTGTGAAGTTGCTGGAAGTAGCTTGAGGTAGTTATGGCTTGAGGCGAGGCTGGTGGTCGGAGTTGGCTCGTGGCAAGGCTGGAGGTTCTTGGTATTCCGGTAATCCGGTGACTCAGGTGTCCACTCGTGGTCAGAATGTCCTGAAGGCGAGGCAATACTAAAGTTAGACGTGAACATGAACACTTGGACTAAACTAGACGAGAGACCAGGTTATGCATCATCAGGGGGCAACGAACTGGCGATGAATGCTGGTTCTGGATCTCCTTAAGTAGGTCTGGTTGGTGATGGGGTGGGTGGACACAGCTGGGAATCATCAGGAGCCAAGCAGTGAGGGGAGGGGGAGGATAGCTGACAGGGAGGCTTTAAAAGAAAACACTAAAGGACAAACTTTAGACTTAACTAAACCTGAAAAAACCTGTGTTTGACTGAACCTGGATTTCTAATTTTTACTGTTTAGTTCCAGAATACAAATGACGTGAATATACATAGATATATATTTATTTTTTGTTTTTATGGTTTTTATTTTTTGAAATAACTTGTTTACTTTACTTGTTTCCATTTTTATTTATTTATTTTTACATTTTTCATGCTCTCTCTTTACTTTCATCAGGAAATACCATTCTGTTGTCCTTGATTTCTGCCAGCTTCTTAACGATGGTTCCTTAATATCCTGCACATGCTCAGTTTGAATCTGTTTGGACAGTGTCATTCCGCCTTCTCCCCTGCAAACTTTATGCTGAAGAAAGATTTCTTGTCTCACCTGAGACTTTGGCATCATTTCCTTCAGCAAAGCCCTGTGTTATAGACTTTGAAAGCCTTCCGGCTTCAAAAGCATTTAACATTTAACACCAATTTGCTTTGCTGCACAGTATTTCAATCAACATTTGACCTGCTTCAAAGTCTCATCATTGGATTTCCTGAGGTGAAGACAGTGAAGATTTTTCTACCTAAGAATCTAACAAATATTTACTCTTACCTTAATTTGGAGCAGTTACAGTTTTGAAACATTTAATTTGATAAATTTCAAAGGTGAGATTAAGGGATTGCTGTGATGAATGCCATCTAAATATTTCATGGTCCGTTAAAAAACAATGTTATTATTGTGGAAAAGTTGTTTTTACAGAGATACACAGGTAACTGTAAACTACCAGATAAAGTCCCCCTCCCATGAAAATCATGTTTTTTGAGTTTTTGACATGTAAGTGTGGCATTTTTCATACAAAATAGAACAAATGTAATAAGAAGTCATTTCATTTTCACATTTCTGAGTATTTCTCCTTTGAATTTGCTTTCAATGAAACTGTCGCAAAGACGCGGGGTTTGAATTAATGAGCTTTTGTGATGTCACCACGGTCCAGGAGTGCAGTCCACATGCTCCCTGATCTGCCCCTTCCAGCGTGAACATCAGCTCTGGTGCGAGAAACAGAGAGGATGGTACATTGCTGCATTCCTGCACGTATTTTAAGTGCGTCATAGGTTGAATTTTGTCTTTGACCGCACCTATGTAAAATTGAACTTAAAGTCCCAAATGTGTTCTCTACACAATGGTTCAGACGGGTACCAAACCTAAGTCAGAGCCAGACCTTTGCGCCGTGGGACCTAAGATTTAATTTAAAAAATCTGACTGTTCTGTTCTGCCGCGCGAATCACGTTCGGTGAGAACGCGGCTTAATGGTAACCCTTAATCCTAAACTTAACCCTTCCTCTGGGTCTGTGCAGCTAAGAAAAAATTTCAGCACTGGCCGCATGGATTTGAAAATTCCGTGCGAATAGTCACTTTCTTCCTGGCATTAAATTTTATTTGCTGTGTAACTGAATTCAACAATCTGCATGTGCTAGCATCAAATCAGTTCTGAGCCACAGCCAGTGCTGCTCGCTGCTGCAATGTAGCCTAAATTATGTCATTCAAATCATTCTTCATGGACTTAATAAGTTCTTTTTCCTGTGTGATTTTATTAACCCTTGTGCTATCTTAGATGACCCTCCCTCACATTGATGTGTTCTCCCTACCATGACAAAGGTGGATAAAGGAGGAAAGATTTCATGTAATCCATGGACACCAGTGAAGATCACAAATCATTGAAGAAAAAAGGTTCAGAGCACTGTCTAGTGGGTCTAGATGACCCAACTCCCAATGTTAAAGTGCCTAGGATAGCACAAGGGTTACACAGCAGGTTCTGCTTCACACATTCATTTATTCATTCCACAAATTGTTCAAAAAGTGTTTGGAACCACAAATATGTCACTTTTTTACCATTTCTTTATTGCTAAAGAGAAACTTTTGAGAGACTGTCAGTTGGTGTCATTTGTCATGCAAAACAAAGCTTGCAAAAAGGGGGGATCAATTAGGTAATTTTTACGTGAAATGTGCGCCGTATAAGCAATAAAGATTTTACATCTGTGGTAGAAGCATGAAAAGTCAGTTAGACATCCAGTACATGGAACAGTTGTAGAAAGCCGCAAATTTGCGTATGGATCTCACAAAAATCAGACACAATTGCTTAAGATTTACATAATGTTTACATATAAACGACTTAACAAGCATAAACTGTAATTCTCAATCGCCTAAAATTTTTGAACAGCTCAACACAGACTTCACAAAAAGACCCGTCGGCCAAACCCTTAACGCACATCTGCACACATTCACGATCGTAAGTAACACTTATAAAAGACTTTTCACGCATGTATCAGGAAAGATACATTTCATCCGTGGAATTCAATTTTATTTGTGTAGCCCAAAATCACAACAACAGTCGTCTCGATGGGCTTCGAAGTAAAACATGAAATCAAAAGGATCACGAATACAAAGAGTTCAATAGAAAAATACTAAAATGAACTAACAAACTGACTAAGCTATACTGGCATCCCTGCCCTTAGACCCCCCTTCGCGGAAGATGCTCAAAATGTACGTAGTGGCTGTGTGACACGGCCTTGAGCTCTCGCAGTTGTTAGTGCTTTCGCCTCACAGCGAGAAGGCCCCTGTTTAAATCCCAGCTAGGATCTTTCTGTGTGGAGTTTGCATGTTCTCCCCGTGCATGCGTGGGTTTTCTCCTGGGACTCCGGCTTTCTCCCACAGCCCAAAAATATGCTTCATAATTTGATTGATTACTCTAAATTGTCCCTGAGTGTGAGTGTGAGTGTGTGTAGGTGTGTGGTTGTCCAGAGTGTGCCCCGCCAACAGTTGCCAATTAGGCTCTATGGTAAATAGTTAATGGCATACTTGTAAAGCGCTTTCCACCTTCCTAGAAAGGCCAAAAGCGCTTTACAGTCACAGTTCCATTCACCCATTCACACACTGATAGCGGCACCAGCGCCAGCCTTCCACCAGAGGCAAGGTGGAATTCATTGTTTTGCCCAAGGACACTTCAAAACATCAGAGGGCAAGGTGGTAATTGAACCTGCCATCTTCCGATCAGAGGTCGACCACCCTACCCCTGCACCATGGCCGACCTATGACCATAAAAGAGATTCAGCGGGTTAAAAAAATGGATCGATGGAGTATAGAATGAAAACAAAGATTTGATGCGCTTGAAGATTTATGAACGTTTGTCAAACTGAACGCTTTCTGTACAGCAGACATGACGGAGGACATTAAGTAATCCTGGTCTACAGCCAATCAGAACACAATACAAATGAACTGTAAAATAAAAAAGAAGAAAAACTGCAAAAAAGGTGAACTGTGCTATAGCGGCAGATCATTGTTCGTGAAACCGAGTGGAGGCCATCTTTGTCCTTCTCAGCTCATTTAAAATTTACATTTTTGATTTTGAATTAAATATTTCATCCTTGACTACATGCTCCAATCAAACTGGGTTTAACCAATAGCCACATTCTACATTATTGTCTGATCCAGCCTGAAGCGCAGCACTGCTAATGTTATCCTGACCTAGTTGCCCTGGTTAAAGGTGGGAGGTGAAAATCCTTCTGGCTAAGAAACTATTGTTTCTGCTCAGAATGATCTGTGGACACAGGAGAGCTGCCAGTATGACTTCCTGTTAGAATTAACAAAAGTCTCTAATGGCACCAGAAAATTGACTTGATGTGTAGCTTCTCACTTTCTTTTGAAAGAGTTCTTGCAGGGCCCGAAATCCTCTGCGTTCAGCATTTATGGCTCTTTGTGCTCAGAAGTGTGTGTGCATGTCAGCGATCTTGTCGTCTGTGTTTCTGTGTCCCATATATAATTTACAAAGGACTAAATGTCAAAGACTGATTCACATGCATGCATACATGCACGCAGAAGGAAAAAAAAATCAGCATAACATCAGAAAAATGGGGCGTTGATTGGCTGGTCTCCGGTCAAAGCTGGTCACACTGTAATTGTGCCGATTCTGGTTCCTGTCTGATTGATTTGATCTGACTTTCCCCAAAATGTATCCAATGGACGCTTTGATTTTTCCATGTTTACCCAGGCTGCACTTTTTGATCTTTCATTACACAAAGGCTTTTGTTTGCTTTCTCTTCTTTTTAATAATGATAGTGCTGGCAAACGTTATGTGACTTTTTTTGCTCGTGAGCCTGAAAATACAGTCCAACCATGTTTTGCAGGCTGTTTATTTCATTTTCAAGAGCTCTGTTTTGGATTTTCTTGTGACAAATGGGAAACGGAGGACACAGGGGCAGGTTGTGATGCCTGTAATGGATGCCGCTGCAGCCCCAGAATTGTCATGCGTGAGGGCTTTCAGCTCTTCCCTCACACATACAAGTGGAAGTAAAAGCAAAGAATTGAAAACCTCCGCCTCTCACGTGGCTGACACTTAAAATGAGTTTCAGTTGAAATATTGTGTTTGGTTTTCTCTGTCAGTAATGGTGCACATGCTGTTTTGTAAACCTCTATTTTCTGTTTAAACAAAAACATTTGATCTTTTATAAGTGCTTTATTTGCCTCCAGTCTGTCTCTACCTGTGGCATCACGAACTTGTAGAATATTAACTGAGGCCTGTGGAGGCTGAGATGAAGCTCCTGCATTTGTGTTGTTTTTCTTATTACATCACCCCTTCGAACTGAACTTGTTGGAACATTTGCTTCAGAGATGAACTCCTGCTAGAATAGTTTGTAACCCTTCAGAAGTGCTTTTATATTACTTTTTCCATTCTGAAGTGTTGTAGCAGCTGCTTCTCTAAGGCCACTGACATCATCTAGATCTTATTTCTTAGCCCACAACTGGAAAAACCTTGTGCCTTTGTCAAAACTGCCCTTATGGGTGGATAAGGTCTGTCTGAGGGTGATTAGGGTGTAAATCAGTGTCCTTTGCATGGGTTTCTCACGAGTACATTCGAATCGCATGCACACCCCATGAGTGCAGTATTAGCGCATGTTCAATAAAAGAGCCAGTCCTTATAATGACTAGAATATAATTTGAGGTCACCATACGACAGCATCACCCGTACATCATAAGTGCGAGCAACTTCCCTTATCCTAACGAATACTTCCACTTACCCCATGCACGACAATGGTACGTCCCTTATGGTGACCGTACAAGCTTTAAAGGAACTGCACACCCGCACTTTCTTTAAGCGTTCCTCTCTACCCAAAAACCTGCAGCACCCATACTGGTCGACCCCGTGTACGGGTGCGTATGACTAAGAACTAAGAATTTAGACAGCAACTTTAACTTTGTGCAGACGTTTAAAGGACCAGTTATCAGCAATACTAAGCAGAACTACCCACTAAAATAATATTTTATCTAATGAAGATGTCAAGAGGATCCTACAATGTACTAACCCAATGCTAAGTCCCAGTTTAATCAAATATTTGTTCAATTTTTATTTTACAAAAAGGACATGACTCGTATTTGGAATTTTCTCTTTTACAGTCCTGTTGTTTTGATTTTCATTTGCGACATATCAGAAAACTACCAACCCATCAGCCTGTGTGTCGTGTGTGTCAGAAAAAGACTAATTTGTGGTTCAAATTTAAGAAATGTGAAACATTTCCTGGAGTCAACACTGAAGGTCTGGAGTTTAACTCTGAAAGAAAGAGTCACAAAAAGTTGAGGAGTCCTGTTTTCCTCCTAGAGTTCTCATTAATGTCAATTTCACAGCGCTGCTTCCAGGCGACGCTCTCCCACAATGTGTGTCAGGAATATTGCAGCATTCTCAGAGCACTTGCAGACATCAAAAGGTTTCTTGCATAAGGCCTTTTCTATACACATTCAGTCCCCTGATTGATATGAACTTCTGCTCTTTTGCACTTTTGACCTCAGACGTGCACCAGGACTGAGCTGAAGTCAGAGTTAAATGGCAAATGAAAGCTAACAATGTGACATGAATTTATATTAATACGCATTGAAAGGAAGTGATCTTATTTTAGTTTGCAAATGAGCAGGAAAGTCGTTTATAGTAACTTTTCAGATTGGTGATTTGTGTCATCTGTGGCAACACATGGATTTAAAACAGAAGCCATAATTATGCAGCAGGGAATACTTCAACTGGGGGTGAAATGTGGGTCATGAACGCACTCTGACTGTGGAATGAAAGTCCTCGGCTGCATTACGCTGCCACTTTTCCTTCTAACCCTGTCCTTTTCCAGTCCACATACTGACAGCCAACCCCGCTGAGCGCTCTCAAACATGGTTGCCATGGTCACAGTAAAGTTCAGGTTTTTTTTTTGAGCTTGTTACACTTTGGAGCTGCCATTTATCCTGTCAGGGAGGCTGTGACTAACTGCTGGGGAGGAGGTTGACGGGCAAGCCCCCACGGAGCTGCACCCATCCAGCAGACAAAACGGATTTGCACCCAGAGGATTCCAAATTCAAGTAGATTGCAGTTTTAAGGGCTTTTTAGACAAGACGTGCCATCAGCCTGGTAATCATTCTTTTTAAGGAGAGGGCAGCCAAAGCTGAAACACATACACAACAGGCAAAGCAGCAAACAAGATTGGCCTTGAGTAAAACCCTGCTCTTCGAGCACCAGCCCCCCTCAACCCACAAAAACGCCGCTGTCAAAACCGCCCCAGGCTAACACACACACCCACTTTCTCCATGGAGCTAGTGCTTTCCCTTTATATGCACAATATGCACATCCATCGTTGCAAAAGTTGGGATGTTGTTTGTTTCGTGGGCGAAACGCAGACATGCTGCCGAGGCCGACAATAGGTTGACGTCATGAAATGGGCAGCACCCACACGGAGGGAAAGGCGGAGCCTCAGGGATCGAGTTGTCTTATTAACGGGTAAGAAAATTAGCTGCAAAAACAACTCATATTTCATAAAAAATGTTTTCTTTGTTTACTGTGAAAGACTTAAGAACGGAAAAATACAAGCCATTGAACATATCAGGTAAAGTTACCCAAAATGGGAAAAAGGAAGAAAAACTTACAGACTTCAAAGGGAAAGCAAGAAACAAAGGCAGAAATGTTCTGGCACTTTGCGGATTTTGAAGTTTAAACCTTTTTCCGAGGTGTAACTGATCTCATAGAACAATTATTTGGCCCATCTAGCTGTTCAGTCTGTTAGTTTGGGGTAATCTGGTTCAAATTGATCTGATTAAGGGTGAAAAGGCTTAAAAATGTAACCCTTCAGTGTATTTTTAATGTACTTACACGCACAGTGTAGTTTAAGAATGTTCTGATGATCTTCCCCTTTTTTTTATTAACCCTACTCCTGGCAGATAAGACTGTCTAAATCCAAAGTATGAGTGCTCTGTTCACACATTCTGACAGGAATAACTGCAGAATCATGCAGCAACTGTGTTATGACTGTTTCTGTGGTAACCAGATCTTCACCCACCTCTTCTCCCCACGCAGACATGGTGCCCCAGTGTGAAGCCTCCTACATCTGACACGTGTTGTTTTCCAACTTTACTGAACTCACTGGCTGCTGAGATGCTCTGAGGAATCAATTAATAACCCAGTTTGACTTACAGGCCTTAAGTCTCAGGTAACTTATTTGTTATTAGGTCTATCATCATATGATAATAAACCCCTTAAATGCATTTGTAAAGAATCCCCATATGCTTGCAGTGAAGTTAAATGTGATATTTTCAGTATTTTCCATAGCATGACTTGAATGTTATCATAAAGTTTGTTTGTTCGGCTTTACCTGCTTCCATCTGTAAGTACAACCAAAGAATCAAATCAAATCAAATCAAACTTTATTTATAAAGCACTTTTCATATAAAAATATAACACAAAGTGCTTTACATTAAAACACAACAAAATATAAAAACAAGTATTGACGAATTAAAAATAAATAAAATATAAATAAATAAATAAATAAATAGGGCCCCCCTCCCCGTACCTAGCCCCCCACTCCTTTCACACCTCCCACCCCTTAAGTGATGGCAAGGACAATGAGAAATAGGCTGAGCACAAAAACAGGATGCAGGAAATGCTAATAATTGGAACCTCCCCCTCCGTGGACAGCCGCATAGACAGCCAAATGCAGCATCACAGGCGGGGACCGCTCCACCACAGCTAAGCGGTGATGCAGGTCCCCATCTAGAGCCGCAGTGGCTGAACAGCAGCCGACCCAGAGGGAGAGGATCCAGCTGAGGAAGCACCGGAAATAAAAATTAATAAAATTGAGAATAAAAAAGTAAACATTGATAAAAACAATAAAACATTAAAATAAAGTTAATTAAAATAATGCGTTAAAAATCAGATTCAAGTTCATAAAGCAAGATAAAATGGATAGATAAATAAATAAAATAAAAATAAAAAGTATATATAAATAAATAACTGAATAAATAAATAAAAGTAGTAAAAAATTAGCTAAAAGCCAGGTTAAAAAGATGGGTCTTAAGCCTTTTCTTAAAAGAACAAACCAGCTTATCACTAACTTATACACTAAACATTTAAAATCCAAACTCTTTTGTTCAAAGGCTTTATTTACAGTTAAACAAACAAAAAATGGATTACAATCGGTCTATATTGTGTAGTGAAGCCATGAAAATGTTTTTTAAAGGTTGCGTAGTTCTGATGTTGAAAATCACATCTCATCATTAAAATTTGACTTACTTTAAAACCCCAACTTTACTGTAGCCTTTAAGTCTCTTTGTGAAAACGCTTTCGTCATCAACAGTGTGGTTTTGGGCGACTCATCTTCTCTTCTAGATCCAGGGTCCCTTCTAATTGGTCATTTCAAGGTGGATAAGCCTTGGTGTCAGCTCGTCTGTACATGCAACAGGACACAAACTGAGGAGAAAAAGATCAGGTTTAAATTTAACCACAGCCCTGCCATGGACTGGCGACCAGTCGGGTGTACCCGCTGACAGTATATCGGAACTGGTCTGAGGGAGAGTGTTCCCTTAAGAAATTGGCTAATTTCCAGATCCAACCAAATAAAGTCCATTCAGTCCCCCATTGTTTTGCGATATGGACACCGCCATTTTGTAGCCAGACAACCCCAGCAGTGATTGGTCCTGACTGACTAAATGTTTCCACGGCAACCACTCTTGCCAATCAGGCCCACTTGAAAGCGGGCTACATGAAATCTGTCAATCAAGCGTTTCGATTGTTCTGTGTGAGACTACATCATTTTATTGAGCCATCTGATTGGTCAGTTTATAACTTGAATAATTTGAGCTACTCAAACAAATATCATGAAAAACGATGAAGAATATCAAAAACATATTAAAAAAGGTTTCAGCGCAAGAATGATTATTCTGACAAATAGAAGGACTGAGTAACATCTGTTTATTTCTCTATAGAAGTCTATGGGATTTTAACTTCTTGGAGCCAGCAAGTACTGGTGAGGGGGGAGGTGTTACTCTGTTCAGTTCGCATATACAGGCAATCGGTGTACACCGCCCTAGCCAAATAGTAGCTAGGATAGGCTCCAGCAACCCAGTGACACCAAAAGGAATTCACTAGGTTCAAAAGATGGATGAATGGATGGATTTCATCACAGGATTGAAGATGTGGAAATCTATCCACATACATAACAGCAGGCTAATAGTAACCCCATTAAAAGACATGTTGTTAAAAAATTAAAATAAAAGAGACCGTCACTTGGAACAGTAAAAAGAGAATGGGTCCATATTAATCCTATCAGGTAATGCAAAAATGATGCTGGTGTTTGAAGGCTTGAAAGTTTGAAGGCTCTCTCAAGTTCATAAAAAACATCCATTTTCTCTGTCAGTTTCCTTTGCTGAAGATGGCTTTACTTCAAAATGAACAGTGACAGTTTCATCAGTACAAAACCACTGAATGTTTACAATCAGCCCCTCGCTGCTAAATATCAATGCCAGCAGTTGTCCTCCTTTGTTCCATTCCCTGCACCTCAAGGACATCATAAGCAAAGGTTTTCATCCTGCTGCATCTAGACTTCTCTGTGTTAACCTGTGAATAGTTTATGTGGCCAGTCAGACAGAAAAGCAGTGAAATATTTAAGAGGGGATGAAGTGTTTTTATTTTCTTCTCCTGCTTTGTCCTCTAATAATGGCAAGTTTATGCTGCACGCATCCTCAAAGGTAAACATGCATTTTGTTTAAGGAAGGCTCCTGCAAAACAGAAGTTTTCAAAGCTCCACAAATGTTATTCTGAAGGTGATCCAGCCCTTTCCGACGCTTTAGTATGCATAGGCTGAAAATAATCTGTAACTTGATGAAGCTCTACCTACTGTGACACCATGCAGCTAATATACCCTGTCAGTTTCCCTCCCCTACAAGTCCCACACACACACACACACACACACACACATGACACACTGGACTGTCTTTGGTTTCAATTTCTGCACTAATCTTTCTCAGCATTATGCAGGCCCTGCTGCTCACTTACCCAAGACTATCCCAAGGAGCTTTGCTTTAACGAGATAATCATACTGACGATCAGATTGACATTTCAGACACTCTCTCCACTCATTCTATCAATAGGGAACCCTACTTCTATCACTAGATCCATATTAGGCTTGGCAGATTATCATTTAAAGCAATTCAATCTTCATTGTGAAGTACTCACAGATGAGTTTTGTATTCAAGGTTGCAGACTTTCTAAGACCAAAATTAACACACATATGATTTGAATTCAATTAATTTCTCCTCCTTTTAATCCCACTGTAGGAGAGAGATACAGAGATTCTCCATTACTCTCCCTTATTGTCAGTTCCTTGGTGGCACCGGCTTAGGAAGCAAATCCAATTATTTCACTTAATAGTCACTTTACTGTGCCTGAGATCCTGTCTAGCTGTCCTTGGTTGTGGTCATTCTGAGAAAAGATGGTGGATGTAATGGATTCTTTTGTTTTTAAAGTTGGACCTCTCACTGTAGAGCAGCACCAGAAGCAACTAACGTCTGTTCTGCAAGAGAATATCTGACAACTCTCCATCTTTGACATATTTTCTGTTTTTAACATAATACTTTTGGTGATTCAGACAAAACAAATTCAGTCTTATCAACAGCCAAACACTTGTGCAGCGGTGTTTAGCACAGATGAGATGACCATCAATTCTGTTTTTGGACATGACCAGCTCAGTGGCCTTGTAATAGTTTTTGCTTTGAGACTGAAAGGTTGTGAGTTCAAATCTATGGCCAAGTCATAGCAAAGATTTTAAAAATAGGGGCCAAATGCCCTCCTGTTTGACACTCATTATTATGAGGTTGGATTGGGGGTTAAACCACCAAATGGTTCCCAAGCACTATTGTGTCTGCAACTCACCGTTCCCCCAGGGGTCAAACCTGGAGAACAAATATTGACACCCCTAGGTTCAATTCAGCCTCTCATGTTTTTAAACATTTCAATTCTTTCCTGGAATAATGAAAATGTTCAAATCTAATCAGATTTTTCAGATGTCACATTACTGACATGAGAAAAGGTACATCTCCATACAAAAAAAAAAAATCAATAAACAAGCAAAAGAAAATGCTTATAGTTTTGAAGTTATACAAAGGGGCATGTTTAATAAATCTCTACTAAAAAAGGATAAAAAATAGTAGGTAGAAGTTAGTTAAGCCTTAGTCACATGCAACTATATGCAGGTATTTGGGTTGTATGTGTCGGTGGAGGGTCATAGAGAAGAGTGGCTACACCGTAACCCTTGTGCTATCCTAGGCACTTTAACATTGGGAGTTGGGTCATCTAGACCCACTAGACAGTGCTCTGAACCTTTTTTCTTCAATGATTTGTGATCTTCACTGGTGTCCATGGATTACATGAAATCTTTCCACCTTTATCCACCTTTTTCATGGTAGGGAGAACACGCCAATGTAAGGGGGGGGGGGTCATGTAAGATAGCACAAGGGTTAAGAGGAGTGCAGGTGTGTCATGCAGGTCCCTTGAGGCTTGAACCTCAGTCAAAAATTTGGAGCGTGCCATTGTTGTGTTGGTAAGTGTATCGTGCAGTATTTGTAAAGCTAATGATAGTTAAAAGTACTTATGACTTACGGTTGATGCTGTCGTATAATGTCCATATGCCACACTCTGGACATTAGTAAGGTGTGAGAACTTGTCCTTTCCTGATTCATGTGACACGGAAGTGCCCGTAGGATGTCATTATAATACTCTGACTAAAATCTTAATTTCGAACAGTCAGGTTGCACGCAAGGAGCACGCTCTTATCCGTGAACAGCACTAACGGGCCCTTGGACAGTCCGCAAGGGTTGGAGGGGATCAGAAAAATGAGAAGTCCCTACGCCATGCCTGTGTCTCTCCTACTGAAACTTTACCTACTTGCAAAATGGCTGTAGAAAAGAAATGTGCATGAACATGTTCTCTGCATGATCACTGAGTGGTCTATGACCTTGATATTTCGTAGGGGCCACAAGGGCAGTTGAGCCAAAGTTTTTGAAAAAAGAAAAAAAAAAGTTATTTTTTTAAAATTAGGTTGCAATATAAAATGCCAAAACACTGATTCTGGGTCAATAAGCGGACACCTGTCTGCAGCTCTGTTAGTGATTAACGTTCTTCAAGAGACTTAAAACGAAAACTTTAGCAGAGTTACTGCAAAAAAAGAAATATTTCTGCAAAAAAGAAAGCTGACAATGGACCCAAAGAAAAACCAAGAAACAAGTGACAACTACGGCATCAGAAAGACACTCGACAACATCCAAGCTAAGCTATCTCCTCTCATGAAGCTCATGGAAGAGATCAGACGACGACAAAACGAGCAACGAGGTAACCGGGTCAACATCCTGGGGAAAAGGGTGGATGACATGGAACAACAAGCGGCACTGCTGCTAGCAGCCTCAACTTATTCAGCTGCACTGATGTCCGCCGCAGAAGGACAAGGACCCTGACAAACAATGTCTGCAGACATTACAGCCATCAATCGGGCAGTAGAAGAAGGATTACCAACCTTGGACAATAGACAGAAATTCTGAATTCTTTATTCCCCAACATTACTACATATATATATATATATATATACTATTTATCTTTATACTATATATTATAAAAATGAAATTACTTAAACAATCGTTGAAGATGGAAGTGATTTATCTTTAATCGTAACAGTTCATGTTTTCCCAAAAAGTGATTGACATTCATTTTTCTAGTGAAAAATAATCAGCAGATATTTTTGATACTTGATTTGCAATGATGAATTCTGAAATACTGTTATGTCTATTTTACATAATTATTATTTACTTTACCTGTGTCACATGATTTATTTAAACTTAAGTACTCTTAATTACCTGAATCTATGTTGGTAAGGTATAAATAAATAATTAGAAGTTATGAACCGGGTAATGATAATTTAGGTAAAGAAAATGGTACGGTAGAACAAGAGTGTCTTTATTTAAGCTTTATTTAATAGGGACAGTGCACATTAATGAACATCTACCAAACAATGATAGGCGTAAACATGCTGGATTATAGCAATGATGCTAATTTGCATCCATAGTCCCTAGGGACTAGTGGGATTATATGTCACAAGAACAGGCAGACGCCTGCTGACAATTGCAGTAGGTTTATAAGCTCAGTTAAAAGTCCACAAATTTAAATCAGGGTCAGAGACAAAACAGGGTCAGGAAATCAGAAGATCATGTCCAAATACACTGCCATGAAATGGCACAAACAATACTTCACAATGAGTAAGGCTGAGTGCAGAGTTTAAGTCTGTTGTGAGTTATTGCAAATGAAAGTCAGGTGTGTGGCAACCAGAAGCTGTGCGCTGGGGTTGCTGGGAGATGAAGTGCACTTAGAACACTGGAGACGGTTCCCGCCCGTGACCAGAGGGGGAGACAGAGTTCTGACTTCTGACATTATATAAGTTCACTACCTCCTATTCCCTTTTAAGCAGTCTATGATTAAATGACTTAGTGTTCTATGTTTCATACTTATTTGTATGGATGTAAAACTGTGTTCATTGTGTTGTTTGGGCATCATTCTTATTTTTATTGCTTAAATTAAACCAATTCCAATCAAAACTACTAGCTGTCATCAAGGTTCAGGGGATTTGCTAAAAAAAAAAAAAAGAAAGTAAAAGGAAATCTGAAGCTTTGTCAAACTAAAACATGTTCATTAGTTCCAGAACAGTTTGAATATATTGGTTTTATCACATTCTGAACATGTTAAATGAAAAGGGTCTGTTTGTGTAACTAAACACATGTTTGGACTTTAAGTGCACCTTTTAATTAAGACATTCTAAAATATGATGTTGATGTTTAAAACATATACAAAGCAACATTTGCTGTTTTTACATTCAATGTTAAAAGCAAAAATGTATAAATAAAACTAGCAAATAACCTGTGGCTCTGTATTGTGGCGACATGTCAGTTTTTTGCATCAGCTGTCTCCCTGTGAAGTGAGCAGTAGCGCAGGCGACTGTGACAGCATATTGACACTAACAGCTACTTACATCCATTAGCTGATAGCAGCCACTCCAATGGCTGTTTGGCTGCTCAAGTTGTTGCAATCAGATTGTGGAGACACAGCCATTTCCTGACACTGATTGGCTGCAGTGTTGCCCTGTTAGCTGCTGCTAGTTTCACAGATTACACACTCAGAATGACGTGGGCAGCAAACCTTTTAATAATGCACAAGGCCGGTAATTTATTTACAAAGATAAAGTGCCGTGACCTGAGAAATGCTTTGCAGAAATAAACAGGCTGTGTGTGCAGCACATGCATCTGGTCATGTATTTCTTGTCAACGTCTCAGATCTATTCCTCCTAAACGGCTTGCATTATAAATACCTGTAAAGTGAGATCATTTAAAAGTACAATCACTTTATTTTTAATTGGCTTAAGCCAGTAGATCTGAAGTAAACTACTGGAATAATTAAAGCTAAAACTGGAATAACAAAGCAATCAAACAGACAATAACTTTTAAGCTGAGTCATTATTGAAATGAGAGAAGAGCATCATTATAATTTATTAGGACAAATATTGATCTTGTCTATTGGACTGTCTCCTGTTACCTAAGCCCTGTCTAAGTGTGTGTGTTTGGGGAGGGGGGTGGGGTGGTAAAAAGTTAAGTTAGGTCAGTTGTTATTTTTTGTTGGAGCTTATATGCTTTTTATGACATAAACTTGTATGTTCCTGAATTATTTCAATGTATAAATGCTTAAATATATTTTGTGAAAATCTGCAGTGAAATGTTGGTGACGGTTCTCATTCATCCAGGTTGTTTTGACGTTGAGTCATAGCATTTGGACTTAAAAAAGGAAGTGAAATCAGTGAAATCGTTGCACAAACACTCAAGAATGTAAAAGTTTTGAGACTAAATATTACAGATTTTGCTGCACATAATTTCTCACTTTTCTTTTGTGTGTTTTGTGATCTAAGAGGCTCAGTTTTGTGTGACAGTTGGTTCAGATGTGTGTGTGTGTATTTCTGTTCTTCAAGAAAAGTTTCTCTAGTTTTATTTCATCCTGTTCTCTGGCTGCTCAGCCTCCTACACAAACACGGAGAGGACTCAACATTGATCTGCTATTTCTGACTTTGGTTTTGAACTGACACTCTGAAGAACTAATGAGGCCAATAGTTTTCCAAAGTCAGATTTTGCTTGATCTATTCTTTTGAAATAATGTCCTTGTTATGGGGGCGGTTGATGGTGAAAGGCAGTAAGAAATTTGGAGATGGAATGAAAAGATTTAATTGAATTATTGCAGGTTAGAGGGGTGATCTGGGTGAGAGCACACGAGCCACCAAAGGGGAATCGGGTATTTTTGGCCACAACAACAATTTATTAATCCTAAAAACCTGACTGGTCAATAAGATGGTAAAAAACACTATAAAAATACATAATACAGCTCTAAAAAGTATAAAATACAATAAGATGAAGAAACAGGGTAAAAACTACTAAAAAGCTACATTAAAAGTCCGGGGGACAGCTGACACAAGCACCTTTGGGAGACAGCAGATCCGGAATCCAGGGGACGTCCTCCACCCACCAGACTTGACCCATGATGTCCTTCCTCCATGACCAGGGAAGTCCTCGGATCACACGCACCAGGACCTGCAGGCAAACACATCTGCCAGCACCAGAAGCAACCACGGTTGCCTTAGGCCATCCTGAGGAGTGTGGCTACGCTTTCCCATACTTACAGGCCAGGCAGAGTTCCCCTCTGCCTCTGCGCGTATTCAGCCTCACACACTCCTCCCCGTGTCACGTCTCTTCTGGCTGGCCTTCCGGAGCGCTGGGACTCCTGCGTGGAAACACACAAGCGGCAGCACCAAAGGTACTCCAACATCCAGGCTGGACCCAGCCTTCTTGTGTGTTTCTACCAGTCTGCTAAGTCACGTCGGGCTACTTACAAGACAGGCAGGGTCCCTGCCCTGCCCTGCCCCTGCATGTTGACGGCATGGCAGAACTGGCGGTCCCAGCGGTCCAATTGCCCCCGGTGCGTGCGCCCTCCTCACTCCATTGGTGCATCTGATGAGTGGTCTGGCGGTCCAAATGCGTCCCCTGTGCATACATGCCCGGTGGTTCCCGGCGTGTATGCCATGCTCCCAGGGTGCGCAGAACCAAGCGCCCCTGGGGTATGTGCCCTCCTGGCCAGGCAGGAACTTTTCCCATAGTCTGCTACATTCTTGAGCCTGCGTCTGCTTCTCTGCTCCACTCCTATATAGTCTCTCAATTAAGAGCAGGTGCTTCTAATTAAGGGGCGTGTCCACATGCAGCATGCAAGGGGTGTAAAAACGCAACATGGAAAAACCATCCAATCATGCAATTAGTTTGTCCCACCTTCTCACATCCTAATGCATCCACAACTAAAATAAGTTAGTCTCAAATCCAAGGTGGGTTAGTTGGCAACAATTTACCAGTGTTGTGGTGCAGAAAAAAATATTTTCTGCCTTAGTAGTACTACCAGTAGTACCTCATCAACATTATTTAAAAAGATTTTCTGGAAAATACGAGTTGAAGGAAATAAGATTCTTCCAGGTATTTCCAGCTCCTGGTTCGCCCTCTCCGCTTGACTGTTGGACTGGGGGTGGTAACCTGATGTGAAGCTGACCGTGGCTCCCAAGTGGGAACAAAAGGCCATCCAGTAATTCAGCCGTTTCCTTGGCGGTGGGCAGCTGAGGAAGGGGAATGAAATGACAGTTTTGACTTGAGAGGGGGGCAGACCAGTGACGAAATCCACAGCGATGTGAGACCAAGGATGGCTGGGAGTAGGTAGAGGAAGAAGGAGACCGACAGGAGGAGAATTGGAAGTCTTGGAAGAGGCGCAGGTGGTGCATGTGGCGATGTACTCCCGTACGTCCTTATCCATGGAGGGCCAGAAAAATATGTCTACGGATAAGATTGAGGGTTCTGCGGACACCGCCATGACAGGAAACCTGGGAAGTATGTCCCCGAGTGATAACCTCGGATCTGAGGGAAGATGGTACATAGATAGTTCCGTTGGGGCAGGGCGAATGATCGGGCTCCTCACCTAGAGCCTGAAGGACCCTGGATTCAATGTCCCAGGTGAGGTTGCCCACTATGCAGGTGGATCCACATGCACAGTGGGCAACCTCACCTGGGACAGGATGGTGGAGTTGGTAGTGGACTCAGAGGGACTGTACTTGCGAGAGAGAGCGTCTGACTTGATGTTGCGACCGCCGGGTCTGTAGATTATGGTTAAATTGAACCGATCAAAAAAGAGACACCAACGGGCTTGACGGGAGTTGAGTCTCTTAGTCATGCGTAAGTAAACCAGGTCCTTATAATCGGTCCACACAATGAACAGTTGTGACCCCTCCAGCCAGTGGTGACACTCCTCCAAGGCGAGCTTGATTGCCAGCAGTTCACGATTTCCAACATTATAGTTTTGCTCTGTGGGAAAAAGTTTCAGAGAAAAGAAGGCCCACGGCTTGAGCTTGCCCGAAGATTCCTCTTTTTGAGAGAGAACAGCTCCAATACCAGAATCAGAGGCGTCTACTTCCACGATAAACTGCCGTGTGGAATCTGGTTGAATTAGAATAGGGGCTGTGACGAAGGGTCTCTTGAGACTCTCAAAAGCAGTCTGAGCTTCAGGATTCCAATTTTAAGGCCTGCAGATGTGAGTTGGGTTAAGGGGCAGCGATACTGCTGTCATTCCTAATGAATCGGCGGTAAAAGTTAGCGAATCCCAAAAACTGTTGGAGTTTTTTGCAAGTATCAGGGGGTTCCCAGTTGATGACCGCTTCAATTTTCGAAGGATCGGGTCGGATGTGACCCGCCTCAATGATGTTACCAAGAAATTGAACCATGGAAACATGAAATTCACACTTTTCGGATTTTATAAAGAGTTGGTTTTCCAAGAGTCTGTCAAGGACTAGGCAGACGTGGTTCTCGTGTTGAGCAGGGTTCTGGGAGTAAATGAGGATGTCATCAAGATATACAGTTGAGAAAATCTCTAAGAACGTCATTAACCAGTCTTTGAAAGACAGCGGGGGCATTGGTTAAACCGAAAGGCATCACCAGGCATTTGTAGGCCTAGGGGTGTGTTGAAGGGCGTTTTCCATTTGTCACCTTCCTTAATGCGAACGAGGTGGCAGGGATTTCACAGGTCTAATTTAGAGAAGATGCGGGCTTCCTGGACAGAATCGAAAACGGAACTAATGAGAGGGAGAGAATATTTGTCTTTGACGGTTATTTGATTTAACTCACGTTAGTCAATGTAAGGGCATAAGGACTCATCCTTTTTCTCAACAAAGAAAACCCCGGCACCCACTGGCGAGGAGGATGGACGAATGTGTCCCAAGGATACGACTCTTCATTATAACTTTCCATGGCTGCTTTTTCGGGACCAGATAAGTTGAACAACCTTCCCTTGGATAGGGTAGCACCACTGAGAAGGTTAATGGAACAATCATAGGGTCGATGGGGAGGTAAAGCACTAGCTTTGACCTTACAGAAAACAAATTTCAGGTTGTGGTAACAGGGGGAACTTTGGAAAGGTCCACATCATCAGTAGTACAGGTGGTTAAACAGACGGGATAGCAGACTGGAGACAATTGGCCATACAAAAGGCACTCCAATTAGTTATGCGTTTATGTGTCCAGTTAAACTGAGGGTTGTGTAACTTAAGCCAGAAGAACCCCAAAACAATGGGAGTCCGGGGGGATTGTGTGACAAAAATTGGAGGAGTTCTCTGTGATTACCGGACGTGATTAGAAGAATGGGTTTAGTGCGATGAGTGATGCGAGAGAGGTGTTGATCCCCTAATCCCGCAGCCTCGATAGGGAGATCCAGAGGTTCGGTGGGCAGAGACAGTTTAGTAACGAAATGGCGATCAATTAAACTTTGTTCGGCTCCGGAATCAATCAGGGCTTGAAAATCGAAAACTTCTGACTGACGAAAATTCTTCACAGGGATGAATAAGAAGTTCTTTTCTGTGGACCACACAGAATCGCCTGCCCGCGGCCTGCCTTCTAACGGGGGCTCTGGTGTTTATGTAACGGACATTGTGAGTCTAGGTGACCTTGGTTGTCGCAGTAAAAACAGGAACCCTCCTCTCTGCATTTTTGAAGCTCTACAGCAGTTAGCTTAGAGTGTCTGATCTGCATGGGTTCCTCTGTTATTTTGCGGGGTACTTTGAGAACATATTGAGGAGGTGAGTTGGAGGTGGTGGTGTGAAAAGTGATGTTAGATGGTAGCTTACGGGCTTGATGGTTGCGAAGTGGACATCGGAGCGAAGGGCTGCAGAAACAAGGTCTTCAAATGTGTGAGCTTCAGGTTGGGAGCAAAGGTGGTCTTTAATAGCTTCATTAAGAGACTGGTAGAAAAGGCCACTGAAAGCTTGGTCGGGCCAACCTGCTTCCACTGCTAATGTCCGAAAGTCTATGACATGAACACTGACCGATCGAGGCTTAGCAATCGTTGGGTGGCTTCTTCCTGCTTGCGTGGCTGGTCGAAGATCAGTTGAAATTCTCCTATGAACCAGTCGAAAGGCAGGTGTGAAATGGGATTGGCCGCTAGGAACGCTTGGGCCCATTGCAGGCCTCGGTTTCTGAGAGAATTAATGATTAGTGTGATTTTACTGTTATCTGTGTGATAATACCTGGATGCTTGTTGAAACATTAATTGACATTGTAAAAGAAAATCTCCACAGGCTTCAACATCTCCCAAGAAAGGTTTCCGGTGATATAGCGGAAGATGGAAGCGATGCTGCAATTGTGGGATGAGAAAACTGTCCAGTTAGTTCCATAAGGGTTTGTGTCATACCGTCAAGACGTCGAAACAGATCCTGTAGAGCGGAAGTCATTTGGGTTAGCGCGTCGGCTTAACGTCCCAGAAAGAGTCCTTGTTGTGTTACTGCGAGGCGAAGGCCTTCCGGGTCAGCTGGATCTGGAGTTGGGCCAGTTCGTTCTGTCATGTCTTGCTAAGTGAGACAGACCCAGGCGCTGGAACCCGGAAGGAAAACACATGTGAGTGATAAGGTAAGTAAGAGAGTTTATTTTCTCATGAATGCAGTAATTGGCGTGGTAAGGACTTGTGGCGTGGCTTGGAGTTCGCAGGATATTCAGGGAGGATTAGGCTGCTCTTGGAGAAGTGTTACTCAGGTGAACAGTCGTGGTTTGAAGTCCTGTAGGCGAGGCGTAAAAACAAGATTAGCAAGAAGCAAAAACACGAGGTCCAAATCAGGAAGCAGATGGGGGGGGCTGCCAGAGGCACCATGACACTACAGGGTCTAACTGCAACTTCTGTTTGTAACCTCTGTCTGTAGCCCCTGTCTGCAACATGTCTGCCACCTCTGTCTTGAGCCTCTGTATGTAACCTATCTTTAGCTATCTATAACATCTGTCTATGACCTCTGTCTGTAGCCTTTGTCTGCAACCTCAGTCTGCAGCCTCTGTCTGCAGTCTCTGTCTGCAACCTCAGTCTGCCGCCTCGGTTTGTAGTCTCTGTCTGCAGCCTCTGCCTGTAGCCTCTGTCTGCAACCTCTGTCTACAGTGTCTGTGTATGGTCTATATCTGTAACCCCAGTCTGCACCTCTTTCTGCAGCCTCTGCAGCCTTTCAGCTGCAGTCTGTAACATAGGTAGAGACATAATGAAGTGTTCAACATATTGCTGTAGGTGTGTCCTTGATGTATGTCAATTTCCTCGTTTGTTCTTCAAATCCTGGTTATTAATCTTTCCTCATGCTAGGGGAATGATGTGGTTCAAACTTCCTCTTTCTTTTTGGATGTGCTTCTAAGATCTCAATGTGGGAATTATTTTACAAAGAACATTCATATACAAAAGCTCATCAGCTCATCAGTCAACTGTACGGTGTTCTGGTTTAATCTAACTGTAGAGATCTGGTCTGGGCATCTCAGTCCTGCTGTGTGATGATGGGAAAAGCTTTAATCTTCTCTCATTGTGGGGCTCACACAGTTTCCCCTGTGGATGTGAGTGGGGGTGTAGCAGCTGCAGGTAGATAATCAGATGCTGTAACACTTACCTTTTGCAGAGCAGGTCTAACATTGTCAGTCTTATCCTTGCATCGCATTGTTTGGACTCGCAGTGGAGGTGCATCCTTGGTGGCTTGACTCTTGAGCAGCTTTCTGAGATTGCCTGCAGAGATAACAATGATTAGCAGGTAGTGGCCTCTTTTAGGGCTTTAGGTCTCACCTTGATTTGAAACAGCTACTTAGCCCTAAGTGCCCCCAGAAGAATAGGTAGCTTTGTCCTTCTGATGAAACAAAGGGTTAGGAAAAGTACAGTGCCTAGACAGGTATTTTGCTGATAAACCTTCTTCGCTTTGAAAAGAAGTGTCTGAACCAAGTGTTTGCCATTATGGTGATGTTCTGTTTTCATTTATTTAAGATACTTGTTAAACTTTCCTATTCTATCCCAATCAATCCTGACGAGCGCAGCATCCCAGTCTCTGCAGATGAGTCTGCATGACCTACACTGTTTCCTTCCCACAACAGCTGTCTGGGAGCCTAATATAAACTCATCGGACTTTACAAAGGTGGGAAACAAGAAAGGGGTGAAGATGGAGGCTGCAGCTGTCTGATGCTAAAGATAATCATCACCGTTTGGCGGATGCTCAGAACGACAGAACAAACCCTCAACACTGCATCAAAGCTACTAAAAGAGAAAATCAGGTGGTTTGTGAATGTATTTAAAGATTCATTCCATCTTTAGGCAAGTAACAGGACTTTAAAAGTCAATTCATTCAGTTTGTTGCAGTGTTCCCCAGAGTTTCTGCCTGTTTGTGTCTTTCCTGCAGATGCAAGCCTTATTTTGATGAGTATTGAGATTGCTGCTGTTGATGTGTGAAACACTAAATGAGTGTTCTCATTTTAGATTAAACCTCCATCGAACACAAAATATCTTTTCTTTTCTTTCTTCTCATCACTCTCTTCTGCAGACTACTCACTAAATTTGGCATTCGGCATGAATGAAAACTCTCTGCTGGATCCCATGTAGCTGAACAGCTGCTTTTTCCACTCTTTACAATAATATCAGTGACAGTTTCACTGTTTAATGAAAGCTTTTGCGCCTTTCCTGTATCATTTCCAGACATAAAGTGGATATTCTGTTCTCTATTGGTTATCAACGTAAAGCTACAATTTGGCTATGAATAACATCTTTGCGGCAAGACAAACTGATTCTTGTTATGTGACATGTAAAGTATAGAGTTTTTGAGTTTAGACTTTCAGCCTCAGCATAATTTTTCAGTAATTTCAGGCACATTTAAAAATGCAAATTTCCAGTGTGATTGGCAAGGTGACGAAACTCTGTTGAGTTCATTGTAATTTTTTAAATGTGGTATTCATTTTAATTACTGGTACTCTGTCATAAGAAAATACAATTACATAAATAAAAAGGAATGTGATTAAAACACACATGCAAAACACAAGACAAGCTTACAAACAAGATCACATTTATCATGAAGACGAGAGTGGAAAGAGATGAAAAAAAATCCCTAAAAACTCTTAACAGCAATAAGTTGATTTTTGTCACATACGTCTGATGTTTTTCTTTTATTACATTAATAGAGAATTGCCATTTTATCTTCTTTTGCCTCTTTCTGTTCTTTTTAATTATACCTACAGCTTGTGATACTGTGGACATGCTGTGTTGATGCATCTCTCCTCAAGGGGTCTCACGGAGGCCGTCCCACGCTGGTTGTGTCGTGCGTGCCCCCTCTGCTGCTGTGTCCTTGGTAGCAAACGAAAAACAGTCAATATCAGCTGAGATAGAAAAATCTATCAGTATTGGGTTAATGGCTCCAGCGGCTCAAAGGATCTTTAAAGCTGCTGAACGCTTTCGCTCTGAAAACCATCATTAAAATTCACAGTGTTTTCCACAGAGAAGTGCTGAGTTGTTGCAGTCGTACTCAGACTCACTGCAAAGCAATCATCCATTTTTTTGCTTGAAAATGAGGAGAAATCCCTGAAGTGAGCTGCAGCTGGCTGGCGTGCACATCTATCTGCTGCAGGACTCCCAAACATTGTGGACTGTAAAAGATCCCTGATGTTTGTTCTCTTTAGTCCATGCTGCTGAGCTCAGTTGTATTTGTTTCTTTGGGACACCAATCCAGAATGAGATATCCAAAAAATCTCTCATCAAGGCAGATAATTCCTAACTAATGATCTTAGTGATGACAATGCAAGCATAAATGTAATTTGAGGGAAGAAAAATGTGGCCTGGAAGCCAAATTAAAACTTTCATTAGGGAGTCATAAGAAAACTGCCATCACAAAAGTAATAAATTAATGAACAAGTTGTGGAGAAGATGGGCCAAAATACACATGCTCTATTATCAGAAAGACTTAGAATATCTGTAAATATGTTCTTTGGATCTTTGTAAGCTTTGCTTCAAATATATCACACATTTTCCTTAGACTGACTGAGCTGGCGTTTGTCCACAGCTAGGTTTACTCTGAAACAAAAACATCAGAAAGTAAACATTTAAGGACTCTTCTGTTCTGTTGCAGATGACATGATCAGCACCAAAGCTCGGTTTGGTGTTATGCAAGAATCTGACTGGCAGCAGATTCATCTTGTTTCCCAACAGGAGGTGTTTGCATTCTAATTCAGAGCAATGCCCTAAAGATTTAAAGGCAAAGCTCCATCAGTTCCACATTTTCCAGAGACGGCACAATGCTGAGTCTGCAGGATTGCAAAATTTCAAAACTTGAGTGTGAGCCAAGGCCTTCAGCCATCGGGCTTCTCCCTTGTGGAACCAACTCCTTATTTGGCTGTTTATGTATTTTTCAATAATACAAATACAAGTTTTTTTGTAGTTACTAACTACTCTCTGTTGTCCCATAGCAGATGTTTGATTGTTTTAGTTTGTCTCTATCTCATTGTCCATCTTCAGGCTGGTTCTGCCACATTAACAGACGGGCCATTTGGCTGAAATTTAAGCATTCCAGGAAGATATCACTTTGATTGTTAGAAATCTCAGCCGCAACAAATAATAAGGTCTAGATTAAGTGTTTGTGCACAGTTTTATCTGAGCCGAAAAGTTGTCTCGGCTTTTTCTTCTGGATGGTGCAGACACCACCAACCTCCATTCACTGGAGGGGGGATGTGAATGATTGGGTTCAGGTGGGAAACACGGCAGAGTTAAGGCTTTTGAAGGAGACCCAGGCAGATACTAAAGAAAAACACCTGTCATGGTGCCTCTGGCAGTCTCTCCTCCCCTTCCTCTCTCTCCTCTGCTCTGATGATTGGAACCAGCTGTGGACACTCACCTCATCTGCCCACCTTAAGGAGATCTCTTAAGGAGATCCAGCCCCAGCATTCATCGCCAGTTCATTGCCCTTCACGGTGCTCGGTCACCTAGTCTATTAATGTTCTCAAGTCTCCTTGCAACTTAACTTACCTTGTCGTCTCGCTCTCAGGTCTATTTCCACGAGTGTCCACCTGGAACAATCCACTCCAAGAGCTGCTGCTGCCAAGCCTCGCTTCCTGCCATGCTCCGCTCCAGCCACGCCACGGCTCTTGCCTCGTTTCATATCCACCCACGAAGAAAACTTTAACAGTAAGACTGCTGCCATTACTGGCCATCAGCCAAATCCTGAACTCTAAAGACTATTACTTTTTCCTTCTGGAAAAATTAATCCTTTTGTTTATCCCTACTACGTCCGATTTTTCTTCCGGGTTCCAGCAACCGGGTCTGCTACATCATACATATCATGACAACACCAACATAACAGAATATTCTCTTACCCAAAGGCTGTTAAAATGACGTTCAACTATTCCCATTTTCACATTTTCAGACTTGGAAAAGCAGTGTTGTAACTATAGGAGGTGTGGTTAATTCAATTCAATTTTATTTATATAGCCCAATATTACAACACATGTCTCAACGGGCTTCATTCCGGTAATAGTAGAAAACTTAAAATCAGTCATAAAATACAATAGCCGATTGCTAAACAGACTAAACTAATCTTGGCCTCCCTGCCCTTAGACCAGTGTTTTTCAATCTTTTTTGAGCCACGGCACACTTTGACAAAAATCCCGCGGCACACCAGCATCCAAAAAAAAAAAAAAAAAAAAGTAAAAGGAAAAGCTCATAGTCTGTTTTGATCTACAGTCCCTCTGCAATCTTACATGCATTTTTGTGATAATTGTTGCAGAAAAAGCTGGAAGCTGCAGTTGTTTTTTTCTAAAAGATGTATTAAAAGTTAAGTTAAAAGATTCAAAAACTGTTTGATGTGTGTTCGTTGTTGTTTTAAGACGTTAAGAGGAGAGACTCATTGTGCGCTAAGACACTGTCACTTTAACTCAATGCATCATGGGAGAGGTAGTGCCGAAAATTTCCCGACAGCAGATAGACTAACGTCTCTGAGCTTCATTGTTTTGTTCACTTGTTCCACGGTCTGACACCGGATTCTGTGGAAAGCTACACTGCTAAAGAGAAGCTTTAGCTGGTATTTTTGTTGGAACTGAGAGACTTTATGAGCTAAATTGAAACAAGGAAGTGAAGACTTTAACCACTTCTGATTGGTCAGACTGATGACATGTGATTAAGCCTTCAAGAATGATTGGTGGAGACAGTTAAAGGGGCGGGACTTATCCTAAAACAGCTGAAGCTATGGCTAAATCGCTGTACCGTCATTCTTATCAAAATGTCTTTAATTTAATCAAATAAACACAAAGAAAAAAGTATTTGATGATCTTTCATATTCCTAATTTCTCAGTGTTTTATCAGGGCCTGTTTGGATGAACAAAGAGCTGAATTCCTGGAGATGGTAAATGTTTTTAGATCAGTTAATGAGGGCAATTTACCACTGCACACCTGACCATCTCCCACGGCACACTATAGTGTACTGCGGCACACTGGTTGAAAAACACTGCCTTAGACCTTCCTCGATAAGAAAAACCTCCAAAAAGGAAAAAAAAAAAACGGATTCAAGGGGAAAAAAAAGAAGAAACCTCAGGGGTGTCCACATGAAGGAGAGATCCTCCTTCATGATCCTCCTTCATTCGACGCCAGCATTCGACGCCAGTCAGTTACACTCTCCGGAGCTTAAGTCTGGCCACCAAGCTAAGTTACGTTTATTCAAGGCTCTGCCTCGTATTTACCTCTCATTGTACACCTTCAGGTCCTCTCCTCCACGGGTGCCACCTGGTTCCTCCCTGTTCGCTCCTCGCCTCCTCAGCTCTGGCCACGAAGTCCGCCTCACGGCTCTCTGGTTCGCTCGCCACTGGCTCCATCTCGCTCACTGACTCCTCGACGCAGCCAACAAAATTCCCTCTCAAGGAACTCCAGTGTCCCACGCCTCCTACTTACCTTTTGCTCGCCATACCTCAGTACACTTGGATTTGCATATCCATTAAATCTTTTCCACGATCTACGAGTCTGAGTTTACTTCCGGGTTCCAGCAACTGGGTCTGCCACGTCATCGACGTTATGACATGAACTTCTGAAAAAAAAGTTATCAAACATGCCGTGGTCGCTACGCTAAAGGTCCAAACAATTTATAATCAAAACATGTCCATCTCCAATAATTGTGTAACCCTTGGTCAAAAAGTGCTAAACTGATGTTATTCTTGAGTCAGCGTTGACATACAGTCAGGACCATAAATATTTGGGCAGAGACACATTCTTTCTAATTTTGTTTCTGTACATTACCACAGTGAATTTTAAATAAAACAACTCAGATGCCATTTAAGTTCAGACTTTCAACTTTTATTCCATAGGTTGAACAAAAGGATTGCATACAAATGTGAAAAACTAAAGCATTTTTAAACACAATCCCTTAATTTCATGGGCTCGTAAGTAATTGGACAATTGACTTCCATGCTATTGCATGGGCAGGTGTGGGCAATTCCCTTGTTATGTCATCATGAGTGAAGTAGATAAAAGGCCTGGAGTTGATTAGAGGACTCATGCTTGCATTTTGAAGATTTTGCTGTGAACAGACAACATGCAGTCAAAGGAGCTCTCCATGCAGGTGAAAGGAGCCATCATTAAGCTGAGAAAACAGAAAAAAAACATGCCAGAAACTGCTACAGTATTAGGAGTGGCAACATCAACAGTGTGGTCCATCCTGAGAAAGAAAGAAAGCTCTGGTGAACTCAGCAACGCAAAAAGACCTGGACGTCCACAGAAGACAACAGTGGTGGATGATGGCATAATCATTTCCATGGTGAAGAGGAACCCGTTCACAACAGCCAACCAAGTGAACAACACTCTCCAGGAGGTAGGCGGATCAATATCCAAGTCTACCTGAAAAAGAAGACTGCATGAAAGTAGATACAGAGGGTACACTGCAAGATGCAAGCCACTCATAAGCTTCAAGAATAGGAAGGCTAGATTGCACAGCAATCACAGTTCTGGAAAAACATTCTTTGGACAGATTAAACCAAAATCAACCTCTACCAGAATGATGGGAAAAGAAAAGTCTGGAGAAGGCATGGAGAAGCTCCTGATCCAAAGCACACTACATCATCAGTAAAACACGGTGGAGGCAGTGTGATGCGTGCTTGGCATGCTAGTGGCACTGGGACACTATAGTGTTTATTGATGACGTGACACAGGACAGAAGCAGCCCAATGAATTCTGAGGTCTTCAGAGACAGACTGTCTGTGCAGATCCAGGTGAATGCAGCCAAACTGATTGGGCGGCGTTTCATAATCCAGATGGACAACGACCCAAAACATACAGCCAAAGCAACTCAGGAGTTTATTAAAGCAAAGAAGTGGAATATTCTTGAATGGCCAAGTCAGTCACCTGATCTTAACCCAATTGAGCAGCATTTCACTTGTTGGAGACTAAACTTCAGACAGAAAGGCCCACAAACAAACAGCAACTGAAAGCTGCTGCAGTAAAGGCCTGGCAGAGCATTCAGAAGGAGAAAACCCAGCATCTGGTGATGACCATGAGTTCAAGACTTCAGGCTGTCATTGCCAACAAAAAGATTTTAACCAAATATTAGGAATGACCATTTTGTTTTCAGTTATTTCATTTGTTCAATTACTTACAAGCCCATGAAATGAAGGGATTATGTTGAAAAACTGCTTTAGTTTTTCCCATTTGTATGCAATCTTTTTGTTCAACCCATGGAATAAAAGCTGAAAGTCTGCACTTCAATGGCAACTGAGTTGTTTTATTTAAAATTCACTGTGGTAATGTACATAAACTAAATTAGAAAGAATGTGTCTCTGTCCAAATATTTATGGTCCTGACTGTAAATGTAATTTTGTTCTTATAAAGTGTTGTGTCTGAGATGTGGTGCTGTTTAAAGTCTGACTGAAATTTGTTTAAGACGCTGTAAGTGTTCAAGAAGTCGTTCAGCTGAATCGAAGTGGGTTTCTTTCAATAAAAAGATTAGAATAATTGTAAAGAATGGAAACTTACAGCTGCAGAAACACTTGAGTTGCTGGTATGTTTGCAGCGCTAAAAACGAATGAGAGCAGCTCTTAAGAAAGCATGAGTTTGTGAGAGCTGGAATGAGCTCCACATGCAGGTACCGCATTGATTTCAACTATAAAAGATTAAGGGCATTGACAGTTTATTTCTTGAAACGTTCATTGAAATGTCTGGGTCTGGCCCCGACAACAAACACTTCATTTCACTGTGAATTAACCTGCTGGGGGTCCTGTCGAAGAGAATCAATCGTGGCGACTGTGTATTTTGGTCGACCTCGGTGCACGGGGACAGTAAGTCTGCTTCAGTGTCCTCTTGCTGTTATCGACCGGCAGCAGGGTGTCTTTATCTGCTGCCATGCACCGAGCTCTCTGCTCTGGCAGTCTGACGGGCAGCTCATCGCGCTGGCACAGCTTCACAGCCTCGCTCTTGGAAAGAGCCCCACCATCCCGACACTCCTGGGTTGCACTGAACTTTTGACCCCTCTGTCTTGGAGACAAGTGTCACCACTCTGTAATCCACTAATCCTATTCCTCTCAGAATTTATTCTAATAAAAATATGACACTGCTGCGAAGCAGGTGACGCACTTTGAACCGTCTTTTGCTGCAAAGACAGCCAAGTTTGTCTTAAAAAACACTGAATTTCGGCTCGTGTTGCTGTGAAATGAAGTCAGCTGAATGTTATCTCTGCTTTCCATCTGTTGTAGCCTCCTCATATTGCCTGCATGTAAACTAAGCCTGTTTCAGTATGCAAAGCGAAGAGAAGCGACTGCACTGAATGCAGCTGAACGAGTGCAGACTAATCCCCTTAAAACATGGGACGGTGTCGGCTCCAGCTCTAATTGATTCCCGTAAATGATGGGCCAAATCTGCGAGGCAAATTAAAGGGTTGAGACTCCAGTGGGTTGTGGGTTTTAGCAGCTGCAGCAGCAGCAGTTCCAGCAGGTGCAGCATCTCTCCATCCACAATCAAGAAGTAACTCAGGATGCAGTAATTAAAATGTCCTTGCATCACAGTTGTTAAAGGCTACAGACATTTTTCCAGCATCTGATTTTTAGAGGCAGGGGAAGTTTGACTCAACCCCCACCTTCTTGTTTTTATTTTGTATTATATGATCTCCTTTAAGCGGCTGGGAAGGCAGAAAGAGACATTTGAATAGCTTTTTTTTTCTCCTCTCAGGATTGTCTTTTTAGCTAAACTTCTCGATCATCGTCTCAATTTTTGGTATTCACACATCCCTCCTGGACTGGCTGTCAGCATCTCTCTTTCAGACATCTCCATTTGCACACATCTGACAGCACACTGCAATGGCCTCATGCTGTGATATTCCTGCAACAGATGCAGCCAGATGCTGCAGAGGAAAGCAACTCATTGCTGTAATATCGAATGATCACTTGGCCTCAGAAATGGAAATGAATCCATCAGAGTGAGCGAAGGGGGAGTGTTTGCATTCGTTCATGTGCTTTTTGTTCTCTGCGTTAATGGCTGTGGATTGAGTTGGGGAGTTGTAAGCAACCTTTTATGAGCCTCATGCAAACACACAGAATTCATTGACCCACTTATCTCTCGCTGTGCTGAGTTGGATTTGCCCTATATAGCGAACAGGCAGTGAGAGTGAGTCAGTGACAGAAACCCCACATCACCATCTCCAGTTACTCAAGTATTTAAAGGTTTGATTTCCTTTTTCTCTTGTTGCACATGTGATCCTTTTCAGACTTGAGAGCAGCTGTGAAGGTTAGAAAGCGTCTCGTGTTTAGTATTGAAGAAAGACTTCTGCCTCCACAGAGAAAGTGTTCTGGAAAATGATAAAAACACTAATTTGAAGTTTGTTTAAGGCTAAACAAATGAAGATAAAATATTTATTTCCAAACAAAAAGTTGAGGGTTTTACCAATTTACCAATGTAACCCAATGTTCTATTTGTGAATTGTCATAAATTCCCCATCAAATGTCTTTAGATTTAAGTTTCAGCTTGTGCAGGGTGGAGCATTAAAAAAGGATGGTTCACTCTGGCTAAGAGCTGTTTGAAAAAGATCTTCTGAATTATGAATGGGATCTCTCTATTTTGATGTTGTGCAGTCCACAAAAAGGTGTTGCAGCAGTTTCTCTACTTGTGTGAGGAATATGCTTCATTACATTAGAGATCTCTTCAAACCACAGATGACCTTGTCTTTGTACATTCTCATTAATCCAGGTTGGGTCCATCAAAGTAGTGGACCAAAAAGACAGTACGACTTGATTTATCTTTTTATTGAAGACATTTTACCTTTTATTGTGGTTTTCACCACAACCTCCAAGAGACTTTCTGAAGTAAGAAGCCTCTTGGAGAAGAGGTCAGAAACAACTTTCAAATTATCTGGTCCTTTGAGAGGAAGATTAGCAACATTCAGTGATCTCCAATTATTATTTTTTTCTATTTCCTCACAAGACTTACTTGCTATCTCAAGAAAATGTGTTATACTTTTATTCCGTTATCTCAAGAAAACAAAATTCAAAAAAACCTTACTAAAAAAAAAATTATTAGCAGACATGACTGCTCTCGTCTTTCATAATATTTGGTCCTCCTTAACCATTTTGTTATCTTAGATGACCCCACCCTTACATTGACGTGTTCTCCCTACCATGACAAAGGTGGATAAAGGTGGAAAGATTTCATGTAATCCATGGACACCAGTGAAGATCACAAATCATTGAAGAAAAAAGGTTCAGCGCACTGTCTAGTGGGTCTAGATGACCCAACTCCCAATGTTAAAGTGCCTAGGATAGCACAAGTGTTACAAAGACTGGAAAGATTTTATCTCCAAACTGGTTAGGATGTGCATCCCTTATCCTACTGCCTGTCTGGATTTGTTTGACCAAGTGGCTCCAGAAGCAGGACAACCCAAACCCAAAAAACTATCAGCTTACATTAACAGCTTTTAAGACAGCCCTGCTGACTTAAAACAACATACTTCTCAAGCAGATAATCAAATCAGTGGCAAACACTGGTCTGTCTGCAGTGCGTTTCCGTTGCATTGCATGAGGAGTCCATCTCATGACCATCAGTTTATTTACATGGACTCTGTTGCCTCTCTGGTGCGTCCCCCTCCCGGGGTAGTGGTTTGTTCCGTCACCCCATGTGAAAAAGTTTGTCCTTCTCTCTTCGCTCATCCAGTACTTAAACGATCAAACCTGATGCCCTCTCCTTCCTAACTAGTCCTTGTAAAATACATTTGTGTCATATATAATGTTGTGTTTTTGAACCTCCACAATTAAACTTTCATCATCCATAGTGGTGTTATCCGTGGTGTTGACGTGCGTTATCGCATGAGCACATCACTGTAAATATGAAATTAAGTCTTACGAAGTTTTATTTTGAAAGTACAGCGGAGGTTTTTATTTTGAAACCTGGACCTGTTTCCGGTTCCCTGGCTTGTTTTTGCAAAATGATGTGTGAATGGACTGGAAACAGAACTCCTGCATGAAGCTTATGTTGTGGTGTGGAGGGCCAGACGTGGAACGCAGTCACGACAGAGGGGACGCAAACATTCTGATTGATTAATGACTGCTCTATTTTTTGTGACAATGCAACAGAATTGAGACGGACCGCACCTGCATCCTTTGATGGTTGGGATGGGCTCCAGATATCTGTTTGACCGTGTGAAGGACAAGGAGAGAACAGATGGATGTGTGGCCAATTCATAGGTCTCATAAAGAACTTCCACAAATACTCAGAGAAAATCAGAAAACATTAAAGTCTTAAGATTAAAATAACAAAGTAATTCTTTCTTGTATTGTCTGACGGTCTAGCTCCTTAACACATTTGACTCTGGTTGTCTGGCTGCGGCATGGACCTAGTGGTGCTTCACTTAAAAAATCATTTCAGTGAGTTAGAGAAACCAAACTGAAAGCACCACAGCCCTGCACAAAGATGCCCAGAAGTAGTCAGCATCACCTCAGAGGGACTAATCCGTTGTGGTTATCACTTGTGCTATCCTAGGCACTTTAACATTGGGAGTTGGGTCATTTAGACCCACTAGACAGTGCTCTGAACCTTTTTTTTCAATGATTTGTGATCTTCACTGGTGTCCATGGATTACATGAAATATGAAATCTTTCCACCTTTATCCACCTTTGTCATGGTAGGGAGAACACGTCAATGTAATGGTGGGGTCATCTAAGATAGCACAAGGGCTGAATGTTTCCTGCCCAGATGCCTACATTTACTCATTGAGGTGGACCAGAAAAAATGAATGCAGTATCTGTTGGTGCAGATTTGTTGTGGAACAATCTGAAAGTAATGTTAAACAGTACTGAATACTGCTTAACTAAGATGTGCTTTCAGTGGAACTTCCCCACCGTAGGGGAACATGTGCTGCTTTGTATATGTTGTAAAGGGGGCCGGTCTCCAAGCTTGCACAGTCAGTATTCACCATGAATCGTCTTTAACATTGCCAACCTGAACGTTGACATAAAAGTTGACTTAGGAACAATTTCTCCCGATCTTTCAATATTTAACAATTAAATTCACAAGATCTCTCCTGTATATTCATGTTAAATTTTGTAATCTTTTAGGACATGAACAGAAACTTTCCCCTCACCATGCAAACTGCTAAAACCTTCCAAATCTCTGGCTGAGCATCTGTGATATCAGCAAAGAGAATGTTTTTTTCTTGTACTGAAGCCCTGGACCATTAAAATATGTTCACATAAGTGTGGATGTAAGCACCTCTTCTTGACATTTCACTCAACAAATGTCTCCCACTTGATCCTTCTAAGAGATTTTCCAGACTGAAGCCTTCATTTAGTCTCAACTTCAGATGGTTGATTCATGATGAAGAGTTCTAGTGAACAATTTGATCAGATTTCACCTCTTGGAGCAGTGAATAATCTATTTAGTCCTCTAGCCACATCACTTTTTAAATAAGGGTTACATTTGGTGGATTAAGATGAAAAGAAAGGAAACTTTTTCCCACTACAGCAAAAAAAAAGGGTTAATAGTCAATAAGAGAGAGAATGTGAACTCCAGAATGACATGCAAAACCAGAGGCAAAGCCATTTACAAACCCCTTTACATGATCAAGTTCAGGTGCTCCATTTACATCATAGCATAATACAGTAATAAAAACACATCAAGCACAAGGTGGCTGACAGTGGAGACGTCGATTATGAGGTTTACAGTACGGTATCACCAACTTTAAATTCCAACAGCCCGCTCAACTTCATACAGCCTTTAGATTGGTTCAAGAACATTCTCTGAATGAAGCTTTAGTGTAATTTCAATGGAGAAAACCAGCGGATAGAGCATTGTCCCTTTGACTCAGTCTTTTATTTTTTACATCACTGCTGTGATAGCTTTTCTGAATATTGGCTGCATTTTCTCCATGTTTCTGTTTGGTGCAGTGCGATTCATGTGTTGTCCTGGAGAGGAGTGATTCCAGATTCCAGTTGGCTCATCCATGTTCCTGTACTTGGCTGTGGACCTCGCCTCTGACTCGTTTCACGCCGCCAGCTGTCCCCCAAGTTCCATCTGGATATAGCCCATCTTTTGGACTATTTAAACATTTAGTTGTAGAGTTAGATGAACTACAGTAATTATTCATCAACATCCCTCCTCCTCACCATTAATCCCCTCCTTCAACATCCCAAACAACCAAAAGACTTATGCTGTTGGCTCACATTTAATATCAAACAAATGTTGCTTTCGTTTCTCTTAGACAGGCCTGCTAACTACCGGTAGATCTCGAAAGACATGGGTAGATTGCTGGACTTTAAACATAAATGCGCAAAAACATGAATAAATATATATTTTTAAATCCTTTAGCGAATAATCATCCTCACCGTGAAGTACGTCACTTGATTGACATGCAGATGAGAACTTTCTTATGTTTGCTGTACGTCAAAATACATCACATGGATTATCAGCAGAATGTCAATAAATAATGTTAAGTGTGTCTGTGGTTGTGCCCAATGTCATGAAGTTTCTGCCAACTTCATTTCCTGGCAACATTCAGGAATACTTTCCTAATCAGTGTCATTAAAAACAACAGAAACAGAAAAACAACCAGAATATGCTTAAGTGCAACTCTTATAAATTGCTTGCTTAAGTGTACCAACTGTAGTTTTAAAGTTATTGAACATTACTAAGAGATAGAATGTGTCATTACAAAAGGGGGATTTGTTCTCTCTGGAGCACACATTACAGCCATCCCTGTCATTCTTGCTGGGTGGATCTTAAACATGAAAGACTGCAGTTCCTCTGCTCCCCCTTCACAAAGGTCCTGTCTCCTCTCATAAATCTGACCAAAATAAACTGCTGCCTTCATAAAGCAGTAATGTGAAAGAATGCAGGCCCATTACTCCACACATAAACACTATCAGCGCCCATGATGCTGCTGAAAGGAGACACATCCGACGCCTCACTGTCCCAAAGCTCCAGCTCTGAGAAGTGATTAGGTCTTCATTTTATCATGTACAGCTTGTCGGTAGAAGATGCCTGTGGGTGTGAACTCTACAGCCACAGCAACCAAAAAAGGTTCTTCTAAGGCTTCAACAACCTTCACAGTTAAAAGGAAAATTAAGGAAATGAATTACGTATTTTTTCACTTTTTAAAGAACGATCTTCCTTTGTGTTGAATGTTTTAATGTTTTACGGCTCTATATAAAATAACAGTGCTGAGTACTGCTAAACTCTTCATTGGGCGGCTATGGAGCAGCGGTAGAGCAGTCATTCTCTGACCGGAAGATCGTAGGTTTGATTCCCGCCTTGCCCGCCCATGTGTTGAAGTATCTTCGGGCAAGGCACTGTACCCTACAATGCCACTGGTGGTTATAGATTGGCTCTGTGGAGTGATTGGCAGCAGAGACGCCATGTGTGCACGGGTGAATAGGACTGCGTTTACAAAGCACTTTGGGCCTTTAAGGAAGGTAGTAAAGCACTATATACTGTAAGTTTACACCATTTACTATTTTATCCAAGGCTCTCAGCAATGATCATTTATCACCTTCAGTGATGAGATGCACACATCAAACCTACAGTTTGTGTTTCCTTCTAATAACATCAGCTGACACATTTATCATACATCCTCACTGACTCACTTGTTAAAATGTTCTTAAAAGCTTTTTACACACTGATTGACACAGTCCACAGCCACCTTAATTCCTTGTAGCTCACAGTTGAACAGTGCAGACCACCCAGGCTTCAACAAGCTCAGCCTTTTATCAGATTGTCCATCCAAATAAAGTCAGTGCCTGACTCAGAAAGGATTTAGAACAAGTTGCTCGGAGTGTTCCAGGTTTGTTTGGTCTTTAGTTTTCCTCCTCCTCCTGAAAAGCCAAACAACAGTAGATCTTCATAAATGGATCCCTTAGCTTTAACTGGAATTAATGTCTTGACAAAAAGAAATGAAAATATCTTCAGGCTGCCAATGATATTCTTCTGTTCTGCTGATTAAAGGTAAAGTTGACACTTAAAAACCAACATATAAACCAAGATATAAATAAGGCAAGGACTTGTAACAACAGGAACTATTGTTGTGTTTATGTTTCCGGTTGGACAGTACGCAGTCAGTCACAAAATGAAAAAAAGCATCAGGTGTATGGTCTCAATCTACCCAAGTTCATCAAAAATATTGACCTGTTGGGTGGAGTTACAGCATTCTGTTTTACTTTTCATGAATGAAAACCAGATTATAACAGGACTTCAAAAGCAAAAGTAGTTCAATGAATCACATAACTCTAAAATGATATCCCCATTAGCTGTCACACACGTGGGCGTGAAATTTGATCTTCACATTTAACCAATTTTCTGGAGTGAAAGTGAGCTGAAGAAACAATCACGCCTTGGAAACCATTAAGTGCTTCAACTACCCCAATCCAACACCTTACTGCTGAGAACCAGGCAGGGAGGAGTTGGATCCATTCGTTGGTCTTTGACTCTGGTTGTGACTCCATTACGAATCTCCTTTTGTCGTCTGTACTTGTACACCTGCAACAGGAACACTGATTCAGCAGTGGGGATACTTACCCATTGTGTTAGTCATCAATGCTTGCTATATCACCATCATTATCATATGTACCGTAATTTTAACATTTCCTTTTTTTTCACATAATTGTTTAGTAGGGGTGTAACGATGAATTGATTCATCGATGAATTGATTTTGATTCCTACAATCCAACCAGGTCGATCTGGTTGGATCTGTTAAAACTTGTTTTTGTAATAAGATATGTTGATGACTGATCTTGGACCATACCATTTGGATTTATGTATGGTAGGTTCATTTGACTAAAACATAGAAACAACCAAGTGCATTACAGCAGACAACACACACGTGATGGCAGCAAAAAAATGATGATAGCCATCATTACAGTCCAATGTGTGGACACACTTTGACATATGCAAAGACATGTATGGCGTAAGGAATCTGTCAACATAAAACATATTCATAAAGACAAAGTTGTGCACAAATGCTTACTTTTTGCAGAATCCAGCTTGAAGGACCTTATCGTTCCTCAGAGGTCACGTTAAAATGGAACACCTTGTAATTGTATTTCCCTCCTTTCCTTCTGCCAGCAGCACTTGCGATATTAGAGACTGAACACTTTCAGACCTGGCAGCTAATTGCAGGTTGTCATACATGACACAGCCAGGAGAGAATAAACACCTCGTATAAATAGAGACAGGCGGTTACAAATGGAGAAAAAGCAGGCCTTCACACCGCAGGTGGAAGATGGAATTGTTAAAGTGATTAAGCCAACCTACAGGCCACCTGCGAGATGATCACGTTAGTAAAGTGAAAGTGGAAATTATTTTCACAGCAAGCTTGATCCCTGTGGGCTTTTCTTTCCAAAAAAAAAAAGCTTCAACTTTTCCTTTCAAAGTTGCAGCTCATGCAGAATTGGGGATGTCTATATTGCATCACATAAATGACATCATTTGAACCTGGAATAAAAGATCAAGCACATGCTAAGGATTTCATTGTTGGTTGGGGAAGATGAGGAAAATGACTTCCTGTTACAGTCAGGTAAACAGATTGTAACCCAGATGCAGGAAGGACTCAGACTCTGCCATAATGGTTCCAACCGTTTAATAATCCAAGGCAAAGGCAGAACTCAGAACAAAACATAAGAGACAAAAAAATAAAAAAAACACCCCCTAAATACTGAGAAACTAATTAGTAATAGAAAGCAACTGTGACTGTTTCAGGGAGAAACCACAAGGGGGAGGGCATCCATAAAAGTCACAGTCTACCTGGGAAGAACAAGAACAGGAAAACTAAAAACTAAGGGGAAATTCCATCAGACTTCATCCTGTTAACATAATCCAAAAGTTAAAAAGAAACAAGATTATCTCTGTTTAAATCAAAAACGATTATCTAATTAGCTTTTCAAGAATAAACAATGTTCCAAAGTCAGCTTGAGTTTCATGATGAACATCAGCATGCTGCCACGACAACAAAAGGTTATCAATTCCAGCAAGCAAGCCGCATGTTTTCACTTTGAGCTTGAGTGTGTGCGAGTTTGCATGTGTGTGTGAGTGTGTGCTGCTGCATTTGCACTGGACTGATATGTTTGTCAATGCGTATCCAAACAGAGAGACACATTTCTTTCACAATTTCCTTCTTTTAAAATACTGAAATATTTTATTGGTTAGGAAAAAAAAATGCAACATGTTGTTTATGGAATCTCGTTTGTTCTGATTATAAAAGTCTTGACTATTCAAATCCTTTACTCTTCTAAATTTGTCCAGGTAAAGGTTTTACTTCCCAAACAGGAATATTTACTCTGTGAAAAGGTTTTCTTTCTTTGATAGAATTTCTGCAAACATGCTTCAGCTCTGAACCATGTGCATGACAGCAAACCCTCCTGGATCTTTATAGCTCTCATTTGTTTAACCCTATCCATTAGTGACCTCAAAAGCAGGACAGGAGAGGTGAAAATGGGAGCAGCACCGAAAGCTGCACATTTTAGAGAATGGCCAAACACTGAGAGCTCAGTCTGTACCAATTTTAGGTAAAATTACATGTAAAAGGCTTAAACAATATATAATAACTCTTTATTATGATTAGTTTTGACGTTTCCATCCAGTGTTCAAAAGAAAAGCATAGAGGAGAAAATCTTTGTCCTTCATCTTTGGTTTACTGATCCTGTTGACATGGTACCCACACAGACACTTAAGATCCATTCTATTAGTCATTATCACACAAGACACACTCCCCGGCCACTTTATTAGGTTCACCTTGCTAGTGCCGGGTTGGACCCCCTTTTGCCTTCAGAACTGCCTTAATCCTTAGTGGCAGAGATTCAACAAGGTTCTGGAAACATTCCTCAGAGAGTTTTGGTCCATATTGATCCTCGTATATAGCATCACACAGTTGGAGACTGCAAAGGCCATTTGAGTCCAGTGAACTCATTGTCATGTTCAAGAAACCAGTCTGAGATGATTCCAGCTTTATGACATGTGTCACGGTGAGGGGGACTCGAGAGCAGGTAAGGACCCAAATGCAGAGGCGGAGGCACACGGTTCAAGGGCAAGGGGGTTTAATGCAAAACAAAAGGCGCTGCAGAGCAGGATGACAAAACAAAAACAGAACTCACTGTGGCATGGCTAGAAACATGGACAAGGCAGGAGGGACGAAGACACATGAAGACAGTACAGACGTTAGAGACGCTAATGGACCAGCACAGGAGGAAGGCAGAGACAAGACTTAAATACAGACAGGGCAGACAAGACACAGGTGAACATGATCAGGGCAGATGGGGACCAAAGGAAGAAAACTCAAGAAACAAGACAAGACAGGAAACCTTTCAAAATAAAACAGGAAACAGAACCAAACAAGACAGAACAAGAACTAAAACGAAAAACAAGACACAACAAACTCAAACCATGACAACATGGCTCCTTATCATGCTGGAAGTAGCCACCAGAAGATGTTACACTGTGGTCATAAAGGGATGGACATGGTCAGTAACAATACTCAGGTAGGCTGTGGTGTTGGAACCATGATCAATTGGTACCAAGGGGCTCAAAGTGTGCTGGGAGATATCCCCCATACCACGACACCACCACCACCAGCCGGAACCGTTGAAACAAGCAGGATGGACCCTGCTTTCATGTTGTTGGTGCCAAATTCTGACCCTACCATCTGAATGTGGCAGCAGAAATCGAGACTAATCAGACCAGACAAAGTTTTTCCAATCTTTTACCATCCAATTTTAGTGAGCCTGTGTGAATCAGGCTGCAGTTTCCTGTTCTTAGCTGACAGGAGTGGCAACCGGTTTGATGTTCTGCTGCTGTAAAAACCCAGCGTACCTGTAAGTGATGTAGATCTTCCTCATTGAAATTGCACCAAAGCTTCAAAAATAGGCTTTAAAAATGTATCATAGATGTAGGTTCACAACGTTTTTGCCTGGTGGCCAACCATGAGTATATAACGGCTGTAGATGATCCTGTGAACAGTGTAACTGGTCCTATTTAATAAAGTTTAAAATCTCTAGTATCGCTAAGAAGTGGTTAAAAGAAGGTTTAAACAGCTATTTGACTAGTATGGAGTACTATTTATGGCACCATGTTGCACACAAAACTTTCAAAGTTGCAAATGAAAATATTAAATATTTGCTTTCAAAATTTTTTTTCATATACTTTTTTTGCAAAAGATTTTTTTATTTTTGCTTTCAAAAACTTTTTTTTTAATTTTTGCGTTTGCGGAACAAAAGTTTTCGCATGTGCTGTGTCTTATCTACGTAGCCCGTGTCCTGATGTGGATAAAATAAAATAAAATCTCGTTCCCACAAATTAATATCTTGTTCCCACAAATTAATATCTTATTCAAAAGATAATACTCCGCTCCCTTGAAATAATTAATTCTTGCAAAAGAAAGAATTATTTGCGTGATAAGTCATTCATAAACATGGATGTGAGCAATATTTGGATTTACAGCAGATACCTTTACATTTCTGTCTGTGTGTGTCTTATGACATTCCATGGAAGACACAGGATGTTTACAGATCAGATTTATGTATTTTAAAAAGCACAAAAGCATCAGTAATCATGTCTCGATGTCTGTGTTTATTCACATCCCAGTACGGTCTCCGTCCATCCTGCTGCAAAAGCCGCCACGTGGAGTGGAAAAATAAAAACAAGAATGATCTATTTATTATTGTCTCTATGAAAATAAAGAAATAGCATGTGTGATCTGTGAATCCTCCGGAGCAAATTATCGGTAAAAAGTTTAGTTATCTTTAAAATCTGTTTGGAAAAAGAAGGAGAGAGAGAGATTTAAAGCAAAAATTACTTTATTCTGCACAAGTTTTTTGGAATAGATTAACAGCAAAAGAATGATGGATCACTAAAGCAGACTCAATCTGTTTAGCAGAAGAAGCATGTTTATCTTGCTATTTTCTCTTTATATTTTAACATCTATTGATGAAAATAAATCAATTGTTCAGATACAGATCTTAATTTAATAAAGTGTTACTTCCTGCTGGACTGAGTCGAAGCTCTTATGTTTTTTTCTGCTACAGACATTTTAAACACGCAGGTCACTATACTAACATAAATAAATAGAAACGGGCCAGAATGGTTGAAAACGGCAGAATCCCGTCTCAAAGACCATGTCTGCCTCCAAGCAGCGTCAATACGAGACACAGACACCCGATTGGTTGGAATCTAGACCAATCAGCTGGCTGTTTGATGGCAGCTTTGTCACGCTAAACTGAAACGTATGTGAGCAAAATCAAAGGTAGGAAAAAAGCAAGATAAGACATGTTTTTGAAAGCAAAAAATAAATAAAAATGCAAAGCAAAAAATAAAAGTTTTGAAAGCAAAAGAAAAAAAAATGTGAAAGCAAATATTTAATATTTTCATTTGCAACTTAGGAGGTTTTGTGTGCAACGTGGTGGCTTAACCCTTGTGCTACCTTAGATGAACCCACCCTTGCATTGACGTGTTCTCCCTGCCATGACAAAGGTGGATAAAGGTGAAAAGATTTCATGTACAGCATGGACGCGTGTGGCTCACGTCAGCTACACAACTATCTTCAAGTGACTTAAAAGTTGATTTTCCCCCCCAAAAAAGAGAGCTGATCATGGCCCCTAAGAAAAATCATGACTACGAAGACCTTAAAAAGATTCTTGATGATATTCAAGGTGCTTTGTATCCCTTTATGGAACAAATGACCGCTAAGCTAGCTCCTCTGATGGAGCTAATGGAAGAGTTCCGGAGGCTCCGGGCTCAAAACGAGCAAAGAGAAAACCGGGTCGACATTCTGGAGAAAAGACTGGACGATGTGGAACAACAGGCAAGGATGAATAATGTCATTCTCACTGGAATACCCATCAAACCTCGGGCAAAGCTACATGCAGCTGGAGTTGGCATTGCTAATGCTAATAGCGCTAGCAATGCTAGCAGTTCTTCTGAAACAGAGAGCAGTGGAGAGTTTCTGGAACACCAAGTGGAATCATTTCTCACGTCTAAAGGGATTTCCCTGGATCTAAATACCATCGAGACTTGCCACCTGCTCCCCAGGAGAAAGGTGACGGATAAACCAGCGATCCTCATCAGGTTTGTGAATCAAAAACACAAGCTAGCTCTGATGAACCAAAGGAGGAATCTGAAGGGATCTTCTGCTTTTCTGAACGACCATCTGACCAGAAGGATTGCTGAAATCGCCAAACATGCCAGGCTTCTCAGGAAGCGTAAGCAGATTGAGAACACTTGGGTTGATGCTGCAGGATTTACATCAAACCACTCGGTCCACCGGACCGGTGTTCACGTTGTGAACACCATGAGGACTTTTAGAAGTGTTTGATCGCGGTCGTCTGAATCAACATGCAGTAATAAATGAAAGAGTCAAATCATTTTGAGAAATATGACGCCTGGATTCATCACTTTCTCCAAAAGTCTGAAGTGACCTGATTTTCAGCAGAGAGTCCTGACCTGCAGACAACTTGACCTCAACTTTCACCGCCGCTGATATCAGCTGAAGAAGGATATGAATCCTGAATCTAACAATCTGACAACATCGATGTCAGGAACTCGGAGGTGAGGACACAGGCGCAGACGCAGGGACTCGTAGTCAAATCGTAAGTTTTAATAACACTCACGATGGTAACAATAATCCAGAACGATCCCGTGACAGGGACAGGATCAGTGCAGGCTAAATACCCTCCAGGTGATTCAGCAACAGGTGAGACCAATAAGGTAAAGACAGAACAAACGAGCAGTGAAAAACAAACCGGAAGTGTCAAAACAAAACCCAACAACCGCCCTGGCCCAGAACCTGACAGTACCCCATCTTCAAGGAGCGCCCCTGGGCGCACATCCTGGCTTGTCAGGGTGCCGACGGTGGAAATCCCGCTTCATGTTCTGGTCCAGGATGTAGAAGGCAGGCTCCCAGGACCTCTCCTAAGGGCCCTAACCCCGCCAATCCACGAGGTACTGAAGACCCCGACCCCGTCGTCTGACGTCCATCAGGCGACTGATCGTCCAGGTCGGGTGTCCGTCGATGACACGAGGAGGGGGAGGCGGGGGAGTGGTCTGATGGAGACTATTCGTGGAGAGGGGCTTGATCTGGGACACATGGAACACTGTGGCAACAGGATTGACCACCTTCATCACCTCGAACGGACCGATGAACTGAGGCGACAGCTTCCTTGACTCAGTCCTCAACTTGATATTGGCTGTGGACAAAAGGACAGACTGATCCGGCACGTTGGTGGGAGCTCGCAACCGGTGCCGGTCAGCCAGCCGCTTGTTGTTTGCGGATGAGCGTTGAAGGGCAGCACGGGCCTCCCAATGCGTCTGCATCAGCGGTAGATGTGTTGGACTGACGGAACGGCCACCTCCTTCTCCTGCTCGGGGAATAGCGGGGGTTGGTAGCTCAGAGAACATTCAAACGGGGACATGCCTGAAGCAGATGAAGTCAACGAGTTATGGGCAAACTCAACCCACGGCAGCAATGAGCTCCAGGAGGTCTGGTGGCATGAGCAGATGCATCGAAGAGCCACCTCCAGATATTTTATTTTCACAGCATAAAAAAAAGCTTAATTATTGAAGATGGTTAAATTGATTGATTTCTAATAATATTACTTCACTTGCTCCAAAAATTGATTCATGATTTTTTCCTAATGTAATTTTGCACATATTTTTACTTTGATACTTAAGCATTTATTGCTATGAAGATTTTTGAAACAACGTTATGTCTAGTTTACCTATATAGTATTTTTTTTATAATATAAATGACTTTTATAAGTAGCATAATCTGGATTTTCCATGTTGATTTCTAAAATAGATATTTTTACATAATAATTAAGTAATTCACCTTTGTCATGTGCTTTATTGATACTTAATGATTCTTAATTCTGTTTGATAAAAGCTAGGAACCGGATAATGATAAATCATGTAATAAAATGATTACGGTAGAACAGGGGTGGGATTATATAAATTCGCTTCCTTCCACTACCTTTCAAGCAATATTTATTCATATGTATAATTATCCTCAGTTTGATAGGTAATTGTATGAATGTATAACTGATGATTGTATTGTTTTTGTGTACTATTCTTATGTGATTGCTTGAAATAAACCATTTCCCAAAAAAAAGTAATCCATGGACACCAGTGAGATTCACAAATCATTGAAGAAAAAACGTTAAAAGCATTGTCTAGTGCAGAGGTGGGCACTGAGGGCCGCATTCCTGCATGTTTTCCAGCATACCCTGCTCTGGCGTGTTCTAATAGGCTGGACACACCTTAACCAGGTAATCAGCCATGAGTAGGGCTGACTATCTGGAAATCATGCAGACACACCGGCCCTCGAGGCCTGGAATTGCCCACCCCTGGTCTAGTGGGTCTAGATGACCCAACTCCCAATGTTAAATTGCCTAGGATAGCACAAGGGTTAAGGTGCATCCATGTTTAAATTGGGTATTTTTGGAATTTGATAGCTACAGCTTTAAAATGCTTTTAGCAATCAGACACAATTTCAATAAAGGAATTAATTAATTTTGCCCTCTTTAGAAAATCACAGTGGGAAGTAAATAACAAGTAGAATATCTGAAGCAATAATTATTTCAGTGCAGTGCAGTAATTACTGTCATCATCTGCTGTTTGTCAAGACAAACTGACTCCTGTGATGGTCTATTTCCTGAGACAACTCCAGAATAAGTAGAACTTTTATCAGATGTGTATGCTGCCTTCTTTTGTTGTAATCATGACATTCATGCATTTAGAATGTTATTCAGACAGAAGACACCACCTGACACACAAGACAGTCAAGTTAGTCCTCATAAGATATACTTTATATATATATATATATATATATATATATATATATATATATATATGAAATATCAGATTGTTGAAATGAATATCAGATTGTCTGTATGATACAAATCCCATTCATTTATAGAAAACAACAACAACAACAAGAGCATATGCACTGGCATGCTATATAAGTTCAGCTCAAAATCTCTGAAATCCCTTCTGCCATTTTGGGTGGCAGAGCTTTATTTATCCATCCATCTTCTTCTTCCAGTAACCCAGGTCAGAGTTTCGAGGACAGCAGTTTCATTAAAGACGACCCAGACCTTCTCCTAAGGAACTTTCTTCAGTTCTGCTGGGGGACCCCAAAGTACTTCCAGACATGGCAAAAGATGCATGTAATGTCTTGTCGATGTGGAGGAGCAGAGGCGCTACTCTGAGCGCCTCCTGCTATCTCTAAGAGAGCTTCCAGTCACCCTGCAGAGGAAACTTATTTCAGCTGCTTGGATCTGGGATCTTATCCTTTCAGTCATGACCCAAAGCTCCTGACCATGGGCCTGGTCTGACGCCTTCTCCATAGCCTCCATCAACCTCCCACCACATCCCTCAGGAGGCTGTCACTTGGGAGAGCTGTCTTACAGGAATACCAGGAGAGATGCTGTCACCTGACAGTCAGAGCTGCTTAATTCATTTCATTCATCTGCTGCAATAATAATAACTCTACCAGCTGGGAAATTGATGTTAGCTTTCTATCATGTGAAAGACAAAAACGGTGAGTCTAAAGGATTGCATATGGAAAAAGGGATATTTAGGATTTTAGCAGAGTACAGAGACAGACTCAGGTCTCTACTCACATGATTTCATGGCTGACTAAATGTGATTAACCTCTGAAAGAAGCCTGATAAGTCAAAGTATTTTGTCTCATTTGACGTTCATGGAGTGCAGGGGGAACAATCTAATGTGGGACTATTTATTCTCTAGGAGCAGGTCTCCTTACACCCTTGGATAAAAGAAGAGACGAGGAAGAAATTGTCTGTAACAAGTTTGCATACATGTTAAATTGGATTGTTCAAGCTAATTCGAGAGTCCATTTTTAGATAATGTACTCTTTGCCCAGGGTGATCCATGTATCTGTTTTTACCACTAAAACTCCTTTCAATCTTTTCTTGCTTTATTTTATGCCTTGAGGGTTAGGATACAGTTTTGGTGTTCAATTTGAATTAGTACAATGTTCATTAAAACACTCGTGAATTTCAGTTACTTTCAGTTGAACGAAAAAAGTCATTAAATCAGAATGAAAAGACACTTTCAACCCTTTTTATATAAAACGATCTTTTTTGGTACATTAATCTCACAACTCAAATCTGGACAATCTAAAGAGTTAACTTTTATGTTTCCAATAAAAACTCTTATATTAAAAAGAGCAAATATTTGTCAAAAATGACTCACCTTCGGTGGACAGGTAAGCAGCTGTTTCTTAATAAATAGATACCAAGACAATGAAGCCTTTAGGGTTTAAAGGCTTTGGGATGCAGAACTTTTACAAATCAGAGGGGAGACTACCACGGTGTGATAGGAATAGTCTAACAAAGGTTTGCAGAGAAAGACCTGGAATTGTTTGTGAAAAATAAAGATGAACCACAGAAGTAAGAACTGCTAAAAAAAAAAAAAAACTATACTAAAGATTAGTTAAAGACTAAAAGATTTCACGGTTTTGAGTGATTGGAACACACATCAAAAAGAAATCACATAATGAAGTTTGTTTTAAGATGAAGTATGATGAAGGCTGCTCCAAAGACGTTCCTGAGTCCATCCAGAAAAAAGACAAACCTTTGGTGATAAAGTTTTACTTTATCCCCTTAATTACCTATTTAGTGTTATTTTGTTCCATCAATTTAGTCAATTAAAACACATGAAGAGACTTTTCATTGGGATAAAGCACAAACAGATGTCTGCTGTCAGTATTTAGGGGTTGGAGACGTTTGATGTTCTCTTTCAACATTTGGCATTTAACCCTAACCCTAATCCTAACCCGAAATACAAAGCATCTTTAATGTGTACATTTACATTTACATCTCAGAAGTGTGACATTCATTCAGCATCTCAGCAGAGACAGCAGCCTCCTTTTCCATCATTTTTCCTCAAACCTTGTCAGTTTGGTGTTGATGTTTTTTTTATTTTTTTTATCTTGGACAATTTGAAGTAAACATTTAAATTTCACTTTGGCTTCTAGAAAACCAAAATGAAGGTATTAGTCCTGAATCAGGGAAGCAAAAGGCATGCATTACCTTTGAATGCTGCGTTTCTGTCCCCATGGACACAAACACCAAAAGTAAAGGTGGCTTTGAAGGAATAATTCTTTGTGTTTGTGCTGGTAACCATCAGCCCACAAGCTGGGATCAACATTTATCCTGTTTTTTTAGCACGGAGATAAGGTGGGACTGTGATGCATACATTTCAAATCTTGCAGGATTTTTCAGGATCAGCTGTTATACTTTTTTATATTAGAGCTCACATGAAAGTCAGCGACATGTTGCCTGAGTAAGGATAGTGTGTTCACACAGGGTTATGGTATTTCTCTGGAAATGGCACATATGCCTTTTATGGCATTTAACATGCCATAAAAAACGATACTCTAATGTAATGTTATGACACAGCTGATGTTAAAATGTTTACTAAATTGATCATATCAACAAGTCAAGCAGGAAATACCTTATGTTTAGCAAACACAGGGCAAAATCAAAGGTAGACTGACAAATAAACAGAAAAAAATAAAAGTGAAAATGAAAGAAAAATGAGAAAAGTATGGTATGCATTTGCTTAATTCTTTCAAGGTGATAGGTGTAGTTAAAACGGTGTGTGAAAGAGGTAAACCCAACTAATATTAAAAAGATTAAAAAAAATAAATTGACAGTAAGACCATCGGGGTAGACATTTAAAACTAAAACTCTACAAAAACAAAGAACAGAAAGAGTGAAACGCAACTTCAAAAACCCAAAGAAAAATTCTAAGACTCCAGAGAAAAAGAGCGTTTACAAAGAGCTTTGATGAAAAAAGAAGAAGTGATGCGCTCACAAAGTCAGAAGGACTGCTTTGAAATGGAGAGCTATGGAAATTTCCATCACTTAAACTTTTTAAAGCTTTTTTTTTCATTTCTGTTTAAGTCAATGATTTCTTATTGAATTAAGGAGAATGGCTTTTAAGTGTATGGTTTATGGACTGTGAAACCGTTAAAAGTTCTTCAAAAGGTAGATCATAAACAACATTTTCAGCTCAGATTGGTTTTCAGTCTCCTTAAAGTTCAATAAAAAATGGCTTTTGGAACTGCGTTTCTCATTTAACAGCTTCACAAATGGGAGTCAATGAGGTCACTCTGTTAACAGCACTTTAGTTGCTGGAACAATATTAGATTCACAATTATTATTATTATTATTATGACTCAAGATACAGAGTATCATCATCACATAGAGTCGAATAATAATTTGAACAATTTATAATGCTATTGGTTTGATAGCATGTGAAGCACCAGGCACAAACAGTATTGAGTTAGTTGGTTTCAGAGATTAGGTGACCCAGGAATTTCTTAGAGTACGACAATCCCTGGAAATCTTCCTTGATATAAAGAATAATACGTCCTAAAGTTTCACTGTATTTGAACCTTTGTAGCTTTGTGAAAAGGTGATTTTTAAAAGAGGAAATATAAATAAAGATTCACAAGAAAATGATCCTTTTTTCAATCTGGGTTTGGTACAGTCTGACAGTCACGCCGCAACACTCCCTTGCTTCTCTCAGAGGCGGGTAGCTGTCTCTGTCAAGAACATGTGGATAGAAAGTACATACTTGTCTGAGTCATGGTCACAGGAAGAAACATTGCACGTCGGCGGGAAGCCTCATACCTGCACATCAACATTCTGCAGCGGATGCAGGACAATAATAGAGTCTGCTATCTGTTCTGAGTCTCCCCAGAACAATGTTCTCTCTGTGTGACAGTCTGAAGTGAACACTGTATCAGCATGTGAGGAATTCATCTAACCATGTACCGGCACCACCAAGACACCCTCTTTTAAATTCAGTCAGTAAAACGGCTCAGAGGCTGATAAAACCAGCCCATTACCCTGAAGTCCACTGGCTTCTCTCCCCTGCTGCCTTGGATTCTTCTCAGAGTCTGGAGGTTTTCATCACTATTTCATGTCTTAACACAAAATGCTTTCTGCACTTTTTACAAACCATAATATAACAAAGCACGAATTGAAGTCAAATTGCTCCCTGCTTTTATTCAAAGATGTAAATATCAGACATTATTGGGTCTCTGTGTGCTGCTGTGTGTGCAGCTGGCACCAGAAATGCCAGGATTTCTTTGAAGGTTAGTATTGATTGAACTGTCTGCAGTGATCTGTGAGTTTTGTTTTCATGAACATATCTGTCTGTCTGCCACTCAATACATAATGAAGTCAACACAAAATATTGTGCTGTGAAAAGCCAGCACAGGGGAGATATAGAAGGATCTAACAGGAATCGCACGCCAAGTAAACCCGTCCCACTTTCAAAGTAACTTTTGTGTGCACATGTGCACTTTGTGTGCACATTAGGACCCCATCTGGGTCACTTTTGCCACTCATCGATTACTCAAAGCATTAGTAGATGATGCAACAGCCAGATGTGTTTGAAGAGGCTAGTTTTGAAATTCATTGTCACAAAACCTAGAGAAGTTATAGATATGTTATATCTGGCCCAGAAGATGTGACATAGTACCAGTTACTTTCTGCATGAAATATTTGATACCAATTACTGTTTACTGTATAATAACCAAAAATAGCTAGAAACGACACATGTACTTTTTTCTCATGAATTGATTAGTAATGAATACTTTAATAGAGTAGTTAATGCCAACATCGGTGAAGTAAGGGTATAATTATTTCAATAACTTTGTATCTATTGATACTCCGATCGATGATATCGATAATAGCAGACTTACAAACAAAGGGGCTACTTTTATTTTCCTAACCAGAAAAAAGGCTGTTAGCTAGTTTGAGGTAAAGTGTGTGGATAATGAGCAATTTATTTGGAATATTCAGGTATACACAGACATAACTATGAACACTGAAATGTGTGCAGGATGGGGTACTCACAGTTCTTATAGTTTTAAGGATTGGTTTTCCATCAAATGACTTGAAATTCTGAACAATCTATATAGGTACAGTTTAAAACCATTTCTTGAGAAGTATGAACTGGTGCTGATCGCTTAGACTGGCTGATACTCGGTTCTGATGCAAACTAAAATGTTTGGATTAACTGAAGACAGCAGAAAAGACAGACCTCAGGGACAAGACAGTCCTGCAGCCCTTTATGATAAATTATGAGATGTTATCATTAACATGTTTTAAAGCTTTATTTAAAAATACTGGTGGAAATGTCACGGTGCCCCCGTCGGACTCCTCCCCCTCATCAGCTACACCTGATGCCTCCAGCTGTACCTCCTCATCCTCGTCTGGCCGCAGGTTCTTAAGGAGACCACGGACCTGCAATCAACGCTAGTTCGTTGTACTTCCTCGGTGCATCTCCTGGCCTCGTAAAATTCTAGTTCCATGTTTGCCTCGTTCCATGCTAAATCCAGTCTGTTCTTACCTCATCCCAGGATCCCATCTTTGCTTGGACCCTTCTGGTGGCTGCTCACGACTCGCTGTCCACGTTCCTGTCGCTCCTCTGGTTTCAACGGTTTACGCCGCCAAGACCCTCCAACCATCCCCGCTGCCTACCACAGGAAATCTGGGCCTCAGCTTCATCCACGCAATCTCATTAAAACCTGTTCCTCGTACCTCACTGCTTGCCTTGTGTCCTTCCGGGTTCCAGCAATTGAGTCAGTCTCTGCCTGCTAACCATGACAGGAAATCTAAGAATTAATGCCTGTAACCGTTATTTATTTATTAATATATTATGATCGTAAACATGTTTACAGGAAACAACATTCCATTCAAGCATGTGTGACATGTCAGAGAAGTCTAATCCACCAAGGCTGTTCTTTACAAATCAAAGAATTTAAAAGTTCTGCTGCAGGCATGATGGTACCAGATACCGTCAGATCTCTAAAGGCATCCATACCTTGTCTTCTGGTTTGTCGGCAAAGAGGGTCTCATTCAGAAATAACATATAGATGTGCAACAACTGTAATAACAGCCAACGGTTCATAGACGACTATCTGAAGATGTTTTATTGGTAGATGGTTGTAACTTTGTTTTTGTAAAAATTAGAAAGACTACATTCTCCTACCAAGATAAAATATTAGCTATTTCAGAGTTTAGTTGATCCATTGTCTTTTTAATTGAGCAGAAACCTTATAATTGGCCCTCAGTAAAAACGGGGTCAGGACCTGCCTTTACATTTAGCTGGATAAACTAGCGGCCGGGTAGCTTGGTTGGTAAGGTGAAGGACTGACATGCTGGAAACCAGGGATCAATTCCCCATGGGGAATGAACAAGCAAGCAATTGAATTGGTGAGCAGTTCACACCACCCAGTGAGAGCCCTTGGGCAAGCCCTTAACTCTTGTGCTATCCTAGGCACTTTAACATTGGGAGTTGGGTCATCTAGACCCACTAGACAGTGCTCTGAACCTTTTTTCTTCAATGATTTGTGATCCTCACTGGTGTCCATGGATTACATGAAATCTTTCCGCCTTTATCCACCTTTGTCATGGTAGGGAGAACACGTCAATGCAAGGATAGATAGCACAAGGGTTAAAGCTACTGCCTACTAGCATGAATGTGCATGAATGATCCCAGTGGTGGTCAGAGGCACCGAAGGTGCAAACTTGCAGCCATGCCTCGACCATCTGAAGAGTAAATGGATAATAGACAAAAACATTGTAAACATTGTAAGCACTTTGAGAGTCTGGAAAAGTGCAGATAAATCCAATCTATTATTTATTTAGTGTCATATTAGATTGTAAAAAATGATTTATTTAAACTTGAATGTATGTCCAAAAACATGCTTCATAGGTCAATTGGCAACTCTAAATTGTCCATAGGTGTGAGTGTGAGAGTGAATGGATGAGTGATTGAGGATATTCCACCCTGCGACAGACTGGCGACCAGTCCAGGGTGTCCCCTGCCTACGCCCAAGTGGCCGGGATAGGCTCCGGCAACCCCGTGACCCCGAAAGGGAATAAACGGTCAAGAAGATGAATGAATGAATGAATGAATGAATGTATGATTAGGTTTTCTGTACTTTGTTCACAATGTTGACTGTAGCTTTATTTAACTGCAGAATGATTTGATCTGCGATTTCCCAGATGCCTAACCCCTGAAGTGTATTATTACAGCGCTTTTTCTTAGATCGTTCCGGTGAGTTTTAAGGCTCCTGTGGTCAGAGTGAAAAATGTAGGACTGGAAAAGGAACCATTTTAGTCGTTTAATATCTGTAAAAGTGCTGCTGTTCTAGAAGCAGCATGTTGTTTTATTTGCTTGTTTATCTGCACACCTCCGAGCTGCTCTGTTTACCATCGACATCACCTTCCTCAGTTGTAATTAATGCAATGATTATGTTTTCAATTTCTCAACAGACCAAACAGAGCTACATGAAAATATAGCCCCACAAAGATGTAAACAAGACTGAGGTAAAACTGAGCTCTTAATAAATCTGTTTTGAACAAACACACTGTAGTCCTCAAGTTGAATGCAATCAATGTCAGTTGAAACAAAACAGTAAAAAAATGCCAGCGTTCCCTCAGCGTGTGCGTGTGCGGGTGTCACGTGTAACTTTGGCTTCAATAGAGACTGAAGGGCCCCTCTTCATCGCTGTCTTCACCTTCATCGCTCCGGCAGCCTCTGTGGGGTGCGACAGGTCGTCTCCTTTATTTCCCCATTGTCATCACTATCGTGGGCGTTTGGAGGCCTCAGTGTGGACAAATGTTGCACGTCTGCACTCAACAAAGGATTTACTTTAAGCTTTCACAAGCGATGAACAAAGAAAATGCAGAACTTGTTGGAACAAACATGGATGGAAGCACTTTTTTTGTCTTTGTTTTGCAGAGAAGTTGAAAAGATGAGGAACAATGGAGAGTCTTTTGCTCTGTAGTCATCCTCCTGCTCTACAGCTTTGGTGAACTGATTCCATTTTTATGCTCTCCGTTGCCACGGTCATCTAAAAATCTTCAAATGCAAACTGAAACCACATCTTTGTTGTGGTGCGATAAGTCTTCACATCAGCCGTCCTCCTCCCCCCAGCCCATGGCTGCTCCTCATTAAACCCATAAAAAGGCAGCAAAGTTTGAACAAAAATCGACATCATAATCCGATGCCGAATACAGACATCAACTTTTCCCTCTCGCAGATCCCTGCCACATCTTTACTTCCTCCTTTTGGTTTGGGATTTCTTGTGAAGCTGCCACACTTCAAAGCTGTCAGATTGACAGCACTGCAGACTGAGGGCTTCTCTTCATCTGCCTGCTAGAATTATGCAGACATCTCTCTTGAGCACCACTTCAGAACCTCGCTCTCTTTGCTTTACACACGTGGCCTCTGCATGACACCATGCAACAAGCTAGGAAATACAGAGATAACAGTAGAGAGGTTTTTAAAACAACACTCTCGCACAGGTTAAAATCCATGAACTATTAAGCAGAAGGTGAAAAACTGTTAGTTTTGAAGCAATAACATGAGTTTCCTGCAGTCCCAGTTAGACAAGGTAATACAACCAAACTGCCAGCAAATGAGAGAGGAGCCGGCACATGTGCAGCTAATGAATTTTCACCCTCATTTTGTGCCTGTCAATCTGTGATGCTTAAGCAGGCCTCTGGCTCTAAAGTGCCGTCAGTGCACCCGGACAAGACACAATCAGCTGATCGTTTGAGCATGTGCGAAGTGACGTTTCAGCCCTGACCCCTCTCACTGCTTACCAGGCTCCTGGTAACACCATCCATCACTGCTGTCACAATCCTATCCGTATCACTATTGCAAATGAAGCCAGAGCCCTGATATAACGTCTGGTGTCGGGATGGAAATGATGGACAGTCAAAGTCAGACAGTCAGCAGCACGTTTTTGATCAGACATTTTAGAGGAAACAAATAAAGTGAGACATGACATTACACTCAGATACTACAGGTTTTCTAAGAGGACAGTAATCAAAAACAAGAAAAAATGTTTCTCTCCCTTGGACCAGCAATATTTGTTGAAAACAAAAGAAGACAGCAACCTTGCAAAAACATGTTATGTGTACTGTGGAAATCTGTCTTTTTAACATTTAAATCTAACAGACCCACACTGATGATAGCATTTTTCTGATGATGGAGAGAGCACATGTATAAAAAAATGTAAGTGCATTTCTGAGAAATAGAAAACCAATAGATCCATGTGTGTCTTTGTTTTCCTCGTCTGAGCTGGAATCTGGTTTTAAACTGAATAGATTTAATATTCCCTCACCATTTCTGTTGTATCGCTAATGTTGCGGTTGTGAGGGGGTGTAAGCTCCAGTGTTGACAACAAAAAATAGAATGCTGTCTCATTCTGAATGTGTTCAATCATTGTTTATTACCTACATATTGAGTGCTCTCTGTGTAAAATGAAGGTTAAAGACTGTTGTCTAACTTATGAGCTTTTAGATTCGGTTGAATCTGTGGTGTAATGTCACTTTATGTTCACACAGTGTTGATCCAGATTAGGTAATGTTAAGACATTTTCACATTTGGTGGGAAAACAGAAAAGGCTTTGGAACATGAATCCAGTCATTTTGTTATATCTGACGTTTCTCGGCAGGATAACCTGCCATGGCGCAGCAGTCAGATCCACATAATCCTGAGCAATGGTGCCTCTCAGAGGACCAGCAGCAGTGGTGTGATGCTGCTGAGCCTGTAGTGGTTTTGGAGGTGCAGCAGATCCCTTCAGTGCCCCCCATCTCCACACCCCATTGCCCTCAACAGCTGTTCAGAAGGCAGATGAACTCACAGCTCGCCTCCACCATCATCTATCTTCTATGACAGCTCTCACTCATACCATCATCTGCAGCCTATAAGCAATGTGGGACAGGATACTCCCTGGTGTGACGTACCACAGTGCAGTGGGTGGATTAGGTTTAAAGGAAAATGCAAAACAAAACATTTTCTGGTTGTTTAAATTAACTCAATAGACTGAATGAATGCATTATTGTTCCTGTTTGAATTTTGTCATTCACAAAAGCCAGTACCGTATTTTCACGACCATAGGGTGCACTGGATTATAGGGTGGAGTTTCAGTCATGGCGCGGGCACGTTACAACATACCGGTATAACATGCACACTAGTGTGTGTTTTAGAAAAGGCAGCCGGAGCAAAACTGAGTTGGTTTTGATTTATTTGTCATTTGTCACAGTCATCAATCAGCATCCTAAAATCCAGCAAAGTCCTCATCTGCTGTATCTGAAATGAACAGCTGGGCTAAATTTCTATCAAAGCCTTCCCTTTCGTCATTGTCAGAGTCCATCTCGTTGCCGTGCAGCTCCTCATGAATGATGCCGGCCTTGTCGAAAGTTCGAAGTACAGTGCAAGCAGACACGTTATCCCAAGCGTCTACAATCCATTCACAAATTGTGGCGTACCTTGCCTGGTGCTGCCGCCCAGTCTTAGTAAAACTGTGTCCATCATCCACCGCTCCCACGCCGTTCGTAACCTCTCCTACGTCCTCTTTACCGAAGTCATGCAACAACACATCAGGCGCACCGCGCCACAGGGCGCTCCCTACATTTTAGAGAAAATGTACAACTTTTAAGTGCACCTTATGGTCATGAAAATAGGGTTGTACAAAAATGTGTAGTACATAGTACAAATTCTTAAAGAGAAACCAATAGTTTGCATAGGTTTCTGAGCTTACTGTCTTACTTCCTTTCATTACACATCAAACAACAGTTTTGTCTGTCACCTTGGTGATTGAGAACGTAAAAGACACACAGGGCGCCCATCTGTGTTAAAACCAGAATCTCTGAGCCATGAAGACAGCAACTAAACTTGATTCAACAAGAGCAGCCTATTTTCTACAGTGTTCTGTTGAACTAAGGACTGCTTCTTCAGTAAACTGGCATTGAAGGGCTCATATTGATATGAATAGAACCTTTGATTTAACATTCATCTGATAAGAATTCCTATGGATAACTTGACTGTCTGCTGCACCATAAATGAATCTGCCTGTTGTATCAAAGGTTTTATCAAAAAGCTAATTCAAAAGCAGTAACGTTTTTTTCTGCAGTAAATCCTAACATTTTCTATTTAAAGACCCACTCCTATGAAAATGGTGTTTATGGTGTTTTTAACATATTCTTGTTGCATTTTTCTGATAATGGAGAACATTTATAAAGTAAATTAGGATTTAAACTGCATTTCTGAGTATTTCTTTATTCAAATTGTTGTGAATCAGGAGCAGACAAAAAATGCAGTTGGAAAAAGATTGTAGTTGTAGGTGGACCACAAGCTTCCTGCTCTACTCCATTCTGATAATCCACTGTCAGACAAATAGATCCATGTACGTCTTTTTTATCCTCGTCTCAGCGGGAATCTGGATCTAAACGGTATGGCTGGATAGCTCCAACGTTGTCTCCCTCTTTTGTTGCACCGCTAATGTTAACTTGGGTTTGTGAGAGGCTGAAAGCTAGCAGGAAAGAGTGCAAACAAAGGGATCATGGGAAATGAGTGCAGGCTTACTCTGCACCAGCAGTCCCGCCCACTACTCAAAAGCGAATTTCTGTGAAACTCCTGCCGTTCTGCAGAACTCCTGTCGTAGAAAGGGACACAGGTGTTTAGATTTTGGTTAAAACGTCATAATTATAATTAGAAGACCACTGGGAATACTTTACAATTCTTTGAAAATACATTAAATGATGATTGGAGTGGGACTTTAGAAGTGATTTGATTGTAACAAAAATAATAAATGTTACATGTGCATGTTGATATATAGAAAAATAAAAAAGCTTGATCTCTTAATATTACTGTTGTTTTTCTTTTTTATTGTTTTATCAAAGCTTTTTTCTTTGGGAGAAATGTGTTTTTGCTTGAATGAAATATACCTAGATGTCTGGATTTATCCTGCTAATTATTTCACTCTGTACTATAACTTTATCAGTGCTGTTGGTGGTGCAACTTTAGTGAGGCCAAATGTTGTAAATTTTCTTCTAAAGTAAGCTACAAAGGCAATCAGAGGAAAGTGTAATACTGCTACATTTCGCACTGCCTTTTTTGAGGGACATTATTGTTCATACATCAATGGGATGACAACCTTCCTGTGTCCAGCACAAACATGTTTTAACTCAGCACATTATCCTGCATCCACACTTCAATGGATATCCACACGTTCAATTTAAGTCATTTTGAGAATCCATCAAGCGTCTTCCTGGTGCAGATGTGACCAGAATGAGGCATTGTGGGAGCCCCGTGCAGAACTTCTGAGAGGAGAGCATTCCTCAGATGTAATCTCCTTTTCCCGGATGAAAAGCCCAGCCATAACTGACCATCTCCTGCTTCTGAGGCCTCTGTGGAGAAGGCCTGTAGCTTAAAAGGAGATTACAATGGATTTACCACTGATCTCACTTTCTCCTTTGCTACCTCGCCTTCATAAGAAACCCACAACTCTACCCTCATAAAAGTACCACTGGTGGGTTATTGTGCGTGGTTTTGTCAAAGCTCTGTGAATCAGTGATTGATTTGTGATGAGATTGAAAGCTTTAGAGCAAAGTGGAAAACTCGCAGTGCGGTCAGTCAGAAAAAGCTGCATTCATGTCCAACACAAGAACAGAACCCTGACATATAATGAGGCTTTCAGCTCAGGAGTTTGCAGAAATTTAGGTCACGTCATGATAATGGGCTAAGGATGCAGTCATAAGGATGAGGTCACACCAGGGAATCACTCAAATCCCTCTCTGCTGATGGAAAAACTCCTCCGTCTCGCCTTCGAAATGCAATATAGGTCAGTCCTGCGAGGATCTGCATGCAGAACATGCAGAGGAAGGTGGCACTTGGGTTGATGGTGAATAATTAATGTGAGAGAGATAGTTGGTGAAATAATGTGATGTTTGTGCACCAAATCAACGGGACGAGCTACACCTAGCCGTGCTTGCGCCGCAGCTTGAAAGGGCGAGCATTCGGGGAAAAGACTGAATTGTTGGTGATTAGTCATGTTTATTACCTCAGACGTGAGGAATGTGTGAGAAGGGACTGGAAAGAGGTAAAGACGGAGGCTAGAGTTTCATCACATGGCTTCTCAGGGAAAAGGAGAATTCCGCCTGATGACAAATTTGCTCATTTATTATCCAGTGTATTCGTTTTGAAAAAAATTGACACCCAAAATCAGTTAATCATGCAGAATCAACATGTCACAATCATAAACAGGTAATCCAGACTTAATTTTAGAAGCTGAACATGACTTGCTCATGTTTGCTTATGTAGTCAGGTCGCTTTTAAACAAATCAACCAACTTGACACTTAGAGGAAATACTTTAAAGGTAATTAGAAGTTGAACTCATAGTTCCATGGTTGTCATTTTTAGCTGACAGTTTGAGGGTTTGAACCCATTGACTGTATGTGAGAACTGGAGTAAGTGACCCCTCCCCCCAGGCGTTCCAAATAGGAAGTATCTGCTGCCTCTAGACTTCTATAGAAACATAGACAGCTATGCAAAATAGTTAATGTAGATTTTAGAGTAACATAATGACAGCGGATGCCAGAATATATCGTAAATTATTTATAAAGAATTGTTCTGGTTCTCTTACAAAGACGTCTCCGGCTGTTTTGAGCAAATGCTGTTTTCCACTACTTCCTTTAAGTTCTTTACCACCACTTTTGGAGCTTTTTTTATTCATGCTCACCTTGAATGAGTTCTTAGATCAATGTAACACCAGACAGAGGCATATAATCCTGCATTTACACCACTTGAATGAAATTAAATAGATGCACAGAGAAAACAGACAAACTCAACAAAGGTTCCCACGTGGGCTAGAAGTGAGGACCTCTTGCTGTCCAAACCACTGCACCACCACGTCCACACAGTTTCAATGTACCAGTACCTAAAATGTCAATGGTGGGTGCTAAAACATTGTTTTTATTGTATTTAGTTCAGTAAGTTTTTAACAGCTAGTGTTTAATTTTTTAAACTAGTCCAATTCCAAAAAATAATAGCCGTACAATAACTCTTTCAAATCTTTTTTTTTTCACTCACATGACTAGTCAGCACTAGTTATGCTTGTTTTGAATGAAATCTATTTCTATTTATACTCAAGGAAATTATTTTATAACAACAGCGTGTTTCAGACAGACACACAATTCTATAAGGAATTCTTTGAATGCTAACCACTGCACCACCATGCTACCTTTCAGTAAGTGTAAAGTGAATTGCCTTCTTCCAAAACTGCAAATTACATGTTGAACTAAGTCTAAGTCCCTTAACAACTTCGCCTTCAAGGGTGTATTTCTGAAAGGCTGTTATGTCACAAATGTTTTAAAGAAAACTAGTAGACAGCATCAACTTTTGGACCCCAAATAACCTAGAGTATGTAACCACTGCAACTTTGTTTGTTAACGAAAGCTGCTCTAGAGAAAGTTTAGTTCCGGATAAGTTGGTTTCAAAGAAGAAACACATTTGCTCAATAAACATGTCGATTTATGTGGTAACGGTGAGTGTAGATTCTTTGTTACAATTTGTGATATTTCTCATATAAATCTCTAAATCCAAATGTTTTTCAGCTGAACTTCTGATGTAACAACCTGTCATTAAACTCCAAAGTATCTTGTCACCTCGCTACATTGAAAACTTTTGGAAAGGATAAAAGAAATATTGGCAGCCCTCCCCTTTGTATGATGCTGGTACGAACTAACAGAATATCATTTTAAAAAATAAAATATATAAACATCATGAAAATGTGCTGCTAGTGTCATGGTTTGAGTTTGTTGTGTCTTGTTTTTCGTTTTAGTTCTTGTTCTGTCTTGTTTGGTTCTGTTTCCTGTTTTATTTTGAAAGGTTTCCTGTCTTGTCTGGTTTCTTGACTTTTACTTCCTTTGGTCCCCATCTGCCCTGATCATGTTCACCTGTGTCTTGTCTGCCCTGTCTGTATTTAAGTCGTGTCTCTGCCTTCCTCCTGTGCTGGTCCATTAGCGTTTGTTATGGTGTTCATGTCATCCTGGCCTGTCTAGTCCATGTTCCTGTTTCTTGCCTCGTCCATGTTTCATGCCACGCCAAGTAAGTTTTTGTTTCCTTTGTCATCCTGCTCTGCAGCGCTTTTTGTTTGTTGGCCATTAAACCCCCTTGCCCTTGAACCGTTTTGCCTCCCGTCTCTGCATCTGGGTCCTACCGGCTCTCGAGCCACCCTGCACCGTGACAGCTAGCCTCTCTATTTTAAAAGCAGGGGCTTTATTATATCTCCCAGTCTCAAACATTTAAGAAAAGCTAAATCTACGTTGGCAAAGCACAAGGAAACACAAAGTCACTTTTTTCTGTCCATTTATTTTATTACACTCAAGATTACATTAGTGACCACGAGTGTTTTCAAATTCATAGCTGTTTACAGACATTACAGTAAAATACCCCCCAGTTTAGAGGAATTCATTACAGTGTGTTAATAAAAAGATTGTCTCACCCAGTTATGACGGTACAGCTGATTTAGGGTGTTTGGATTAGCTTTTATTGACAATTAAGAGGTAACAAACAATGTGGCTTGTTCACATTTTTCTGTTTTATAACTTGTTAGATGAATTTGTAATTTCTAAACAGCAGAACCAGAAAATGTACTTATAAACAAATTGAAATCAATCAGCCTAGAAATAAACAAAAAAGACAGTAATTCAAATAAATTGAGGTCAGTGGATTAGGATTACTGGATAAATTTAGAATGAATAGTAGATGGTCTCTAGAGCATTTTAGCTAAATATTCTGTGCTGTCAGCTTGTTTTTGTTACTGTACTCGGCCATATTTCTGTGGCCATTTTTCTTACCGTATTCTGATTCACACTAACTGGGAAATTACAGTAGTAACAAGGGCAATTTCCACAATGCATTACTTTTTACAATATTTTCCCACAATTCTTTGGTTTTTAAATACCGTAATGCTTTATACAGTATTTTACTGCTGACACTGCAGTAAAATATTGCTCAGTTTACAGAACTCTGTTATAATGCAGAATTACCATTCTGACACCTTTTTTTTAACATGTTCTTGATAATCCCAATTTAAAAAATATGTATTCTTATGAATTTATAAACTGAACAATCCAATCAAATTCCTCGATAAAAGTAGGTGTTGCCCGCTGTTAAATATTAAAATCTCTCAAGTTTGCTTTCAACTGGTTGGGGTTTTGCCTTCCAAAAAGCTCACTCCTGATTGGTCAAAGTGCTTGCCATTGAAAAATTGACTCAGACCCATGCAAACCAGTCCCTGTGTACTGACGATGTCTGGCTCAAAAATGGCGGGCCGGTATAAAATGGATACATAATACTGAATTTTGATGAAGCCCAGAATTAAACCATTTTCTCTTAGTTTGAGAACTTATTTTATTTGATTTATATAGTTTATTTCCAAAAAAAAAAACCACTAGAATGATTTTTGGAGAAAAACTACAAATGAAATAAGAGATGGAGGAGATGGAGAAAACATTCCAAAGCTCAAAACTCAAAGTGACTGAACACAGAAGGACAGAACAATAGGGTCCAAAAAAGAACAAAAAAAGACAAGATCTAAAGGCAGTCAATTCAAGCTGCGACCATTACTAAACCAGAACAGAACAAATGTGACTTTAACCAACCATGAACATTCAAAGGGAGGAACAGAGAACTTAACTTTAAGCTCTATTCAAGTATCTCGAGGGGCCTTTCTTCTTCTTTGTTATTTTTGAATTGGGAAACATCCAAAATAAAGAACACCCTGCTTCAGGATGACAAATATGAATTAGTATAAGCTTCAAAACTGGTCTACAGCAATTAATGGCCATCAGAATGTTTGGGACAAAAAGCCTCTAAATATCCTCCACATAGACCAAGAAAAATAAATAAATGCAGCCGAAGAGCTTGTAAACAATGGCATAAATTGGAAATTTCACCAGTTTTAGCCTCTATTCACTGATAGCTTTTTCAAGCAAATTTTAAAACCTTTTTGCATCAAAAGCTTTTAAAAGAAAAAGCTCCATCTCTATCTTTTAGCTCATATTTCCATATTTTACAATCAGAGCATTTTTTGTTCATTGGACTCTTGTCCAGATCTTAATTTACCAGATTTTCTTTCAAGCTTTTTACATGAAAGTTCAAAGGAAAAACTATTTAGATTTTTTTTGTCATATGTTTTTGAACTTCTGATTAACATAGACCCAGCTTTATAGGGACACCTTGCTGGTACCGGGTTGGACCCCCTTTTGCCTTCAGAACTGCCTTAATCCTTAGTGGCAGAGATTCAACAAGGTTCTGGAAACATTTGACAGAGTTACTGCTTTGCCAGGTTGCCAGTTTGTTGAAAGGCCACAAAATCATAGACCTAGACTCACTAATTAATCTATGAAGCATTTGTTTGGACTGTGGGAGAAAACGGTAGTTCTCTGAGAAAATCCACACATGTATGAAGAGAGCATGCAAAAGATGCGTAATGCATATAGCTGTAAACGTCAAATGTATTCCAGTCGTGGTCCTTTAGTTCCAGTAAAAGGAACTCTTTAGCTTCAGGGTGAGTTTAGTTCAGGTATTGTTTTTTTTGTGTGTGTTTGAAATGGGAAAAGTAAAGGTTGCATAAAACCCCTGAGACCCACACCCAGTTTATGCTTCGTTAATTGTGTCAAATTGTTCTTTTTTGAAGAGACCTGTTTAATTGTTATCTTTATTCCTCAGTTATCTTTCAAACTAATTGTCATCAGACAAGTCTGTCAAATCCAATGTCTCTTCTCTTTCTGAAAGCTTTTTACTCTGCTGGATGGTGAATAATCTTATGCTGTAAATCTGTTTTATTACTCATGAACACTCAACTTGTTTTATGTGCACTTAAGAGTATCAGATAATGTTTAAAGTCGCAATGATTATATTTTCTTTGAACAGTTTTGAATCAAAGATGAAACGTACTTAAACATCGATCTAAAACTTAGCACTTACCATAAACCACTCTTCTGTTTAATTTGTTTTCCCTGCTTTCAAAGGTCTCTTCTAAATCAAATGACTCAGTTACCTAGGAGTGTCCTGATGTATGACAAAAGAGCATTTACTTGGTACGTAAACATCAGAAGGACATAATGAAAGAACGAGCCAAAGCTGCCTGAAGAGCTCCTCTTATTGCAGATGAAATGAAGCAGACGACATGGTGAATTTATTCAAAATGTTAACTTGTGAAGATGGCCAAACATCATTACCTCCATTTATCAAAGGAAACATGAAAACAAATCACTCCTTTGATTGACTCTTTTTGACTCAATGTTTCATCTAGTTCCGTCTTGTAGAAGACCATGTTTGCATGGGTTACTTCAGTGCAGATAAGGTTCCACACAGGCTTCTCTGTCACTGCTATTTACCTAAATTCGGTCCATGTACACGTGTAGCATACAAATTTCAACAGAAATGAAGTCTGTGATGCTTCCACTCAGCTGGTTGATATGAGCAGCCTTGTTCTGATGAGATGTCAGAGAGCCTGCCAACAGCTTCCATCTCATCATTATGTCTTCTATCAAAGGAGGAAAGACTTTGGAGAAGAATTTACAGATACAAATTGTTGTAACGTAGCATAAACACTGGCTTGACTGTCAGTCAGGCTGAAAATGATCAAACTTCTGACTTTTTCATGCACACTCACACATATACAACCGCAACATAAAGATTAGGAACAAATGATCAGGAAAGGACGACATACACTCTATAACTAAAAGTATTTGCCCCACCCCCATTCCTAACCCATAGAGGTCAATATGATGTGGGTCCACCTTTTGCAGCTATTACAGCTTCAACTTCTGGGAAGGCTGTCTACAAGGTTGAGGAGCATTCTTCCAAAAGCACATTGGTGAGGTTTATAAACGCCTGGATCTCAGTCTCTGCTCTAATTCATCCCAAAGGTGTTCTACTGGGTTCAGGTCAGGACAGATGACACCACACCCCCTTCATCCCCAAAGGGGCTGGTGAGGGTCTAGGGATTTCTAAATCATCTGCCCTGTGTGCTCTGGGTCTACAAAAATGATGATTAGGAATGCACTCAACCACTATCACCTTCATACCTTCCATGCTTTCTCATTTTTCCCCTGATTCGCTGGTATTTATCCAGCTTCTTATATTCCTTCTTCCCGAGGTTGCCATCAATTGGTATTGCCACAACTGATTTTTTTTTGTTCTTTATCCACAACGGCAATGTCAGGTTGGCTTGCATTTACCCTCGTGTGAGTCTGTATGTGGAAGTCTCACAGGCCTCATTCATGGTTTCCAGGAGCCTTTGGGTGGTACTTCACTTAAGCCTTGTAGTTGGCATCGGGGTTGCTTATCGTTCATTCTAGCCATTGATTTATCTTTGAGGTCGCTAACTCGCTCAGCGTAAAGGTAGTTATTGGGGCCTTGTTCCCAATTTCTTGTTGGGAGTTTGATACAACCTCCTCTCTGACCTGGTGTTCTGGCTTTCCCGTGGTGTTCCGGTTGTGTTTTTCAATCTCAAGTTGTAACAACGGTGGCTGTCTGTGGATGTGGAACATTTTGCACTACAAGTTGCAAATAAGTTCTATAAAAACAGAAAATATGATTTTATACATTTCATTATGCTGATGCTACTATTTTATTTCAAAACTCTACTTTGAAAGGAAAGATAAAAAAAAAAAATACAAGAAATATTTGAAAGATAAATGACTTATTACAGGCTTCTGTTCCATTTCTAAGTTGGAGAACTTGCACAATATGTGGCTGACTAAATACTTTGACTTTGGCTGATTTTTTGGTCCCGCTGCATAATTTGTCCGTTTTTTATGTTTTACAAAATAAACATGAAAACTTTAGCTTTACCTTTGATGGATTTGTACATTCTTACGGTGCCTGATGTCAACAGCTTAGTGGTCACTAGGTAACAGACACTCAGTGGCGGTTTCTACACTAACTTACTCCCTGGGCGAGTAACCCCACCGGCCCCCTGCGCACACATACAAAATTTGACAACATCCTTTTGTGTTCCCCATCTTTTATTTGGCCATTTTACACAAAAAATGCATGAATTTCATAAACTCGTATGACAGGGGGGTCAAACTCAGTCGCACAGGGGGCCTAAATTAAAAACACGCTTTAGGTTTTGGGCCTAGCAACATAAACATTTACTGAACGCACTAAAGCTAAACTTTTACACCTTTTAAACATTTAATACTGAACTTTTTGAACATAAATATCAATAAAAACAGACAGGAACATTAACCCAGAATAACTAAAGTTAAATATTTTTCTCTCCATAAAAATATATTCTGTCAAAATTATACAAATATGAAGATGCAGCAGAACAAAACAAACATGGAAGTATTAATAATAAGAAATAACAAATCATGTCTTTCTGTTTTCCTTGCTCTTTTATCATTTTTTTAGAGCTGGACTCCTGGCATCATTTTAAACAATCAGAGGGACTGAATCTAAAAAAAAAAAACTGTTACTGTGAATATCATTTTTATGTCTTATAAAACATTAAAAACTAAATCATAGAACTCATCAGTGGGATTACTCCAAAAATATTTGGCATTTCCCCTAATAGTGCAACACCAACGGTAAAAATCCTCCAAAAAACCTCAATACATTCATAAAAAATTATCTTTATATAGTTTATTTATGATCTCATAAAGTGCAGCTGTTTTACTGCGTTACCTGCTGTCTTTATGTCACACACTGACACCAACTGAATAATAATAATATCTACAATAATATCTACAACATGAACTCATTATATATTACATTTATTTATTACAATTACCATATCAATCGCGAGCAATTAACATCACCCAGTGAGGGCCCTTGGGCAAGTCTCTTAATGCTACTGCCTCCCGAGCGCGGTTCAGCTGCAGCTCACCGCTCCAACAGGGGATTGGTCAAATGCGGAGAAGAATTTCCTCATTGTAGGATAAATAAAGTATCAATTATTATTATTATTTATTACATTTATACGTATTTAAATTTCCTGCAGTTTTATTGCCATTCACTAGGGGGCGACAGTGTGTCTTTTTGATGCAGAACGCACCTACATTTAAAAGATATTAATATTGGTTGCCTAGGCAACACTCAGAAAAGTTCTAAAGTAGGTGTTGTTGTTTTTCTTGATTGTTTTTCTTCAAAAAGGTTCTAGACATATAAAATACTTAAAGCAGTGCAAGAAGTCCAAACATCGTCACAGTTGTGTTGCTGGCATCTTTACCTTCACCTTCACCTTCATCTTCATCTTCATTGAGAGAAATTAGGTAGAAACATGAGTTTAAATCATTTCCAGACCTGAGTGACTTCTGGGCCGTCTTTATTGTTTTAATTGTCTTTTTTTCAATGTTTATCTTTGTTTAAACAGGTTTTAAATCAGGACTGCTGAACTTTCTCTGATTAGGAGAAATTAACTTTAGTGTAAAGACGCCAACTCTGATTTTACTCCAATGTTCATCTAGTCTGCCTAAAAAATCCAAAGATCTTTATCAAAGGACAACTTGGTTTTCCAAAAACATCTAATTATTTTGCATTTGTATTTTTATCAAAGATCCATAAATGTTTGTTTACAGATGGAAAACTTGTTTGCTTCAATTACTTTGTACAGTAAAAATACTTAAAATAATATGAATCCTCCTAATTTAGTCAAAGTTTGGTCACTTCTTCCATTTGTGGATCACTGAATCCAAAAATCTACTTTGAGGCTTTTTGCTCTTTAATCTGGATGGTTATGATAGAAAATGTTCATTAAAGCATCACATGAGCTCAGAAGTCACTGAATGGTTGAACCTGCAAACGTTTGATGGATTTGTACTGAAATGGTGAGAGACTGAAAGCTGCTGTGCATGAATGTTTGCCACAGATCCAGAATGAGTGATGGACCGAGCTCTGAACTGTTCACTGATATTAGAAGGATTATTGAGGGGATGGAGTGGGAGGAGGTGGTCTCCATGCTGATGGAGGTCATCGAGGCTGAGCTGAGTCAAGCACCACCTGCTGAACCTCCAGCTCCTCAGCTCAGCCTTGGTGGGTCTCAGAACCTCCCCAATGCATCGTGGTTCCATCCTCTGCCTCCTGGCAGCATGCAGGGACAGGTAAGAGTCTAAGCAGAGGACAGCGTCCATCACTGTTCTCTCATGCAGACTCTGGTCAGAGCTTCCAACCAGTCTGAGCTCTGGTCAGCAACATCTACATGTAATGACAAGAAAGATGCCACCTGGAGGAAGTAGGATGTGACTGCAGGTGGAGTCATCTGTTCTGTTTGTCTGCAGGAGGCCAACGCTCCACACTTGATCATCTACCCGATGTATGTGGTCCATCCTCCTTCCACAGTCCAGCAGGTCCACCAGCCTCCTGCTCCTCTGAGCTGCTGCAGCTCGCCGTGAGTTTCCTCTGCAGCTTCCAGTCTGCAGTCAGATTGTCACAGAGGCAGCATGTCAGCTCTCAGCTCACCTGTTCTGTTTGTCTGCAGAAGCAACCAGGAATACATTAAGAAGCCTCCCAATGCCTTCATGCTCTATTTAAAGGAGCAGAGGGCAAAGGTCAAAGCAGAGCTGAACATCACCAACAGCTCAGCTCTGAACAAAGTCCTGGGTGACAGGGTAAGAGCCGGCGGCCATGTTTGATTTTCAGAAAGATCTTCTTCAGGTGTTTGTTCAGCAGCTGACAGGATGTCTTCTGTCCACAGTGGACGTCTCTGTCTCCTGACAACAAGGAGAAGTACTTCCAGGAGGCCCACCAGGAGAGAAAGCTGTTCCAACAGAGGCATCCTGGGTGGAGCAGCGCTCAAAACTATGTAGGTGTACTCTGCACACTCACACACACACAAATGTGTGCAGTCACTGCAAAGACACTTGGTTACATGGAGACTGTTTATAGGGAAAGAGAAAGAGGAAAAGGACTGGCTATACTGCTGCTACTGCTGCTGCTGCTGATGCTGCTGCTGCTGCTGCTGCTGCTGCTGATGCTGCTGCTGCTGCTTCTGCTGCTGCTGCTGCTGATGCTGCTGCTGCTGCTGCTGCTGCTGCCGCTCCCCCTTACGCCAGAGGTGAAGGTGAGACAGGAAGTCAAGGACAGTTTGTGTTCCCATGATGGAGGAATCAGGTGGTGGATGTGATCAGAGCAGGAGTCTCCAGACTTTTCAGGAAGCTCCTCCTCTCTTGAAAGCTGTGCTTCCTTCACAAATCTCCTGAAGCTTCACTTGTTCTGTCACACAAACACCTGAACTATTTCACGCTCACATCCACTTCTTCATTTTACATCAACTCAAAGAGTTTTCTTCCTGCGTTTCAGAGTCTGGACCTGGAAACCTTCACCAGGCCAAGAGGCCATGCAGAAGGCCAGAAAACTCAGGCTCCGCCCCTCCTCCTCCACTGTTCTCACAGACTTAAAACCAATGTTTTCGTACAAAGTTCAGTCATTTTTGTAGATAGTTCTTTATTCAAGCTTATTTTTAGAAGCTGCTTGTTAACAGCTTAACACTTTATTGAGAATTGTTGTTTATCTTTTGATATTTCATTACATTGTTATTTATGACTGTTCTGTTGTTGTGGTCTTCTTTTAAAAAGACTTTGTGAATTATTAAAAATTAATTTTGTAAAAAAGAATCTTAGGAACCCTTTTATTTCTTTCATGAAAAAGCCAAAGATCTTTAGAACATGTGGTTTTTTGTTCTTTAGGCTGACATTAAGCACAAATGAGTGAGTTCAAAGTAAAAGAACAGTGTGAGGTTTTCTTATTTTTTAGACTGGATCATCTCATCTTTACAACTTTCTCAAGCAACCTGCTTTCTGAAAAACCTATGAAGCAGAAACCTGGTTTGCATAGCAGGATAGGGGATTAGGTAAAGCTGTTTCCAGAGTTAGACTTCTCCAGGACCAAAAAAAAAATCTTCCTCCAAGAAAACTTCTAGATCCTAAACTCTGCAGACTCAGTGTTGAGAGGAGCAGCTGGAGGAAAACCATGATGATGCTGCAGAGTCAGAGGTGTGGATGAATAAAAACAACTTTGTTCTTTTTGGGTTTTTTTGCAATAATGGAGTTAAAGCCAAGACTTACAGGAGTTTTCTTTGTATTTGCTACTATGTTAACAAAACCAAACAGTAAAAATGTGCCTCACAGATCCCTCTGTAAATGGGATTTAACACAGAGAAAACAGCTAATTAATAACCAAAACAAAAATGATTCAGGAATCATCTGAAAATCAGACCAAGCTTCATTATGTATCAGACCCATTTTCACATTCTTATTATTTTTTTTACTTTAAAACAATATTAAACAAAAAGTAACTGTCTGGTCAGATGTTCTGGGCAGTGCCATTAAAAAGGGCTTCATGCTGTGCACAGAAGCTCACAGGACTGTCAACGGCAGCACGATATCCACCACATTAAAACTCGACTTTTTCCATGGGACTCACTTTATTCAAATATTTTTAGCCTCTAGTTTAACACCACAAAGATTTTCATTGCATAGAAGGCACAGTTATGCCTGATTTTGAATTCATAATATGAAAACAAATGAGGAAATTAAAACAGCATCATTACAAAATAGATTTAATAATGCGGGAAGCAGAGTCTGCATTCACAGGAGCCGACCTGAGAAGTTCAGGGTCACCACGATGAACAACTAAAAGCTAGGACTTTACAAGACCCAGGAGATAAATCTGAGCAGCAGAAAAAGCATTTTTCTTCTTGAACACATGTTTTTCGTGCACCCCTGAGTAAAGGTCATAGAGAGATGGAATAATGCCTCAAGCATATTCACTGCTGAGCAATTCGTGAAACCCCTTCCTGCTCATCTGCAGCATCGTTTATGATGGTGAAAACATGTCGTTTCTGTGAGGGGAAGCAGAGTTATTAGCTCCAGGATTATGACTTTCTAGGATTTAATGAAGACATATCTGCTGCAGAACGGTTCCTGGTGCATTTTTGAGAATTTACTCAGCAAAAGTATCATTTCCCTGTAAAGCAGCCATACTGAAATCACTTTTGTAATTTTATTTGATTTTTTTTTGCATAATGAGCTACAAGAAAACAATATTTAACAGTTAGAACAGACTTGCATGTTAAAACACAGCACGTTAAAACTTGGCCTAGTTTGTTTGGTGTTTTCTATCTTTTTCAACACAATGAGAATTAATATTTTGATTTTCTAATTAAAAATATTATACTTATACATCCACATTCTTTTCAGGGTTGCAATTTTCAGACTAGTTGTATTTAATTTAGTGTAAATGTGACCAATGTCTAACTAGCAGCCTATCAAACTTGAGCTTTTTTAAATGATTATGAGATTACAGAAATGATTTACCAAAACCACATTTCCAGTTTAATGAGGAGATGAAGGTCACAATGTTTCTTACTTACATAACACTTTTCTTCTTATAGCTGAAACAGAAAACACACTAGTTAGTCAGGTCTGTAATGTAGACCTTTCTTTCTTAGGCGTACCTTATTATCTAGTGAGCTTTTCAATTATACAATTTTATTTTTCCCAAACAATACAAACATTGCTGATGTTTTTTTTATATTATTGATCCATTGTCCACAGCATCTGTAACTTAATCTAGCACACTTCAGGTGAAGGTAGGACACCTTCTTTTCAAGTCACTTGTGGACCACCAGATGTTTCTGAAATATTCCTATTTACATGCATATATGCTTCTGACCATTTGCAAAGACATCTTTCTACTCTGGCCATCCCCCAAAAAGCAGATTGCCTCCCCAGCTCTCTATTAACGTTGTCCTCAAACTCTTCATGATGAGAGTGACAGCCTGTAAAAGTCAGGAAATTGCTGAGTTTACAGAAAAACATGACTCATCCGAGTGCAGCAGCAGCCCCCCCCCCCCCCCCACCGAGTGTTTCTCCTGGCAGCTGTTCAGCAGAGCTGCCTCCAAGCTTAGAGGTCAGAGGTTTGATTTGATACTTCTTGAGTTTTAAACAGTGAGGAGGTAAATGAACACATACGTGTTGTTGCTTCAAAATTTGAACCACAGCCCTAAAAATGTCCATATTTTGGCATATAAATTGGACCCACAGACATTCAAATGAGAATCTAAAATGTTAAATACCAGAAGAACAAAGGTCTGAACCACCAATGAAAAAGAAGCAACTGTTGAACATTTCCTGACCACATGCAGATGAGGGATGCTTCTAAGACCATAGACCATAATAACACTACATATCACCAAAAAATCCAAACATCAGCACTTATGAAAGTGGACACTGTTCTCCTGGTTCTGACTGGAGGAGTCCTGTACCCGCGACCTGAGGGGAGTGGGCTCAGTGGATGGGAAACCCTACCACCTGTCCCCTCACACCACACACTTTCTGTCTGGTGCACAGTTGGATTGAAGGACCAGCCTCACTGTTGCCTCATCTTCTAACTTTTTAATACAGCTTGTGTGATAAATAGTCAACAATGGATGATCTGTGTGGAGTGAAGCTCAAAATACAGCTCTACTGTGATCCTGGGCTCATCAAAATCATGAAAAAAAGGCTAAGCTATTCTGTGTGAAGAACCAGAGTTTAGAGAAATGAGCCAAAGCAATCATAGGTAAAAAATGTAAAATTGCGAAAGTGTGGCAGCATAAAACAAGATGAAAGAATCAGCAGCATGTACAGACTTAACATCATCAAAAAAAAACAAAAAAGAAAAACATCAGCTAGAATGAACATCTGAAAAAGTTTGAGACTTTCTAGCCTAGATCCTGCCTCCTTCTGTGGGTCATTGGGTGGAAACAACCCCCCCTGATACCGAGCTTCATCAGGACCTAGTCAACAGACACTTCCAATCATCTGTAACAACACAAAATGAAGGAGGTGCAATGATCCAGCCAAGGTCAGAGTTCACCTGTTTGAGGTGCTGTGGTGGGACAGAGCAGAGCTTTGATGTTGGTATCTCCCCATCCACAGGTCTCATTCTGCATGCAGCCCCACCCTTCAGGTGTACACTGATCACCGGATGTCATTACGGGATATTTCCAGATGCACCTTTAGGGCGCTCATGCAAAGTCTGTACATGCACCACAGCTCAGGTCAGATGCAGCCTCTGCCTGACTTTTTCAAAGTGAAATGGCTGAAGTGCGAACAGTTCCTCTAAGCTCACTGAGGTTGAGTCGGCGCAACGACTCAGTGGCGAACGTCCCACAGAGAAATCAAACCCAGGCGCCTTAAAATCAGCTATTAGAATCAGAATGCATGGGGCATAGCAAAGTGCTGTGGTGGGGCGCGTCACCGTCTGCAGAGACAGCAGGGGTCCTGCGGGGACACTGACAAGATTTGCTTTGAGGTTCCAGTCATGTCCTTCTACAGCACCAGACGGCTCTCAGAGGTTTCAGACACCTTGGTCTGCTACAGGACGTGTCAAGGAGAGGACGGGGGTGACGTCTTTCAGATTCCTGCTTGTGCTAGCCCCCCCCCCCAAGCCTCACCTTTTTAGAACTGGGCTCATTCTTTACACCTGACATTGATCTGCACATCAAACCACAGCAGAGTCTCGCGCCCCGCCCCTCAAACTGACACAAACGATTTGTTGAGATGTGTTACCCACAGCTGGAGGTGCTGAAAACCAGTGCACCCTCCCCACCCGTCGTCTTCCAGCTGTCTTTCTGCCTCCAGTGTTACCACTCCGCGTTAAAAACAAGCCATGTTTTTGTTTTGCTCCTCACTTTTGTGGTATTTGAACACGCGACCAAACACAGGCACCACACACAGATAGGCGGGTTTTCTCTGTCAGCATCCATGTGGAGAACAGAGCTGAGGGAATTCACCACTGTGGGGGTCACTGCGGTTCACTACCATGATACTTTGGTGTACCTCAATTCAAAAGCATTTATTCCCCAGAAATCATTTCTGTTTGGAGCTTTTGCAAGTTCAAATCTTTAGCTTTCACATAAAGTAATACAAAAAGATTTATCATTTATATTGCGGCCACTTTAAATGTTGACTAGCTGGAACTTTATTAGCTGCTTGTGTGAAACATTCCAAAGTCAGGCAGAGGAGCTTCTGGTCCGTAAGAAAAACTGTCTCCACATGTCCAGGAAAACTTTTTGTCTGTAGATAGCTGCTCTTCTTCGGTTTCCTCACGGACTCTTTTTTATGCAAAGAATGTTTCCAAATACCTTTTTCATTTTTGGTTTTTATTTGCTTTTAAGCGTTATGCTACTGTCAAAGACATCTGTAATTGTGATGGATTCTCCTTCAACTTAAAACAAATCCTATATATTCTGATTTCTGAATGAAAAGTGTTAAACACTATTTTTGGTTTGTTTGGCTGCTTTTTGTTCTCTTTTCCTGTCTTTTCTCTGCTTAGGGTCTGCAGGGTCTTCTGGGAGTCGTGGGACACTGCCGGTGTTAAACCTCCAAACTTGAACCTTTCCGAAGAGGGTGGGTGGCTGTGATTTACCGTGTGCCATGTCCTGAATCTTTCCCAGGGGATGTGATTTACACTGTGTGATGAGGTCTGAATTGAGACATAAAGCTGCTGAAGTTTACAATGCTCTCTGCTTGGTTTCCTATCGGCAGATGTTTCCGAACATGTCAACCTCAGCTTAAGACAAACCAGTAAAGCTCCCCTGCCTCTGTAACAAATGGGATCCAAATTTCCTCATAACTGTTCTTGTAAACGTGACTGCTCCTAAAATGCAGCAGCTCTTGGTTTTGTCCCGACACCCCCTTAGCAATATCTCGCCGTGCATAATTCAAACTCAGGCAGACTTTTAACGAGGTGCTAAAAATCTGAACATGTGGCCCACTCAGCGCTGGATCCTGGAGCATAAATTCTTCATTGTTTTTATGAAAGACGTCTGGTTGAGGTGTTTATGTTTAATGCAAATCTTGAATTGTAACTTGGTGAAATAACAATGTAGGCGCTCAGATCATACAGCATGAATAACTGTCTTGTGTTTTTTTGTCTCCTGACATAAAGATCAACACGGTTTCAGCAGCTCGCCTGTTAGCGATTAACTAGATTGAGTCTCAGAGACCGAGGGCACCCACTTTATTCTTTTATTCTGTGCGATTTATCTGAATGCACGGTGAATTTGTGTCTCAATGCATTTTGATGCCCCCTCCTTTATCGACAACCGTCTCGCTGCATGCCTATACTGTCATTACACTGTAGTGCGGCTGTGAATGTGTGGCTCATCAGATGGCTTTTCTTTAAGCGGCACATGTGTGGGTGTACCATCTCAATACAGCGCCAGAAAGAAATCATTCCCTGCTCAGACGCTTTAGCCTCCTGCTCCGTCTGAGAAACTAACTAGACAATATTGTCTGAGCTCATGACGGTGGGTGGGGGGTCGAGGGCAGCAGCCTGCATGTCTCTGAAGCATGAAAATGATTCCATGTGCTACACGCTCCAGCGTCTGTCTGCATGAGAGTCTCTACACCTTCAATAGTAGAGGGCATGCCTTCCACAAGATGAGAGAAATGTTGTGACAAGTGTGTCAAGGATTTTCAAGATGACTCGATCTGTGAGCGTGAGATGTCGGCAACAGCAGCAAAGACAGTATTCTGTCAAAACAGGCTAACATTAGCCTGATTGGGCTAATAGCCCAAAACCTTGGGTTTTGGGCAAAAACAGGTTGTAGAGAACACTTATACAACACGCAAGGGTAAGGCAGGGTGAAGTAGGTGAGACCCGGGCAGGTCAGAAGGATTCTTCTTTCTTTCTTTCGAACACCCAAAACCCTACAGACTGTGCAAAGGCCCCTTTAGTGCTGTTCAAATAATACAGACATGCTCCTTGCACAGAGAGTGATGGAAATTAGACAGTCAGAGTAGTTCTTGCAGGCGTACTACGGGCACCTATGAATCACATGCACACCCCATGCGTGCACATCTGTGCAGCATTAGTAAGGAGCCAGTACTGACTTACTAAACATGTGAGTGTGGCAAGAGAGCACTGTACGACAGCATCACCAGTAGACTCAAAATACGTTCACGTTGAATGAACATAAAAAAATTATGGAAAGGATTTCCACATGATCATATTGCGTTACTTGAACAAAAATGAATCATATTGGTCCAATTTAATGTATTTAGGTTCAAACTAATACATTTAAGTTGATTCAATTTAAATACAGCAGTTGCACCCAACTTTAAATTAATATTGTTGCTCACTCTAAAAAGAAAAAAGTTGATCCAACTTAATTGAATCACTTCAATTGGTCACACCTAAGTAAATTAAGTTTATTTAACTTAAATTTCTATTTTTTATTTAATTTTATTTACACATCTGTAATTGATACTTTGTTCCAAAGTTACAACCAATGGGTCTTTTAATTTTCACATCAAAGACATGAATCATCCAGCAAAGTCCCACATCAAAAGACAGGAGCTCAAAAACCGCGAACTCTGTGTTAAGTATTGGAACATTAACAATTTGCCACACAAGGGGGTTGGTCATCATCCTCTACCAAACTTTATCTCATGGTGCAGAAAAAAAAATAAACACAACAGTTTAAATAACTAGTTAAAACAGAGTAAAACAGCTAGACAACAAACCCATGGACAAAAACTCACACTTAAACCCCGATCTGCACAGATAGACAAAGAAAATGGAATCCCACAATTCCTTGCGATTACTAATGTATCCAATTTAATGGTATCATGTTGGATCTACATGATTGAAATTAGTAACTTTTAAATGGATTATTTTTATGTACAATCTACATGATTCATTCACGTAAGATTTACAAACATAAAATTTTCTGGTTGAAATGACAAGTTACATTTTAGTAAACTTAATTGGCTGGTAATTTCCTTTTTTTGAGTGCATGTCACAAGTGCAACTTACATAATTTATACAAATACTTGACAATACTACCCGTATGACAGTTGAACATTCTATTTTCAGTGAGTCTTAACGGAAATGCAAGACATACCTGCACTCCGCTTAAGATGGAGCCACTCCTCTCTATGTCCCCCCCCAAGGACAACCCAAAATCTTGCATCCCTCGTATGGGTACCTGTGACTAAGGCTTTTGACAGTCCAATTGGAGTCACTGCTGTTTATCAAGGCCAAACCAAAGAAATCTGCACCACGTTTTGCCAATATCTGTGGGAATCCATCCATTTTCTACTAAATTCTTAGTGTTTTTAATGTAGGTGAATCATGCATGTGACCAAAGTCTGAAGTAAAAGGGAAAAAAAAGCAAAGAGCTGGCACCACCTAGAAAGGAATGCTAAGTGTTTTTCTATTATATAATACATATATATGCACCCAACACAGTGACACTGATTCATGATCCGGCTTTCTGCAAAAGAGGACTGAAAAGTGTCCGGAGAGCAGTTTTCCCTTTATTTCTCCCAGTTTGACTCAACTGATTCTTTCTTATAAATATCTGAGTTCAATCAAAATCAATAAAGAATGCAATGCTTGGCCCTCCTGTTAAGTTTCTATTTGCAGTTATATTATTCCCTTTTTTAAGATTAGTAGTACACAACCCTTTTAGTCATTTAATCGTTTGTGTACTTATACCTTGGTTGCATCAGTCGAGATGCTTCGCTGCCTATGAACAATACCTTTCTTGTGTGAAAGGAAATTTGTCATTTCATGTTTAACAAAAGGACCATGAATCACTACATTTTATTGTAATGATCAGAAATCTTCTGGTTTTGATGGTGACCACCATAACATTTAGTAAACAAGGATCTGAATCTCTCAGACGCTGACACACTAATTGTTTTCTTTAAGCTGTGGTTTCAGCCCTCTATGCAGGTCTGTAATCATGATGAGAAGCAGTGGTGCTGCGGGGAAACATGCAATCAGCATTCAGTTACCAGTTCCACAAGCACATAACTGGGATCGATCCAGGATAAGATGCTCTGACCCGACAGCAGTGACTTTATGACAGAGCTTTTCCATCTGTTAGCTGAGGTCATGGAGATGAGTTCCTGCTTGAATTCTATTGATCTAGCTGTGTAAACACATTTTGCCTGCATAACACGCTGCAGATGGAGCCCAGGAAATCCCCGCTCTCAGCCAACCTCTCTGGATGAGGAAAACTTGTGTTCAAACTGGAGAGTCCGCAGGCTGGAGACACGCTGAGCTGCAGACCTGTGGTTAGATCTCCCTGCTTACAACATGAGCTTTCTCCTTCACCCACATCTATGTTGTACAGTGCTCCTTCGTGCTCCTTTGCAAACATGCAGATGGATTGTCATTCTCAGTGAATCCTTAATCCCTAAAAGTACTGCAGCTGCTCTGCTTTGTCTGTCGTACGGCGGTCAGCCTCCAAAAATCCCAGCCATCATCCTGTGCCGACATCAGTGTTCCCTTTCATCTCCCATCTGTGCAGAGGATTGTTCTTGGTTCAACCTCTTCAAATGAAGATATCTGTGAGGAAACGTTTTACCAATCTCAAGCTTCATAAAAAGGTCAAAGAGCACTGAAAAGGTGGAAATCTGTTCATGCGGAATTTATGAAAATGCACTCCAACAATAATCAGTGGTGCTCTGAAGGGTTTCTAACCTGCATGAGTGCAGACAATTGACTGAAGTGGAGACATTTACGCATGCAGCTGCTAACACCTGAGGCTCTATTGTCATGCACAGCTTTGAAGCACAGCCATGTCCATAAATTGCAGGCACCCCTGCATCCATTTACATGTATGCAACTGTCCTGGTCATGAGTCATAACCTGCATGTAATTATGTTTAAGACATTATGGAGCCAAGAAGCTGTGCCAGCACAGACCCTGTCACGGATTGGGGTCATCATGACATCACTCTGATTTTACTTTGCCTAATAAACCTTTATTGAATCTTCTTCATTAATATTCATTCAGGACATCGTCCAGTAAGAATCAGCCACCAAAGCCCTGAGCTTGCTGATGTTTCCTGGTGATTTAAAAATGAAGGGCATTCTGTCTGAATTAGTTTCTCTTTAAAACGAAACACTGAAACTAAACCCGACAACCAGATGGACTTCTGTCTGGAAGAAAATAACATCTTTTGGTGAATGCGTGGTCAAATAATCCCTGCTTATCCTTCATTTGGATATTTGTGTGGGAATTAAAGAATATCTAACACGTGAAACCTCATCATTGAAAACAACAGTGATTCTTTGATGACTCCTTTGCAATATTTGTTCTACTGCCTACTTTTTGGAGGCTGCAGATGGTTTCCATTTTGAATTGTGATGCAGCTGGAGAGTCTCTTCAATTCAAAGAGAATAAAGTTTTATTTTAGTTTTGTTTCAGCTGCACAAAAACAACGCAGACTGACGGACCAATCACTCCTTCATAGTCAGATATTTCCATCCGTTTTCAGTACCTGCTGAATCCTTTGTGGGCTGTTGGAGCCAAACCAGCTACTGTTGGGTGACTGGTGACCCTAAACAGGTCAGCAGTCTTTTGCAGGGCCACACACCCATTCACAGAAACACACTTACTTTCCCACCTAACGACTATTTAGACATCAACGAACCCATGACGCATGCTTTGGACTGTGGGCGGAAACCAGAGTGTCCGGAGAAAAGGACCATCTCCCTGTGTCACCATATTGATTGTAAAGTACAATACGCCTAAGAGGGGTGAATTTCCCCTCATTGGAACATGGAAAGTCCCTGTGCAGTGACACTGAAATGAACCACACCAGTTTCATTTGCAACTGATGTTCTAAGTCAGTGGACTGACCGAATCAGTGTGGTCAGGTGAGTATAGGTGAGCTTTCACACCTGAAAGCAAAAAGAGTAAATAAACAGATTGCATGTTGCACTTAGGGGCAAAGCTCCAGAATCTTTACGGGGAAATTTATGCATCATGTCAAATACAGCAACCATCTCAGCCCCCCCCCCCCCCCCCCCCCCCCCCTCTACATTCTGATTTAAGAAAAAGTCAGACAGGCTTTAGAAAGGCAAAGTGCAAATCAACGTGACTCAGAGTCAGAGAGAAAAAATCTGTGGGTTAAGAAAAACTATTGAGATAAGCTTGAATAAGGCTTCCTTGTTGAGGTACATGACACGTCTCCTCCTTGTGACCTTTGTTGCATGTCATCCCTCCCCTCTGTGCCGTCTCCGCTGTCACCGCCTGCTGTCGCTGTCCAGCAGAGCAGAAATGCCACCAAAAATAATCTATGAAACAACTGAGGATTCCCTGTGACAAGTCAGTGAAGTGCTTCAGAAATGCTGCGCATCACACTTCGCTTTCAGCTATTTTCCCCTCGTGCTCTGAAGGCGGTCGATGCATTTGTGACAACAACTGGAAGCTGATGTCTCGAGCTGCGACGTCTTGATACTGTTCAAATTAGCAAGGCTGATATCTGATTTCCAGGCAGACGCAGTCATGTGAAGTGTTGGCACATTAATTGGGCTGAGTGCATGCATGTCAATCAGTTGACTTTGAGCGAGTGCACTGAGTCATTAGCGTGCATGAACTGCATGTGTGCGGGGTCTTGCAGTCACACAGCAGGATGTGAGCGGCATCGAGTGGAGCCTCCACACTTCTTAAATGATCCATCTTCTCAGTAGATAATGATTGCCTCTTAATCTTGCTGCAGTGGTTTGTAGGATAATTGATGCTGAAGAACTTCTCGGTGTTATAAGTTTAGAAGCAGGGCGAGCTGCAACATTGAGGTTATCAAGGCATCAAACAAATGTGTAATTAGACAAGTGTTGCTTGTTCAAACCAGAGAATCACCTTTCTGACTTCTTCAGCTTCTCACTGCTGTTTGGCTAAACCACATTGATACTGATTAATCAGATAAAAATTAAAATCAGAGAAAGAAGTTGAGTCATTTTTAACTTTCTTCATACCTTTTACTTTCCACTAGCAGAAGACAAGGTTAAGTATAGTCAACATTTTTGGCTGAATTTAATTTAAAACAACATTTTGTAATTTTTCTTTGCCTTGAGGAAGAGCAAGTCTTTTTGATTCAGAAAATGAGCATGATTATTTAGAGCAACGAGAAGGAAAGCGAAAAAGAGGACGGATCAACCTCTTCTTAATGAAGGATGTTTTTGCCCTCATTAGAGCAAAGAGGGCAGTTGGTGAATATTGACATATACCACATCAAACAAGACAAAAACAATCTCACTGTAAAAGTTTTCAATGTCAATTTCCAGTTTTACCAGGCTGCATTAAACTGATGTATCTTTTTCATACTGTAGCTTTTTGTAGAGTAATAACACTAAAATTCAAACTGTAACTCCCCAAATGCATTCTGCTATTTCCAGAAAACCACCTAACAAAATTGAGTTTGTAGCTGCCAAACTGACACAAACTGGCTGAGAGACAAATGAAACGTTTCCAGGATTTTCTCGAACACTGGATTTTGAAATAAAAAGCTGCACTTTTTTATTTACCCATAATGCTCTTGTTTACTACAGTAAGATCCAATAAATCAAATAATTTTTGCTTTTTCCCTTTTTTAATTTACAATTTGGCACTGTAAACCATAAAAAGAACAGAATACTTTGCATATCATCCAAAGTGGGATTGGTGCGTGGAAACAACTGTTGCATTAATCCATATGGATTTCAGGTTTTGCCAGTATGCAGCAGATTTCTTATTGTTTGAAGTCAAAGACTCTTCCTTTATTTGCTCAATTGCTCCTTTCTCCCCAAAGACACTTTCCAAAAACATTTTGGAACAAAGTTAGCCCCAAGCTAGCTTAGTTAGATTGGGTCTTTTCATTTTGTAGTTGGAACAGCCACTTTAAGTGGTGAATGACTTGACGGATGTCAAGAGTAAGTCGTAGATGGATGAGGTGGACAGAATCTAGTTTTTCAAAATCCCCTCAGTATTACAAAATAAACAAAACAGGTTACTGAGGTCTGGTACTGGTACCAAGTGACCCATATGCCAGTCCAAGGGGTTGGGGACCAATGCTTAACAAAAATCATTTTTTATAATTACGAGGGAGCGTAGAAAAAGATTTTCATTTATACATGTATGTTATGTTAAATGTACATTTATTTTTGATGGATAATGCTCATAACATTTTTTAAAGTTTGACAATTTTCCATTAAGTTACTTCAAAGAATAAACACTTGGCAGCGGAGAAGAAATACTAGCAAGACACTGGGCTGAAAGTTTATAACTAAGAGAGCAACACCAGCTCACTAAAAATGTATTCAGGATAAAGTCCAAATAGAGCATGGAGCAGGTGTATAAAGATCAGGAAGACCAGTGTGGTGCAGATGACTTCCACACATTGACAGAAATGTATTGTTTTTATCCCTTTCACACTGGAGATGTCACCAGGGGCAAATCTACAAAGTTTAAATACTAAATGTAATTACGGTTAGGGTAAAAATGAAGTAATATGTTGCTGTAACACATGTTTGTAATGAGTTACCCCCAACACAGATGAAGACTTGTAGTTGCTCAATAAGAAGCCAAATTACGGAGCCCTTGTCCTGACATTAAGATATAAAAATATATCTTGTTCCCTCAGATTAATATCTTGTTCGTACGAAATACTATTCCGTTCCCACAAGATACTATTGCGTTCCCTCGAAATACTATTCCCTTCCCTCGAAATGATTAACTCGTACGAACGAGTTAATTTATTTATTAATTGGGTTCGAACGCAATAATTAATCCGTTCGAACGCAATAATTATTCACGTCATAAGTCATTCATGTATGCCGGCATTTGGGCAACTGGCTGGTCGGTTGACAGACAGACAGCTGATATTGTAGTTTAGGGTCGAATAGGAATAATAATATTCAGGACTTGCATTTTATTAACTTCAGCAGTCAGTCGCTTTACATACTCAGTCATCTTGCTGCAAAAGCCGCTTCCTGCCGCTACTTCCGTGTCTCTGTGAGCATTCAATAGGGGTAAAAATAAAAGCAAGAAATGGTCGATCTGTTATTGTCTCGATGAAAATCTGAAAAATATCATATTAAGCTGGCTGCTTCGCCTAATGCACTTACCTTTAGCTTGTAGCATAACAACAATAGCAGTACGTCACGTTTCCCAGCATGCTATGCGGCCAATCATTGGTCTTGTTGTTACACCTTGGTTACAGGGACACGGTGATTGGCCAATGATTGGCAGCAAAGCATGCTGGGAAACGTGACGTACTAACCCGAGTTAATCATTTCGAGGGAACGGGATAGTATTTCGAAGGAACGCAATAGTATCTTGTGGGAACGGAATAGTGTTTCGTACGAACGAGATATTAATCTGAGGGAACAAGATATATTTTTATATCTTAATGTCAGGACAAGGGCTCCGTACCAAATGATCCAAAATGGCAGAAAACATATATTGTGAGTTTGAGGAAATCAGCAGACTTTAGAATAAAGATTCAAAACATCCCTTTCAGTTCTAACTGTTACAGTGGGGGGAGCACTAAGGCGCAGATAGGAGGGCGAGACAGGAGGTTCCAGGATCACAAGTGTTTAATGACTAAAAAGTCCAAGCAAACTCAAGACTCCAAATACACTTAACTCACAGGAACTCGGAACCATCAACCTAACATTAGACTATGGATCAGCACAGAAGGAAGGGAAGACAGGACTTAAATACAGGACTGACGAGACACAGGTGGAAACAATGAGGGCAGATGGGGACCCAAAGTAAAACTGGAAACAACAACATACAGGAACCCTTTCAAAATAAAACAGGAAACTCAACTCAAAACATGACAGAAGCAAAAGACAACTAGAACACAAAAGCAAAGAACTAAAACGCTACACTAACATCTTTCATCTTTTTCTTTTTTTTTTTGGATTATTTTGGCTCCTATGGAGATGGAAAAACATTTTGCTGCTTTTGGGATGTTTGTGCTTCTTTTCTTCGAATCTAATGTGTTTATTTATTCCAGTCCACAACATAATTTGCATATGTGATGGTCCACTTGGAAGAATTGAATTTCCAGTTACGTAAATCTTTAGTCTTCATGGCCATGTTCAGATTAAATATACAGTTGCTGTGAAGTACCAGACCATCTTCTGACTCAAAGAGCCTCAAAAAAACTTTTAATTGACAATCAAGGAAAACCACGACTGCCAATGCAAAGATTTTAGAAGTGAATATCATCTAAATCAAGTGAAATGACAGTCAGCCCTATTTTTTTCCAAATCCAAACATTACAACAGTGATAATGTTTTAAGATGTTTGGCTTAACTATATGACAGCATGATGACAAACACTATTCTTTAAAACTCAATAAGAGGTAGGAAATATTTGTTCTTCACCGTTTTTCATAAGTACATAGTAGCTGGGATGTTAAATTCTCTTTATTTGTTTTCCAAAATGGCTTCTAAATTTTATATTTAACTACCAGCTGTCAAAAATGTGAATACATTATATTTGCTAAATGTCCACCTGTCTGAATCGATGATTAATGCACATGGCATGACAAGATGGAATACCTGAGAATTTCATGAGATTCAGGCATGATTAGCATACTATCCGACCCCTGTTTTTTGCAAAAACAAAATGGAAAGGTGGAAGTGTTGGATCTCCTGCCTGCTTTCCTTCTGCTATCTAACCGGCAAGGTTCCCATTGCAGTGGCTGGGTTTGAAACAAATTATCTCTGGAGGTTCAAAATGAAAATATGCTGCCTGCTTCTTGACAACGTCTGATGAAAATGGATGCCTGGGTAGCTCGGATGGGACTGAACACCTGACAGTCTATTGTCACTCCCCATCAGCACACAGAAGTAAGCTCAATCCGGTCACACGTCCTACCTGATGGAAATGAAGACGTCCCTGCTAATGGGAGGCATAATGGCTTTGGACAGATGGAGGACACCTCGGCTTAGCCTCTGCTGCTTGGTAACGAAGGCACTGCTCAATGTTAGATGAGAGCAAAAACAGGAAACTCACTGTTAGGAGTCAAAGATTTAACAGGGGACCCAGATCATCAGGGAAATGATGCATAATGCACAGTTTAAGTCAGAGGAAACATGCTCTCCTGTCTGCAGCCTCAGAGCTTCAGGTTAATAGAAACTCACCCAGATGGACGGCCTCTTGCAGGCAGGTCATGTCACTGAGTGTAAAAATAGCAGCCAGCAATCCAATAGCTCTGATTTATGAAGCATGTCAATACTTGGACTGTAACAATGCCTGGGCTGGCACATGATTGGTGCCCTTTCAGCTGAACAATAAGCTCACGCTCGCTGGAAGATTGACACTTTACCCAGCGCCACAAACCCATCATATGAGCTGTGAGAGGACTCAGTGACTGATGGGTAACTTTCCTTTGTTATTATGGTGCGAGTCTCTTAGCTTTTTTGCTGGAAGGGAAAAACTCTGCGATGTGGAGCTGCAATTTCTAGTCTGCACAAACCCACAGTAACTACACAGTCATTTTTTTTTTATTTTTGAAACACAAGCCCTCCTTAATGGAAGTAACCTTAAGTAAGATTGCTACAGAACAAAAACATGTAAATTGTGCTAAAGAATTGCAATTTATGTCTTGGATAACTATACCATGTCTTTTACTTATTGTGCAGATATATGTCACGGCTTTAGTCCACTGTAATGGTTTTGATAACCTCTAAAAGCAAAAACACCACAAAATGTATCCCTTTAATCTCTACCTAAAAACCTAAAAAGGAAAGGGAATCCTGCTATACTGATATCCCTTATACTATTTAAAAAATTATAAAAAACGCCCCTCTCCCCCTCCGCGGGTGGTTTCTCCTCCAAGCTCAGGTCCTCTACCAGAGGCCTGGGAGCTTGAGGGTCCTGCAGTATCTTAGCTGTTCCTGTTCTTTTCTGGACTGAGAGGTCTGAGGTCTTTCCAGGTATCTGTTGTAGCCACTCCTCCAGCTTGGGGGTTACTGCCCCGAGTGCTCCAATTACCACAGGCACCACTGTCACCTTCACTTTCCAGGCTTTCTCCAGTTCTTCTCTGAGTCCCTGGTATTTCTCCAGTTTCTCATGTTCCTTCTTCCTGATGTTCCCATCGCTTGGCACTGCCACATCCACCACAACGGCTTTCCTCTGTTCTTTATCCACCACTACAATGTCTGGTTGGTTCTCCATTACCATCCTATCAGTCTGGATCTGGAAGTCCCACAGGATCTTTGTAGGTGTTTCCCATTTTGACCTTGGGGTTTCCAGTTCATATTCTGCACACATGTTCCTGTATATTATTCCAGCCACTTGATTGTGGCGCTCCATGTATGCTTTCCCTGCCAGCATCTTACATCCTGCAGTTATGTGCTGGATTGTTTCAGGCGCCTCTTTGCACAGCCTACACCTTGGGTCTTGTCTATCCATGGTCTGTATCTCTTCCTTTGGCCATCTTATTATTCCTGCAGGGTATCTGATAACTGGCAGTGTGTAGCTGTTTATTGCCCGGGTCTTGTTCTTGCCATTGAGCTGGCTTCTCAGGACTTGCCTTACTCGTTGGAGGTATTTAGCTGTTGCAGCTTTCCTTGTTGCCTGCTCCAGGTTGCCATTTGCCTGCGGAATTCCAAGGTACTTGTAACTGTCCTCGATGTCTGCTATTGCTCCTTCTGGGAGTGAGACCCCTCCTGTGTGGACTACCTTGCCTCTCTTTGTCACCATCCGGCTGCATTTCTCGAGCCCGAATGACATCCCAATGTCAGTACTGTAGATCCTGGTGGTGTGGATCAGGGAGTCAATGTCACGCTCGCTCTTAGCATATGGCTTGATGTCATCCATGCAGAGGAGGTGACTGATGTTGGCCCCATTTCTGAGTCGGCATCCATAGGCAGTCTTATTGATTATTTGGCTGAGGGGGTTCTTTGCAGACCTATGCAGAACAGCAGTGGGGACAGAGCATAGCCTTGGTGTATCCCACATTTGATAGAAAATTGAACAAATGAAATCAAAATCAAACAAATGAGCTTCCAAACATTTGGATTGTTATCAATAGAAATTCAGTTTACCTGTTCAATTGAGTTTAGTCGGTCTGCTCTGCTGCAGCACGGCTTTCACTTGCTGCATGTATGATCACTTCCACTTTAATTTTGTAAATTCCTGAGTTTTGTTCTTGTAAATTTACACGTTTTTTTCTCGTAATTTTTTTTTTTTGGTGGCCCTAAAACTCTATCATATGAATCAATACAAATATAGCAATATTGACTACTGCGATATATCGCCGAAAGGATTTTTTCAAACACCCCTTCTCCTTACTGACTGCAAACACTGGACGCGCTGGTCAATGTGTTGAACTTTATTTTAACCTGAGGAAAAAGCACATGTTCAAATTTTGCCAGATGTAAAAATAATTGCTTGGCTGTCACTCTCTGCCCAGTTGATGGAGTTGAAAGAAAAAAAATGCTTAGCTTGAATTTATTTGGTGAATCTTTTTTTCTTTTTCTTTTTCTTTTTCTTTTTCGGCTTAGAAATACGTAGGATGAATGCTCCAAATGCTATTTCGTTGTTTTAATGACAATGACAACTAAATGAATCTTGAATATTGATTCTTGAATTAAACTACTTCAAGGTTTATCATTTTACTGTTCTGAATTTTATATTCAGTTTATCAGTTTTCCTCAAGTTCAATAATAGATAGAAGAAAACCATTTGTTTCAGCCCAGCTGTTGTTTTTTCTAATCCCTTCAATCTGCAAGAGATCGAGTGATGAGAAGAAACCGTCATAAATCCTCCAACGCAGAAGCCCCACCCCATGGCGGGCTGCAAATGGAGTGGTGGTATCATTCCATGCATTATTCAGAAGGGTAAATTAACCCTGAGTAGACATACTCCATCAATCAAGCAGTACCGCCACGCCAGCATGCTGGCCGCAGTTCGCCGGATAGAGTAGGGGTGGGGGATGCTGGTGTTTGGCTGGTGGTCTGTCAGATGGAGTGTAATGGAGAGGGAGTCTGGAGTCACTACTAGAATTAGCCACCCACTATTTCAACAGGTGGCCCTGACAGTCATGCCTGGCATGTAGACAGACAGAGGGATGCAGCCTGCAGGGCTGCTACACTGAGCTCAAACCAACCAACTATTGCTTGTTAGGTTTAAATGAAAAGCTGTTATTTAAAACCAAATTTCATTCAATAAGAGTGATGTATTTTTAAAATAATGTTAATGCCAATTGAATTGAATTGCCAATTGAGGAAAAAGACCATAAAAGACGGTCAAAATCAAAGTTTTCTGGTCATAACCAAGGATCTTAATGACACCATTTAAGCCTACATGAGTACTTTTTTAAAAATCGTAATTCATATATAATAATCTTTGAGTATGTATTTACTAATTTTCTTGCTTTTGTTTTGCAACATTTTTTTAACATTGTTTTTAACCGATTTCTTAACATCTTTCTCTTGTGCAGTTTTTGACCTGAAAACAGATTCTGCATTGAAATTCTTCAATGAACAAACTCTAACCTTTAATTTTAGAAACAACACATCTGATAGATACAAAGTAAATCTCGTCAAATTGTTTATGTTAATTTTTGTATCTTATTTATGTTTCCTCTTACTACATTTGAATGACCCAAGCTCCATGCCACTGGCATAAAGTGGCTGAGGTCCATTTGCTTGTTTTTAAATAGTTTTTTAGCTCTATTGCTTATAAATGATACAATTATTACATATCTTAAAGCGAAAAAACTGTAAAAACAGGGCTTTTTTCTGCAAAACAAGGCAGAGTCTGATAGTAGCAGATGTTGCTGTAAAACTCAGATATGCCTAACAGCAGATGTGACAGATACCCTGGGGTTCACTTCATCTACTCCCAAACAATGTCAGATTCTCTCTCTAGTCCCTAAACAGTCACTTTTAGTTTCATTGGTCATTAAACTGTCACATTTTTTAACATGTTCTAAATTCCAAAGACGTCAGGGTGAGACTGCAGCTCATGTGAGGGATTTCAGATCGCCCACAAACACATTTTAGAAAATTCTTCATAAAAAGAAAACAACCAATCTCCAAAATATATGGTTTTCTCCAAAAGATATGATGTTCTGTTCCCCTAATCTCACATACAAAAAACGTTTTGAAGAATAAAATAACTGGCATGAAAAAATATGTTTCATGGCTTTAAGGGTTAAGATGTGGCATCTCAGGGAATACAGTACAGGAGAGGCCTATTAGAAAGGCCTTCTAGACCTTGTAGAAACAGGGTTATTATCTTGACTGTTAGAAAGTCAGAGCTCTGTCTCTCCCTCTGGTCACCGGCAGGAACTGTCTCCAGAGTTCTGAGTGCACTACATCTCCCAAAAACCCCAGCGCACAGTTTCTGGATGCCACACACCTGACTCTCATTTGCAATCACTCACATATACTTGAACACTGCACAGAGCGTCATTCAATCTGAAGAAATGTTTGTGCCACTTTGCCCGCATTAACAAGTGTTATATCCAGACCTGATCTTCTGATTTCCTGACCCTGTTTTGTCTGTGACTCCGTTTGCTCCCTGCCCCGACTCTTTTCTGGATTCTGACTATTCTCGTTGTTTCTCTGATACTTCCATGCTCGTTGTTGACTCCTGCTTGCCTGACCCTGATTTAGTTTTCTTTTAGCTGAGCTAATAAATGTGCTGCAATTGGAACAAGCCGTCCGCCTGTTTTTGTGACAAGGACAGCATAACTATGATCCAAGCACAGCAGCTAGTCCAGAACAAAGAAAATGGATTAATGTACTGTAATTCCACTGATTTCTGTTTAAATTGATGCCCTATTCTGTAAATAAACCAGTGTCGTTTTAAAAGGAAGGTCACAATTTGTGCAAAGCAATGTGACATACAAATGTGAAAAATGAAAGTTGTCATTAAACATTGCTAAGTGTTAACTTTCCTTTTTATGAATGTATTCATTCCTGTATTGCTTGAGAGACATGAAAAGGTTTATTGATCACATGATGGCCATATGAGGACCGTTTTAAAATAAATCTCTTTTGAAGCCACTTTGTATCCTGGAAGCAGAAGTCTGGAAAGAAAAACAGAACTCTAAGTTTGCTGGGTCATAATGCTGGACACTGCTGAGGCATTACTGTCTGAAAGGTGGAGGATGTCCTCCACTAATATGAAAATATAACCCAACTTTTTCTTCACTCCTTGGTGCAGGAAATGAAGTTCCCTGAGAGGAACACATAATGATGGTCCTGTGTATGAACTGCATTAAATATTCAAAGCATTATTTACCAGAGAGAAAGGCTATCAATGCTGTTGCATTCTGGGATGGGGTCCAAGTGGGATGAGAATTCTGGTTTGGTTTAATCCCCAGAAGAGTTTCGGAAATGGGGCTGATGCTTTTCTTGCCGTCAACGAGCCGGGCATACAGGTTTAATGACTTTCGGCACGGCGTTCCTGTTTGGGCAGGTATTTGTTCAAAAGCAGAGTCAGCGGCTGCTAGCTGATAAAACTGGCTGAAAACTGTGCAAAAGCCGAGTTTGATGAACTGCCATAAACGTTTCGCTGCGATGCCGGCTCACCATTTTCCTGCATCACCTAGAGCCACACTTTCTCGTGGAAATTAGAAAAAAACTTCCTGTGAGCCTTCATGAAGCGTAACGAGTTCTAAGTTTATTGCAAAACCTGATGGCTTTAAATTCACCATCTAAGATACACAGGCATGTAGATGGAAACAAGTGTACTCTTATTCCTGTGAACCAAATTATTACACTATTTGAATTTTTGATTAGTTTTTCTTACCTTTTTTCCCAAAAAGGGAAAGAAAGAACAACACCAGAGCAGATTTCCCTTGGGACAATGACTCATCTTTCATCATTCCTGTGAGCGACAGCCCTTCTTTGTAACAGGGAATAATTGTTTTCCCGCATCTTCACCGTTTCCTGTTCGATGATACAAAAGTGCTGCTCTTGGTGTCAGTCAAAGCTCTCTTTGTCTTACATTGATTGATTTCGATAGAGCTCAACCCTGCGCTCTTGGATTGGTCACCTTTGGGTGTCCTTCTGTTTGTGTGGAGCACAAAAGGCATTTGGCACTGAAACCGATTTTTGTCCAAAGAGAGAGAAAAAGTCCTCCTGCAGACCGAGTCTGTGCACTTTTTCAAAAGAGGGTCTGGAGGCCCTGTGCAAAACAAAAGTAGCTTTATGATGGTCTGTAATAAAATGTAAAATATAAAAAATTACAAATACAATTCCTTCTAATTAAATGAATTTCATTTCAAATAACACATTGCAACAGGATATGTGATGACACCCGATAAAGACTATCCAATAACAATTGTGTTTGATGTTTTAAACATGTTTTTTGGAGAATTTTGCCTCATGATGGACGACAAATGAAACTGTGTTTCAGGACCAGTGAAAAAATGTCATTTGGAAAGGCTTGTAGTTGTTACATAAAATCTACAATCAGCAGGCCATAAGCTCCCTCCTTTCTGATGCATCCACTTTTCGATGACTAGGTCCATGTACGTCTTCGTTTTCCTCGTCCGAGTTGGCATCCATCCAGGCATTTACCTGCTATATCCCTGTCAGGGTCACAGGGCTGCTGAAGCCTGTTCCGGTTACTGATGGACAAAGGCGGGGTGTACCCTGGACAGGTGGCCAGTCTGTCATAGGGCACACTTTAGAGTTACCAATTAACCTATGAAGCATGTTTTTTGGGCTGTGTGAGGAAGTCGGAGTACCTACAGAAAACCCACACATTTATATGTATGCATACACCAAACAGAAAGGTCCCAGCTGAGATTTGAACTAGGGCCTTTTTGCTGTGAGGCGAGACCGCTGTCCACTGCACTAATGTGCAGCCTGCTTAGGCCAGGATGTGCCAATAGTTCTGCAGGTTGTGCTGATGATATGCTATTTTACGTCTGTGTCCTGTTATATCTATAATGTTATGCAAATGAGGCAGGTGGAACTCTTTCAGGTATTTTGGCTACTTTAAAGATAGCTTGGTCTTAACTGGAAGGTTTTTCCACACTATTCACTCTTTCTCTCGTAGTTTCCTGGCAGCAAAATGAAAACACCTCTTATAGTGCAGTTTTCAAGAAAATAAACATACAAAAAAAGGCAACAACATAATATTTAATTTGTTTAAACATGTATATTACACTTCCATAAAGGCCATTTGACCTGTCCTGATCCTGTAACCTTCAGAACTTTTCTTCAGTTTGGACTGAACCTATGTGTCAAATATTCAACAATGCCTCTCTTTTTTGTTTGTTTTTTCTTTTTTCTTAGAATAGACCAAGACTGGACTTTTCATGTGGTAAAACTGCTTGACATCATCTTTACTGCCACTGTAGTGGTGGGTGTTCCTGTCAAAGCCACCAGAGGAGCGATACCCATTAAATCTGCCACCCCCCAAAGCACCACAGATGGCAATCATGTGGAGACAGCAATCCAACAACTGACACACAGAAGCGCTGTAAGGCCTTCGGTTATGCTGACAAGTGTGGAGCTGCCCAGTCCTCTGTCACAGCCAGTAGACATCTTATTTTACACTTTATAGCCCTGAGTTTCCTCTGCACCACTGACATGTTCCGACAAACCATTTGTTTGGGTGGGTTTTATTACCAAATCCATTGAGCCCAAAATCTGTGATGAAACAGGTGGTCTCACTCCAGCCAACTGCAGATGACGGTTCTGATTTGCCAATACAGTTTCATGTGTCATTGCTGCTCATTGTTAGGTTTTATGTACATTCACTGAATTCTGAAGGCTCAGCAAAAAAGGAGAAATAGACGCAATACAGCAGTTGGCTAGCCTGAGTCTGCTCACACATGGTGAGTTCATTATCATAAAATGTCAGGTACATGTGGCAACAGACATTAACAAATCTTTTTGTCTTTTGTTTAAAAAATGCTATCCTCTTTTTAAATTTTCTGTGATTTTTATAAAAAGTAAGTTTTATCATTTTTCAAGCTTTAGCGGGTAAAAATGTCAGCTTGTCTCTGTGCCCTCTATTAGATCCTCTAAAGTCTGACATTGAAGCATGAATTCATTAGCTGTGGAAACAGAGGACCACTGGCCTGCCACGCTGACTGAGTGGGGCTGGGAATACTGACATATCTACTGGCCAGCTCCAGCAGACCTCAAAGAGCGGGCAGCTGAAGACCCTGACAACCTGAATGAAAGAGGCTGACAGGGCAACATACATGTCAACACAATGGCTCTGACAAGCAGGCAAGCTCTCCAGTGGGGAATTGCACAGTTGCCTGTGGATATGAAATAATCCACATTCTTTACAGTCCATCAGCAAACTGACTGAAAGAAAAAATGTGAATGCTTTCACCACCAGACACAATCTAGTAGCTTACTAGTCTTCAAGTTCACCAGTTGGTGCATATATTGACTTTTTATTTTACGTAGCAGCAGGGCAGTACCTGGGAGACCCCCCTTACACAGAGCATTACATAAGCAGCCTCCGAGGCCTGAGAATGTTTCTGCAGGTTCTGCAGAAACATTGAAGTATAAAGAGTGAACGTGGCTTTCTTCTGGCTCCAAACAAATGAAGCAATATTTTTTTCATGATACGGATTCTGCCATATTGAGGCCAGATGACGTCAGTAAGCAGTCATTGGTTCGAGTTGGTCTGATTCATTGTTTCTATGGCAACCACTCTCATCAATCAGGAGTGCGCTTGTTGGAAGTCCACACCACTACCACTTGAAAACGGGTTTGAGCCAGTGTAGCGATGGCCAAGAAATGGTCATTTTGATTTTGCGTTTAAATTTTGTGCGGTTTCATGCGTCAAAGAACATTCTGGTGAGGAATCTGCACGACACTTAGGGCTGAATCCTCAATGTTTCAGAGAATAGAATTAAATGATCATATTTCTTTTACAGAAAGAGTTTTGTATGTTTAGTCTTTTTTAATGTAATAAAGTTATTTTTACAATCTTTATGCTTTGTGGTTGTTTGTGGTAAAAACCATCCTCACTTTAGTTGAGGTGCTGCAAAACAATTAATAAACAGTTAACAAAGTTAATTAATACATTTGTAAAGCTTATAAGCAGTTTAGTAATATGGATTTAGAAGACAATAGTCTGACTTTAGATGTTAATAAATCTTATTAACACTTTCAGGTATTAGCAAGACATCTATAATGCTAATAAACATCTTACTAGAACTCCAAACAATAATAATACTTCTTAATTTGTTAACAAAGGCTGTTTATAAATCTTATTAAGCTTATTAACACTGACATATTTGTTAGGCACCAATAATGCCAATAAATGCATCATTAGCATCTTGAAAACATCCGAATAATAATGTTAATGTAAATGTGTTAACTAAGTAAGTTAATAATCTTTATTAGACTTATTTAACTAATAAATGTCTTACTAACACCCTAAAAATTCTATTAAAATGCTTGTTAATACGTTAACAAAGCTTGTTAAGGAATCTTAATATAAAGTGTTAGCAAAAGTTCGCAGCCAGTGCGAATCAGAACATAATACAATGCTCTCATCATTTCAATAAAAATCTAGTGTTCATTTGGTGTTGTCTGCATTTTGGACTGAATTTCACAGCAAAATGAACCCATTAACCATAACAATTCCGACTGTGATTGAATAAATGCAAGTCTCTAATAGACGCCTGTCTCTAATAAACACTAGGCCGGCTGCCCTCTTTTTAGATTAAATGCCGGGGCTACTATTAGAGGATATACGGTAATCAAACATTGATTGCTGGAGGACTTACCCTTCAGAAGCCACAGATAAACCTGGAACCCAAGGGCCCACTCACACCAAGGAATCATTAATCTTCCAAATTATTATACAAATAGTAATTAGGTGTCAAATTGATACAATTCTTTGTTTTTCAACTAAACTCATGGTTGATATTGTGTCTCGGGGCTCAAACACCTGTGATAATTAATTTGTCAGGTGAGTTCAATTAAAGGAAAAACTACTAAAGAAAGACGTTCCACAGTATTAAGAAGACCAACATTTTTAAGGAATATGGGAAAGAAAAAGGACCTCTGCTGCTGAAAAGTGTGAAATAGCTAAATGCTTAGTGATAAAATGATTTCAAATAAAGTTCAGTGGTAAAAATAAAACTTGGTTTTTAAGGACTTTCTATATGAAGTGGTACTTGTTTCTCATTCATTAAAGACCAACAGAGATAATATAATTTACAGAAAACATCATTTGTCATTGCTGGTGCTTCTGGCTGAGCATCACTCTGTGCTGGAGCTGTGTGGGACACTTGTTTTCTGTAAGACAACTGCTCATTTCCTGAAAGGTTTCCTGCAACTTCAATTCATCAAGAAATATCATTTAGTGCAAGAAGCCCCTTTTCATCACTGGGCCAATAAGAGTCTCCTGATGCCAGCCGGTTGGTGGGGTACATACCAAATCTGAGAGTCAGCCTCCGGGGCAGCAGAAGCCAAAAGACACAGAGCCGATCACTGGCTGCCCCATGTGAGGGAGGAGGAGGGGGCGGAGAGCTGCTGCCGATTGTTTGTCACATCAATCAGAGGAATGTTCATCTAGCAATCAGTCAAGAGGCGCTGGTGGCATGAGCATCAATAAAGGGCAGGCGGACAGGAGGCCTGAAGGGAGGCCACTGTTCCTCCTGGAGTCTGGACCGAAGACACAAATTTACCAGACTGATGGTACAGCTCCTGTCCCGATGCCACACTTTCTCCTGCATTCAAGGTTTCAAAAGGTGTCTGGCTAGAAGCCTCTCAGGCACAAACCAGATTTCCGCGTTTTTGGGAAAAAGGCCAAGTTTCTTTTTTACCATCATCACTGCAGTCTTTCCTGAAGGAAGCACAGTATGATTCCTTTGATTAAAAAGCTGCACAAACCAATATTCCTACAGAAAAAGGTTCACATTTGAAAGAGCTGAAGGCATTTTCTTCTTAGAAACAAACTTTGCTTTCATCAAATGTCTCCCACAAAAAGAAAAAAAAAGGTTTCTCACAAACATGCATCCCATAATAACATAAAATACTCACCATAAACATGTCCACAGATTAAAAAGAAATACATAATGCAAAAATAAACAAAACACAGAGGAACATATATGAAACACAATAATTCATCCACATAGTTTCTTCACTGGATGCAAAATGAGACATTTAATAAAAATATATGTATAAATATCAAATAATGATATTGATAATACAAAACACAAATAATAAAATTCCTTCTGCAACAAATTAATAACTAAATGCAACAGTCTTGAGTTTGCTCTGGAGCTTTTGTGACTGACACTTCAAGGTCCACAGTTAACAAGGTTGAGGCCTTGTGATATGTTTAACCCTTGTGCTATCTTAGATGACCCCCCCCCCCCCCCTTACATTGACGTGTTCTCCCTACCATGACAAAGGTGGATAATGGTGGAAAGATTTCATGTAATCCATGGACACCAGTGAAGATCACAAATCATTGAAGAAAAAAGGTTCAGAGCACTGTCTGGTGGGTCTAGATGACCCAACTCCCAACGTTAAAGGGCCTTGGATAGCACAAGGGTAACGTTCCTACTGATAGAACTGTTAACACAGCAGCAGACAGCTCTGGATGGTAAAAAGCATCGACTGTAAAAGCAATGGATGACTAGAGGTGTGAAGTCACCCATAGAAAATGCCTTACCTCAGGCTCTCGCAAAATCAAGCCAAATCCCTCACGATTGCTTCCTGATACATTGAAACCAGTCGACAGTGATTGGTCCGAGTCGCTCTGATTCATCATATCTATGGCAACTACTGTCGCCAAACAGGAGTGAGCTTATTGTGAGTCCCCATCTCTTTCCACTCCTCTAGCCTTTGAACACTGCATTTCCATTGACTATGTAATGTAAAACTTGGAGGAGGTGGTTTTTGTGGGGTATCGAAATGGACATATTTTGCAAAACTGCAATTGAAACACTTTTTACAAAGTAAAAGAGTCACGTGACCAACAACTCTGCACAGGTTGACAGTTTGCTGCAGACTTGCCGGAGCACATCCTGGCTACTGTTGGGCGAAGGAGGTCGCCAATTATAATTTCATTGTGTCTTTTTGACTTTTCTAGAATTTCCATAAAGTTTTGCACATTTGTTTAATGCCAACACAGACTGTTGTACAGAATTGTACAAGCACTTAGGAGAGAACTATGCGAACATCTGAATCTGAAACGATATTGCAGTTCTTATTTTGTTCTTATTTTTAAAGATTTTCACTCCTGGCTCATCCGCGCTGAGCCAGAGAGACACGGCAAAATCTTTGTTGTTTTTTGAAACGCTTTTAATGAATAAGACCTCAGACCTTCAACGTCAGATCCACATGCTTTTATTGAGACATCTATTTGGTCAGTTAATAGCTTCAGAAACTTGTGATAAAGAAAAGAATATCTTAAAAAAATTAGGATTTGACAGAAGAAGTTAAGAAGACGGTATCAGAGCAAGAATGGTCATTCTGACAAAATGACTGAGTGATAACCGTTTAGTTTTCAATAGACGTCTACGGGATTTTGGCTGCCTGGAACCAGTTGGTACTTCTTATTTGGGAACACGAGAGGCGGGGGGTTGAGCTGTCCATTGTTTTTACCGTCTCTGGTAAAAAGTCAAGGCAGTTAAGGCACTTGCGGCTTGATGGCTCAGTTGGTTAAGAGCGGGAAGCCAAAGAATCTCTGCCTGTGCGATTCAGGTGTTTATGGGTGCTAAATGGAAAGCAGAAAAGACTTTCTTCAAAGATTTTGTGTTTGTTGCCAACCAACCTGTCCAGAGGACATCGTTTTAAAAATCCACAAAGCCGGAATGTACCAATTTCAGAAGGACTTTTGGCAACTATTGTAAGATCAACTTTCAACCAACACTAGAAATTCTTTTGCTTGTTTTTTTCAAAATAAAGGCTGATGTTATTCCCACATATTTACATGCAGCCAAGATGCAGATTGCGGAATTTCCCGCATGGATTTGGTGTTCATCCAAGGCTAATGTTGTTAGACTGTGTTAACCTTATTCCAGCTCCGTTTTTCCACAAAAAAAAGCACTGACCACACGAATTAAAAATAAAACGATGAGCAAACAGGCGGTTCATAATATTCATAACATTAATAAAAGCATGTTTGGAAGATCGTCGGTAACGCTTTCTTTTACAGTACCGTACTTACAGTGTACTTAAGTGGTATTTACATGGTACTTATTGTGTAACTACTGGGTACTTTCACGGTACTTTTTATGGAATTTACTGGGTACTTACAGTGTGTTTACATGGTACTTTCTATGGGACTTTACTGGGTACTTACATGGTACTTTTTGTGTCTACTCTGTACTTACATGGTACTTACTGTGTATTTATATGATGTTATTTGGTTTATACCTATGTGGTACATACTGGGTATTTATAATATTCTTACTGGGTATTTACATGTTGTGCAAAGGTGTCTTTTATGGTACTTACCACATGAAAGAACAAGGTAAGTACAAATAAAGTACCTTGCCCTTTAGGTCTGCACTCGCTGCATGCTTCATGGTATTTACCATGAATTTACCACAGGTAAGTACCAAGTAATATTCAAGTGTACATACCCGGTATTTAGTAATGAAAGTACCATGTAGTTGAGTGGAAATAGGGCTGACTTTCTTTTACAGTCCAGTTTCAGTGTACTTAAGGGGTATTTTCTGTGGTAAATTCATGGCAAATACCATGAAGCATGCAGCGAGTGCAGACCTAAAGGTCAAGGTACTTTATTTGTACTTACCTTGTTTTACATGTGGTAAGTACCATAAAAGACACCTTTGCACAACATGTAAATACCCAGTAAGAATATTATAAATACCCAGTATGTACCACATAGGTATAAACCAAATAGCATCATATAAATACACAGTAAGTACCATGTAAGTACAGAGTAGACACAAAAAGTACCATGTAAGTACCCAGTAAAGTCCCAGAGAAAGTACCATGTAAACACACTGTAAGTACCCAGTAAATTCCATAAAAAGTACCATGTAAGTACCGTGAAAGTACCCAGTAGTTACACAATAAGTACCATGTAAATACCACTTAAGTACACTGTAAGTACTGTACTGTAAAAGAAAGCGTTACCAGATCGTCTCGTATATTACCGAGCTGCTGCATAATTATGTATGGCAGCTAGGTTTGTTTACTTTTCCTCTTCCGGTATTTTCAACACTACTGCTCATGCCCAAATGATTTATTCCGACCGAAAGTGTAACCATGTGAACGTTTGTTCTAATCGGAAAAAGTTTTTCTGATCCCATGTACACGGTTGCATTTTAATCCGACCATTGATCCGTCAAGATATTTTGTGCATGTGACCGCGGCTATTGCTGTTGAGACTTTGACAAATGGCTGAACAGGAGATGTGTGAAATGTGAAAGCATTCCTGCTAAACCCAAAGATGAGCAGATAAATACAGACTGATAGGAGAACAAAAGCTGAGATAACCACCATTTACCTTACTACAATACCTGGCATAATGTGCGTCCTGTCTGTGAGTCTAAATATAAATGAAAGTAAGGGTTTAGTGTGCTGTCTTAAATATAATCTGCCCAAACTGAGATTTTCCAATTTTTATTGGTTTGTTTGGCTTTAATGTGTATTTTTTTTATGTTTCCATTCATGATCTCGATAATTTTGCCAATTATATCCTTTGACACATTCCATGTTTATGTTTTAATGATCCTTCTCACCAGTGAAGATCTGTCCCATCTATCAGTTCTGGATCTGCCCCTATCATGCCCCCTCTGTAGTGAAGAGCCAGCTCTGTGTCTCACATGCAAATCAAGTCACAAATCTCAGTGGGAGTCTCTCTGAGGACAAATAAAACGGGGCCAGGACCATGAAAAGACATTACCATTCCACAGATTTAAATTTCTAGCAGACAGCCGTCCTCTCTCCAGCTAAATGGATGAAGTGTTTGTTTACTTACTTGTTTCAATGCTGATTAGAATAATAATACTCGTTGAAGAACTGAAGAGGTTTTACACTGGGTTCACCATTCAAGCACCATGAGTTAAGAGCTTGTTAAGAAGAAAAACTGTTGATGGATTCGTTCAGGACCAAAAGCTGTGAGTTCCTGGACATTGTCTGGCTGCTGACAGCTGCTTCTCCTCATGGAGTTCTTGAGTCTCCTTGGTTGCAAAGGATGTAGGAAAACATAAAGTGTTTGATCTGTTGTCCGTGTATTCATCTGAACCACTGGAATTAGCATTTATAGTACCTGTCATCCTTGATGCGTGTATTTTGGCTGTCATGTTAAGCTGTGGAATCGTGTCTTCTGCATAACTGACCCAAGTCCTTATTCTTCATGGTGATTGGTTATCCAAGATTTTGGAGAATTAGCTGCTTTTTCATCATCGTTTTTTCTTATATGAGTATACTGGAGGGTGAGCGTGAGGACTATATCTAATGCTCATTGATTTTCTCTGCTGACAATGAATGTGCGTCCATACGTTGCAACAATATACTGTACCTCACAGAGGTGACAGCATGTTCATCATGGACAGTTAACTCATGCTGCTGTAAATGTTAGAAGTACCATTTTGCTTCCATTAGTAATCAGACTAAAGTCACACGAGGTATTTGGATTTCGTTTATAGTTTTGCTGCTGGAAAAAGATGTTAGTCCATATTTCATAATAAACATTTGTGAACATTTAGTAAAGCTCCTCCTCCTCAGCTGTAAAACAGAAATAAGGTACTTTTTACATAAGATGAAATACAGATTTTTGTTTTCTTTTTTCTTTTCAAAGCATCATGAAACAACTTATGAGAAATTAAAGGAAGGCCAGAAATAAACATCTTAGAAGTTCTTAGAATTTATTTTGATGTTTCAAGTATTCACAGTAATGATGTTGTTTTCTTCTTTCTGTCCCTTTTCATGTTCATCAAAGTCAAGAATGTTGTGTAATTTATTGTTGTGTGCCGTGAAAATGAAATAAATAAAAAAAATCAAATGTCCACATATGTTTTTTTTTTTTTTTTTACAAGCTACAAATGTAATGCAGACGATATTGTGGCTAGTTTGTTACGTCTAAATGTAAAGTTCATAACAGGTGAAGTGCTGGCAGTGTCTCTCAAACAAAGTATCCAATTGTGAGCTTAATAAAACTGTGTTCATGTGTAAAATATGCAGCATATTTTCATGCAGACTTCGTGGTTCCTGTTGTGAACATTCTAAGGAATTATGGAGAAATGTGGAAGCCTGTTTTCTTAATGTTTCATATTTGTTTAAGTGTTGAAGCAACTGATCAAATTAACTAGCCATTGTGTTTTTTAAACTAGGATATTTAGAATAAAGACTAATATCACATGTAGGTTTTCAACACTTTACATTTAAGCTAAAGAGAAACATATTTTCTGTTTTGCTTGAGTGGAATCATTAAAACAAATTAACTTTTAAATACTGAGATTGGCACGGGAGTTTGGATTAAGTATTCCAGGATATATGTATCCATGAACACCATCATCTGATAGAAAAAGTCAGGAGAGCAATGCTGAGTACTCCTTTTGTCAGGACAGAACTCGGGGCTGGACTTAGAAGCAGAGTTTAGAGCTTTTATTCTCAGGAAAAGGCTTTTGCTGTGGCAAGAGATAAGACCAAACACACTGGCACGGGACAAAGGGAGACTCAGACTATTTAAGACATGAGGTGGAAACAATCGGGGAGGATTAGACAGTCAAACCTGTAGGGAAACACCAGGGCAGGAAGTAACAAGGCCTGAAACGAAAGCAGAGTGTTTTTCAAAATAAAACAGGAAGTTCTACACGAGACAACACAAGTGACATTGACCAAAACTCAGGACAAAACATAAGACAGACGAGGCATGACACCTTTGCCCCTCACAGTGTGCTCCTTGTTATTGTTAAATTAGACAACAATCAAGTAGCATTTGCTAGGTTTTATCTGAATGATAGTTTTTTTTTGTCTTTATATTTTAGGTTATAATGAACAAGCAAGTGCAAAACAACAAAACATGTCCATCCATCCACTTTTTAACCTGCTGTATCCCTTTCAGGCTCACGTGGTTGCCAGATTCTCTGTTGTGGCTGCCGTTGGATGAAGGCAGGATACACTCTGAACAGGTTGCCAGTCTGTTACAGGGCCACACAACCACACAGAAACACACATTCAAACAGACACAATTTAGAATCAAAAATAAACCTAGGAAACATGTTTTTGGACTGTGGGAGGAAGCTGGAGTTCCTGAAGAAAATTAAATAAGTTTTATACTATTTGTTAAGTTTTTTGTTATACTTTTTAAATTTACAAAAGGTCATCTATAAGGCTAACGTTTGATTGTATGAAATATGTTGCTAAATCAAAGTAATACATTTTATCTTTTCACTGCTGAAACATCTCTTTCAGTAATATAAATGTAAATAAGGAAAAAAAAGTTAATATTCCTATTCCACAGCCTGTTCCAGGGTCATACTGGCAAAAAGTAAGGCAGGCCTCTTACGGCCCCCCCTGCTGCTTTAAGATTTGCACTTTCCTGCGTCTGTTAGGGTTCTATGATCTTATCTCATCAGGGCTTCAACGTTTGTGTTTACTGGCTCAGTCAGGGAACAAGTGGAACTAAGTAAGCTGATGCCACTTTCTTTGTAGCTCAGACAAACACAGGTAAACACAATGCAGTGACCGACTTAACAACCACATCATTTAAGGCCATCACGTCAAATCGATTCGCCTTTAAAGACTTTAAAAATGTTTATAAAATCAAGATCTTTAGGAGTTTTTAAGATCCTGTAGGAAGCGAGCTTACAAGGGAGTAATAAAAAGTGAAAACATTCTCCCAAAAATACAAAGAGCACTACAGGTAACATAGAAGAAGGCTGTGTTGATAGTACTAATGTCTTTAGTGTAAATTCAAGGAGTTCATTTAAAGAGATTATTAAAAACATGAAAGATAAACAGGATGTTGTTTGGCTTTAGAAGTTTGGATTAAAATCTGTCGCTCACATGGTCAAAGATGGTCTCTGTTTGAAGCTTGTGGTCATCCTAACCTCAAAAGCAAGACTTGAACAAACTTTTGTTTAGCCTCCAAGGAAGATAAAACATTTAAGCAACGTCAGTGTGAAGAAGAGTGATGGGCGGATGGCCAGGAAACCCCTCAGTGGGGGGGTGTCACATGGCCGACAGCAGGTTTCCTGCACTGTCCCATCCATCCAGAACTCTCTTCAGAAGACCTGGAGACCACTTCATCATGACCTGTCAATGTCACAGAGCTGCTCAGATGACTAAACAGCTGACATTTGATTAAACAGAATACTTATCCGCTCCCAAGGGGAACAATGTTCAGGAATGAGACAGTATAGCTGAAGCCCTGCAGGTAGATGAGTGACAGTCATTATTTCCATGTTCGAAAAGTGTCTATTCCCCATAAAACCAATATACATTCTGTCCTCCATATTTATAAATAAATCAATGTGCGTGGTTCTCCTGTATAGATTCTAATCAAAGCAGTCGGAATTCAACCTTGAATACAAACAGACTCCTCTCATTAATTAATGACGTTGGAAGCAAAGGAGAAGCAGATTCTTATTTTAATGTGTGAAACTGAGACAATAAAATCTGGTTCTTTCAGTTTTGGATTCTTTACTGGCATTAAAAAAGCAGCAACTACCTCAGTAAGAATCTGTTACAGACCCCCAGCCACCTCCCCTGCTTTTGGATTTCTTCAGTTATTTTTAACTACATCATACAGACAGTGGTTTGTTTGGACACGACAGGCTGCAAAAAGCCTCATTTTATGTTACATAGATGAATCTGAGCAAATCTCTAAACTCTTAGCATGGCGGTGGATGACTGATGACACGGGTCTGGACTATGGCCACTCATGAACGCATCCTTTACCACCATAAGTCAAGTCTGACTGAAAGCTAATAAGGTGAACTACCGCCAAAGGCAGGATATATGAAAGGCAAGCTGCAAGACCTTCTCTTTGAAACTTACTGTACAGCAATGAATATTTTCTATATATACAAATGTTTGATTTTCTGATGTGAAGTTGAATCTTATCTTCCAGTTCATATTCTGCTCTGATCTGGCCATGGGTCCATGGTGAGTCTAGTGATTTTCAGGACTCAAAAAAGTAAGGTAGTATTCAGACTGGACACAGTTGATTCTCTTACAGTGAACCAGAGTTTGTCTCCCCCGATAATCCGAAATCCGATTTTCAGTCTGAAAACATCCAGGGAAACCCTGGTCCGGGACCAGGAACCTGTCTTGGACTAATCTTTCAGTTCGTTTCCAATTAGACTGATCTTCGGCTTGTTCTGAGTCTCCTCAGTCTGAATAGGTTCCATGGTCGAAGCGGAAGAACTGGACCACAACTGCCACCATAGCCGGGAAATACAAGATGTAAAGAGAATTGAAAGGTAGAAATCATGACAATGAGACAAGGTAACTAGTTGTAATTTGGTTGGATGAATTCTGGCTCATTAAATAACTTTTAATGTGACACACGTTGCTTCTCACACTGTTTTATGTCATAAACACTTATCAGCATACCTTCTTAGCTGTTGTCTCCTCAATAACCACCTTGCAGCCTGGCTCCACCGTACCAAAGTAGCAGTAAAAAGCGTAGTTCCTGACATTGATACAGATGTTTAAATTGGTCGGTGAAATATAACGTTTTAATAAGTGAATTATCCCGCCAAGGACTGCAAAGCACAAGATTTCCATTATTCATTCACTCCTTGCTTTGTCCTGCCCTCAGAATTCCTGGCCAATAACTGAAGAGTTTTTTAGTCACAAGCTTGTTGTTTACAAGCTTTGGTTAGATAAAGAAATGGCAGTCTGAATACAGACCAGATGCAAGGTTCAGGACTCGATCCGGACCAAGACTTTTCCAGTCTGAACACACCCTAAAAAACATGACCTTCTCTCCTCATGCCAGAAGTAAAAAACAGTCCACTGGTCCAGTTCTTCATCCACAAGGCGGCTATTTACAAATTCAGAACTTTCATGGCTTTTCATGCCTTTAATGTCTAGTTACAAAACTAGGGAATTGACACCCAAAAGGTCAATGTTCACATTTACAAAGAGTTTCCAAAAACTGTGTGTGAGGTGTGTGCGAGAAGTGTGAAGACTGTAAATGTATGGATCTTGTGTTTGTCTGCATTGTGATAATTGGTTCATTCCCCTGAGGTATGCTTGCTTCACCATGGTCTACCAAAGCAGCTTCTGGAAGATTTCTAAAGCTCAATTAATAATGTTTTACTGACAGGTGTCTGACAGACAACATTGGAGAAAAGCTTTGTGACCTGAGGCCTCGGTAGTGTCTCGTTGTGTAACACTTTACTATCCCTGTTCACTTCCGTACTGTCATTTTAGTTCCACAAAGCAACCAGTCTTACAGAAAAAAAAACATTTAAATGGTCCTGTACACAAACAGCCGAGCAGCAAACATATTTAAACATGCTGGGGAGGGGTTAGTGAAACTGCCAACCATCAAGAAAAAGGTTTTACTCCAATATTCCCCTTGGAAACTGATGCCTAAAAAAACAGTAAAAACTGTGTCTTTCTCTGTTATTGTCCAACAGGGTAGAAGATCACACAATTGTTTTTTTGTTTTTTAGAAATTTAAAATCAATTCTTTGTTTTATAACAAAGGTTCACAGGTTTGTTGATGTCTCTTCTATGTGTCCCTATAGTGTGAATGTGAGAAAGGTGTACCTGCCTCGCCCAACAGAAAGGCATTAGCAACCCCATGACTCACAAAGAGATTTAGTGGGTTTAGAAGATGGATGCATTTTTCTAAATTTACAGTCCCTAATTTTTCTATCTTTTTCCCCCCACAACATCGCTAACATTTATTTAATCTAGGGGTTTGTCTAATATCTTTAGATTGGGTTAATAGTGAACTTCACCTATTCCCTCAATTAATATGTATGTCAAAAAAAACATTTTATTACTATTATTGGCAATAGTTAAATTAATAATTATGGTAGGCCTTTTTGCCTGGAATAAATTCAAACTCTCAATTTTAGTTGAATTAGTTTTAGTTCACTTTACAAAGGATTGACTTTCATCCACTTTTACTAATTTGGGGGGGCATTAAAGCCCCCCCTGATCTGGAAAAGCAGCAAACTCATATCAAAAGTCTGCTTTGTGACACCAAAGCAGATGACCATATATGTTCACTGCTGGATGTGGAAGAAAATATTTACAATAATCCATATCTGTTACAGATCACTTTTCTGTAAATAACAGGGGCAGAAATTGCACAGAATCCGGCATTTTCTCCAAACGGGTCTTTGAGATTCAAATATTCATGCAGCATCATGTCTTTGGGCTTTTTTGGGAGACATTCCGGGTGATTACTTGTGTGGGATGTGGAATTGCTGCTCAATACGCCGCGCTTCTGAAATGGAAGCTTCTGAACACATTTCCAGGACTATCAGAGGGCACACAGTGACTCTGCCTCCCGGTACTCTTTCTTTCCACGTCTTTTCTCCACAGAAGGAAGCCATTACATTAACTTTACACTTCCTTAGTTAGAAGAGATTCAATCACCAATCAGATATCACAAACAACTACAACATTAAATATGTTTTAATGGTCAAAGATGTTGGGAATTATCTCTTTTTGGGATACATAATAAACACAGATGCCATCAATTTAGATTTTTTCCCCTTTTCTTTTCCAGATTTCGCTTTTTTTCTCAGCTTTCTCATGGAGGCTGACTTGTGTGTAGTCAGAGATCCCTGGCTTCACTTGCTGATATTTTCACAGGCAGCTTGCACAAATTCCAGCTAGAGTTAGATCACAATTTGTTCCAGACTGTCTGCACAGCAGTTTGTTGGAGGAGCAGTTTGAGGCAGCTATTTTGAAAACGTGATCCTCTTCTCGGGCTCTATGGGAGGTTTGCCACGGAGGCCGAGCTGTTTAGATGCACGCATGCTTTTCACTCCCACGCTTGCGCACACACTTTCTTATGGTCAGGATAAAACAAATGATAATATGATGATAGTTTTTCTCTAGATTTTGGTGCTTTTGTGGGTTTGGGATTCTGCTACATTTAGTTTTCTTTCCCAGCCAAGTCAGCCTCAAAATGATGAAATTTCATTTCTTGTTCCATGTGCTGCAGAGACGGCAACTGTCCAGCAGAAAGAAGCACATTTCATTTTTTCCCTCCTTCCTTTACAAAAAATATCAACAACAAAAAGTGAAACCCAAATAAAAAAATCTGACTCTACATATCATTTCATTGATTATGATTATGTTTTCTAAAAAACTCTGTCTGATGGAAATTGCCTTTTTGGTGTTTTTAAAATGCTCTTGTGGCATTTTTCTAATTATGGAAGACATATATGAATAAAATCAAGAATAAAAAAGCATTTCTGAGTATTTCTTTGGTCAAATCGTTAAAAATCAGAAGCAGACATGCTGTTTGAAAGCGATTGTAGTTGTGATGTGGCAAATATGCTGGGCAGGCCAAAGTCTCTCCATTCTGATCATCCACTGTCAGACAAATAGATCCAGGAACGTCTTTGATTTCTTCGTCTGAGCTGGAATCTGGATCTGAACTGTACTGCTGGATAGCTCTGATCGCCAGTGTTACATTGGGGTTGTGAGGGGATCAAAAGATGATCGGAGAAGGACTTTAACAAAGGTCCTGCCTCCTCCGCCTTATTGCCAGCGTCTGTTGCAAACAGCTGCTACTTTATTTTTCTTTAGGCTGTTGAACTGATGACTCCGGCTGACAAACGAATCACCTAAACAGCTTTGCACTGTCATAAGGTAACAAACTCCTGTTTTATTTTTATATTTTTACTTCTTCCTCATCATTTACAGCTTGAGATTATTTTACATAACCCTTCTTTTTTAATTATAATTTTAAAAAAATGTAAGTGCCCAAACCAATGCAAGTCTTTTCCTTCCATAATGGAAAACTACTTTTTTTTCTTAAGCATTTTTAGTGCAAGTTAATGAAGAGGATGTCACTCAAAGCTGCTGCTAAGCTGACCTGAGGAAGTCAGGTCTGAAAAGCTGACTTTTGCGTTGGCAAATGATCATCTTTAAATACATGAAAAGGTATAAAAGTTTCCTTTTGAAAGGTCAGACAGATAATAGTAAAAACGTTGACAATTAAATAACATCAGTTCTGCTGATAAACCTGAACTAAGCTGAAATAGAATTGAATCAGTGTCATTGAAAGTAATAAACTTTAATAATTGCAAGTTCTGTGGTCAGTTTTGATTTAATTAACTTACTATGAAAGCATAAAAATTTGCGGTTATCAAGTTCTTTTGACCTTTAATGTTTTCAAATGAGAAAGAGGCAGATAAGGAAAAAGACGATGTTGTGGACGGAAATTAGAGAATTGAAAACAGATGAAGTAATGTCAAACCACTGGCAGACATCATTTTCGCTGTTGTTGTAAGAAAATCAGATTTTCATGGTTTAACAGGCTAAATGTGGAGCCAAGATTTTTTTTGGGCAGTCTGAGCAGAGACCTGGCCATGCTGCCAAAAAACATTCAGTGGAACATCATGTGTGGACAGGATGTTTCTCCACTTCCCCTTCAGACACGAGAAACTTTTTCAACCCTTTTTTATGTTTTACATCATAAAATGAGGCTCTGTTTATAAGTAGTGCTACAAATTCCCTGAACTACCTCCAAGTAAGTTAGAATTGCAAGTGAAGACTGCACAGATCAGCAGCTCGTCCTCGCTGTACAGCTGCCAGGCGTCTCCGACTCCCGACGGTCAGACCAACTGCTGCCTGTCCTTCTTTGCGGCAGATGCCTCTCTTTAAGGCGCCTCACCCCCTCAGACTTCAACAAGATGCAGGCAGGACACACTGCACTGAAATTAACAGTTAAAAAATCACATATTCTTCCCCATTCCGAAATCGCTTTCAACTTAACAAGTGATGTTTTTCTCATGTGGTGTGATTTTCATCACAACCCTTTTCTGGCCTCAATTATGAGGCGTTTTGTTCCCGGCTTGATACTTTTTTTGATCAACACAATCTTTGTATCTCTGATCACAAAGTCCAATCACTCACAAAGTCTCCATTGAAGCAATTTGACCGTAGACACAGCCAGAGGGTGGATCTGAACTCTCAGAGAACATATGGGGTCAATTAGGCAGAGTTTGCTCCTGGACGGGGTTCAGCTGGTCCACAATAGAGACCTGCAGAATAGGTGGTCTCAGGCCATTTGGCAAGCCAATTGTGGGCAGCCGGTGAGTCGGTGAGTTAGCGACATAAAAGTATCAGGTGTTAGCCAGCAAATGATCCAGGAAGGTGAGGCTTGGCCAGCAGATTGGCCGGTTGGGGTCTGTGGGGGAGGGCAACCATGCATGATGCACAGCTCTGTGCTCACACCATCTTAATGCTCCATTTCAGGCAACGCACAATGTGCTTTCCAGACTGCAGTCAGACTGCCAGTTAAGTGATTTAGCTGAATAATGAAATCAACTGAAAAGGCAGAGAAACAGACCAAAAAAAAACAACAAAAAACAGGGACATCCTCGAAGCATCCCATAATACCCCTGAAAATTCACTGTCAAACAGAAAAAGAGCTAGACTCCATTAACTGACAATCTTCAAAGTGGTAAAAGATTTTTTGTCTTCTCACATCAGATAATGTAATATAACTACATTCACGTCTAATGCTCTGTTATAAGCTGTTTTTGTTGAACACAGTGATGTTGGTTTTTTATGTGTACAAATCATTGTATTCATGATGATACAGTACAGTAAAGATTGTTCATTTATGTAACTTTTTTTAATGTGCAGAAGGAAGAAAATGTACATTCATCTTTTCTGAAATCTGGTAAAAAGAGTTGTCTGTCAATTTTACAATTTGACCTGAAACTTTCTTTCCTGTCAGAATTACCTTGAGACCTTTTTCCCAAGATACTCAACTCACTCAGACAGTTCTGGGTTGGAGCACTCTTAGATGTTCGTGCCTTGGTTTTGCAGGAAAGATTTGCGGCTAAGTGGAACTCCAGCAATGCCTTCACTGAGCAGTTCATCGCAGTGCAGGTTGCACCTCAGTAGTAAATATTCTCTTTGAGTCAAAGGAAGGGAAAGATCGCCACTCCTGTGTACAAAAATGAGGGATCCCAAAAAATAAAAACAAACAACTAAAAGTAGCATATGAGGCTTCTTCCATATGTGGCCCACAGACTCTTCCTGCACATCTGTTGTGCTCTACAAAGATGTATGGTAGTTGAAGATTTGCAGTCTCAAAAACGTGTATGAATCTCTGTATGTAATGTTTAAGACGCACACACAGCAAAATATGTCTTCATTTTATAGTAGATCTTCAGTAGTGATTAGTTCTCTTCACCACCAGTTGCACAGGGGAACACAAAGAATACTTTGTAATAAGAGATAAAAGATCCCACAGGAGAAGGAGCACAATGTAGACGAGGGAGAGTCTGTAGCCTCCTTAGCGTCTCCAGCCGAGGCAGGAGGAAGACTGTCAGGAGAGGCTGACAACAATAATCCAAGAGAGAAGGCAATCCAAAGTCCATGATCCTGAGACAAAAGCTTAGAGGCAGAAAAAAAGAGACAGATAAACTAAGCGGGACAGGCGAAATTGTAACTAGGGACAAAAATGGGGCAAAACCTGCAAACTATGATCTGCTGGACTGTGAGTTAGGGCGTGACAAACTAGGAGAGAGTGTAGGGAACTGTCAGTCTTAGATACTATGGCTCACAGGTGGAACAGATGAGTGTAATAGGCAACACAGGTGGTGAGTGGAATCAGGATGAGAAGAAAAAAACATGAAAAACAAAGTCAACCACAGACCATGACAGTGTTTTATCCCAACCTAATTGCTGCTTTCACCAAGATTGAAAAAGGTGGCACTCTGATTAAAAACCATAGTGGTTCCAATGAAATTTGGCCTGGTGTGGTCTAGACTTGGTCACCGATTCCAACCGAACTGATTTCATCTATATGTAACATACCCAGGCTTCATCTTCCAGGTTATAGCCCATCAAGATTGGGATTAATTAACAATATTTTGAGATATTCTGAGCAGTTCAACATGATGATGATGATCATGATGCTGCTAGAGTTTTTCATCCATGTGAGATCACATGATTGGCCTACGGCATTTGGTAATGTCTAGATTATTGTTCCAATGTCTGTTTGTCTACGGTGGAAAGAAACACTAACAGGACTGTAAATATTAGACCCCAAACACAGCAAACATGTTAGAGTCTTTCATGTATGTCTGACAGTTAGACAAATGATGCAGCATCACATAAGGTTGAATTCATGGTTAATTAAGTTGATGTGGAATTTTTTAAAGTTTGCTAGATATTGACAACTGTAAACAGGAAATTCCACAGGAGAAGGACTCAGTGTCTGACATTATTAACCCCAAAAACTGCAATGACATCAGTACCACTGGCTGAAAGCTGCTGCCTCCACACGCAGTCAAAATAATTCCTACAGTTTCTGAATGTGACAGAAACCAGTGATGCACCATCATGAAAAACATTTACAGTAGCACCACAGCACACTTTTTTTCCCTGTGACTGATGTATTTTAATTCTAAGTTCAGTTGAAGCCACATAATATTGCACACATGCATGTGGAGCTAAAGCTGGCGAGCATGTGTTGCAATTGAGGTTAACCTAGTTTTGAATGAAACACGATAATGCATTCCATGAAACTCCAGCCGGGCTGCAGAGCATGTTCTCGAGTCTCGGTGAACTGTGCAGAGGGAAGCACACAAGCGTCCATCTGTAAACACCCCGGCCTTCAGAAGAAACTCCTCCAAGCTTCTAACGGAGCATTTCAGCTTTATGAGTCATCCCCAGTTTGGAGTTCAAACTTTGCTTTCAGGGCATAATGTGATTCCAAACCACAGTTTACAGTTCCCAAGAAAGCTATCAATCAGAAAAATGAAACCATAGATTTAGTCCTCAGATATTCACTTTGGTCTGGAGACTCGGTTAGAAGTTGTCTGCAAGTCATGTAGATCATGTAAAAAAAAAAGAGAGAGAAGAGAAGTTGAGTCAAATCAGTTGAATCAATTTAACTGAATTGGCTCACAAGATAAAAGGACAAAAATATAAGACAATTTGTTTCATATTTAATGCCTTTCTATGACACTTTTTTTTCTAATTCATGAAGCTGTCACCGTGAACAAAGACTGACAAATGTTTGGCAAAAAGACTCAAATGTATTTGATATAAACAAATTAAACTAAAAAAAAAAAAATTCCATGTCATTTCCTCCTGTCTCCACAAAATCAGAGAAACGCCTTTAGTGCCCGCAAATTAAAACAAAAAGTGACACCAAAAGAATCCCCTGTTTACAGGTTTTGAAGGCTTGGTTTTCCACTGCCGGCATGCAGTTCTTCACAGTCATTCTCTTCTTGCTATAATGTGTGGCCACTTAATAATCTTTAAAAGTAGTTTCTCTTGATACAATATTGAGAATCTACTTTGGTATCTGTCAGAAAAATATACTAGTGTAGATTCTGTCTTAAAACCCACAGAGTTCAAAGTAAAAGTGACTTTATTTGTCTTGTAATTTTTAACAGCAGCATCATTAAATTTAGTACAAAATACTGAAAAAAATAAAAGTGTTTCATTTTCTCTTAAAAGTTTAGTATTCTAACAATGGATTTGTTCATTCAACCATTGCTGCAATGACATCAGTCAGTGTATTTGTGGTATATGTGGTTTGTTCCTTATGTGTTATGTAAGGGGATATATTGTAAAAACACATTTTCGAAACTGGACATGAAGGCTAACTCTTTATCCATTCATATGGATGACACAACTGGGAGGCTTGTGTCAGAAACTACAAGCTGACGGCGGGGAAAAGGTAACAGGGCAAACTTTTGGCTTTGAGACCCGCCTTGTGCATCAGAAAAAAAGTAGCAGATAGGATTTTATAATACTACAAAAGAAAATACGGCAAACTTTTGTAGATTTCCTAGATCTGCCAAGCCTCTTAAAGCCTTTTTCTGTATCTTACAGCTGACAATAATTATTAATTACTGAGTAATGCAATAAGTGTGCGCTTGAGTATTAAAAACTAAATGCAAAGAAAAACACAGCATTATACTAGTAGAATGTTAATTAAAGTCTATCTATCTATCTATCTATCTATCTATCTATCTGTCTGTCTGTCTGTCTGTCTGTCTGTCTGTCTGTCTGTCTGTCTGTCTGTCTGTCTGTCTGTCTGTCTGTCTGTCTGTCTGTCTGTCTGTCTGTCTGTCTGTCTGTCTGTCTGTCTGTCTGTCTGTCTGTCTGTCTGTCTCTCTCTCTCTCTCTCCCTCTCTCTCTCTCTCTTTCTCTCTATCTATCCAGAATATTTCTAAAAAATCTTTTTTCAATCTAGTCTGTAACAGGATACATTACATGTCGTTGAAAGAATAAGTCAAGGTGAAAAGGGCTTGAACATCCAGTTTAATAACTGTGTTGAACCTGATTTTTGAAGGACTTAAGTAAAGGACTAAGTTAATTTTATTTTAACCTTTTTAATCTCTGTTATGTTTTCTCTGAGCGTTTGTTTTCATGGCACATACTGGTCTCATTGCTCACATTTGCAGGCTTAGATAAAGATCCGCTTATTTAATGATCTAACGTCTTTGGTTGTTTGCTTCTTGTTGTTATTTCCTCTTAGTCAAAGTAATTCTTTTGGTGAGTAGAATGTCATAACATAACTGAAATATGGCATAAAAGAAAGTCTTCTGATCCAAAGTTTAGTCTAAGTCAGAGGCCATCAGTCCATGGATGTGACAGTCATCTCTGTAATACCTGTTGTGTGTTAACATCCTGCATAAGCAGCGACTGCTGCTCATTATCTGGGATCCCCAGGACAGCTGGCTGTGTCCCGATCACATAGGATGACCTGTGGTCACGTAGCAGCATCTGTGAGAGTTACATCGTACTTTCATCGCGTGCTTTGAAGCATTTGCTTCTTTGTGCTAGTTGGCATTTCACAAGCAGAGCTTTTCCCAAAACAAAGCAAAAACTGAGCAAATGTAAAAAGAAAAAAAAATCCTTTTCCATGTAGGAAAATATCTTTTTTTTATTTTGGGGTTGACATTTTCCTCCTCATGCATCATTTATATGCCTTCCAGACAACCAGAAAACAGGGGAATGAGAAAAGGATACAGCAGATGAAATTATCAAATACTAGCGCTGTTTGGACTGAAGCTGGTGTGTGTGATTGTGTGTGTGTGCGAATGCAGAAAGGGCTCAATTCCTGTTGGAATTATTTGTCTCTGTTTTGCAAAAAAAAATCCTGTGCATAAAAACATTTCAGGAGTGTCCACAGATGGAAACTGTTGGGCATTTCAAGCAACATTGCAGGTCGTGAGTATAATTCTACCTTTCAACTGCTTCCCATTTATTTCATGGCAGCAGTCCTGTCATCTCACCCTGGTCAGGATGAAAAGCATCGTTGTGTAAAGAAATTGAAATGAAAATCCTTTTGGACCCAGCAGGATGGGTGGGGGTTGCTTTATCTATGACTCAATGGCACTTCTCTGGGATAAGATCTAATTCTGGGAGGAAAATTTCTTTATAAGGCCACCTGCTGTCATCAGCTTTGTCGCTGGATCACAAGTTGTTCTGGGTGACCGGTCTCTGGACACGGCGAGAGGAATGCACTCAGCTCCCTGCTGACATTTAGATCTCTTTATTTTCTCCTCCATTCAGTGGAGCTTGCTGGGAATGATGGGTTCAGTGGGAGGAGGATTGTAAGGGGGCAGGTTGGAGGTCCTGGGTGAAGAGGCTTAAGGATAGAAGGAACAGGGTCCTCTCTGTTTCAAAGCCCAACTCAACCAACCAACACTCAGCAGAAAACATGCTCAGTACCAAAATACTTGTGCCATTTCCCAAGGAACAGAAGTTTTCAAAACCCAAACTTGCTGCAAACACATTTAGGTTTACTTTGGTCCCTTATGTTAAAGCTGGAGATTTATCACTGCAGTCCCTCTGGGCTCCAGTTTAATGCATGTCAGCTTATTCTGGCAAACTTCATGGCTAACCGCATTAAAGCTTTGGTGTGGCTTTGTCGTTCTCACCACCAACCCGAGAAGCAGCAGGCAGCTGTTTTCACTATCAAGCCTCTGTCAAATCAGGCCAGCTGCCAGGAACATAAGATGCCATTTGAAGTTCCTGGAAACGTTTCCACAGCCAAAGCAGCCATGTGCTTGGCACTGCTGTGCCAACAGTGAGAAGGCAACATGCTATTATTTAACACCAAACCAAGTTATCTTGTGACAATACTCAGCTGTTTGAAGTCTAAGGTCTGCTTTGACATACAATGTAGCTTGTTAACTCTTACCAAATCCTCCTTGGTGTACCTACACAAAAAATACATACAGATATACGCGTAAGTATAAAAAAGACATGAATCCGTTTTTGCCTGACATGTTAAGTGTGGCAGAACTAACCATGGTTTGCTGGTTCAAAAAGCTGACAGATCAATGATGAATTGAAAGATACAGTATCTTTATAGGAAGAGGAAAAAATAGGTACGTCATTAAAAGAACATTTGCAGATGCGACCAAATGTTCTATCTGGGACCAACTGTTTGTCCAGAATCGTACTTCAGGTTGATTCCCAGCCAATGGTAGGTCTATGTCATGGGGTCGGCAAACTTTACCACTCAAAGAGCCAATTGGATCTGTTTCCCACAGAAATGAAAGCACAGGGAGCCGCAACACTAGGGGTGTTAGAAAAAATCTTTTCGCTGGTATATCGCGAAAGTTCATTTGGCAATTCTTGTATTGATTCAAAATGCGGTCAGTATATTTATTTTAATTATTCATGAGCGTGATGTTTCCTTTGATCCATTCCTTTGTTCATTTTCCACAACCTTGAATGGACTTTTCAGTTTGTCAAACAACAGTTAAGATAAGTGAGATGATGGCAACAAAAACAGAAGATCTTTGCATCCCATGACAGACTCTGGTCGGCGTTCACAGCTGCAGACACGCCCTCTCTGTGTGCTCACGCTGAAGATCTGACTCTAAAATATACTTTTGGATAATTTGCAAACAGAAGACAGCTTTGGATAATATATAACTAAAAATCTGTGAGACTTTGACAGAAGAAAGAAGAAAAAAAAACAGAACAAAGCAAACAAAGCTAAAGCCTTTGCTACAACTTCCCCTACAAGTGGACGTCTGCCCTTTAGTGATAAGTGCGTGCTCCTTGTGTGCAACCTGGCTGTTAAAAATGAGGAAATCAATCAACTTGAGCCTAGTTTGTCCTACAGGGACTTATCATATGCATTCATCATTTCAATGCCATCAGTAAAGAGCCAGTACTCACACTTTACTAAGGACTAGAGTTTGAACTAAGGTCACTGTACAGCACCACCTGTACATCAGAAGTGCATGTAGCTTACATAACCCTAACAAATACTTCACCATAAATATCCCACACACAACAATGGCATGTTTAATTTCCATGACTTCCTCTGAAGTGATCACATGAGCTTCAAGGCAGATATTCTCCTCTTTGATATGGTGCCTCTGTCGGACTCCTCCCCCTCTCCACTCCGCTTGGCTCCTGATTCATCCCAGCTGCGACCACTTACCTCATCACCTCATCCGCCTACTTAAGGAGTTCCAGGATCATCAGTCTTCGCCAGTCCGTTGCCCCTGATGGTGCATATTGGCCTTCACCTCTAGTTCTCGTTTGCTTCCTAGTTTCTAGCCACCTGTTAATGAATGTTGCTTTACCTGTCTGCAGGAAACCCCAGTCACGTTTGGTCGCCTGAACCTGTTGCACTCTGGAACCTCCTCTGGTCTGCTTCCCCTGACCTCACCACGAGCCTCTGCCGAGCAAACACCCTCAAGAGACGGATCCACGCTGCCGACCCCGGACTCTGTGAGGACATCAACCAGTGACGCCACGGGCCGTAGTCTCTCTATCTCTGGACCTCCAGAAACTGTGCCTTACCTGACCAGCTACCTCATTAAATCCCCTTTCCTCTTGCCAAGTTACCTGAGCTCTGTGTCTCATTCCGGGTTCCAGCATCTGGGTCTCTGTCGTTCTGTAGCCATGACAGAACGGACTGGCCTTAACCCCGACCCAGCTGACCCGGAAGGGCTCAGATTAGCCGTATCGCAGCAAGGCATTATGCTCGGACGTCAAGCCGATGCTTTATCCCAGATGGCAGCAGCCCAGCAGGACCTTTTTCATCGCCTGGACGGTTTGACACAGACTTTGCATGATTTAACCGGACATTTTTCTCATGTTTCTTCAGTTACTGCTCAAGCCTCGACTAGCTCAGCTCCTTCCACTTCCGGATTACCCTCCGCTCATGAAAACATCCGGCTGCAACCGGAACCATTTTCCGGTGACGTAGAGGCCTGTGGAGGATTCCTCCTCCAGTGCCAGCTGATCTATCAACAAGCTCCCCGTCATTACCAGTCGGATCACAGTAAGATATCTTTAATCGTCAACTCATTACGCAATAAAGCCCTCCAGTGGGCCCAGGCTTACCTCTCCGCCAATCCCATAAGCCATATCACGTATGAACGTTTCCTCAGAGAGTTCCAGTTAATCTTTGACCAACCACGCAAACAAGAAGAAGCTACCCGAAGGTTACTGGCACTCAGGCAACGTAATCGCTCGGTTAGCGATCATGTTGTGGATTTCCGTATCCTGGCGGTCGAGGCAGGCTGGCCCGACTTAGCTTTGAAGGGAATATTCTACCAGTCTTTGAATGAACAAATCAAGGATCATCTGTGTTCTCAACCGGAGGCTCAGTCGTTTGAGGAACTGGTTTCTGCGGCACTCCGCTCCGACGTTCGCTTACGAGAGCGTCAAAGAGAGCGAGCGCCGGATTACCAGCGTGCAGCTTCCATGATGTCCTCTGTCCCACACACAGTCCCCGTCACGTCTCCCAACTCCCTCATCTCTTCCAAACCACCGGAGGAGCCCATGCAGATTGGACACTCCAGATTGTCCGAAGAGGAGCGCCGCAGACGGCGCGAGGAGGGCGCCTGTTTCTATTGCGGAGCGAAGGGCCACATTGTCAACACCTGCCCGCTCCGTTTAAACACCCGAGCCCCTCGCTAGAAGACAGGCCGCGGGGGGTAACAAACATCTACCTGGCCGGTAATGATTTTTTATTTATCCCTGTCAAGTTAAGTTTAGACCTCCATGTGCAGGAATTACGAGCCCTGGTCGACTCCGGGGCCGAGCAGAGTCTGATCGACCAGCAGCTGGTTATTAATCTGTCGATCCCCACAGAACCCCTGGAAACACCCATCGAGGCTTCCGGATTGGGTGGTCAACCGTTATCCCGCATCACTCACCGCACCAAACCTGTTCTGCTCATTTCCTCCGGAAACCATCGTGAGTCTATACGTTTCCTCATCACTAAGTCCTCTCATACTCCCATAGTGCTCGGGTTTTCTTGGCTTAAATTGCATAATCCTCAGTTTGACTGGTCCCAGGGGACTATAATCAAATGGAGTCCATACTGTCTCGCTAACTGTCTTCTGTCAGCGCTCCCCTCTGTTACTTCTCCTAAAACTGAGTGTCTTAGTCAAGTAGATCTCTCTAACATACCTCACTGTTATCATGATTTGAAGGCTGTTTTTTGTAAAACTAAGGCGAGTGCGCTCCCCTCTCACAGACCTTATGATTGTGCCATAAACCTATTACCCGGCGCTCCTTTGCCCAAAGGCCATTTGTTTAACCTGTCCGGACCAGAAAAGGCAGCCATGGAAAACTACGTGCAGGAAGCCCTCTCCCTGGGTCACATTCGACCATCCTCCTCACCCGTGGGAGCTGGGTTTTTCTTTGTTCAGAAAAAAGACAAATCCCTCCGACCCTGTATTGATTATCGAGATCTTAATCAAATCACCATAAAGGACAAATACTCACTGCCATTAATCACCTCCATATTTGACTCGGTCCAGAAGGCTCGCATATTTACCAAGTTAGATCTCCGCAATGCTTACCATTTGGTCCGAGTTAAAGAAGGGGACGAATGGAAAACAGCCTTTAACACTCCGTTAGGGCATTACGAGTACTTAGTAATGCCTTTTGGCCTCACCAACGCCCCGGCAGTTTTTCAAAGGCTCGTCAATGATGTCCTTCGAGATTTCATCAATCGCTTTGTTTTCGTTTATCTTGATGACATTTTGGTTTACTCCCACGATCTGGCCCAACACGAGCATCACGTCCGTCTGGTCTTGGAAAGACTTTTAGAAAATCAGCTTTTTGTTAAGCATGAAAAATGTGAATTTCACTCTACCTCCGTGCAGTTTCTCGGTTACATCATCGAAGCCGGCTGCATACGCCCAGATCCGTCCAAGATTGAAGCGGTTACCAACTGGGAACCTCCTAGCAGCCGCAAAAAGCTCCAACAATTTCTCGGCTTTGCTAACTTTTACAGACGTTTCATCCGAAACTACAGTAGTATAGCCGCTCCCCTTACACGGCTCACCTCCATAAAACATCCCTTTGTCTGGTCCACCAACGCTCAACAGGCTTTCGACAAATTAAAGCAACTTTTTGTCTCAGCCCCTATCTTAATCCAACCGGACCCCTCACGTCAATTTATTGTTGAGGTGGATGCCTCTGACTCAGGGGTAGGCGCAGTCCTCTCTCAGAAGGAGGAGAGTTCTGGAAAATTGAAACCCTGTGCGTTCTTTTCACGTAAACTGTCCCCCTCTGAGCAGAATTATGATGTTGGAAACCGTGAACTTCTAGCCATCAAACTGGCCCTGGAGGAGTGGCGTCACTGGTTAGAGGGAGCCGAGCAACCATTCATCGTCTGGACGGATCATAAAAACCTGGCTTACCTCCGCTCCGCCAAACGACTCAACTCCAGGCAAGCTCGTTGGTGTCTCTTCTTTGACCGTTTTCAATTCATTATAACCTACAGACCGGGCTCTCGCAACATCAAACCCGACGCCCTCTCCAGGAAATACAGTCTGTCCGAAAACATCCCGTCGTCCATCCTCCCTTCATCCTGCATCATTGGAAGTGTCACTTGGGATATAGAGACCAAGGTTCTTCAAGCCCTTGCGGGTAACTCTGACCATCCACCCGTTCCTAGGGGTACACTGTTTGTACCCACTCATCTCCGCCCTGACGTCATCACCTGGGGTCACACTTCCCGTCTGGCATGCCATGGGGGGGTTCACCGTACCCTCCATTTAATTCGCAGGAGATTTTTTTGGCCTTCTATGGGAAAGGACGTTCGGGAGTACATCTCAGCCTGCACCACCTGCGCCCGGTCTAAGACCTCATCCTCTGCTCCTGCGGGGTTGCTCCATCCTCTCCCTACGCCTAACCGTCCCTGGTCCCACTTGGCTATGGACTTCGTTACCGGGTTACCCCCATCGGCAGGTAACACAGTCATTCTCACTGTCATAGACCGATTTTCCAAGATGGCCCACTTCATTCCACTCCCTAAACTGCCCACTGCCACCGAAACTGCTGATATCATGACCAACCAGGTTTTTCGTCACCACGGCATCCCTGTGGACATTGTGTCGGACCGTGGCCCTCAGTTCATTTCTCAGGTCTGGAAGGCCTTCTGCACAGCCTTGGGGGCCACGGCCAGCCTCACATCCGGTTACCATCCCCAGTCCAACGGCCAAGCGGAGAGAGCGAACCAGGAACTGGAGGCAGCTCTCCGCTGCCTGGCGGCACAGAACCAACGGGACTGGTCCCAACATCTCGTGTGGATTGAGTATGCCCACAATACTCACCCCTCCGCTGCTACTGGGCTCTCTCCCTTTGAGGCCGCACTCGGGTACTCACCACCTCTGTTTCCGTCTCAGGAACTGGATTTGGCAGTGCCTTCTGTGCAACATCACGTCCAGCGTTGCCAACGCATCTGGGCTCAGACTAAGGCTGCTCTCCTCCGCACCAAGGAGAGCAACTGCCGCATCGCCAATCGTCGCAGGGTGGTGGGACCCGAGTACCAACCTGGCCAAAGGGTTTGGCTTTCCACGCGCAATATTCCCATCCAAGCTACCTCCAAGAAACTGGCACCACGATTCATCGGACCCTATGTCATCGAGAAACTTATCAACCCCACCTGCGTCCGACTCCGTCTTCCTAAAGCTCTGAAGGTACACCCATCGTTCCATGTCTCTCAGATCAAGCCAGTTCTGGACAGTCCTCTGTGCCCGCCGTCCGCTTCCCCACCACCCGCCCGGCTCATCGACGGCGCTCCGGCTTATGATGTCAACCGGATTCTGGACATCCGTCGTCGGGGTCGCGGCTTCCAGTTCCTGGTCGACTGGGTGGGCTACGGTCCGGAGGAGCGCTCCTGGATCTCCCGCTCGCTGATTTTGGACCCCTCGCTCATAGAGGACTTCTTCCGTGCCCACCCGGATCGCCGCCCTTGACCGCCTGGAGGCGGTCGTTGAGGGGGGGGTACTGATATGGTGCCTCTGTCGGACTCCTCCCCCTCTCCACTCCGCTTGGCTCCTGATTCATCCCAGCTGCGACCACTTACCTCATCACCTCATCCGCCTACTTAAGGAGTTCCAGGATCATCAGTCTTCGCCAGTCCGTTGCCCCTGATGGTGCATATTGGCCTTCACCTCTAGTTCTCGTTTGCTTCCTAGTTTCTAGCCACCTGTTAATGAATGTTGCTTTACCTGTCTGCAGGAAACCCCAGTCACGTTTGGTCGCCTGAACCTGTTGCACTCTGGAACCTCCTCTGGTCTGCTTCCCCTGACCTCACCACGAGCCTCTGCCGAGCAAACACCCTCAAGAGACGGATCCACGCTGCCGACCCCGGACTCTGTGAGGACATCAACCAGTGACGCCACGGGCCGTAGTCTCTCTATCTCTGGACCTCCAGAAACTGTGCCTTACCTGACCAGCTACCTCATTAAATCCCCTTTCCTCTTGCCAAGTTACCTGAGCTCTGTGTCTCATTCCGGGTTCCAGCATCTGGGTCTCTGTCGTTCTGTAGCCATGACACTCTTAAGATGCAGCCCCACCTCTATCAAAGCTCATCGTCATTTATTCAGTAAAGTTTATGCATTCATCCCATCTGTTTGTACAAGTTTATCAAAGGAGGATAGATGTGATCTCCTCTGTCACATTAACCATTGTGATGACTAATGTCAGGACACCTGTTTCTGTTACGTTTATAGGTCCAAGCACCTAATCCATTGAGATATCTGCTTTAGTGAGTCCTAAACCAACCTAACTTCAAAAGCCTTTAACCTTCTGTGATACTCCAGTATCTCAGGAGCAACAAATTGGTCCTTACAGAGAAGTAATCTCATTGCAAAGGACACCCTTTGTTTCCTCTCAAGCTCTCAAGCTGCTTTCTTGTGTCACATTATCACCAAGCAGACGTTTCTTTCCACTCTACAGACTACCACACTACAGCTGCCATTCGCCCTTCCTTTCTGACCCTATGTCTGTCTGCCACACAAGGATGTAAACTTCTGAAAAACACATAAACATAAATGTTGAATAATAGAGATCTTTAGAAAGAGGAAGGACATCATCTTTAAGCCTTAGGATTAAAGTATCAAAACAGACTGACTGGGAAAAAAGAGCTTTTAAAATTATGTGAACACAGCGTGAAAATAAAATGGCATTATGGTTAAAGCTTCACCATGATCAGTGCAGTTATTTGGGCTATAAACCTTTAAAAACTGCCGACATTAACAATGTCTGCATCTTTTAAATTTTTTTAAGATGAAACTCCATCACTGACAAATAAACCAACTCTGTGTAAAAACAGTTCATGGTTCTTTGGACACCTCATATGGACAAATACAGTATGTGTAAACTAAACTACACTATCTTTTGCTTTTTCACAGCTTCTTTTTCACGGCTTTCACTGCTTTTTCGCAGCTTCTCATGTATAAACTCTATATTCTTAAAAGAATTTTGTCCAAAGAGAAGTCCCAATCGAATTTTCATCCCTCTGGGAGTCAGGATAGATCTTTGGATCCATGGATCCTTGACTGGCATGGATCAGAAGAAGGGCTGAAAACAGGCAGAGCAACTTCCGAACAATATACTTTAATTTTGTTGAAAAAAAATAAAAAAACAATAAATGCCCATCATGGTCAGCACTTGGTGAGTCATCTTGGGATGTGCAACTTTTCTACAAAAGAAAAAAAAAAAAAAAGATCTTGGACCACAAATGTCTTGCAATTAATGAAAACATAAATACACACATATTTTTAAAAACTTTCAGCCTATCACCTTATTATCTATGACCATTATCACTTTTGTCTTCACCTGGACCCAGTTTCCTTTTTGATCTTCATGAGCCCCTGTCAAAGTCCTCTGAGAAAAGGCGGTTGAAGACGTCCAGCATCCCTGTGAGCATTACTGTCATTTTTGAATGAGAGGAGGGAATTCACCCAACAATTATCCAGATATCATTCAGCGGGATGGAGAGGCATGCATCATCAGGTACTCCACCATTTCTAAATTTAGCAAAACACCAACTAAGCTTGCGCTAGCAGCCCCTGTGTCTTTCTCAGGATCCCCCTCGCCCCCAGGGAGCTGTTCTTGGCATTTGTAGTCTGCCAAGCCCACTTAATGGCTTCATTGTCCTGCAGAACTCACTTGTTGCATCCAGCCCCCTTGGCATTTATCCTAGTAATGATATGGAGCAAAACATCAGCAGTGATCTTAGAAAAGCAGATGGTGCTGGCCTTCAGTCTGGGAAAGATTACTAGATCATTTGTGAGGTCATCAACAGTGAAGTTAAATAGATTGTTCAGGAGACAAGGCCCCCCCAACCCCCCCGAGGATAAAAACAGACATGGGGGCTTGCCGAAGAATGGTTGGTAAAGCAGAAGCAAGAAGTGTTTTTGAAGCACCTGCTCATGGTTTGATGTTGATGTGGAGTTGCAAGTTTATGGAAATTCTGTTTTGTGGAGTTGTGAGGAGTTGTGTTTTTCTATTAAATGGCTGATGGAAAATGTTTTTTCTTTTCTTTTTATGGTACAGCCCCCGTGTCATTAAAAGGTTGGATTTTTTTCTATTCCTAAGCTTCTTCTTCCCACATGGATCTCTTTGAAGTAGTCTCACCAGTTGTTTCTTCTAGAACTGATGACGTGAGTCTTTGACCTTTTCACTAACTGGCTTTTCAAGGGCGTTTTTGCCCCAATCAACACCTCTGTCCTTCTGAGGACGGATGGAAGCTTTAAAAGTGGCTCTTGTCTGTATCGGAGTATGTTCCCCACATGTCTGCGTCCACATGTGACTTTTTTTTTTTGTTCTTCTCAGGGTCTCCACTTTCACTGCAGCAGAACAGAGAGGTGTTTCTTAGGGAGAGGAGGCAGCGGCCAGCAGCCGTGGCCCCGCTCCAGGATCGCCTTACCCCGCACAGCTCGCCTTTGTTATCGGATCTCCCAGGGCTGATGGACACGCTGCAGCGTCTAACCTGTTCTAATGAATGCAATATGTCCAATCAGCAGTGTATTTGGTCTGGGCTGCCTCACCAGCCTTCTTCCTTGTGGGCCTTCTCCATGGGACCTAGCAGGCTCCCTTGATGATCTCAGGAACAGATCTGTTTCGTTTTGCATTCCCATCCCGGGTTTTCCCTAGCCCGGGGAAGCACAAAGACACCCAACATTCATCAAAGTCATTATATTCCCAGTCGGAATGGAAACGCTGCATGAAACTTCATTGGGGGTTTTATCAAGGCATTTTGCAAGTGGATACCTTCATATCCTCAAAACTGTTTTTTCTGCATTTGATTGAAATGAATTTATCAACAGGTATGCCTATCCATCTTCATCTGGATAGGCATACCCATCTTGCATGAACATGCTAGTAACAAAAATACACATGCTCTGTTTTTAGTGCATATTTTCTGTTTATCTTTGATGCGACACAACAAAGTACATGGATCCTAAAATCACATGATGGATGAGCAGGAACTCTTCTCAGCAGGAAAAACTGCCACTAAATGACAAATGCCGGAAACTGGGACAGCTGCTTCACTGACAAATTTCAAAGAAGAAGAAAACTCCCACTGACATTCAACAGGAGAGGCAAGCTGGCAAACAATGCAGATCAGGCCAGTTCAAAGCAAACTCATGGTCCAGTTGACTGAGGGAGTGGGATCAATCAGAGAGGCAAAGCAGAGGTCCCAAGTTGACAGATGGAGGAAGACCTCAAGATGTTCTTTCTTAGTTATGCACTTTGTGGTCATTTTCAGGGCTTAAATAAAAGACCACTGAATGTTAAACTTCCAGAAAGGTTTTATTTAAAAACAAAAAAACTTTTGTTGTATTGTATTAAGACTCCAAAAAAAACAAACAAAAGTATTATTGAGTTTTTTAGATTAAATGTGCGATTTGGAGAGTTACTTCTTACGAATTACATACGGTTGCTGAGAACCGCCATTGCAGCAAAATAAGCATTAGCCTAAATAAATAAATAAGTTGCAGCAAAAAAACAAAAACGGGAACAGCAAAAAAAGGAAAAGAAGCTGCAAACAAAGAAAGCCACAACGGTCTTTTTCGTGGAGCTTGGCAGCCGTCTCCCTGCCGTGTCTGCATTTGCAGCTTGAAGAGATCACTTCTTATTAAAAGGCAGAAAAGAAAATCTTTATTCTGTAGAAATGCATGTGTAGTTCACTATCTGTGTTGATACAAAATGATTGAGATACTTGCTCACACATTTGAACGTTTACCAGAAGAGTTATTGACGCCAGTAGTCCGAATCTGTGAAGATCTTTCTAACTTTAGTGAAGAAAGTTTATTTGATTTTATGTTGTTTCTCTTTTCCCCTCTCGGGTTAATGCGGGACAGTGAGCCTACTAAGTGGGTCACAGAGACAGACAAGCACCGTGGAAGTGGCTGTCACAGAAAGCTGTCAGAGCGGGAGTGAAGCTGCCGGTAGCGGGACAATCTTTGAACGATCTCATGAACACTGAATGGAGACGGGATTACCGACATTTTTGTAGAACTCTTTATAATAGATCAACCTAATCTCTCATCGCCGCCTTTGTATTCCATGCATTGTAAATGACATGAAGAAGGACAACGCTCCAAGTAGCGATCAGGCTACAAACATTAGCTGGAAGCTCCTCCCACACGTGCGGAATATCAAACTCAGGAACCCATTTTTGGACAGGCGACAAGCAGAGAATGCCCTAGAAGGCAGCCTTCTCCTCCTGCAGAGGATCTCTGTCTGTGGGCGTAACAAGCTAGCGAGCTCCGACAGCCCATGGGCTGCTAGCTGGCTGGCAGACAAAAGTCTGTGATTCACTTCCGTTGTGGCTTTTTTTGTTTGCAGATGCTTTTTTTTTTACTGTTTTTTTCCTTTTTGATGCAAATTTTTTGTTTGATTGAACTATTTTATTTTTTGGTGTTCCGTCTATTTGTTTTTTTTTTTTTTTGCTGCAATGGCGGTTCTCCACCACCGTAATTACAAGATGGCAAGCTTTTTAAATAAAACTTAAAATTTAGGAACTTCCCAGATCATCAATATACTTTCATATCAGCTTTTTTTTATTATCATATCAGAATTATCTGTGGCTTAAAAGACAAACTTTAATGTATGTAATACTTGGGTTTGACATGAAGAATTAATTTCCATATTAGACATTTCTAATTCTGAAAATGTTCTATTTTCTGCCAATGACGAGCAGATCAAAAAAATAACTGTAAGCTTCATCAAAGCTAGAATGTTTTCTTCACTTGTTGACAAATTCATATTGACAGTAAACACAGAAGCATTTTTTAAAGTAAAAAGTATATAATTAAAGATGGATCAAACCAACCAGTTTCTTGTCCCACCAAAAATATGTGCACGTATGTACATGTATGCACGCTTTCACACCTACAGTCAGAAAAGTTGGTCAACGCTAAACTTTGACAGACATTTGATGCTTATTTTAATCATACGATCAAGAATAACATTGGCTGGTTTAGTGTCAAATACCGCTTTGACCAAAAGAGAGGCACTATCAATTAATCAAACTTTATTCGTAAAAAGTAAAGACACTAAAGTTTTATCCAAGCCAACATTGGGATCCAAGGTTCAGTTTTAGGCTTTGGTTGAAAATATCTCAATTAAAATATAGAATTATATTATATTATTTTATTAATATAACCACAAATGTACAAGCAATTTTTATATTTTACATCAAATGTCAAACAATTACAGTTTGTATTCAACTTCATGTCAGTGGAAATGTGTTTGAAACTCCTTCGTCAGATTCAATTCTCTGTGCTGAATGCGAATCACAATGACCTTCAACTGATTCAGACACAGGGTCACATTGAGTTCTGCACAGGATTTCCAGCTGTTTACCAAAGTTTGTGGCAGCTGTCACTGATGGAAGGAGTGTAAACACACTCAGCCAGCGGTTTGACACTCTTCCTGTCGAGCAACATCTATCTCTCTGCATCACCTGCAGCTTTGGAGGAGCCTGACGGATAGGCTCTTCGTGGTGAACTTTTATCTTTGGATGCTGAGCGCTCTATCTTCTGCTTTGATTGAATACTTTTCAGGGCTCAGCTTAAACCTGTCTGCAAAAACAATGGAAAGAAAAGCAAAATATGCTGGAAATCAAAAAAAAAAATAAACTTGAAATGAAATGAATGGATGAAAAAGTAATGCAAACATAAAATGTCAAAACATACAAAAATACATGTTTTAAAAAACTGATCCCATCTGTAGTTTTTAGTACAGTGGGATGAGAAGTTCCAGAGAACATTAAAATAATTTAAGAATATGAATGACAATAACAACAAAGGATGGGGATGCTTTTTATTTTATTTTTAATGCTTTTTAAGAGCATCACCATCTAAAAACTACTGTATGAGATGAAGCAGTGGAGAGTGTGAGAGATACACATTTAGCTTTTCCTTTTCTCTCAAAAGGTTCTGCCTTTTACCAGTCCTTTGTCCAAAAAAAATTGTGAATTAATTAAACAAAAAGTGCAGCACTTCTTTTGTATGAAGAGTGTGGAACAGCAACATCTGCACTCAGGCTTGGATATGGGGAAGGGGAAGCTCCAACACAGTATGGCCTGCAGTCAGGAGGCCATGGGCCTTTTTGAAGTATGTTAAAGGCTCTAAATAAGATATATTAGCCAGGACATGTGTTTCCTAATGTGCATATACAAAGCTGCCGATCTAGCTCCAAAACAATTAGATTGTTTTGTCATTTTCTCTGCTGAAGCTTTTCTTCTTTTGCAATCAAACTCAAACCTGTTATCATAAGAATAGAGAAGTTTTCTCTTCTGAGGAGAAGCTTCTAACAACTGGAAGACATTTCCTCACCACTCTGGTAATCCAACTCAGCTGCACATCTCTGCAAAACACACAGAGAACTAATAAAAAGTGGGAGAATCAATCATGCTTGCACACTCTCTCCAGCTGATTAAGGGGTGAAGTAGACCATCAACACAGTGCACCGCCTCTCTCAGTCAGGTTCTCTGCCACATCAATCACCTGGGATCTGGCCAAGCCAAACAGAAGAATACCATCAAACTAGGCTTTGTTTTTTAAAACGAATGAGCACACTTTCCCATTTCTGCAGCCAGATGCTAAGAGCCAACATCATCAGAGGTTGTGTTGGGTTACATGTATGGCTCCTCATTATCTGCTTTGTGCCTTTGGCTTCCAGGGATGATGTTAATTAATGTAACTTAGATCTGCGTTGATGTCTCCAAATGCCTTGAATCCTTATACCAGAATCTCCTCTAAGGTGCTTTTAATGCCACAGCAGAAGACGACAACATTCTTCTAGGGGGACTTCCAATTTTGTTTGTCTTACCCAGAAATAGTTGTTGTTTCAAAGTGTTTTTTTGTTTTTTGTCCCTAACAAGCAAGTGTTCAATAAATGACTTTCTTTGCAATTGTTCTTTAATTGCATGATTATCAAAGCCATGAAAGTAGAATCTGTGACTTTTACTAATGAACAGCAACTAAGTCAGAAATGCAAGCGCACCCAAAATGTTCAAATGCACTTGACTGTTCATCAGAGTACAAATCCTTGGAGCTTCCAGGTGAGGGTTTTTCCACTGCCAGAGAAAATATCAGTGAGGATCTTGACTAAACAACTGTTGCTGTTCCTTTTGCATGAAAAGAAATATGAAACAATTTTCCAACACTGAGGAAATTACTTACAAATTAGACACTCAAAGCAGTTTTCCATTCGTCTTCACAGAAAAGTAGACTCTCCAGGAAGTTGACCTCATTTTCCCAGTGTGCAATGCTTACACAACTACAATTTAACACCCAAGAGGTACATCTCAAGCAACCTTCACTCTGACAAGTCATTGCATCCCTGATACATCTTCATTTGGGTTGCTGAGCTGTGGGAAAGAGTTTTTTTTTGTCCTGATTTTTGTACCACAGCAAGTATGGTTATGTACTTTTGTTAAGTTGGCATTTGTGCCTTCAAACTGGGGACAACCATGTTTCATATGTGATTTTACAAGATTTTCTTTTTCTTAGATGAAACCTTGACTGCAGGCAGGTGCTGCTAATTCCTAAAGTGTAGAGACAACACACAACATCTTTGCCAGTGTCTGTTGTTTAAGGGAGAAACTGGGCCTGTTTACACCAGGCAACTCATACAACACCCTGTGCCCAGGCACAGTTGCCATGGTTACGCACATTCAGTACAGTAGGTGGCAGTATGCATTTTTTTTGCTGGTTTACCATGCACCAATCAAAAGAAAGAATAGTTCCAGTTGTGTGAAAAGGAGTCTTGTAGACTTAAATATGCATTTTCAATTTTCCATCTTAAAGATCAACATTTTTGGTCGGACTGACCTAAATTTCTGTCAGTAAGCTTAATTCCGGCAGTCCTGTTACTCTCTTGGTTGATTTGGAGAGTCGAGCTTTGAACCAGTTCCATGCCAGATCCCACTGAACCAGATTCTGGCCCGCCTCTCCAGTCGGCTACAACATGGTTCATTTAATGTCATCCAAGCGCAGAATGAAGCCGTTATCTGCAAATGAATTCAAAGGCAGGTACGCTGTGGATTGTCCAGTGTTATAACCTCCAAAGGTTCACCTTCTTTTTGCTGCAAAAACAGGATCCCTGCGGGAACGTGAAGACAAGGGCAGGAAGACTTTGTCTTCATGTATGATTTCACAAAAGGAAGGAAGAACAAAGATAAACCTTAAAATATCTTTGGGCAGTTGGTGAATCGGTTCCAGACTCTACAGTTAGTATGGTCAAGAGTAAAATTCGTTGCAGTCCAACCAGAAGACAACTGACCAAATGTTATGATTGGAAAGGATCAAAGGAAAAAGCATCTGTTCTGCAAAAAAGGCTATGTAATGTTCTCGTTCAGCATGTCAAACTGCTGACTAAGACATTTGTATCAGTACTTGGTTTTCACGTGTCTTTGACGAGTTTCTTTAAATAAACTGAGGTTCTTCTTGTTTTACCTACAGTTTTGCCACTTGCTTGATGAAAAGGGGCAATACTGCCACTGAGATGAAAGGATACTCTGTTTGGTGATCTGTAGCTTCCTTTTTGAGAGAATGTGTCACCAAACTCTGACATCCTTGAGGAGTAATGTCTGCGCAGGCAGCAGTTAGTGATCAGAGATCTTTGCAGAGTAAACTGGCCTGTCTCTCAGCATCCTCCTTGTTTGTTGCTGCTAAATCCCTGTGTGACAAGTTGCACCTGCGCTTCAAGGATATCCTGTTACCTTTCAGGGGATGATACAACTTTAATGGGAAGGTTCTTCATGTGTGTTCCAAGTGGAGGGGTTGGGGGTATTATTTTAGAAAGTAGGAGCGGTAGGGTGCAGAAATGTTCAAACCACAGTCCGCCTTTAAAGTTAACTAAGCAGCTGTGTTGACGTCAAAAGAATAGGAGGGGGCTGGGGGCTCAGAATGGAGGAATTTGTCCCTAAAATCATGAGATAAATAAACATTTTCAGCATGGGTGCAGTCATAAGGTCTTACCTGGTGTGAGCATTCCTTTGCAGGAGGGATGACCTGTCTGTAGGGAAGAAAACCTGCCTCTGTGCGCTAAAGATTTGTGGGGTGGAGGGGATCTTAGTTGACTCAGGATGGAGTTGGAGGACCAAATGAGAGTGGATGTCAGGGTCAGCCGTCACAGTAGAGCACACCATTTCTCTCAAACACTGTCCTCCCTCAGCTGGTTGCTTGGGAGGATCCCCTGATGTGATGCTCGGTTGCTTCCCCAGAAACAAGAGCCAAGAAGGACAGCAGCACGTGTTTTAGGCTGCCTGTGTGACGGAGTAGAAAGCCATGTTTGTTTTTCTTATGTGTATCCCTTTCATTTTTTCCCCTTTATTTCCAGTTAAAAAGCAGCAGGAACAAAGGTGGACTGATTCAAGTGTTTTGCAAATCACAATCCAAGCACTTGGAAGTCCTGCAAAATAAAAAAAAGATGAAAAGGAGGAAAGTGTAGGCCTGTTACAAAAATAAAAAAAATACTGTGTTCGTACCCTTATTTTATATGTGACTACTGCAATTAATGCTTGAGACAAAATCAATAAATAAAAAAATAACAATAAAAAACAGACTTACAATTTGTAAACCAAAGGTTCTTATTTTTCCATTCCAATTTTAAACAGAACTTTACTTTTTTAGTTAAAGTGTTAAATGAAAGAAATGTGTTTATTATAAAAATGCGTTAAAACTTAACACATTTTTGTTTAAAATTATGCAAAGAGGACATGTTATTAATAGTATATAATAGTATGATAGCATATAATATTTAAAAATTCAGCTGGGATACCTTAAGAAAAAGCCAATGAAATAAAATTAACTTGGAAATTTGGACAAAAACATCAAATACAACATAGTCTCATGTGTGTTCAGTTCTGTTCCTCCATGCAGCCAGAAGAGCAATGATGAAGGAATCCTTTAATTCCTCTTACTGGGAAGTCAGTGGCAGAAGTATGATGATCTGGGATTGCATCACTCCGTCAGAACATCCTTTCTAAATCTGGAAAAGAGTTTCAATTGTCTACCCAAAAAATAAACTAGAATAGAATGGAATAGACTAGACTAGACTAGAATATAATAGAATAGAATAGAATAGAATAGAATAGAATAGAATAGAATAGAATAGAATAGAATTCCTTTATTGACTTGTACAATAAGATTAAAAGCATTTCACCATTCTCATTGCAAAAAAAAGTTATGTAATAATAATGTAAACATCTATGTTATATGCACACTTATACTAATTATATGAATGTTAAAAATATATATTACTGATAAAAAAAAATCAATACATAAATAAGAGAAAAAGGGCCATTACTGTCAATAAGAAGGTAAAATAAAGACATTGAAGTTAAAAATAAATAAATACACAGAAAATAAAAAAATTCAAGCAAATCAAAATGACTGAAGAAATGTTCCAGACCATGTGTCAATCCGGACTGCTGTGTTGGAGAAAACAGTAACACTAATGTCCCTCATCAGCCAGACGTCTTCCAGAAATATACCAAACAATGCTCCATAATAACAGCGTCTTCTCCTTTTCTGTGTTATCACAGTGCAGATAGTCATAAAGTGTTAAACAAGACGGGGGAGGACCATTCTGTTGGATGAATGAGTGTAAAAAGCTGTAGAAGCTGATCTGTGTGGGGGCTGGGCAGCCTGGGCCCTCATTAAATCAGCATTACACTTTGTCAGATTCACCACATCCATGCCATAAAAAAGAAACAACCTTTTCAACTGTAAGTTATCTATTTCCCTTTACAGAGGCCATATGAAGGGAGACCTGAGCGGCCAGAGAGATAAGCAAAGCCCTAAACTCTGTCATCAAATGCCAGCTGACAGTTATTCAATAAGACACCAGCAAGGGGTGTTAAAGATTTTACTGGGAAGGGATTTTCATTGAAGGCACAGCACATAAATCTGGACAAACACGGGGCCCCGCCTGTTGAGATGACACAAATCGCCCCCTCGTTAGGATCAATAAAGTGAGACACAATGCTGCAAAAGCACAAGAGCAAACTGTGAGGCTCTGGAGGATTCAATAGGCCTGAAGAATGCGTGGGAATTGGGAGCTGGGGTTAGAGGAGAGCTTCAATCCCACCAACTCTGCCATGAAATGGAGAGGGAGGGAGCAATTGACCCATGAACCAGGCTGAAAGAGAAATCACTTGTTCTTCTAATGATTGGCTTCCACTTCGGCAGCAGGCTGGCGGATATACGCTTCTCAGTTGGACAACTGTGCTGAGAGGGAGGATGAGAAGAAGGGCGGATTGTCCAGCTCTTCCTGGCCTCTAGCTGGTGGGTAGAAGGATCAACCTCCACAGCACTCTCCTCCACACTCCACACCCCCCGGTCTTATCTAAACAGCAGCTATCAGATGAACACAAACACGGCTGCATCTTGTAAAATGAACCTGAGACAAATTAGCCAGCTCATTAGGCAGTTGAGGTTGGTTTCCTGAGTGAAAAGCAGAGTTAGGAGGGGTTTTCAGCTCTTGTTTATTTACTGAGAACAGCCCACTCATTTGCATTCTCCTCTCCAAGTGCAGGAAGGCTGAAGTGGGCACTTATGTCTTCTGTGATAGAGGAGTTTATGCGGATCTTTGTGGAGCATCTGCGAGCTGCTGCCTTCCAAAAGTCTCCACTCAGAGGGAGTCGCTTTATCTTTGGACTCAACATTTCAATGAGAACCCCCACAGAGAGCAGGAGAACCCAAACAAAGATGACAACTCTGTCAGACACACACTTTCCTAACTCCTTTTTCTAAAGCAGGTAAACCATTTGTCAGGATCATTTGAATCACTGATTACCAAGGTGAAGTCGGAATGGGATGGAAATTCAGTCTGCAACAGTGACCGTATCGCTGCCACCTGATGGACTTTAAAAGCCTTTAACAGCCTTTCCATGTGGCTGAAGGCAGTTGCAGCGTGAAACTTCCGCAGCTCGCACGGGATGTCTGCAGAAACAAAACAGAGCCAACAGACCATGCATGAGGTTTAGATGTAAGAGACTTCCAGCACCTCAAATGTGAGTCCCAACCTGCACAGATGCAGTTTAAAAAACCCCTCAAACTTCCATGGTACAGAGTGAGGAAGAGTCATCGTTTAAAGGAAGAGGCTCACATTTTGGGTTTTTTCTGGACTGCAGGAGAAAGATCAGAGATGTTCCAAAAAGACTGTATCAACGTTTAATCAGGAAAAAAACTAAAGAATCATGGGAGTCCAAAATAACTATGTAACTTTCTTTATGAGTTCTCAATCTGCTGTGCTTTATTTTACTTTCCTTAAAAAACATAAGCCTATGAAGAGGCATCTTTTCATCACCATGGCCCCTGTTTGTGGAACAGTCTGCCAGACGACCTGAGGGCCACAGAGAGCATTTTACTACTTTTATTTATTTATTTTGTATTCATTTATCTAGTTTATCTTGTTTTAAAAACTTTAACTAGTTTTTTAATGCGTTATTTTACTTTACCCTATTACAATGTTGTATTGTTTCTTTTTTTTATCAGTAAGTTTTCTTTAATCCTCATTTTCATTTTTATTTCCGGTGCTTCCTCAGTTGGATCCTCTGCATCTGGGTCGGCTGCTGTTCAGGCACTGCAGCTCTAGATGGGGGCCTGCTTCTGCTGTGGTGGAGCGGCCCCCAATTGTGATGCCGCATTTGGCTGGCTATGCAGCTGGTCACAGAGAGGGAGGTTCCAATTATGATTAGCGTCTCCAATAACAAGCATTTTGTTTTCGTGCTCAACCTATTTCCTGTTCCTCATTCTATCACGATCAGTTAGGGGGTGGGAGGTGTGAAAGGGGTGGGGGGTGGGGTTATGTGATAGGTGTGGGCTCTTAATTTTCAGGCTTGTTATTTTAATTTTTGTGCTTGTTTTAATGATTTATGTTGTTTTGTTTTCATGTAAAGTCCTTTGTGTTGTGCTTTCATAGGAAAAGTGCTTTTATAAATACATTTTTAGTATATTAGATAAAGTACTTAATGACAATAAGAATAAAGCTGTCATGGCTACAGAACACTTTTCGACCCAGGCGCTGGAACCCGGAAGAAACACAGAGGTGGACGAGTGTGGCAGGTAAGATGTTTTAATAAGCAGGTAGTTGAGAGATCGAGAGCAGGATCCTGGATTCCCAAACATGCGAAGAACAGACTTCGGTGGCGTCACTGGTGGATTATTCCACAGGCCTTCAGCAGGAGTCGTCGTCGTCGTCGGTGGGGGTCCGAGAGATGAGAGGAGATGGCAGAGGCTCGAGGTGTAACCAGCTGGAGAAGACAGAGAAGGTTCCAGACTGAGGCTGATTCTGGCGACCACGTGTGGCTATGGATTCCTGGAGGTAAGTAGAGACAGAAGTTAGGCGCAGGCTTGACGTAACAAGGTAACATGAACGAGCCGTGATGACCAACTATGCAGCATCAGGGGCAACGGACTGGCGAAAAATGATGATCCTGGAGCTCCTTAAGAAGGCAGGTGAGGCGATGAGGTAAGTGGTCGCAGCTGGGATGAATCAGGAGCCAAGCGGAGAGGAAAGGGGGAGGAGTCTGACAGAGGCACCATATCAAAAGCATAAAAAAAACCCATGCTTCCATGCTTCCTAATTGCAGAACATAAATGCTGAAGTTTATTGGGGTGAAAGCAAAAGCTAATAAAGGATGGTTTGAATTTTACTTAGAAAAGGCTCTTATGTCTGTGGGATGGAAGCAGAGAGGGGGGGTGGAGTAGTGGTGTGGTGAAGCAGAGATCTGTCCAGCAGTGTATTCGCTCTGCAACAGGACAAACAAACAAATTGTTAATTTAGCTAATCTCATGGTGTTGAGGTTGTTCCGTCATGTGTTAAACTGGATTCCTTTCCCAGCACCCAAGACTCCCAGTGATGCTGATAAGCAGCGTTAACTCCCACCCGCGACCCCATCCCTTCACTCATGTCATCATGTTCGATTTGATAGGAACATCCCTCCCTTCTTTAGACCCCCTGCCTGGCTTTTGTCACTATGACTGCCCCCTCCCTCCCCATTAGCCTCCTTCAAATGTCTGTTAGATGGTCAGATACCTCTAACCTTACCCTACCTCCTCTCACACACAGGCAGGTCATTGCTCAAACCTATCTCAGGAAAGGTTTCACAGACCTCTCCAAGTTACATTGACAGGTCTTTTGGGGGTGGGGGAATGGGGGGTGACAAGGTTAAGAAACTGATGGCCTGTGGTGTATTTTTAGAGCTGCAGAAATAGAGAAATAGTGGGAAGATCTGAGCGGGAAAGATGCTGAACGGCTGGAGAAACGTTTATGGGTGCAGAAAGTCGGCAAAGATCAAGAAGAAATCCATCACAGAGTTATATCTCCTGTGTTTTTGTGACAGCCACTGAAATCTAAAACACTAAAGCTATTTTATAGTCACACTCAAAAGGGTAATAATTTATGGTAACATTGGTAAAATGGACTTTCCATGTAGTGTAAATACTATCGCTCCTAAAAACACAAAGATTCTCAGCCCACATGACATGATAATGCCCTTATGAGAAAGTTTTCATCAATTATTCCTCCTGAAGCCAACGGAGCTTTGAAGTTTTCCATAATTATATCTTTGACAAGCTTTAGCACAGCCTTCACATGCAGATGGGAGCTCACGCCCTTGACAAAGACATCGTCATCTGACAGCCTCACAAAGAGCCAAGCAGAGGAGAGAAGAATATATCAGTCAATCCAAATATTGACCCAGACCCTCATTTACAAATTAGCTGCAAAATTCAGATATAGAGTGACAGCGTCTAATCTTCTCATTTCAGCAGCATCCCTCTCCTCCTGTTAAAATCTCTATGAAAATACCTTGAGCTCCTCAAAACATACATTAATTTTTCACTTTAAACGTCCCCTCCAACACCCTAATCCTGCTGCTCAGTGCAAATAAGGAATAATATTACATGATTCCATTTCTAACTACTTGTTCATTAATTTAAAAAAGATCTATCATGTCCGGTCATAATAAATATTGTCAGTACAGCAGCTTCAAGAAAAAAAACAAGTTGAGAAATCAAGGAACTATGCCTGTTTATAGGTTATTGACAAAAATCTAAAGTTTCAACTTTACAAGTAAAATCATGAAACGACTCAATTTTAAGGCTTTAAAAATGTTTCTTTATCCATCTTCCTTTTTTGAAGTTGTTAAATGCAGGAAAAAGAATTATGGGAAAGCCCACGAAATGTACCATTCTGCATCTTAAATCCTTTAAAGCATTCATCACGTTCAGGGATCGCAGTATTCTATGGTCCAGTCCCATACTGTCCATTAAAAAAGGCAGACTAATAACAACCCAGAAGCAATAAATCTTGCAGTACATTCTAAAACAGGTGGATAAAGATCTTGCTCAACATTTGGAGCTTGAGAAGGAGGCAGTTTTGTTTTTCCCTTTCCTATGCTGGAACCTGGAATTCCTTGAGCCAGCCGTGTAAATCAAGCGTTAGACTGCTGCCATGTGTGAGCCTGGAAACCAGATAACAGGACTACAACAAAAAGAAGTTGATCTGATAAATGACAACTTCACTTGAGGCTCAGACAGGACGGCGGACATGTTTTGTGTACATTCAATCCAGCTCGGCTTGGGGGAAGCTTGGACGCAGGAATGTGGCGCCCTTCACTCACTGGCATGTTTACTTCAAGATACGACTTGGCATGGAAAGGCCAAAGAGTCAAACTCTCCAGGGGAGCTTCCAAGAATAATTTGGAGGCGAGGGCTGGATTTCACTCTGTAGAAGTTAAAAGAAGAGCAGAGGTCAGAGGTCGTGAAGGGATGAATAATCAATTAAAAGGGAATCGCGTGTGTTACGCTTAGTTGCGATTGAGATGAGTTCCCTGATTGAATCCGGCAGAAACAGAACAGCCAGGCGGCATCCAGCCTCCCTCCATGTGTTGAATGTGAACATGGCTGCTCCACAAAGACCAACAGATATTGAATGAGGAGATAAAAAGGCACATTTTTAATTTAATGTTGGGTCTGCAGCACAATCCATACCAGCCCTTTCAATTACTCACAGATGACTCGCGGTCCACAGCTTTCAATCGTTTCGTTTTGCAATTTTAAATGGCTTCTTTTGTTACATGCCCTCACTCCGCTCAAAGTCAGCCTCTGCCGCCACTCCAGTTAAATATTAATTGCGTTCCTGGATGATCATCTGTCAGTCTGAAATCAAGCAAAAGGGGGACAACAAAAAAAAACTTTCTCTCCACCTATTCTCATTTTACATAGAAAGGTGATAAATGTAGGTTTTCCTTCAACCTGTGTGCCAAAAACAACACTGTATGTCCTCTGGTTTTGAAATGAAGATTTAGGGTCAAACCTAGAGGAAAGTTTTAAAGTAAACAGGTTATAATGATGAGATAGGAGGAATCACAGCGAGAAGAGTCTGACCTTCAGTCGAGCTGCTTTGAACTCCTTTCCTCCCAGCCTTGGTGGGTTTTGGGGGGATGAGTTTGCTTTTACCATGAGTGGGAGATTGCAGGGTCACAAAGGTCAAGGAGTTTGTGATATGGCAGGGATGAAATGTGCCTAATGAAACCTCTTCTGCTGCATGGAAAAACCCCCACCCCCACAGGGAGAGTGCAACAGACAGAAACATGTCAAAGCTGTCACTCAAACATGTATGATCAGAGTCTGCGTTATTGAAGCGGTGAATAAATGATGAAGGAGCGGCAGCAGGAAAAAAATATTTCGGTGAACTGGAATGATAACGTTTTCCTGAGATCAGCCGCTTCTAGTCCCAACTTACCTTGAGACACGACAAAGGGGCTCATAAAGAAAGGTGTTGTGGTTCTGGTATAGTTCTTTCTGTAAGCTTTTAAAAAGAGATGCTTTTAGTGCATTGGGGATTATTGCAAATTTTGAGTTTCAAACACAACACCTCAGCTTTCTTCTTTACAGATTTATAAACGGTGCATTTTTGGCACAGCATTTTTGATTGGTCGTTTTTGTGGGCTACATAATGCAAAGTGTACGGTTGCCGAGAACCGCCATTCCATCAAAAAAACAAAGCAACTGCAAACAAAAAGAAAATGAAATGCAAATAAAAACGAGATAATGCAAATAAAACATAAACGCTGCAAATATTGACCGCCATCACAGCAAAAGAGAAAAACAAGCGATGCAAAAATAAGAAATGAAATGCAAACTTAAAAAAGTGATGCATCTAGGAAAACGGCTGCGAATAAAAGGAAAGCCTTAGCGGAAGTGACATCACCGCGGAAGTGACATCACCACGAAAGTGCCGCCACAACAGGTCGGGGGTCAGTTTGTTGAACGTCCACCAGTAGTAGATTGGCTTTTGCTACACACACCACTGGGAAAAGAAGGAGGAATACAGGAGTATGAATCGGAAGCTGAACAAGTAAGTGAAGTAAGTGAAAATGTTGGTATTAAATGTTACAATGTGTCATTTTGATGTTATTTGGTTTGGCCAGTGGTAGCCCCAGGTTTTTTTTCGGTTATTGTTAGCTTCGGCTAACACCCAGAAACACACAGTCCAGTGTACAGAAAGACCACTAATCAAGCTGTGTTCACGCCGAACGCGAATGATTCACGGGCAAATTTGCATCTCCCGCCTCTCCTTTGCCGCGCGGCCAAGTCTCTCTCTGCTGGCCGTAAGTCTAAAAAATGTGTTTCAGAGCTTTTAGCTACTAGCTGCACCTTTGATGTTCCAGAACACAATGTCTGTCTGGGCTTCGTGAAAGTTTTTGACTCATTGCACTAAACTCAGCAAAGAAAAACAGAGACCCTGCATGAAATTTGTGGATGTGTGTTTATGGGCTGCGTGACTGCATTTCTTTTATAAACGAGTCTCCCATCTGTCTGTAAAATCATAAAAATGTTGCCTCGTGCTTCCTGATGAACAAAGTCTGAAGAATCAATTTAGTTTACAAATATTTCTTTTTTTGAGAGTTTAATGAGAGCATTGTTTAAAGACCCACTTCGATCAGATCATTGTGACATAAAGAATACTGAATTGCGCTCTGCAATGGGGAGGGGAAGGGGGGCGGGATTACCAACAATTCCGCCCACAACTGAGAGGTAAATTTTTAATGAGCTACTGCTGCCCTGTAGAAACTTTGTCCTAGAAAACAACACAGGTTTTTTTTTTATAGCTAAATATGGCATTATCATAATTAAAAGACCACTGGGAACACTTTTATAATAGACCAGAGTGGGTCTTTTAACTGGCCTCCCAAGTTTGCATATTTTTTGCACATTCAGTCTGTCAATCAATCAATCCAATCAGTTAGTTCAAAAGGTGCCCAAGTCCAAGAGGTTTGTTTTTCCAGGAAATGATTTGAATTGCATTGCGTAACCCTTGTGCTATCCTAAGCACTTTACCATTGGGAGTTGGGTCATCTAGACCCACTAGACAGTGCTCTGAACCTTTTTTCTTCAATGATTTGTGATCTTCACTGGTGTCCATGGATTAAATAATCTTTCCACCTTTATCCACCTTTGTCATGGTAGGGAGAACACGTCAATATAAAGGTGGGGTCATCTAAGGTAGCACAAGGGTTAAAGGGAGGCTACACCAAATGATTAATACTTTACCCAGATTTAGCACCAGTTCATAGCTTCCAAATGCTGTAATATGAAGCACCTCACTTTTATCATTTCAGAGGACTAGCAAACTAAAGTCTCTGGACTTGGGCCCTTCTTGAATAAACGCCTGTGCTATCCTAGGCACTTTAATGTTGGGAGTTGGGTCATCTAGACCCACTAAACAGTGCTCTGAACCTTTTTTCTTCAATGATTTGTGATCTTCACTGGTGTCCATGGATTACATGAAATCTTTCCACCTTTATCCACCTTTGTCATGGTAGGAAGAACACGTCAATGTAAGGGGGGGGGGGGGGGGGTCATCTAAGATAGCACAAGGGTTAAACAGGGGCGCTGCCATATTGGATAACTAGTGCTGCCATCTATGGGATAAACCAAAACCCATGCAAGAGAGGCCCATGAATCAAACCTTCTGATTCATGGGGAATCCCGATGATTCTAACACTGTGACCGCTCTAGGAAGGTATACCACCTTCCTAGACCTTCTGAAGTCCACAATGACCTCTTTGGTCTTGGAGGTGTTCAGGACGATGTTGTTGTCGGCACAGCATCCTGTTTGGTGCTGGATCTCCTCTCTGTAGTGAGTCTCATAATTGTTCGATAGGAGACCTACCACAGTGGTGTCATCAGCAAACTTCTCAACCATGTTTGTGGGATGGATAGCAGAGCAGTCATGGGTGAACAGAGTGAAAAGGGCCGGGCTGAGGACACTCCCCTGTGGTGTTCCTGTGCTGAGGATCAGTGTGGATGATGTGGAGTCCCTAATTTTCACCACATGGGGCCTGTTGGTGAAGAAGTCCCTGATCCAGAAGCACAGAGAGCGGTCACAGTGTTAAAGATTGAACTGAAGTCTACAAACAACATCCTGACATAGGTGTTAGTATGCTCCTTGTGCAACAAGGCCACCTGTAAGGCTAATGAGACTGCATCTTCTGTAGATCGGTTTTCCCTGTAGGGGAACTGATGACTGTCCAGAGTAGCAGGGATGATGTCCTTGATGAGGCTCAGGACAATCCTCTCAAAGCACTTCATGATCACCGGTCTTGGAGCAACCGGCCGGTAATCATTGAGGCAAGAGACAGATATTTTTTTTTTGCACAGGCACAATGATGGAGGACTTATTTTCGTGCCACAGTGAATGTTCGGTTCTTCTCGCAGTTTTGACCCGCAGAGGCATGTCCAGGAGCAGCAGAGAAAAGTGGAAGGTTCTTTCATTAAGAAAATAAACAAAAAAAAGCAGGTATTTGCCAGAAAGCTGATGGAGCAACCAAGAAGTGGATTTCCTCAGAGGCCCGTTTTGACCTGAAGACAGAGACCTGCTGTAAACTGCAGCAAAAACTTTGTCAGGAAATGGTTGAAGTCGGGGCAATTGACATGTCTGACACAGAGCAACATGGATATGTTTTGTTGATCCCTGCAGAGAACCTGTCTGCTACCTCCACAGCGAGGTCAGAGGTCAGGGTCACCATGTAGGAGCAGCGTTAAAGGTGGAGGAAAAAGTGCAGCACTGCTCAGAGACACTTTGCTATGTTTTTGTTGCACTTCAGAGGCAGATGTGGAATGAACAGTATGCGTGTCTGTTCACTTCAGTCAGACTGCTGATGGAGTTGACTGCGTGCCGTGAAAGGCTACATTTCTTCAGTGTAATTTAACACAATGCTGGCGTCTTTTATGTGTTCAGTCTGTGCTAGGTGATGAAATGAAAGGAGAGTTCAGAGCCAAACAGTGAACATTTAAAGAGCTTGCAGTGATGCAGACGTTTTCGACCTCAAATATCCAAACAGAATCATAAACCAAGGCTTGTTTTTCTTTAAATTTATAGAATTTATAGAATGGCCCTTTCAGACAAAGACTCCTGCACAGCATCCTGACAAAAGTGTCTGTTGACTGTTTTGTGACACTGAATTGTACATTATGTTTCCATCAGCATCAATAGACAAAGAGCTCATTTGGGTTCACATGTAAAGTAGATCTGAATATTTGCATTTTAGATTCTGAATAAAGAGCAAATTTTGGATACGAATTTAGTCTCAACAGTATGCTTACTCGTGTTAAGAGTCAAGAATTTTCCTGTTAAAGTATTTTCAAACAGATTCTAAAAATACTTCATAAGAGACCAATTACACCAACAATTGTATTTTGTTGAATGTGATTATATTTATTATATTTATTGGCCACCTAGAAATGTTTTAATAAAACTTCAAAACGTTTAAACATTTTTTTTTCTTTTTTGCTTGTAGCGACTAAACCAAACAGTCACTGAGAGGCTGACGCTGGGTGGGTCCGGGTTTTGAATGACGCGCTCAAAAACCATAGAGCATAACGAAGTTTGTATTTTTGCTGGTTTTAATAATGGAAAATGAAGGTAATTGCATCCACTTGTAATATTATGATCAAAAATAGAAAAATCAAGGGAAAAGCACAAAAGCGTATAAAGCGTATAAAACGCATAAAGCGGTCAACAAAAAATACGGCAACCCAGCTCACCCCCCCCTTCCATCTTACACAGGGAAAAAACCACAGGTGAGTTATAGTCAATTAAGGTCACCGCCCACAACCATGTGACCCACCAGCTGATTACCTACACAATAACCTATAATCAAAAAACAAATCTATATTCATTTAACATAAGAAAGAACACACTTAATTCATGGCACTTACATTGCTGATTGTCATCATTCAACATCATCTATGTCTTCTATGCATTGTAAATAAGGCTCCATGTAGTGCAGTGGTCCCCTATCCTTTTCAACGCCTCGGACCGGTATGATGTCCATGACCACCACTGGAGCGGGTTGTGGTGCGTCTGGAACCACCACCGGAACAGGATCGGGTTGGGGTGCAGCCGGCACCCTCCTGGGAGCAGGGATGGGTCGGGGTGCGTCCATGACCACCACTGGAGCGGGTTGTGGTGCGTCTGGAACCACCACCGGAACATGAAGGGGCTGGAGTGCATCCATGATCACCACTGGAGCGGGTTGTGGTGCGTCCGGAACCACCACCGGAACATGAAGGGGCTGGAGTGCATCCGGGACCACCACTGGAAGGGGTTGGGGTGCGCGCCGGACCACCTCCGGAACAGGAATGGGACGTTGAAGGGGACGGCGGCGGCGGAGACGACCCCCCCCTCATGGCAAAAATTCCCAGTAAGTCCTGGTCCGCTCTGCTTCTAGGCAGTAGGCCTCCAGAAGCCGCATGTCCTGCTCTGCTGGGTCCAGAAAAAAGTCTGGCTGGTCCATTCTGTCAGGTTGGGGGGGGGGGGGGGGGGGGGGGGGGGTGGTAGCGTGAAGGACCCAGATGCAGAGGCAGGAGGCACACGGTTCCAAGGCAAGGTGTTTAATCACAAACAAAAAGCGCTGCAGAGCAGGATAACAAAACTAAAACATATGAAACATGGCATGAAGGGAGACAGGGACAAAGAGACCTTAAAGACGTTAATGGACCAGCCCAAGAGGAAGAGTGAGACGAGACTTAAATACAGACAGGGCAGACAAGACACAGGTGAACAAGATCAGGACAGATAGGGACAAAGGAAGAAAAACTCAGGAACATGACAAAACAGAACACCTTTCAAAATAAAACAGGAAACAGAACCAAACATGACAGAACAAGAAATAAAGCAAAAACCAAGACAAAAGAAACCCAAACCATGACAAGTTCATTGCATGTGAACACATTTTTTGCAAAATGGCAACTCATTGTGCAGGTTTCAACTGCCAAAATCAGAGAAGTGAGTCCATGAAAGAGGAAGGCATAACATTTCACAGGTGGGTACAATATTTTTTTCCTTTTAATGCTGCAGGGGCTTCATAAATATTACACAGATTTTTTCTTTTTTTTTTAATAGTACACATGTTGACATGCATGATGCTGCAGGGCTATTATTTTTTAATTTGAAATGGTTTATTTCAAGCATTCAAATAAGAATAATACACAAAAACAATACAATCATCAGTTATACATTCATACAATGAGAAATCAAACTTATGATAATTAAATATAAATATATTAAATATTACTAGAAATGGAGTGGAAGGAAGCAAACTTATATAATCCCACCCCAGTTCTACTGTAACCATTTTATTACATGATTTATCAATATCCGGTTCCTAGCTTTTATCATACAGAATTAAGAATCCTGAAATATCAATAAAGCACATGACAAAGATGAATTACTTAAATTATGTAACAAAATAACTTTTAGAAATCCACATGTCAAATGCAGATAATTTATCTAAAATACATGCAGATTATGTTACTTATAAAAGTAATGTATATGATTAATAAAAATACTATATCAGCAAAATAAACATAACACTGTTTCAAAAAATTTCTTAGCAAAATTTGATCAAGTATCAAAATTAAAATATGTGCAAAATTATCGCATATGGCGTATACTTATATAGCGCCTTTATTCCTGCAAGGGCAAAGCGCTTTACAGTCACAGACCCATTCACCCAGTCACACACACATTCACACACTGGTGGCCGTTCCGCTGCCAAACACAGGCGCCTGCCTACCACCAGAGGCAAGGTGGGGTTCAGTGTCTTGCCCAAAGACACTTCGACTCATGGGTGTGCAAGGCGGGAATCGAACCTGCAACCTTACGATCATGGGTCGCCCGCCCTACCGCTGCATCACAGCCGCCCTAGGGCTGTGATTTTAGGAAAAATCATGAATCAATTTTTCAATTTTCACATTCTGCATGATGTACCTCTAATTTGCTGTCGACATAAATGTAAATTTTATTGTGTTAAACCTATATACAGTATACTAGGACTAGGCTATTATAGTAATATAGATTTATACATTTCTGACTCAGTGACTGAACTTTTCTTGCAGGTTTCCAATGGATTCAGGCTTAAGGAAAAAGTGGGCCTTAGCAATAAAAAGAGCTAACCCAGATGGATCACTGTGGTACCAACTAGTAATATAGTCTGGCTGTGTTCAAAACATTTTGTGAAACCAGATTTTGATAAGAGGCCAGACTGTTTGCTTGAAACCCAAAAACAAAACCATCTGTGTTACACAAACTGATCACTCACATGTATCAGTAGGTAAATCAATTGTTTTTTTAAGGGTAAATCTGTTGTTAACTTTTGGACTTTTTGTTGACTTATTATTGATTTATTGTTATCATTTATCATTATTATAGACACGCTATTGATTGATTAGTATTGATATTTATTACTGATTCATTATTATTATTATTATTATTATTATTGACTTATTATTTAGATATTGTTCTTATTTATTATTATTATTATTATTGACTCACTGTTGACTTATTGTTGGGCTTTTCTAAATAGTTTAAATTACATGTCAAAGAGTTCTAAAACTTCATGTTTGAAAAGAAGTCCTGCAACTATGCTTTTTTCATTAAAGTTTGAGCTTTTAAGCCTGACTGTTTCTCTTATTTAACAACAACAAATGATTTATATATCCATAAATTATATACATATATTTCATGTCTTTAAATATATGTATACATATATAGATAAACATGAATATAATAATAAATTATATAAAAGCTAGTAGATGCCACCGAAGGCTATAAAAAAGCATTGTCATGTGGGCGTAGACGACCTCACCAAGATGGCGTCACGCTCCAAGTGGGCGTGTCTCCTCTAGCGATATAACTCATTGGTCACTTTTCATGTGGCTGTACTCATGGGCCTCGTTAGGCAACAGGCATGATTTGAAGGGAGCTAAAACATGACCAATCAGTACGAAACATCTCACATTCAGTACTTCATCCTTGTTTAATGCCTGAATTTATTTCTAGCTATGAAAATAAATCACAAATGAATTTGCTTTTAAGTTGACGCTAAATTAGGAGTTAGGAGTTAAGGCAGGGGTGTCTAAACTTTTTGCAAAGAGGGACAAATTTTGAGAGCTAAAAACGTGAGGGCCAACCATTCAGCCTGAAATTCTTTGAACCTGCATTTAAAAGCATTACGTAAATGCAAATGAATAGTTCCTGAAAACTCTATTGCAGTAGGATAAATGTAATTTTTTACATAAAACAGAAGTACATTCAAATACATTTTTGAACCAAAATTACTGTTAGTTTCATGTTTGTAGATCAGAAAAATAAATCAAGAGAAAGAAGGAATTTTTTTTTTCGTGAAACCTGAGTTTAGATGAAATGTAGCATATTATTGACCACTAAATGCTCACTGTAAACCTATTATTTGAATCATTTGAACAAGAAAATAATGGTTAGCTTGTTCAAAAGTACAAACCATTGGCACAATTGTTTTGTACTTTACAAAAAATACCCGTCCACTTGTCCTGAATGCTCTTGCAGTCAACTTTCCTTTTTTTTTATTATTTACAGTCAAAATTTTAAAAATGAACTAGAAAGAATCACAAAAGGTTCAACAGTGTTGTCACAGGTTTACGTGGCTTATAACAGAATTTAGCCAGTCACATTTGAGAAATCGTACACACATTTATAGAAAAAGCTGGGGGTCACAGATTATTTATTTTTTGTCAGGAGCTTGATTTTGAATGTGGACTACATCTGGCCCACGGGCCGGACTTTGGACATGTCTGGGTTAAGTGTTTTCTACATGCTCTTAGAAAAAAATGTGCATGAATATTTTAGCTCTACAGGCTCACAGAGCAGTGTATGACAGTGATACTTCATGTGGGCCACCTGCATGCCCCAAACAGGTTTGCCCCTTTCACCCCCCACAGACAGGCTGTATCCACCCGTGAGAGCAGTTTTGAGTTAGGCTTACCGCTCTGAAAATGCAGGTACAGTAAAGACCAAAAGTTTGGACACACCTTCCCATTCATTTGAATGAGAAGGTGTGTCCAAACTTTATTGGCCTCTGAACTGGACATTTAAGCATCTTAAAAATAATTGTACACCTTTTTATATTTGCAATCTTTTATATAATAATAGCACCATGTCACCCCATGATCAGATGGTAAGTGGGCACCTTGCACTGATGGGAGGCGGGTCTGTGAAGAAAATGCGCTGCTTTCAGGCTTTGACTGCACTGAGCATGAGTTTAAAATAAATATGGTGTCTGGGGAGCTAGCTTGGGTTGAAGGCTAATTTAGAAATGATAAAAATTAAAATTACATAGTAAAATAAATCCATAAAACATCAGTGTTTATGGGGGCTTTGGGACAAGGCTTCTTACTTTGTCCCGCAAAGCTCACTGCAGATCAGATCGTGTATTATCTCTTGTGTAGTCCAGACTGGCACATGTGGACCTGTGTAATGGGGGGTTGTGTAAATTACAGGGGATATTAAAGTGTAAACTCCCCCTAGAACAGCACAAACATCGTAAATCTTTTGAAGACTGGTTAACTTTAGTTTCACACATGAATGGAAGCTTCCACCTCTGCCACCAGCTCCACCGTTACAGACCACATCCAATCCCTCTGAGTCTCATTTTGCCTCATCCAACATCATTAAGTGTTTTGTTTTGAGAGAACAATTAGTGCTGATGTGAAATTATAACTCCAAAGTGTGTTTGGAGAGTCACATTTGGCGAGGCGTCTGTCTCACACTGTCGGTTTGGCAACGTTGAGAAAACAGGCTGAGTGTCACTCAAAGCTGATGTATGTCCTCTTTGTTTGGATGGGACTTAAGAGGAACGCAAACATGCTCTCCTTAAGTCACGTTTTAACGTGTGGAAGCAGGCACAGGGAAGCGCAGACATCAGCAGGCTAAGGAATGGATTGAATCCCCGTGCTGCACATCAAGAGTATCGAGTGAGAAAGACAAACACAGCTCTGAGCACAAACTTAGGTTTTTATGTTGCTTGTGGCCTGGACGTGCGTGCGCTTTCCCTTCTCCCTGCCATGCTCAATCACAGGGCGGCTCTCGAAAAAGCAGACAGTCAGGCAGCGGAGCGTGAACATCACTGAAGTTTTTTCTCAGTCCTCTGGTGAAGGGCTCAGGTTCCGGGCTGTTGTTATGCCCCGCTCGTCCCTGGGATGCCAGACGGACACTGGCATTCTGACAAGCTGCCTCGCAGCATCCTCAGAATGAACATCCACGAAGCGTCCGCTGAGATGTAGGAGTCCGCAGCTCCTGGACGTCATCGTGACTGCTCTTACTCAGACCACCACCACCAAGTCAGAGCAGCCAAACTATTGTTTCACACACACAGTCTTTATTACCTCATTTATATAGCAAGAATTTTACACAAAAATGTTTCTCTTTTGGTTCAAGAGACAACTAACAAGTCAGGTTTTCTCAAAGTGCTACACAAATAATAGAAGTAAACCTCAAGCTTTGCAAGAAAAAATGACAATGACTGTTGTAATCAGTTCATTTTTGAATACTTCAAGACTTGCAGTCCAGTCGAGTCCACATGATTCCAAATCGACCAAAAGATCTTTCATGGGTTTGAAAATCGCCACATTATGAAGTGACAAGTGAACAGTTGTTGGTAAGCAAGAAATTGTGGAAAGGAGAAAAGAAACATAGTAAGAAACGTTTAGCAGAGTCAGACATAAAAGACAAACTGGAACATCGGATCTATGATAAAGAGAAAAACGTTAGTAACCTTTGATTATATCTTAATGAATTGAAATGAGAGCAGACAGAGACCCAACCTTTAGCTAGGAAGGTGAGAAAACACACACAAATTCAAACACAACTTTATTTATCCAGAACCTTTTACAGAACACCTCAAAGAGTTTTACATAAATAAATAAATTATAAAAACTATATACCCCCACTCCACAAACATACACATTCAAAAAAACAAACAGGGGGAGACGCACAATCAAATAAAACAAGAGGAAATGTAAAAACAGATTCATCCCCTCCACAGTGGAAGACGGCCGTTCCAGAGGCAAGGCCCACAGTGCAGCATGCATCCTGAAACCAGGCGCCTGCTGCAGCGTCAGACAACCCAAGGAGAGGCAGGTCAAAAAGGAAATTCCAAAACAAATCAAAAATATTAATCTCTGGAGCTGACATTTGTGTTATACTTTGTAAGAAATAAAACACAAATGATAACACAAACAGATAGCTACAAAAATAACAACCAAATGTGAACACACTTAAACATATGACACCCCCCCCACTACCACGACCACACCAAGATGCCACTTAAGACCACAAAGGGCATCACAACATGCACAACACGCTTGCAGTACAGGGCCCCTTACCATAAAGACAAGGGTGATCCCCATGGCAACAACCCTATGGACTGAGCAGACATCATCTCCGGAGTGGAGGTCTTATTTAAAGACTTAACTTGAGAAGATGATGACGATTGTTTGTTTTTTAATTATATTTTTCATTCATGCTCTAAAAGGATGGAGTTGTGAATAAAAGTTACCCCCACCCCCTGTAGATCGCCCTGAAGCCGCAAAATTGCCTTTTTTCTGGTGCAGTACATGTTAATCAGGAAGGATTGTCTGTGTGGGAAGAGTCATGACATTTTCAGCTGCAGTATGAAAATCTCCCGTCACTTGTGTCTCTTCCTCTCAGTGAGGAGCTGGATGTTGGCGGCCCCGCAGTGGCGACCTGCTGCCATGCTCTCAGTGTTATGTTGGAGAGGGCGGAGGGAGCTGCCAGGGGCATCTCTCTGACAAACAGAGCAGATGCCTTACACTAACAAACAGCCCGGCGGGGCTCAGGCGGGCCTCCCCATCAGATTCGAGATGTGCTGAAATGTGCAAAACAAACTGGAGTCCGCGCTGCTTTGCAGCAGCCCTGAAGCCCAGCGGGTCATCTTTGTTGGTCCGCCATCAGCGAGTGCCTCTGTCACCTGCAGCGCTAGGGTTTCATCCGAGCATGTTTTTGGAGGAAAACACATGGCTGCTGTCAGAATCCAGTTACGTTTATCCAAAGATTCCTCTGAACAGTTTGCATCTGCTGACTTCAACCAAGCTTCAAAGAAATACACCCATTCACCATGGTCAAATGCAAAAACCCCATTCTGAATATCTGCATGCTCAAATGCATATTAGAAAGCTACACCAGAAGCCAAAATGAGTTCTCATTATCAGGAGTTTCGGGTTCGGCCAGAGTGCATCCGAGCGCCATGGGCTTTGTTAGAAGATGCAAACAGAGGTTTAATTAATCTATCATGAATTTTTCATACATATACCTATTTTAAGCAGTTATTACTATTATTTAGAGACTTGGGTCATGGATAAATTATGAGGAGAAACAGGCCCAGCTTGCACGCGTTTTAATTAATCTCAAACTGCAGGGGAAGTTAACAAATATGACTTTATCTGCTGCCAAATAATGGACCACCAATAGACATAAAGGCTGTATCTGGATGGAGCACCACTCTGTCCTCCACTGATGCCTGTTCTGTGCAGAGTTTATAATGCAGCATCATTCTGCATCTCTCCACTGCTAGTAGAAGATTCTTTGTTTGAAGAGATGGAAATATTTTTTTATTCTTGTGCAATAAGAAAGTAATGGTCAGTAATGCAGTAAGTAATGTTAGCAAGTTGTCCTCAGAGGTTGGTTAGTCTTGTATTTCACCCAGTGATTTCAATTCCAACTTCCTATCTTGTTGTTACACACGGATATGCATATGGACTCAGTTGAAATGGGTGGCACATTAATCAATGTGCCATCGTTGTCTGGTTTGGTTTTCTTTAATTCATCTTTTACTCCGTTTTATCCCTTTCGGGGTCAAGGGGCTACCGGAGCCCACACTTGTGGGCGAGGGCAGGGGACATCCTGGACAGGTCGCCAGTCTGTCTCAGGGCCACAATCACACACACTCACATTCACAACTATGAACAATTTAAATTAACCAATGGACCTATGATGCATGTTCTTGGATGGTGGGAGGAAGCCGAGTCCCCGGAGAAAACCCACATGTACACAGAGAGAACATGCAAACTCCACAGAAAGTGGAATTTCCAACTCCTAACTTCTAACATTGGTGTTCTGTTTCAGGTCCCCCTGCCGGGACTTGAACCAGGAGTCATCTTCCTGTGAGGCAAGGGTGCTAACCACTGTACCACTGTGCAGCCCTGGTTTGCTTTCACACATCAAATCAAATCAAACTTTATTAATATAGCACTTTTCCTATGTCACATAACACAAAGTGCTTAACACCATAACAAAAGCATAAAACAAGCACAACAATATAAAAATTAAAATAAAGCCCCCATCCCCAAAACACACAGAACCCCTAAGCCCATTCATGCCTCCAACCCCTTAAATGATGGAGATAAACATTTGGGAAAGAGACTAAGCACTGCAAAAGTTTGTTAGTGTAAAGATTCATATTTGGAACCTCCCTCTCTGTGAAAAGCCAGCCATGAAACTCAGAAAAAGTCCAAAGCCTTAAGTGGACTAAACAAGCTGTGAGAGGTCAAAGTGAGAATAGAGTAGAATAGAATAGAATAGAATAGAACAGAATAGAATAGAATAGAATAGAATAGAATAGAATAGATAAACTTTATTTAATGTTCTTGTCTTCAACAGCTAAAAAAATACATCCACAAATGCAGACAGCAAAAAAGTGGAATTCACAGAGAATAATATTGCTAGCTCTTCTTATCTTCTGATTATCGCACATGCCTGGACCTTCTCAATCTCTCATTTTTGATGTTTGCGTTACATTAAAATTTTTCAAATGACAAGAGGGAACTAAAAGGTTGCCTGTTTTACGTCAGTGCACTACACAATAACATGAAGACTAGGAAATGACCATGTTTGTTATGTCTGACAAGGATTTCCTCAAATAAGCAAACAGGTACATTTTATACAGTACCAAGGTTCAAATGATTGAAGGCCACAGGATGAAGCTTCTATCAGATCTATCAGATATATTTGGGTAGATTATTTGAATGAGAGGAGATAAAACTAAAAATTATCTATGGTGTGAGCACAAGCAGAGTAGGGCAAACCATGTTTACTTTGGTAAACAGGGCCCAATGTGGCGACTGCCCTGCAAAGCCCACTTCAGTAGCTTCACGGCAAGCCTTCCACTCATTCCTGTAACACTGAGCCATCGAGTCACCGAGTGATACTTGGCCCTCTTCCATTCTAGTGCTTTCTCCTTCAGGTCTTCCCAGGAACAAGTTGGCTAAAGTAGCACCACCTGCTTGCTTGCCGGGGTCATCAAAACATGTCCGGCCGGAGAGCTGTTGCTGCATTTATATATAGGAATCTCTCGCTGCTGCAAGCACCTCCTCCAGGGTCTTCTTTAGTAGCTGGACTTCACGCTTGCTCTTACAAATGCGATGGTCGGCGATGGCAGTTGCTGTTTGCCATTACTGATTTACCACTTGGTCCAGGCCCCCTACTTGGACATGCTCCCCATACTGTTCACCTTAGCATTCATCTCTTCCTGGATCACATTCCTTTTCTTTTTCAGCTTTACTATATCTTGGTCTTAGATTGCTCCCCAATCCAGCCCAACCAGTAGCTACTGTGTTCAGCAGAAGGAAAGTCCCTCCATGGTGGTGTTAAGAGACTTTTAGCCAAGCAGCAGTCGGTGTACACAAGACAAGATGTCATGTAGATGTAGATAGATCCAGGCCGTAAACATTGAAAGAGCCTTGACTCGTCCACAGCCAAGAGGCTCGCTAGAAGATCTTTGCTGGTACATTGAGGACACGTGGAGCCCTTCTCCAGAATGCAGGTACTGTGTCTTCCTAAACTGAATCAATTGTTGACCACATTGTGTTATTAGCCTTTAGCGTCGTCTCCTGGCAGCTCTTTGTTTCCAGGAGAAAACTCACTCTGTTCCCTTAATCCCACTCTGTTAAGTATGGCGTGTTTGTATTTCTGTCATTTCAGCTTCAGTTTGTTTACAAATTCAACAACAGATGCGGAGTAAAAAATAGCTGTAAATGTTAATTCATTGTTTAAGGTTAACAACAAAACAGCAATTATTGAACATGACTGATATGATTTATTCTAAACTACATAGGGATCATTAAACATATGGAAATCTTTGATTATTGAAAAACAAAAAGATTTATTTTACTCTGGATGTTGGCTTGAAAACTCGTTTGATTTCTTTTGTATTTTTTACAATGTCAATTGTCTTATTCCTATTTAAACATGTTTTCCCTTTAGTTATCAATTTATCAGAAACTTTCTTAAGTTGAGTTATGCAGAAGGGTTGAATAAACTTCTCAGTCAGTCAGTTCCTTCAGCTAAGGAGTTTTAAGCTGTGAATTCTGACTGTTTCTTTCCAATCTGCCCAAATGGACCAGGATGTGTAAAAACGTATCCGTATCTGAGAAGTACAACGTTGAAGCAAATGTGCATTCCAACAAGGATAACCAATCCCTATTTGACACAGCCAGTTGTCTCATTTGCACAATTTAGCTGTCAGGTTTCCCACACGTCCGAGTGAAAACATGACAAACTAATCAAGAACCATAGAAACGAGCTGAGGCCTGGAGCCATCTGCAACCGAATGAAGAGCTAAGCTTCCCCATTCTCCACGCCTTGTTCTGTTCCTAATAAGTCTTTAAGAACCGTCCTGCAGGCCTCCTGAGCTGTTAAGCTCTTGCTCAAACAGGATCCCTGCCATGTTGGTGGTTTGCGGGACAATTGGTCCACTGGGGATGTGAAAAGGTCAGGCCGAGGTGCTTGTTGGCCCCCCTTGTTCTAACCCCCTAGACACAAACAGGCGTGATGTCTCTAACTGTGCTGTTAGCTGTCCAGCCCGGGTTCATTAACAGCTGCATCCCAAATTCTGAAAGTTGCACCTTGCTCAGTTTGAACTAATCATGAAAAACAAAAACAAGGGGCAAGGGGTTATCAACAGGGACTTTATCGAAAACTTTGCAAGCTTTACATCTCTCTGCAAAAATAATGATGACAATTAAACTGTTTGTTTAGCTAGATAACTTCAATAGCAAATGTTCTTTAAAGCAGACGTTCATTGTGAATAACGTTGACCTTTCTGAACATCTCTCTTAAGATTTGTCTCTGAGTCTCTGGGTGAGTGGAAGGTTGGGCAGTTTAGCTCAGGTGGTAGAGCAGATTGTCCAACAACCAAAGGGTTGGCGGAGCGATCCTCGCTCTCCCAAGCTGTCACCCCCCAAGTGCGGCCAGCCTGCAGCTCCCCGCTCCCCCCAGGGGATAGGTCAAAATGCGGAGAAGAATTTCCCCATTGTAGAAAAAATAAAGTATAATTTATTATTATATTTTAAATAAAAATTATGTACAAAACAACTACAGCCTTGAATTAACACAATATCTAGAATAGATAATGAAACTTGTGGAATAACCATATGGAAACAGAACAACAAGACTCAAATCAACTAAACTTCAGAAAAAAGCTCATGTAAATATGGAAAACAATATTCAAATACATTCTAGAAAACTTCTGGTCCCATTCTAAAAGGTATTAACTTGGGACTCTTCTTTAAAATAAAATCACATACATTTTTAAGGTCCACAGAATTTCACTTCAAATGTCCATCTGCAACAATAATTTGCTACATTCCCATAATGGTGGAGTGTGAAAAACACAAAAAAGCAACCAGAAACACACAAAAATCTGGTTTAAAGAATTGTTAAATCAAAGTTTTAAAAGCACTGTCTGTATTTGTTTAAGGTGGTGCAATTCACTTCTAAGCCCCTCCCACATCCCAAATACACATCACAGCAGACAGTTGAAACTCCTCAGCAAGTTAGGGAGCTTTGCTGTCCAAAAATGCACTAGATGTCTATATATAGCATAATTGGTAAGTGTGCATTCATATGACAACTTTGGGAGTGTTTGACATTGTTTGACAAGAAAATGAAGAATAAAACCACAAGTAAAGTCGATTTAGTCATTTACCAATACATTTTTTGTCATTTATTACTCCCAACCATTGACAGTTATTGAGAACGGGACAGAGCAACCCTTCCCCCCTCCTGTTCCAAAGAGGAACTGGTCTTAAAAAGCTCAAATCCGGAAGACGTCTTTTAAGAAATAAACAGCTATTAATGTTAGTCTGAATAACCATTCTTGCTCTTCTACCTTTTTTTTAACATCTTCTTGATAATTCTTTTTTCAGTATATTTACTGTAGCGCAAGTTATTCGAGTTATAAACTGACCAATCAGATGCCTCAATAACAGTGAGTGAAACTCTCAAAGCATTTTACAGATTCTACCAAGCCCCCCTTCAGTGAAAGGCTTGTGGCCTACTAACATGCTCACTCCTTATTGGAGAGAGAGGTTGGCATAGAAATGTAGACTCAGACTGACATGGACCAATCACGGCTTACTGAGGATGTCTGGTTCCAACATGTCGATGGACAAACTGCACAAAATCAGCAACTGAATTGACTTTATTTGGTTAAAACTGGAAGCCAGGCATTTTCTATGCGTGACGTCGCACACGATCAGTCCAGTTATATTATACAGTCCCAACCCCCCTTTTTTTCTATGTCAGAGCATGAATTTTTTTATGAAGTTATTTTTTCGTTGTCTTTTCCCATCCTGCATCATTTTCAGGATTTAGGTTTTAGATTTTGTAAGAATGGTGTCAGGATTCATTGGTAGGATAACCCAAGTGGATAACCCAAGTGAGAGAATCAGAATAGAAGACAAGTAAGATAATATACTGACCTCCTTGTAGGAGAAAAGGTCAACACCTGCTTGAGTATTTATTTAGTTTTTCCAGGGAGAAAAACTAAATGAATTATTTAGAGTTGTGAAGCAGCAGATGAAGAAGGCTGAGATTAGTGGTGTCCTCTTCATTAAATGGATCTACTGTGGCTTGATTCTTCATTCTTTCTGAACAAATTCAACAAATTCAGGGTCATAAAATATCCACAGGGTCAAAAACTAAAGAACATCTATGAATCTAACGTCAAAAATCCAACAATCTTAAAAACTATCAACAATCTTGATCCAGTCTTACTCTGATCATCTTTTGATCTATTTTCAAGGCATTCCCATTGGTGATTTAATGATGATGAAGCTGTTTTTAGCCTAAATTAAAACAAAAAAACTGTTGTTTTCTAGGACATAGTTTCCGCAGAGCAGCAGGAGTTCATCAGAAATTCACCAGTTGGAGGCGGGAAAGTAGGTTATTAGTAAGTCTTCAATGTTTTTATCCCTTTGTTTGCATGCTCTCCCACAAGCATACAGTCCCTTTCAACCCCAACTTAACATTACCGGCACAATAAAATGGCGAACAATATTGGAGCTGTCCAGCCGTAAAGTTTAAATCCAGATTCCAGCACCAACGTGGAAAACAAAGACGTACATGGATCTATTTGTCTGCAAGTAGAAGAATTAGAATGAAGCAGAGGAGGGAGCTTGTGTTCTGCTGATTGTAGTTTGTGAGCTTTTTCAAAAGTCATTTTTTCATCTGCTCCCTATTCACAACAATTTCAACTAAGAAATACTCAGAAATGCAAATTAAATCTTAGTTGTCTTTATATGTGTCTGTCATCATAAAAAAATGCTTCAAAAAGATGTTTAAAACACCAAAAACACAATTAAACTCAAGCCTTCCAGTCCAGTAAGGGCAAATAGAAGGCTTGACATGAACATGGATATAAAAGCTGGAGCATGAAGATAAAACTAGAACAGAGAAAATGCTGAATTTTTGGAGTATCCAAAAATTAGTTTAACAATTGATTAGTTTATTAATACAAGTGAGAGTAGTGTTACTTTAAAAAATATTACTAAAGCACAAGTCAAGAGTAATCATCCCAAAAAAAAAGCTTAATAAAAGTCACTGGAGACAAAGTATTCAAGTACTGAGTAACTTCCATGCATCCATTCATTTTTAAACCTCCTAAAGTCCTATTCAGGGTCAGGGTGTTGGCGTTTACCCAGCTACCAAAGGGTTAAGGCGAGGTACACCCAGTGAACCAGTCCACCGCGAGGCAACCCAGAGACACTAGCTCACCCTCCCCGAGAAAATCCATTAGTGCATGAGGAGAACATGTCATCTCAACACACAAAAGGACCACGCTGGGGTTTGAACAGGGTGTGCTAACCACTGCACTGTGGTGCAACTCTTCAATCTGAACTTACGTGGTTTAAAGTCTAAAACTTTGCTACAAATGCTGAAATAAAATCTTGAAATGACCAAACAGGAATAATTCTAGAAACCCTTGTGACCTTTTAACATAGAGTAATAAAGCCTTTGTTTGGAGAAAACAGGTTTTTAGAAGCTACTGGTCACTCTTCCGTCCAAAGCTTCTTTAGTTTACTGTTTTTTATAGTCTCTGTTTGGCTTTCCGAGCACTTTTTCTAGTGCTTTTTTTTATTTTTTATTTTACTTGTTTTTTTTTTTACTTTTTAAAACCAAAGACTTACAGCTAATGTTCTCAAAGAGAAACTCTGTGAATAGATGGAGGAAACCTGTGATTTCAGTCACGCCAGCCCAGTCTCTGCTTGTTTGTCTACGTTTTTTTCTCTACAAATATGTTTTATGAATTATATAACAATCTTGACATTAAGGGGCCAATATCATGCAACATCAACTTGTCTGAACTTTAAAGTGTGTTGTAATGCTAATTCCTCACAAAACAACCTCAAAATGGTATTTTGATTCATTCACGCATCTCTGAGTATTCTTCTAAAACCCTGTTCTCTGAGCACCAGTCCATCAATCTACAAAAGTGAGTAGGTAGCAACATTGTGAGATAGATAAGTGGGGATCGATCCCTTCCAGGAAGAGTCTGTGCAGCCAGCACCGCCCCCAGGCTAACACACACTTTCTCTGTGGAGCTAGCGGTGATCGGCTAAAATATGCACATCCGTCTTCGCAAAAGTTTGGATGTTGTTTGATTTTGTGGGCAAAACACAGACACCATGATGAAGCTGACTCTAGTTTGACATCATGAAATGGGCGGTTCCCACACGATGTGAAAGGCGGGGCCTCAGAGATCGAGTCGTCTTACTTTCGGGTTGGAAAATAGGCTGCGATAATAGCTACTGTTTCATCTAAAAAAAAGTTCTTTAGTGTGCCAAAGGTAATTCATTATTTGATATATGGTATGATATATTTGTATAATTTAAGTTTATCAGTGTCCATTATTAAAAGATCTACGGAAATTCTTCTGACTGGTTGTTTTTTAATGTGTCCTTGTTCCTAATAGATTGGGAAGGTTATGTTTACAGTCATAGTCAGTAATTAACTGTTCTCAGGTGAATGTCACTTTTGATAGGGATGCATGTTGTTCCTAATAGATCTCTGAATATAGGGAGCTTACAGTTTACAGTTATGTCCAACATTCAACAAATGCTCTGGATGCTTACAGATACATTTGTATAAATGTTTGAAGGTGATGCTTTCTCCTATGAGATACTTTGCTGCATGTTAAAAAGGACCAGTAAGATGTGATTGTCCAGTAAAAGAAAAGTTGTGCATTTCTCATAAAGAAACAAAAAGGAAATCTGAACTTTGTGTCACTGTAGACGGTTAAGTCTTGGTATTGGCAAATATACGCTATCAGCCACAGTTTCAAGCGGAATATCGGTTACCGTATCGGCCAGAAATAATTATATGAGCCCGTTCCTATCTAGAAGAGCTTAAGAATAGCATGATACAGGTCCTTTAACTAACTATTCTGCAAATCCCTGTTACTGCTGTGCTACAGGTGCCAGTGCAGGAGGCTGCATGCAGGTCTCAGGATGATTCTGCTGTTTTGGGGGGTCTGGATATCTCGGCCCGCAGAACACCCCCCCCCCCCCCATTCCCAGATCTTTTCCTTCTGTGATAAATAGGCAGAAGATCACGTTTTCATTTGGCAGGCCCTGGTTTGCCGCTGAAAGGCACTGCCAGCCTTTCCTGAAGTAAGTTTGCTCCACAGGGTGCTGCGTGCTCTAGGCGAGGATTTGCAGGAGGTAGCCCCCTCCTCCGTGACAGTCCACAGCCGGAGGGGGTTTGATGCAATGTCAGGGAAGGGTGCAGCGGTGGCTCAGCTCCTCTCAGCATTCCAGACAGGCCAGACCTGGGCTCTGACAGGCTTGGTCTGTGGGGAGAGGCTGAGTCCAGACGCTGCTCTGACCCCGCTGCCCTCCTGCATGTTGTTTACCTTCAGGTGTTGGCACCTGCTCAAAGCACAAAAATCGGCATTGTCTGCTCCTACCTTTTTAGACAGGGATCAAAATCTGACAATGCCGGGGCTTCGAGCACCTCCAGCAGACGCCGTGGGCCCTGTGGGGCTGCCAAGAACCAATTGGACCTTGACCACGGCTTTAGCAGATCCTCCAGGCCTACTGGACCTGGATTCATCCAAAAAAGAGCAGAGTAATCACAGCTTTCAATGTTAGAGCTAAAAGTGAAAAAAAAAGAAATCAGGGACAAATCTTTCATCAAACTTATTTCAAATTAACACATTTTTATGTGTTAAAATGATTATTCTCAGCTATAAACCATTTAAATGAGCAAATATCGTTTCTATGAAATCAAGGAGAAGATTTTCAGAATAAATCTCTGAGCCAGCTACTTCTTCGTCTGGTTTTGTCTTCATTTACTCCAACAATGTTGCATCCGAATGAAAATCTGAAAGCACAATGCAGATGTAACTACATTTGGCCCTTCAAACAGGGGGTTAAAAAGACAGCAGTAATTAAAGTGAGCTTACATTCTGTCTGACGGTTTACTGCTTGCTGCTCTATTCTTGGTGAGCATTAGTGCATGAGTAATTATGGAGAATTATTCAACGGGAGCATGATTATGCAGGCTCTTTTAAATGATGGACAAATGTGTTGCATTATGTTCATTGTTTTGCAAATGCATTCTCTTATCTGTCTCCTGTGCTGCAACACCTGTTTTGGATAATTAAAACAAACTTTGACATGGGATTATGACTGTGGCAATCAGCTGAATCATAAATGCTGCAGCTAAGCTGCAGATAAGTTTGGAGGTAAGTTTTATTTTCCCTCCCGACAGTTTGTGTCTTTGCCATGTGGGCGGCATTTGTCAAATTCAAACGAGTGCATTGTGTGGTAACACACGAGATTGGTATTGTGCTTCCTAAGTAACAATGAAATTAGTCTTCATGGGTTTATCCCACTCCAGCAGTTTTGGGGGATCTAGATATCTTTTTTTGTTAATTGTCCCGTATTTTCTATTTACCTTAGTTATTCGAATTAAAAAACAACATAGAAAAGGCTTTGTAAAATAAAAAAGACTAAATTGGCTTTGGAGTAAATTAAACACACTGAATAAAAAAGAAAAAAGATAAAGCTGCATCTTTTGACATTCTCTTATATTGTCACTTATAAGAGACGGTTTCAGCTCCTGTGTGGACACCAAGGAACATAAGAAAACCTGACTAGAAATTACATTAAAAAAATTGATTGCTTGAATTCTGAGGAAGTAGCAATGTATGATTATTTGCGTAACACCATTAACTTCTCTTTAACGGTCAATGCCAACAGTGCCTGATTTCTCAGTTGAAAAGCCAAGAAAGGCATCATAGTCCAACTATCTTTTAGCCGTAGTCACAACTGCCCTTACGGGGGGGGTATGGGCCGTCGTGATAGGGGTCATAGAATGCTTGGAGTAACCCAAGAGCACATCATTCACATTTTTTCATGCTGCAGGCGAAAGGTCATAGCGAACACTTTTATAATGCACAGGAGTAAGTAAGGATGAAATAGGAGAGATGCAGGTGGTAGCACAGATCTTATATATTTTCAACCCCCCCCCACCCCCCCCCCCAAATCCTGCGCACTGAGTAAAGGGCCTGTTACTGCTGTTCAAGTAATTAGTGCCTCCTGAATGTTGGAAATGGGGAAAATAAGCAGAGCATAGTTTATGTGGGGATCCTACGGGCTCTTACGTATCACATGCACACCCTATGCATTTACGAGCAGTCAGTGAGGAACCAGTACTCGCACCTTACCAACAACCAGAGTGTGGCGTATGGACACCGTACCACAACATCCACAGGTATGTCATACCTTCACAATACATTTACCACACGCACAACAATCAAACTACGTCCCCTGTGGTGGCCATACGAGCCTTAGGGGAACTGTTAGACACAGTCCTGCGCTCCCCTTGAGTTGTGGTCACTCATCTCTACAACCCTCCACAGGCCCGGACAACCCAAAAACCTTCAGTACCGCATGTGTCAACCCCCACATGGCTGCATGTGACTAAGGCATTGTCGTGTGACGCTTCCATGTCTGATGTCTGAACATGACTAACATATTGAGGCTACCAAATTGTCCCCCTGCAGACCTCATGCACTAAATATTAAAATATTAAAGTGGTCATAAGCTGTATTTCTACTATTACATTCATAAAAAGACAAACCTGATGTGCTCCACCAGGGGGCTAAATGCACTTGTCAGAAACACTATGAGGGAGAGCATAGGTGAAAGAGCACTGCAGATCTGTCTGGACTGCTTCAGGCTGAAAGTGTGAATACAGGGAGCATCCTCCTGTCTCTGCATATGCATATTCCCCTGAGGTCAAAGTCAATAACTCATTAGATGGATTTGAAGAACCTTTTCTGTCGCTCGTCCGTCAATAGCTTCTGATTTTTATTCATTAGTTTCTATTTCAAAGAAGTGTAATTCGCTGCCTAAAATACTCCCACACAAAATCAGACTCATGCTGCTCGGCTAAGCAAAGGATGCCCTAACCCAAGAAAGAGATGGAAAATTAAGAAAACCCATCTCCAAGAATCTTAAATAGATGCATGAAAGCTGGAAAATCCCCCAGGAAGGTCTGTTATGGTGTAAACGCCTCTATCTGTGGTTGGGAGCTGACAGAATACCATCCTTTATTCGGCAGGGGTTTTATCCACGACTCACCTGTAAAGGGTTTGCAGATATTCACACTGGGTCTCACCCAGCCTGAATCTTCTAGCAAAGGTTATTCACACCCTTTAAACTGCCACACAGAACAAAAGAGATGCGATTCATGGATTCAGTTTTACCTTTGATATTATTGATTCATGCTTGATGACATGACAACCTGTGAGCTTCAGCTGGTTTCTCCTCAGTGTTACATCCAGGACCCATTTCCGTCCACCTTTTCCCCTTAAAAATAGATACAAATGCAGGCCAGGATCATTATTTTGTATGTGCCAAACCTAACGTGAGAGAGTTGCTCTGGCTAAACTCAGGAAGAGCACAATGGTAAAACGGTCTCTGTGTGTCTGCACAGCAGCTTTAGGGTTTTTGAATATTTTGATTTAGGAGCAAATAAAATAGAGTCATACATAGATGTGAGGATAGATGTGAATAGTTATTTTTTCTGGTCATTTAATGTTATTAATTGCAGTTTCTACTTCAGAGTTTTTTTACAAAACAAAGCATTAAACAAAGAGGTTGTACTTGTTACCTAAATCAATTAAGAAACCAAAATCCGTTTGAATTCCTTATTTATACATTTTAGTTTTCATAGTCAAGTAAGAACAAAAAAAATGACTTTTCCTTTTTGGTGGACGAGACTGCTTCTCCACTGGTCAGTGTCCATCCACAGGATTTTGGAATCATCTAGCCTGTGACTGTTCCTCTGTGATCCAGGAAGACATTGAACACATCATTTCTATGCACATCAGTGCAATGCGCTGGTAGGAAACAGACTGTAAATCAGACTGTCAAGAGGTTTCTCAAAAGTAATTGAAAAGACTTGTTGAAACATTTGTGAACTTTGTGTGTTCAACAGAGATCTGAAGTTTTGTTTAAATCTTTCTTTCTTTTTTATCTTCTTGCTGGACTCATTAGACCTTATATTTAGTCGCTTCTGGTTCTCAGGTAACAGAGTTTCCATAACATTTTATTGGCAGAGCCATTTTTTGAGTTTCTATGTCTTCCAGTTACACATCAGTGCTGCACTCCAGTCATGGACATTAAAAACTTGAACTGGACGTACTTTGTGTACACACACGTCTGCTAGGCAGACTGGGGCGCATTTGCTACGGTGGTGAAGGAGGGAGGACCCAAATGCATAAAAGATGGAAGGAGGACAGCAGATTAACTAAATGTGGTTTTATTTAAACAAACAACGGGCCTTGCAATGACAAAGAACCCAAAGAAATATACAGATTAGGCAGTGAAGACGACAAAAACCAAAACACATTGAAATAAGAGGATGACTTTACAGTACACAGAAATAATTTATTATGTAAAAATGACAAAATGTATGCAGCAAACATGAAGAAAATGTGGCTTTAGTAAATAATAATTATTGGAATCTGCTAGCATAGATCATTTAAATATGATTTTTGTTAATATCTACATATTTTTTCCACTTTTACTTGATTATAAATTTTCTGAAAATTTGTGCTGACCAGAAACTTCATTGTCCTACACTGTTTTCAGTAAACATGTAACAGGCAAAATCTATTGAAACAACACAGATATTTTCTTAGATTGTTAGGTTTCAGACCAGTGTTGAACTGCAGCTCTTTAGCATCTCTGAACTATTGTCTTTCTGTTATCTTCTGTTGAAAGGAATGAGTTCCAGTGTTGATTACTAGAAATAAAGTGACAGTGGCTTTGAGAGTTAAAGATTGACATCTGTCTTCAGACAAAAATCTAAATCTACTTTGAAGTACCAGATGTAGGCTTCAGGCTGGACCTATGAACTTAGTGACTGATCTAATATGAAGATTTCTTTGCTATTTAAAACCGAAGGTTGCAGGAACACGCAGCACGTTTTTCTGGGATGATTAGCAGATATCAGCAGGAGCTCTGAAGTGCATAAATCAGGAAGAACATAAATCATAACCCCAAATGACTTACTCATCATTTTAATATCTTTTCTACACGTCAGTACACCTTTCCATTTATTTGATCATGTTTATTTCAAGCTGATTTGCACTGGTCAATTTTCCCCCCTTTTTTTTGACTAAATCATGGGAAATGGAACATGAAGATGCAATTATTTTCCCAGTGCGCCTGCTGACTGTGGATTCATTGAATAAAAACACATGTGGCCAGCAGTGGTGATAGGCTCCCATACACACACCACAGAGTTTCGCTTTTGACAGCAGTGCATTCATAATAGTAATCATTGTCTAATCAGTTTAATACTTAGTTGTTCAGAGTTTTTCTATTCAGTGGAAATGTTAGCTGTTGCATTTAGATGGAGATGGATATCCAGACTGCTGCTCTAATTTGGGGTAATCAAAATTTGTGAAATAATAAGAGCTAAATCATGCATAATTATATTGAGAAACTGGGTCAAAGTCTAAGGTACTCTTACAGAATTGAAATTAAAAAGGCAATTATGCCATTACAAACAATGGTGAGTAATTTAATTAATTAAATGAAAAATGGTTGCAGTCCCTGCCAGCTTTACTGTCTCCATGTTCTTCTGCTTGTCTTTGGAAGCAGAAGCTTCCATTTTTTCAAATTTTCAAATGAAAATCAGTTTTTTGGACTGCAGATAAGAAGCCCTGAAGAGCTGGAACGTTCTCCCTCAAACATGTAGCATTTCATATGCAGCGTCTCAAGGATACATGTGTGTATGTATGTTTGTATGGATGGATGGATGGATGGATGGATGGATGGATGGATGGATGGATGGATGGATGGATGGACAAGCACACACACTCATACATGAAACAAGAAAGGCGGACCTCGGACCACCTGTCCCCTGCCCTATCCCTGGTAGGGGGTACCAGGTTCTTGGCAACGGTGGCTGTGTTCCTTGGCGGGGAGAGGGATCCCTGTGCCCTCTGGCAAGACCGGAGACCGGGGTTCAAATCACATCTGAGCCTGGTGGTTTCCGTGTCCCTGTGGTGTGAATTCCGGTCCTTGCTCTCTAGCGCTGGCCTTCTCCAAATTCCATCTATGGGGGAGCATGGTCGGGCCATGATAACAACACATCTTGTGGACCCCCACCGCTCTGGGCGTCTTCCTCCTGGGCAGGGATGGCTGGCCCCTGCCTTGCTCTCACCTGGACCAACCGTGGACTGGGTGGGCGGTTGTCTGGAGCGTAGGGCAAGTCTCCCTTTGGGGGCCCTGGCCTGTGCCTGGGGTTGGGGTGGGGGAATGCCCAGAACTCCTGGGTGGCTGTGGGTTGCTTGTCTGGGGCTGGGGGTGCTCTCCTGAGAGAAGAAGCCCGCATTGGGCCCAACCGGTGCGGTGGGGGGCTGCTCTCCTGGTTGGGCTTGAGCTTGCACTCTCTGTCCCCCATGCCTCCCTGCTCTCTGGATTTGGGGGCCCCCGTGGCGGTCCTGCTGGCCATGGCCCGGGTGGCGGGCGGTTGTTATCTACCTGCAGCCGTGCGGGTGTTTTTTTTTGGGGGGGGGGCACTCTCCCTCCTTCTTTTTACATTCCATCATCCACCTTAGAAGAACATAAAGACCCACTCGAGCACAGGTGTTAGCTCACCTAGGAGCAAAAACAAAAAAGCAAACTGACCCCAGATCTGTTGTGGGGTCACTTTCGTGGTGATGTCACTTCCGCTAGGGGTTTCCTTTTATTTGCAGCCGTTTTCGTACATGCATCGCTTTTTTTATGTTTGCTGTCATGGCAGTTATAGAATGATAGATGACTTTATTAATCCCACAATGGGGAAATTTCATTTATCTGTGGCAGCAACACGACATTCAGAAATAATCTATATAATATAACATCAATAAAGGACATCGCAAATGACATTTATATTAGATCATTAAAAATATTACTAAAATTATTATGAAAAATCATTATCAAAAATGAGATTCTTATTAAATAAAGAAATAAATATTAAATAAATACAGCTGCAAAAGTGTAAAAAACATGCGGTCTGCAAAACATGTAAACTATAAAAACCTTAACAAATTTTTTCAAAATACAGAAATAACTAATGAAGTTCACACCAAAAACAAAAACAAACAACTGTTCAGGAACAAAAAACAATTTAAAATTGAAAAACAACAACTACAACAAAAGTAAATGAATCAATGACTAAACAGAAAAACACCCCTGGGACCGTGGAGTGTCACTTTGACACAGTGTTGTACAGTCTGATGGCTGTGGGGAGGAATGACCTGCGGTAGCGCTCCTTCTTACACTGAGGGTGCAACAGTCTTGTGCTGAAGGAGCTGGTCAGCGCCTCTACAGTTTGGTGCAGGGGGTGGGAGGGGTTATCCATGATGGATGTCAGCTTAGCTAACATCCTCCTGTCCGCCACCTCCTCGATGGACTCAAGTGTGCAGCCCAGGACAGAGCCGGCCTTCCTAACCAGTTTGTTAAGCCTCCTCAAGTCTCTGCCTGCACTGCCCCCCGCCCAGCACACAACTCCATAAAGGACCACTGAGGCCACCACAGTGTCGTAAAAGGTCCTCAGCAGCTGTCTGCACACGCCAAAGGACCTCAGTCTCCTCAGCAGGTGAAGGCGACTCTGGCCCCTCCTGTACAGAGCATCCGTGTTGTTGGACCAGTCCAGTCTGTTGTTCAGGTGAACACCCAGGTATTTAAATGTGTCCACGACCTCAATGTCTGAACCCTGGATGTTCACCGGTGACTGTGATGGTGAGGACCTCCTGAAGTCCAGGATCAGCTCCTTTGTCTTGCTGGTGTTAAGCAGCAGGTGGTTAACTTCATACCAGCTAACAAAGTCAGTGATGACCCCCCTACTCCTGCTCATCCCCCCCTGATACACAGCCCACAATGGCATTGTCATCTGAGAACTTCTGCAGATGACAGTGGTGGGAGTCGTAGATGAAGTCTGATGTGTACAGGGTAAACAGGAATGGGGAGAGCACAGTCCCTTGAGGTGCCCCCGTGCTGCAGACCACCACATCAGACACACAGTCATGCAGCCTCACAAACTGTGGTCTGTCTGTGAGGTAGTTGATGGTCCAAGCAACCATGTTGGTCCACACCTGCAACTTCCAGCTTCCTCCTCAGCAGTGATGGCTGAATTGTGTTGAAAGAACTGGAGAAATCAAATACATGACTCTCACAGTGCTCCCAGGGGCCTCCAGGTGAGACAGGGCCAGATGCTGCAGGTAGATGATGGCGTCATCCACCCCGATGCCTGGTCCATATGCAAAGTGCAGCAGGTCCAGTGCTGAGCTCACCTGAGTGCGGAGATGGCTGAGGATGATCCTCTCCATAGCCTTCATCAGGTGGGAAGTCAAGGCGACAGGTCTGAAGTGGTTCGGTTCCGTAGGACGAGGTACCACTTCAGACCTGTCGCCTTGACTTCCCACCAACATTATTTGCTTCCCGCATTATTTGCAGCCTTTATTTTTTATTTGCATTTCCTCTATTTTATTTGCATTTCATTTTCTTTTTGTTTGCAGTTGCTTTTTTGTTTTTGCTCCTCTTTTTTTTTTTTGCTGCAATGGCGGTTCTGGGCCACCGAACCCGCCCCTTGTGCATTTATATTACTTTTAAACCTGACTGTAATGATTGTAAACATCCAGCAACTTGTTGCCTTCTGCTGCTTCATGCCCCCCCCCCCCCCTCCCCCCCGCCGTCCGCCCTCCCCTCATACCCCCCAGACATCCCTCTGTCTTCTTCCCTTCTTTTCTCTTCCGTCCGGTCCAACAAAAGACTGTTACAGATATGTGTAAGATAAATAAAGTTTAGCCTAAATTACAAAGGGGGTTTATTTAAATATACACCAAGTGTGTCAAATTTTTCATAACCCCTATTGTAACAGTAAAATATGTCCAACACAAGAGGCTTTCAGCTCTCATCTGTCTGCTCAGATGTTGGACAGGACAAGTTAAAAAGACAAGTTGACTTCTGAGTTGGGGGTTGGACAAGGCGCAGAGTCTTCCTGCATAAATGTCCTCTATCATGAGAAAAATGTTACAAGAACATTTTAAAAACACCACAAACACCATTTTCATTGGAGTGACTCTGGAATCTTTTTTAGGTGAGCTGCAGCTTTTTTATTTCCTTTTTTTGTTATTCATATAGTTGTACAGATTTTTCAATTAATTATAAAATAATCATAAATTATATAATTATGAATTATGTAAACTAAAAGAAATATTTTGTGAAAAATACTATAAATCATACATCAGTTAAAAATGCTTTCTTGAAACAATAAATGTCACATATTTATGAAATATTATTATGGATTTATTTTGGATGCACAATGGAGCAGTGGTTAGCAATCTCAGCTCAAATCCTGGCTGGGCCCTTTCTGTGTGAAGCTTCCATGTTCTCCCCTTCGATGCAGGAATTTTCTGTGGCCAATCCGGTTTCTTCCCACTGTCTAAAAACATGCTTCATAGGTTAATTGGTATCTTTTAATTGTCCAAAGGAGAATGAAATGAAACATGAAGAACTTGAAAATATATTCAAAACAAAACTGCTCATACATTCATGCATTTTATTGTATAATCAATATCAAAAGCAAAAAAAACTCTTGTGATTTAAACAAATGCTCCTCTTATCTGTAACCATAACTGAAAGTAATTGGTTGAATGCTGTAAAGCATTCAACCATTTGTTTTCCTCTTCTGCTATCTTCCGCCGTTTTTCGGCACTTAACTCCTTCTACAATTTTTAACCGATTGTAACCATTCAACTTTTAAAATGTTCAGCTCTTTCAGCTAATTACTGCTATGACTTTTGGTACTTCTAATCCTTGTACTTTTTAAGATATTCCAGTTTTTCCGGGAATTTTTGCCCTATTAAAATGCATTGGGAAGTTATGGTGCACAAGGAGCCCAGTTCGAAACCCGGTTCGGACACTTCAAAATTTTTTATCCATTTAACTTTTAAAATTTTCTACCCTTTCAACTTATTCCAACAACGACTTTTGGTCATTCAAATCATTGAACTTTTTAAGATATTCCAGGATTTTCCTGGATTTTTGCTCCGTTTAAATACAAGGATGATCCTTGAAAACCTTTTTTGTTTTAACCATTGTAACTTCAACATGCTTTCAGCTAGAGACACCGTTCAAACATTGAAATGTTTGCAAGGCTTTGGACTTCAATATAAGGCTCAAAACTATTATGGGATGGCAACACCACCTAGAGTTTGGTGGCCATTTTGTGCCAAAATGTGATGCAATTTTAAACTTCTTCAAACTTTCACCTACTTTAATCATTCTACTATTACAATGTTCAACCCTGTCAGCTTATTCCTTTCAGCTACTACTTCTGGTCTTTCAAATCTTTGAACTTTTCAAGATATTCCAAGATTTTCCAGGATTTTCCAAGACTTTTGCTTCATTTAAATACATGTAGAATTCTTGAAAACCTCTGTTTCTTTTAAGCATTATAACTTTAACATGCTTTTGGCAAGACACACTGTTCAAACATTGAAATGCTCACAAGGCTTTGGACTTCAACATACGTTTTGAAATTATTATGGGATGGCAATACAACCTGGAGTTTGGCGGCCATTTTGTGCCTAAATGTGAGGCGATATTAACTTTCAGTTTTTAACCTATTTTAACCAGTTTACTATTGAAATGTTCAACTCTTATAGCTTATTCCTTTCAGCTATGAATCTCGGGCCTTCATATACTTGAACTTTTCAAGATATTCCAGGATATTCCAGGATTTTCCAAGATTTTTGCTTCATTTAAATACATGGAGAATTCTTGAAAACTTTTGTTTCTTTCAAGCATTATAACTCTAACATACTTGTAGCTAGAGACACCGTTCAAACATTAAAATGATCACAAGGCTTTGGACTATAAAATACGTTTAGAAATCATTATGGGATGTCGACACAACCTACTGTTTGGTTGCCATTTAATGACAAAATCTAAAGCAAATATTGCAATAAACTTCATCCATGGCTTGAACGGAACATATTGAAATTCACTGGATCTGGACATATAAGGAATGTGGGCGTGGTTAGCAAACAAACTTCGTTGCTAAGGACGTCCAAAGGTTTACTTTTTCCGATTTGTCTGAAACTAATGTCGATTTGTTCGTCATCCCCAGGCGACCCAATCATAAAATGGTTGCTATGGAGATAAAATTAATAGAAAAGCCGCCATTTTGAAAAAAGTGGATTTTCTGTCAACTTAGAACATGTAGCTTTTGCCAATATGATACTCTCAAACAATGTGTTTTTTTGAGTCAGTTGATGATGCTGATGCTAGCACTTTTAGCCATTTTAGCATCATCTTCAAATTTTCAACAGTACATCCATTTTTATCAACAATTTCAGCTTTCATGCTTAACTCCGTCTACAAATTTTGACCTGTTTTGGTCATTCTACTTTTACAATGTACACCTTTGACTTTTGGTCCTTTAACTTTTCAAAATATTCCAGGATTTTCCGGGACAGTTCATCTATTTTTTCAACAATTTCAGCTTTCATTCAGCAATACAGCATTCTACCCTGCATTTTCTTCTGGAAATGCAGCTCCTTCTAGTTGGCTTTGTTTTTTCAGAGTGCTCAGTTTTGTTTTTCTGTGCTTAAAAAAAATATGAGCACTCTGTAGAAAGAAAGACTTCCATTTGATGTATTAATCACTATAACAGCTTACATGCATTACTATTAGCTTATCTGCTGCTTTGCTTGATATGAGCTTTTTTATGATGCACACAACGTTTTTCTTTCATCCACTTATGTGGATTTTGCTGGCATTATGGTTTATCCTCAAATTTATATGTTATTGTCCAAGCAACCATGTGCAAACTTGCATAGAGCAACACCAACAGTGAGTCACAGTTCCAGACAAAAGGCAAAGACAGACCTCTGCAAAACGCGCAGATCACTCAAATACCACTTAGGACAAAAATGTCTATTCAACTGAGTAGATCAGTGAGTAAAGAGGAGATCACACAGTCGTGACGCAGCTGTGAAGTTAGGGAGAAATCCACAGCCCAGTTTCACGTGGAAGGTTTAACGTTGTGGGAAACAGCTGATGTCATGGATTTTGTGCCCGTCACATAAACAGGGTGCAGCAGTCTGGCTCTGATGACAGGTTTGAGGATGAACCGCTGAGTCCTGCTCTGCAAAACACACGTTTCTGCAAGTTCATGTAAATCCAGAGCTCACTCTTAGGACAAACAGTGGGAGGGAGTCTGAACCACGGCTGGACAGAGAGACAAACTGGGCTGGTGGAGTTCACCAACAGGCTGAGCGAACTAAAGCCACATTGCTGAAGCAGATTGGTATTCCTGTTCACCGAGCAGACACATAAAATATGTAGAGGTCAAGAAAAACTGTGAAATATAAAAAGGAGATTGTAAAACCTTCAGGCCAAAGAAATGCTTGGAAGTTAGATGTTTGGGTTCAGAAGTCCAGACTTTTGTATTGGAAGCAAAACACGCAGATGTTAAGTTCCTTTACCTTGCATTGCAGGAAATCTGTTTATTTGTTTCTTTCAGACCCATGTGCTGCTTTCATCAAAGCATGAACATTCCACAGACAGAGGCATATTTACTTCAGTTCAAAAACACAAAGAACTACTTTGGACAAGTCAGACCTTGTTTCTTATGAAAATCTTGTGATAAGTCTCTCTGGAAGACTTTGCTTCGTGGTGGACTATACTATATCGGTCTTCAGAGCTTTTCTTTGACTATGTATTGTTTCCTAAATCAAAACCTTCCTCTCATCTTATTGTCTTCCCAGACATACAGACTTTGAAAAGTTTTTTTTTCTCCTAATATTTGACTTTTATTGTTCTTGTTGTCATGAACTGAAGGCGAGACAGACCGAGATGCTGGAACCCGGAAGGAAAACACGGGTAAGTAAGAAGGTAAGTATTTGGATTTTATCGTTGGCGTGGCTTGTAGTCGTCGGGTGGCTGGAGGTCCTGGCGTGACTAGAATTCGTGGCGTTTTTGGAGGTCTTGGCGAGGTCTTGAGTTCCCAGGATTCTTAAGGAAGTAGAAGCTCCTCGTGGAAACATCTGACTCAGGTGACACTCGTGTTTTTAAGTCCTGAGGCAGGAGACCAAAAGTTAGTGAGGAGCAAAACATAAGCTCTAGTGACCAGACTAAGCACCATCGGGGGCAACAAACTGGCGAAGAATGCTGGAGCTGGATCTCCTCATGAAGGGCTGGTGGATGATGAGGTGAGTGGTCACAGCTGGTACGAGTAAGGGAGCAGAAGAGAGAGGGGGAGGTGGGGGAGAGACTGCCAGAGGCACCATGACACTTGTGGCAGAAAGGTCCGTTGTGATAATCTTGCCGGTTCATTACTCAAAATTCAACAATTTAAATACTTGTGTTCAGATTTAAATTCTTCCTAAAATATGTGACGTGAGTTTGTACGAAGTCTTTGGATCTGAATGTTGTGATCAGTGTGACCAGGTGGGCGTGGCTGACTTTTCCCTGGTGCCTCCCTACATGGCACACCTGATCCTCATCTCATCAAGGTCTTTAAATGCCTGAGCCTGTTGCTTCTCCATGCCGGATTATCACTTTTCCATTGCTCTACATATCTGTGGTTTTCAAGTCTAGCTCCCTGATTCAACTGCCTGTCTAATTTCTGTTCCTTGTCCTGTGAGGAATAAACTGTTTAACTGCCCTCGGAGTCAGATTCTGCTTTGGGGTCCTACCGCTCCCCATAACAGAATAATCCGGCCAGAATATGGACCCCGCAGCGTTTGAAGAGGTTAAACATGCCCTTTCGTCCCAAGGGACCCTTGTTGGACGGCATGATCAAGCTCTCCAGGAGATCATGAACACCCTTCAACATCTTTCCACCGGAATAAATCGTCTCGGCGGTCACCTGGAGGAGGTCTCGGCTCAACTCACCTCAGGAAGATCCCCGGACCCAGTTCAAGCCGCAGTATCGGATCCAGCTCCGGCACTTGCTCCTCACGTTCTTGCATCATCTCCCCGTGAGCCCTTCATCCCCACTCCCAGCAGGTACTCCGGAGAGATAGGTCTATGCAAATCATTTATCCATCACTGTAGACTCGTTTTCGATCAGCTACCTCTCACTTATTCCTCTGAAAGATCCAAAGTGGCGTTCATCATGAGTTTACTTTCAGGCAAAGCCTGTGCCTGGGCTGTTGCATTAGCCGGCAGTAATTCTCCCCACTGCGACTCTTTGGCTTTATTCACGGCTGAAATGCTCAAAGTTTTTGATCATCCTCTCCAGGAAAAAGAGACTGGAAATCGCCTGCTCTCCTTACGCCAAGGTCCCGTTTCAGTTTCGGAGTACTCCATTGACTTCCGCATCTCCGCTGCGGAGTGTGGGTGGGATGAAAAGGCCTTCACCGGAATATTTTACCGGGGTCTTAGAGAGGGGATCAAAGACGAACCAACTGCTCGTGACGAAACTTCCAATCTAGAGGAATTAATTTCCCTCTCCATAAGACTGGATGACCGCCTTCGGGAGAGACGCAGGGAAAGAGCAGCTAGACCCTCTCGTCCAGCCAGCTCCTCGCCGGTCACGCCCCTTCATCTGCCGGTGTTCCCTCCACCTGCAACTCAGCGGGACTCCGCGACCACGCCTCCCCAGGAACAGAGCACGCCGCGCTGCAGCGAGGAGCCAATGCAGCTCGGCAGGATGACTCTCACACCTGAGGAACGTCAGCACCGCCTCTACCAGCGGCTCTGCCTCTACTGTGGTCAGTCTGGCCATTTCTGGCCCAACTGCCCCGTACGGCCAAAAGACCGGGCTCATCAGGCTCAGGAGGGGCACTGGTGAGCCGAACCCCTGTGGATCTCTCCTCCAGACGCATCCATCTTAAAGGTACGATCTCATATGACACCACAACATTACAGATCCAGGCTTTAATGGATTCCGGTGCAGATGACAATTTTATTGACTCTCAGTTTGTGTCCCAATCCAACATCCCCACTGAACTTCTACCTAACCCCAAAAAAGTGTTTGCTCTGGATGGTAGACTGTTATCCTGTGTAACTCACCGTACACGTCCTGTGTCCCTGCTGGTTTCTGGCAACCACAGAGAACTGATTAGTTTTAACATCATTTCATCTCCATCCTCTCTGCTGGTGTTGGGTCTGCCCTGGCTTTCACTCCATAATCCACACATAGACTGGTCTTCTCAATCCATAGTTAATTGGAGTCTTTTTTGCCACTCTCACTGTTTACATGCTGCTGTACCACCTGTTTCCACCTACCTGAGCCTCCTAAACTTATTGACCTTTCTTGTGTACCATCGGATTATCATGACCTCAAGAAAGTTTTTTCTAAGGACCGTGCTTCCCCTCTGCCCCCTAATCGACCCTATGACTGTGAGATTGAGTTGTTACCTGGTGCTTCTCTACCCTCCAGTAAACTGTACAACCTCTCCAAGCCTGAGAGGGATGCGATGGAGACATATATAACTGAGAGTTTGGCTGCTGGACTTATCCGTCCATCCTCTTCCCCTGTTGGAGCAGGATTTTTCTTTGTTGATAAGAAGGATGGGTCCCTTCGCCCATGTATTGATTACACAGGTCTAAACAATATAACAGTCAAGAACAAGTATCCTCTCCCACTCATGGACTCTGCTTTCAGCTCCCTCCAGACTGCAACCATCTTCACCAAGCTCGACCTCCGAAACGCTTACCATTTAGTGAGAATAAAGGAGGGTGATGAGTGGAAGACGGCCTTCAATACTTCTCTGGGACATTTTGAGTATTTAGTTATGCCATTTGGACTGACTAATGCTCCAGCTGTTTTTCAATGTCTCATCAATGACGTCTGCGTGACATGTTGAATAGATTTGTGTTTGTTTATCTTGATGATATTCTGATTTTTTCACGGACTCTTGATGAGCACGTTCAACATGTCAGGCTTGTGTTACAGAGGCTGTTAGCAAACAGGCTCTATGCTAAAGGTGAGAAATGTGACTTTCATGCCTCCAGTGTCAGTTTTCTTGGGTTTGTGATCGAGAAGGGCCAACTCAAGCCAGATCCTGCCAAGATCAAAGCTGTAGAAGGGTGGCCTACACCCACAACCAGGAAGCAACTCCAAAGGTTTTTGGGGTTTGCCAACTTTTATCGGAGGTTCGTCAGAAACTACAGCTCTGTGGCTTCTCCCTTGACCAAGCTGACCTCTGTAAGAGAACCCTTCTCCTGGTCCTCAGGAGCTGAGGCAGCCTTTATTAAGTTGAAAAATCTTTTTTGTTCTGCTCCTGTACTGTCTCATCCTGATCCTACAGCTCAGTTCATGGTGGAAGTGGACGCCTCAGAATCTGGAGTTGGGGCGGTGCTCTCTCAGCGTTCATCCTCAGATCGGAAGATGCACCCCTGCGCTTTCTTCTCCCGACAGCTGTCTCCTGCGGAGAGGAATTATGACGTGGGGAATCGTGAGCTGTTGGCAGTTGTGCTGGCCTTGAAGGAATGGCGCCACTGGCTGGAAGGAACATCTCAACCTTTCCTGGTATGGACAGATCATAAGAACTTGTCGTACCTCCGTACTGCCCGCAGACTGAATCCCTGTCAAGCTCGGTGGTCCCTTTTTCTGGGATGCTTCAATTTCACCCTCACTTACTGCCCAGGGTCCCGCAACCTGAAGCCTGATGCCCTATCCAGGCAATTCGAGCTGCCAGCCTCCTGTGATACTCCTCAGGACACAATCCTACCTCGCTCCTGTGTTGTCGGTGCTGCCATCTGGGAGGTGGAGCGTGAGGTTGAGAGAGCTCTGAAGGACCTTCCCTCTCCACCTGAATGTCCCACAGGTCTTCTGTTTGTTCCCCCATCTGCTCGTTCCTCTGTGCTGCAGTGGGGCCACAACTCCAAGGTGGCTTGCCATCCTGGAATACACCGGACTTTGACGTTGCTCAAACAGCGGTTCTGGTGGCCCTCTATATCTGCGGACACACGGGAGTTTGTCCAGGCTTGCTCTGTCTGTGCTCGTGGAAAGGCTTCTCATCGAGCGCCAGCAGGTCTTCTGCGACCACTCCCAGTTCCTCATCGACCCTGGTCCCACATAGCTGTGGATTTCATCACTGGCCTTCCACCTTCTGAAGGTAACACAGCAGTCTTGACAATCGTCGACCATTTTTCAAAGTCCGTCAATTTTGTGCCACTTCCCAAGCTCCCTTCTGCCCTCGAGACAGCCAACCTCCTGGTCCAGCAGGTATTCCGTTTGCATGGTCTGCCCCAGGACATTGTGTCAGACCGAGGCCCCCAGTTCACCTCCAGGGTGTGGAACGCTTTCTGTCGGGCCATTGGGGCCACAGCTAGCCTGTCCTCTGGATACCACCCCAAAACCAATGGCCAGACTGAGCGGGCTAACCAGGACCTGGAGGCGGCTTTGCGCTGTGTGGCAGCTAGTCATCCTGCTTCGTGGTCAACTCATCTTCCCTGGATTGAGTATTCACAAAATTCCTTGGTCTCCTCTGCAACAGGTCTCTCTCCATTCATGGCGTCTAATGGCTATCAGCCTCCCCTATTCCCCTCTCAGGAAAGAGCCGTGGCCGTCCCTTCTGTCCAGGACCATCTCCGCAGGGCCCGTCGTGTTTGGCACGAGGCCCGGGCAGCCCTCTCCCGCACTGCCTCTCGGAACCGTGCTCTGGCGGACCGCCGCAGGGTCCCAGCCCCAGACTACTGTCAGAGGGTTTGGCTTTCCACACGAGACATTCCCCTGCAGTGCGAGTCTAGGTAGTTGTCTCCGAGGTTCATTGGCCCTTTTGAGATAGACCGAGTCATCAACCCCTCGGTGGTCCGTCTTAAGTTGCCTGCCTCAATGCGCATCCACCCGTCCTTCCATGTGTCTCTCCTGAAGCCCGTCTCCTGCAGTGTTCTCAGCCCTCCGGCCAAGCCCCCTCCTCCCGCCCTGGTCGTGGATGATCATCCGGCGTTTCCTGTTCGCTGCCTTCTGGATGTCCGGCGACGGGGTCGCGGTCTGCAGTATCTCGTGGACTGGGAGGGTTATGGCGCGGAGGAGCGTTCCTGGGTTCCCCGCTCCTTTATCCTGTCCCCTGCTCTCTTTGATGACTTTTATGCCCGTCATCCCGACAGGCCTGGTCGGCCGCCGGGTGGCGTCCCTTGAGGGGAGGGGGCACTGTTGTGATCAGTGTGACCAGGTGGGTGTGGCTGACTTTTTCCCTGGTGCCTCCCTACATGGCACACCTGATCCTCATCTCATCAAGGTCTTTAAATGCCTGAGCCTGTTGCTTCTCCATGCCGGATTATCACTTTTCCATTGCTCTACATATCTGTGGTTTTCAAGTCTAGCTCCCTGATTCAACTGCCTGTCTAATTTCTGTTCCTTGTCCTGTGAGGAATAAACTGTTTAACTGCCCTCGGAGTCAGATTCTGCTTTGGGGTCCTACTGCTCCCCATAACACTGAAGCTGTAAGCAGAAGACTGGATTAGGTCTAAATTCTGGCCTGCTTGCCTCCTTTGCTGCAAATGTTCTATTTAACAGCTTGTCCTTCTGGCTGCAGCATCTATAGGTGGAGCAGCTCAAACTAAGTACAGAAGTTCTGTGGAAGAAATGTACAGCTTTTCTCACTTTAGGAACATCTTATAGCAACACAAACACAGAGCTTTTGGAGGATAAATACATACAAGTCTCTTCATTTTTCATCAAAAATCCGGGTAATGAAAACTAATGCATTTTTAAGTGCCCGAAAAACGGCAAATTCCTAAGTGAATGATGTGATTTTTGCATATTGCAGCAGAGTCATTACTTCTAAAGACACAAGCAGAATTAGCCCAGTGTGAATAAGATTATGATTTGTTCCAGCTGGCAGCATTAAAAAGGAATACAATCTTTTCCAGTGATTTATAATTATGTTTCTATGGTCTTTTGTCTGCTAATAATCACATCTTCCTTTGTAAAGGGTGTCAGCACGCTCTCTGTTTAATGCTCAGATACCAGGAACGGTATTTTCTAATGCAAGCCCAGAGGCTAAGATAAGATGTCATTCTATTGACATTTTCACTTTAGTTTTTTGTTGTAAGCTTAAACTAAAAAAATATATAATTTTAGCCAGAAATTCAATAATTAAAAAGCCAGCTACCTGGGTAAAATGTTTGTGTCTCACCTTTCTGTTCAAGGAGAATAATTATGGTCCTGTCAGTCAAACGTGTCTCTGTCCTGCTGCTCTGTCAGAAACATGATTTTGAAGGTTCAGAAAGACTTTGTCAGCTGGGATAGATTCTGGTCCCATTCAACCTTGAACTGTATGAAGCACAAAATGAATGGACTGATAAATATTTCTGTTAGCCGTCAGCTTTTCTTTGTCCCCTTCAGCTCAGCTTTGGATCTTGCCACCTGCAGAAGTTTTTTTGATAATTAGACAGGGAGTCCAGATCACTGGTTGCAGATATTTTGGTGAGATCCCAGACGGTTGGACGAGCTCCTGAATGTGAACAAAGTAATGATCCTATCAAAGATTTCAGGATTTTAGTGGAGTCTGTAACTATGCTATAGTCATGAGGTGGAAAAGTTGGACTGCTACTGGATCAGGAGCTATACTACCTAAAGTTTTTAGCCTCATCGACAAATGTGAGCGTTTTCTAAATACCATATTTACAATGATTTTGAGTGAACAGATTTATTTATTGTAAAAAGCTTCACAAAATCATCAGTAATCACCAACCAACGTCTCCATGTCTGGATTCATGAGATCATTCAGACACTCGCCCGGTAAAGTGAGCTGTCTACTGCAGGTGCTGCAGCTGAATGATGGACGCTTTCAGCGGTACTTCTGGTTCTCTGTGACCCAGTTGGATAACTTGCTGTCCCACATTAGTTTGAGGAGGGAAGAAATAAGAATGAAATTAGAAGATCATGTTTTGTCTCAGGCTGGAAAAAACGAAAACACGGGAGTAGGATGATTACATTTTCCTCCATGGTGGTTTTGGACTCCACCCACTGATCACATCTGATTGGTTGGCACGATTCTTCTTATTTGCCATCATTCAGATTTTTTAACTCTTGACATGCTTCGACGCCCAAATCGCACCACAACAACCTTAGTGCTGCTGCCAGATCGACGCATCCCAGTGGTGGTTGGAGGGTTTTTCCTATAATAAGATATCACACAGCCATCTTCCAGTCAGAGGTTGATCACTCTACCTCCATGCCTTGATGACTCAAGATAAAAGGCTGAAAATTTTAACTGTGAAGCAAACACCAAGTAAGACAGGAAACCTGGAGACAAGTATTCACCTCCACCATTATACGGCCTCCCTCTGCTTCTCATGAAGAATGTCTCTGTTGGTTTGGCACATTTGTGTGCTGGGATTTTTGCCCATTTGTCTTCCAGCTCCTTGAGGCTGGATGAGTTCCACTGGTTTTCCACAATCTTTAAGTCACATTAAATCAGACTTAGCTCTTGACTTTGACAAGGTCATTCTATGACGTGTCAAGTTTGGTTCCAGCAGGATTCATGGTTGGTTGTGAGGTAAACCTTTGTCCCAGTTTTAAATTTTGGAAACATTGGAAAAGGTTTTTGTCATGTTTCTACCTGCGTTTTACACCAGGCACCATTTTTTAAGTCTGTCTATGTAACCAGAGTGTTAATCTTGTTGACATTACATGTATGCAGCCACTGCCATGCTATAATGTATGCTTATGATGAGACTGTGTGGCCAACAGAAATCATACATACTACTAGAATAGTTACTGTAACTACTACAAATAAAAAAAAAAAAGATTGATCAAATTGACAACACAGCAATACAGTAAAGGAATGTTAAAGTATTTATCTGCGTAATTTAATTAAACAAATTCTTTATACATAATTGCAAAATCACAATTTTTATTTCCTTTAGATCAATAAGGCATTAAAGCACCCCCAACCCCCACGTACAAATGTACAAATCTTTCCTGAGGTGCTCTCCTACTTTTCTTCCATTATATCAAACTTTCATGGGCAGTTACATACTTTCATCAAGGATTTCCTTGGATTGACCTGAATTGTGTTTTCACATCTGTGTGTGCAGGTTGCATCAAAGCAGATGTGTGCTACATAACAAGCGGGACATCAAACTTTCATGACACCTTGACCTGCCAGTAAAACTAAGAACACATGCACAGGTGAAACAAAGTGGAAAGTGTACCTGACATTTCATAGTCTGTTTTTTCAGCATGTGGCTGTTCATAAAATCTAATGATCCCAGTAACCATCAGCATTTCTCCATATCTTAACCCCACGAACAACAGAAACCACCTTTGGATTCTCTTGATGAGGAGATTCAACTTTCAGTAATACCTTGACCTAAGTTGCATCTGGTCCCCAGAGGTCCTTTTCATCATGGGTATGCCAGTTCTCATCATATATTACAAAAATAATTGTCCCATTTGGAACTTCAGCTGACCTGCTAACTGTAGCTGTGATTCATTTATCAGAATTAAAATATATGTGTTCACTGGTTTTAAGGTAAAATACATCATCATCACCTTTATTGATAAAGCGCTTTAACACGATTTAAAAAATTGAACTGAGCACTGTACATTAAAAGCTTCATATAAAAACAGTTGAAAACAATTTAATAAATAAATAAACAAAAGAATAATAATATGAAAGTACACAATATGAACTTGAATGTATAAAGAGAAAAATCTCATGTTGGACTAGATGTTGGCTATAAAAATTAGTTTTAAAAATTAATAAAAATGATGCTTGTCCAATGTTTAGATGCAAACATCAACACTTGCTGTGTAAATCATCTGTCAAATTAATAAATGCAAGATTAATGTCGTTTTGGCTATGAACTCTGCACATTTTAAAATGCGACTTTTCTCTTGGAGTCTTTTCACAAAAGGCCCCAGCTCTATGTCAGCAGTTCATAACAAGTAAAACAATTGTTTAGACCAGCTGATTAGAATGGGTTTGAGACAGAAGGGAGGATTTCATTAATTACATGAACTTTCTGCACTTGGTCAGAATTGAGGAACCATTGGAAATTGAGAACCCACGAAGGTCTGCTTCGTCCAATCTCTTACAGACTCACAGTACCTTGATAGCTCATAGATTTAGGGCAAATTTAGGGCAGGGCAAGACTGCAGTTTAAAGGACAGGTTTCCTGCACTATAAGTTAATTTAACCCTTGTGCTATCCTAGGCACTTTAACATTGGAAGTCGGGTCATCTAGACCCAGTCAGTCCTCTGAACCTTTTTTCTTCAATGATTTGTGATCTTCACTGGTGTCCATGGATTACATGAAATCTTTCCACCTTTATCCACCTTTGTCATGGTAGGGAGAACACGTCAATGGAAGGGTGGGGTCATCTAAGATACCACAAGGGTTACTACAACTGAGGGAGGACATTCATGTTTATGTTAACTGGACGTATAGAATCATGGGGGAAATGCTCTCCCAATAAATCTATGAGACTTTTTCAGGTATTCCTCCAACTGTCACCATAACTTTTCATAAGCCTTTGACCCCTTAAAGGAAGTCTAGAAATCCTTAACAGGGGGATCCTGAAGGCAGACATTGGACTGTGTTCAGAACCCTTCACTGTCATCTCTGACAAAAACCACTAGATCCCGAGCAAGGAAAATAAAGAATGAAGTTAGGGTTTAGTTCACCCAGCTTAGCAACATTTCAGCAGTTGGGTGAAACAGTGAAGTTTGAATCTCTGCTCGGGCCACCCACCTGCCAGTCATTAGAGCAGAGCCCCAAAACGAGTTAAAAGTCCAATAAAACAAACCACTGAGTTACCCCCACCTCTAACTCTCCCACAGTTGCAATGAATCCTAAACATTTAAAAGATTTTTTCAAATCAAATGAATATTATTCCATGTGCGATTGACTGTGTATTTTCTGTTCAGCTGTTGTAACTCAGTCATCTGTATACATGTATTTATCTGGTGAAAGGGTTATAGGGGGAAAGATTCCCTCATTCCTGCGTCAAATGAAGGAATTGGTTGGAAATCATACAGTGATCCAACATCATTGTTTTAATGTCAGCATAAACATTCTCACACTCTAGACCCCTGATGATGTTTAAAGTCCCTCTAAAGGGTGAGTCTGAGAGGACCAACAAAGTTATTAAAGTGCAAATTTTACAAGTTTTCTCCAATGTTGGCTTTGGTTTATCATAAATCCTATAAATCCTCAGGATCAGAGTCCGATTACATTTAGAACTTCAGGATTGTCTTTTTCTGATGAGCATAAATCTGCTTCTTAATAATATTTTGATGTTCTCTGAGGACTTGGAATTTTTAACCCCATATTGGCACTTTAAAGAGCGTCTGGGGGGGGGTTGCTTATATTTTTCAGAAATGTCCCCTGAATGGGGCCGTTAACACTCATATCACATTTCACAGCCATCTGGCCGACGATTGTTGGGTGGTCCTAAAAAAATGTGTTGGATGGAAACACCAGCAGGAGTGACTGTGTCTTCTTCATCCATCCATCCATCCATCCATCCTCTGTTTGTTCCTCACCTCATCTGGATTGTACTGTGAGCTGCCGAATGGTTTTCCCAGGAACACAGCTTCTGTTTCACACTTGTTTACGGCTCATTATTGTTATATCCACCCTGCATGTGGGCAGCATTTTCTCTCACTACAGACGCACACTGATTGGCTTTTAACAGGCTGTGTGTTTCATGGCTCATTTTAGTGAGTTAAGTAGGAGAAAAGCCAACCAATAACAACTCCGCCATCTGTACGCAAGTATTTAAACACACGAAGATGGAAAAATAGGATGCTATTGAAGAAAAACATTTAAAATTTTACTGAATCCTTTTTCTAATGATATAATGATTAAACTTAATCTTCTTGTTGCTGTTTTATCCATATTTCCTGAGGTCTTACTCAGCTAATTGCAACATACTTTGGTAAAAAAATATGCTAAATGGTCCTTGAAGAAATAAACAGAACTGTTAAAACAAAATGAAAAATGTTTATAAGAAATTTTATGTAACTTTTTTCCCTGTAGTTGCCATAAAACCTTGAGACAGATGTGTGTTATTGGATGGCAGCAGGAAAGAAGCTCTGTCACACAAGAGACACTTTTCATTTAATGAAAGATTTAAAATCATTTTTCTGCTTTGTTTCTGCACAAATAAACCCTAGAAACTTTGAGGTTTTGCTACTTCTTACAGGTTCTCAAGAGTTTGTTATTTTAATCTAAACTTCAGACAATCTCTAGACATATGGGATGTTTTGTGTTTCCACTGATAATTTCTAACATTACTGAAGTTACAATAAATACCGTACAATGAACAGTTACAATTAAATTTATATAGCCCAGCTAGGACTTTGTTGGGTGAATTTTGCATTTTGTGCAAATGTTTTTGGTTTCTTTCCTGGGTTTACAGCTTCCTCCCACACTCCTAAAACATGTCTGCTGGGTTAACATGTCATTCTAATGCAGGTGCCTCTCTAGACATACAATTCCATCAAATAAATGAGTTAGAAAAGGGGAAAATCCAAGATAATAGCTTTTTTCATGTCTACCATTATAAGAGGTTAAAAAGTGTAAAAAAAAAAAAGTAGTGTGTGGCCCTGTAACAGACTCTTAACCTGTTCAGTGTGAACCCCACTTTTGTCCAACAGTAGCTGGGATAGGCTCCAGCAGCCCTGTGACCCTAAAAGGGATTCAGCAGGTACAGAAGATGGACTGATAGTTATATATCCCACTTATAAAGCAGTTCAGATTATTCCAAATATTCCTGACTGTATTTTGATCACTTTTATTGTCATCTCCTAAATAGAGGAAACAAAACGAAAAAAATAACATCTTTACTAACAAATATATTCAGTCAACATGGCTGCCTAAAGTGGTGCAGCCATGTTGACTGGAGTTTCTACACCTAAATTTGTCATTCAAAAACGAGCAATTGGGTCAGACAGAGTCAGTGACACATTTGTTGGGTTCCCTCATAGGTCCTCCAACCTGCATATCAAAAACAAATTTCTGCATGATGAAGAAATTTTAACCCTAATTCAAAATAGTTTTCATTGGTTCTGTATTTACTAGGAAGCGGGTAAAAAGGATGGGTTCTCAAAAGCAAAGCAAAAAAAAGTTCACTCTGCTAAGGATCCCCGAAAGCTTTTCATTTACGACAGAATTGTTATCTTAATGTGATCCCATAAACTTAATATAAAATTCATAAGTGCAGTCATTACATTTTAGCACCATGTCTCCAGTTAGAATCAGGCTGCAAATCAACTTTTTGTAGTGACTTCAGCATCGCTGCTGATGGACGACAGTAATACGTTTAAGAACTTTTGGCTAAATCAGAATTGGATGACATCCAAAATTCTAATGTAGTGCTATGGTTACAAGTATTGGAGGCTATGAGCCACATGTTTTTAATCATTATTTATGACAGTCTGCTGGAGCTGACAGGAATGTAAAATTTCAGACATCTAAAACAGAGGGACAGTGATGGGATGAATGATTCGTTTGACGTCAGTGAGGGTGACGAGGAGCACTGAGGACAGACAACACTCCTTGTTGTATCTCCGGGAAGCACACATGATGTCTGCCGTCTCATCTTTTTATCAGTTTTCACTGCAAAAGCATTATGTGAGCGGTCAGGAACGGGAAAAATACTGAAATCTTAAGCATCCGGATGGAAAGACAATAATAATGAAAAGAAAGTCGTAGGTTTGGAAAACAAAAAGCTTTGACAACAGGAACACACTGAGGAGAATGACTGAGACCTTAATCATAGATGTTGAAGATACAGAAAGTAAGGAGTTGTTGCCTGAAAGACAACTGGCCAAAGTCCCACACGACATGACCCTCTTCCTGTTGAGGTAATGATGGGATGCAGAGCAAAAGAAGTAATTTTGAATGATATAATTTTGCAATATGTGCATTACAAAAGAAAATGACCCCTCTGGCAGTGGTCACTGCTGACTTTTCATCTCCAGCGTTAATGATCCACTCCTGTCGCATTTAATTGCATATTTTTGGTAGGAACACATTTCCGTCACCACGATCCTGCCAGCTGGGAAAGTGTCTCTTTTCCGCCAGTGTGACTCACAGCAGGCAGCTGTGATTGACCGCTGAACGCCATGCGGACGGATGTGACCTGCATACTGCAGAGGAGCAGCAGCGCCTGTCTGCACAGGAGCTCACCGTCGCCTCAGACAGCAGACATAAAGAAAGAAAGAAAACATGGAGGAGATCATCAGGCTCTGAGAAACCAAAGAGGCAATCAAGACATTAAAACCACAGTATCCGCTGCAGTGCTTTGTGGGTAAAAAGTTCTGCATTCCTCAGCCAAAGGATCCGTGGCATTATCATGTAGTGATGTGGCAGCTGCACTGATGACTAGCCCAAGGGTGTGGAAAAGCAATCATTGTGCAAAACCACCATGGGGAATAAAGGAAGCATTTTCAAAATTGATGCAATCCTGTACCCCCCAATCTCAGGAACTGAGAGCAGCTTCAGAGGGGGTGCATTTGGGGAGCTGTTGCAGGCGGTGCACAGGTTTCAGCAGTTTTGACGTGAATCCGATCCCTCCAAGCATCACTGCAGTTGGCCACTGTAAAGCCGATGAGCTGTTAAAGGAGCGTCAGGGTTTTATCTGTCATATCATTGAAACAGGATTTCAATTTAACAGCAAATATAACTTTACAGCATCTCCAAGCCACAAAGAGTGTATTCCAAAGCTGCTTTGTACTGTGATTATTAGTAAGGAACCCTGCTGAAATGGAGGGCTCCTCTTTGTTCTTCCTAATCCTGGGATGCTGGGATGTCTCAGGCCTTTGTGTCAAACAGCAGAAATCACATTTTCAATCGGACACATGAGGAGGAAACAACCGTTTGAGATTCAATTATGAGATACGATTGTAGGACGTGTGACTTTTGCGACTATTCTGTCAAGATAAATTCAGTTTTGTCGCTCTTGACCCTGATTACAGTCTTTCTGAGCATCTTTTGGGTCTTAAACTGATTCATACCCCCCCCCCCCCCCCCCCCTGCCTGCCATCTGCATCCTCGTGCTTATCCTCTTAATCTCAAATCACACTGTCACTTTTTTTATTGCCTCTGTTTCTGATTCCACGTCAGCGGCTCCCCTCAGGTCTTTCTCTGGAACGACACAAAGGTGTGCCAGCCTGATCTCGCCTCCAAGATAAAAACTCTCTGATCAGCTCAAAGCTCAAACAAACGGAGGTCCTCAAACCTGAGACCAGCTGCTTTTCCTTTTCATCCATTAAAAGGCGTTTGTGGAAAGACCTGTTATTTCCTGCCAAAAAAGGTGCATGTTTACCTTTGTGTAGCTGCACCTTTCGTGTGAAGATGTCTGGGCATCTCGGTTATCTGATTGTAGAGTTCCTGCTCTTTTTCTAGTGTTCTGGTTTAGGTTTTCAGTGTTTTGAGCTTGATCACAGAAGGAGAGGCTCAGGATTGTTTTTATTTGGTCTTAGTTTTGTAGTGATGGACTCTGCAAATGACAAAACAAGGTTGTTGACCCCCCCCCCCCCTCCTACATGTTATAAAATGGTAAAATTAAAAAATGTGATCATTTTTATGAGGAAAAACAATAGTTACAAAGTTTTGAACTGCACTTAATAGAATTATTAAGGATTTTCTAATATTTATGACCCTATAAAGTCACTGGCAATCTTTTTGGGGAGTACCCCACCTTCACCCAACATATGGGTTGGATCTAGCAACCCTGTGACCCCGGAAGAGATACCTTGATGGATGAATGAATTTAACCAAACAAGGCTGGAGGATCAATGGCTTCAATGAAGCCACGGCAATGAGTAATATTGTCGTGTTTGCACATCCTCAGTTAGTCATCCTTACTGGAAGAAAGCAGCTGAGCCTCTTAAACTCTATCGACTTCCATGTGATCCAGTCTGTTTTATTTAGATCACATTTATTTATAAATATATTCACCCACAGGACGAAACCCATTAATAGATAGATAAATGACTTTATTAATTCATTTATCTGTGGCAGCAACACGACATTCAGAAATAATCTATATAATATAACATCAATAAAGGACATCACAAATGACTTTTATATTAAATAATTAAAAATACTACTAAAGTTATTATGAAAAATTATTATCAAAAATGAGATTCTTATTAAATAAAGAAATAAATATTAAATATTAAATAAATACAGCTGCAAAAGTGTAAAAAACATGAGTCTGCAAAACATGTAAACTGTAAAAAAACATTACAAATTCTTTTTTTTCTTTTCTTTTTTTTTTAATAGGTGAATTCACACACTAAAATCACAGTTTTCATGTAAAATATACTAAATCGATAAAATAAAACAGTAAATGCAAAAAAATATGATAAAATAAAACAAAAGAAATGGAATAAATTCATTGTTTCTAAATTTTCGCATGCAGGACCTGAAGTCGCTTTAGGCATTAGACAAAGTTCTTTACAATACAGAAAATGAAGAAATGTTTGCACGTTAACAACAGTTTTTGATCATGTAATGAAAAACTGGTCCTTTTGCTTCTCCTACAGTAAACTCCTGAATGGATTAATGTTAGACCAACAAATCAATATACAGGGTTGCAGTAGGAGAGATCTTGGGCCCTCATGGAGATCCCTAATGCAATTAGGAAAATAACGTCTGTTTACCTTTGGCCACGCTAGGGGGGGTTCTTTCAAACACTTCATGTAAGATATTATTTGCTCAGTAAAACAGTGGGGAGTTTGAACTTTTATTCTTTTCCCTGAATAGCACAGGACAAAGGGAGTCTAGATGACCATTACTTCTGCAGAAAGGTTAGAAAAACATGCAAACATTTCTGAAACGATGTTCACGTGTGTGACATTTTCACACATGGACTGAACAAAGCAGGGCCGCAGAAACATTCATTTCTGCCTCACAGTGTGCAGATTTCCCCCTCGTTAGGCTGGACTCAAGCGTTTCTGCAGCGTCCCACAAGAGCCATGAATAAAGCCATCAGCGGTTCCTCTTGGAAATGCTTGCTGGCATAGTGATGGGATTTATGCATGAAACATGGAGGGCTATGGGCTTCACACTATTTCACACTGGATATGTTTGGTGACAGCAAGCTGTAATGGATTGAAAGGTGCAAATCCATGTGGATTTAGCACGCAGAAGTAATAAAACATGTTGGCCCGATCCTCCAGTCTGTGACCCAGCTGCACACTCTGGAAGAGGAACACAGCTTTCCAGCTTCCCACAAAATCGTCATAATCACAACTTCTGTCAAACACACCTCTATAAATGTTCATGCAGCAGTTTTATTGTTATCAATCAAATGTTTCTTCTCTTTTTTTCTATCAGATTGACTCACTTTGATCTTTTTCTGGCTAATTTGTTGCTCTCTGCTTTCATATCACTTGGCTGCATGCAGAAATCCTGGATGCTCTTCACTTTCATATTTTTCTTTTCCAATTATGCATATCGCAGCTAAATCTTTCTTTATTTGATGAAGCCTGTGTATTAGCCATTCCTTTCTTCTTTTAATTGTTTTCCCTTTTCCATCAAGTTGAAGTTGTTTTTTTTTTAGACTGTTTGTGCTCCTGTCAATCACTCTGTTCGTTCTTTCACATTGCTGTTGCAGATGTCTGGGACTTAAAGGAAAGCATTCCTATGTCCATTGTTATTGATGCCTGTACCGCAGATCAATTGTTCCTCTGCCCCTTCTGCAACGTTTGCTGTGGAACTGAGGAGGAACCGTTGCTGTGAAACAATATGCTCTTTGAGGTTCACATTTTTTCTTCATTGCAAACATTTTTGGCGAGGTTTTGTTTTCCAGATGCAAAGTTCCACTGCTATAGTCGTCCAGGGTTTTCTCATTGTGCTTTTAGGTATGCAGATATAATAACATTTCCACTTTTTGAAAAGTGTTTTTTATTATATGACTTCCTTATTAGCATTTCTTACATTTAATCAAGATGTTTGTTTTTAACAAAGTGTGCAAGATTTCAGACGTTAACCTAAACTCCACATTTAAAACTATATATCCAAAGGGTTTTATAGTGTAGCATGAAAATAAGCCCCACTGCCAGTGTTTAATGCAGGTAAAACCTTGCTGAAGATTTCCATGAGAAACGGATTATCTTAAGGTGTAAATGTTATATTAAAAACAGGAGAAAAAAACACTTTTCTAGTGTTGAACTGTTCATCAGAGCCACGCCCCCCAGCTCCATCCTTTGACCAGTAATTATCCCAATCACATGATGAGGAGAAACGGCGAGGCCAGAGCCAGATCATCCTCTGTAAATCTTACATAATCCCTTTTTATTTCCCTAAAGGGCGAAAGGAGCCGAATGTGAAGTCAAAAGTGCACATGGGGTTTTAAAATGACAGAGATGAGCTGAAAAGTTTGCAGCTAGCCAGTGGCATCTCATTAATATAGACACACACGTGGAGCTGGCTTGGCGGAATGACTCCCTGCTCCCATATTCCACCTCAGTCAGGGCTGACGCTCTGCAGCTGAAATGAGCGGTGATGAGGAGGGAGTTTAAGGGGGTGAGCGGCGACTGATGTCGTAATGATAGCAGCTTTCCTCTCAGGGCTGCTGCCTCCTCCTGCAGAGCTCCGGGTTGACTCAAGCCGGCTCCACACATTTTTTTCCGGCTCGCCAGAGGACAGAGGGCTAATTTCCTTCAGCAGGAGAAGCTTGAATGAGAAATGTTGCAGGCTTGCAGTGCTTTAATCAGTTTAAAGCACAACATGTCTTCACTCCTTTGTCTCCTGTTCATGCTGCACAGATGGTTGCTATTTTCGGTTGTGTGTTTTACCTTTCAGTCTCTAACATAAGCATTAAAGGGTTATTAGTCTTAAAACTGCATATTTATTCATGGCATATTTAATAATATTTGAGAGGTTTTCAGAAAAAAGATTAAATATGTCTTTGAGCTGCGGCTACTTGTATGTTTTTGTTATTAGCGAGAGCATTAATTCTGCTGCACCACTGCGAGCTTCACCACAATTAAGTCATTTAGAAAGGGTTTTGCATGTTGGATGTCATTACAAAGGGAAAAAACTAAAATGAAATTGTTCTCCGGAGGCACGATGGCTACAGAAAAGCTGTTGGAAGCTGGACAGCAAACCTGGGCACTAAATAAAATATTCCTACATCAGCTTCAGCAGCCTGGTCACATAGGCAGCCTATTGTGTGGGCAGCTGATTAAAGAGCAATTGTAGAAAAGAAAAAAGCAGAAAAGGAGGACACCTTTTCTCTCAGGGGTCCTCAGTGCCAGACAGACAGTGAGGCTGCAGGCAGGGTGGAGGACAGGCGCTGGACAGGCTGCCCGGGGGTAGGCAGGCCAAACGTTGCTAAGACTGGATACCATAGACGGGTTGCAGCAAAGGTAGCTGCAGTAAGTGTGAAATAAAATACCTTTCTGCTGGGCATCTTCTGGATTCCAGGGGGCCAGCATCTTCATTTTAACACCAAAGAAAGCAGAACCGAGTCCTTGGGCTTCACTGAGCTTCACACTCAAAAGCATTACTGTAACTTTACACTCATGCCACGTTTGGATGTGCGGATGTAATGAACGCCACACAAGTGGAAGAGGAATTATCCCTTTAACAGAGGAAATTAGCCCTTCCACATTTGGATCTGATAACTGTTCAATTAAACCCTGCAGTGACCAACAGGAAGAAAAAGATCAACAAAAATCTCTTAAACCACTGAGGAAGATTCTACCCAAATAGTGAACACTTTCAGGCCAAATCTGAGCCGCATCTGGAAATGAAAACTGTGTTCTGACAGACACCACAAGTACGAGTGCTGCAAGTGTAGTCCAGTCCAAATGCAGCAATCACAAGCGCAGGTTTGGGGTTTATTTGTAATTTGTGCTGTGTTCAAGTGAGGATGAAGATGTGTAAATTGAAACTAGAGGAGAAGAGGAAAATTAGAAAAGGTCTATTTTCTGCATTTATCAAGTTCTTTAGTACAATAATCAATTCAAATATTTCTTCCATATTTATTTACAGTCAAGATCTATTCTTCAATGCATTTCTCTACATTAGTGTTACAATTTATTTGAACAAAGATTCGATTCATGTCATTTTGTGGTCGCTGATGTGATTCATAGTCGGTTTATTTTGAACAATCCAATTCTCTGACCTAAAATGGATCCAGATCATCTTGATCCAAACTTCCAGCAGTGAGACTCAGACAGAAATTCCTGCTACTGAACAGTGAAGTTTTCCAGATTCTTGGATTTCTTCCAGATCATCAAGTGGAAATGAAATCTGTGTCCAAACAAACAAGTAAACTGGAATGAATGTCAAATCCATTCACATGTTTCCTAAAGTTCAGTCCACTGTTTTTCCACATCCAAAGAATCCAAAGGGAACATTCTTAGAACATTCTAGACACTGGATGGTCACATGACTTTATTGAAATGATTTTATAATGGCAAACTTCATGTCATGGCTAGTACACGGAACGGACCCAGACGCTGGAACCCAGAGGCAGAGACAGGTGAGTGAAAAGTAAAGAATTTATTTTAAGTTCTTGCTGATTCCTGGCGAGGCTGTGGGTAACGTGGCTGCGGCTCTTGATTGTAGTCTCCGGTACCGTACGTGCAGAGTCCCAAGAGCTGGGAGGCCAGACAGAGTTCGTGGCGTGGCTGGAGATCCAGAGGAGCACAGAGACTGTGGCTGACAAACACAGGTGACGTCGACGAGGAGGGTTACGGCAGCTGCTGCTCAAGGAGGTGAGATTCAGGTGACACTCTTGGCATGAGGTGAGGACCTGAAGTGAAGAAAACAGTCAAGGTTAACTTGGGACGAGACAAGGGGGCCAGACGTAGAGAGCTTCAGGAGACTAGGCACCATCAGGGTTAACGAACTGGCGGAGAATGATGAAGCTGGGTCTCCTTAAGTAGCAGGTGTGTGATGAGTAGAGTGGTCACAGCTGAGAGAGATGAGCAGCAGAGCTGGAGGGGGAGGAGTTTGACAGGCCACCATGACACTTCAATTTCATTCAGTTAACAATGTGAATCAGACAGATCACTTTGGTTGGATAAATCAATTCATCGTTTTCAGTACACCCCTAAACTGCATTTACTGCTATTAAAAAACTATAATGTTGATGAAACTTGTTATAGTACCGGCATGAACAAAACTCTATTTTCACCCTTGATCACGCCACCTGTACATTTCTGACTGGAAATGACGGAGAAACAGCAGCTACGCTGAGAATCAGATGCATTTCACATTGAATTTATGGACCATTAGCGGGTCACAGTAATCTGCAAGATAAAAAAAATGTTTTCAGATTTAGGTCCATATGTTTGTGATCACCACTCAAAGGCAAAGATGTGCAGAAATGTTGCAAAGCAACTGTTGCTCTTCCTGAAAGTCTGAAATCCATCACTCCACCAACATCAGAAGAGCTGTCAGACTTTCCCAAGGTTGAACTTCCAGGAATGTCAGAGTGTAATGCTGGGAAAAGATCAACATATCTGCATCTGCAGGCATCAGTTAAAATGGTAATAATAATAACACATTTCAAATGATTGGCTTGTTTCTTAAGGTTGATGTACAAAAAATAGGGACAAAGTTAAAGAAAAAACAGCAGCAGTAAAAATGTACAGTTAAAAATATACAGTTTGAAAGAGGTAAGTACAAAAATACTAAATGTTAAAGTCCACACAGGTGCAATTATGCAGCTGGAAAAAGACTGAACAAATGTGGCTTTCTTGGAAGGGTGGGGAGTGGCTTTTGGGTTTAAGAGAACAGAACTACATCTGAACAATTTCAGTAGACTCTTTGTACCAACAGTTATGTTGTTATAAAGTCTTGTTGCATTTTATCTTGTTTTTTTCAAAAACTAGAACCCAATAAACATTAGTGGAGAAAGTATTGATGTGTAAAACACTACAAACGACACAATTGTGTATCTTTAACATGGTTTCCTACATTAAAGAAATTCCTGACTAACCCTCCTGTGACTCGTGTGACGGCTTGCTCATGCTCTCAGCCGTGTAATTACTTTATAAAAGTGATCCTCCTTGACTCACTTCATTATGCTTTAAAGTTGGAGTTGCAGACTTTGTCTTCTGCTGCTCAAGTTTCACCGTCACAGCAGCCACTTTGTTCTTAGACGCTTCAGCCACGAAATTCTGGGCAGGCTGGAGGGCAACCATTTTAATCACCACTGAGTAAACAAACAGGGACTGTGGAAGAGGCAGTACATGACTTATGTCCAGTGAAAGTGACCACATGTTTCACATAAGTGCAGACGTCTGGATATCTTCATTTGTCAACACTGATTTCAGCCATCCCAACATCATCATGAAAGCAGTGCAGAGAGAGGAAATGAGGCAGTTATCGGAGCGGCACACTGCAGCATTGTGACATTTCGCTCACTGTAGGGGGATTTTGTGCAAAGTTCTTGTACTTAAAGCAAATAGGGGCTATGATCCCAGTGTTTCTGAAATTTAACCATGATGGCTGAGTACCTGACAAAGAGCCATTAGTTAGACCATTCGTTCATCTTTGCTTAGGTTCAAACAGTGAAGAAGCTTTCTTTGCCTCGGTACTCCATCTCTGTAAAACTATTGTTGGGTTACCTTTGCAGCGGGAAAGGAGACAAATGAAGGCCTTAGTCCCAACTGCCCTCATGGGTGGATACAGGCTTTCTGTTGGGAATAATGCTGGACGTGTAGTTGGCCCATGCAGAATTTTAAGATCATAGACAACCCGGTGAGCCAGTAAGGTGACAATGTTTGTGCACACTTTGTTCCTGGTATCCCTCGTGTGTCAGGTTGCAGTAAACCCTAAACAACACATAAGGGTAAGTAAGGGGTAAGTAGGGGAGACACATGTGTTTCATACAATCATTCATTCATCTTCTAAGCTGGGGGTCTTTCAGGGTCACAGGGCTGCTGGAGCCTATCCCGGGCATTTGTGGGCGAAGGCAAGGGACATCCTGGACAGGTCAACAAGTCTGTCGGTCAGTAAGGCAGTAAGGCCAGTGAGCGCACCTTGCTGGACTGGAGTGGTGCATAAAGGGCTTCGTATGACAGCATCACCCGTACGTCATAAGTGCGTGTAACTTACATTATCCTTACAAACATTTCACGATACACTGACCACCTCAAGAGAATGGTGAATACCATTGTCACTCAGCCACTGCCTCCATCAGATCAGTGCGTGGATTCAGAACAACTTTCTCCAGCTAAACTCAAACAAGACCGAAGTTATTATTTTTGGCCCACAGAAACAAAGAGAAAGTGTCAGCAGCTACCTTCATTCTCTGTCTCTTAAACCCTCAAATCAAGTCAGAAATCTAGGGGTAATCATGGACTCTGACCTGAACTTTAACAGCCATTTCAAGTCAGTAACATCAGCGGCATTTTACCATCTGAAAAACATTGCCAAAATCAAAAACATAGTGTCAAAGCCAGACCTGGAGATACTTATTCATGCATTTGTCTCCAGTAGGTTAGACTACTGTAACGGCCTGCTCACCGGCCTGTCCAAACGAGCTGTAAAACAGCTTCAGTACATCCAGAATGCTGCTGCTCGAGTCCTGACCAGAACCAGGAAGTATGATCACATTAGTCCTGTGCTCAGGTCTCTGCACTGGCTCCCTGTACCTCAAAGAATAGACTTCAAAGCAGCTCTGCTTGTGTACAAGTCTCTCCATGGCCGAGCACCAAAGTACATCTCTGACATGTTAGTGCCATATGAACCATCTCGTACTCTGAGGACCTCAGGGGCCGGCCTCCTGTTGGTTCCCAGAGTCAGAACTAAACAAGGGGAATCAGCGTTTCAATATTCTGCAGCTAAAATCTGGAACAGCCTCCCTGAAGTCGTAAGACAGGCCTCTTCTGTGTTCATGTTCAAATCTAGACTTAAAACATTTCTGTTTAGCCGTGTATATGACTGAAAGGTCCTATCTGCACTTTTCTTTCCTTTCCTTCCTTTATTTTTGAATCAATTTTCAATTTTTTCTTTTCTTTTAAAGTAAATTTTACGTTGATTATTTCTATGATGTATTGTGATTTTAATGCATTTTTCTGTTTTGTGAAGCACCTTGAATTACTTTGTGTACGAATTGTGCTGTACAAATAAACTTACCTTGCCTTGCCTTGCCTATTGTCTTGAGGTGGATGCAAGGGAACTGCAAGACACACCATCTTATGATGCAACTGCTTCTCTTTACAACCCTCTACAGGCCCGGATAGCCCAAAAAACCTGCAGCATTAGAACAGGCGTGCATGTGACTAAGGCTAAAACAGTGATTGGTCTGAGTCTGTCTATGTCATCGTTTCTATAGCAACCACTTCCTCCAAATTAAGAGTAAGCTTGTTGGAAGTCACACACCTACCACTTGAAGGGAGGCTAAATGAAATCTGCCAAATGTTTTGAAGGTTGAACGTAAAAATCACGTACTTTCATCAAGCATCAGATTGATCAGTTTATAACTTGAAAAACATGCGCTACAAAAAAATAAGCATGAAACAAAACAGGATTATCAAGAACACGTTATATAAAAATAGCAGAGCAAAAATGGTTATTCTGACCAATAGAATGACTGAGCAACAGCTGTTTATGCCTCTGCAGATATCTATTTAGCTCCTTTGAGCCAGTGGGTACTTCCTGTTTGGAATGTGAGGGAGGAGGGGCCACTCACTCCACTTCTCATATGCAGTCAATGTGTGGAACCAACCTGGTGTGTAAAATGCTTCTGAACCCGTATCTAGGTTTCCACATCTCCGTCTCTGGACATCAGCAGGTCTTTCATATTGTTTCCTCCTGGCTCCTGTCTTTTTTTTTAAAGTTGTGTGCTGAGTCTAAGTTTTTATGACCAGGTTTTCACAACAACTGGACAAAATCCACAGTCAAGGTTTGTTTGTATGTGATTTGGCTTTCCTATTCCTGTTCACACAGGGGTGTAGATGAACTCATTTAAAAAATAAGGAGGGTTTTTGAGACTGGGAGTGTTGTGACTGTAAATATGAGACTTTGAAAGCTTTAATCTTGAACTTTTTTGTGTTTTTTTGATAATCCAGGTGCATGTTATGACAGCTTATCTCTGTGAATGTAAGGTAAATGTTTTTAACCCCTTAAAATGCCTCAGACGGGAATAAAAACATGTGTTTGGGTAATCTTCTGGGAAGATTTAGCAAACGTTCTCTTTTTGCTGTGATGTTACAACTTGATTACTATGGAGACCTCAGTAAAGGCTGAACTCGTCTTCTTCATACCTTGGTAAAGTAAACATGTGAACCATTTTTTGTGCTTGTGGGCTAGCGAGACACCATTTTTTTGCAGTCGTCATGGTAACATTTTGAAAACAATGAGATGATGAGTGCTTGCTGTTAAAGGACTTTGTTGACGTGCTCAGGTAGGATTGGGGTTACAATGACATGAAGAATACTTTGCAATTTCATTACCTCTTTTGCTGTTCTGCATGTTCATTGCAGACACATTCCTACAGCTGTAATGTGATTATATGAACAATATGGTGTCAGGTGCAAATGGCTTTGAGCTGGCCCACAACAATACCAGTAGAATTTTCCACACTTGAGATTTCCTCTGGGACTACCATTCTGTATTGCCCATCTATAAAAAGAAGCAAATTGCCCAGTTGCAAAACCAAACCACCATCTGACAGGGCCTCTGGGCTTCTTCTCATGGCCACTATTAAAGCTGGTCACAGAGTTTTTCTCCAGGGCCTTTCAGTCTGCCTCCACCCAGCCTGGCGGATGCCAGGAACAGACTTCTGCAGCTCTGGCCAGGCCAACGGCTTCAAGAGGTGCACTGGAACAAGGTGCGAGTGTGCACAGAATATTTCCAACTTTTTTTCCACATCTCAGCAGTCTAGGACTCTGTCAGACATGTAATTTGAGCATGAAGGGAGGAAACCCAGCAGAGGAGTTAAGTACTGCTTGCTGATGAGGATGTTGGATGAATGTTGAACAGGTTTCTGCAGATGGAAATACACACTGTGTTTGTGCTACATGTCTTCCAACCCTTACAAGAGCTTTCAGGACCCAAAAATGATCAGCACTGAAAAAAACAAAACATCTGTAACTGAACTCAGCAGCTCGACCCACTAAGGCTGTTCATTGAAGGGAGGGATCGGTTGAAGGGTGTAAGCGATCAGAGAGATCTAACGGAGAAATGTGCCAGGAGCCTGGCTTCACACTGGACGTCACCCCCCAACCCCCACTAAAAGTACTTTCATTAATCAGAAAGACAAAGATTGATAACCTGTTGGCCGAGCTCGAGGGAAATGCTTTTCCAGTTCAGATGCGTTTCCGAATGCGACAAATTAACTCCCTCTATGAACAACTTTGGGATTTTTTTTGCCCACAGTAAATGTTTTTTTTCTCTTTAGAGAAGAAACATAATTTAACATAACGTATTTGCATTTTTGTTTCTGAATTTTCATGTCGGAGTGGTTAAAGTACATCTGGCCCGGATAAATACAGAGGGTTGTCTCAGGAAGGGCATCCGACATAAAATCTTTGCCAAATCAAGCATGCAAATTTGACTTATGATATCCATACCTGATCAGTAGGGGTCCAGCTTAACCACGAACGCCATCGGTGCTGTTCACAACAGTGTGCCAGTGGAATTTGGACTACTGTTGACGAAAGTAGGAAAGGAAGAGGGCGTGTTCATAGGAAGAAAGAGAAGAAGAAAGTCAATGGTGTTGGACTGAGAGTAAATGGCGTATACCTTCCTCAAAGCGCTTTACAGTTACAGTCCCATTCAGACACACATTCACACACTGATGGCAGCTCCGCTGCTGAACACTGGCGCCAAAATATTAATTCATTCATCTTCTTCCCTTTATTCCCTTTCGGGGTCATGGGGCTGCTGGAGCCTATCCTGGCCACTTGTGGGCGAAGGCAGGGGATGCCCTGGACAGGTCGCCAGTCTGTCGCAGGGTAGAGTGTCTGCAATCACACACCCACCCACTCTCACATTCACACCTAGGGACAATTTAGATTAACCAAATAAGAAGGATGTTTTTGGACGGTGGGAGGAAGCTGGAGACACGCATACACGGGGAGAACATGTACACTCCACACAGAAAGGTCCCCGATTGATGTTCTGTTCCAGGTCCCCCAGCCGGGACTTGAACCGGGGGCCTTCTTGCTGTGAGGCAAGAGCGCTAACCACCAAGATTTTTAAAGAAAAATACTCAAATATTTAATTGGACTCAAATATTTATTTAACAATTAATATTTCCTTACGTTTAAATATTTATTTTGAAAAATAATATTTCGGTTATATCTAAATATTTAATTTTGTAGATTAAATGTTTATTGTTATCAAATTAAATTTATAGTTTACAAACTTAACATTTAGTTTGTAAACTAAACAAAAAAAATATTTAACTTTAAATTAAATTATTTGCTTGCTAACTTAATATTTAGTAAGTAAATGTTAAATAAATGAATTAAAAGGTGAAAATATCTATTTGAATAATGAAACCTGTTTTTTCCCTCCTAAAACAGGCTGAATAACCAAAAATATTGAACTATTTATACTAAACATTTAGTTTGGTGCTAGATGCTTGGTTTTGTACTAAATATTTAGCTAACATGCAATTTCCTTGCAGATGAGCGGAAATGGACAACAAAAATAAAAGCTGGATTATGCGCAATCTCTGAATTCTTTCTCAATAGACTCGTCACCCATCATGTCTGTGTGGTCAATGATTCAAGACATGTCCAATCTGCTGGCTGAAAACATTGGATGAGCAGTTTTAGTTTTTAGTTTTGTAAAAAATCTTCTTCTTAGGTCATCGCTACACTTTGGAGGCCACTCGGTACATCCACCTCTGGCAAGGATCAGTTCAGAGATCCAGCTTTATCCTAATATTAACTTTATAAAATTAAATATTTAGTTCACAAACTAAACAGTTAGTTTGTGAACTAAATACATAATTATAAAAAAATAACTTTGAATTAATTATCTAGCTTGCTAACTACATATTTAGTTGGTAAATGCGACACTTATAAGTAAATGATTGAAAAGGTGAAAATATGCATTTGAAAAATGAAACCTGTTTTTTTCTCCTAAAACAGGCTTAATAACCAAAAATATTTCTAATAATATTTGACTGTCTCCCTTTAGAAATGGCACCCCATACTATGTCCACAAATTCAATATGGATTTCTTTGAAACATGGTTTTGCACTTTGCTTTATTCATTCTATGTAAAATCCACCACATTCAACCTCCAAAAAAATAAATGAATTAAAATCAAATGTTTTAAAACTGACCATCAAGGGCAGCAGACTAAAAATTACATCATAAAACCTGACATAAAGATCAAAAAGTGACTTTTATTTTGACGTAATTTCAATTAATTAACACTAATTACACAATGATGCATTAGCTAATTTAGGAAAAACAAAGATGGCAAAACAAATAATAGAATACAAATACATACAAACAAAGATTAACAGAATTATTTTTTTTTATGAAATATTGTTACTGCTTGTCTCCATAAAGTTGGCAATAAGACAAATACAAGTGTTGCTTGATGCAACAATGTTTCCTCTTCAGTTGTTGCTGCTGACAGAAGGTCACCTCTGATTGGCTCTTTGTGAACACACACACACAAACAAAACTTCCCACTTTTATCCTTTAAAGTCGCGCTTATGGTAGCTTCATCATTCTCAATGCTCAGCATAAAGGCTCTGATGCTGAGACTCACTTACTAGCTGAGATAGGGTGTCTTTAATTAGCAGACGCCATGGTAACCGAGGACAAGTGGATTACTTACAATTAGGTGAGACAGTTAGCAGTGCATTGGGTTGTTTTAGATTAGTGAAGAGGTTGCTGCTCTTGTGACTGTCATTGGGTTAACAGACTATGAGACAACAAATTCATTTAAAAAAATCATTAAAAAAATGTAAATGCAACATTTTCTGGGAGTGTGAAATGCCTTTGACCATACTGATGTGATGAGCAGCCATGACACTCCCTGTTCACCTCAGCAGGAGTTTGTGGAACCCACTTTGAGGACCCTTAGGTTTCAGCTCAAGTGCAGCAAAGGCTGATTACTAAAGGGTAGAACATGCAACCATCATGCAACTCTCCACTCACATTTTAATTTGAAAAACTTTATTAATTTGGAGCATATGGTAGATTGCTACCATAACAGAAATGCAGTTGAAATTTGTGGGTTTTGCAGGTGCATGAGGTGTAGATTATAAAGATTTAGCAGACAGGATGTTTGTGAACACTCGTTGAAATTGCTTGACTAATTGCTGTCAGATCACAGCTTTGTCCTATAACATGTTATTTCAAATAAATGTACAAACCTTAGGCCAAAATAACAAAAAAAAAGAAACCAAAATGACCTCAATAAACACAGCAACCTAATAAATACCAAAAAAAATCATCTTTGTGCAATAAAGACGGTGTCGCATCAGAAATGTACTTTTCTTAGAAAGATCTGAAAATGTTCCTAAATCAAAAGAAGAAACATTCTCTAGCCTGATCTTTAAAATTAGCACACTGTCCATGAAAGTCAGGAGCCAAAGACTCGGGTCCATCCAGGACAGCAGCCTCATGCTCCAAAGAGAAGTTTAGTAACAAAAGATGTCTGAGAAGAAAAATATGGGTCTGAGTAGGACTGCTCACGAAGCAAATTTGATCTGCTTTTTGAAGATTGCATTTGCGTAACCCTTGTGCTATCTTAGATGACCACCCCCCCTTCCATTGACGTGTTCTCCCTACCATGACAAAGGTGGATAAAGGTGGAAAGATTTCATGTAATCCATGGACACCAGTGAAGATCACAAATCATTGAAGAAAAAAGGTTCAGAGCACTGTCTAGTGGGTCTAGATGACCCAACTCCCAATGTTAAAGTGCCTAGGATAGCACAACACAGACGTATGTTACGGCTGTGGTCGTATTTGGTTTTATTTTGTTTGTTTGTCCTGTGTTTTATGTATTATTTTTGTATCAGAGTGGGACTTTGTGTTTCTGTGCGTCTTTGTGTATGCTAGTTTGTGATTATTTGCAGATGTGGTTCATGTAGGTGCGGCCTCCAATTGGACAAGCTGGTGGAGGCAGCCTTTCAAAACCACCACATGGACCTCCACACCATGAGAGGGAAGCCTTGCTGCAACAGTCTCTACTGCAGCTTGGCCCTCTATTCCATATTGTTTTTGTCTTCTCCATTTGATTTAGTTTGTGTTGCACTTTGTTTTGTCGTCCTTTGTAGTTCTTCGTAGTTCTTTGTAGTTTATGGTTTTGTGCCCACTCTGTTTAGTCCTTTGGTGTATAGTTATGTTAAGTGAAGCTGTAGGGGTGAACTGCCATTTTGTTTAGTACATGTTTTCTCCTGTTTTTGTTAGGTTAGAGAGGTTAGTGTTTTGTCTTTGCTTTCCCTTTTCTTTCATTTGCAGGTAAGATTACATGTTTCAGTTAGGTGGGGTTCTGTTTGTTATTTTGGCCTGGGTTCACCCTGAAGCCTTTTTGCTTCACTTTTAGTTCTTGTTGGTTGTTTATTTATTTGTAAATAAATTTGTTATATTTTTATGGAGACATTCGTTTGGTGTGTTAATTTCACTTTGGTAGCCAAAAACTTTACTTTTTTATGTTATGCCCCCCTAGGTACCCCTAGACACAAAAGGGGGCGTAACAACGTACAATCATTGGCCACCTTACTGGGACTGGGTTAGACCCTTTTGCCTTCAGAACTGTCTTAATCCTTAGTGGCAGAGATTCAACAAGGTTCTGGAAACATTCCTCTGAAGTTTTCTATATTGACATGAAAGCATCACACAGTTGCTGCAGATTTGTCGGCTGTGCATCCTGTTCTTAGCTGACAGGAAGGGACCCGGTGTGGTCTTCTGCTGCTTTAGTCCTTTTGTCTCAATGTTGGACGTGTTGTGCGTTCAGAGATGCTCTTCTCGGTTGTAACCAGTGGTTCCTTGAGTTCCTGTCGTCTTTGTATCAGCTGGAAGCAGTCTGGCCGCTCTCCTGACCATTCTCTGTAAACCCTATATGGTTGTGGGATGTTTTTCTCGCGGCAGAGGCGGCCACTTTTAGTGTTAAGTCAATGGAAGATGCAATCTGAGGAGGTGGAATTGAGTGGCGGGTGCAGTTTGATTGACAGCTACTTACGGGAGAAATACTCAGAAATGCACAAATTAAATGAATTGTTATTACATTAGTTCTCTTTCATAAGAAAAATGCCAAAAGTACATTTCAAAAACACAAAAAATAGGATTTTCATCGGAGGGGGGCTTTAAGCATATATTACTGATGTTGTTTTGTTGGTTTTGTGACATTTTCTAAATCTCTTCTGCTTGGCAAACCAAGCTCCTAATAAAATCTTATTCTTTAAAAAACACTGTTGTATATTTACAAGTAACATTAAAATTACACACCAGCTCAGTCTCACCCAGATTTGTTCCTGCTGGAGGGATGAAAACATGGGATCAGACCTCAGGGTGGACAAAGAAAAGAAGGGAAGTTGGGAATGAAGAGACAAAAAGCTTAAATTGACACAAAAAGTGTGTATTATTTAAATATAAATAGTTATGAAAGGAAACTACTATAATGCAGAATTTATGTCAATTGTCTCAACAGTGAATATAGGAAACTTTAATTTTAAAAACCTATTTATATTATATTATATTATTATTTTATATTAAAAGTGTCATTTTTAAAAGAAGAAAGAACTTGTTTGATTTCTGTCTTACTATATGTGTTTCATTTGCTTTGTAAAAACAACCTTTATTGATTTCCAGGGCAATACAATAAACACTCTTAAAAAAAAATCCAATGTAATTATTTTTAACCTTATAGTTGACACAAACTTTTCTTTTTAAATGTATCAACGCTTTATTCCAATTAAACTGTTTATTTATGTTACGTTACTGTCAAGGAGGTTTTATGTTGAGTGCTTCTTGATATTAAAGATGAGTTGAAATGATCTCCTGGGAATAGCTGTCATGACATTCACTGCATTTCACAGAAACCATTTTAAGAGACATAAATCTTTCATAATTTAATTGTGTCCATTAACATAAAAAAAGATCAATCCTGGTCTTATTCTGTCTAAATAGGTACATTCCTTATAGTTGTATTCCTATTATTTCAAATCAGAGCTAGAAGTTGAAACACTAAAAAGCAGAAAAATTTGGAAAAGATCCATCAGAGCCACCAAGTTCCACTAAGAAAAATACAATATTTATGCTTTTATTTATTTAGAGACTGCAGCTTTCCATTAATTCCAATCATTGAATTATAACAGTGTATGCTTATTTAAAATAAAATAAAACATCTTTTGACAGCAGCACAAACTGTGCATTCATCGTTTTTTCTCTTCTTAGTTTTGAATCCAATATTAGCTTTGGATCCAATCTTTAAAAAAAAACATTTCTATTTTTAAATCATTCATAGAATTATGCAACTATGAACTTAAACAGCAACTAGACACTGTTGTGTAGCAGAAGAGAAAACGATGTGCTTTAATCTGATTCTAACAGTAGACTAAACCTTTCACCATCATGCTCTTTGCTCACCTGGTATGCAGTTTGGGGGGTGGCTCCACAATGTGCAAACAAACATCACTCATTGGAATGGTATCAGATCCTTAAAAAATATGGTATAACTTAATAAACGGAGACAAATTAAACTACATTGTCATTATTTAAATTCTTAGCTCTTATCTGTAAAGTCAGAGAGGCATGATGGGAAGAAAGGAGGCGCATGAGCTTCAGGTTGTAGACACCAGTTCCAGGTGAAAGTGTCGGGAGGGAAATATAGTGTTTGTAACATGTTCCCCTACCCCTAAGGGGTCATTGCTGGAAATAAGACAATTTCATTAGTATAATTTTGACTTAAGAATTGCACTTTTCTTTCAAGTGATTTAGTTCCTTCCTTGTTTTTGTGCAAAAGGAAGTTGTTTTTTTAGGGTCCACCAGTAACACTGTTGATGTTGCTTAACTATTTCATTTTCTTTTAACGCCCCGTGTTGTCAGATGAGCAGAACACCTGCAGGACTTTGGCAAATGTCATTATTTGGGTTTGAATGGGAAGGCGAACACAAGGGTGCAGAATTCAGATTCCGCGGATTTGAACATGACCTTGCATCTTCTTTTAGATTCAGAATGTTTGTGCCACTGAACTTGTTTCTCTGTGAGCCAAAGCAGCTGGGTGAAGGGAAGGCTCATAAATATTCAAATCTGAAATCAGTGCAGAATCTGACATCCTGTTTCTAGTGACAGCCCCACTGTGCAGATGTTTACAACGAAGCAGCATTCACGTGGATTCATTCCAGCAGTCGTTAAGAATCTCCGATCTCTGCATGGACGTGAATCGCAGAGGATTAGATGCAGTTTGCAGAACAAACAGGCCAAACAAACACATAAAAATGTAAATAAACCTTGAAGCGAATCCTTGTCTGCCTCCTTCTATTTTTATGTACACTCTTTATTAATCAATATTTGTAGGCCATAATTAACAGCTGCTGTGCTTGTTGGGAAATCGCGGAGAAGAATAAGTGAGGTGGAAAATGCCAGATGAGTTAAGAAATAATGAACCCATGCTTTAATTTCTAAGTGATAAGACAAGTCATCTGCAAAGTAGTAAATTAACTTTAAACTTCTTTGAGGATCCCTGGTGGGTCCATCTTTGTGTGATGCAGCAGAGCAGTAATGAATCAGTTCCTGTTGTGTGAACGGTCCGGCTCAGTGGGACTTCCCCTTACATTAGGTCACCTTCAGCACATAAAAAAACACCATTGAAAGTCTCTCCATCAAAAATGAGGCTGAAACATTAAAGAAAGCGGCACTGAGAGAGAATGGAAATCATTCCCCTCACCTGACACGTCTCAACTTTTGAATTTCACCTCATTGTACTTTGAAATTTCTCCTTTTAGTCTCTCTCTGCTCCACAATTACCTAAATAGAGTTTCCCACCATTGTCCCATCCTTCTCTGCAGCTAATCCAGACCATTCCTAACCCTTGTGCTATCCTAGGCACTTGGGTCATCTAGACCCACTAGACAGTGCTCTGAACCTTTTTTCTTCAATGATTTGTGATCTTCACTGGTGTCCATGGATTACATGAAATCTTTCCACCTTTATCCACCTTTGTCATGGTAGGGAGAACATGTCAAAGTAAGGGTGGGGTCATCTAAGATAGCACAAGGGTTAAATGAACGGGTTAAATTGTTGGTTTGGGTGGAGTTGCCTTCAGTAATTTGGACTTCCATCTTTGTTGTTTCTTGAAAAGGAAACCCTGCAGGAGGGGTTGCTGCAGAGAGAACCTCACTGAAATGATCTGACTTTACTCAAAGTGTTGAATGGAAAAGATCAAAGCTGCCCATAAAAATCTATCTGTTGTAAGTAATATTTTACTTCTGGCAGAGAAAAAAAAGAAACAATCTTTTGGGACTAATTATGATGGCTTCTGAGCTCGCCTTGCTGTGTGTTTGTAAAGATCCCCCAACTCTGACAAGCAAGAAACACTTTGCAGGAACAAAAATCACATCATTGCACAGTTTGGAATCTAGTTTAAGAGCTTTAACTAAATAGCTTTTTACTGTGTAAAAATGCCAGCAGACATGCTTAATGAAACCTCAAGCTATATTTTTATGTTCATGCGTAAGATGTTCACTTTTATATTCAACTAAGTCTTGTGTTAAGATGTAATTTTCATAAGAAATATCTACACCTGGAAGTGCTTTAAGTTAGCCTTGAAACAAATAGCAGGTCAAATATTTCAGCATGTTTTGTTTTCCCTTTAGCTGTGAGGCATTGATGATGCTGATTACAGGTTTGACTGTGAGGGTCTCAATCCCAACCTATCTAGATTAATGTATAGTTTCCTTCATTTGCAGAAGTGACCACAGAAAGCCATGTGTAAAATCCTTCTTTGTTAGTTTTATACTTTCAAACTGAACTCATTGTTGTTCGTGTTCTTCTGCGTCCATCATTAACCCGCCAGAGTAAAAAAACCACAAGAAAATCAAGTCAATACCTTGAAAGTTATCGATGTGTTGATTGGCCAATCCTCCTCGTGACCTTTCCTCCCCTGCGCTGCCATTGAAGGAAGCGTCCGCCCATCTCATTGACTGACAGCAGCGGCCTCTCAGGCTCCTCCCCCCGGCAGCAGACGCTATTTGAGTGGGCAGCAGCGAATTGTTGTACAGAGATCCGTGTCAGTGTCGTCAATGGGAAGCGCGCAGGCGGCGGCAAAGCGACTCTCCGTCTAGATCAAGTCCGCGGCTGCACCATGCTCTCCCGGTCCATCCCGTGTCTCTGGATTACTGTTTGCCTGCGCTTGAGCTGCCACGTGAGCGGCGGGGACGCACAGAATACTAAGGAAGGTGAGTTCGGAAAGTTTGGACTCTTGTCCCGTCCTCCTTGGAGCATCCGAGCCCGGCGGGACAGGTTCTGACCTTTTCACGGATTCCCTTAGTGTCTTCAATTTAACGACACGGAGCGCCGTCTGTCTGCTCCGGGTCGTTTTTACGCGCAACGCTGCGCCAGCTGCGGTTTGACTTTCCCCAGTCGGCTGCGGACAGTCAGTCTCACTCTGCTGGGTCCTGTGGAAAAAAGCATCCATCACCACCACGAGGAGAACACGCGCGGATCGATGCGCCGGCTGCTGGAAGGAAGCGAGCGCGCCGGTGCCGGTGGCGCCGTCAGCGCGCAGCTCCAGTCCAGCGGCTCTCCTCCTCCTCCTCCGTTTTCCACTTTACGGAGCCGTAAATTGTCGCTGACACTCAACTAAATCCGAAACCAGAGAAATATCTCTGTTGCAGAACCAGGCTGGTACCCTTAATGACCTGGTTAAATTAAGAGACATCATAGAGACAGAAGAAGTCAGAGCAAACAGTGCGCCGCAGCCAGATGATGATTGGAAATCTCGTCTGAATGCGGGCTTCACGGAGCAGATGAGGAGGAAATAAAATCTCTAAATATATATATATATATATATATAAATATATTTGATCCTGGCGGGTCTGCTTTTCTCATCGTGGTGATGAAAACCCATAGAAGAAATGTGGAAATAAAGTTCATTTAATGTGTCGCCGTGGCGGCGCTTTGCGCGCTCCGCATTCAAGACGAGAGAAGCCGCATCGGAGCTGGGATCCGAGCCGCGCGTTGCAGGTGGTTCAAACCAAGATCCAGCAGAAATCCCCCCCGGCAGGAGCGCGTAAAGGAAGCGCTCCGTCTGTTTGGATGAGCGGAGTCTCTTCGACGTGAACTAAACTCTCTAAAATCGAGTTTTTGTCGAGTCCCATTAGAAATGAGCCATGCTATTCTCGTTCATTCTTCTGCACATTAATCCTGTCTTAATTGCGTCTTTTCGGTGTTGGGAATGCAGAAAGTTGCCCTTCTGACGCGACTCGTCCGCCGCACAATCTTTTAATGCGCGTTTCTGCTGCGCAGAGAAATTGGGTCACGGGTGTGCGCGTTTCAGATGGGCTGCGCGGACGCGGGGCCCGCCGAGGCCGCGGGTGTCCCGGTGAGATTTAACCACCTGTCTTTTGGTTTCCCGTCCCCAGTGATTCTGCTGGACTCGAAGGCGCAGCAGACGGAACTGGAATGGATCTCCTATCCTCCGAACGGCGTAAGTGAAGTCAGCAGAGACTCTGCATTTCACCTGCATGATGCGGATGTTCACATCTGTGAGAGGAGTCAGTGAGAAGACGTTTACAGGGACACAAAAACACAACAAGGTCTGCCCAGAACTGAGGCAGAGTCCGTTAGCATTCAGAGCGCAAAGGCCCCGAGCAGAGCGCCTGTTCCAGTCTGATTAAAACAAGCCGGGAGAAAGTTTGTGAATAAATGATGTGGGCACAAGCTGATAACCAATCTCCCTCAAAGATGAAACAAATGTAGCTTCCTGATCCCTCCTGTCTGCTGAAAACGGCTGTTTCAGCTGCTTTTGTCAGTTTTCTTCCTCTGCCTCTGATGTTTCTCTTTCCTCTTCTTGTTTGTGAATTTCAAATCTATTTCACAACTGCTTCTTTCAGTGGGAAGAGATCAGCGGCTTGGATGAGAACTACACTCCCATCCGCACCTACCAGGTTTGCCAGGTCATGGAGCCCAATCAGAACAACTGGCTGCGGACTAACTGGATCGAGAAGGGGGATGCCCAGAGGATTTTTGTGGAACTCAAATTCACCTTGAGGGATTGTAACAGCTTGCCCGGGGTGGTGGGCACCTGCAAGGAGACGTTCAACCTGTATTACCAGGAGACAGATTCTGAGGTGGGCAGGGGCTTGAGGGAGAACCAGTACGTGAAAATTGACACAATCGCAGCGGACGAAAGCTTCACCCAGGGCGACCTTGGGGAGAGGAAGATGAAACTGAACACAGAGCTGCGGATCATCGGCCCTCTGTCCAAAAGGGGCTTCTACCTGGCCTTCCAGGACGTGGGGGCGTGCATTGCCCTGGTGTCGGTCAAGGTCTACTACAAGAAGTGTTGGTCAATCATCGAAAACCTGGCCACCTTCCCAGACACAGTGACGGGATCGGAGTTCTCCTCCCTGGTGGAGGTGGAGGGAATGTGTGTGAACGACGCTGAGGAGGAGGCCGACAACTCTCCCAAGATGCACTGCAGTGCCGAGGGGGAGTGGCTTGTGCCCATTGGGAAATGTATTTGCAAAGCTGGATTTCATCAAAAAGGAGACGCATGTGAACGTGAGTGCCTCTCCTCTCACCTTTCAAACACCTTTATCATAAATTTACATTTACTCTGCTTTTAAACTGATCAGGAAGATGCAAATAAATAAATATTGCAAATAAAAGATAAAATGGCTTGGACAGCAGTAAAAAATAAAAAATCGAGGGCTGGCATCTTCAGGATAGTAATTGGATTCCTTGTTAATTGATTGTGAGGCTCTTAGTTTCTCTGCATGATTCTGTTGACACTGGGATTAGTTCACTCCTCACTCCCTCACTAGCCTGGAGCTGAGAATACCAATGGCAGAACTCCCAGGTCTGGGAGAAGCCTCTTGTCTTCAATGTCTTCCTTATGGAGCCAAATGACCAAAAAGAGACTCGACAATATACTCCTACAAATTTATTACAATGGAGAACAAAAAGATATGCTTTTTTTAATCTATTGTATTACATTGACAAATTAATCTCTATGAAACATTTAGAAAGCATCCTTTCTGCTACTGACCAGGGATTTTTAGATGCCAAATTTACCATATTGACTATTTTTGCATTTTTTTTTATCAAACATGTCTGGTACATCACTTGGCATGATGTTGCCATGGCAACATTATGTGCACCCAAGAGATGTGACCCATGTAAGGTGTAAGATTTTAAATGGAAGTAGATGCGCAGCATTGCTTCAGATGTTTCTTCCAAGCAGAGTTCTTTTTGCCTTAATTCCATAGTTTCGAGTAAAGGTGGCAACACTCATGGTGGCTCCATTAAAATCCTTTTTTCCTCCTCTTATTTTCCAAACATTTGTGTAATATTTAACTAATTGGATAAGAAAAAAAAAACATAACTTATAGTAACTAAGACATTTAGGACATTAGTATTGGCGGTTGTCATGGACCACAACTGAACTTTGCAGGATGCATCATCACGCAAATTGAGGTTTCAGTTTTTTTTAAATGGAATTGAAATTAGGCTACATTTGCAATGCTGGCATGTTTTCAGCAATTTTGCCACGTTACAGATTTTAATCAATTTTAATGGCACTGCTTTGTACATTTATTTTAAAGAGGTATTTTACTGCAAAGTTCCATCAAGTGTTCAGATAAACATTGTAGCCTCCCTGATGATGATTTCCACTTATTTTGACTGAAAGGGCTGCCATCCTCATTTGAATTGTAGTTGGAGATAAAATTCAAGATCTGTAAAGCTCCAGAGTTGTTCAGTTATTGTGGCAACACTTCAGAGTGACATTTTGAGGTTTGGCTAGACCTTATATTTTTTACGGACATCCATTTTTATTTTAAAGTGAAAATAGAGAAACATTAGCATTGAAAGTGATCCTAATGATGGGGTGACTACATACGTGGGATCATTTTCCTTCTCCTGTGGATCATTTTCAGTCGCCGTCTGACTTGAAGCGTAGAAATCAGCTTGGATTAGGAAGATGGGGGGGTCCAGCTCCCAGAAGTGGTTCATCAACTGAGCCTTTTTTCCCCCCTTTTGTTCAAACTTCAATCTAAGCAGCTTCTAAAGAGCAGCAGTTTGTAATAAGTGGAGGGAATGCACCTAAGAGCAAATTGGCGTCGCAGGCAGACAAGCTTTTATGGCGTGCTGTCATCCATTAGGGACCCCTCTGAGGGAGGAGTGTTAATGAAATATATTAGGCCATGTAATTTAGAGCAACACCGCATGCCTCCAGTTGTGTGCCTCTAATGTTAGCAGGCTATCAGTGGTTCAGCCCCACGGAGCTCCGTCTTATTGTCCTTGTTGTTTTAATATGCATAAGATCCAGTTGTTCCGATCCATTTGAAGCAGAGACGTACTGTTTATTTCTACAGGAACAACGTAGACGTTTCTCCTGCCACCTTTTCTTATTGTGAGGTGCTGCGGGGCCCTCAGAGCAGACGTGGCACATCTCTGTGAATTAATCGGTCTGAGGGTCAACTTAAACAAGTCGCCGTGGATAAGGGCTGCGGCTCATCCAGTCTACTTTGGGATTGTTAAAAACTTAGGAAGGAAGCTGCTTTATGTGTCCGTGGATCACATTCCAGTCTTGACACTGCACCTTTATGAGCTTTATCTCCGCTGAGGCATGAGCAGCTTTGGTATTAAGGGAAACTTCATCTAAATAAAATGAGAATCACAATGCAGCATCAGCACTTCCTCCAGCGGCTCCACTGCCACCAAATTGTCCATTCAGTAGTTTTCCGTAGAAGAGTTTCAAAGCTCTTCCAAGTGTTTGTCAAAGCTGGACAGCAGCTTGTCTCTCTGGATGTAAAACAAGAGGCTGTCGAAGTGATGGGGGAGTCCATCATCTTTAGGTTGAGGAGATTTTCTGTGATGATAGCTCACTGCACACACTGCACCTTCTGCAGACTTTCCAATACAACAAGACTGCGTTTATGGGTGTTGTGTAAAAGACGGGAGCAGAAAGGATGCGTGCACAAAAGGCTGCTCCAAAGCGAGATGAGAGCACACTGTAGACAGCCTCTCCTCTGAAGCGTTCGTTCAGGCGGCTGCTCTCATTTGTTCTCTGCCAGGAGTTGTGAATAGGTCTGTACTTGTACACTCGTTCAGAGGGAACAACAGTTTGTCCTGCAGAACCCAACGTTTGTCGGTCCAGATCAGAGAAGTGCTTACATCAGGGGCTTACAGTTCCCAACCAGTGCGACCGGAATGCTGAATTTCTGCCACGTTCGATTGTGCATGTCTTCTAAACACCCCTCTTCGCTCTGTTTAATGCTGGCCTTTGTAAATTCTGCGTTTAGCTCTCTTCAACTTCATTTCGATGCAGCGTTTGCAACACTTTCTGCGAGTCGTTAGTAGCTTTAATCTCACCAGCTGTTGTTTAGACATCCAGCTCCAGAATGTGTAAAACCCTGTTTGCATCTGATGCTCACTGAGAATTCTCAAACAAAAAAATCTTGTTTGAAAATATGAAACACTGACAGGCGGTCTAATCACATTAACCAGATCTCATGTTGAAGAGAATGACGGTAGTGACAGTTCTTTATATGCAAATGCTGAAAGTAAATCTTTGCTTCTGCATTTGGGATAAATCTGCTTTTTCACCATCATGGATCATTTGTACACCTCAGTGTGTTCCTCTGCTCTTTGTGTCACCATAAACATGCGGGGGGGGGGGGGGGGGGGGGGTATGGACTTCTAAACAGGTTTCATCTTCCTTTTGGCTCCTTTGCGTTAGGAACTAGTCCATTGAGGGTATTACTTGAACTTTCTTAGATCATCACTATGTCATGTTTTAGGTTTTAAATTGTATTGTCTTTGCTGTTACTGAATTGTATTCTGATATACATCCACCTTGGAAGGTAGTACAATAAAAACATAGCCATATATTGCGTATATATAGATAGATAGATAGATAGATAGATAGATAGATAGATAGATATCGTCTATGGCTTGCCTCTACTACTGCTTCCACACTTGGCCGTGGACATCGTCTCCACCTCGTCTCGCGCTCCCAGCCTTCCCCCCACTCGATCTGGATGAAGCTCATCTGCTGGTCTATCTAAATATGTAGTTGTAGAGTTAGATAGGTGAATTCTTCTCTGAGAGTTCTGGTACACCGCCTGTCCGTCCTGGGGGAGGATCCCTCCTTCATGTGGGCACCCCTGAGGTTTCTTCTTTTTTTCCGAAATCCGTTTTTTCCTTACCGAGAAGGAGGGTCTAAGGGCAGGGATAGTCTGTTCAGCTAAAGTTTCTCCTTTTGAATTCTCTGCATTTATGATCCTTTTGACTGTATGTTTACTTTACAATTACCGGTACGAAGCCCACTGAGACGATTGTTGTTGTGAATTTGGGCTATACAAATAAAATTGAATTGAATGAAATATTGTAACTTTGGAGAAAACCTTTTGCCTTAAATATCAATATTTCAACCAATAAACTTTAAACAAATCAGAAATGATTTAGCTTCCGGAGCCGGTTTAGCTCGTGCTGGTTTGCGGCGCCTTCCGTCCGTGAAACCAGGGTTCGACTCCGGGCTGCTCCCTGTTCCCTTCTCCACCCCTGTGCCGGTTCCAAGCCCGGTTTGAGAAGGTTGCGTCAGGAAGGGCATCCGGCGTAAAACATTGCCAAGTTTACCATGCAACTTGTTCGCTGTGGCGACCCCTGATGGGAGAAGCCGAAAGAGGAAGAGAAATGATTTAGCTTCCATGAAAATCCAGCTTGGCGATGGTTTAGCCAATATCGTTGGCCTTGTGCCACAAACCATATCCTTATATACGGCGTGGTTGTAACTTTTGGCCTTGAGATGAGCTGGATGATGCCTTTCAAAGGTTTAAAGATGAACCAGCAGCACCATCTGAGGAAACGGGATTTCTGAAAGAACAAATCCGGCTGATGGGACATTGCCATTATATCCAGTCAATGAACTGTTCCAGGAAACTTCAGTGCAGACTCTCAGTTGTCGTGTTTCTTTTTTCCAGAGACATAAAATGATCAGTGATGGTTTAGTCCTGACCTGCAGCCGCTTGTGTGCGTTCTCTGCTGCTCCGCAATGAGGCGTCACTCATGTCATCTGAGAAGCCTCCTGTGTGGAAGCGAAGGCCTTCTCCAAACCTTGTTGTGATCCACTCATTCATCACAGTCAGCAAAGAGGGACCCCTTGTCTTTCACTCCTGCCCCCCCCCCCCCCACCGTCTTTAACTCTTTGTGAGGCTGTAAATGTCACTCTTCCTCTGTGCCCGCTGTGTTCGTTTGGGGGTCTCGGTGTTGAAAAAGGCCGGTTGAAGTGTCCCTGCCGCCTGCAAGGCCTTCATTCTGCAAAGTGCTGTGAAAATAGCCCCCATTCATGCGCTGGTTCTGTTCAGTGCTGGGTGCTGGTTGCATTGGAGTCGTTTGGAGACAGCGGGCCCTTGTAGGAGACACTGGTTTCTTTGTTTGGCTCAATGCTGAGAATGTAAGTTGTCCAATTCAGACACATCACAGGATTATGGCACTAAGTAACCAGTGCCTGAGAAATGATTAACTGTTGACCCTCGGCCTGCGAGGGCGAAGCCTCAGACTGGAGGGAAACAGATAAACTCGTCTGTATCTCGCAGCTACGGGTGCATGCTAACAAGAGAATTAATGAGAGAATCCAGCGTCCTGTAGAATCTGGCATCATCCATCTTCACTGTCAGGGAGTCGGACAGAAGTTAGTTGGAGACTGATTGATGATGGAGCCCCCTGAGGGGAAGGCCTGAACGCCACAGCCAACGTGCACAGAGGCAGCCCGAGTGTCCAGGCCCATTTCCAGGTCTGTAGAGGAAGCTGTGTTTAGCATTTTAAATGAAGAGTCAGGAGGTCTTCAAACATCCTGATGTTCCTCTGATTGATAAGGTGGGAATTTAATCCCCCAAATGGCTGCCTTTACAACTCCTCCAGAGCTTAATTATGCAAATGACAGGTGTGTGCCGAATCCATGGGAGACCCAAATGAATCTAAATCACTCAAGATTGAAATAAACTGGTGATGGATGGGATCTCATCGCGGCGCTTCCGGCGTCGGCTTCACGTGAATGGCAGCATTCTTCTGCAGCTCAGGGCATTTTCCTCAGCCTGGCAGGTAGCAGTCAGACACACAGATGTGCTATTTTCTTTGCCACCAGTGCTGCTGGCAGCCTCTTACGACTGATTACTTAAAAGAGACCTGACACTATACCCGCTGCAGAGCAATCACCATTCGTCAAGGAAAATACTAACTGTCCACAGAAGTGTAAAGATTTAGTACTTTGACCATTTTGCAAATTGGAATTTGTTTGTTTTTGGAATGTCGGCCAGAACAAGTAGGAGAGCTTGAAACAGTAGATATCTTCATTCCATAATCTATTTCTATATAATTATATATCTGAGACAATAATAACAAGATAAACTGTATTTGTTGCTCTAATTTGGGTTTTTATTTAAAAAAAAAAGCACAAAAAAAAACATTTTACAAAAGCAAAACAGACTTTGTTTCGAAATTTACGATTGGGAAACAATGAAAAAACCGTACTGTCTTTATAATTGTCCTCCATCATCAGCAAAATACCCCAAAAACATGGTAAAAACACCCAAAATAGCATTTTCTTTGAGTCTTTCCTGAGCTTTTACAAAGAGAGAAGAAATGCTATTAGGAGCTTAAACTGTAATTATGCGTTAAATGACTTCACTTCATTCTAATGGGCCTTTGCATTAAAATGTGCAGTTGTAAATATTTGTGGTAGCATTTGTATTATTTCAAAGGTATTATTCCGGTTTTTAGGCGGTAAGAAAAGATCCTCATCTAATATATCAACAGATCTGTGGTTTGAAGGTCATCTCGTGCTCTCCTGTTACCTTTGGAGGACTTTTATGAGCAAAACAACACAAAAAAAAGACCCTAATGGACTTTTAGAAAAGAGCAGGCACACAAAAACAATGAAATGTGGAAGAGTCTTTCTAAAAGCATTTTTCTGATCATCTTCCCTGTATTCCTGCTCATTCCTTTCTGCCGTAATTCCCTCTCATTAGTGGACTGAAAGTCAGCGGCTTCCTCTGAGAGGCAGACAGCGGAATGATGGAAAACCGAGCTTTGGCACACAGAATTTATTTAACGTCCACATTCAGCGCTCTCTTTTTTAAATATACACTTCCAAACGAGGAGCAGAAGCAGGAAGGAGAAGAAGAAGAAGATGTCTGCTGGGGTATAGACGGCTGAGCAGCAGCCAGCAGCGCTTTTTGTGGAATGCCGCTGCCCTGTCAACACGTCAAACGAAACACAAATGCCTCATTTTACATCGGAAAACGTTCAGCCCCAGGCTCTGCGGCTCGGTAAATATTTGTCTCTGGTTATGTTTGCTAAAGAAACAAAATGCCTGTTTTACGGCGCTGAGGTTAAAAAATGGATGTTAAACACACAGTGGGAGTCTTGAGAAATAAAAGAGTCAGGCTGGAGAAAATCAGAGTGCTTTACAGGACTCTTAAACTTTCTCAGAAAATACTTCACGACTGTGGAAAGTTAAGAGCCGTATCGTTAAAAACTTTAGAAATGTTCTCTTTTTTTGCCTATTAAACCATCAGTTCCTCTATTATTTTCCAGAAAGCAAAGACTTGAGAGTTTCTAAAGAGAACATGTCTTGATCTTTAAAACAGTGATGTGTGCACAGCAGGGCAGTGAGGAGTCTTCACAATCCATCATCCTGTAGATATTATAACGGAGAACAAAGTCACTCCTGAACTCCATGACCTAAACCCTAAACTACATCAACTATTGTCATACTTTTATTGTTCATTTATTTTTATTTATTCAGTACATTTCTTGAAAAAAGCTGTGAAAATTTGTAAACTCTCTATGAAGTAAATACATGTTTATTCATGTTTTACCTAAGAAAAATAAGGAACTAACTAAAAAAAAAAAAACAATACGATTATGCAAAATAACTTTGCATCTTTATAAAACTTTTATGTAAATTGCAAAATAGTAAGCTCTAAAGTGAGCTAAATAAACAACTTAAGTAATAGTAAAAGTGCTTTTTTGTATAAAAAATAAATGTAATAATTATAATAATATTTGAGAGAATGATTTATTTGGATTAATTATTAGGAAATTAACATTCAAGGCGAATGTTTTTTTTAAACCTTAATCTAAAATGTAAAAAAAAAATATTCATTAGGCTTTTTTTTTTTTTTACATTTTACTCTTTAAATTCAAAAACAGGAGACACTGTTCATATCTTTATTCATGTAACTTGTAGAGATATTTCTTTGTTTACCTTTTTTGACTTTTTTTATTTTGACTATTTTTTTAATAATAAAAGAAATCTTCCACTTGATGCCACCACCATTTTTCCAATATTTTTTGGTCATTTTAGACGATACATTTTCAGTCTTTCAGCTAACAATAAAGTCCAACATTTAAAGTATGATTTGTTGCGGCTTAATGGCAGCTGTAGCGAATGACGTCACGTATCCACAGGCTCACCTTTCAGCAGAATCACTCGCTTTGTTGCACACTCCGGCATCTGCACAGCAACATTTTCATCCCATTTTCGGAATCTTTTCACTGATAATTGACGACAAGCTGCCGGATTGCTCATGAGAATGAAGAGAAATCTGAATTTGAGGCAGGCTGCAGAGATCAGGTTTTCTTGGCTCTTTGTGTTGGTTTTTGGGCATTCTTTGGCAGAGTTGCGGCTCAAAGAGAAAGCTTTTTCATGCAAATTGCACCAATTTATTTGACTTTAGCAGGGCGAATGCTTATCAGCGGCGGGGGTCTTGGAATCTGACCTGCCGGTCCAAATTTGAGACTGCACATTGCATCCCATGAATGGACACGATCCAAGTAAACATGGGCCATTCTCACGCAAACAAAGCCATATGGTCAGCTCTGCTGCTTAAAGACTCCGGGAGCTGCGGACCGGCAGACCTCTGACTCTGTGTCAGATAGTGTTAGTCCCAAGGTGACACGGAGCTCAGTGCACGAGGTCGCAGAATATTAACTTCATTTACACATGGCTGAAGACGGGCGCACAAACACAATGGAGGTCTTGCTGCTGCGTTTGGTAACGTGAGCACCCTGCCTGACAGGACACTGTCAGGAAGAAGATGGATGATCGCAGCAGTTGACCCCTGATCGCCAGAAGAGTCACCTCTCCTCCCCCCTGCATGACAAAGGAGCCCCTCCCACCAGCAGTGCAAAGGCTCTCATCTCAGCTTGCACTAACAGGTTCAGACATCTCCATCGATCCTGACTTTCAAATCTCCGGCAGTTCCAAGCTTTTGGCCTTTTTAGCAAACTAAACTGTGTCTTTTTTTTTCCGGATGGGCTGCCCGCTGAGTGCCTGAGAGGGATGTGATCAGACAGGCGAGCACCGTGTCACAAAGCGGCGTCTTTGGTGTTCGGTGTTTAGTGTCCCTGTGGCACAAAGGTGAAAGTGATATGCGACCAGGCCTCAGGGTCCCGTCAGAAGCAGCAGGGAGGGTGGTGTTGTCGGTGGCGCCGTTCCTCTGGGAGGCCTCAGACCCTGGGCTCACAGCTTCAATCTTCCTTTAAGAAGAAAATCAATAAGTTATTACATAACTGCACACTTTTTCTCCGCTCAACTCACGCTGAGAGCTGAGAAACGCAGTGGGATGTCCTCTCAGCTGCAGTTTCTTCTATCAGAACTTTTCCTCCATAAGCTGATTTCTTTGCAACACATGTTTGTGTAAGAACATGCTAAAGACATGATTAGAGGGGGATCCGTTTTTGATAGGAGTCATAAAAATCTGAATGGATTTGTTTCCTTTTTTGTGCATTACTTGCTATTTAGCCGCTGCATTTTATAATTCTTTCACTCTTATAAGCTGTATTTAAGCAACACTTTAGAAAATGAAAAAACCCAACAAAGTGCACTCTGACTCGCAGTGAAATAAAGAGTCATGCTGAAAACGATGACACCGAGTAGAATCCCTTACACACACAGACACACACACACACACTTCTTACTAAGATGCCAACTAAGATTCCATGATGTGAAATAAGGTTATAAAAATAAAGCTTAGTTTTATTTTGATGTCATTTTTGTACTTTGGACACAGAAAACCGATTTGGCATTATTTCTTTATGTTAAAATCAAAAATTTTGAAAAATGTAGGCTTAGTTTAAACCACTAATTTTTTTTTTAAATACCCATATCAAAATTGTGAATTGTATGAATAAAACAAAATAAAATAGGCCAAATATCTTTGTCCATGTTTTTGAACTATAGGGCAAAAAACATGGACAAAGATATTTGGCCTATTTTATTTTGTTTTATTCATACAATTCACAATTTTGAAAGTGAAAAGTTTTTAGATGTTTTTTACAGTTGATCACATTTTGCAGTTGACAACATGTTTTTTACACTTTTGCAGCTGTATTTATTTATTTCATATTTATTTATTTATTTAATACGAATCTCATTTTTGATAATTTTCATAATAACTTGAATAATAATTTTTAATAATTTAATATGAATGTCATTTTTGATGTCTCTTTTTGATTTTATATGATATAGATTATTTCTGAATGTCATTTTTGCTGCCACAGATGTCTGTCTGTCTGAGGCAGTAGAAGGATTTTTCCTCCTCATTTCAAAATGGCTGCTTCCGAGAAATCTCAAAATTTGGCGAGAAAAGTTTTGCTAATTTTCAAAAATTTTCGATGAGACTAACTTATTCAATGGTATTTATTTTAAATGACTTCTTGAAGTATTGAAATAATTATTTTTTACACAGTCACACCATGTTAATAATGTATAGATTAAATTTCAGTCAATGGGTAAATACGGTAATTTTTTTTACCAATGTCAATATTTCTGCATCTTAAACTAACATTGTTGTGAGCAAAAACTTACCAAATCATGCAGCATATAATATTGATACGATCTATCACATACAAAAATTATATTCCACATTTATACAGTGGATTCAATCAAAACGTCCAAAAAACATCTTAATTTTAAGAAAACAGAACAAAACAGTAAACAGAACTTAAAATAGTTCCTAAAGTTAGTTGATGTTAAATGTTTGTCACTTTAGTGCATTTTTGTTAAAGCAAAGCCTTCATGATTTAACTAAAGAAATGGAGCTCTGCTTGTTTTGAATACTATTTGTGTCTGCTACACTAAAAACACACAAAGCAGGTATCCTTAAGTTTGGGGCTAGTTTGGACACACTGTTGAACAAAGCTGACAGAAAGCTTCTACAGTGCATTTGATCTTTGTCTATGTTTCAAAAAGAAGTCGTCTGTTGGTAAAGTTGGTGGTGCTACAGCCTATATGTGAATCTAAACACACTATAGCATTAAAAAAGAATCATATTCTCCATTTTTACGCATCAGAATGGAATCGACTCATTGCTATTGTATTGTTCTATCTTAGATGACCCCCCCCCACCCTTCCATTGACGTGTTCTCCCTACCATGACAAAGGTGGATAAAGGTGGAAAGATTTCATGTAATCCATGGACACCAGTGAAGATCACAAATCATTGAAGAAAAAAAGTTCAGCGCACTGTCTAGTGGGTCTAGATCAGTGTTTTTCAACCTTTTTTGAGCCACGGCACACTTTAACCTTGACAAAAATCCCGCGGCACACCAGCATCCAAAAAAAAAAAAAAAAAAACAGAAATTCATGGTCTGTATTGATCGCCAGTTTGGATGAACAAAGAGCTGATATCCTGGAGATGGGAAATGTTTTTAGATCAGTGAATGATTAATGAGGGCAATTTCTCCACGGCACACTTGACCATCTCCCACGGCACACTAGTGTGCCGCGGCACACTGGTTGAAAAACACTGGTCTAGATGACCCAACTCCCAATGTTAAAGTGCCAAGGATAGCACAAGGGTTATAGAAGGCCCCTCAGTCAGATTGAAATGAAAGGTTAGCCCAGGTTTTTCATATCCTCATATTTTTGCTGTCTAAAATAAGTTTAGTACTAAAATGTTTTTGGCGCCCAGTAATAAAATGTTGTTTCTAACTCTGTCACAACCATCAAACGTTAAAGTCTGTTCCACAGCAAAAGTGTTTTGAGAGAGATGGTGTGGTTTAAAGGGAACATTCTATGAAACATAACAAAGAGAACTGCTGGTAACGTGAAGCTCATTCATGTTTGTGTTCTGCTCACTGGCTTGATGGGCCTTTGTGTTAGCACATTCATTTTCTAAAACTGCAGTAAACACCGATCAGATGATTTGTTCTTTACAGGATTCTCTCCTGAGATCTCACTTCATCACAACTGGTGTAAAATGATTATTGCAGGTGTGTAGTGTAGAAGTTGTGGGTTGAACTGGCACGCCACTACATGCGCGGATGTGCATAACCTTCATGAACGACCCATTTAGCAGCAGCAGAGAGGCGCCACATGCACCAGGAGACCTGACCACAGCACTGACGAGCTGCTTTGACATTGTTCCATCGCTTTCTGTCACAGCAGATCACGAGTGGGGAGGGTGGACCAGGATGGGTGGGGTTTGGGTCAGGAGGGTTGAGAGGCAGTGGCGCAATCCAGAAATAATGCTCAGCTGCTGACGGGGAACATTTTCAGTGGCGATTTTGCTCGGGCTGCAGGGGGCTTTGGGTTGGCCAGACCTTTAGACCTCAAGCTTTCATCCCCAGAATGCAGAGTCCTCTTTTCGTTGTGGTGTCTTTCAGCACAGCACCCCTTCAGAGCCGTCCACCACTTCCATTAAAAGGTATCTGCCTGACTGGCCCGGAGGGCTCACTCTCCTGTTTCCATGAGAGTTAAATGAACTAAACAAAAGGCGATTAGGCAGGGACATTTTCCATGTCACTGAGACTCCATTTCAGAGAGCTCAATGCAGCTTAAAGAAGCCGGGACTGCGCTCAGATCCAGTGAGAGGCCATCATTTTCTGATGTAATGTGTTTAATCTCAGACTGCTGCTCGTTTCTCCCCCCCAAATCCGTGCTGTAAATCAGCCGGAGCGCTGAGAGAAAAGACAAGTGTTCGTGTTGGTTGTTTGGCATTTATACTGATGTCAGCAGTGAATAATGCCGGTGAAGCAGTTGCTTTTTGTGCCATTTGTTTTTCTCCCCCTCTGTTTTTCACTCTGATCATTAAAGATACCTTTGTTTAATGATTTTAGTCAGAAAACTATTCTGCAAATTAAAACAAATGGTCTTTTCTATTTCTGTTTTTTTTTAAGTAAAAGTGAACAACTACCACTGGTAATGGCTTCAAAATGGACATTTAGACAAATCTTGTCCCATTTTCTGCGTACTCTACAGCCAACGTGCATTCTGCCTCGTGTAGCATTTTCTCTTGGGCTTTAAACAGAGGAGCATGTTGAAAGGACCCTGCTCATTTAGGTCCAAGTTATCCATTTTAATTTAGGATTAAATCAACTCCTGGTTACATTTTCTGGAAGTATTCATCCTGCTATAAGGAGCTCAGCTGATTGTAACCCTCCCACCCCTCACCCAGTGCTTTTATTTTCATCCCTCTTGTGAGACGATATTGAACCGTTGAAGACAATTGGACAGTCAAGTATTGCACAAGCTGTAAACTGGAACAGACAACAGTTAGTTCCCCTGGGTGTCTCACGATGCACAGGGTTGTGGTGGTCCACAGTTCCAGTTCTGATAGAAAACTCTGTGATCAGTGAAAAGTCATAAAAACATAAATGGAAATCATTGATAGTTCACATTTATGAAGCAGTCTTTGCTCTGCTTCTCATGCACAAAAACAATCACACACTACTGAACCCAACAGATGAGATCTCCCAGCAAATTCAACTTTATGTTCACAGCATATATAAGAAAAAAAATGAACTAATGAAAAAATGCTATTTTGTTTTATTTTATATTCCATTGAAAATTTCTATTTTCCGCTGGTGACCAGTCACTTTTACTGATTTTTTTTTAATATATATATTTATTTATTTTTCGTTTAACTTAAATATTTCTATTCAGGCCTGTTCTACTGAGGCACAGGCAAAAAACAGGCCGATACCGCTAAAACAAACATTACTTTGACTGCACTAACTTCCAACCTTATAACATGTAAAAAACATAGTCCAATACCACATTAGCTGCGTTAGCATATTCACAATAACACACAACTTGTGTCCCTTTTTTTTGTTTTTTTTGGAAAAAAATATTACCGTAAAGTGTGCCTTGTAGTGCAGAAAATACAGCAGGTAGTTACACTTTTTTGATTAATGTTATTTTCTATGCACTAAAATGCTGGTCCACTAGTTGCATTGAAATCTTCCTTTGGAAGCATAAATAAGTCATAAGGCCTAAGCCAAGAAATTGTGTCATAAAGCCAAAATGACATGTTTGATGATGGCAGTAATGTGAAACAAATACATCCGCAGATTACAACAAGCAACAATATTTCTGACTTGGACCCGAGAAAGTGCTCTTTGCTTTACAATTCCAGATTGTCCCACATTTGTGGGCTTTAGCTTAAGTTTGATCCCCATGGCAAGAGCATTAGCTTGATTTCTAGTATAACTTAATCAGAGGCTGGCTTTGATCTTTGCCGTGAACGACCATGCACCCACTTCCTTTGAGTTTTTCCTGCTTGGAGGGCAAATCTGTTTGCCCTCCAACGCAGTGTAAGGGAATGCTAATCTTCTCTTTGTTTCTTGTGGAAAGCTACTTATCTGCTGCTAAGCACAGGTACCTTGGATGAATGGCTCAGTTGTGTGGATGTGTGGAGAGTGGCAGCAGCTACATAGAGCCATTCCAAGCATGCTCAGGGTGGGATAGGATCCAGTGTAATGTGACATCATATTAAAGGGTTTACTATGTGTTTCAGCAGCTCCTTCTATTACGGATTTTGGTCTTTGTGTCGCTGCGTCCTTGGTTCCGTCCTTCTCCCAGAGCCCAGGGGAGGTGTCACTGTTCGGGATCAGCTTCTTTGGATGGCGTTTGAAACTGAATCTGTTCTATGAACACAGCCTCTTTCTCTTTTAGTTCTCTGTCACTGTTTCACAGGTGGGCAGCTCACCTGTCAGAGGTGGGATACGAACATGTCTGGCTCCCAGAAGCAACTTCATTCAATGTTATGTTTATATTGAAGGAAAATAGTGGGTCTCAACTCAGTTCAACTTTATTTTAAATATTTATGCACAAAAAGATGCTTTACAAAGTAAAATAAAGAAATACAGGACACATTTGAAAAGTAATCAATGAGACAATCATGAAGATTTAAACCTTAAAACCTTAAAACAGAAGGCAAAAGGTATTACAACTATTGAATAAAAGCTCTGTGAACCAGAGACTTATATCTACTACTAAACTTATGAGTAGAAATGTTTGAGACCAGGTTTGGTTGGCATTCAAAAAGTATGTGTGGATTTCCATATGTGGAGACCCCTTTTACAGAAGCAACTAAAATATTAATAATAAAGGAACACAAGTTTAATACTTAAAAAACAAAGAATCTGTTTTCTCATGTTTTAAATCAAAGTAAACAAGGGTGTCATCAGCATATTCTTTTGCCTGATGTTAACCAACAGAAACTCATGTACTCAAAAACAAAAGTACAAAGTTTCATATTGTGCACTGCCTTAATTAACTCTAGCATTTGCAAAAGGTGCTTTATCCACATGTACAGTAAATACTGGATTCCGCATATTATGCAGTGTCCCTTTACCCTAAAGCTGTTTGAGTGGAAAAAAATGGTCATTGATTTAAAAAGCTTCAGATGTACAGTAGGTGTACCATCAGCCGAGTAGAAGTGAATACAAAAACCCAAATTCTTTATGCTTATTACAGCAAAATAATAACCAAGGTACACAAAAGATGGAAGCCAATGCACAAAAAGGAGGTGCCTCAGGGCTTTTTAAACCTTTATTTCTCTGAATATTTTGAAGCTGTAAAACTCTTTACTTCACCCATAAGATAGCGTAAATTGAGCCATCACTAGTTTTTAAAGCAGAACGAAAAGACCACTTTCACTCTTTGTGTATCTTGCTCTGAATTGACTAAATAAAGAGATGTAGGGCCTCGTGTATTGCAGGGGAAAGCACCACAGGCTTTAGTCTATAAAAAAGATGCAGCCATAGTTCAGTGTGGATAAAAAGCCAGTAAACAGAGCCTGATGAATGTCCACGCCGAGGCCTAGTATTTATTGAGGCAAAGAACATAAGTCACATCTAATCAGAGCAATGCACGCAGGCCCTGGGCAACATTAATGCATAAGAAATAAGCTCTGTGTGAGCTATTGACGTCCCTCTGTAGTCATAGCACACGGTCACGCTCTTAATCGTACGCCCAAAAGTAAATCTGAAAAACATAAAGTAGGACTTGGGCTTTTAAATATCATTTCATGCTTGTCAGAACATCCAGCGAGGTGTCTTGAAACAGCTGACGCAGAGTGTTTATGACAGCATTAGCATTGGGTTACAGAGTGATCGAAGTGATCAGATGAGTTAAAAGGATGGATCGGCCCTTTTCTCTCAGGTGGCTAATGATTTTCATTTGGTTCAGCTTCGGCTTGTGCAGCTGCTTGGGTGTGGAAAACAGAATGACCTGCCAAAAGGAGAAGAATTGAGCTGCCTGCCCCCCCGTTAACTCCCCTGTTCCTCCCACTTGCCAAGTAAAAATGTCAGGTTTTCCTCTGGAGTACTATCTGACCACAGGTTGAAGGTCTGATTACCCTATGTTCTTGACCAATTTAGCTAATTCACTAAGCACTTTTGAATCCACATTTTGATAAGAGACCCTTTTAGAATCAGATGGTTATCAAGGAAGACCCACTTAAAAGCTACTATCCCTTTTGAGCATTTTCCCAAAATTAGCTCAGGCACAATAAGCCCTCGAAGTTTTAGAGTAGTCTTCTTATCGCCAATGTTCAGCCTTGCTTTCTAAAAACTTTAGTTTCCCCTTGATAAATGAGAAACATCTGCAATAAAGCTGCCTTGTGTATCGGCAGCCAGCATTTTGTCTGCATCCCACGCCCTTCATCTGCTGAAACTGATCAGCTGACAGCACATGTTTGAAAAATCAGGTAACGTATTGATTTCAGAAGTCTTAAAACAGCAAAAACGCAGATGTAGAATGTCAAAATCCCAAGAAGAGAAAGGGAAATGCAGATTTAAAAAGTTAATGATGGGATCCACACTGTCTGAAGACTTATCTAGTGAGCACTTTATTGAAGGCAATGAGCTTTTCAAAAAAAACAAGAGAATAAATAGTTTTCTTTATCACATTCGAACTGTTCCACCTGGTATTCATCAGCATTGGGCCTGCATGTTGGTCTTGTCGGCCGCCCTCCTCCCTCCTCCTCTTTTATCACACTAATGGGGTGCTATCTCCAGCCTGCTCTCCCCGGGTCTCTGCAGCCCCGCTCGGCTCCCTTCAGCACACATTCCTTCCCCATCCATCCCGACACTCGGGCGGATTTAACACATAATCAGGCCGGACGGGAGGGCAGCCGGAGGAGAGGGGTGAGGAGGCCCGGCCTTGACAGGACTCATCATGTGAGGACCGCGGAGACGGAGAGAACCACTCCAGACATTCTCACTTGGCTTGGCAGTCTGCAGAAAACAAAGAGAATCTCCCACATTCCCGTACTTAGGCTCCTTCTATCCTCATAAACAGCAATATTAAGACAGATGAGGGGAAATTCAATATCCTAGATGTCCTGCTTGGACCATTTGGGTCCCTCTGTGCTCAGCAGCAATCAGGATTTAAAGCTTGATTGGATTTGTGGCTTGTAAGCAAATAAGGGGGGTTAGTTTTCAGTTCCTCAAAGGGCCAGGGTGTCGTTTGAGTTTTTTTTTTTTTTTTTTTTTGGTGCTGGCGCCAGTACATGATCTGGGTTTTTGGTATCCACATCTTTTTTATTTTTAATCTCTAGATCATATTCTGCTCTTCACATCTACTTGACTAATTAAGTTTTTTAGACCAACATGAGCCATGTGGAGCACATATGTAAGCATGTTAAAATTAGGTTCTGTGTTCTAATACGACCCTGACAAAATATTTTTCTTTTTTTGTCTTCTATTATGATGTTATTACACATATTGGTATTTTGAAACCTCATAAGCGAGCGTAAACTTCATAAAATCTTACTAGCTTCCTCCTGCTTGATGGAAGTAGCTGGAAAAATTAGGAAGGGTGCCTCCTTTGAATGTTTCTGCTGTTACTCAGCTGATTGGTAATGTTGGCTCTTTGGGTTCATTAAAATGCAACACTATACTACTTCTATTTATTGGTTTATTTTATGCTGACCTTAATCAGACTTCAGCTCATTCTTACTTAGTCTTTGCCTTCTATTCTTTTTGTAATTTTTTTTTATGATTCTAAAATCGGGCTGCACGGTGGCGCAGTGGTTAGCGCTCTTGCCTCACAGCAAGAAGGCCCCCAGTTCAAGTCCTGGCTGGGGGACGTGAAAAACAGAACATCAGTGGGGGACCTTTCTGTGTGGAGTTTGCATGTTCTCCCCGTGTATGCGTGGGTTTTCTCCGGGGTCTCCGGCTTCCTCCCACCATCCAAAAACATGCTTCATAGGTTAATTGGCAACTCTAAATTGACCATAGGTGTGAGTGCGGGAGTGAATGGGTGTGTGAGTGAGGACATTCTACCCTGCAACAAACTGGCGACTTGTTCAGGGTGTCCCCCCTGCCTTCGCCTACAAGTGGCCGGGATAGGCTCCGGCAGCCCCGTGACCCCGAAAGGGATAAAACGGTTAAGAAAAAAAAATGAAAAAAATGAATGATTCTAAAATCTTTTTTTTTAAGATTGTCCGCTGTTATTCACTGGAGATTAATATGATATTCAAATGCCAAAGAGGGTGTCATCTTACCCAGGAATAGCCTGCTTTTTAATGGATCCCAATTTAAGAAGAGATACATCAAGAAGGTCTCTAAGCACTGCAGGTCACAGGTGATGTATCTATCTCAGTTAGTGTCTTGGAAATCTTTTTTAAATCAAAGTAGGGCGGGGCAATAAATTCATTTTATCGATAAATTTAAGTTAAAATGATAACTTGCAAAGAAGAGCTTGTTTCCAAAACCAGGAACGGTTTCTTCAGTTCTATGGAACTGATTCGGTTTTGTCACTTCAGGCTTGGAGGAACAAAGCACACTGCAAAATCTACTTTAAGGCTGTTGTTACCAAAAGTGGGAGTACGACTGATTTTCTTTCAACATCTGAAACAAAGACCCTCAGTGTGAAACGTGCTGCTGTCTTTGAGAGGCTCAAGCAAGCAGCATCCCACAAAACACCCTCTGCATTGTTTTTACAGCTTGTTTTTAGTTGCACTTTGTAAAAAAAATAAAAAAAGATTAAAATCAGAAATCTAATTCAGTGAGAGAAAATTTGAGATTATTTTTTTTTTTTGCCATATCGACCAGCCCTAAAAAGCAAAACAAAAAAAACCCCAAAATATTATTTTTGATCAAGAAAAACAATTTCATATTTTACAGGCTACTTTTCTATGACTCTACAATCAATTCTACTTTATGACCTTAAGAGTCATTGCTCTAAAACTGAGATCTGAAGAGCATTTATGAGAAATCTTGTTGGATTTTTAGCTGTGCTTAAGGATTGGAACTGTTTGGCTGTAATCAATGCAGAGCTAAATCCTAAAAAAAAACAGACTAAACTAGATTTTGCTCCCAAAATTGCTAAGACACTGAGCTCAGACAAAAAGAAAATAAACAGAGTTGTAGCAGAAATGTAGAAATCTTTTGTTTGTGTTTGAGTGCCTGCATGAGATAAGGGCTTTTCGTTTTTCTCTTGGGTTTCCATTGAGGCATTATGGTCACAAGAGTGCGTGATTATCACTGGACCTCTACTTTCTCAGCCTTCTTGTCTTCTGTCTGTTAAATTGCTGATGTCTCCAAATGACCACTAAGCAGCCATTACAGATGTGGCCTTTGAGGTGGCTAGAATGGAAGGCTCTCAGTTAAACTTCTAAGGTCTCTCTGTGTCATAAATAGGCTTGCTGTTGTGTTTGGTCCAGGTCTCTTGTTAACAAGCAAGCCTGCAGTCAACATTTATCTCTGCAAGAAAAGCTAACTGAAAAAAATCGATCTCCTCAAAACAGAGTCCCTGAAACACTTTGCCAGTGGAACAGACTGGATTGCCAAAGTCATTGTGAGCAGCAGAGTTTGCTTTTTGTTTTTACGTGCTCTTGTGTCAAAGTTTGTCGCTAAGGTGTCAGTCATCTTGTCAGTTCAGAGAGCTTCTGGGTGAACATATTTGTTGTAATTGCCTGTGTAGCTGCAGGGAAAGATGACAAAGGAGCTCTCACTCACCATCATCTCATGTGAGAGCCTCTCTTCAGCATCTGGTGCCAAGAAAAGACGAGTCGCCATCAGCGCATCAGGGTGCTGCTGCTGGGACTGGAATGCTGGGCCGGGCCGGCTCTGTTTTTACTTGTCACTCAACGCGCTGCCAGTGGTGGTGAGAGCCCCACAAACACTTTACCGCCCGTGTCATACAGATGTTCCATTTTTGAGACTTCATTTGCCGCCTTGTTGGCTCTGTAAACATTTCCGGGTGCCAAACCCAGCTGGGCAACCTGGTAAACACACCTTGAGTGAAAAAAAGCATGGTGGAAACTGGCTTGAGAGCTTGAGGAAAGGGACAAGCGTGACTTCCAAAAAACAGACATCAGATATTTCTTTCTTTCTTGGTGTAGGGGGAACAGGTTAACGGTAAAGCTCAGTGGAACAACAGGCACAGGCAGTCAGACAGGTTGCAAAGTGGTAGCAGGCAACAAAGACCACCTAAAACAGATTAGATAGGTTTGAAAGCAGGAGAAGGCCAGTACTGTGTGAGGGGAGAACCCTCTTGGTGTGACTGTGATCACCTGTGTTGTAATAGGCTCCTTAAAACCATTATTTGTTAATGTATCAGCTACACAAAGTGGGGAAAAGAGAGATCCACTTCTGATTTACCAAATGCAAATGGAATTGAAGAGATCCGATTTGTTTTGGATCATAGTTTGATTTGAAAAAACGTCACTGAAATTAGTTTCATAGCCATGCTGCCATTATACAAACATTGACTCGTGTAAGGCACATTCACAAATACCTAATCTTTAGGGCCTTTTATGATCCACAGCAGAGTTTGTTTCTCAGATGGTTACATTTTTGGAAGGTTTGGAAGCTCATCAGAACTCGGATGTCTCTCTGATTTAAAAATTAGATCATAATTAGACCCACCTTGGTGTGAATACACAGAAACTTTGTGGGCCACAGACTGACACTAACTAAACAGTGAAGATTTAGAATTTCCAGATACAAAAAAGGGAAAGTACCAGTCCACGGCACATAACAGAGATGATCATATCAAGAAAAAAAAAGACTTTTTGGTAATGGTGGAGTAGTGAGGAAGAGCAGATGATACAGGGCCCAGGGTAGGATCCAGTCAGTTCACAGAAACTTTTTTCTTCTGTGGTTAATTTTGGCTTTGCATTTTTTACTTATCAAATACCCCAATTTTTTAGCGATGACTTAGTTTGCTTAATGTTATTGCTCATCAGAGCTGTAAATGCAGCACAAAGCAGCTACATATGTCGAGGAAGCTCTCAATAACTTTGCGAAGACATTTTGCACCGTCAGCAATGAGGCTTACAGACTCCTTGTGGGTCTGTTTTCAATTATGGCCTCATAAAGGTAAAGATTAAAGATAAAACAACCAGGTTTCTCCTCCTGGAAGGAAAAGGTCTTGTTTCACGAGGCTGGGGCACTACGATAAATGGAGAATGACAGGACTTTCATGTCACTGAAACGGAGATACTCAAACCTCCACCACAAAAGCTCTGATTCTTCTGTTTGGGATCCATCAAAAAGAGGTGGAACTTAAGGAAATAAAAGGGGAAAAAAAAGAGCCAGGGGGGGAAATCAACAGATATTATTGCCATTGCTCAAGAGGCAGTGCAGAATTCTTGTTTGAGAAATTATGCGGGTGATTGACATTTGTCCATTAACTGAGACATGCATTGTGAATCAGTCCTATCAAAAATAGGCAACAAGTGAGTGCAGTTCAAGAGCAGAAGTCCTGAACTGCTATCGCTGCATGCAGGCGCAGATACATCTTTTGTGATTAATCAGATCAGCAGCCTGGAGCTTTTTTATGCACGTGGCTGAAGGTGAAACACTCACTGATCCATCTTCTTTATGTGAAGCTTATCTGTGCTTGGGCAGTTTTCTCTCAGATCTTCTAAAAATGTCATCAGATTAAAAACAGTCTTGTTATTTTCCTCCCAGGTTGTAGTCTTTTCTTTCTGGTGGCGTTGCAGTCGTATGACATTCCTGGTGCTGTTGCAGTCAAACAGCGGCGGGTGCAGGATGAGAGCACGGTGGTTTGTTCTGTCTTGTCGTCTTTGTGGTGGGAACTCAGGTGTAACGCCTTCAGACCTCGTTTGCGAAAGGAGGTGAATTTCCTAGAGACATTTACTGACTGGGAAATCCTCCTGAGGTCATCAGTGAAAAAGATCCAGAGTGAACACAAAGTTTGGGAATTGAAAATGTTTTTTTCAATTTCGTACCATTTAAAAACAGATCAAGTACATTTTAAAAGCAAATAGTATCATTACTTCAGTCAATTAAAGTCAGGATTAATAGCTATTGTATATATTTTTAAATTCCAGTGCACAGAAATGTTGACCGTTTGTTCATGAAGACCAGAATGGCATAAGCAAGTTTGACCGCATCTGGACAAAAACGTCCTAAAAATGATCCAATAAATGGTTTACACATAAGAAGTGGCAACATTTCTCAAAGGTTCCACATCAACTTCACCTATTTAGCATTTGCCAGAAACTTTAAGCATTCCTTTTTGTCTGATTTGGTTCTTCTCTTGTGGTTGAGGAGTCTAGAGGTCTACTCACAGCACATCAGTTGGACGGTTCCAGAGTCCACCTGTCCGTCAATTAGCTTGTTTGGTTGCTGCAATCTTTTGTTTAGCTTTTTAATGGTCATTTTTATCTTTAACATGATTTGCTTTGAGTGATTTGTTGGTGTGATTCGCACTTCAGGGGTATAGTATTTTACCTTAAATACCCCAATTACTACAATCAAATTTGTGTAACCCTTGTTAGGCACTTTAACATTGGGAGTTGGGTCATCTAGACCCACTAGAACCTTTTTTCTTCAATGATTTGTGATCTTCACTGGTGTCCATGGATTACCGTACATGAAATCTTTCCACCTTTATCCACCTTTGTCATGGTAGGAAGAACACGTCAATAGAAGGATCGGGTCATCTGGACCCCATAGGATAGCACACAGGATAAAATATTCCTTGTTGTGTCTCTGCTGATGTAAATAAATCTGTAAAACACTCTATATTCAGTCTTGTCTGGATGACACAAGCTGACAAAATCAGTAGTTATAAGTGTTTTATTTTTTCTTAATTTGTATTTTAGCCTCTACAACTACAATAGCTCCTTGTCCTGTAAATTGCACTTAGTTAAGTCAAGGGGCTTTACTACCTAATTGTTCCTCATGTTTTAATCCAGCTTTGGTTACCAGGAACACATTCTTAAAGGTGATTTGAGAAAAGTCTTATCACACGTTTGGAGTCATTTTTTCGAAGGCAGTTTTGATGATGGCGTTTTGTTTTAACATTGAACATGCTGATGGATTTCCTAACAGGGTGGCAGTGATCAGAAGTTAGGTCAGTCCAAATTAAATTCATCTGCAGCTGCTATTGTTCTTTATAAGCACCTATTTTTGTTCTTGTCAATGTTTTCCATCATTATCTTCTATTCCTGTTACTGTTGATTGAAGCAGTAACAAAAGCAAATGAAAGCGATCACCTCAGGCTCGGGAGTATTAGTCTTGATGCTTTTTTCTCAAGCGAAACATTTGCAGGTTAATCAGAACTCTTAAGTGTTTTTTAATTGCTATTGAAACTAAATGCTGGTGAAAATAGCAAACCAGATGCCTGACAGAAGTATTTTTTACTTATTTTGTTTTCCTTTTCCCCACAGCTTGTGGTCGTGGTTTCTACAAGTCTTCCTCCCAGGACCTGCAGTGCTCTCGCTGCCCAGCACACAGCTTCAACGACCGGGAAGGTTCCTGGCGCTGCGATTGCGAGGACGGCTACTACCGCGCGCTTTCTGATCCTCCGTCTGTGGCGTGCACAAGTAAGTCTGCCATGCTGCCGGGTAAACATGTGAGGGGAAAAAACAAGCCACTCCAGACCGGTTTAGTCATCCGGCAGTGGCCTCATGGAGGCCCAGATGTGCTCCTGAGCGTTCCTCTGCTTCCCGGTGTGTCATCATAATTAGGCTTGCAGGCTCGGGTGTCTGTTTTCTGTTTTTGCTGGTTGCTAATGATGAGAAGAGCAATTTGCCATTTCCCGTCTGAAAGATTGCAATTTGAGTCAGCAGTGGCAGCCTACGCAGCAGCCTAGCTTTGTCCCGGCCTGTGGAACAGGCCAGTGACAGCCATTGATGGCTTATTTACACAGGATGGGGGGTTTGGTCTGCATGGCTTGGGCTTGTTTGCTTCCAAAGACCTTTCTTAAACATGTTTATTTCAAAAGGCTGCTGGTTTATTTATTGTTACTTAGTTGTCAGCTACTGTTCACCTGCTTTATCTCTGCAGGCAAACAGGAGCCCTAAAGCCAAATGTGTGCAGCTTCTCTCTCCTCCTGATGCATCGCAGGACCCTGTTTTTTTTGTCAAACCCAGTTGTGTCTCTCAAGGACTTCTTTAAAATATTTCATTTTTTTCAAAATGCTGATAGTGCATGCATGCATATGCAGGAAGTGTGCAGTCATGACTTGTGCTTCTTCTTCTCACAAAGTAGGCCAAGTCAGAATTCCTGATGTGCTTGCGACTGCAGGAAATGTTACGCAAGGAAAATTGTTCGATTTTGAGGCGTTCTAGCTTGTCTTTGCACCACATCAGCAAACCAAAGAGAAAGCGTCACCAGTCAGAGCTTGAGCTGGAGCCTTTAAATTCCACATTACAATGTTTTTGGGTTTCTTTTTTATGTTTTGTCATTTCATGATTCACTTATTTTCTGAATAAAATTCACATGTTGAAAAAAGCCAACTTAAGACTGAAGAAAGCTCAAGTCCCTGGAAAATCCCATCATTTCAAACATTGCTTACTAGGTGATGATATTGCCTGACCAAGTTGGGGTAAAAGCACAAAAAAGAACATTGCTTAGAACCACAAATGTTTTTTTTTCTTATTCAGTAATCAGTGTCTTTGCTTCTTCACTACGCCTTGTTCATTCTGTTACAAGTTTTTAAACTCTTTAATTATTTTTGCACCTTTAATTATACCAAAGACTGTTTATTAGCTTCTTGCAGTTGTTTTACTTACATCATTTACTTCCGTTAGTTTACTTTGGTTCTCCCCCAAGTAATCCAAGAATCAGTTTTCACAGCTGTCGCATCACCTCAGTATATTCATGACATTTATGTGAAAGACATGTGATTGATGTAGTGTATACATTCTATACTAGTAGGTAAGAGTATAAAGGAGTATAATTGTCTTGTTGTCATACGGTGCTCTTCTTAAGGTTTGTACTGAACCTCAATATCTTCAACAGTTCTTTACAGAAAATTTAGTAGATAAAAATGTCCATTTCCAACTGTAGATAGCTATACACTGATCCACATCATTTAAAATAACCCTAAAACAGTTTATTTTTCTTTAACAGGGATTTAAAATCTCCATGATTAAATGTGAACGTGGCTTCTTTTTATTTTCAATTTCTGTTTCTCACCTGTCCAAGTACCGACTTGGAAGAGTTGTCTGAATTTCAGTCACAGTTTTCTAAAAATGTTCATACAAATATGTCAACTACCAACAGTGTAGGGCCAATTGATACAGGACCTGCAGCAGCTGCTGAAGGCTGTGCTGGTCTCTGTTTGGATGTTGGCATCAGCTCAAGGGTTTGCAGTTATTACTTCATTATTGTTACCTCTATTTCTGTTCCTTTTCCTTTATTTTGTGGGTATTTTAAGGTTAAGATATTGCTTAGCAAAGTTTGCCATCTGGCATTTGAGATCTTCTGGCTGTAGGGCTTTTTTTCATGCGGGTTCTGATTGCGTTGCTTCTACTTGCAGGTTCCCGCAGTCATGCAGTCATGACATTATGCTGATGATATTTCATGTTCAATCATTTCTTGGCACAATGTTTCCAAAATCCAAAAAAAAAAGAAACAGCTAAACTTGCCTGGAGTTAAAGCAGTGCTTCCAGCATTGTTACACGCCATCTAAAGGCCTTCTGGTTGCATTAACATCTGTATCTCAGCAGGAATATTAGGAAAGAAGACAAGAGCTTTACTATTTGCGTTTCACTTTAATACTCTGTTTCATTGCAAAGTAAATATTTCTTTTCACTCAGCTTTGCATTTGCTAACTGAGCTAAGGACCAAACATTCTTGCAAACGTTTCCTTACAAATCACGTCTTTTTGTGGATAATTTGTCCTTCCTACATAGAATATGCTGAACAGAATCTCTGCCGAGACAGTAAAGGAAAAAGTTTGACATCTTCCTTAAGAGTAATGTTGTGTGACTGACTCACTGCTGCCCAGATGTTCCCTTTAAGCAATCATTTAACACGTCTTGGACTAAAGTGATTCACCATATGCATAGCACTAATGAAATACTGTGGGCCACACCCTTCAGTGACCTCAGTTTGAGCATGTTTAGGCAGCTCCTCAGCCTTTATTTTTCCTGCTTTACTTAAATCCCCATAAGTTCCTATCAGTGTCTGCCAGAGAGGAGGGCATAACTCAAGCTGAGCAAACGTGAGGCCAGCCTCTGACAACAAGCTACCAATCTCGATATAGCGCAGTGGCAACCATCAAGATCTTGCTCGAAAAGACAGCTCCATTACTCACTTCTTTAACCATCCTAATCGGATGTTAACGCTTCACTCCAGCAACCCCCACCAATCAAGGGCGGCGCTCGCACACGGCGCTTAGAGCAGGAGAAAGTTTCTCTTCTCGCTGTGTCCTCTGGCTGTTCCCCCATGGGTAATCACCTTGGCCAAGTTGTGCAGTAATTACTGAAGTTGCCTAATGCATACTTTCCATTATTCATTTTCATTAAGTTTGGGCTACACTTAATGACCCCACACCATTATATGTAAATATGTATTTTCAATGTCGCTATGCTCATCAGTCACCCAGCACAGCTTTTTGCAGTGTTTTCCCAGTTCTCGAGTAAATTAAGTCAGCGTGATCAATAGTCACCGTGATTTCCTTTTGTCGTGGCTTATTCAGCAAAAGTAGGAACACCGAATGAATTTGCGCTGCCTGAAGGAACTTGATTGACACATTTCTTTTGAAGCAGAGCGGTGTAGAGCTACCAAATCCAAGGGCCTGGGAAATCCGTGCGAGGGATCTGTGGCACACACAGATTAAGGATGTGTCTTACCAGGATTACATCCAGAGAAAACGAGATGAAGATGTAACATGGACACATGAAAAGGCAAATCCATCCTGAATAAAGATGAGGGAGGACGTTCCAAAACACATAAAATAAAATAAAGCCCCAAATACATGGTTTCCCAAGTGGCATGTGTTGAGAGGGGGCGGCGGGAATAGATGCTTTTGTTTGTTCAGTGTTTGCCTTTCTTATGCAAATAAACAGTGAGAAGAGGAGAATTGGTGGACCGCCATTAGGAGGTATTTTCCTCAGAGGAAAGGCGCAGGCTGGAGCTGTTGACAGGCTGGGGAGTGGGGCATCAATCATGCGACAGCTGGGAGCGGCGCTGGGGCGAGCCACGGGCTGAAAGGGTATTTGTGAGCAGTCATCTGCGCCACCCACCCCCCTTTGCCGCACCCCCAAAAAAATGTGCAGCCTCAACAAGTTGACGCCCATCTGAGGCTCGATCTGGCTTCCAAGATAGCGGACATATTTGGGCCTCGTGGGCTAACTTTGGAACCAGTGACTCGGTTACGACCCTGGCAAATGCTTTATGGGACAGATGTGGCACAAAGGTCACGGGCTGGGTCTAACCATGGTTGTCATTTTAGGTGTCAAATGAGGCTATCTGACAATTTTACTGGCTAAATGTAAAGATTTTTTTTCTTTTAAGTTAATCAGTGCAACAACATCCAAAGACAAAAAAAAGGACTGGGTCAGAAATGCTGTTATTGGGTTGGTTAGGGCCACACAAGAACTACTACTGTATAGGTCAAGTGTTTGAGTAATTTCTGTTTCATCTTGAATCTTTAGAATATTCTTTTTGGGTCAAATCAATGGAAATCAGGTAAGTTTAGTAAAAGACTTAGTTCAACTTCAGTTCCATCCAGTCAGTTTTAGTGCCATCCTGTCCAATCTGAAAATCTTTCTCTTCTACAGAAAATATGTAGTTTTTTTTTTTTTTTTTTTTTTGACAGCTAAACGTTGTATTATGTTTCATTAAAATACATTAACTATAAAAGAAAACTGTCTCATAGTTTAATGATAGATTTTCTCTGTTTTGGTTTGATGTATGTCACTGAGTTGTGGGTTTGTGTTCTGGTTTTAGAATTTTTCCATTCTGAAATCTTTAGGTCACAGAATTATTTTAGGGGGATGGAAGAATGGATTTTATGCGAGAGAATGATAAAACAAATTGTGGAAATGGGATCTGAAGGTGATCAAATGTCTTTGGAGAGGCTTATCCCGTGGTTGTGATTGGGCAGTTATTTGCTTTGGAGATGTGCAGATTTGCATGGAATGCAATGCAGATTTGATAATGCAGTGGAATTCCTGTTGCCACTGTCCTTGTTTTGGTAGTGTACATGTAAATTCAATGTAAATCATAGCTAGTGTGTGTGTCCATGCTGTAATCAGATGAGGCCATGCAAATAAAGCCAGTTGGCTCTGAAATTAATCACAAATGGCACCATGTGTCTGGATGTCCTCCGCCCTCAGAAGCTTTGTTTTTCAAAGAATTCAGTTTTAATACAAATTACCTTTTTTTTGTGTTCGTTTTTCTGTTCAACTTAGCTCGTAATCATTTTCCCTTTACTTTAAGGTAGATATTAAAGGGCCTTTACAACGTTAATGATCTGCACATTTTTGCTGGAGCTTCTCCGTTTGAGGAAACATCTAACACTGTATGGTGTTAAGGAACTCATTGGTTTATTATTTCACTAATACATTTTACAGTATGTGAACTGTATCAGATCCATATGAATATCTTAAAAACCTAAATATTTGTAATGTATTTCTCAACAAATATGTCTAAATGTCTAAATCATGTAAATTCAAAACTAAAAACAAATTGATCCAGCCTCTGGTGAATCCAATCAAATCGATTCTGGAAATTATTGGTGATACCCAGCCCTAGTAATAATTATAATTAAAAGACTAATGAGGAAGCTCTGAAAATGGATCGAAAAATGGTTGGAGTGGGACTTTAAACTTCCTGATGTTTGGCTTTTTTATGACATTCCTTGTCATCATATTTGGAATTTGGTATTTGCTACTCTGGCATTTTTTTTCAGACTTGTAAGCTGTGGCCTGTGCATAGTGATTGTTTTATAGACACAATTGGTCATTAGGAGCTCATGAAGCCTCAAAAAAACAATTAGATTTCTCTTGACATCAACAATTTCAGCTGTTCTGGCAGTTTTTGCAGTCATTTAAGCTTCTCTTTGAGCTTTCAAACGCTCAGCAAATATGTGTATTGTCTCTAGTTACGGTCCAAACTAAGCTTGGCATTTTTATTTGTTAATTCCACTCCATATGCCAATATACATTCTCCAAAGACTGAGGCTTAAGTGGATTCCAGTTTGCAGCATGCATTGTGTACGATTAGCAAATCCAATATTAAATCCGGTGTGGTATTGAGGTAGCATTGATGCTACAGCTCTTGCGGTAACAGCAGCCGGAGGCGCCTCGTCTCTGAGCTCCTTTCCCTTCCTGCTCGTCTTCCCTTTTAGGTTCTGCTGCCGCCACATCATTAGAGCTGAGGTCACGGGGTCACAACTCACATTTGTAGAGTAAGGATTACCTCATGGGTGATTTGAATACCACTCACCCCTGCTGCCCCTCTTCCCACCGGTCCCCAATTAGAAGCCTGTCAGCTAATAGGCAGCCGAGGGTTAAGTTAGCCTAAAGAACCTCTCAAGGCTGATAAGCAGCAGATTCTTCCTTCCGTAAGGCTGGATTTACTCAAGTCTCACAACTGTGCAGAGTGGAGACTGGCTTTGAAACATGACCTAAAGATGATGTGCTGTAATGTTTCCCATAGTGGGCATTTTTCGTGATTATTAGTCTAACTCCTAGCCGTTTCATCACAGCATTAAAGTCTAAAAAATCCAGGTTTCTGTTTGGAGCCTGTATCATGTCACCATGCTACTTTTGCATGCACAGATTCTTTGAGTACATAAAAACACACAACCTGTGCCCCTCTCCGCCTTTCCTTTGGTTAAGGTGGAAGAGCTGGAAGTAAGCTTCCGAGTGATTGAAACATTTCAGACTGTGCAGGCTCTGATAGGCTAATCCGTGAAATGAAACTTGGCTGGGAGGAGGGTGAGGGAGCGAACACCAAAAGATTAGACAGAGTGGGGGAGTCAGGGGCGGGGAACAGCAGAGGGAGAAGCCCTTGAGCCGGTAGGATGAGGAGACGGTGGATTCCTTGGGATGGGCTATAAATCTGTGCTGCAGGTGGAGTTTGGGCTGGAGGGGTTTCCTATTCCGGAGTCCAGACGCAGTACAGTCTGAGATTCAAAGAGGCGCCACGGGTGGAGGAAGCAGAAAGAGAGCTGAACTTCAAACAAAAAGCTCACATGATGTGTCAATTTTACATGCAGAAGGCTGCATATCTTCTCATGAATGGCCACCGTCAAAAGCACGTCTGCAGCATTGCTCAGTGCCTTCATCTTCCTCTATGACTCATGTCTGTCCAGTACTGATTTATTAAAGAAGAAAACATCCAACTTACTTTCATGTATGTGGGATCCACTACGTGCAGACTCAGCCACTTGTTTGAAAATTTGCAGAGCGCTGTGTCTCAGTTTGGTAAAGCGAAGCAAGCAGGGACGTGTCATTCTGCATTTTCATTTCAAATCCAACTTTTACATATTCACTTCAATCTAATCATAGATTATTAGTTCATTTGCCAGGAGTCCTGGGAAACCCAATCCATGTTGTCTTGGCGTGGATGCGCCGGAAAAAAATGGATGATGGTCTGAATGGCTGGTCTCTGAATGTGGTGTAGGGAGGGCGGAGCTTGCAGCTCATGCATCTCTGGCTGGGCTTGCGTTGAGTTAGCGTGTATCTCAGGATGAGTGTTAGGCTAGAATCGCTGGTCGTGTTGGCGGTGGTTCTTCTCCACTTCACCTGCCAGAGGTCGCTCTTTCAGTTATCAGTCTGCATGAATATGGATGCTTGAGTCTTAGTTCAAAACGAGCAAAACAACCAAGTGCAGTTTTAATGAGGCAGAATATTGCAAAAGCAGTTTGGGCATTATGTAAATGTACAAATTACTTTGTCTAAGTTGATGTGACAAATATAATGAATGGCAATGTTCCTCCCTTGAATATAACCTCAAAAGCTTACCTCAGAAAGGTTCTTCAATTGCTCATAAACAAAGAGCACAAGTCATTTGGAGGAGTTTATTAATGTCAACATCTGTGCTGTAAAAGCCAGCAGCCAGAGATGGGAAAAGATGAAAACAGCAATTTGTTATTTATCCTTTTACGAGATGAGCTAATCTCTTTGTCATAATGTGAACATTGACAGTCAAACGGTCTGTGGACCTGTGAACGTCGGAGGCCGTAGAGCTGGCTGTTGTTGCCTGTCAAAATGTGGCAGTGAAATAGAACTCAGGTTGAAACTGAGTTCATAAATTTAATAGATAATAGAGATTACAAAAACCAAATCATCATGGAAAAATAATTACTTTATTTATACAATGTTAGATCTCTAAGGAAACCAGTGCATCCGCTGTCTGGAACTGGGGCACTTGCATGTTTTGGTGTGTTTTTATTGTCTGTGTCATCTATTTAACTGGCTCTGCAGCCGCGCCTCTGTCATTTACACACCAGCTGCAGATTTTATGCTGTTAATTACATTTAAAAATAGGCTCCAGCCCATCTGGATGAATCACCAGCATTGTGTGCATGCATCAGAACAGAGGGGTATTGTGACAAAAGAGGCAGACCCATCTAGATCTGCTTCCAACAGAAGGTGCATTTTAAATTGCATTTAATGTCTTGAAAAGTTTACTTGCAGTAACATGAAAAAAATACATGAAAGAGCTAATAACACATCCAAATAAAAACACAAAAGAGGCTTCTATCATGGAGTGTTTGGGCTGCTTTTCTTTCTGTGTGCTCTAACAGCTTTTCTCTGGCCTCATTCTTATAGCTGCTTGGAAAGGTTAAAAAGCCTCGATGAACTACACATTGTCTGTCCAGCTCTAAATACCAGACAACAAAAAATGAGCACTTTCAGGTGAACACATGGAAGCATAAAAAAACCAGATTGCTAAAACTGGAACAGAATATCCTTCACTGAAATGTGTGAAATGATAACGTCTGCATCTGTTTAGAGTAATAACATCCTCACAATCTTTAAAAACAACACTAATTATTAGCAGACAAAATTCTCTGATCATAATACGATTTTTTGATTCACTATTCAGATGATTGTGCAAACAACAGAATTACTACTTTTGGATGATAGTTATCTAATATAAAAAAAAATCCAATCAGTCCTTTTGGATTTCTACCCTATAAAAAGATGTATACTCAATAGCCACTTTATTAGGTCCACCTTGCTAGTTTGGGTGGACCACCTTTTGACTTCAGAACTGTCTTAATCCTTAGTGGCAGAGATTCAACAAGGTTCTGGAAAGATTCCTCAGAGAGTTTAGTCCATATTGACATGACAGCATCACACAGTTGCTGCAGATTTGTCGGCTGTACATCCATGATGCTGATTCCTGTTCCACCACATCCCAATGTTTTATTGTGTTGAGATCTGGTGACTGTGGAGCCATTTGAGTCCAGTGAACTCATTGTTATGTTCAAGAAACCAGTCTGAGGTGATTCCAGCTTAATGACACGGCGCCTTATCCTGCTGGAAGTAGCCATCAGAAGATGGAACACTGTGTTCAGAAAGGGAAGGACATGGTCAGTAACAATAGGCTGTGGCGTTGGAACATGCACAACTGGTATTAAGGGACCCAAAGTGAACCAAGAAAATATCCCCCACGCCTTTGAACCATAATGCCGTAACATTAATAAAAGTACGTTTAGAAGATCCTCTTGCATATTACCGAGCTGACATATCTATGTATGTATGTAGCCAGTCGGCGGAACTCATTTCCTCTTCCGGTATTTCAAACTACTGCGCATGTGCAAATGATTTATTCCGACCGAAAGTGTGACCCATGTGAACGTTTGTTATAATCGGAAAAAGTTTTTCTGGGCCCCATGTATATGGTTGAATTCTCATCCGACCATTGATCCGATGAAGATATTTTGCACAGGTAACCACGGCTTATGGTGTCGACTCGCAGCGTGGCGGTGGACGATGGTATTGTCCATCGACACAACCCCATCGTAGGCGGCTCAGTCAGCCCATGGAGTCAAAATGTTCATGTGTTTATTGTTTCTATGGCATGGTGTGTGCAACAGTTCGTAGCAAACAGTTGCACAGTATGTAAGGGTAAGTAAGGGTAATGGAGGCAGATTGTACAGATTCTTTTTTTAAACCCCCTAAATCCTTCAGACTGTTTGTGCTGTTCAAGTGATAAGTGCGCCCTACCTGCACGGTGGTTCGGCGTAGCATCAGAGTGTATTTTGTGTGGGTGTCCTACAGGAGTTCTACGGGCTCTTACGAATCACGTGCACATTATCATTTTCTTTGCTTTTAGGTAAATTCACCAGTTTAGTCTGAAAGAGGAAAGTAATGGCATACATTTAAAACATTCGAACTAAAAACCAACTGATCCTTGAATGTCTCTGCTCCTTAACATTAAAACTGACACACGATCTAACTCTGATCTTGTTTCCCACTGCTGCACAAACTCAGTGGATCTGCAGCTTTTTTTTTTAGTTTGTTTCTTTTCTCTGAGTCTTATTATCATTGAGTGTCAGAGTTTGGCTCCAGGGCTGGAGCTAGCATCTCGTGTGCCTTTCATTTTCTTTTCAGAGAAGAGGAAATCCAGTCCACACACTCTCAGTTGTCTGATTCTCGTGTCCTCTGCTTGCTCTGACAGGACCTCCCTCAGCGCCACAGAACTTGGTCTACAACATCAACCAGACCGCTGTCACTCTGGAGTGGAGCCCGCCTGCTGACACCGGTGGGCGTAATGACGTCACCTACCGGGTCATTTGCAGGCGCTGCAGCTGGGAGCCTGAGGAATGTGTAGCGTGTGGCCCCAATGTGGGATACTCACCAGCTCAGTCGGGATTAGTGGAGACATACGTGATGGTCACGGACCTCCTCGCCCACGCCAATTACACCTTTGAGGTGGAGGCGGTGAATGGAGTAACAGACCTGAGCCGCACGCAGAGGCTGTTTGCAGCAGTCCGCATTGCTACAGGCCAAGCAGGTAAAGACTCTCACAGCAAGCTCCTCAATGATGACAGTGTGTGAGCAGTGCAGTGCTATAATATGGTAAAGTGGAACATTGGAATTAGGATTGATGCTGATACAAATGCAAAGCTTACGCACTTAAAGACTCTCTGGTGTACAGAGGGGATACACTTATTTGGACATGAGTGTTCACGTTATCATCTAGGATATGAACAACCAGATTTCTCTGAAGGTTTACACACAAACAAAATATTGTTTCATTTATTCTGGAATCATGTTTTGAAGATCAACTTACATTTTTTAGGGTATGATGTTTAAAAGCCTCAGATCAGAAAGTCCTTGAGAACTTTCCAGATGGGAACCAATGATTCCCTATTTACAAAAAAGAGGATACTGTCATACGATCCATAATTTCTGCTATGCATATTAGCCAGATTCATTTAATATGAATATGAGCAATGCAGTGGCACACATTATTAGCTAAGCAGTGATGCAGAATGCCAGTAGTACAGACAGAAGTGGTGCTGCGTCTGCAGCTCCGTCTCGGGGGAATTAGCTGTAATTAAAACGCCGTGTTTTGTGGTGACAAACTTCGGAGCCTTTTTTTATTCATTATTTTTATGGATCTCCACAACAAGATTCCTCTTTCATGCTTGAGCATCCATGAAACACAGTTGGCCCAAAAGGCTGTGCTCTGACTTAGGTGATTAAAAAGAAGGCTGCAGGGAGTGTGTTGAAGCATTAGTGAGATGCTTAACTTCAGAGTCTGGTTAACGACCCCTCGCCTTTGTAGTCAGCTGGTCATCATCATGATTGCTGTCTGCTTTTTTTGTGGAAGTCCCTTTCAGTCTTTGGTTGTTTTACAAGTGCCAGCTATTTATTTATTTTTAAGTTTTGTGGTAAAGGGTAAATGGAAATGAGCACACTAAATGAATCTGGCTGAAAAATTGTGCTGGAGGCGAGGAGGTTATGTATTTTTCGCTGCTCCGTCCAGGACAGAAAAATGAGTTGGAACGGGCCACGAGGGCTGGTTGCACAGCCAAGGACGCTCAGATGTCAGGAGGAGGACCTGCAGAACATGAGCAGAAGTGAAACAATTAGGACATGCTCTCTCAGAGTCAGCTCTAATTATAGGTGGCATGTTGACAACACATAATTAACCAGATAACCTGCTGGAATATTAAACCGTTACCTGTCCTGATGCTGTCAGATATGCTGTTTATCATTTTCAGGGAACTAGCAATTTTCATGAATTTGATGCTCATTTTTATTAAGCTTGAATGTTTTACATTTTTAAATGTTTCTATTGAGAGATAAATCCTTTCATATACTTTGTGGTTGTATGGAAAAGAGCTTAAAAACTCAATAATTCCCTTAAAAATGGAGGCTGGAGTTCAACAATAAAAACAAAAACAAACATTAAATGTGCAAACCAAACAACGCCAGTGTTGTGTTTGAAGCACGTTGTTGAGAATGCGTTTTGCTGGATGGAATGGAGGCTTTCTTCACCTCTCACTGGAAGCATAAGCAGCTGGGATGAGAACCAGCACCCTCAAGTCTGAGGGCACAATGTTCAGCCTGAAAGGGTGGAATGCCACCTCCAGATTGAAGACGAATCACTGCCACAGGTGGAAAATCTCTGAGGATTGTGTTTCCAAGTGAATGAAAGATTGGGTTTGAGATGAACTGATTGATTGATAACACCTGTAGCATTGAGGGCCTTTTGCTTTCCTGCTGAGGAGCTGAGTTGGAGCTTACCAGAGGGGTGTGGTCTCCTCTTAGAGATGATAAACGCAGACATGCAGGAGGAACTCTAGAGCTACTACTACTCTACATCGACAAGAAGCAGTTGAGGAAGTTGAAACATTTAGCAAGAAGGCCAGAGGAGAACCAGGACTGGTTTTGTCTATTGGCTTGAAGGGTCAGGAAAGTTTGCTGTCATGTGACCCAAACCAAAGACAAGAAAGATAATAGACGGGTGGATGCTATTAAGAAATGCAAGAAAACTCAAGAGAGTAATAGGTTGACCGAACAAAATAATTTCTATTAGACTTTTTGATAATTTTGAAGGTAAGCAAGTATTAAAAAGTTACTGTTTCTTAGAGTTTGGTGCTTCGTTAACATTTGGAACTCTAATGAGGCTTGTTCAGGGTTAGAAGACGGTTGATTCTGATGGGATTCATAAGTTTTAATTCAACAAACTGCAAAAGCCTCTTATTTTCCAACATTAGGTCAGAACACATCGAGGATCATCTCTGGTCTTTCATTTTGATGTCCTCCTCACTGTGTCCCATTTGGTCAGAGCGTAAGAAAACTCTTCTGGATGCTGGTTTATGGATTTGTAGTAAAACTGCACTGTCCCCATTGACAGAACACAACATGTTAGTGTTTGGTTATGCAGTGCAAGGTTATAAAGCATGACACATGGACCTCGTGGATTCATTTCAAAACCATTAACTCAACCTAATGCTGTGTAATTAAAAGCTTTCCAAAAAATAAAAACGTTGGAAGGACTTGCATGCGGGACCCCTCATTAGAGAATGAGCACATTGTTAAAGCGTTTTGAGGACATCATTCAGAATTGATTAACCTTTGCATGGCGAGGCTCTTGAGACTCCTTTTACTGAAAGAACTTAAAGAAAAAAGTGGAACTGTCTCTGGCTCCTCCACACATCTTCATCTGACGGGCATTCACACAAACTCATGGTAGGGAGAGAGTAAAAATCTGATGAGGAATTCACGCTTCTCCTAATTGGAGCAATCCAAATGAGTGGACCCAGGTTAGAGCAGCTCAAGCTGCAGAGTGCTTATTGTTTCCTGAAACCTAATTACCTCTTAGTGCCTTCGTAAATGACTTAAAGTAGAAGCTGCGAGTCCATAAGCTCCATTTCTGCAGCTTTATCTTAAAGGTTATTGAAAATCATTGGTGCTGGTTCTGTTCTATGTTAGATGTTAAGAGGACGCTTCAATCAGTCCTCCATTGTGAATCCAGCCAACAAAGATGCTCCCTGCCTCAGTTTTTCTCAAGCACACTTGTAAACAAGGCCTTTTGTTCTTTCTGCACGCTAGTGAGTGCTCACGGAATCAACGCCCATTCAAGGGAAGCTTGAAAAATCGGAGTTAAGTAGATCACAGAAACAGGAAAAGGAATCGGTTTGGGAAAGTCTGCAGGACCTGTGTTTGCCGGCACGTGTAGGACTTCTTCAGCCAGAGGGGACGGAGTTTGAGAAGTTTGTGTGCAAATCCGTCTGCAGTGGAAACGACACAAGTGCAAATTGATTTTAATGTTGACTGGTGGTGTTAGTCCATGGCAAACAAAGGTTTGCTTCATGGCTGAGACTGGAAGCCAGACTGAAATGCAGCTTCAGTCCGTCTTGGATGAAAGTGAGTTTATGTTAATCAGTTTGCTCTAAGCAGTTGGGACGCATCGATTCACTTTCCCAATGATTTGGTTTATTGGTGTAACAGACAGTTTGGTTTTAAACTGAGGATTGTGGCTTCCTTAGTAAGTGGTGACTATGTTTACATGCATGACAGTCTGAAGGACACTGTCTCTCCAGTCTGCAGACTGGAAACATGAATTACAGCAAAAAGAACAACTAAATGCACACCTGTTTATCCTAAAATCCCTTAATAAAAATGTAATGTGTTGAAATCCATTTAGCAATTCTGCAGTGGTGGACTTCTGGTTGGAAGAAAATAATGCATCGGCTGCAAGTGACCTTTTATTTAAAAGAAAATGTTGTTTATCCAGAACATAGCAGAAATGTTTACATGGTAACTCTTTGTGTAAGTTTCCAGTTTTTCAATGAAGAGAATGTACAGATACATTAAATATTTGTTAGTGTTCTTTATTCTTTCACATCTCTTCTCTGAAGATCTCAGATTGATTTGACTGGGAGCCAAAAAGGAGTTTTTTTGATATTGTGAATATGTTATTCTAAAGTGTGTGGTGTTATTGTTATCAGCCATGATATTTAGTTTTTCCTCACAGATAAAGTTCCATGTTTGGAGTCTGATCCTGCATGTGCTTCTCATTCATTTGCTGTGACCTTGCTGTATAGTTTTGAAAACTTTCCTGTTTGCTCATTCAGATAAATGATGGGAATTATGTCCAAACTGAGCTTAACATTGTATCAGTTTTTGCCTAAACTTATTTAATTTTCATACGTTTTCATTCATAGATTTGGAGACATCCTCTTCTGTGTTTGTTTAGCCGCTGAGGTACCTGAGGCTTTCCTTTTCAGCCATTGCTTGCTTCATTTGTTTTGCACCGTTGTATGAATGTAGCAGGATGTAACAGCCCCCCCCCACCCCAACAATTCATGCTTAAACATTCAATGAGAACAAGAAGCTGTTCCCTTCAGTGGATCTGAGTGTGAGGGAGAAACGCAGCGCAGTGGCACATGAGCAGAAGCTAAGCGTCCTGCTTTGATGTGAAGAGCCTCAGTGCCTCTGCATTCCGTGAGATGCAAATCTTCCTGTTTGTTGGGCGTCCCACAGCATTTTCCTGTGGAAGATGGCAGAAAATGCAGCACGACTTGATGATCATTTTGGGAACAACGCCTGCTAAATTAAACCAACGTCTTAAATGTCCACTTCATGGACACGCGATCAGCCCTAATGGCTTTTTTTGTGTGCATGTGTGAAAGTAACACTCGGGGAACAATTGTGCCATTGATTTGTTCCCTTCTTGGCTCTAATCTTCCATGGTGGCCTTAAACAGAGGGATTGATTGATACTGAGGAGTCCCAGCTGACCAACGCCGCCAGTGTCCTTCTCTAAGTAAGCGGATCCTCTTTTGTAGCATTTGTCCCGGGTTTACGTTACCTGAGAGCCCCCCACCCCCTTTCATGCAGGCTGTAATTTGATGAGAGCCGGCCAAAGCAGTAAGAGTCAACAGCTGCAATAAAACTGCGGTGGTCTCGGAGCAGCGGCTCGGAGCACTTAACCTGTAGCTTTTCTGTAAATGGCTGCTGATTTGTCTGTCACCCAATCCGTCAGCAATGAATAATTTTCATGGAAGGTGCACCTTAATTACTTTCCCATTTAAATGGCATTATCGGGGCCTATCTAGGTAATTAATCTCGCCAAGTATCCTGTTTCAACCTTTTATTGCAGGCAGACGAGCTCCCTAAATCCCCCCGAATCTGCCGTGCTTGAACGAGTCCTTCCTCGCGGAAGCTGGCGTCGCATCTTTTCCTTTCACGCCGTCTCTTCTGCAGCCTGTGGACAGCGGCCTCTTTGGGTGCAGGCAGCCTGACAGAGCAGCCGGCTGTTTCAACGCCTTGGAACAGACGCAGCCAGGCCCATCCATGCTGGCTGGAAGACAAGGACGGATCTCGGCCAGTTCACGTTTACTGGTCTTGTCCAGAAGCCTCTGATTATTTTTGTCGATGTGCAGCACCTGCATTCTTTGTCTTTATGGAGACAAATCTCTTCTGTTGGATTCTGCATCCATTCAACACGTCTGCGAGTCGTGCTGCCGTCTGACACCTTCCTTCATTTGAGGAGACACACTGAAGTTCATTTTCATGCGGTCCAGCATACGTCTTCCAGCTGTCTCCATACACTGCGGGAAAAGTGTTGAACCAATCCTGGGCGCCTGCTCCTTATGAACCCATTCAGAAACTTCACTCAGGGTCAGCTTTCATGGATTTGCAGAGGGAGAACATAGTAGCTATAAGAAGCCCTCTGCTGGACTGGCCAGCATCCAGATCCTGAACACGTGCGTCAAAGAGGTTGTAAGGCTGCGTGCATACCATTTGTAAGTGGTCAGAGCTGGTTTGAAAGGAAGAAAAGCTGTTTTTTTTTTTTTTTTTAAGAAGACCACTCAAAGGGGCAGCACAACTTAAGTTAACTATCAGAAACCACACAGTGTGCAGAAAAAGAAAGTGTTTATTTTCAAAGAAAAGAAAAGTTCCTGACAATTGGAAGACAGCCCCTTCCTGTTTGGATCAACAGGTTCCAAAGCGGCAAATGCGGGCAAAGCTTTTGTTTATTGTCAGATGATTACTTAACCTAAAAAAACTGAAATCCAGTCACTGCAGATTATCTTTGAAGGCTCAAAAATATATTTGATTGACATGTAACTATCAGCTTCTGCTGTTGCTGTCTGTTGGGTATAAGCTGTTTTAAAGATCACTCTTTAAATTGATTTTTGCACATTTTTGGTGAAACCTTTCTCCCAAATGACTCTACCTAAACGATGCTCCTCCTCTCTTTTGGGCTGAGCTTTGGCTGCTCCATATTTCTGACGTTTCCCTCATATTTCCAGAAAATCACTGCATTAACTGCATGAGACAAACAGTGGCTGATGACTGCTGCGGAAACATTTACAGCATGCGCGTGTGATGATTTCATCACACAAGAGTAGTGTGCTATAATTTTGGGACCGTCTGTTTTTTTCTGACCTTAAGAATAGAAGTGGAAAGGTGAAAGTAAGGAAGGCTCCGGGATAAATTCAGCTGTTTGAGCATGCAGACATAATCAGTGCTATAGTATTTGTTTTTGCTCCAGTCTACATTAAAAAGGGAGACTGTGTTTGAAAAGGAGGAGCTTTAAACACAGTGAAGCTTCTGTGTGTGTGGAATGGGCTCAGTCTAATTGTGTAGTTTTGTCTCACAGCCCTCTCAGTCGCTGTTTCCTCTGATCTGTTGACTTTGCTGTTGTTTGCACAGCGCTGTGGGGGGCACACTGCACCTGTAGTTTCATTACAGACTATTTGTTTTACAGATTTGATCAATTAAAGCAAGGTTTTCATTTGCATGCTAATAAATATGCAGGGGTATTTCCACACAGTCAAGGCCACTGTTTTCCAGGATTTCAGGTTTGTCCCACATGAGTAGCATCTGTTTGTCAGGCCACTTCACTTTGACTGCAATAAATCTTTTTTTTTTTCTGGTGCACCAGTGTTGCCGCTATGAAAGTGGTTTTCTTGTCTCTGGTGAACATCTGGTGAAATTACTTAGACGCTCGCTCTGACCTTGTTCCTTTGGTTTCTTGAAATGTTGAAATCCTGGTAGAACAGTGTGAAATCGTTGGTGAAGACATTTGTTTGATTTTCTTTTGACCTACTTGGTGTTTTTCAAGTCATTGTTGTGATATTTGGATCACACTTGACTCTTATTTTTACTTTCGTCAATTAAACTTGCTTTCCTCAGACGGCTTTGTGTTTATCTCTGGCTCCGTCTGTGTTTGGATGCGGAGTGAGCGTTTTCACAGAGAGACATTTCATTTTGGAAGCATCGGAGAAGTTGTAAAGTTCCGATGTGTCTGGCTCAGCTGGGAATATGTGGAAGTTGAAAAGGGAGCGCTGCTTTGCATTCGACTTCACCCTATAGGCGGTGTTCCCCCAAAGCAGACGTGCCTTTAATTATTCAGACCTCTGCAAAGCAGCAGAGAGGTTGGAGCAGTAAGCTTTTCATTTTTATTATTTGGCAGAAAGTCTACTGTTCGTCTTCTATACTGCACCTTTCTCAGATGACTGCTGCCGTCATTTATCAACTCAACCATAGATTATCCATTGCTGCTGCTGAGCATTCATCAATGTTTTCCTGATGTTATCCTGGAGTGTTTGTGCTTCATGATATTTTAAAGTCGTCTGCAAACAAAGTCACACTGCACGAGCAGAGCAGGAAGTTCAGTCCCGAACAATATTTGCCCAGACTGTGTTGCATGTTTACCGGCTGGCGACATGTTGGCCGAGTGAAAGGACACTCAAGGGCTGTGTGCAAAAGTGTCTTTGAGTGCTCTCCTCATGCACAAACAGCACAGAAAACAAAGGACAACCATGAAAATGCTCTTCCTCTGCCTTGGTCGTTGGTTGTAAACGTCCCAGTAGAATGCCATGGGTCTTTGTTCTCTCGGTCACTCGTTCATTTTCTGCCATATTTGAAACATTTTTGATGGTTAAGTTGTTTGACAGGCTTTGCAGACAGCAGCCAATGACCCGAGCAAAGAAAAGCATGTCCTATCATCAGCATGGTCTTTGCTGGGACAAAGAAAAAGAAAACCTCAAACATCTTTCCAAATGCTGTTTGTTGTCCTTCCAAATAATTCAATTTCCACTGTAACCTGATACTGTAGCTAAACTGAAGGGAGCCCTTATTTTGACTTAGAAACTGTGGGGACGACTTGGCCAAATGTTCCTTCTAACGACCCAAAGCCTAACAAAGTGGCAAAAAATAACAGTGTAGAAGTTTTTGTTCCATTTTTGTATAATAATGACACAATCTCACATAAACAATCATTCATTTCCCAAACGCGCTTAAAGGGCCTATATCATTCTTTTCTTAAGCCTTTCAGAGTAAATAATATCCATATATTGATTATATTGTTTTGCCTTATTGCCCTATGGTTTCGCAGGAGGATTTTGAACTTGATTCTCAACTGGGAGCCAGTGAAGTGAAACTAACACAGGAGTGATGTGATCTCTTCTGCTAGTTCCTGCTAACAATCTAGCTGCTGCGTTCTGAACAAGATGGAATGTTTAGGACAAGCTGCTAACGAAGAGTTACAGTAATCCAGCCTAGACGTAACAAATGCATGGATGACTTTTTCAGCATCACTTTTAGATAAAATATTTCTGAACTTAGCTAAATTGCGCAGGTGAAAAATGCAGTTTTACATGGCTGTGATATGTGAGCCTTAAATGATAAATCCTGGTCAAATAAAACCCCAAGGTTTCTAACTGTGGAATTGGGGGCTATACTTATGCCTTCCAGGGAGACTAACTGAGCAGACAGAGCATCTCTGAGATTTTTAGGACCAAGTATAATGACCTCAGTTTTTTTCTGGGTTCAAGATGAGGTAAATAAGTGTCATCCAGGCCTTGATGTCTCTGATGCAGGCGTTCAGTTTCTCTATATGGTCATTTTCTTCAGGTTTAATAGATAAATACAACTGCGTATCGTCCGCATAACAATGAAAACTAATGCTGTGTTTCTTGATTATGTTTCCTAGGGGAACCATGTAAAGCATAAACAGGATGGGTCCTAAAACTGAGCCCTGTGGGTCTCCGTAGTTAACTTGAGTGCACTGAGACGAATGTCCATTTACATTAACGAACTGATACCTATCGGATAAATAGGATTCAAACCACTGGAGAGCAGATCCTCTGATCCCTATGTCCTGCTCTAATCTATGGAGTAAAATACCGTGGTCGATAGTGTCAAAGGCTGCACTGAGGTCTAACAGGACCAGAATAGAAAGTAGTCCCTTTTCAGAGGCCAATATAAGTCATTAGAGACTCTAACTAGTGCAGTTTCCATGTTGTGGTGAGGTCTAAACCCCGACTGAAAGTCTTCAAAGTGGCTGTTGTCCTGTAGGTGGCAGTAAAGCTGCTTAACTACAACTCTTTCTAGGATTTTAGAAATAAAGGGCAGGTTTGATATTGGTCTATAGTTGGCCAAGATGCTAGGATCCAAACTGGGCTTTTTCAGAAGAGGTTTAACAACTGCATATTTAAAAGACTGAAAATGAAAATGTCTAGTGGAGATTGGGTCTAAGAGACAAGTTGAGGATTTGGAGGACGTGATCCACAGCAGTGAAGCGGTTTAATGTTACAGAGGTTTCTATGGATGCCTTCACTTCTACCGCTTCAGCCTGCTCTGGGCTGATCATAGGAATAACTATATTCAACTTATGTCTAATATTTGAGATTTCACTATAAAAGAATTTAAGGAAATCTTCAGCTGAGAGTAGCAGGAATATGTGGTTCTACTGAGCTCTAACTGCTGGTTAGTTTGGCTATTGTACTATTGAACGGGTTACTTGTTTAAGACAATGTGTTTCAATGTTCAACCACGGTGCTACTCGGTTTTGTCTAACAAAATTAGGTTTCAGGGGGGCAACAACATGGAGGGCTTGTAAGGCACCATTAACAAAATGGTCATTTATACTAGGACTGATGCTGTGAGTATTTGCTCAGAATGTTACTAAGTATCGGTTGAACTGTGAGTTTAATCTCAGACACAGAACGGTCAGATAAGGTTCTTCGATGCTGTTTTTTATTTGCTGGGGTAGTAGCATGTTCTGAAAGTGGAAGGTAATTAGAAAGTGATCTGAAATGATGGGTTTATGAGGAAGGACACTAAACAAGGTCCAGGATGTGCCTGTGACAGTGAGTGGGTTCATTTATATTTTGTGTGAAACCAACATGATCTAATAAAGCTGCAAAAGCATTTCCTAGACAGTCACTGGGGTCATCAACATGAATATTAAAATCCCCTATTATTATAATTTGATCAAATTCTAAAACGGTAGTTGGTAGGTCACTGGGTTGCTGGAGCCTATCCCAGCCACACTTAGGCAAAGGCAGGGTACGCTCTGGACAGGTTGCCAGTCTGTCACAGGGTAACATGAACATAGTTGCCCAAAAGTTTTACACTTTGAATGTTTTTCAATAAACCAATTTTAAGATAATAACATTAATTATCTGCACTATGGGGCACACTAAATTATAGGGTTCACCGTCAATTTTGAAACTTTTGTCATTTCTAAGGTGCACTGAACTATAAGTCAGACTACAATAACTACAGAAGTTAGTAACTACAGAACTTGTTTTTAACACGCTATATTTTCCCTATATTTGGTCATTTTCTATATGCTCTCTGTTGTCAAACGTATTTAAATTTATCAGATTTCTAATCCTAACAATTTTCCCCCAGATTTAAATGATGAATCCAGCTTGGTTGTGACAATCTAACTTATCTATTTTTCTGTCTAGAAAATGCTGCCTTTCATAACTTCAGGAAACTGCTGTGAATTTGTCACATTTTTGTCCCTTTTCCACCCAGCTGCTCTGTGTTTCACAGAATAGTTGCTCTTTTTTGTTTTCCTTGGTTGCATTTTTCATGGCCACGTATCGTTGGATGTTTCTTTTTGGGATTAGTAAGAAAATTCCCACAGACTCTGTAAATGTGCTATTTGAGGCTGTAAATCATGAACACATTTGTCAAGGAATTCAATTTACAAAGGACATTAATTGATTTATATATGAATGATAAATTTTATATACTTGTTACTAGTCATGTAGGATGAATACGTTGGAATAAAACATCAATAATGAGTTTCTGCACTGTAAAATCATTTGATGATCATTTGAATGATCTATGCATCTGATTGATACTGATAAAATTGCTTTATATTTTTTTTTGGCTGTACTCGTGCTAAATCCATGTGGGCTGACTTCTTCTCACGTTATTGTCTTGGTTCAGGTTTGTCCAACGTGAGTTACCTGTCAAATTGTCCTTTCTCATGCGACTGTTCTTCTCCAGAAAAACTGAAACATCCAAAATCCATTTGCTGTAAGTGGTGAAAGGACCTGCGTGTGGGCCGTCCGTCAGCTCGATGCATCGGTCTGTGAAGCAGCACTTCCCGCAGCCTCATGTGTCAGAGCCGCATCATTTGGGCTCGAACTTTCACTGACAGCATGGCACAGATAATGGCATGAGTGTACTCGAGTACTCCAGGCAGCAGGAGGGCAGGGAGGTGGCGCCGTTGTAATCAAGCACAGCTCGGTCTTCAAGCACCCTTTAGAAGCTGAGAATAATGAAACTTTCTTTCAGTAAGAACAATGTTTTTACAAGAAAAGCAACAAAAATGGCAGAAAACTCTGGATATGTTGTTGGATGTAGTATCCTTTCGTGAGATAGTTCATCAAAAAGACAAGTGAAATGTTGCAAAAAATGTTATTTTCTAATTAGGTAATCTATGAGCACAAATCTTGTAATACCTGTATGAAGATTTAAGACCTCAGAGTAATGCAAAGCAGCGGTTGCAGACAGCCACTTGTTTTTGGGTGAATTCGCGGCACCTGGGTGTCTCGTCAGCCTCACCGCTGAGAGCAGACACTTTTCTCCGTGTGAAATTACAGACCTGAGGGGCAGCTGATGAGAAATGTCACTGTGGACGAAAATGGAACTCTAATATATTCCATCTCAGGTTTTTGGACACTTATTAATGTCTCTGAGTGAGTGCCACTAATTAAGGTAGTCAGTCTGGTGTGGCAAATGAAGCGTGGGACAAATAACAGTATGACCTGAGAACAAAAGAGCTGCCATGAGAATATGTATTTAGCATGGAGCGCTCAGTCTGTCGTGCAATAAAAACTCAAAGCCTCATCCCTCTTCATTTTCTAAATGTTGGTTTTCTGTTTCTCTGCCTACACAATCTTTTTCTTAATAGCAAAGTTTTCTGCAATCTCATCTCTTAATAACAAAGTTTGAGAACCCCATTATCAAGCTGTGGAGGATTATTAAAATGCCCCAAATAGCAAATGTTCCTTCATTATTGTTATTATTATGTAGATGACAAATGGAAAGAGATACTTTCGCTTTTATCAGTAAAAATGTGCACTCATGAAGTAAGTCTCTGCAGTTCAGTTCAGTGAATGACTCCTGGTCGTGAACAGAATCAAGCATGTTGGCATCTGACTCATGCTTTGTTTAGATCAGTTGATCTGAGCTGAGACTTGTTTGTTCACATTATGTGGGCAACACATGTAGAAATGCTTTACGCTGGAAAAATAGACGACTGAAATGAAAGCATCCTTCATTTACACTTAAACAGCAAAGATGGATAATCAGAAAGGCCTCTGACTCAGTGTTTTGTTGGTACATTCCTTTATATTTTACAGCCCTTGTCACAAATCACAAATCATCTTTACATCTGTGAAGTGAGTGTCATGATACAAGGACAACTGCTGGTAATGGAATCACTGCAGATGAACCAAGTGATCATATACACTATATTACCAAAAGTATTTGCTCACTTGCCCTGACTCGCATATGAAATGAAAGAGAGCGTGGTTTAAAGAAAAAGAGACTAAGGGAGATTGCTCTTACTTGCAAAGTGGTAATTTAACTTGTGTTGCTCAGCTGCATTGCTGTGGGCAGGTGGTGCCTCTTATTGTTTTCAGCCTTCTTGAGTTGACTGGAAGTGTTGGTGGACCAGGAACTGTCCTAAATATGGATCCTCATGATCTTGGAGCTTGATGCCTGTTCAGCCGTTATCTCATTGGTCATTTGCGCCTCTTCTCTGCCTCCTGAGATTCATCAGCCCGTTTATATGGCCTCAAACGTCAGATAACTAGGCACACTTAGATATAAAGATGCTAACCATGGAAAACCTTGGTCTAGATGTAATGACTTAACTTCCAAACCTCTTGGTACTTTCAAAACCCCTAGTTTCTCCGTTGCTCATGAGCATTGTGGTGCTGACAGTCGTGTTTTCTGTGCTAATGCGGGAACTAATATACTTGCAGAACAGGCAACACGCTGCCGTTTGTACTTCGCAAAGAAAAAATGACGGTCGCCTTGGATACATAATGGTACTTTTGGGTCTCATGTGACTCCCATCTGCAGCACATTGTTTCCACATGCGCAGATATAAAAAGGATGAGATATGTTTGAATGAGGTGGATACATGTCTGCGAGTATTGGCTTTTCGGGGAGAAATCTACATGTTATTCTGCTATCTCGTGAATGATTGGTAATACAGATTAAAGGACACCAGATTATCCAGTCTACACGTCGTCTGAAAAATCCTATAACAAGGAATCAGAAGGCGATTGGATGTTTGCTCTGCATGTAAACAGAATACACAATGAGCTCCTGGTTCTTGGCTTTGAGGAGCAGCTGTCAGATCCTTCTTCTGTAGGATGACAGTGATGTCATGTCAGTGTTGCTGCAGAGTCCAGGCCGTGCTGTTCAACTCTCAAACTGGAATTAATTCTAAGAAGACTGCTGTCAATCTGATAAAAAAATGTGATTTTTTTTTTTTAATTCTTCTAATCTTTCATCAATGTGATAGATTTGCATAATTGGTGTATAGAGTACTTAGTGTTTGTGTGCAGCATTCCTAATTGGATAGTTTTATCACTTAATAAATAAATAAAAGACAATAGAGTTCCAGCAAATGTCTTTCCTTTAAAGCATACATTAAGCCCCCTTGTTCAGTCTTTCCTTTTTTTATTTTAGTTGAATTTTCTGTCCGAGCTTCAGTTTTTATATGCAATGCCGCCTGCTGTGGGTTCAGGTGTTGACCAGTCTGGAAAGGCAGCTGGCTTTGCCTGTGGAATGCACCCGCCCTGCGTTTACTGCCCACAGGGTGACTGTAAGGCCTCAGTAAACACCCAAATGCTCTTCCCTAGTCCCATTCTTTATCTGATTGCTTGCGTGCGATCAGACTGCTCTCCTATATACATTCATGCGAAAGCCGGCCACATGCCACACAGTCGGCATGCACCTGTGACTCTTCCAGCCTCCTTTATGGGGAAACACGGGCTGCAGAATGTCATGGCCCCGGCTGCAAGTGGCTTTGCCGCTTTGCAATAGAGTCATTCGAGTGTTTCATTTCCTGTCGGAGGAGTTAAAAGGACTTCCAAGGTAATAAAAGCCGAGCGTGCCATGTGCGGCTAACACGGAGAATTCCCGCTTTCCAACACAACCACACAGGCTGAGACACACAACAGTCTGCAGACAATAGCTAAACTTTGATTGCTGTTTCCTGCAGGCTATCACATTTTTCTCAGGTGGTGAAGAAGAGCCGTTTGTAGCTCAGAGTGTTTGCCTGTTGACCTGACAGGACATATTTCTTCTGTTAGACGGGGCGAGAGGAACACCTGCGCCTGCAGATTTACTGAATTATTAAAGTGTTTATTAGTTTCTTGACCCAACGAGGACCTAAAGTGCTAAAGTTAGCACCTGGTTTCCACATGCTGCATGCCTTCAGTCTTAGCTGGAGACCAGATCACCCCCCCCCTAGTGTCCACAGTGGGAAATTGCATTTAAGCGCAATTTGTTCAGTGAGAAAGATTTTATTTTTCGCAGTAAGGCTTTTTTGGTGGAAAAACTAAAGTTGCAAAAACATATGCATAAATATTAATTTTATTATTGCCTGCAGTTTTCAATCTGGGATATAGCTGCCAGTTATGATTTTAGCAACAATCCTTACATTTTCTCCCAGCTGCTACTCAGAATCGGTTCTCAGCAATGATAATACTGAACACTTATGAGCATTCAGCTCAACGCAGACAGATGTTATTACCACTACATTGTTTCAATATTTGTCTTTAAGAAGGATAAAGTTTTATAAAAAAAAAAAAAAAAAACTATCCAGGGTGAACACTGCCGTCGCCCAACTGTAACTATAGGCTCCAGCAACCCTCTGACTTTGAAAGTACCGGTTCTTGGACTGGTTGAATAACTGAAGAAAAATCCAAAAGAAGAGCTATTGGATTGAAAAAATATTGTATCCAAAAAGAAAGAAATGGGAATCAAGTCCTAGTTTTTACCTCTCCTTTGGAGCAGCTGCTGGTGAATATCATTCTGAATTAAATTCCTATTCCACTCGTTTAAACTTGGAGCAGCAAGTTAACCTAGACTTTTGCAGAAATCAAATCTGACAGTTTCGGTGAAAGAAAAGCAGCTGAATTCAAAAGCTGCTCTTTTTTCAGATTGCCGTACAGATGAAGAGCTTTAGTGTAAATTCATTTTTCAGTAAACGGTTTACCCAGCTGTGTCCTTTTTCTGTGTCTTTTGCTGAAAAGCAGCCCTTTAGCACAAGGTCTGTGTTTTTTTTCTCATATGGCGTTCTACGGAGGACTTGACTTTTCTTCCGGTCGATGGAATGCTGTCTGCTTGTTGACTTGGCGTTGTGTAACGCGGCCGTGTGCTGGGGCGTGTGGGGGATTTAGGGCTCTGGGAGAATTCCTCACTGCTGCTTTTGTGAGATTAAAAAGATTCGGGGAAGACTGACAGCTCTTTTTTCTTCGTCTTTCATTGTCTCATCAGTGCTCTGTCTCCTGCAGTGAGCAAAACTAATTATGTCTTCAGCCCCGCTGCCTCACCCCCACCCTTTTATAGAGATCATCACACTTGGAAATCATAATGAGTTTGTGGCAGACCACTTTGGCTTTGGAGGACAGGACTAGAAAATGCGGAGAAGTCATTTTGCCTTTAGTCAAAGTGCCTGCTGGCAATTACAGGCCACCTCTTGACCCCAGAAGCTTTCGGCTCAGATTCTTTCAGGGTCCGATCGAACCGTAGTGATGTCGTTTGGTTTGCGCACCTGCTCGCTTCTTCTTTATCTGTACCTCCACTGCTTTCAACCAGAGCCCCTCCAAACCTTTGTTGTCAAAGCGGAGCGAGAGCATGACGGCCATCTGCTGCTCTGCTTTTAATGCTTCGGTGTAAAACAACAGTAAAAAGATTGTGTCAGCCGAGGATCTGAGAAAAGCCCGGTGCTGCTGCTGCTGGAGCAGATGGGCTCCACATCTGGGCTGGAGGAAGTTGGCGAGGCTAGGAGGAAAGCTGTGACAACACACCCAAAGCAGCTTTGTGTGAAGTGGCTTCACCTGGGATGGTCTGGCCCGTCCTCCTGGCTCTTCCCGCTGCAGCCTTGGAGCGGCGGGATGAAACCTCTGTGAAGTCTGGAGCCTGCATGGTGAGCCCTGCTGGGGGAAAATAATTGCCCGTTTAACCTTGTAAATTCAGAGATCGTTGACAAAGTGCAACATGTTTTAGCTGGAGAGAGATAAGTTACTCTGTGAGAAACAGCTCGCAGGCGGGGGGCTGGAACAGAATCCGGAAAAAACACAGGGTTTGCTTATAGTACTAGAAAAGTTGGATCCTGCTTTCAAGGTTACATTCCTGCAGTTTAGGTTTGTTTGTTCAGCTTTTGCTTTTGAAGTCCATATTTTTTTTCCACTTGAAGACATTTGTAATGTTGTTTATAATCAATAAATGTCAATATTTCATATTCTGACAGCTTTATGTGATTCTTCACTGAGGACATGATGGACATTTACCGCCTATCAGGGTAAAAACGTCTAATCTACAACTTCACTTTACTGCTTTAGTTCCTGAAGAAGCTTGACTTCAGGCTGTTGAACGTTGAATGAATTTTATTCACATTAGAACAAAAGACACATGTAAGTTGTTAATGGAGAATATATTTTGAAATGCTTTATGTAGAGAAATGATTTTTATCTAATAAATCCATCTTTCGTTTTTCTACCTTGCTTAAGGTTCCACAGTGGTTTCCTGTCACCCATGCACACACATTCCCACACTGATGGCAGCTTCCCTGCCTCACAACAACGCCGCCAACCCTTTTTAACCAGGAGCCATGTGGAGTTCAGTGTGTTCGGCAAGGATGCTTTGACACACGGGAAACCAAATCTGTCATCTTCCAATCAAAGCTTTCCATGGTGACCTCACTCTTTAACATTAGTGAGCGTGGCACAAGTTTTGCTTTTACTTTGTAAGTACATCTGTAGAGGATACAACCCCAGAATTACTGGGGTTGTATGGAAGCGGAGAGCTTATTTTAGTGGAGGGAACTCCTGTGTCTTACCCAATGCTGGTTTCTTAGTACTCTTAGAATATTCTATACGGAGTGAAAATATTTCTCCTCTCTTGCCCGATTATGACTTATTTGAAATGTTATTTTTTTATTTTTTGGAGCTATACATCAAAGTGGCTCAAAGCTCCAAATATTGCATGGAAACGTATAACGAATTTCGGAATTGCAATATTTTTTTGCCGAGTCTGGTGTGACAGCAGCACAGCTGAAAGGCCCCAAAGATCACATACATGCAGCAGCCGTGTCTCGTGCACACAGGGATTTCTTCAGACCCTCCGATCACGTGAACTGTCTGTTGGCCGACTCTTTTTACCCAACTCTGGTCCGTGACTTGTTGATAGTTACCCTCCTGAACTACCAGATGTGCTGCAGCTGTTTGTGATCTACCACTTGCTTTATCAACATTTGTTTTTACTTTACGGCGACCCAACCTTTGGATGGGGGGGGGGTTGCATTTTCTTCCCTTTAATGAGCATTTGGTTTGTGGCGTAAGGCTGCTGGACGTCGCCTGCTCGCTACGCCCTTTGAAGCAAATAATTACCAACAAGCTAGCCCGATAGAATGTAATTAGTTCAGTGTGTTTGCACTTGTGCCACATTCTAGAGCTGCAATGATTACCCATTGAGGTGATTAGTCAATTAACAGAAATAGGCCGGTCTAATCGATCGGTTGTCATTAAGTTATTTTTTTAGGTGAAAGTTTTTTGTTACTTCTTCGAATGTGGACTTTGTCGGACGTGGAGAAGCCGTTTTCCCTCTGTATTCTCAGAAGAAAGATTACATCTAAATGAAAGTTGGAAGAGCCGCAGTCCTTGGAGAGCAAGTTAATTAAATTTGTAAATTCCTCCTGAATCATCTCGCCATCACGCCGGCGAGCCGCTGTCGAACGCTGCCAAAAAGTGTGTCAGAATGTGTTTGGTCCGGGAAAGTCTGGCAGTTGAAAGAGGATGAAAACGAATGGCCAGAAAACATCTGAGCTTTTTACTCCACGTTTGGATTTTCCAGGAACACGCTCCTGATGTGTTTGCAGGATAATTACTTCTTAACGTCTGTCTGCAAATGAAATTAAATGGAGCTTTTGAGATGCAAAAATGACTCAAACGCACAGACTCTGATAACATCTACTTATTTGTGGACCAGATTGAATTTCTGAAAATGAGACAAGTGCTCTGTGTTGAGTCCTCTGATGCAGTGCAGTTTGTCACCCCCCCAACGATGTGAAACCGCTCCGTTTCATTTGTGGGGAACACGGGTGACATTTACATGAGAATAAATGGCTAACTCTCCAATTAACTGCTGACAAAGTGGATTGGAGATCCTCTGGGTAAACATGCTGGACACAAAGAGGAGGAAGGCGTCTGATTACTGTTGGAAGTAATTGAGGACGTGTCTCCAAGAGACTGAAAAGCAAACTTTTGAGTGCTCCCCCTTCCTCCCCCGCTTCACACCCACACTTTAGTCCTAAGCCTGTCGTTCTTGCAGCCTATCAGACGTGAATAACCAATTACAGTAATGGCTAATCCCGCAGCCGATACACAGAAACAAGACGACAATGTGACATCTCGCCAGCCTTAATCAGGATGTCGGGCTTCATCTCTCAATTTGCAAGTCCAGTGTTCCCCGTTTCCCTGAGTGTCACTTTAAGCTGCTTTGGTCACACAGCTTGTTGTCTCATTTAGAGTTAGAGGGACACAATGGTCTGTGGTCCATGGCAGCAGTTCATTTGCTGATCCTAGATTTTTGATCCTGGTCAGGTTGGTTCTGTTTAATTCCAGGAATACCTTAAACATCTTAAGAAGCCAAAGTGTTGTTATCAAGTCACCAAACTGCTACACACATGTAGATGCAAAGTTATTATTCTTTTTTTGTTTGTTTTTTACAAAACACAGTGGTTACATAGAAGTTTTTTTTTTAATAAACTCAAGCTTTTTTTTTACCTCAGCAATTTTGACTTGTACAGAAGGAAAGCACCACTTTTAGGTCATGAGTGCAGCTTTGTTCTGCTCTCTCCGCCATTGTTGGCTGGTGATATTTATTCTCTATAAATGAGTGAAACATTCACATATAGGGATTCATTCACTGTTGACTAAAGGGCAGTTGTTCAAACATAAATGTACATTTAAATATGTTTAGATGTGTCTGTCTGCTCCAGAAACATGCAGTGAGTTTTTATGGTAACAATATACATTTCCTCCTTCTGAACAATCTTTTTATTTTTACTTGGATGTTTGGATGTCTTCTTTTCTTTTCTGCAAAACACACTTGGCTATTTTGTCAATCAGTCCAAAAAGCAATACGTTTGCTCAGACAAACCTGTCAAACTGAACCCCGAATGTTAGAAGCATCTTCTATAAAAGAGGACTCATTCATGAGGCTGTGGTTGATGTCTGGTCCTCAGGTGCAAGACCCAGCTTCAGCTGTTTGGACTGATACATAAGCTACAACCTAGGGGTTGACTTCTGCTACAGGGCAAAAGTCGGGCCTTCTTCCTGACTGCCCATCAAGCTGTGCAAGGTGAAGCTGGTCATCTTCCTGCGAGTCATCTGCATCACAAACCCATGGGCCCACCTCCTGCTGCTGCTTTGTGCAGCAGCTGCACAAGCTCTGCTCCAACATGAATGGTCCTGCAAAGACAGTTTTACAAAGGACAGGCAGGGGCGGCCGTTTTAATAGTCAGCGTGTGACGAATGGCAGCGGCGTTAGCCCGGGCCTTTAATGAAACCCTGCAAAGTGTCCGAGGCTTTGAATGCTGATTATTCCTGTGTGCAGGCTGAAGATTTCTCTGAAGGGAGACTGAGAAATAGCTGGAATATTTCTATCTGTATTGAGCCTTTCTGATGGCCTCTTTTTGCTGAACCTGCTTCTCTCGCCCCCATGAAGAAAATAGAAATGTGTCCCTGCAAAGTCGAGCACAGGCTCCATCTATTTCCTTTTTTAGTGTCTGGTCTCTGTAATCGCTCCTCAGCATCGCACAGGTACAGATGTTTACAGACGCTACCAGATGTGCTTTTTACCCAATCATTATCAAAGTCCTGCAACACTCTGACTGAAAAGAGTATTAGATTCCTCATAGCATTACTAATCAGACTGGACTTGAAGGGATTCTGGGTTTACTTTGACCCTTAACTCTTATTTCCTGTCTGATCTCACTGATGGTCTCATTACGATCCCTGTGACAGCGTCTCTGCTCGCCGTTCATGCTGGTTATTAGAAAGTAAAATTCTGACTGCATCATGTCTGAAATGTGGTCGCAGGTGTGACATGGGCATTAACATGTTGCTCTGTAAGATATAATAATAAAAAAAACCCAGTCACATCAGACAGGATCAGTCTGTTTTATGTTAATTGGTTGAAGGGAGTCGATGGGAAATGGTCTTTTAAACCCAGTGATCATTGGAGGAGCTGCCATTGCTACTTCCAGGTTCCCTTGCAGTTCAGGAACAGAATGTGGGAGCTCGGCATTGATGTGGAGAACTAGGAGAAGAGTTTTTGCTCCTGGACTAAACCAGGAAATGTACCCAAGAAACATAGAAAACGTTAGATTTTGTTTGTGGTTCCACGTTTTTCCTGCTATAAATACATGTGAAAGAAGAGTGATCGACTCCAAATGCTCACATGCACTCTTCCTGTGGAGCTTTTGTTTCCTGGGAAACATTTACTCCCAACTTGTTCAGTGTTTAGTAAATGTCTTTATTCTTATGTTTGTTTTTGTTTTCATGATATAACTGGATTAAGATTTTATTCACTAAAGGAAATTGTTGAAATATTGCTTTTTAAACGACAGAAATATATTAGAAAACGTCTTTAGATAAAATGCAAAATACGGATTCACCTTCGTTTAGCTTTTTGTTCCACTGTTGGTAAAATCTTCCACCAAGGATGTACGTTTTCCAGGATTAGGAAGAGGAATTATTCATCTACTGCCTCCCTCTGAACTCAATCGCAATCTCAAGAAGAAATCTAAAATTCCTCACGTCTGACCTCGATAAAGCAGGGCCTCCAGATCTGACCGACTGTGCAGCTCGCAGTTAACGAGCAAAAGCTGAGCGGAGGCCTGCGGCACTTTCCCAGAACAAGGACGCTGCCGGTGCAGAGAGGAGAAGCTGGTCCACCAGGGCCGAGTTCAGCTTGGGAGCAGCCGGGTTTGATGTGTGGAGTGGGGGTCTGAGCGGCCCCGTCTGGCAGCAATCAGCTCTGGTTAAGAGCTGGCAGCTTTTTAGCTCGGCAAACAGGTCTTACATGACTGTTGATCATAAATCCTGGTTATGAATGTGATCCAAGCGCGCAGCGATTTGTGACAAAGCCGCTCAGAAAAGCTTCCACACCGTGAAATGTAGTTATTTTTACTCTACAATATTCACTCAGTCGCTGCTTCTCTCTGTGTTTGCTCAGTTATCATTAATCATCCTGACAAGGTTGCTTCCATATTCAACGGCACATAAAAACCCCAAAAAGCTGCTGTTCTGGAGGTCGCTCGCTTTCACGCCGGGATGCACATGAGGCGGCGCTCCTGCAGAATCCCTGCAGGACAAACACGCCGGCGGTGTTTCAGTCGAGTGTGAGCTGACACACCCACACACGAGTGTTGCTGTCTGCTTGCCCTCACTTCCTGTCATTAGCTTTTGTAAAGAAGACATCAGGCGAGCTTGTAGCAGACAGTTGAGTGATGGCGGAGCTCAGTGCTGATGACAGACGCCGAAAGGCCCTACCTGAAACCACAGTCAGACTGGAAGCAGCCCTTTGTGCAGTCGTTGGGGTTTTGCTCCAGTCCTGAAGAGCACTGCTGCATCTACCTCTGCACTCTTTGTGTCCCGTCTTTGTCTGCACGTTGCAGAAATGGATTCAAAAGGTTTTGTTGAAAAACCATAACTGTCAGACAGGTAATCCTGCAGGCAAAACACCAGACATTTTCCCAGGAACCAAGGAAGGCAGGTGAAAAAAAAAAGGTTTTAATATGATTAAAAAATCAGTCATTTCTATTCTTTGCCTAAAAATAAGCTTTAATCATTGAAAAAAAAATCACAATGGTATTTGTCATCCACACCCACTTGCACAATTAGTTTCAACGTCACACATTTATGCCAGCAGGTAGAATATATTTGTAATGTTTTTATTGACCAATTTCCCCCCCCCCTCCAGGTTGATGGCAATTATTAATAGTGAAGAAGACAAATAACAGCTATTTAGAGCAGATATGATAGTAAAAGTGAACATATTGGCAACAAAATGTAAAATAGCACATATCCTATAACCGGTCACCCCCCAGTTTGCCTTTAGTGTGATCACTGTGTGTCACCGTTTTTCCTTTAGTGAACAGGAATAAGTCAAGACAACAAAAATGCAAATGAAGATCTGCATTTTGGGCGCTCAGCTGCATTTCTCACTCAATGTTGTTTGGAAGTGAAAAAAAAAATTTGGGGGGGGCTTGAATTTAGGAATTACTTAAATATATCATCTTCCATTAAAACAAGTTCCTCATTGGAGCATCTGTGTTTTGCTACATTTTGATAATTTCAGCTTTCTGCATGCATGTAAGTAATTTATTATTAGATAATTGCTTTTTACTGTAAATAAACACATTTCTGTGTTTTTGTTTTAAGTGAGGAGGCCTTGCAGAAGCTGCAGGTCTTTGCTGGATGGGTGCACCCTTTCACTTCCACAGGGGGCGCTGTGCTCGGAGCAGCACACTTGTCTTTTTTTTTTTTAAACTGTCAGCAACAGAAAAAGAGAGGAGACTGATGGAAGGAAGCGGCTGCAGGACATCTGGCAGCCGGCTCTGAGTTCAGTAAAAATAACACGCTGACTTCATCATCTGGGGAAGTGGTGTTAATCTGAAACACGCTGTCTCCTCCCGTCAAAGTTATTGAGATGAAGCGTTGGATACTGGACCTGGCTCTGAACATGCAGTAACTCTCAGAGCTCTAAGTGTAAAATTGTGCACCTGAGAGTCCTTCTGCTGTGTGTAACTGAGGTAAAAATATCTGAAAAAATGTCCCACAACTTGCATAGAAACTGACCACTTTTCAAACCACCCTGAACCTGCAGAGACTGGAAGACCCGTGACAGAAATGTGGGATTTCCTCCAGAATTCCAAACATTGTTCTGTGGGTTGGAATAAAGCCTGACTGCTCAGCATGAGCTGCTTCTTTCAGGCCGAAAGGCTGAGAACTGCCTCCGATTGTTGTTAGTATTTTGTCAGGTAATCCCAGAGAAAAGTGCTTTTTGTCTTCTTACAGACAGAAAAACCCTGGCAGGAGTGCAGCGCTAGAGTTTTTTTGTTGGCTGTCTCCTGGTAGTAGTGGTACTTGCTCTGGATACTGATGGAGCTGCAGACCTCAGTACTACTGGCAGCGTGTTGCTCGGAACGCCATTCCAGGGGAGGAAGCCTGGATGTGATTTCCCTGCGATTCCTCCCGTCCCAGCCTCTGATTAAAGAGCATACCAGCTCTGATTAATAGGATCATCTCCTTGATGACAGATGTATTTCTGTAATAAATGGGTGTTTACGATGCCAGCCCTCAGCAATCACGCTTGCCCACGTACTGCAGACTCACCAGCGGTGGCTTCCGTGTGAAATGTTCTAAACAAACATCCGATCCATTTCCAGCTGATAAGAGAATGGGAGCAGCTGCTGCAGACGACCGAGGGTTACAACCTCAAAATAATAGCAGTGCCTCCGGATTTTGACCCAGCATGTGCCATCAGTCTGCAGCTCTGTGAAATTATCACACTCATCAATCCCAGCGGAGCTCGCATGTCCAATCAGAGCTGCAGACCGGAGCCTCGGGCTGCGCTTTGACATTTAAGGGAGGCACAAAGGTGGAGGGCCGTTTGGCTGCTTAGCAGCTCCTGTGAATATCCTCAGTCACCGCGTCTGGAGCTGGCTGTAATCGACTCAGTGTCTTTTCACTCTGCAGTCTTTGTTTCATTAAGATAAATGATAAAGCCGTGGAGTCTGCGTGTTTCTGCTCGTGTTTGGAGAAGCCGTGCCTGGCAGCTGTTTGTAGCAGAAAAGGTCAGGCAGGCGGCGGAGAAGCCAAGCCAAGCCAGTGCATTCTAACACGTACCAGAGCTTTCATTTCTCATCTGGTCTGTGCCAGCTTGGATTCTCCCTGACAGCCCATGTGCAGGCTCCGCTCGATGGCATCATTATTGCAGCAAGAAGCATTTTTATGACTTCATCAGGCTGTCTGGGAAATAAATCCTGCAGATCTCAGGAAATGCAGCAATTAGGAATGAAGATATACGGAGTGAGATCAAACAGGAAGATTTTGTTTGCAGCCCCAAATTCTCCTTATACTAAATAGATTGGCAGAACGTGTCAACAAATGCTGTTAGCTTGCAGCCGGGGCAGTTTGTGTTTGTGACGGCGCTCCTTGTCCACTTTAGGATGAAGGAGCCTGAGCGGCTGCAGTCCACTGCTGCTTCCTGTCTCCCCTCCTAATTATGTGACCTTCTGCAGTGTGACCTGCTTTCTGCCGCACCAGGGAGGGTGTGATTCACACCTGGCTTTATTTCAATTCATCACACCTGAGTGCTTGTGATGATTGTATGTAAAGTAGGGAAGCTGAACTGTACAAATGTGTTTGCGCTTTTGGTCCCATTTGCTTTTCCTTGGCTGTAGATATTAAATCTGGTTTGGATAAAAGTCGTTAAAGACCCCCTCTGATGAAAATTATGTTTTTTTCTGATGATAAAGGACATATATAAAGAAAATTAAGCTAAAAATTGCATTTCTGAGTATCTATCCTAGATCCATGTTTGTCTTTGTTTTCCTCGTCTGAGCTGGAATCTGGATCCAAACTCAATATTGCTTGAAATCTTTGTTGCACCAGTGAGGGTAGATTGTGTGTAACTGTAAGCTTTTACAGTGGATCAAAAGATGATTGGGGTGGGACTTTAGCACTCTTGGTGTTTCTCCTAGATGACGATCAATGGTAACTTGACAAATGCTGTTGTTGCTCAAACTGGGAGCAGGGAAGGCAGGGTGGATGGGGAAATCCAGGTAAAAATGAATCTGACTCCGTTTTGTTGTTTCTCAGGTGTTAGTCACTCTAAACAAAAGTTTTTGCCAAAAAAAGTACAGACTTTCACAGACATCAGCGTTGGGTTTGTGGTGCTTTCAAAACGGATTCCAAAGGCAAACCTCCTCCACGGTGGACGTCCAACACTTGGAATGTGTAGCTCGGTTGGTCCATGTGTCCATTAGAACTGGGCCACAAAATGGGCGGACCTAAATAATCAGACCTCAATTTGAGATTGTGATAATAAATTCACAAGTGGACATTCAAGACCCACTAGCTCCTGCAAGAGGTCCAAATGACAAAAGTATACTTATGTTGTATGCACTACTGGAGGATAAGTGAGTTCACCACCAACACTGCCAAATCTCTAAAACCAGAGATGTAGAAAACCCTAATTCTGCTCCTGCCTCCTCTGCAGTCAACTGTGCAGTAACTCCCTCAAACTCGGCTCATTTGTTCACATACACATATAATAAACACACATTTAACAACACAAGAAACACGACAAATGAAAAGGTGAGAAAAGAACAACAATGTTGTAAACATCACAGTAAATAGAACATTGAAGCAACACATAGAATGAAATGCCACAATGCACGTTGTCACACAGTGGGAGGAGTCACTAAATACTGATGTTTTTTCTGTTTTTTTTACTTTTTTTGCCATGACTTTAATGACATGTAAAATGTTTCACATGAAACTGATCTGTCACAACTCATAGTTTCTATGAGTCTATGGTAAAGGTATTAGAGGAACATTTTGCCCCTTCAAAATCTCACCAAAAAAGCCAAACTCCTGTATTGAAACGTATTACAGCTTGGAAAACTATCATAACATTGATGCCCAAACGTCTTCAAACTGTTTGGGAAACGTGATAAACGTTTCCATGTCCAACTAATTTCATTCAATTCGGTTTTATTTATATAGCCTAATACTAAAACAATAGTCGTCTCAATGGGCTTCATATCAGTAATTGTATAATAAACATGAAATCATAAAAAACATGAAATCATAGAATTTAATAGGTAACGGCTAAACTAAACAGACTAGGCTAAACTGGGCATCCCTGATGCTGCACCTGCTGCAGATACTAAGATTCAAATGTGCTTATGGTAAACTCTAGTTCACTGTTTGCAGCACTACTTCAGTGCTTCACTTGGTGGTCATGAAGACAGAAATGAGGGCTGATCCTGCCAGTTGGTGTCCATCATAGTCACTCTGATGGGATTGTGGGGCAGGTATCCTGAACCAAATCGGAAAATGCCTGTGATTCCCCCTCCTGGTCTGCAGACCTGGAAAGTATCTGCACGGTGTGTTTCAGCTCCAGCAGGGCCGCTCTTCCCTGTCCCAGGTATGCCATTATGTAAATTGGGCGTGTGTCACCGTGGAGTCTGTCCGCTCTGGCTCCACGTGAGGGAAAATAAATATGGCTGCTGGTGGGACAATTCAGGATGACTAGAGGAAATGAGGGGTTTGCTAAGAGCTGCTGCTGATGGGCTGCCACTCAGGATGCAGGGAGGCTGAGCTCTTCTCAAAGTAAGTGCTGTCCCTGCTGCTGCAGTAGTTATGCAACACAGCTGACCGCTCGTTTGTGTGTCTGTGACACTATTGAACGGCTTTCTGACATTATGAGGGGTTCAAATGAAGTCCCCGTCAGGAGGAAGTGCCGGGAGACTCGTGCACAGAGAGATTTTCTACGCTGACCTCCGTCTGTGATTGTGACTCGCGGCCTCACAGCGAGGCTGTACTTAAGCCGATCCGTGTGAGTGATGCACTCAGCCACTCAAAACAGCGAAAACATTGACTCGCTCAAGGAACGGGAGATTTCACACACAGACTGGATTAAGAGAAGAGGTTCTCGCTGACTTTATAGCCAAACATGGTGACAGCTCCATCAGACGGAAAACACAAGTCACCAGCTCTGAGGCATAATATGGCATTGGATGGCTCTCCGTTGAACTGATGCGCAGAGGCCTTGAACTGGGAAATAATGAGAATGGAATATGATGGCTGTGTCAAGCTGTCGGCATCAGATTAATAATCATCCCATCACCTCTGGAGCTGTCAGCCCTACAGAACATGAAAAGCTGGGCCCAGGCCCCCTTCAGATCAGGCCCAGCTAATTGCTTTCAAACAGAGTCGCCTTTGACCTCCCTGTGTGGTCACTAAAGGTGTCCCCGCCTCGACCGCCATTGTTATGCAGCAAGTGTTCTGTCCTCTGCCAGCTCTTTAAAACTCTATTTTCAAACAGGCTTGGTTCAAGGGTAAACTCCCCCGCTGCAGGGTTCGCCGTGCATAAGAATCATATGGCTTCAAACTGCTGCAGAAATAACAGATTGAGCAAACGCAGGCTGGACACGGAGTTCGTGGACAATCAGCTGCCACAAAAAATATTTGACAAGTAATAACAATTATTTTGATCATCAGTATTTCAGATTTGAAAATATAAACATGAAACATGCCTAATTCATCACTGAATTGAATTTGGGAATTCTGCAGTTAGTATTAAGTAATATTATGAAGCACAATGGCACACATCTCCAAAGTTATGCAGATGATTTTCAGCTATATTCTTTATGTTAAAGAATTGAAGTGTGATTTAAGGACATCTACTGTTGTTACCATACTCAGAGTTTGACTGTGGTGGGAGAGAAGAGGCTGCAACAGAAACTGGAATCCACTGGATTACATCATTTACGTTTCAGGAATACCTTTTGCAACAATAAAAAATTAGGACAATTCCATCTCAGATCAAAGAAGACAATTTAGTTCATGCATTTGCTGTGACTGCGATTTAACTTCTGTCATTCTTGACTTTCAGGCAGCTCTGAAAGCTTTTCTAAAGCAAATGTATCTGATCTAAAATGCAGAAGCCAAAATTCAGAGGAAAACTTGAAGCAAGGATCGTTTTTCACCAGTGTGAGCTTTTCTGCATTAGCTGCCTGTTAAAAGCAGAATAGATTTAAATTTCATTTTCTAAATTAGAAAAGAAAGAAAAACATTAGGATGAGTTGCATACTTTTCTGTTTCATTGGTTTTCTTTTGGTTTAGGTTTTGCTGCAGGTTTCTTCATGTTTTCTCCTCCACTGTTGCCCTTCTGTAGCTAATATGCTATTAATAAAATACTTTGTTGTAAAATCAGATGTGCAGGAATAAAGCCTTGGTAATAGAAAACTTTTGTGTCTTTAAAGATTTTTGATTGAGTGGTGAGCTTCAGTTCTAAAACAGCGGTTCTTGTAATAGTTTGTGAAGCATTTCTACCATCTTGTCTTCTTACCAGGTTTTTGTTTGGTGGTTTGTTATTTTTAAAAACTTGTGTGGTTCATTTATCGAGGGAATTTCCTTCAATCTGCACCCAAATCCATCCACATGTTAGTTTAAAAAAGTTCACCACTGTTGTTTGTCCACATCCAAAGAATCCAAAGGGAACATTTTTAGGACATTATAGACACTGGATGGTCACATGACTTTGCTAAATTCAAAGTGTTTCCACACATTGGACTGAAATGATGGACTGATCAGTTTTTGATGACATCACATCTAAATCCAAATGGTATTTGCCAATATCGATTATAATTGATTTATTTCATTTTGAAACCATTTTTTAATGGTATTTGATGATTCGATTTGACTAAAAACTTGAGACAGATCCGTCTGGTTGGATCATAGGAAGAGAAATTGATTAATCAGTTAAATCGATTAATTGTTACACCCCTAGGAATTGCTAACCAGTACTTTTGGTCACCCACTTTTGGATTAACAAGACTTTTATCTGCTAATGGGCACATCTATCCAAAATAAAAGCAGAAAACCTTCAGGGAGCAGAATGAAAACTTCACACTGACTCTGTAGATCAAGAATAAAGTCTCCTGCTGGTTTCTACGGCGACCCTCACTTCTATCAGAGCCGGGGTTTGTTATTTGCTCTGGCTCCCACTGAGCATCCTCTGCATACTTGAAGGAGTTCAGTGTATTCAAGGTGTGTAATCCACAGAGTGGATAACTCCCAGTCAGAGCTAATCTACAAGTCAGTGTCACTCCAGACGTTTGTCACCCTCCCACTCACACACACACACACACACCCACACACACACACACACGCACACACACACACACACAGTCAAACACAGGAAGGATAAAACCGTTGTTGGTCCTATGAATTCCTGAGGAAACAATTTTAAAGTGGAGGTGAAATCAACTTGTGTTTGTTTATAAAGCTAGAAGAAGTCCTAACCAAGCCTTGAGATTCCCCCTGACTCTCTGGAAGAGGTCTTGGTTGCCAACATTGGATCTGAACACAGTGATTCATAAGAGGATGGTTGTGGAGCAAAACAGCTTCTAAGGCTAAAAGTTGGTGCTTAAGCCCCTTACAAGCACATTTTTCTACTTTTACATGCCTGCTCTAATTAAAAGTCATTACTGAGCTGCATTCAGACTACAGCCATTTTTGCCTTGGCTTTTTGACAAATCTGTTTATTTTAATAAGTCTCCTGTGAGTCCCTACAAACTAGCAGAGGTGCAACTCATTTTTCCTCTCAAGGAGAATTCTTTTTGGGCAGATCTCTCTCCTTAAATTTCCCTTTCTCCCGAGCTGACTACGTTTAACAGCAGTCACTTTCTGCATTGTTATGGGAGTCACAACATAAAGTAGGAGTAATCTTGATTATGTCACACTCTGTTAGTGTCAAGGCGGCCGGGGACCAAACTGTCAGCGGCGTTCCTTTGTTTCACGGGCTTCAAGAGGCGGCCTTTTAAAATGGTTTCAGTGTAATAACCAGACTCCAGTCTAAACAGTAAATATATGTCTCTGCTGCAATGACAGCAAATACACTTCTACGGTGAATTTATCTATAGGTGTCAGCACGAGAAATACTTGACGTGATGGAGAGGAAGGCCAGCTGTGAAGGCAGCAGAAAAAAGCTTTTGCTCGCATTTACAATCTCTTAGTGAGCAAAGGATGGTACATTTATGAGTTAAACTCCAGAAATGGATTGAAATGTTGTTTTGCACAGATGTTCTCTGCAGACATTTGTTGTTAAAAACATCTCTTAAACGCCGGTAAACTGCAGCCACATCTCAAACCCAGATGTGACTGCAGAAGCTGCAACACAAGAGCACACCGTGAACACAGCCGTAATTAGCGCAGGAGTTGATGTCATTGTGCGGTTCATGAGGCGAGAAAGAAGGCAGAGAAAGACGTGGATATAATGAACTACCTCCGTTCTGCTCTCTGCTCTGAGTTAACAGCAGCCAGCCAGCCAGGTGAAAGAAGAGAATATTTCCAATGCAGCGACTAATAGATTCACAGCATATTCAAATGCAGAGCACGGCGGGGAATGGCTTCTGGATCAGTTAGCTTTACAGGAAAAGGTGTTCAGGGTCACTGAAACATTTTCTAATATTGCAAAATGAATCCACAAATGCCTTCCCTAACGGTCTCTCTTAGAGCAGCATAACAATTATGCCATTTTCTGCTGTGCTGAGCCCCACAGGTAGGCTGGAAGTCCGGGAGTGGCTGATGTGTTCTGGTCTGGGTGATATCAAGGCGGTCATTAACGGCTGTCACAGAGTGAGCGATTCCCAGGGGGGCTTTTTTTTAATTTTTATATATAGAATTAAGGCTGTGCTGGGGTCTTCATTAACAGCATCAAGAAATGGATAACGACTGCTTTCCATTCTGAAAACCACCCGCCGTGAAAGATCAGCATTTAGCCAGTGAAACACCATGTCTGATAATACTGCTCACCAATCTCATGATCACTGTGAAAAGTGAAGGCAGAGGTTCACTAGCAGCACCTCTGTTGCCTACATCTGCCACCTCTGTGACAAAAGACCAAACATTTTTTAACCTCAACCCTCCTGAAAGTGAAGGAGTCATCACAAATGTGGTCAGGGATAACTGCCTCCACACTTTTATCATCTCCATAACCTTATTTTTTTAAATTAGAATATCAAATTGCATCAGATTGCATCATGGGAACTGTAGGAGCTTGCATTATTGGAGCTTACCCCCAAACTGTGAGGGTGTAACATCAACCTAAGCTGGCCTCTGATGCAAACTTGAGCTGTTCAGTCAGTTGCTGCAGTTTTATTTTGTCTTACAGACCCAAATCTCCCTCATTCTAATAATACAGATGGTAGATTTAGGACACTTGAAGTTTTATTTTTATTATTTTTATTATTAGGTATACTTGAGTACAAGTATACTAGAGACATATACTAACTGAATACTTCTTCAGACTAATTTGGAACATTTCAAGTTTACAGTATATAGAAAAACATTTCAAGTATCCTGCCGCACTTTTAGTACAGACTTGTAGTACCCTGAAAATGGACTACTATTAGCTAAGGGGTGGAGGTCCAGACTGCAGTGTGTTATCAAGAACACCAGTGTTTTACTTCACTTTGTTTCCTGTTACTCAGAAGATCTCAAATTGTGTGACACCTCTTCTAAAAAGTCCGTCTGAAGAGCATTTGTGTTGGTGGTTCATGCAAACGGTCAGCGTCCGTGGATCAGGGGGACGGGGAGGGGTTCCTTTTTCAGCTGTCTGCTTGAAGCCATGTTGGAAGACGTTAGGCTCCTTCAACCGCTTGTTGTGACTTTGGCGGGCCGACAGCAGGTCGTTCTTGTGTTGGTGGGTGTTATGAGGGGGACGCGTCACAAAAACAGGTTTTCCTCTGAGGTCTCAGCTGTCAGAGACATTACAGCCAGGAATGCCGACGAGGCCTAATGAGCTTTTAATCCAGCCAGAGTCATTAGCGGCAGGTCATCTTAAAACAATCTGGGGTCGGGGCAGAGATGCCCTCCCACTGGGTCACTGAGGACGACGCACACGCTTCAGCAGTTCCTGCTCATCCTGGGAAAAGCTCGTTTTGAGGAATGCATGAATTCCAAACTTAAACATTGTCAATGGGAATCAAAGAAAACAAAGAGGGGATCCTTCAGCTGAGGTTCAGGATCGTCATGTTTCCAAAACAAAACCGCCTGATTAATTAGTGAAGAATCTTCCTCCCACTTTGAACACCTATAAGTTTGAGGTTAACCAAGAGGCAACACTGTGATGGTCACTGATGAAAACTGTCCTTTCCAGAGTTTTTAATGTTTTTAAAAGATAAAGTGAAGAAACCGAACCACAACAATCTTAAAATAGGAATAAATTTCTTTGCAACAATTGCAAATATTTATATATTTTTTTAATTTTGTCTTCTTTCATTTTGATCTTTGGAGGATTTCAACCGTAGTGGTCCGGGACATTTTTCCCTTTTTGTCGTTTTACAGAAATGTCTTTGTTAATTTATCCTTTTACCCCTGCTTTTTTCTAAACACAGTAAGTTCACAATGAATCTGAAACTTAAAAAAAAAAAAAAACTCAATTTCAAGTAGTAAATGTTGTCTCTTTTTTAATTCCACAAAGAGAAAAAAGAAAAGAAAAAATGAGACCAAACTGTTTTTTTTAAATGTTTTGCAAAGATCAAACATATAGACTACTGTACATAAAAATGTATAAATCCACAAATAAAGCAAAGAAAAGGCCAAAACAAAGTAAAATTGGTCTTTAAAAACATGTGACACTAAACTATATACAAAGTTACTAGGATTTATTCCATTAGAAGTTTGATTCCAACAATTATGTGTCATAATTGCTTATTTTAAACTAAATATTTCAAAGCTAAAAATCGTTTAAAACCTTCAAGTTCAATTCTGAATAAAAACGATACTAATGGGGGGGTCGGGATCATTCCTACGTCCATGTAAATGTAATGTGATTGAGTTCAGAGACCATTAAGGGTTAAGTAGGAAAGCCCAACCCACTCTAGGAGCCAGTGTTGTGTCTGCATGGATTACCCTTCAGATAGAGAGGTATTAGCAGCATAAAAACTGGAAAAAGTAGAAAATATCCCAAGAAAACTTTCAAAGTCCCTGAGAGAGACTGGACAACTATTGATTAAGTCTGGAACATTGAAGGCAAAAAGTGAGAAATGTAAGAATTGTGCTTTTCTTCTGTGATTTGAGACATTCCAGTGGCTTAGAAGTCCAGATCTGAACCAGAGACCGTTCAGAATAAAAATGTAGCTATCAATCACCCACAATAAGACACATGTTCACTTTGAATCTAATATCTGAATCGTAATGAACCTGCAGACATTTCCAATGTCGAATAAGCCAATAATTATGCTACAAGTTCAGAGAGTAACTTTTTACTGAAAAACTGTGTGAGGACTACATCTTATTTTGAGTGTAAATTCTTTCTTCCTTGACACTTTTTTTCATGAAAGTCTTAGCAGATCCTTTCAAGATCCAGGAAAGGAATCAAAGCTCGGCATCTGACGAGTTTCTTTCAGCTTAGAATTCAAGTCATCCCCAGGATGGCTTTCAAACTTACTAAGACGTCTTAATTAATAAGTTTTGCCCTGGAGAGCAGCATGAGTCATCAAGATTTCACGGCATGTTTACAGAAAGGATTTGGAGGCTGTTAAGAGTGCAGATTTGCAGTAAGCTTGCTTTTGAAAGCATCGTCTCCTCGGGGTGAGGTTGGGTAATCCAAAAAGCTCGTCTTCAGTTTTATTTTCCTTTTCCCTGCCTTCACTGGGGCCCTTAAGAAAAGTACTATAAAATGATGGTGATTATAATCAAGATGACGGCGATAATGATGCACTGTGAGGGAAGTGGGAGACGTGCAATAGGAGGAAAGCGCAGCTGTGGAAGGAGCAGCACAATATTTCTTAAAGGCTTCAAAGCCTTTTATTATTAAAGGAGGGGTCCACAGTACGAATGAATATTAAAGATAAAGATGCAATAAAAGCTGGAAATACAGGAGCCGAATGTGTCAGCTCTGGAAACTGGTTGAAACGTAACGTCGGGAATGCCGGCAGCGCAGAAGGACTGAGCGCTGGGAGCACAGTTTTAGGAGGAGACTGAATAGTTCAGAGCTCGCTGTAGAAGTCATGTCGGCTCCAGCCCCATCTGTGCACAGCTGTTAAGTTCATTAACCTTTTGTCTGCTGGAACACAGGCCTGTGCTCGTTTTTGCAAAGCTAAATGTTGTAGCACTTAATCCAGACAGGCAGACACTTGAAATGAGTCATGCAAAAAAAAAAAAAAACAGATAATTGGTGTGCATGAGTCTGGTGTCAGGAGGTGAGGTGAGCACGCCCCGCTCCCTCACAGGGGCTTTCTGCCATCAGCTCACATCTCCTTTCTCCCCTGGAAATGCTGGAATTAATTGAAGAAAAAACGATTGCTTCAGTGTTTGGCTGGGATGATTCCAGCCGTTTGCTCTGAAATGAGGAGGAAACAATAACGTGTGGGTGTTGGTGCAGGAGTGGTCCACTTAGAGCCGTGTTTCTGTCCCTGCAGCTCCATCCCAGGTCAGGGAGATCATCAACAAGAAGGTGCAGCAGCGCAGCATCCAGCTCTCCTGGCTGGAGCCCCAGCAACCCAACGGCGTCATCAAGGAATATGAAATCAAATACTACGAAAAAGTACGTTCGGTGTCTATTTATTTTTTCCCTTTCTGATTTCCGACTGCATTTTACAAAGAAGAAAAACACACAAGTTTTTATTCTGATTTAGTCAACACACACAATCTGGGGCTGCCAAAGTTAGCAGTCTGCTCTGTTATCTCCCTCCACAAAGATTACGCTGCAGCCTCCACACGTTTCCAGTCTAAACACATCAGCTTTTTCCAGCCGGCTTTAATGGAGCAACTGCAACGCTGCAAATCAAAGGCAGGGCAGCAAGGCTCTGACGCCGACCGCAGACTGGCGCTGGAATCAGTCTCCGGCGTCACGTACTGTGGCCGCGCTCTGCCCCGCTGCAAAAGCCGAAAATTGGAAACAGCGATGACAGAGGCTGGCATTCCGTCCAGACCTTTGGCTCACAAGCACGTTTAAAGATGCATCCAGCTTCCAGCATGCCTCCGTGAAGAAGACGCTTTAAGAGAGAAACCAAAATATAATAAATGAAAACACATTTTTTATTTAAAATTCACAAATGATTGATGGTGTGATTTAGATGTTCAGTGTTTAAAGGTTTTATCACTTAAAAACCCTCTGGAAGTTAGTTGTCTTTGCAGCAGCAGTTAGTTTGTCTATCTTTAATAGGTTCATAATTTAACACGCGTTTCCCTTAAACAGGACCAGAAGGACCGGATCTACTCCACCGTTAGGTCCAAGTCCACCTCTGCCACGGTAAACAACCTGAAGCCAAGCACAGCCTACGTGTTCCAGATCAGGGCTCTGACGGAGGCCGGCTACAGCAACTACAGTCCCCAGCTGGAGATCACCACCCAGGAGGAGGCCACAGGTGGGCTTCAGCACTCGGCTTCACACTTACAAGCACAATCCCATTTGAGATTAGGATGTAGCTAACTAGCCTTAAATACTTCCACAGCAAAGAACAAACACGGCAAAAATCCCACTGGCAGATTTTCTTTAATTAGAAAAAAAAAAAAAAGAAATGAATAAATAAAGAGCTGCATGGTGGCGCGGTAGTTAGCGCTCTTGCCTCATAGGAAGAAGGCTCCTGGTTCAAGTCCTGGCAGGGGGACTGGAATCAGACACACTAATAGGGGACGTAAAAAAAACATGCTTCATTGGTTTATTGGTTACTCGAAATGGCGACCTGTTCAGGATTTCCCCCGTCTTCGCCCACGAGTGCCCAGGATAGGCTCCAGCAGCCCCATGACCCCGAAAGTGACAAAACAGATTTAGATAGAAGATGAATGAATAAATAAAATCTGCCAATGGTGTATGAAAAGTGGGTTGTGTCCGAATTCCTTCACTACTCATTAAATAGTGCGTTCGCCATTTTGCAGTGCTGTTCGAATCTACAATTCAAAAATCGAAATTTCCCAGAAGTCTCTGCGAAAAACCAGTGTGCATCGATGCCACAATGCATTGTGACTGAACAATTATTGCCAAAACAGATGTATTTAAATGTTTTGTTTTTATCTTCAGAAGACAGTGGATTCATAAATGATTATCACAAAATGCTCTTATTAATTAAATTTTCACTTTGTGAAATTGATGATGTCATAATCACTGTTTTAAAAAAAAATAAAAAAAATAGTGAGCATGGTGTCCAAATTGCTTTTGAAATCCAGAGCACCAGATGAATTTACTAACGGAACACTTTATTGAAAAGATCATTTCTCTTGCAGGACAGAAAATAAGACCTTTTTTTTCTTGAAACGCGTTTTTTTTATTTTCTCTAGATTCAGTTTTTGCAGTGCACTACTTTGAACTACCGTAACTCTTCAACCGTTTACACAATCAAAATATTTCCAGTGGATTCTGATGCAGAGAAAAGTGGCTTTATGTTCAACACTAACTTGACCTCAATGCGTCACAATCAGCTGATTTATGTTGATTGTTCTCATAATTCATCACCGTGAAGTGTTGCATGTCAGCATAAAATTGCTTTTCTGTGCTGCAGAACCTGTTGGAATTGCGTTAATTTTGCAAATGGTCAAAGAGAAGCTCTGGTGTAAAAGGGTTAATCTATTGGTTAGTTTGCTTTTTAAGTAGGTAGGTTAATTCATTGTTTATTTTTGAGCCTTTCCTTAAATCTCGCCACAAAAGGACTGCAGACTTGTTTGTGCTGGACTCTACTTGGATTCCAGGGCCAGATCTGTGGTCTATGCAGAGAAACTTCTAGCACTTAAAAAAAATCAAAGCTTCAGAAATGTTAATGCATTTTAGACGAACAGAAAAACTGGTGCCTTCCCTTTTTGCAATCAATGAAATCTGCTGCGTCCAACTTTGTCTGTCATTGATTTTGTGGATCTCTTTCATCAGAGCAAACCAAATGAGATCTGTTTCGACGCCATTGTAACCTTGTGAGAGCAAAGCGGCGCGTTTGAACGACGGAGGGCTGTGTGCAGCGGTGGATCGCCGCCTCACGACTCGTCTGTGTATTCAGCATGGGAAATTGTTTGCTTTGCTTCAAAGCAGACACAAATTGCTTTGACTTTATGCTGACGAGACGTTACAGGAAGAAAATCACTAAGCACAAGGACAAGCTTGTGTAGTGTCATGAGGATAAAGTCATTTAAATCTAATCAGTTCCATTAGCTTTGAGTGTCGGAGTGTTGTTGGGAGGCCGTGGAGGAACGACGTTCTGGGACCTTCGTGCCTCAAGATCCTGAACATGGATTCACATGAAATCAGAACTGTTCAACTTTCATAAACCAAAGAATTCAAGTAAAGAAAATCTGCAGTTTGCAGAAGATTTTGCAGGAGGGTTTTATTGGGGGCTGCTCAGTGGTTTGCACCATGGCCTCACAGTTAGATGGCTTTGGTTCAATTCCCAGCTAGGCCCCTTTTGTATGGAGCCTGCATTAGATCTCTCCTCCTGCAGTTCAGAAACTGATGTCCCTAGATGTGAGTGTGCATGTGGTTGTGTGGTTGTGACACACTGACAACCTGCTTAAGGTGAACCCCACCCTCACCCTGGGATGGGCTCCAGCCACCCCATGACCCCAAAAGGGATTCATCAGCCTCTAAAACAGATGGACAGGTTGTTCTTATGCCATGACAAAAGAAATAAAATGAACCAACATACGTGTTTTTATCTGCAACACTGCTTTCTACAGGATCTAATCCTGGTGTACAGACAGTCTCAGGGGACCTACTTATATTAAAAAATGTCAGAACACTTCATGCTCCAAAGAATGTTTACAATGAAAGAGTAAGTGTGACATAATAACAATATACATATATATATATTTAAAAAGTGTTGATATAAAAACATTCAACATTTTTTAAAATATCAGTAATTGCAGTAAATCAGTCGTCAGCTGTTGATTGGTGGCCAGGGTTTTCCTGATGACCTCATGTTTTTTTTCATACAACTGTCAGTAAAGTGGCTCAAACCATTTCTCAAAGTAAGTCAAAATGCTAAATGGGGCTTTCTAACTTGACTTGCTTCTCTTCACATCTACAACTCTTCAACCTTTGGAGAAACAGGGGCTTCATTTTCACCTTTATAAGTTCATTTTCTTTCATTTTCATGTTCTTCATAGCTTTGAATTCAGCAATTGAAGTCTTGTACTTTAATGACCCATAAGAGGCTTTCTCTATACTGGCCTCCACAGACCGTACTTCAAGAGATTTTTATTTGTAACTTAAATTGATTTAGACATGCCATACATTTTATTGAAACATTTTTACTTTTCTGAGTTTTTTGTTCCCCTTGATAAATGTCCAGCTGCGTGCTGAGTTCACCTGTAGCCCTCTCCCTGTTTTCCCCAGTTTTTCTCTCATCTTTAGCTTACAGTTCATCTGACTGCTGCCTCTTTTACATTGACCCATGTTGTCAGCAGAAGCATTTCTTTTCTTCTTACTTGTCCTGTCCAACAGCTGGGCATGCAGATGAGAGCTGAAGGCCTCTTGTGTTGGACATATTTTACTTTAACAACAGGGGTTATGAATCTTCTGACAAACCAGAGGTATGTCTGAATAAACCCCTTTTGTAATCAAAGCCAAACTTTATTCATTTCAATCAAAATCTTTTGTGTTGGACCGGACGGAAAAGGAAAGGAGGGAAGAAGAGAGAGGGATGTTAGAGAGAGGGGATAGAAGGGTGATTAGGGGAAAGGGGGGGGGGGGGGGGTAAAACCATGAAGCAGCATAAAGCAACAAGTTTTTGGATGGTTATACTCATTACAGTGAGGTTCAGATGTAATACAAGTCTATATGGGTGGGGTCTGTCCAAACACACCCCCAAATGACATACCTTTGGCTCCAAAAATGTCCACATGTCAACATGTACAAAATACATTCAATCATGCAAACTATTAGTGCAATGGTGAGCTAACACCTGTGCTCAGGTGAGTGTTTATGTTCTTCTAAAATGGATGGTGGAATGTGAAAAGGAGGGAGAGTGCCCAGCCATCCCCACCCCAAGACCCCCGCTGCAGCAGCAGTGGCAGCTAGAACCCCCCAACACCCGCATGGCAGCAGAAGCATTTCTACAGGGCTAAAGTCAAGTTCAGCATCATTCCATTAAGGAAATGTTTCATTTTATCTGCTCTGCACAACTGTAAAATATATAAAAGCTGTTACTTAAATAGTCCTTCTAATCTCTGGTTAGAATTGTAGTTGATGCAGATTGAATTTTCAGAAGCCTTAGCCTTTAAATTTAAAGCCAGAAGATGCGAGTGTGGAAGAGCCGTGCAGACCTGTTTGTGGCGTTGAGAAGAGAAGAGTGGGAACTCAGCATCTTTGTTTGATGAAGGTTAAAACAAAGCCTGGTGGAAGACGTGAAGCCAAGCCATGTTATCTGATGAGGAGAAACTGTCTGCACAGAGATTTTTCCACGATAGGAAGCTTAGCTGCTCACAGGCCTTCATAAACACAGTGATGGGTTCCTTTCTTACCCTTTTCAAAAGACAAGGATTAACAAGCAGACAAACTTAGTAATTACCAACCAATGAAAGCGAACACGCTCTGGGTTTTAGCAGATTCCACTTCATCCTGTGAAAGATTTCTGGTTTTCCTGCACACTGAAGTGTCCAGCATCAGCTCAGAGGTTGATTCTTCCTCCATGGTGGTGAAGCTCCACGCTGGTCGTCTGATGGAGAGTTGTCATGTCTCCCTTCTGTGTGGGTTCAGCTGACCTAATGCTTCCTCTGTTGATGCTGGATGTTGTTCAGAGCAATCGCAGCTCCAGCCTGAATGTGTCTTTGTTTGAGATGGAGGGAAACGCCGTTGCCTTCTGGGACTATTAAGCCCACTTTCTGAAACAGTAAGCTGTGTGTGTGTGTGTGTGTGTGCTCCAAAATGGAAGCATCCTTTCTTTCTGTGGTGTCTAAGTGAGGGGATGAGGGGGGGGTTATCAATCTCCATGCTGCTCATTGGGACTTCATTACTGTCTGTACTGCAGATTGCAGCTTGCGTCGTGAAGTTGGCTCTGAGCGTGTTTCTGTCTCCTCAGCTGCGACCGTCTCCAGCGAGCAGAACCCCGTCATCATCATAGCGGTGGTGGCTGTGGCGGGGACCATCATCCTGGTCTTCATGGTGTTCGGCTTCATCATCGGGAGAAGGTACGCTCTCGCGGGCCCCATTGACTCTCCGCTCCTGTGAGTCTGCGCTTGTCAATTAGCCTTTCTGTCACTCACAGGCCTCCACGTCTGTGGAGTCGTCACACCCGCGCACACGTGCACTCATCATCACGTGGCATGCTGTTCTTGTAGGTTGTAATGCGCCATTTTCACCCCCACCCACCTCCACCCCCAACCAGCCAACCAGCTTCTAAGTTTTTTTTTTTTTTTTTAGCAGAGCCATCATTAGACAAGTAGAGAAAAAGCTCTGCATTCCAGAGTGGGAGATGCAGTTTTCTCCATCATCAGCACTCACTCAGTTCATTGACATCATCAGTCTTCCTCTGCATGAGAGGAATGCAGAGGAGGAATGATGACTAGCAGCTTTGGCTAGTTAGACGTGCTGGTCAAGAGGAATAAATACATATTATAATCCATACTATAATAAATACGATTCCAAAAGACCACTTTCATCCCCTTCTAGAAAAACAATTCTTAGTGATTGTTACCAAAATAAAATCAAGTTTTTGAGGTTTTTTTTTTGCTTGATATTGTCCGTCTTCCAAGATAAGGATTGGACTTAAACTAAATTATTGCAGAATTTATTTATTGTTCTGCTTTTCTCTCTGTCCAACATTGACATTGACATTTAAAACAACTTTTATTTGTGCCGAGAAATTCATAAATTCACATTAAAAGTTACGGTCAGTGCTACTGATATTTCTACTTGATTTCAGAAAATATAAAGAACTTTGTTTTTATTTTGATCATCATTACTTCTCATTTCTCACATAATTGAAGCTAAATGTGACACCTGTGAGATGGATGTTTTAGTGAAACACATTTTTTTGTTGTATTTATTTACCTAAGGGGCCCCTGCATGTTAAACGTGAAAGTAGCTAGAAGGATAGTTTTTTATCCACATTCCCTTGACAAATGCTTTATTAAAAGTCAGTTTAAACCAAGAAAAAAAATGTGACAGGGTCTATAAACTGCACCTCTGTGTGCACAACTATTTGAAACATTCTCATCTCCTGAATTCAGAGTGCATACGTCCAAAGGTGCATCACATGTGCTCTTTGTCATGTGCAGTAAGAACACATCCATCACTCATGGTGTCTCTCCCCTCCACCTACCATCAGCTTTCTCAGTGTCTGCTCAAAGAGCAACTTTGTGCATCAAATCAGCAGCTTGAGAGAACCGTCATCACCTCCGAATTACAGCACAGTCAATTACAGTGCATGTTTTACTTGAAATGTGACATGATTACATAGTTTGCCAGCAGCTCCTGCTGCTGCACAGCTTGCCTTCTTTGTCTTGCATTAAAATTCTTGCCATTTAGGGTGTTTATTTCGGCCGCACAATCAGTTGATTCTGGCGGTCTCTTCCTCTCCCCCCACACAGGCACTGCGGGTACAGCAAAGCCGATCAGGAGGGAGACGAGGAGCTCTACTTCCAGTGTGAGTGCCTGCACTCTCCAGCACAAACACACATGCACGGACGCAGAGATCCGCAGAAACATCCCGCCACGGAAAGGGAAGCGCGCCATCAAACTCGTTATCCTCGTTCATTTGAAGCGAGGCACCGCCGGGATCTATCGGGCAACTTCTTCTGCTGATTGGCTGGACTCCGCCTGTGGAGACGAAGAAGTCAGAAAACGTGACAGTTGCCAGAGGGGGGAGTAAATGGTTGACCGGGGTGTGAGAAGCAGTTCTTTAAAGTAGATCCTTCCACAAAGTCTGCTTTAGTGAGTCTCTGCACTCTGTTCCCTATCAAAGGCTTATCAGTTTTGTAGGTTTTTTTACTGATTTACCCCATAATGATGCCCCCGGAGAAGCATCTGCAGGCAGTGCATTTGCCATCATCCAGGCTGTAGGCAAAATGATAAAGACAAGGGGTTCAGGCCTGTGTCTGACTGATGCACCTCAGCTGCTGGCAGGTCCCAGCTGCTGCAGAGCAGACAAACGAGGCCGGCGCTCAGTTATGAGGCAGAAGCAGGCACAGCGCGGCAAATGATGAGGGGTTGTCAGGGCGACACAGGAGGTTGGAATGTAAGGCCATTTTCTTCATCAGATTAGCTGAAGTTTTGGAAGCAGAGAGAAAACTGCAGGAGTGGGTTTTCATGGATCGTGTGTCTGCTGGTGGACGGTCCAGATGAGTGTGAGCCCCCCCCTCCTCTGTGGGACGCTTTGACCCATTTGTTAGATTTTCTGTAGAAGCTCAGTATTCTACAAATTCTCCCTTTCAGATCCTCTTCCTGTTCATTAGCATCCTTTCAACTCATTCAGCCTGTTTGGATTTTTAAAATCTTCCCAAAATGTCTGCAGTGACTCTTAGTTTTTGAAAAATCAGATTGTTGTATGCTTTTTGGAAAAGAATTCTAAAACTTTGTGCTCTTTTGGAGTTAAAAAATTTAACTAACTTTTAACTAGAAATATCATTAAGATTTGTAACAAGCCAGCAGATGTTTGGCTGTTTCCCTTGTACAAAGTTAAAGCTCACGTTTTGTTTTACTTAGTTAAATGCTTTATATAAATGATCAATTCACCTTAAATTTTTTAGCATTTTTAAACGTATAATTATCTGCTTTTATTCTTTTCTTGGCCTGTACTGTTAGCTGCATTCACACCAAAGCTGATTGGCTTGGCAGTTTTAATGCCAAATTAATGTTCAGACACGATCAGCGGTCCTGCAGCGAGATTTAAACGTCAGTGCTATTGGGCTTCGGGACAACGTTGTGTGACACGGTGAAATATTGCACCAGTACATAATGACAGGAACCAAAGAGACTGTACTTGTACTGTGGACCCAAAGTCCCAAGCCCAGCTTTAAAAACAACCCAACACCTCCAACAAACCTTTCACCTGGTTTTACACAGTCAGACTAGTTTTCCCCCCAGACTTATCCATGATGCTCATCGGTGGTCTCGTCTGCTTTCGAGTTCAGAGACGTTGTGCTCCACAGCACCTCATGCATGCTTTGCAGCACCTGGTGATGTATGACTTTGACGCAGCTGCTGGGCCTTGAAACTCACTCACTGAGCTCTCTGCACGCTGATCCCGAGCTGATCTGGAGGCTGCATGAAGCTCGGAGGTCTGTAGAGTCGGACTATTGAGCCTCAGAATCGTCTGACCCCACTTTCAGTTTACATGACATAACATTCCACGCGTTCCCAATCACTCTCCCCAATGTCATATTTCTTAGCATGAACATTTCAAACTGCGCTGGCTGTCATGATGACATCCTTTTACGGTTGCACCGGAGTTCACTGAACTGCAGAGAGGGGTCTGTTCTTTTACAGACGTTAGTAGGGCCAGTCTTCATGATTTACACACCTATGGAACTCCTGAATTTAGTTATTTAATTGTATGAATGTTTGACTGTATAGTTTACTTCTGGGATTAGCTTCAACACACATTTCTGCAGAAAAAGATGTTTTTTTTAGTTAGCTTTTAGGTGTCTGAAGTGGCATTTTCAGTGGAATTTAAACTGCATTTCACAAAGGTTTGTAATGCTGTGATGCATTGTTTATGTGGTGTGTTCTGCACAGCAAAGCCCCTTATCTCATCTCTAACCTTTCCCTCATGGTGACTTTTAGATATTCACAGCCCCTTCTTCTTCATTTTGTAGAAGCCCCTTGCCTCAGGCTTCAGTCTAACCACAGACCAGCCTTTTTCCTCAACCTCAATTGGCCTTTACTTTCATTATACATTGTGAATCATTTTCATGTGCAGCACAATATTGTTGGATTCATTTTCTTGCATGAAATCCTAAGTGTTTCGATGAAATAATCAGCATCTTGCCACAGACGGTTTTCTAGAAATGATTACTTCTAGCTGAAAATATGAAGGAAACGAAAATGTAGAAAAAACAAAGGAGGTGTGAATTTAGTGATTAACAAGAGCAGGCAGATGATAATGCAGGCCACAAATAAAGATATAGCTCTTGAGGAATTGCAACTCCATAAAGAAAACAAAGTTTGAAGGAATTACAATTTAGAAAAAAGAAAATGATTGGAAACTTTGCCAAAAAACAACACACCTTTCCCTTAACACAATTTTCACTTAAATGTCTGAGTCCAATAAAAGAAGGTAATAAGTTACATTTATTTCCTACCATTTACTCAACTAGAAAAACCTACCTGCAGCATAGTCTGTATTTGCACTAGAACTACTTTTTCTTTTCCATAAGTGTTACCAGAAAATATTTTAATATTGTTCTTTGCATATACAACAGTTTCCAGAATAGCTTTGTCTGCCTGGATAAGTTTTTTTTCCTGGATTTTCTTTTCCTGGAAAACTTAACTTTCAACTGCTTCAGTTGTTGAAATTGTGTCACATTTATACGTAAAACCGTTAGTGAGACTGTTTAGACGGGTCTGTTATTGGTCTAGAGTTTCCCCCCCTTTATTGTTGTGGTTATGTTCTAAAAAATAATCCGCTATAGGTGAAATCCACAAATTAGAATGTTTTAAGGCTAATAAACTTTTCTCAGACAGACATTACTTTTCTTTCTTGTTTAAACTCAGTTTAGACCCAAAAATACAATGAAGTCCAGGATTATAGAATGAAAACAAAGACGTCCTTGTTCACCTTGCAGCACATCCCGTCAGGGTTGTCATAGCAAATCAAATCAGCTTCCACTGATTCACACAGGTGGTTTGGCAGAGTTTTTACGCCGGATGCCCTTCCTGATGCAACCCTGTGTTTTCAGGCACAGTAGGGAGTAGCCCGAAGGGTCTTGTCTAGGGACCCATGCTGGTTTTTTTTTTGGCTCATTGCACCCCCTGGGAAGCAAACCCAGGTTTTCTGCAACTGAACGCATTCTGTACAGAAGACACGGCACAGAGGAGGTTGGATGACAATTGCCGCGGTTACATGGGCAGAATATCTTGATCGGATCAATAATAAATAATAAAATTCACCCGTGCACATTGGATCAGAGAACTTTTTTCCGATTAGAACAAACGTTCCCATGGCTCACACTTTCGGTCGGAATGAATCATTTGGGCATGCGCAGTAGTGTTGAAAACTCCTGGATGAGGAAATAGGTCCCGTTCTAAACAAACAGCTGCCACAGACATTTATTTTATGCAGCAGCTCAGTAACATACGAGACGATCTTCCAAACGTGCTTTTATTAATGTTATGAATAGTATGAAGCGCCTGTTCGCTCATCGTTTTATTTAATCCGTGTGATCAGTGCTGGAAGAAGGGTTAGGACAGGCTATAAACACGGGCTAACAGCCTGATGGACACAAAATCCAGGACCATAAAACGCTGCAATCTGCATCCTGGCTGCACGTAAATGTCTGGGAGTAACATCAGTCTTTATTTTGTCGGGACACAACTGTAAACACAAATCCACGTGATTGTTTGAACAGTTTCTAAGAACTGAGCGACATTTATTTCTGCTTCCCAAACTCGCTGCGTGAGCTGGCGGCTCTCCTGAGTCCTGCAGCCGCTAACCCAGAGCGGCGGGACGGCCCACAGTCTGAATTCTCCCACACATAACAAAACAAAACAAAAACGCTCACCGAACAAGCATCCTCCTCCCCTCAGACACGAAGGTATTAATCCAGCTCCTCTGCTCACTCGGGTGCCAGTGGACCGAGTGAGCGTCGGGGGGCACGAAGCGCTGCTTCCCCGCATCTCCCTCGTGAGGGGTGAAAGAGAGGGGAGAGCCAGCGGGGCGAGAGCGGAGCGGCGCTTTTCACGGTCCCGTATGCGCTCCAAAGCTTTCTCTCAGCGAAACACCGTCTATGTGTGACGTAAACCAGAGCAATAGTGACACACGATCGGAATGACCGTTTACATGCTCCACGATCGGATAAACGATCGGTAAAACCCAGCTATCTCGATCGGAAAGAAATTTTGATCCGAACGAGTCTGACCGGGGCAAAGTATTCTGAATGGCGCGTTTACATGACACATTTTCTTTCCGATCAGGCGTTCTGTCCGATTACTTTTGCCCATGTAAACGTGGCTAATGTCTACAACGGCCGTCACGTAAAGTTAAGCAGAAGCAAGCTGAGCCTTTAAGTAGAAATCATTCAAAGTTACTCTAAAGTCAGAGTGAAAGCCTTGTGAAAGTTTCCTAGAGGCCGCAAACAGCAGAAACTCCAGCAGATGGTTTCTGAGTTTAGCAGTTGAGGGTGATCTATATCAGGAAGGTCCTCTCAGTTCCAAAGAGGCTGAATGTATAAACAGCACCAAACACGGGTTCCTCAAACCTTTGCTTCCACTATTGTACAGACTTTTCTTAAGTGAAACAGCTCTTTGACACAGGCTGCTGACTGGTCAGCTCTGTCTGAACTGTGCTGCTCTCAGAAATGGTTTGCTGTCAGATGCCTGCTTGTGCACAGCGTGCATGTTTAATCATTACAGTAATCCTCTTACCTTTCTACAGTTAAATTTCCAGGCACCAAAACCTACATTGACCCTGAAACCTACGAGGACCCGAACAGGGCTGTCCATCAATTTGCCAAAGAGTTGGACGCCTCCTGCATCAAAATCGAGCGCGTCATTGGAGCAGGTGAGCCTGTCCCGGGATGCTTGGCTCCTTTCCTTTCAGTTTGTGCAGGCTCTCATACATCATGCTGACAGCTAAATATTTGCACCTTGAAATGGGGACACAGCTTTATGCATCTTATATTGATAAAGCAATCGCATAGAGGGGAAAAGGTTCATTGCAATTAATGTGTGCTGGTGGAGGCAGTCAAAAAGACACACAGAGCTGGAAAACTGCTGCAACATGAGTTTTACAGAGGCGGTCAATGACAGTATCTATGCATCTCCAGCGTGTCTTATTATAAGTCCCGGCTCCGCTCCCCTGAGTGTAACAAGATGTTGCACTCCAGTTTGTACTGCTGCTCTGCACAGCTGCATTGTCTCAAAGTGCAGGGAGGAATTTGTCATTGCAGGTGTTTTATGATTTTTGGTGGTTTTACCTGAGGGCCCTTTATTCATGTGCGGTGTGAAAACCCCCACAGGAGAGTTCGGGGAGGTGTGCAGCGGTCGGCTGAAGCTGCCCGGAAAGCGGGAGGTTTCGGTCGCCATCAAGACCCTGAAAGTGGGCTACACGGAGAAGCAGAGGCGCGACTTCCTGTGCGAGGCTAGCATCATGGGACAGTTTGACCATCCTAATGTCGTCCACCTGGAAGGAGTCGTGACGCGAGGTGAAGCAGACATGAACACCTGAAGGGCCACAGTGAGATGGGTGGTGGAGGTGGCACTGTTAGACTGATGCTGGATCTGATTCAATTAGCTGCAGCCCCTGTTTTACATTTCCCCATTTAGACACCTTAATAAAAAGGAGCAGATGGTAACTTTTGATTAAAAGCCAATGAAACACGCAGCTAAAAATAACTTCATTTTGGCGCTGCTATTGTGTTCTGGAGTATTTTGAAGGCAAATAAAATATCTGTATTGAATTAATCATCTCATTTTTTGCTCATCCTTTTATCATCCTCAGGAAAGCCGGTCATGATTGTCATCGAGTACATGGAAAACGGCTCATTAGATGCTTTCCTCAGAGTGAGTATCACCTGGAAGTGCACAAACTCAAAGCAGCATCTCCTGTAAGTTTTCTGTGCTGGAGCGTCCCAGAGAGCCGGGAGTCTGCGGTGGGATCGAGGCGCCGCATAAATCTCATAAATCTTGTACTGGAGCTGCTGCAGTGCTGCGACCTACATTTCCCCTACGGTCAGTGAAGATGGCTGACCTGCCTGTGTTCCCAACAGAAGCACGATGGTCAGTTCACAGTCATCCAGTTGGTGGGGATGCTGCGGGGCATTGCGGCAGGAATGAGATATCTCGCAGATATGGGCTACGTCCATCGAGATCTGGCTGCACGGAACATCCTTGTCAACAGCAATCTTGTATGTAAAGTGTCGGACTTCGGCCTGTCAAGGGTGATCGAGGACGATCCCGAGGCCGTCTACACAACAACCGTAAGTCAATTAAAGAGTCGTGTCTAGATTGTCTTCCTGAGCTGCTGCTGCTGCTGCAGGAAAATGGAGCAGAAACAGCAGAGAAGACCGCAGCACTTCTGACGTGTCATACAGACAAAAAACAGTCACTGCAAAGCAGTTTAACTCTGCAGTTAAATGTGAAAACATTTATTACATGCTCACAGCTTTGCATTATTTGGCTTTCACCTGAAAAGAAATCACATTTTCAAGTGCAGATCTTCACATTTTCACATCTTTTCTCTCTTAAGAAAGTCATTCATGTCTTTATCATTATTCTTACACGCTGTGCCTTCAGAGATATTAAACTGCACAAACTGCATTTGTCTAGTTGACAAATCAGTTAATTGAACATTATATAAAAATGAATGACCTATATTATATTAGAAAAGATACACTTATTTTGGAAAAATGTGTGAAGTGCAGTGAACACAAAACCTAGTGCTTGTAGTTTATCTGAAAAAAGTGAAGGAAAAAAGATGCCTGGTTGGCTAAATATTTAATTATTTCAAGTCTTACAAATTAAAAAGCTATGAATTCTATAGCTTTAGAAAATATTTAAGATTTTCCAGTTGTAATATTTTTTAAATCAATTTATGTCAAAGGTAAAAGTGAAAGACGTCAATGTTCCAGATCTCAGTAACTGCTTCTCGCTTTGTAGAAACTGCTTCACAGTTTATTTTAATGCTTGAAAGCCATAGTGAGCCTCAAATAATAATTCTCTTATTCAATGTAAAAAGATCATTTTTAGATGAGCTTTTTGTATTAGATTTAAACACCCACTTTGAGAATCTTTTGAGTTATTTTAAAAACCTTCCCAGTGGTCTTTTATTTAGGATTTTGCTGTTTTGCGCCAAAATAAATCTAAATTAAAAAAGTGTTTTCTAGGAGATATTTTCTGCAGAGCAGCAGGAGTTTATTAAAAATTCACCTCTTAGTTGTAGGCGGTGCCTGCCCTCATTTCCTGTCATCCATCAGTTTATACTCCCGCTAGCTTACAGACCCTCACAACCCCAAACTAACATTAGCAGTACAACAAAAATGGCGAGCAATATCGAAGCTATCCAGCCGTACTGTTTAGATCCAGATTCCAGCTCAGACGAAGAAAGCAAAGATGGATCTATTTGTCTACAAGTGGATGCATCAGAATTGAGCAGAGCAGGGAGCTTGTGGCCCACTTGGCATATTTTTAATAACACAACCACAAGCTTTTTCTAATGGCATTTTTTTTGTCTGCTCCTGATTCACGACGATTAAAATGAAGAAATACTCAGAAATGCAATTATAATCTTAATTTTCTTTACTGTATATACATCATTAGAAAAAAGCTACAAGAACATGTTAAAAAAACAGCAAAAATACCATTTAGGTCTTGAAAGAATTTAACATCCCCACTATTTTAATGGAAAGGTGCAAACAGAAAGCTACCAAAATAGCATTCTGCTGAAACCAAAAAGCTGTCTGAGGGTCTAGAAACCCTACTATGTGATTTACCCTGAATGACCAACATGTTTCATACAATCATCAATTGACAAATTAATTGGCAATTAAGAATTTAACTGGCTTTTCCTTCCCAGGAAATGACTATGGGTGCCCTGAGTCACTTAAAATAATCAGCCAGCTCTGCAGTTATTAATGCTAAAATGGGAGGAAATGTGTTTTGATGCAGGGCTTTTGACTGCCCAACAGCATTTGAAATAACAATTATAACCATCATATTTTTTTTTGTCTTTTTTTGGGCTCAGTTCGATGTTTCTTTTTCTTTGTGTAGACTTCAGACACTCTTAGCTATTTATTGGCACTGTGTAAATAAATAAATGGATTGAAATGTCATTTTTCTGCACAGGGTGGCAAAATTCCTGTCCGGTGGACTGCGCCAGAAGCCATCCAGTACCGGAAATTCACCTCCGCAAGTGACGTGTGGAGTTACGGCATTGTCATGTGGGAGGTTATGTCCTATGGAGAAAGGCCCTATTGGGACATGTCCAATCAGGACGTAAGTCACTGTTTGCTTAGCAGGATATGCTAATATCATGACACTTGTCTATAACTACTACCATATCATTGTATCAGGGATAAGTTTAAAAATAATAATAATCGAGAAATCTGTATTGAATTGATTTTTATGTAAAATGAAATCAAATTCATTATTTATGTAAATTGAAAAAAAATTACAGCGTAGAAAAACAAACAATGATTTTCTGGTTGAAAAGTTCAGTGTTGTTCAGTTTATATTAGTGAGTTAATCAAAACTGTTTTTATAATCAAAATGTAATTCATTTTTTACTAGTAATATGATAAATAAAGCAAAGTTCAATCACACTGTAAACCAAATGGACTCCAATCAGATCTTAAACTTCTACATTGAAAATAAATGGATTGAGTATTTTGAAAGCTATAGTTTTGTCATCTGGAGTAAAGTAAAGACTATTCTACAGTAAAACGTACACACTCTGATAACCTAATTGTTGAAATGTAAAAAAAATGGATATGTAAAGCCTTAGTCACATGCACCCTTACAGAGGGGATTCTGTAGGGTTTGGGGTTTTTGGTAGAGAGTCATAGCAGCTGCATCTTAAGGGGGGGCAGGTGTGTCTTGCAGTCACCTCAAGGAATGTCATGAAAATGGAACGTACCATTGTCTAGTGAGTTGTAAGTGCAGGGTGAAGTATTTGTAAGGAGAACGGAAGATACACTCACTGATGACGTACTGGTGATGCTGTCGTACGGTGTCCTAGTGCCACACTCTAGTCGTCACTAAGCTGCTGTACTGGCCCTTTACTGACCCTGCATGAATGCTGTATGCAGAAGGTGTGCACTTGATACGTGCCTGGAAACGAGCTGTCTCCTGCAGCACGCCCGTAGAAAGAAAGTGTGCATGAAAATTTTCACTCTACAGGCTCACCAAGTGGTCTACGACCTGGATATTTATGCGGGCCACTGTCGTTCCCTATACAGGTTTGACCATATTTTGCCCACAGTCTATATCCATCCATAAGAGCAGTTGTGGCTGAGTTTGTTTACAAAGCCAAAATAAAAAAACAGGGCCTTCATTACAACTGGATTAATAATAGTGGGTGTAAAAATAACAATGTGATAGCATTAAGCCTTAATTTGTAGTACAACAGTAAACCAAAGCAGCAGTTCTGTTCCCTACAGACGACATTCAGCTGGAAGCCCAACTGTCTTTTTTTATCTTCAAATAATCTGAAGCAGAGCAAGAGCAGGAGAGCTCAGCATTTTCCCCAGATTCAGTTTTAATTATGCATAATGAAACCCTCCCACTAAAACGCAGAGAATCACTGACAAAACTCCCGAACAAGACCCTTGTGAGAGCGGCCCGGCGGGGACGCTAACCTTGGGCTTAATTAGTTCAAGAAGTCTGACTATAATCATGTATTCTGATCATTTGAAGGAGAAAGGAGCCTGAAGTGGGACGAGCATTAAAATGGAGTCCTGAGGGCATAAAGATGAACGTATTAATAATAGTGATAAAATTGGGAAAAACCATGCAACAATATCAATTGATTGGATTGGATTTTGATAATATATTGACTTGCTGTTGACTTAAAAGACCTGGAGTTTGAAGATGTGGGATCATCTTTTTTTTAAAATCATTTTCCCTTTAAATATCTCTAAAATGTGTGTAGAATCTTCAAAACGCCAAACACGGGATAGTACAGCTGCATTTTATCAGTACTGCTGCTGTGGGGGGGAGGAGTCAGCCACCAGCTCCACCCTAATCAGACAAATGACATAACAGATCCCTGCAAAAACAGTCAATGGTTTTATATCTAGAAGATGATGTAGGTCATAGGATGGTGTGGCTTTGTGTAATTATATTTCATGCAACTCAGATCCAGTTATTTTTCTTTGTTTCAGTTTCCATTTTCAAATTGCCCAGTTTTGTTTTTTTTCCTCACCTTCACTTTACTGACGATCATAAAGTGTTTTGGATTTTCCACACCAGAGAAACACAGTGATGCTTCCAAACGAGCTTATCAGACTAGATAGCGAGAGAAAACCTTAGCTATCTTGTACTGTTGAGACTGGATTTCAAATCTTCAAATAGGTCAGTGGTAAACACTGGCTTGTAGTTTTCAGGCAAAGGAGAGTGATGTGAGAGAACACGCTCAAACAAGAGACTTTATTATGCTAACATGCTGCAGAAGCTAGCTTCAACTAAACAACCAACTAGCGCTACCCTCCTTCAGTTGATATTATTGCAATGAGGATTACAATAGCGTCAGTGTCTCTGTGTAGACTCGATAAATCCATAAATTAGCTTTAGTCTGAATGGCTTCTTCAGTTGAGATTTGGTTGTTTCTAGATCCTGTTTATAGTTAACACTTTAGCAGTTAGCAGGATGTTTTCTGTCAGAACAACAGCAAACATCCTGAGGACACGGTAGACAGATTCTCATCCTGTTGACACTTTTTCCTTCCCCTCCGTTCTTGTACAGTTTTTCCTTCTTTATCATGGGAGTTACGTTCTAAAAATAACCCACGATAGACAAAATCGTGGGTTAATTATTTAGAATAATTATGGATGTTTTAAGGCTGTACAACTCCTCACTACACACTATTCACTTTTCTTAGACGGGAACTTTTTCACACTTTTCTCTCTTATTTAATCTCTCAAAGTTCAAACCTGTTTTGGTAGAGAACCACTATATCCAAATTCTCTTTTCCTATGGATCTTATGTTTTGCTCTTTGTTAGCTACTTTTTTCATTTAGTCTGTTTTGTCTTTATTGACTCCGTTAATCCGTTTCCTTGGTTCTTGAGAAATCTAGGTCTGTTTATTTTCTGCAGTGAAAAGGCTAACAAGATTTAGATTTTAAAAATAAGTTGGTAGGGTTTGCAGTCGTGTATCAAAATAGAAAAACAAAACTTTCACAGTGAAGCCCAGTAAACTAGCCTCTCGTTCTTCACGGCCATTTAGCGTATTTTACAGCTTCCAAACATGGATAACATTTTTATTCATTCTGAAAAAAAAGGTTTGATTGGTTTAAATTATGGTTGAAACTGACAGATATTAAGAAATACCAAACAGATTATTCTTGTTTTCATTCTTTTTCTTAACCCGTTTTGGCCCCTATGGGGCTCCCGGAGCCTATCCCAGCCAATCGTGGGTGAAGGCAGGGGACATCCTGGACAGGAGCCAGTCTGTCACGGGGCCACAATCACACACCCATGCACACTCACATGCACACCTAGGGACAATTTAGAGTAACCAATGAACCTATGGAGCATGGACGGTGGGAGGAAACCGGAGTTCCCGGAGAAAACCCACGCATGAAGGGGGAGAACATGGTAACTACACACAGAAAAATTCCCCAATAGTGTTCTGTTTGGGTCCCCTAGGTGGGACTTGAACCTTGTTAGGCTAAAGCGCTAACCACCATGCCACCGTGCAGCCAATTATTACTTTTCTTTCAGAAAATGATAACAGAAGTCTTAACACAACTTCATTCAGAGTAAATGTCCCAGTTCTTTACATTTATTGGTCCTTTCGAGTTTTTAAATGTCTTCTCAAGAACAGAAAAGTCGTTATCTTTCTTCTATTTAAACATAAAGGTGTTAGGTCAGGAAACTTATTTTGCTGTAAAGCAGTAAATCTAAAACCAAAAAAGTCAAACTTCAAAAGAGAAAAATCTGTTTTAGTTTTGGCGTTGCAGTTATAAGATCTAAATAAATAAACTCATAAGACAGTTTGAAGAAACAACTTAAGATAGTTAAAAACACGTCAGAGTCAGAAACTGTTTAAAGTCTGTTTGCACATAAAGCGACTCAAAACGATGCAGCTCATGTAAACATGATGCCTAAACTCTTTTTCTGTCCTGATGTTTTTTCCATCAGGAAAACTGTGAGCTCCAAGCTCTTAGATTGCATCACTTTCAATCCACATTGAATGCATTTTTCTTTTTTAACTCCAACACATCATTTAGAAAAGTCACACGTTGCCATAATGATTGACTCAGCCGCAGCTCCCTGAGTGCTGCTACCTGATTTCCTGCCAACTCCCGCCGAGAGAGTCCAACTGCGCCAGACCACTTGAAGCCGTTCCCTATTCTCGGACACTTGACACATTTTGATTGATGGTGGAGCCGTAGTGAGTTTTCCTTGGCCTCTCCTGCATGCTTGCGGTGTTTAGCACCCGCAGCATCACAGCTAAACATGATTAAGATTCTGCGGCGCTGCGCAGCACAAGCTTGCTGATTGACCAATTTGATGTTGGAAATGCTAAACAAGATGGGGCTGGTATTTGACAGACATCAATGTCAGAATTTTCTGTCTTCTGTCAGGGCGACAGCAAACATCCTGCGAGGAGACAGTAGACGCACCGATTGCATTTTTGGCCTAACATTCCCATCCTGTTGACACCTTTTCCCTCCACTCTGTCTCTGAACAGTTCTGATGGGGAAAACTGATGAATAAATGCAGAAATGTACACGGCCTTCTATACACGCAATACAGGGAGGACATCTAGGAGCTCATTCTGAAGTGCTTGTTGCACCTATTGTTTGTTTCTCAGCTCTGACTATTCATGAACTCTATTCCTGAAGTGAATGCCTGATGCAGAGAGGCAATAGATTAAGTTCAAAGGCTCTTTTATTTAACACGCGTATATAAAAGCACCCTTTTGCTTAGGACGACAAAGAAATAAAATAAAAAAGCTTTCCACAGTAAACTGCACCAACCATCAACAAAATGACCGCTAAAGGTGTCCACGCAAACTTCAAATGCGTTCCCATCTCACCCCAGTAAAAGGAGTTGAGAAGCAGACTTGTTTGATGGATTTGAGCTGAATACATGTTCATCAAAATAAAATACAACGTTTGCTAGTAATAGAACAAAAAATATGTACCTCAAAGTCTTCAACATCTTCCAACATTGTGGAAAAGTGAGTTGCAAAAAATTTAAATTGGTTTAAAAATTAGCATTGTAAAACATAGTTTGTGTTCCACAACTAAAGGTTGCCACACATATTAATTCAGATATTAGATTTTGCTTGGTCCTAAAGAATCTTTAAATTAACAAAATGTTCAGATAAGACCCAGTTATTTTCTTTTCCTTCCAATCTTTATCCTATTTTTGTAGAAGGTTGAGGAGTAGACCAGCACAGCGTTGTTGCTGTTTTTTTCCGCTGTTTTAGCTTTAATAAATTTAGCTTTTGGGAGATTTTTGAGGGAGCAGTGAGCTGCAGTTGGCGGTTCAACCCCACAATCCCAAATTTTGATAGAGAAGATTGAGTGAGCAGGAACTGGGTATCCCAAGGGACACTACACCACTTAGCCATTCAATCAGGCTAAGACTTCAAATGGTAAATCCCCATATACTTATTTAGTGCTTCCTTTATATTACTTTAAGGCCCAAAGTGCTTTAGAGTCCTATTCTACCATACACAGACACACTGGTGACAGCTCCGCCGCCAAACACTGGTGCCAACATATAACCACCAAGAGCAAAATGGGGTTCAGTTTCTTGCCCAAAAACACTTCAACACATGGTAGGGCAAGGCGGGAACCAACTTTGCGACCCTCAAACCAAAGGTCGACCACTCTACCCCTGCACTGCAGCAGCTAATTTCAAAATTAGAGTTTGGCTTCCAGTTTGAAATAACTTCTGGAGTGTTTACGTTTGTCAAGTTCTTACAAAAATGTCTGCATCTGCTGTTCAGGTCATAAAGGCGATAGAAGAAGGGTACCGTCTTCCAGCCCCCATGGACTGCCCCCCAGGTTTACATCAACTAATGCTGGACTGCTGGCAGAAAGACAGAGCAGAGCGCCCCAAATTCGATCAGATAGTCGGGATCCTCGATAAGATGATCCGTAACCCCAACACCTTGAAAACCCCGGTGGGAACTTGTACAAGGTAAGGACATGAATCATTAAAGAAGGGTGCCTTAAACACTTAAACGTTTTTACTGATATTTTAGTGCATTAGTAGATGATCAAAAGTGTCCAGTGGATGATTTAGCAGCTCTAGTTTAAAGATGAGAGATAATTCCTGGAGAATTGATTCCCCATAGCAGCCGCTGTATGGCTTTATGGACAATAACAGGGCTTTTAAATCAATCTCTATAATGAGTTCCTACTGCTTTAGAGTGCAGAGGGACCGCCAGCCCTCCCTCTGACATTTGTCAGCCGACTTCTATTTGCAGTCTGAACATACTTTGGATGGAGGGACACTATCCTTTTAGCTGTTGAAAACGGCTAAAGTGAAAATGCAAACTCTAGAGTAAAGGATATTCTTACAGTAATTTTTTTTTTCCACTTCAGAAGACTGATGATCTGTTTGAGGTTCTGGCAGGGTGCAGCATCCAACTGGCATGTTTTTGATGTTTCCTCTCAGTTTACAGCTCTGTGGGATGTCTTGTTTTGTCTTTTGCATGCTAAAGTCTTTAAGTGGAACTCTTCCTTCTTTTTGCGTGAGACATAAACGCCTTTCTTTGCTCATCCTGCAGACCAATTAGCCCACTGTTAGATCAGAGCACACCAGACTTTGCTGCTTTCCGCTCGGTGGGAGAGTGGCTGGAAGCCATCAAGATGGAGCGATACAGGGACAACTTCACAGCAGCTGGCTACAGCTCCTTAGAGTCTGTGGCCAGGATGTCAATCGAGTAAGTGGATATGAAAGCCTCTGGCGGGGCAAACATCAGTGGATAACTCTCTGAGCAATGGTGTTTGAGTTCCTCTGAATCTGGGGAGTCCAGTTCCAGTCATGGAGGGCTGGTGTTTTTCAGAGATTACCGCTCTACCCCCTGCTTTATGATATGATGTACATCGGGTGAGTTCCACCAATGTCAAACAGAAAGGGCAGAGGTAGATGTAAAAGAAGCTGGACACTGACCCTCCAGCACTGGAACGGGACACCCCTGCATAATCTGTAGAAAAATTTCTTGAGTTTTGGTAGCGTGTTGGAGAATAAAAATACACTAAAATTTAGTTGCAACATTTCACCCCAGTTGCGACGTGCATGAATATTTTTGTAACTATTGCTCCTTGCAGAAGCTCAGTCAATGGCCGTGAAATGACGTGTGTATTCATGAGTTAGATGCATCAGCTTTCTACATTCAAATACCGCCCTTTACCAACTTTTAACATAAATCCAACCAGCATTTAGTGTTTAGTCTTTTACTGTTACTTGTTTTGTACTGTAGTATGGCAGATTTTTACTCCCTAAAACTCTTTTGTTAGTCGCCCAATCGTTAACTTTACCACAATTATTGGAGCATAACCATGACTCCAAATCAAAGGGTGTATGGTTTTTATTTTTTTTATTTTCTTAACAATCAGCTGTCGCCATAGTTGCTGTCAGTAAATCAGGCTCATACACAGAATTAGACAGTTGTGCTTCTAAATAAATTAAATCTGAAACAAACAACCATTATTAATGTTTAGCCCTAACTTTTGGGCCACTTGCATTTTGGGTTTGGCCTCCAATTACAGGTATTAGATGATGCCACACACTGTGATGGGACTTCAAAAGGTAGTATTAGCCCTACGTTTTAGTTTCTGATTAAAACAGTAATCATTTTTAATGATCGATTCTTCTCAATGTCTATCATTAGTGGCCCACATGATAGTACTGCTGCCACAGACAAAGGCAAATTGGCTGCATTGCCTCGTCCATCATTCTCTCTGAAGTTCCTGTTACTAAGAATACAGTCAGGCTGGGGTCATTGTTTTTAATCCTTGTGCTATCCTAGGCACTTTACCATTGGGAGTTGGGTCATCTAGACCCACTAGACAGTGCTCTGAACCTATTTTCTTCAATGATTTGTGATCTTCACTGGTGTCCATGGATTCCATGAAATCTTTCCACCTTTATCCACCTTTGTCATGGTAGGGAGAACACATCAATGTGAGGGGTGGGGGCACCTAAGATAGCACAAGGGGTTAACTGAAAACTGATGTGCCTCTGGATGAGCCTTTTTGTCTGCACAACAAAACTACATTTTGTTTATATTCAAGGCTTTTTACTGAATGCAGCCCATACATCCCTACGAATCATATTCATTTCTAAAGAAACGTCATCTACTTCAGAGAAGGGAATTTGAAAAATTGCTGTTAAAATGTGTGTGTGAAGTTCTCTAAAACCATGTATTAACCAATGCTGTGCTGGTTTCCAGGGATGTAATGAGTTTGGGGATCACGCTTGTGGGCCATCAGAAGAAGATCATGAGCAGCATACAGACTATGAGAGCCCAGATGCTGCATCTCCACGGAACGGGCGTGCAGGTGTGATGATCCGCGACGGTCCGCCACCGTCAGGACGAAAAAAACCAAGACAGAACTTCTCTGGAGCAGCGCCGGAGAAGAAACCGGGATGACAGTCAAAGTGAACGGACATCTGTCATGTTTGACTCCTCCTGCTGCGTCCAGAGTGAAATCACTTCTTTGTTCCTCAGCGAGGGATGGAGGTCCGTCTCTTCAAAGGGCACTAAAGAGGGAAAAAGGGCACGAAGCAGCAACAAAAACTTCCTGGACAAGATTTGTTTCTTTTTTTTCTTTGTAGAAGCGCTTATGAACTTGACTACATATCAACGGACGCCTTGAGAAGAGTTAGACGTTTGCGTTTCTTTAATTTAACAATGATTTTAGTGTACATCACAGCTATGAATTTTCTTTGAAAGAACTCATCTATTTGTGGTGGTTTTTCTTGAAACGTTTATGTAATTTCTTTATCTTTTTAGCATCTGCCACAAAGTTGGGTTTTTTTTTTTGTTGTTGGGTTTTTTATGATTGTGACAACAGGGTAACTCCAGTCCAAGCAGAGTGGGTGCAGATGTCAAGAAGCTGTTTGTGCTTTTGCAGCTCTGTCTATTTTTTACAAGCTCTCACACTTGTTTGAAACTCACCACCTGGAGAGTTTGACATGATTTTAAAGGTTTCATCAAGGAGGCTGCATGTAAGTGCAACACAGAGGAGAAAGCAGGAAGCAAATTGCTCTTCTAATGACCAGACGTTTGTCGGCGTAGCAGTATCCTTTGTTTCAGTGTTGGCTTACTTTGGTGATTGATTTGAATGTGTCAGCACAGTTGAAAGATTGTATTCTGAAACTGCAGCTGCTGCGTTTTCTTTTGCCGTCGATGTTGCACACAGTTTGCTTGGTTTATCTGCAAATATTGTTTGAGGGTGGATCTCAGAATGGAGTAGATTTAATACTGCCTTAAAAAAATGTTTAGATTTAGTATCGACAGTATTTTAGGTACTTCAGTGGTGATGCTTTCTGCGGTTGAGTTTAAGTGTTTTTCTTTGATCTTGTAGCGTGATGTCTTCTGACATGACACTTGATCTGGTGTCCACAGACTCAGTTTACGCCAGGAATGACAGTCAGTATAGAGGAGATAGACACATATGAGCAATAATTACCAGGGAGAAACGGTCCTCACCCGACGTTCTTTAAGGTGCTAGGTAGAACTCTGTGCACGCTGTGCTCAGACAAAGCCTCTGGAGAGCAGCCAGAATGCAGAGGAAGTCGGCTCTTTGACCTGGAGCAGCTTGCAGAGCGCTCCGAAAACTGCCATGCCCAGTCATCAAACGATATAATCATGTCACATTTCTCCACTATGATATGCTAAACATTTGATGAAAATCTAACATGCCGTGGAAATGTTGAACTGAGCGGCCGCACAGATGAAAGTGGTGTTTTTGAAACTCAGAAATGTGCCAATCAGCCACCCTGACATCATCTTCTACCACTTTGCACCTCCTAGAAATCAAAGAGCCCTTTCAGGGGCCTGGTTTGAAACGGCAGGACCAAAGGACAGAGTCTGCATCGGTTAAACCGCCCCATCCTGGCTCTGCAGGCGGCCGCACAGCTGCCTCGTTTTTCCACGCTGCTCATCCCTCACAGGCGTGGATGTGACGGAACATGCATTAAAGTGTCTCTTAAGATTTCTCCTCTTTTCCATCCAGATGACTTTGGATGGAGAACAGAGATTGGCAGAAGATGCGCTAAAAGCCAGTCAACCTCTTTGCTGCCATCTGTCTCCACTTCCTAAGGAAAAAAAAAAGCAAAATGGTTTCCTTGTTGAATATGTTTTTCTGCAGTTTCCTTTGATAAGAAAAACAATTTGTCGGCTTTCATGTAAAGGCTCACTAAAAAGGCTTCCGTTGCTTCCTACACTGCTGCTGCAAGCTGAGAAACAAATCTGCTCTTTGAGAGCTGCAATTGTTTTCTGAGGGTTTAGTTTTGCCTTTGGTGCATGAAGTGTAACAACATCAGCGATCAAACCGGGGCTGACACCAGAAAAGGCTGCCTTTATTCATTTTTTTTTATACAAACATGTTTAGAAACATTAGATCTTTTTTGGTTTGTTAGGGTTTTGGATTGAACCAACATGGAGCCTCTAATGACAAAACCTCTGCTGTTTGTATTTATGCTGTCCTAGCAGACGCGCTCACATTACGGTCCAGCTGCACTAAATCTGGTTCTGTTTTTGGCTCTGATTCAGGTTTACGAAGAAGAATTTAGAAGAACATAATCGAAACACCAAAGCTTGTGGTCAATGCAGAGGAACATAAGTAGAGAATTATTAACTTTTTGAGGAGATTGTTGGACTTAACATGAAGACCTCTTGAGAGGCCCTAATCATTTTGCTTTCAGTCAATTCTTTTCCGTGAAGACCGTACATAAAATAAAGCAATACACAACATCTTTTGTCCATCAGAGCAGCTAATGTCTGAGAAGAACACTTGTAGTTTGGATTTGAAAAAGCAGCAGTCGTTAAATTGTGAAGGTTTTGCTAATGTTGCCATTTCTACCTTCCTGTGTTAACAACAGCACCAAACAGTGCTTCTTTTGCTGCAGCTGGAGCTACCATAGCATGCACATTCCAACACTTGCAATTCTCTTATTATTTTTTCTAGTTATAGCACTGATTTGATGCATAACCATATAATAAAATCGATGAGAAACTATAAACTGCACCAGGCAGTAAGTGATTGTTTGCTTTAAGAGCTAAAAACTCCAGAGTTAAAAATTAGTTTTGCTTTAAAAACTTAAAACCATCCCAGAAACTCTTTTTTTTTTTCTTTTTTAGAAAGAAGCGCAAAACCCACCATTTAAAGTTGCCTTTTAAGCAGTGTGATGATTATTGTTTTCCAGTGAAGTCCAGTTTGCACAACATCACTTGAGAAAAAAATAACTCACATTTCCTGTTGCAGTTACTGGCAGTGAATAGTTTCCAACTTTCTGACAGCAGTAATTGAAAGAAAAGCAAAACGGAGCAACATTTTGTGAGCTTTTTCAAAGAAACAAATTAATCACAGTGTAGAGGAAAATCTGGATTGCAGCATTTTTTGGCAACAAATTCAATCCACAATAAATGTTTTATGCTTATGTACACCTAACATGGATTCATTAACAGCCAATCTTTGTGAGGAGACACCAGGAATTAGCCCTGACCAGTCCTCTATGTCACACACACCCTCTTTTTATTGATACAGCAGAGCTCAGCAGTTGGACCCGCGCCAAACCTTTGCATTGAACACAGGCATAAAGTCATTCGGTCAGCAGAAAACTGCAGTTCACAGGCAGCACCTCGTCTCACCAACAACCCTTTCGTCCACGCTCTTCATTTTTAAACCAGGCCCCTGGATGAGGCCCCTTTGTTCCCCAGCGTAGAAAAACCGCTGTTGACTTTTTGCATTTTTATTCTTTCCGTTGTTCCCGTGCTGGGTAGGCAGCAGTTTAAGCCAAAACTGAGATTAATGCCGGGGTACAATCGATTCAGTGCATGGATCATCTGCATCTTTTACAAACTTGCGCCTCTTTACTCTCCGTTTCTCCTTGTTCCTCTCATTCGGGGTTTCCAGTCACTCGTGCAGCTCTTTCAAAAACGGAAAAAAAGCAATGTGAGCCTTTACAGACATGGAAGAAGGGATGGTCCAGGATTGGCAGGCAGAACATGGCGTGTTTGTACTTGACAGCAGCACTGTCCATGTGTCAGAGAGCCCAGATGTGACAGGATCTTTGTGGATGTTTAAACTGTATAACTTGTACATTTTATTTATATTGTTTTTTACACCTATTACTCAGTAGAGAGCTCTGAATACATTGAAAATGCACTATATTTTTCTATCTCACAGAATGATTATTATCACCCACAAGATTTCTGTTGTACATATTTTTTTCATTTAGGACCAAAGACAGTTGATAAGATTTCCATCTTGACTTTTTTTTTCTTACCTCTAGGTTGTACAGTGATACAAAAATCTTGATTTATTATTTATTTTCTGTGATTTTTGAAGTTTTGAGAAGATTCTCTGTTCAGAAGTATTTTCCCCAACAGCTGAACTTTCAGATCCTTTAATTAGACTTTTTCCTGTTCCATAGACAATTCTTTTTGCTTTGTAACCTTTGTAATAGACTGTACATATATTTTTGGAAATATAATACAATCTCTATAGATTTTTGGGGTGTCATTTCTTGTGTTTATAAATAATTGGTTTGCCTTTTCCTCACATTCCTTCAAACTAATTATGTTGATTATTCAATAACACTTTAGGCTTATTAGCAGAAATGGATGAGGTTCTGTTAGCTGTCAGGCAAAGGATAAAAACATACCTCGCAGGCTAATTATAAAACCACACTCTGGTTTGATGTCACTTAATTACATCTTTTTTTTTCCTTTGGTTCAACATTCTTTGCAGTTCAGGGTTGTAAATGTGGTTAGATCATAAATGTAGAAAAGGTGCAAGGCCTGCATTCCAGCCTGTTTATTCAGTATTAGAAAAAAGTTTTATATCTTTTCTAGAAGGGACCATCCACTAAATTCAGGACAGGAATGGGCCAAACCTTTTTTATTTCTTTTTCTTTTTTTCTAACTTGTCCTGTCCAACAGCTGGGCAAACAGATGAGAGCTGAAGGCCTCTTGTGTTGGACATAACTGGGTATAACCAGAGGTATGTCTGAATAAACCCCTTTTGTAATCGAGGCCAAACTTTATTCATTTTAATTGTATTTGAAAATCTTTTGTGTTGGACCGGATGGAAAAGGAAAGAAGGGAGGAAGAAAGAGGGATGTTAGAGAGAGAGGGGGGTAGGAGGGAGATTATAGAAGGGGGGGGGGGGGGGGGGGTTAAAACCATGAAGCAGCATAAAGCAACAAGTTTCTGGATGGTTATAATCATTACAGTGAGGTTTCAATGTGATAAAAGTCTATTAGGGCGGGGCCTGTCCACACACACACTCAGATGTTATAAACACACCTGTTAGCTGCAAAAATGTCCACCTGTCAGCATGTACCAAAACAGATAATGTTCAAACAGGCATACCTATGCAGTCAAACCAACTAGTGTGAAACATTTCATTCGATCTTGAAAAGTATTAGTGCAAAGGTGAGCTAACACCTGTGCTCAAGTGAGTGTTTATGTTCTTGTAAAATGGATGATGGAATGTAAAAAGAAGGAGGGAGAGTGTCCAGCCACCCCCACATGGGGATGAGCGGGCAGGTTTGGCACATGGGCCAAACCTTTTAACAAAAACTGAGACCCTTTCAGGGGAGTTATCACATTACACTTATAAAGTCCCACTCCAATTATATTTTTAAATAGTGACATTTTCTAGGACATAGTTTCTGCAGAGCGGCAAGAGTTAGTCCGAAATTGACCTTAGCTGTGGGCAGGACCGTTGGCGCAGGGTAAGCCAGTGCTCAGTTCCCATCATCCCGTCTGTTTACACACTCTCCTGCTAGCTTCCAGCCCCTCACAACCTCAAGCTAACAATAGTGGTGCAACAAAAATGGCGAGCAATATTGGAGCTATCCAGGTGTACAGTTTAGATCCAGATTCCAGTTTAGATGAGAAAAACCAAAATGTACATGGATCTTTTTGTCTACCAGTGGATGCATCCCAAAAGAGTGGAGCAGGGAGCTTGTGGCCCGCCGATTGTAGTTTGTACGTAACAATTACAAGCTTTTTCCAAACGCCATTTTTTCGTCTGCTCCTGATTCGTCGCACCTTGAATAAAAAGGCACTCAGAAATACAGTTTTAATCTTGATTTTCTTTATCAATGTCCTCCCTCATGAGAAAAATGGCACAATAACGTGTTAAAAACATCAAAAACATTAGAGTGAGTCTTTAGGAACGGATAACCTGTCTTTTAACCCCAGTTGCTTGGTGGGGGCTCTGTATTGCCTGAAGCTCTGCATGAAGAATAGAAGGTCTGGCTTGTATACACCGCTATTACATTGTCACATGATTACTCATTTGCAAAACCTGCTACCATATTGAGCATCCCAACAAGTAGGGCGATGACAGGCTGAACCTAATGCCTGACACCTACTGCCTTAGTCACATGCAGCTGTACGGGTCAACCGTACAGGAGCCACAGTTGACCCTGAAAGTCTTGCAGTTCCCTTGAGGTTTGTAAGGTTCCACCTTACATGGACATAATTATAATAGAATGTATATACCATTGTCGTGCCTGTGGTAAGTGTATCGTGAAGTATTTATAAGGCTAATGGAAGTTACACGCACTTATGACGTACAGGGGATGCTGTCACACTGTGTCTTTACGTCACACTCTGTTTTCCTTACTGGCACAAATGCTGTACACATGATGTGTGCGCAGGATAACTTGTGGTTGTCTTATTTCCTTACTTCTAACAGTCAGGCTGCACACAAGAAGAGCGCAATAGCTGTGCAAGGAGTACGCAATTATCACGTGAACAACCCTTTTGCACAGTGCGCAGGTTTTTTTTTTGCTTTAGAACCGTTTGTTACAACCTGTTGCTCGCAGCATACCTGTAGGAAAAATCTGCATAAACCTTTTCTGTCTAAGATCTGACAGAGCGGTCTACTAAAATTTTGCGCGTGTCACCTGCATGTATAGGTTTTTTTCATTATTTGCCCGCATGGTCACCCGTAAGGGCAGTTGTGACTAAGGCATTAGGCCTACTACTACAATCATCTGCCTGTTAAGGACTTTTCAAAAATTATTTGAATGCTTCTGATTTTACACTAAGTACAAACTTTATATTTGTTCTACTAGAAATACATGGCACAGACTCTTAAGTTCACTAAATCATCTATCTTCATCCATGCTGTCGTTAACTGCACCCGGGTTTCATTGCAATCGTTTTATGTTTGTGTGCATATTAGCTTTAACACCTGCTTGATCACAGTACATTTACAAAAAGGCGGCATGTTGGGAAGCCTCCAGCTTGAGCCAAATAAAACACTGTGGTTGGACCTTCAGATAGCTCTGCAGAAAGCCTGTACTGTATGAATTGAAACTACATACTGAAGGAAAGGGAAGGATTTAATGACCTGCAGAAATTAAACATGTTAACTCAAGTTATACAGTATACTCATTATTTGGACACTGACAATCGACTGATGAATTATTTGGTTTTGGATTCACAAATACTGTAACATATCAAATGCTGGATGTGCGTGAATGCTTGCAACTCTGAAGACACATTTCTTTCATCATGCTTAGAAGACAACATCTTTAGTTCTCCAAACAGTTGTTTCTAATAACTCAGAAGAGTTTGAATCCCGGCTCCAGTATTTATTTTGGTAAGTCCATTAGAAGCTCTTCACGTCCGCCCAGCTGTCTCAAAGAAACATGGGTTTGCTTTTCACATGAGGTTGGCTTGCCTCCATGTGTTTAGTGCAGCTTCTCCGTTCTCAACTGTCTGATCCAGCTTCAGTCTTTCCATCATTTGAAGAGATATTCTAGGAAAGTGGCCATAGGAAATGGGGGAATGAAGGCGTAGAGTTTGGCTCAAAGATTGGTCCTCCTCTAAACAATTGTTAAATAAAAGAGAATGTGTGTCAGAGATTATTCTCTTCAAAAACACATGGCTGGCTTTTGATATAAGAAGCTAAAAATGAATAAAATAATCAGTGGGCTTTAGAAATGATGGTAGGAAGTAAACCATTCATGCAAGTAGGCTGGAACAAAGACGTAAGAGAGCTTAAGAATGGCTCTTACAGGCATTTGGGACAGCTGTTTCTACATCAAAGCAAGCAAGAAGTGTCAGAAAGTAGTGTGATTTTCCTTTTTTTTTTTTTTTTTTTTTCTCTACTTGTCCTGTCCAACAGCTAGGCAGACAGATGAGAGCTGAGGGCCTCTTGGGTTGGACATATTTTACTTTAACAAGAGGGGTTATTAATCTTCAGACAAACCAAAGGTATGTCTGAATAAACCCCTTTTGTAATTGAGGCCAAACTTTATTAATTTCAAACATGTCTGAAAATCTTTGGTGTTGGACCGGACGGAAAAGGAAAGAGGGGAAGAAGAAAGAGGGACGTTAGAGAGAGGGGGGGTAGGGGGTGATAATAGGAGGGGAAGGGGGATAAGACCATGAAGCAGCATAAAGCAACAAGTTTACTGGTTGTTAATCATTATGGTAAGGTTCAAATGTAAAAAAAAAACAAAAAAAAAAGGGAGAAACCTACCCTCTCAAGTAGTGTGATTTTCCAATGACTGTATGTGAATGTTGCTTGGAATAACCTAGACAAAGTTGGACATCAGGATCTCCACCTATGTATTTCTTAACCCTTGTGCTATCTTAGATGACCCCCCCCTTCCATTGACGTGTTCTCCCTACCATGACAAAGGTGGATAAAGGTGGAAAGATTTCATGTAATCCATGGACACCAGTGAAGATCACAAATCATTGAAGAAAAAAGGTTCAGAGCACTGTCTAGTCTAGTGGGTCTAGATGACCCAACTCCCAATGTTAAAGTGCCTAGGATAGCACAAGGGTAACATCGTCTTATCTTAACTCTGGCACATATTGTTATTGTTGGTCCATTACACTCAATCCACTTTGAGTACCACACTTAATTGATTTTTTTTAACCAATTATTTAATGAGTTATTTAATAAAAAATAAAACAATTTAGGAGACTCAGAGAACATGATGCAGGGAGAACTTGTATATTCAACAAAGTAAAAATAAAAGAACATAATTGCCTATGAAAAACTACAGAATTAAAGACAATAATTCTGCCAGGTAAAGTTGTAGGCTACAGCATTTGGTCTTGCTTTCTTGCTTATGGAAGTAGGGATGCATTTGGGCCTTAACCTTACAATTACCATTTTGAAAACTGCATTCCACTTAACTACTACTCACCTTCCTGTAAGCTTGGCCACGTTGTGTTAATGCAAACACATTTACAAAATAAAATGGTTGACTGAGGAGGTTTTATCTTGGCGGCCATCATTTTCTCAACGCTGTCTCCAAACCATGCAAACTCATGGGTGACAGTTTTCTCATCTGTCTAAAGTTCCCTCACTTTATATGAAGTTCAAAAAAAACATCAGCTTACTCCCTGAAACCATTCCCCCAATGGATCAATAGTATTTCATTGTCTGGTCAAGAACGTAAGGTTATGCCAAAATATTTTAACGAATCATTGGCTGCTGGTTTCATTTGTTGGGCAGCTTCTTTGTTAAGAATAAAGATGAGGTTTGATACAATGTTAAGTATCACAAGAACAGGCAGATGGCTGTATCCAAATGCAGCAGCTTTATTAGCTCATGAGATCATCAGAGGAGAGACAGTGTTATCTAGATCCAGGCGCGAGTTGGGGCAGGGGGCAGGCAAACAGAGTCAGGGTCAGAAGACAGAAGCTCAGGTCCAAATATAACACTCAGTAATGAAGGCAGTGTGGGACCAACAATACTTCACACTGAGCTGAGCTCAGAGCAGGGCTTAGGTATGCTGTGGTTGATTGAGAATGAGAGTCAGGTGGTTGGCATCTAGAAAGTGTGATTAGAACTCAGGAGACAGTTCCTGCTTGTGACCAAAGGGGGAGACAGAGCTCTGACCTCTGACATTAAGACTATAAAGGGTTAAACCAGACATCTATTTACAACCAACAATACTCCCTCTAACTGCATAAGCAAACTATTACAAGGAGCCACCTTCTTCACCAAGTTAGATTTACATCATGTAGGGCTATTCCATCTCATCAGAATATCTTAGGCTGAGAAATGGAAAACAGTGCTTAACTCCCTGTGTGGACGATATAAATATTTGGTCATGCAAATTAGACTTATAAATGCTTCTACTACCTTTGAAAACATGGTTAATGACGTATTTGGGGATACGCCGAATATATTTGTTTTTGTGTAGCTGGAAGGTATTTTGATACCTTTCCAAAGTTAAACATCATCATCAACATCTGTGGATGGTACTGAAAAGCGGACTCTTTCTTAAGGCGGAAAATTGTGAATTTTGTGCCTCCTACAAATCATCCTGAGCCTCATCATTTCTAAAGGAGAGATCAAGATGGATCAAGTGAATGCTGTTTTGTCATGGCATGCCCCAGCTAACATCTGTTTACTTAGTTTAGCTAGTTTCTGTAGGAGCTTCATACTGTAGAACAGGGGTGGGCAATTATTTTGACCAGCGGGCCACATAGGGTTCTACATTTTGGATAGAAGGGCCAGATGCGTGGAGTGAGAAAAAAATACCATGGAATCCATCCATGGATGAAAACATTTGGATTGCCAGTAAGAAGCTGACGTAAGCTGACGGACCCTGCCAGTCCTTCAGCTTACCTCTAGTGGTATTGAGGCCACCTCTGAGCTTTGTTTTACTCTATAGCCTGTTACTTAATTTTTTGATTGTGTTTTTTTTCTGCTCTGCAGTCTGGCCTTGCACCCTGCACTTGCCTGCCCTGACCTTTCCAAGAGAAAACCACCTGTTTCCTCTGACCCTGCACCCTGGAAAACCACCTCCCAACTTGAAACTCAAGTACAGAAAACTGTTATCTGTTGTCACCACCCCATCCTCTGATCTAGAGCCCTGCGCGGGACTATTTTCTTCATCCCGCTCCCGCCCGCGCCCGCTGAATTTCTGACCAATCCCGCCCGCTCCCGCAACGTATGCGTTACACTCCCGCCCGCACCCGCAATATGTATGTCCACTCCCACCCGCACCCGCAAAACTCATAGAATTTAGTCCCGCACAGTAATAGAGATGCATTGATTTTGTATCGTCTCCCATCCCGCAGGAAAAAAACACGTATTTGTATTGATATTATTAAAGAGATTCATGTCCCTCCTCCAGCCTCATCTTTTCATGAATTCCTCTTTTGTGTAATGTGCAACTTAATTATTAAATATATCTTCACAAATCCTGTTTGGTTAAAAGACTGCGTGTGTGCGCGCGCAGACAGACGGCCTGAAGCGCGCTCTTAGTAAGAGGCGGGGCGTTGCACACCCCCCAACAACAGGTTAGATGACAGAGGCCATTGGGCGTCTCTCCCAATGCAGCCCTCTACTCTGATCATGACAGAACGGACTGGCCTAAATACGGGTGTGGATCCATCTACTTCTCAACCAACTGATGTCCTTTGGAGGGCGTTAACTACACAGGGACGTCTCCTCGGTCAGCATGATCAATTCCTGCAGGGTTTTGATGTTCCGTGACAACCTGATGACCTAGGTAAATGCAATTTAATCCCACATTAATGCTCTGTCCAGTTAGCTCTCCTCTGCTGCTCTTGTGCCTCCCCCTGTTTTACCCAATGTGGTACTTTATTCACCTGCTGCTTACAGAGCTTCATATGCCCTGGATCTAGAATCATTTTCTGGGTGACTTCAAAAACTGCAGAGGTTTTCTTCTCCAGTGCCGCCACATGTTCTTACAATGACCAGCAAGCTTCTTCTCAGATAAATTGAAGACTATTTACACCATAAGAGTGCTAGGAGGGGCTTTAGATTGGGCTGAGGCACCCAAATCCCACAATTTGCTCCTCTCACAATCGTACAAGTCTTTTGAAAACACAACGAGAGATGGAGGAGTACAAGTACTTGGGAGTAACCATTGACAACAGACTGAGCTGGAGGACCAACACCACAGTTGTGTACAAGACGGCCTGCAGCATACTATTTCACAAGGAAACTAAGGTCTTTTAAAGTGTGCAGCAAGATGCTCGTTTTTTTTTCTACCAGTCAGTTGTGGCCAGCACTCTGTTCTTCTCTGTAATCTGGTGGGGGGCAGCAGAGCTGCCAGTGACACAAAGATACTGAAAAAACTGATCAGATAGGCTGGCTATGTATTTGGGTGCAAAATGGAAACTGCTGAGGCAGTGACGGAGAGGAGGACTTTGAATAAACACGTATCCATTATGGGTAATTCTTAGCGTTTTTCTCCATCCTGTACTTGATGGTCAGCGGAGCGCCTTTTCCAAGAGGCTAAGGCAGCTACACTGCCACATCAACCGCTACAGGAGATCATTCCTACCTCACTCCATTTGAGTATGTAACTCATCATCCCTGTGCTATAGATAAGCTGATTTGATTTTTGTATTTCTAAAAGTTGTTTTGCTTCCCTGGGTTATGTTGCTTACTACGTGTTTGTTTGTTTGTTTGTTTGTCTGTTTGTTTTGTTAGCTGAGCCTTATTTATCTGTATCTTTATCTCATCTCATCTCATCTCATTTTATCCTAACTACATACCTGTTTATTATTCACTTAGATAATAGAAATGTCTTAAAAACTCTTGCAGGTAATACTCATTCTGGTATGTTGGATGGTGCCTATATTACATTTTCTTTAGTTCTGTAATGTTCTTCGATTTAGGTTGAAAGCCTAAATGGCTTATTTCCCCCAGAAGTCAATCTTCATAGAATCTGAAAGTTAAACTGAACCTAGTCAGTATGTAGAAGAACCCAGGATCGCAGTCAGCCGAACCACGTGGACTGGGAAGCAGAAATCAGGAAAACTACAGTTTCCTCTTCTTCTAAGATCAGGTAGATGCACTGAATCAACTTTCCATCTTCAGGGAACAGAGTAGTGATACACAAATGCACAGGGGCTGCCAAGAAGCCATTAATAAGACTTACACACTGCTGACAGTTTTTTTTTCCTTTGATATGAGTTGTTATGGGGACATTACATTTCTGGACTTCCGTCCAACACTTGACTCCTTTTTTTCATTCTCAAAAGAATTACATGAATCTACATCGAAAGAGTTTAAAATTAGATGTTCTTCTCCCTCCTGCTGTGTCGGCTGGGTTCTTTTTTTAAAGTATTGTTGGCATACCAGCTTCCACATAAGCCAGCTGCTTTTACTCGTCAAAGACTATTATTTATTCAAAGCCTCATGCATTAACTGTTATCTCCACAGACTGAAAATCTGCAGATGTTTGCATGATGCAGTCAGAGGTAGATGTAAAGTGGAGTTATAACATATGTTTGCTAGATTAAGTGTGAATATGCATATTTACAGGCAGACACATACTCTGCTCTTTAGCTTTCATTGTCAAGGTTCAACATCAACATCATAATACCTGCAGGTCATAATCTTTTTTTGAAAAATGGAAGAACTTTATCTCCCAATGCTCATTTTTTAAGATAAGTAGCATTTTACTAACCTTGTCTCAGTAGTTTTCTAAGGCCCAATGCTAACTAGGTGATTTATAGGCCTTTAAGCAATGCTTAAAAAGAATGATTTTAAAGCAATTTTCAGATTTGATATTTATAAATGAGTACCGTACTTTACTTGTAATCACCTTCTCAATAATGTTTTTGCAATAAAGTGCTCCACTTACAGAACAATAATGGAGTAAAAGAAATGTTTTGCTTATCAACTGCTTGTGGCGCTGCTAGTATTCATAGGCCCAGTTTGGATTAAGTCAAACATCTGCATTCTGACACAACAGATTATAGGTTTTACTGTCATGCTGTGGTAACATTAGACACTTACAGATGTGGGGTGCGTGCAGTGGAATGCATCCCACACGAATCGACAACATTACCCATATTTAGATTTATTTGTTTTTGTATTGACACTTCCGGTTTATCTGTCCACCGTGAACCATCCAAGGCTTTCAACTAAAAACAGGTTGGGTTCATACTAGCTGTCACAAGAACAAATGCAGTAAGCCTTCTCGTTTTCACAATGAAGCTGCATGCGTTGGCTTAAAAATATAATTAAAAATCAATCTGTCAAACAGTTTTATCTTTTTCTTCTTCAACACCACTTATTCTGTTTCAGTGAATGAAAATGATAAAGAGAATGGTGTTGAAATGTTATTTTCAAAAAGTTCTCTGGTAAATGTGTAGCAAAATTCAATTAGAAATATCTCATTTAAAAATTAAAATGGATTAAAGAATTGCTTTTTCCTTTTCACAATGTTACTGCATCAACTGACTTAAAAGTAAAATAAAAAATTTAATTCTCTAAAATGCTTTTTCATTTTCTACTTCAACACCGCTCACCGCAGTGGCTCAGGCGGTTGAGCGCGTCATCCAATGGTCTAAGGGTTGGAGGTTCAATCCCCACTCCCCTCAGCCAACTGTCATTGTGTCCTTGGGCAAGACACTTCACCCTCCTTGCCTCCAGTGTGGCTCCACTGGTGTGTGGCTGTGCATGGATGTCCCAGTGATGGTCAGAGGGGCCGTAGGTGCAAAATGGCAGCCACGCCTCTGTCAGTCTGCCTCGGGGCAGCTGTGGCTACAACCATAGCTACCATCACCAAGTATGAATGAGGAGTGAATGAATAATGGACACAATGTAAGCACTTTGAGTGACTTGAAAAGTGCAGATTAATCCAATCCATTATTATTATTATTCTGTGACATGATTAAAGCAATAATGCAAAGAGGGGATAGTATTTTTGTTTTCATATCAATTATTATTATTATTATTATTATCCACCGAGCAAAATTTGTCGTGGAAGAAATGAGGGGAACGTGATGAAGAATCCCCCTCTTGGATCAGCAGGTTATTACAAAATCATGTTTTGCAGAGTTTCAGCATGTTCGTGATGTTTATACATGTAACTGTGTAAACACATTAAACAGATACAAATGCTGTTCTTTTTCTACATTGATTTTTTTTTCTAAACTAAGTGATGAAATCCGCAACAGTGAGGTGACAGATGGTGGGAACAGCAGTGATGAAGATCGAGAAGGGCGCATCATGTACATTATAACCCACTAGTACTGAAGCTGCAGGAGGGAAACCACCGGCTCCACAAGAACCGCTGAGGTGCCGGTATGGGTACCGGATGTTCTCGGGTTGTCGTATTTTCTCGGGTCCTTCGGGGTCCTTCCAATGAGTTATATCACTAGAGGAGACATCACGAGGAGAGCACCGCCATGTTGGTGAGGTCAAGTTTTGAAGACCAAACCACTTTTTATAACATTTAATAAAGAGCTCTGTTTTTACTTTCAATCACTTCATTATATGAAAAAGAAGAATGGCTTGAAATTGCTTAGTTTTGTTCAGAAATACAAACTTCACGAGTACCCATAACTTAACTAGTATTAGACTATTTAGATTTTTTCTATGTTCCTTTATTTTATTTTACTTGTGTTTTTATTTATTTGTGTTTTATGTTCATTGTTTCTTTTTTTCCCCTCTATTCTTTATTTTCTATGTTAATATGTTATGTTTGGCAATGGTGACTGATCTTCGAGGCAATATTGATTACATTGTTATTGTTCGTTGTTAACGTTAATGTCGTTGTTAATGTATGATACCGCAATTATCAATAAAGTTTTTTAAAAAAACGTAGCGACGTTAACTCATTGGTCGTGGCAACTTACAGCCAATCAAATAGTGTGACGTCATCATTGGTCGAAGGACCCCGAAGGACCCCGAGAACATACGGCAACCCGAGAACATCCGGTACCCACACCGCCAAAGTCATTCCTGCTTAGAAAGTCCACAAAGTTGTGCTGAGGGACACTGAACACTGGCTGTAAATGAGTTGCTGAAGGTTTTTTGCCAATGAAAGAGCCAGACTCAAAAGTGGAGAATTCAAATTCATGTGTGCCTACACACCAACAGCAACTGTTTTGCTGCATTTCACAATTAGAGTGAAACAATGCACACTTTCTGCATTGAAAGGACAATTACACTAAGTTTTGTGTTTGTTGTTTTTTTATGGTTTGTCAGTTCTGTCAGTCATGAGAGTGAAAATAATAGAAAAAAAATGCTCTGTATTAGTAAAACTCTCTTTATACTGGTGTTTTTTAATCATACGGTAGGTGCTGCTTGTTTGCCTATTAGTGACAAACCTAAAATTATTATATCCATTTTATGTGCCATTGTCGAATTTACTATCTCATCTTTATTTAGCATCTACTTGAAGACAAAACCATTTTTTTTTCATAATTGGAAATAAATTAAGGTGTCAAGCGGTTAAGGAATCCTTAATTTCTAAATAATAGCAATAATAAAACTGCTTGAAATGCCTGTTTTTGAGTCTTTCATTTGTAATGGCCATCCACTCTGCTGTTCTCATTTGCCACCCCTCCAAAGACTTATGCCCCACTCCCACCACCCCTTCTAAAATGTTCTAGCTCCGCCACTGCCTCTAAGCCCATGTTGCCACCACATTCCAGCCCTCGACCACACTCAAAGTCAAAACTCACGAGGTCAAGGTCCAGCCCTTGACAACGCTCAAGTTGAGCTCACTTTGGAGAACAAGTTTCTGTCCATGACTAGGCTTCAGGCTAAGTCCACGTCTCTGGCCCTGTAGCTTCTCAGACCAGTCCTTAATCAGGAGAGATGAGAAATGGGAAGCATGTCCTTCCATCTAGGACTATGTTTATTTACCATTATACTTGTACTCTAGTATTGCTTCACTGCGGTTTTCTTCTTGCCAAAGTGCCGGTCTTATGTCAAAGTCAATTAGGATTTTTGTTTTCGGAGTTGCATTAAAGCGAGTAGCGAGCTTTTTGGATGATATAATAACCTTTGCGGCAATTAGAAAAAAAACTTTAATTATTTTCACGTTAAAATCTATCTTTTCAATAAAAGCTTTAACCCTTTCTGTAAATTCTATAACAGAAATACATCATCTTTAATATATATGGCAAAGCTTATAGGATTTTCTTAGTTAAAATTATTTTTAATTTTCAATTTATAATTAAATAACCAAAAAGAAACATGTAGGAAACTGTTCTCCTTGCAATGGAGTACAACTTTCCCTCCTAATCTGATGTCATTCTGTATGTCCTGCAGAAGCTATGGCTTTATGCAAAGGTCAGGAGCTGCCACCCCCACTGGCCAAAGCCGAACAGATGGCTGCAGTGGACGTTGTTTGAAACAATATCTGATGGGAAGAGAAACTGGCCATGGAAATCCTGAAAATACATCCACCACTGCCGGTGGAAGGACGTCACCTTGGTAACTGCTGTGTTATTTGGCCAGCCAACAGGCTGTCTTGCTCTGGCGCTCATTTTCACAGCTGACTGACTGTAGAGGACACCGGCACTAATGCAGTGGTCAGCCAAAACTTCAACCCATGGCCCTTCTCTCCCCCCCTGCAGGCAGTGCTCCTCCTCCATCCTCCAGCTCCCTGTACATGCTCTCCAGGCAGTGATCCAAGTGATGTGGTGTTGCAGTGGAGCGTAGCTCGTCAAACACCCTGTAAAGATGTAAACAAAGAAAAGGCCACATGTTGTGGCCCCAATTCTGTTTCTTTTGGAGGGAATGCGTATTTAGACAGTCTTGGTCCACTGAACACAAAATTCAGCTGTTCCCTCCCTCATATTCTTGTTTTGCAGGACAGAAAAACACACACTGCCTGTTTTACGATTGTCCTCTGTCGCACTGTCAGTGTGGAGAAGTTTATTGTCTTCCTGTTATCAGCCGCTTAAATCTCAGATTACTCATCTTTCTTTCACAAATTAAAGTGGATAATATTTTTGCAATAAAATTAGTCTCCTATTAGAATTAGTAGAATCTGTCAATCAAACGTTTGAGATGGGGGCCAGCGGGCACCACATGATTTTACTGAGGCATCTGATTGGTCAGTTTATAACTTGAAGAACTTGCAATTAAGAAAAACATAAAAAAAAGAAAGGGAAGAAGATGTTAAGAACAAGGTATCAGAGAAAGATTAGTTATTTTGACAAATAGAATAATTGAATAATAACTGTTCATTTCTCAATAGAAGTCTATTGGATTTTACATTCTTGGAACCAATGGGTACTTCCTATTTGGAACGTGACGGAAGAGGGATCAGTCTGTCAAGTATGTATTTACAGTCAGTAGGGTCAACCCCCATACAGGTGCATTTGACAAAGGCATTACCTTCAGAGTATTCTTTTAATTGTAATTACCGGTAATTAAAGAAAAATTGCTGAATAAGTTTCCAAAACAAAACAAAAACAACTATATTTATGAAAATATCTTAAAGACACATTGCAACACTGACCCCGAAATTTTATGAGGCTGGCCTAGAAAATTAGCTGCAGATGATGATGACATAAACAAATGTCTATAATAATATCCAGCAAAGAGGCATCCTAGGGCAGGGGTGACTTTGTGACTGAAGCACAGGTTACTGCCCTTCTTCTACTGTGAAGTCTCTCAGTAGGATTACACCTATCACCTTGTCCCATGGCAGTCTTTATCTGGAAATGTGGGCCATTAAAAGTCCCAAAAGATTCTTCTTTAGTGGCCTTGTTAAAATTGAGGCCCCGCCAAAGAAGTAGACATCCTCATAAATAAGTCTGATCTTTGGATTTTTTACTGTCAATATTTATAAGTGAATAGTTTAGCATGGACCATTTTTTTAATGATATTTCCTCATGTTTGACCTATAAATTCAAACCTTCAAAGGTTACTGAAAACAGTTGTAAAGCGTTTTACGTTGTTTTGTCCAGTTTCACACTTTACCGTTTCGCAATGGCGGCATAGCTAACTTTTTTTTTGCTTACAAAAATGTTGCAGTTCATAAAAAACAACACTTGTCTTACTCTCTTTGACAGTGGAGGGATTTTCAAAGTAAAACACAGACGTGAACAAATGTCTGGGTTGGAGATGAGCTGCTTCTCCGCTGTCATACAGCATATTAGCAGTGTTCCTGTCACAACTGTGGTAATGAAAGCTACCCAGGCAAGGCTGTGGGGGCCACTCCCCTTTCCTCTCATTGTGTCACATTTCATTTCATTTCACCATACATTTAAATAGGTGCTGCGTTTGTTGTCTTTGCAGCTTTGGATCACTGTCATTCTGCCAAACGAGCACAACAAATGCACACTGCTCCCAGTCCCGTCCAGCACAAGCTGTGTTTCACGTTGACACAAACTCAATTATTGCCAGTAATTACAACTATCTTGGGGTGTTTGAGAGGAGGCTGAGCTACAAAAGCTGCAAAACATGGATTAGATTGCAGACGCTCTTGAAGGGAGGAAAGGGGGCAGTTAAACTGTCCCCCAGATTCAATTGGCCCAATCAGTTTAATGCTTGTGGTTTGGCTGGCGCAGTGTGGTTTATTAGTAGCGTGTTTGAGGTCAGTTTGAACAAATATCATCCAGCTTCTTCATGCCCCTGGTTAAAAAAATCTAAGTCTAATGAGATTAACTGCCTTTCTGGGAGGGCATGAACACAGAATACAGTGCAATTCTGGTCTAGACTCTTGCAAACTCCATATGCAGCTCCAGAGCCAACTGTCAGCTTTTGACTGTCAACATGTTAGGCCAACTGGGATGGAAATGTCAGTGATTCTTTGTTGTCATTGAAGGTTTCTTTTTAATTTTTTTTTTCCAGACTTTGTGTTTTTTTGCCCTTTTCTCCTTCATCACAAAACACGAAACCTTTATTTTGTTTGCTTTGGTTTTTAAAGAATAACTATATATAAGCCAAGATCATTGCGGATGACCTAAAAATTGTGTTTGCATTTATGAAGTTATAGGCTATTTCTTAAAGTCCCACATTATAAAGAGTCTTTGGTCCCGATATGGCTCCCTCTGCCGTTTTTGTACACAAATAGTATGGTCTGCTGTGATTGACTCAGCGTAAACTTCTTATTCTACGGAACATCTTTTTTTTAGTCTTCGCCAGGTGTTTTGGCCAATGATGGCTAACAAGTTTCACATAAACTAAGTTCTAAACAAGTATGTAATATTTTGTTCAAATATGTCCCATTTTTTACATAGAATCGCTTAAGTCCATTTTATTTTTAATCACAAACCAAGATTCAGTGTGTCACAAGCACACACTCCTGTGGCCTATCACATCTGTCAAACCAGAACGTGCTTCAGTCATAAAATCAGACAGTTATCTAAGTCATGTCTAAGCTAACAGGCCTACATCTCTTTTACAAGCTCCTGCAGCTCTTGTTCATAGCGGTTCCCAACCTGCAGCAGGAAGCAGCATCCAAGAGCTTTTTATTGTGAGAGACACATGCAATCTGTCCCTGGAGAGTGCAGTAATCTGATTTAAATTCAGCCCACGAGGTCATTATCACATGTTATGCAGCCTGGGCTTCCAGAGAGAGTCAATGCATACAGCAGCCCTTTAATGTATGAGCAATTTCACAAATTTAACTGTTGTTTCAGGCACATTTAAAGTCTTTTTGCCACTGCATGACACTGGTGGTTTGCACTAAGTAATACTGACAAATTTTCAACTGTTAACGCTGATTAATATACATTCGCAAGGTCAAACTGCATCTGCAGCATAGCACAGTACAGTTTTGACACATCTCATACTTACCTCCAAAATCTAATCATTAACCATTTTTAAAACTTTCCGTTTCCGGAAATATATATATTTGGTATACTTGTATACCAAATCAGATTTTTTAAATTGTTACATTTTTTTAACTGACCATTGGAGCACAATAATCTGATGTCTTTTATCCAGTTAAATTTACTCACTAATGAGAAATAAAATTTAGACATTTAGATTTCTTCCTTAAAGGTTGCTGTTTCCACTCCCACTGCCAACATTTATCTGATTTATTTAATAGTTTTTCATTTGTGCGTGTATAAATGAAACGCGGAAATAGAAGTCACAAAATCAAGACTACCATAGCTAATCCAAAACAACTGCCTTTCTCTCTCTCAAGCTACGTACACACCGGGTATGTGTGGTGTGTTAAACAACACATGCTCTAGGCATATGGGGTTCACATAGGTCTGTCGCCACCCGATACTAGTGCATGAACCCAATGTTTGAAGAGGCTTCGTGCAAAATGTTGAGAGTTGCAAATCACACGTATCTTGCTCTTTCTTTCATAGTTGGATTCCGACATATGAAAGACTTGGTGTGATATGATTTCTGCAAACCACAATTAGGAATTTATCCTTCATGATCAATTAAATTTTGTACGTAGAGTCCGATAACGGTCCTACAACCTTGCGTACCAAGAGTTTCAAATCCAGAAACCCAATAAGCACACATGAAAGTATAGTTTAGGAAGAATACGAACTGAATACTTCTTTAGAGGAAGAGGGGACATTGTAAATTGACAATATTATAGACACATAATACATAAAAAGTAAACTTCAAGGAAACTTCCTCACTTCTAGTGTAGACCAAGCATACTGGTAGTACACTTAAATTGACTAATTTTTTCGAAGGGCCAAACAAGTTGTTTTTATTTTTCCAATGCATCACTCAGCAGCAGGGTCCTTCATTAAAATAAGGACTTTTGAAGGTATTATAAGGCTCAGAGTATCATGAGTGCACGTAAACAGTACAGATCCTGCTGCTGTGGTTTGCTGAAGTTTTTTAGTGCATTATACCACACCAAGCTCCCAAAGAGGACAGTGTTTGCTCTTATAGTTCGGCAGGACAGAAGGGCGCAGAGAAAAAAACATCATCAAGAGAAGATCCATGAGACATTTGTGTCTCATGGAAGACGTCAGGCTGTCAGAATGTCTGACAGACACACACTGGGTGGCAGTGGACTCTGTCACAGCTCTGCTCAAACTGACCTGATAATTTAGCTCATCTATCATTCTTCACTGCTGTTTTTCAGATTCTTCATTGCCCTGGCTCTGGTTGTTTGCCCAGACTTAAAAGAGCTGTGACCACAAATACCAACAGTGATAATTAATGACACAACATGTTTCTCATTTAAAATCTCATCTAAAAGAGGTGGTCACAAATTATCCAGACTAATTGAAAAGCTGAGAGCGATAAAATATCTCTTAGCTAGCTTAAAGTGCTTCTTGATCAGATGGGGGATTGAAGTACAGAGTGCTGGTAATGTAGCTCCAGTAATGTTCTCCTTTGTGCTGATTACACAGGGCTGTGCCAGTGTAGGTGCCATAACCATTTGGCTTGCAATAACCGCTCGGGTTCCTTTCGACTGAGGATAACGTCACACTACGGTAACCCCACTTGGACAAACTACACAGCGTCCAGATCTGATGGGTTCTGCATATTTTCATTTCCCGTTTTCTTTTGTAAGATTAAGATCTTTCCCTCTTAAGTTGTGTCTGACATTATTCTTTGTAGTGTTTATAGAGAGATTTTGCCACAACACACTTTGTAAAAAGATCTGTGGTTGTTAGAATGAACCTGCTGCTCCACACAAGCGAACCGTGTCTCTTATCAGAGCAGCTGGAGTCTCGTAGCTTTGTGTTCGCAGGCAGGGAAGCTGCTTTGTTATGGTGTTCGGTCCGGAGAAGAGTTTGGACTGCAGTACGTTCAGCTGCAAATGCACTTAATAATAATCATAATGATAAAAAGCATGTTTAGAAGATAATCTCGCTCTGTGTCGGAGCTCTGTTTGTCTATAACGGACCGCATAATATCTTCTTCTATGGTAGTATCGTAATTTGTCCAGACCAATCACTATCTGACACGTCATTGGACCAACGGACAGCCAATCACATAATGTGACGTCAGCACTATTCGATGGACCCCGAACGGTTGTTGCAGGCCGAATGGTTGTGGTACCTACACCGTCTGCAGTGAAACAGTGAAAAGTTACAATTAGAATCTCCAGGTTTGAAGCTATTTTTGTTCAGTAAAATGTTCTTTGTGAAGAAAAAAAGAATAGTTTCCTTTATAAGATGCTCATCTTGTGATGAGCCTTTACAGCCTTTGTAAAGAAATGCCAATTGAAAGGTTTTTTCATTAGACAGGAGGGCAAGCTGAGATTTCAGGTTGGCAAAATAAAAAGTTTCTTGTCTTTAAGCAGCTTTTTAATATTAGAAGATTGGTGCTAGGATCATCATCAGCTGGTCTGAACTTCTTTTGCCTCTAAATCTGCTCATTTGTTGAGAACAGCATGAAAATGACTTAAAATACCGACTGAGACGGGAACCAGAACAAATCTGAAACATCACAGAAAGTAGATCCTTTTGCTCAGACAAATTGACTTTCACTACATCACATATAAACAGTGAATCTGAAAAAACTGCATATCACAGCTTGTAAAAGAACCAAAAAAGGGCCTCTTTACTTCAGCAAAGACTAACCAGACTGCATTGTGTGGATGTAAACAAATGGATCCAACTGCTACTGCATCATAAACAATGTGTATGTTAACATTTACAAATGTCAGACAAAAGGATTGACACAATGAGAAATAGGTGTTTTTTGTTATAAAGAAAAAAAAAATTATAGGGAATTTAGCATATTTACAATGTATCCAAAATACCAACAAATGTTTAAGTTAAAATGATCAAGCTCATTGAAAAATAATTTGCACGTTAACTGGTATGGTTAAGTATCACGTCACTCAAGAATAACCCTTACCCTACAAGTCCGTGGAATATATTTATCTCCATTTTGCTCTGAGGTCATTCCACTGTACTTTTTCTGTCACTAAGTGACATCATCTGTGGTTTCAAAAGAATGTATTTTTTTTATCAAATATAAACACAATTTTGACATCTCTGTACAAACCCTGTGGACAGTAAAAAGTCTTTCTAGAAAAAAAAAAAAGAAAAGAAAAAAACTGGAGCAGATTGCGTTCTCAGTGTCAGGAAGAGTTGCTTCAGAGACCTTTTGGGACGCTCTGTCACAAAGCCAGTGGGACCACACTGCCTGATTAGAATGGTTTCTATTTAAAACTACCATGTTTTCAAGCAGTGTGCCTGTGCGTTTGCTTCTGTGTTCAGTGGGACCAGAGCTTTTCACGGATTTCACCGTCCATAACCATTCTTAGCTCAATTTCACTGAGACAGACAGAGAAAATAATTAGATGGCAATTTAAATTAGATTTAAAAAAAATCCTTTTTCTAATTTTGCTGCTGCTGTTACCTCTGTCAAGATTGCAGTTTTTTGCACTAGAGTCCAATGCAACCCTCATCCTGGGTCATTATCCTAATCCTTAATGGTGTCTGAATGCCTGTAAGCCAAACACAAGCTGCTTGAAACAGAGGCAATGAAGGAGTGTCCTATTTTATCTTTTTCATATCATTTTCACTAGAAAGTAATTTCTGTATTTCAGTGTAAAAACTGTGCATATGACAATAAAACAGATTCTGATTCTGATTTTCACTTTGGCAAGCTTATACGGATATGGCTCATTAAAATGGATGGGTGATAGATAAAAAGCAATATATCTGTTTTTACTAAGGAAAGTGAAAACCACATCCACTACAGAGCACAATAGAACATGGTGACATGAAATTACGCCTTTTTGTATTGCCACCAATTTTTTAATATGCTACTCAACAGGCTTGTTTAGAACTATCTCAGGACTACCTCTTTGTATTTTGGTAAGCCTTAAGGGATTTATTGGGAAATTACACAGTCCCAAACCTAAAAGGCTACACCATCTACATTGTGTCACATAATTAACTGTGACTCAAACACCTGCGGCTTATTCTGTGCAGAACCGAATCAGCTGTGTTAGACCAGCAGGTCAGTCCAAATATGCAGGGTGAGCTACTGGAAGACCAGGAAAAGAAGGCACTGCTCGACAGTAACAAACACTTAAGTGTTGCATCATTCCATGATGGGTTGAAAGAGGTGGGGTTTTTTTTTCTTTTCTGAAGAGGGGTCGTATAAAGTGCGTTATTTAATTTGAATTCCTACCTCATTCTCCAAACTGGGAGCATTCTGACTGCCGTCAAAAGGTAAGACATTAAGGGCTTCCGACAACCCCACTTCAAAAGACCAATGAAACCTGGGAAATTCAATTGTTGGGGTTCCTTCAAAGTGTGGGAAATTTGGCAAGAAAACGTTTTAACCTAGATTAAAGCTCTTCAAATGTAAAACAGCATTTGAAGAACAATGAAAGAAAGTTCTAGAAATGTCAGGTATAAGAAAAAAAAGAAGAAGGAATGGAGCTGGAGTGAACTATATCTTAACATAATATATGTTGTTACATCGATTCATCGATTCTTTATTCTTTCATTCATAGATGTAGATAACCCATCCAAATGATTCTGTACTAAGAAGCCTTTTATAGTATCGGATAAAGGTTTGAAACATCATTTTCCAAATTTGTCTCAAATGTTCCAAATCAGTTTTGACATTTATAAAAAAAGTTAGAAAGTGTTGGGTAAAAGACTGCAGTTTTCATGAGAGAAATAAATGTGCATCTCAAACGTTAAAGGTTATTTCTCCAAATGAATCTGGTTTCAAAATTCTATGATGTGCAACATCAGCTACAGCTACAGCAAAAGGAGCCTGTCCTGTAGCAAATAAGCAATAGAAACAACATAAGTGAGAACTTTTTTTTTTATCTATTTATTTTTAACTTGCCTTGTCCAACAGCTGGGCAGACAGATGAGAGCTGAGGGCCTCTTTTGTTGGACATATTTTACTTTAACAATAGGGGTTATTAATCTTCATACAAACCAGAGGTATGTCTGAATAAACCCCTTTTGTAATTGAGGCCAAACTTTATTAATTTCAACCATGTTTGAAAATCTTGGGTGTTGGACCGGACGGAAAAGGAAAGAAGGGAAGAAAAGGGAGGGATGTTAGAGAGAGAGGGGGGTAGGAGGGTGAAAATAGAAGGGGAGGGGGGATAAGACCATGAAGCAGCATAAAGCAACAGGTTTATTGGTTGTTTATCGTTACGGTAAGGTTCAAATGTAGTACAAAAAGGGCGGAGCCTATCCACACACACACTCAAATGTTATCAACACACCTGTTAGCTGCAAAAATGTCCACATGTCAACATGTACACAATACAGATAGTGTTCACACACATACTTATGACTTAAAACCAACTAGTGTGAAATCTTTCATTCATTCAATCATACAAACTGTTAGTGCAAAGGTGAGCTAACACCTGTGCTCAGGTGAGTGTTTATGTTCTTCTAAAATGGGTGGTGGAACGTGAAAAGAAGGAGGGAGAGTGACCAGCCATCCCCACCCCAAGACCCCCACCGCAGCAGCAGCGGCAGCCGGAACCCCCCAACGCCACACGGCAGCAGGCAGGGAACAATCCGCCCCCCGGGCGACCAAATCCGCCACCCAGGCCAGGGCCAGCAGGACCGCCGCGAGGCCCCCAGAGCCACAGAGCAGGGAGGCACGGAGGGAAAGAGAGCGCCGCCCCAGCCCAACCAGGAGAGCAGCCCCCCCGCCGTGCCGGGAGAGCCCAAAGCAGGGCCCCACCACCACCCAGGAGTTCCGGGCATCCCCCCGCCCCAACCCCAGGTACGAGCCAGGACCCCCTAAGGGAGACCCGCTCCGCACTCCAGGCAGCCACCCACCCGGCCCACGGTTGGTCCAGGGAGGAGCAAGGCAGGGGCCCGCCGCCCCCGCCCAGGACATAAGTGAGAACTTAACCATTGACTCCATCAGTGTTGGTAAATTAATTCTGTGTTCCAGAGACAACACATAAAGTTAAGCACTTAAGCTGAAGCTATATTTTAAATTTTAAAAGCAATTCAAAGTGTTTAATAGAAACTATAGAAACTTGAATCGTTTGCCTGCAGCTTTGAGTTTAGCCAGTCACAACTGCATTGACAGTTAAAAAAAAATTCACCAATACTGATTTATAGGAAAGAAGGGCTTGTTTAAATTAGCTTTTTCTTAACAATAATTCAGAAAATCTGGACTTGTCTGTTTGAACAGATTGAGTTGGTTTTTACAAACAGATCTGCAGGGGTTGAAGTTGTTCTCAAACCCTGCCAGATTCTCAGACAGCAAATAGAAACTGTTTTAATTTCCTGAAAGACCTGAATGCCAGAGAGTCAGAGGCTGACCCCTCCGATATGCACCTCCATAATTCTATTAAAACTCAGTAAAGTGTCTCACAGTCAGCCTGTTCTTAGATGTTCTTAGACACTTGATAAAGAGAGAAACCTACTGGCTAATTATTCCTGACCTGGGTGCATTTGAGGGACCTGCCAGGCATCCACTGATTGGTCCTGTCACTGGTTGTCAAAACTGGGATTAGTGGGGACAGCCAGGGACAAACCCCTGCGGTGAGGCAGTCAGAGCTCCACCCCAGCAGACAAGAGCACGAATAGGCCTCTTTATCAGAGTGCAGATGGAAATGCCTACAGAAAGAGCCAAGTGTGTTATGTGACTACCTATTATCCTTTTCTTTTGTTGAGAGATGGCACTGATGGGGAGAGTGCAGGGGGAGTTCATCTTTTTTTGTGGCAAACTGGGGAGTGGAGTGTGAGTTTACTCATGTTCCAACTAAGTATTTTACTCTGCTGGATTACAAAGGTCCAGTGTTCAACCATAGGTTAACCAAGAGCAGATCTCAATGCACAGACCTTTGGAAATGTGGGGTCAAAAAAGGTAAAATTTGCTCTTTTGGGCACTGACTTCAGAATCATCTCAATCTGTTGAGTTATAAATAAAAGATTTCCTTTTTCATAATCTTGCTCATTTTGGGTTATCACGGAGTTTGGAGTCAGGCAACTGTTATGCAGTACTTACACTGGACGCCTTATATTGTAAAAAGGATTGTCAGGTCTCAATCACGACCCAGTCTGCAGAGCTCCTTAGAGGCCAGGCTGGGTAATAAGCGTGTCCTCAGCTTAGCAGGTTAATGTGTTTTTATTGCCATGGTGAAGCTAATAGAGTTGTGATGACTCCACACCTGCCACAGGCAGCTGTAGGGGGGAGGAAAAAAAGCCACTGAAGTCTCCCACAGGGCCCAAGGCTGTCCATGGGCAAGAGTGCTGCTGACAGATAAAGTACTTGACAGTGACACAGTGCTATTGGTTGACAACAGAAATGACTAGAATCTCAAAACACACATTGCCTCCTCCTCTGTCTTCTACCTTGTAGTTCTTGCCCATTTTTCCTAGTCTTTTCTGCCAGTGCTTGCATTTTAAATAAGTACACAGGTGCAGAGATCATAGAGTCTGAGACATTACACTCCATCTGAGTGAATTACATTCTTCTTATTTCCTCTCAGATGTAATTTGTTAGATTTTCTTTCAAAGATGAATACTTTTCTCTCATTCCCTCTGCATAAATTCTCTATTGATCAGTCCATTACCCATAATGCTTCACATTTCTCGTGTTTTAAAATAATCTTCACATTGCCGGCAGTGGAGTGAAGCTACAACATAAAAAAAAAAAACAATATAATCTGAATGAGTGCTTTATTTGCTGCATGACCCATGATATTTGATTCTGGTCATGCTTGTCACTACAATGAACTGAAAATCTCCAAAGAGGGGCATATAAGGAAACATATCATTTAGGTGTTTTTAGCCTTATTTTGCAGACTCTTTTTCAAGTCTTTCCCAAACACTTTATAAATATCTTTTCGTATAAAAGGTAACACAAAGTGCTGTACACAGTGGAAAGACAACACTATTGTACTGCAATTTAGTATCTCAATGGATGTGTTTTTAAGATAAGCAATATATCGCTACCTTTTTATATGGATGACAATTAGACAGAGAGAATCATGCCTAGGCTCCGGCAACACCATAACCCCCAATGGGATATAGTGTTTTAAGAAAATCGATGGATGGATGGATAACCATAACACTTAACTGTCAAGTTGGCTAAATTTACAACATACCAGGTTAGCTGTTATTCTATGGTTCTACCAGAAGGGGTTAATCATAATGTCTCACTAGATTTTTGCTAATTTCAACCTCAGGTTCCACTTGCAATGTTTCTGGGGTAAAAAGCTTTCAAGCATCCACTCTTCTGGAGTAAACATTCCAAAGTTAACAGTTAAAGTCAATCAGTGCGAGGAGTCTACACAGCTTAAGGTCTGGCAATGGTGCAGTGATAGAGTGGTCAACCCACTATTGGACGATGGCAGGTTTGATTCCTGCCCTGTCCGCGCATATGTCGAAGTGTCCTTGGACAAAACACACAATCCCACATTGCTCCTGGTAGTTGTAAGTTGGTGCCACTGTTCACCATCAATGTATGAGTGTGTGAATGGGACTGTGACTGTATGGTACTTTGGGCCTTCTAAGAAGGTAGAGAAGTGCTTTATAAGTATACGCCATTTGCCATTTACACAGACTGAGCACAACGTGGCATGTAGCATCAAACAGGGCAGCCGTGGTGCAGCGGTAGGGCGGTCGACCCATGATCGTAAGGATGCAGGTTCAATTCCCGCCTTGCACGCCCATGAGTCGAAGTGTCCTTGGGCAAGACACTGAACCCCACCTTGTGTCTGGAGGGAGGTTGGTGCCTGTGTTCCGCAGCGGAGCCGCCATCAGTGTGTGAATGTGTGTGTGACTGGGTGAATGGGTCTGTGACTGTAAAGTGCTTTGGGCCTTGAAGAAGGTAGAAAAGCGCTACATAAGTATACACCATTTACCAAATACAACTCAAAACAAAAAACTTTGAGCAGCACAAATTCAAAGCTGATGTCTTGGCAGGAGACTTTAATCATGCCAATCTAAAGGCTGTCCTGCCCCAAGTTCCACAAATATATTCATTTTTTCTTCAAGAAAAGACTAAATCCTGGACAAACTCTACTGCAACACTTTTCATGCCTAAAAAGTAAGGGTGGATCGATTTATTCAACTATATCTATCTGTCTGCAGAAAGTTAACTGAACTTAAGTGAATCAACTTATATAATTATAAAATAGTTTTTAAATTAAATAAAAAGATTATATTCAATCTTGGACAATACCATTTGGACTACATGGTGGGTTTATTTTACTATAATGTAAAAATGACCAAGTGCATCACATTGAACAACACACACGTGATTCAGCAAAAACTGATCAGTCCATCATTCCAATCTAAACACTTTGAACTTAACAAAGACATGTGACCATCCAGTGTGCTAGAATGTTCTAATAATGTTCCCTTTGAATTTTCTGATGTGGAAAAACAATGTTGGACTGAACTTTAGGAAACTAACATGTGAATGGATTTGAAATTCTTTCTTGTTTACTTGTTTGTTTGGACACATATTTCATTTACGCTTGATGATCTGGAAGAAATTCAAGAATCTGGAAAATGTCACTGTTCAGTAGCAGGAATTTCTCTTCAATGGTTGAAGTTTTGGCTAAATATATCCTGGATCCCTTTTAGGTCAGTAAATTGGATTGTTCAAAATGAACCAAAATCGATTAGATATTGTATCATCGACCACAAATTCTAATATGAATCGAATTCTTGTTACACTAAATCGTTACACCCCTACTACAAAGCCAGATTTCATCCTCACTCGCTGTGTAGCTCTCTGTCTAATTCCAGCCAGCATCCAAACCTCTGTTGAAAAGGAAATCCAGCAAAAAGGACAGTTCCAGTGTGTACTGGGGGAATAGAGCTGAGTCACAAGAGAGGCATCATTGATGCACGTTAGACAGTCTCCCTAATTTTTGAAGTCTTCTTTAAATAACACTTTTTAAACTAGGCTTTAAACACACTAAATGGGTTTTTCATTATTTTATTCCACTGCATTGTAAATTATTTTATTTAGTCATGTAATGTCTGTGTCTGGTTTGACAATATAACAAGGTCTATGAACTTTTAAAACACACAGCTCCGTCTCACCAAAGCAAGCCGTCACCTATGAAAGGATGCTGTTCTTGGACAACAGCTCCACTTTGACCATTGTGATTCCCCTCAAATTTACCAAAAAAGCAGAACGATTCAGACCAAAGCTGCTCATAGTGCTGCTGGATTCAGGACTTTCTGAGCAACAGACCAGAGAAACCAGGAATGGGAACAACACTAAATCGGCTCTCATGCAGGAACCCAACAGGGTTTAGTGTCCTTAGCCCTCTCATTTATTCATCATTTGTTCATCATTGCTCCCTCACCCAACTTTGAAACACCATCAATTGTCACATTTTGGGACGACCCAGTCGTAGTAGGACTGGTAAACAACAAGTTGACCTACAGATAGGAAGTTTAGCATCTTGTGGAGTGACATACCTAAAATTCACTGTACCAGTACTTGAACATCTAAAAGAAAAAATATACAATTGACTTTAGGAAATATAGACATACACCCCAGGCTGCCCTCTACATGTTAGAAGAGATCCAGAAGGTGGGTAGTTTTAAGTGTCTTGGGGTGCACATCTTCTGACCTCTTATGGACAATTCCAGTTTCTCAACAAAGTAAAAAAAAGCACAACAATTGTGACTTAATTATCGTGTTGGACAAATTGTAATCGGTCTAGAACCTGGTGTAGTGATAATGTGGATTTGGCCATATTGGATCTCATTGCTTATCATTGTATCATGTGGGACACACACATTTCACAATTCAGTACCTAGCTTTATTAATAAAAATCTATATATTTTTTCCCTTTGCGTGTTCAATCAAGTACATTAAAAATATCTTAAATAAATATATTAATTTCATTGGAAGCCTTTAAAATATTGAAGCATTTTTTCTGGTGGCCATCTTGAAACCTAATCAGGCTAACTGTGACCCAACACACTGGACATTTCATGAATGGGGGAACTCCATTTAGCAAAAGAATGTAATGCTGCTCGCTAAAGGAGGTGAAAATGTATTCTAGTGCCTGCCAAGTACTCAAGTGACAGATTTGTTAAAATTGAAACGCTAGCTTTCAATCAGTGCAAGAAATATTCAATATTCAGTGAATATGGAACATGGATGTGTATAGCGGTTTCATGCATGGCAGTTTATAGGTGATGTGGGTTCCTTCCTATTAAAATAAAGGCGCACATGTTTTTGAGTCAACACCAACAAAGATTTTGACCTTTTATAGGAACAACAAAATACCAAATCTTTATGATCTGTTCTGTTTAGAGATGTTTTTTTTTCTCTTCAACAGGTTGTTTGGTTTAATACTGCCCTTTATAAACGTTCTTGTGTTAACAGGACACTCTTTTGATTGTATAAAAATCAATTTAGGAGGTTTTCTTTTAAAAATGTTCCTGGTTTTAAGCCATTAATCAATAGATTTAGTGCATATTTATTCTGTTTGGCATGAATGGACACTAAAAATAGATGGGGAAACCCTCTAACACAGCAGAAAAGTCTGTTTGTGTCCAGTCTCATTAAATAAAACGGTAAGAATGATCCCTGAGTGGATATGGCTTAAGAAGAGATGACAGCCCTTGAAAGAACCAACACCTCACTAAGTTTCGATAGTGATGCAGCAGAAGGAAAGGGTAGGACCCAGATGAAAATAAGTGGCAAGACATGAGTTTAGTTGAAAGCAAACTGGCAGCAGGAGGTTAGACAGTTCTGGAATTTCTGGTGAATGTGGTTTGAGTGTTTCCCTCATTAGAATGCAGGAATGAGTCTGCTCAGAGAGCTGCAAACAGCCTGGGCCCAACTAAAAAGGATTTATAAAGTTTTAGTCAAGTACCGGTCATAATGGTTCTACAACTTGACGTGATCCACTTCTGCTGATGAAAGCACCTCCATATGTTCGCTGTTCTTCACCTTCTGGAGCGTCCGGCTGCTGCGCTCGTTGATTGTGTCCTTTGACCTCAGGTAATGAAGACGTGAAGATTTTCCACCCAGACGTCTGACAGCCTTCATGGTGGCTTCCTTTGATCAAGTCATCACAAAAGCTCCCCAGTAGAAAGTCAGGGAAAGTGCAATAGCTGGTACATCAGAAAGCATAAGAATAATAAAAGAATATTAACAAAGTATCAAACCTCATTAAGCATTTGCAGTGCGCAGAGGCTTGTTTAAAACAAAAGTTAGTTGCAAGATTAGTTTTAATTCCTTTTTCAGCCTGCCGAATAAGCTCGGAATCTCTCAGCAGCTGTGTGACAGGGTTAGTTCGTCACGGCACCAAAGCAACGGGAGTTTTCAACAGAAATAAGTTTCACTTGCCAAAATGTAATAAGTTTGGAATTTATTTAATCCCTGAATCACACAGTGAATAGTAATATGTCTTTACCTTAATCATTGTGTCTCCAGCAGAGTTCAGTGGCAAGCTACATTCCTCCCCCCGACTTCTCAGCCAGGCTCACAGAAAAGCCTTTCATTCCTCGTCATATCACTTTGACAACAGTATAAAATGCACGGAACATAGAAGCATGGCCTAGCGCTGGTTCAACCCCTTCAGTAATCCACCTCAGATCCTCCTAATTCTGTTAAAACAACAGATCAGGGCAGACACATCTGACAGGAAGATTTCAGGAGCTTATCTTGCACCTTTACACAAAAGACTAAATGTATTCGTCAGCGCTCTACTGTGTTTGATTATGCATGCCTGTATGAATCTGTTTATCTTCTGCAGGTCATAGAAATGTGCAGTAATGCACTAATCTGCAGGATTCTGCTTCACGAATTGTACTCATGAACTGGAGCTCACCTATAAAACTCTTCCCTTTGATTTTACTTTAGAAATTGTTTACAGCGATGTGGGTTCTGTGGTTTGGAACCCAATAATTGCTGACCTATTCTTCTTTGTCCAGAAGATGGAAGCTGAAATTGTAGGATAAGTCAGTTAAGCAACAGGGGATCTGCTTTTGTAAGAATTCAGTTTGACGCAGTCATTTTATAAATGTTATCTCCATGTTGCCGTGGTGATCGCCATTGGTAATGTCAAATTATTTTGAATGGCCATCTAAACTAGAGCACTGTAAATCCAAACCCTTTTACGCCCACAATAATGTTGGAAACAAGAAATTCAGAAAATGGATTCAAACAGACAAACTAGAAGAGAATTTTTGAGAAAGGAAAATTTGAACGATTTACACCCAACAAAAGTGAAGCATGAATCACAGTCCTTAAGAAACCATTTTACTTGGAGTGAGAAATCAGCTAAAGTAAGTTTTGTCTCACAGCTCCACATATGGAATTTGTGCAACTTGTTTTCAACACATCACCCAAACCAACTCTGATCCTGTCATTTATTAGACAGCTATGATTGTTCTAAATGTCATAGCGGTGGGGTTTTCAGTTCAAACAATGAATCAGACAGCGAAGGTGGTCAGCAGCTGCAGACACTCACGCCACACCCCTTCAGAGGACTTAATAGATATTTAAGTGTCTAAAAATGGTGACATGTTGAAAATCCAAACACTTAACAAATCTATCGTCACAGACGGTGTGTGATGGTTTAGCATGACAGACCTTCCGTTTACCACAGTGAAGTTTAAATCTCACCTGTGTGAAACTCACTGCATGACTCACGTTCCCTGTTTGCTCTGTCCAAGGGAACTGAGTGGATCCTGAGATCCGCTTATGCTGAAACGCAGTTTCACACTGCAGCAGAGTAAAAATGAAATCAGCCCTGATGTCCAGATTCTTTTCTTTGTTTTGACTTAAAGCTCCTGGATTTCTGCATTTTTCCTGGCAGCCACGTCTGGACTCATTCATGCATGATCCGCTATCTTGGACGTTCTCATGCTGCTTCGGCACCACCCAGGCTTCACGAGCTCTGGCCTCGTGGTCAGACAGTAAAGTTTCCCAATCACTGTAAAATTTCCTGAAATCCCACACGGTTCAGAATATTCCCTGTTGTCTGACAGTTGGATTAAATCTCATAAGGGGCCTCTAGGTTTTGAAAGCTCAATAACAATGCTACCATTTGATTTATGGGTTTACTTTTAATGACCCATTAAAATGCAATTAGCTTCTTTATCCAAAACAAACTGCATGCAACCAGTGAAGGACGTAGGGAGAAAAAACATGGCTTGGATTTTCTTTAACAGCATCTCCAGAAGCCTCCCAGCATGCAGCCTTGCAGTATTTTAGCTCCGACTTTAGATGAAACAACGGCCTTTTAATGGGAACCTATTAAAGGCAAATACATCGACTCTCTTAGCTAAGCAGCCGAGTGAAAAAAGTTTTTCAGATGAAAGTACCTTAAGATTGCCTCCTGGGAAAAAAACAAAAACGGATTGATTTACTTACCAGTCCTTTGATTCTTTGTTTTTGTAGTACTTTAAAACTACTTAGTTTTAAGCCCCCACAAGAGCTGGCAAAGAGAAAATCAAGCACGGTCTGTGGAAAGAGTCACAAGTACGGTGGGTTACTAGAAACAGATAAAAAGAATGCAAAGGTATTAAAAAAAGGTAAACAAACTTAAGCCTCTTGACGGACAAAACCAAGAGTTTCAGAATGAACATTTGGATGTTACACTTTGATTTAAAACAACAAGTGTTCTCCAAATGGCTTCTGTCAGACATTATAAAGGTGAAGACACTGAATGTGGAGCTCATCTGCTGTGGCTACATGTGCTCGGGTTGTGCTGAAACATGCACTACCTGCCAACTACCCTCTGGAGAGAAATATACATCTAATTTACAGAAAGCCCATATGGACCGTCCTGCAGTTTCCATGCCATCTGCATACCACTTCAAGCTTTGTGAAATCTGTAGAAATGTCTTTTCTTAAAGTGGTCTTATACTATGACTAGCCTGTGCAGATATGCTGTCACTTGAGTTGGATGGACTCTGGACACTCGCTGTGGCGACTGATAAAAGGAGCAGCCAAAAGACAAAGAAGGACTGAAGAGCCAGGAGCTTCACACTGTTTTAGCTCAGTGACACATTTTAACAAATATATGAGCATTATTAGAGAGAAAATGGCCTTTTGTGAATAAAGGAAAAGTTTGGGATTTTTTTTAAACTCATATTGTGTAGGTTGAACGCAAAAAACAAAAGTGTTTACATTTTTGGTGAGTCTTAAAAGGGCTGTAACATTTAAAAATCGGTTTAAAGTTCCTTTAAAGCTGTGGAGTTTAAATCTTCGCCTTGGCACAGTTTAGAGGCCCCTTAGGCCTCTTAGATCAATTTGAATGTGTCCAACTTTTATGCAATGAGGTTTTCCCCCTGATCTTGGAAATGAACTACATGTTGTGCCTTTTGGATTTCTTGAAAAGTTTTGGTGCTTTTCTGTTTGTGTTTTGTCGTTCTTATAGACTCATTTTGAAAACTGAACATGTGATTGTCTCATATACTTACACTGGGTCACATTTATTTATAGATTATTTTTTTAAATCCTGAGTGATACAAATATCTGGATTCATGAAATATTCCCAAAATATACATGCGAACTAGGAAGTAATGGTCATATTCCCTTAAAAAAAAACCATATAGATCAGTTTTGTTGTTGCTGCATTAAAGTGCTATATGCAGTAGTGTTTAGTATAAAATGATAATACTTTGGTGGCCCTCCCAGGTAGAACTACCTGTCTACTTATTTTGAATAATAACCAGTTGTTTCGAGCCGTGGGCAGCACATCTACTATCTATCCCGTCCTTTTTTATAATGTGCAAACTATCCGGATCGATGCATGAACATGCACAGAAAGGAGGTTTGTTACAAACTGCTGCCAACTCACCATTATCGTCATTACTTTTACAATTTGCAGACCATTAAATTATCTTTTTTTCAAGGGAAAAAAAATTTGGCTTCAATCCTGCAGCCTTAGACTGCCCCTCCTTGCTCTCAGCACAGAGAAGGAAGCTTTTTATTGAAGCATTACACAGATGACAAAAGCTAAAATTATTAGGGTCATCCAGGTTGACCACAAAAGATTTTCTCTTTTTTCCTTTGAGATCAGTTTGGGTGAATTAGGTTTTTTGGGGTTAGCACATTAAATAAACAACTAATTACCATATTCATCTAAGGGGGAGCATTGGATTGTTGCAGAAATAGAGAAGGAGAGAGGTGTCTGTCTGTCAGAAATGCTTGTTCACATCTTTATCAAGCCGAAAAGGAATCACAGCTTTGATGGAAGGGACACACAGATGTTTTGAAGAGCGTTTCTTTAATAGTTACGACGACAAACATGCAGGTCTAGGACTGGATGGTGCCGTAACATAAAACACAGTAGTTGACTTTTAAAGTTTTTATTGGGTAAAGGAAGGAGGGGAGGTAGGGACCAAGGTTGGGCCATGAGAATGAAATCAATAGAACCACACACAGCCCTGCTGTCACCATCCTAAAACTGACACAAAAACACAAAAATCTCCCTGATTTATCCACAAAAAGGGAATGAAAACATAATTGGGGGCACCAACCAACTTACTTTAACTCAAGCACACTCAGCCTTTCCTGATATTGCTCAATTCTTGACTGACATTCAAAAGTTTTGTTCACTTTTTATTGACTGACATTTGAAAGTCTTTTGAGATTTAGATCTCATAAGTATTGAGTAGTAGGCTACTCACCAAAACCTAGAAGGCATTTCCTGATTTTGTCCTCTTTAGTATTTCATAATGTTCCTGTGTTTTTTAGACAATTTGGCACACTTAGAATCATTTAATTTTCTTTAAAAATAATAGCTTGTCTTATGTAGTGCACCTTACTGTTAATTCTAGTTGTGCTTGGTAACCTCAAACGGGGTTTATGTGGTATACAGTGTTGCAAAGGCAAAATACTCCAAAGTGTGCTTATTGCAGATAAAGGAGGCTGCTTAATCTGCCCTATAACCTGTTTTATGAAAACAGACCGTTTGCTCTCCCATCAATTATAGTGGGGCTTAACCCTTGTGCTATCCTAGGCACTTTACCATTGGGAGTTGGGTCATCTAGACCCACTAGACAGTGCTCTGAACCTTTTTTCTTCAATGACTTGTGATCTTCACTGGTGTCCATGGATTACATGAAATCTTTCCACCTTTATCCACCTTTGTCATGGTAGGGAGAACACTTCAATGGAAGGGTGGGGTCATCTAAGATAGCACAAGGGTTAAAGGTAGAAAAATGCAGTCCTATTGCTGATCAGTGACATGTACAAATTAAAATGTTTTTGGATGTTCTGACACTTAACATCAGCTAACAACCATTATCCATCCAACCATCCATCCATCCATCCATCCATCCATCCATCCATCCATCCATCCATCCATCCATCCATCCATCCATCCATCCATCCATTTCTCCGGAACCAGGTTGCAGGGGCAGCAAAGATGCCCAGACTTTCCCTCACCCCGGCCACAACCGCATTGTTGTTCCTGGATCTGAGGTCCGACTATCGGACGGACTCTCCTCTCCCGTACGCTGGCATAGACTTTCTCAGGGAGGCTGAGGAGTGTGATTTACTTGTCATTAGAGGCTTCTGAACCGCTCTTTGTCTGACTCGTCACCCAGGACCTGTCTGCCATGGGAGACCCTACCAGGGGCTTAAGCCCCAGACAGCTTAGCTTCTGGGATCACCCGAGCTCTCAAACTGCCCCACCACGTTAAGGTGGCGGTTCACGGGGGAGAACAACAACCATTATGAAATGAAAAAAAAAAAAAAACTCATTTACAAAAACTAACTATTCTCCAAATAACATTAGTGGAGTCAATAGTATTGCCTAGATATTTGTCATCTTGATGCGTCTTACTTTTTGTTGTTTCATTGTCCCATTATACCAAGAAGATGATTAAGGGAAAATCTGCATTCTAAGGAAATCCAGAGGAAACAGTCACATCATTTTAACTGCCATGCTGCTTGGCTCATTCACTGAGATGCAGAGTCAGCAGTTGCAGGGACTTTATGAACCCATTCCTAATACATTTGTGTGAGGAATATTTGAAGACAGACATGTTTGGTTTTGCAAAACAATTATGCAAAAGAGCCACATCTTTCTAGTTACATACAACTGATGGAACTCCAGGGTCTATAGAGGGGTCAAAATTAATATATGATACACTGACCTTTAGCACTGCCTATCCAGAAGAGTCCTTACGTTAGCACATATTCCGTTTCATTGTATTCAGTTTAAGCACTAAAATAGAAAGGGCTAAAACAGCAGTGGAATTTACATCTCAGGGCCACTCCCCAAAGTGAAATTCTCCTCATCATGGAGTTTCCAACAGTCAAAAAATGGTCTAATTACATTTACATTTTTAGAAAGATTGCCTAACGATGCAATCTAGAATCTAAACAGATGTTGGGATAAGACAATAACTTCCACTGGATCCCTTAATTCATGCAGCCTTGTAGTTGGCAGGTTCCACTTTACATACAAGGATTATTAAAGCATTGAATCATTTCTAGGACAAAAACAGCCCCAAAGACAGTTTTTACTAAAGAGAAGTAGAAAAATGTCCGTGACTCTGCATTTAAGATGCACTATTTACATTTTCCAACATAAAAATACATATTTATGGGAATTTAACAGTTTAATACGGTCCCCTCAAGCCAGACACTTTCTTCATGCATCATAGGAACTTGGGCTGAAGCCAGATTTCATCCTGAACTACAGTCCAGTATTGGCAAAACAGAACATGCTGCTGTGTTATTTCAGCCTACTCCTGGAAATTGTGTTAGGTATTCAGAGCTATACAGCCTCTAGTTCTAGAGTTATTGATATAAATGTTAATGAATCCCTCTGTCATGAAGAATGCAAATGCAAGTACAATGCCAAAATGCAGTTACTGCAGAGCAGATCTGGGCCCTGTGCTGAGAATCTATGGCATCAGTTCAAGATGTATTAGCACAGATACCATTCGTCAATTTTCTGTCAAACAACAAAAATAGATGGCACTGTAGAGTTGTAGGCATATTCTTGTTATACCTGCTGATTTTTCAGGCTGAACTATAATCAGAATTTTAGGAATAGTTTTTTTTTTTTTAGGGTTGCATTAACCTTTAAAACCGGAGATCCCTGGCGACACCTAGACAACACACACTCTTTGGCATATTTTAACTTTTATATCCTTAACCCTTGTGCTATCCTAGGCACTTTAACATTGGGAGTTGGGTCATCTAGACCCACTAGACAGTTCTCTGAACCTTTTTTCTTCAATGATTTGTGATCTTCACTGGTGTCCATGGATTACATGAAATCTTTCCACCTTTATCCACCTTTGTCATGGTAGGGAGAACACGTCAATGTAAGGGGGGGGGGGGTCATCTAAGATAGAACAAAGGTTAAGCGATCACTGTGGATCAACTGATTCTGACTCAGAGAAAAATGGCTTTTCATACCAGCCTTGCACCCATATGTAATTAAACCCATAATGCAACACATCACTGATGTAAAGCATTGCATAACAGCACAAAGCTGTTTTTGTTGCAACAGAATCAGCTCATTTAAGTTGACTGTGCACAGACTTCACTACTGTAAAGTGTTGCATATCAGTGCAAGACCGCTTTTTTCCACTTCACTGCTGGAATTACATTGATTGCATAAACGGTAGCGACAGAATGTTAAAGGGTTAAGCGAAACAAAACCCTCATATAATGTGGGATGACTACACAACCCAGAATACTGAGAGGCCAGGAGGCAGACGATTGATCAGGGGGGGTTGATGGGAAGTTTTCTAGCAAGCTGTGTGATCGATGTGCAGCTCTATAATTTACAGAGAGAGCAACATGACAGATAAGCCAAACTTTATTCAACTTATTTACAAATAAACCGGAACATTAAGTTGTAGCTCAGAAAAAAACAGAACTTTTCCTGTTCATTGTGTTGAAGCACAGAAGTTGTACTCTAACAGGCTCTTGACCATGAAATTCTCTAACAGTTCATCAAGCGCTGCAGCTTGGTGGTTTACTAAAGTCTTACTAAGGTGCTAGGACAGATTTTTTTGTGTGTTTAAATTCTGTGTTATGGTAGGCATTTTCAATTGAAATTAAATTAAATAGGAATAACTCTGGAACTAGAGACCACAGCAAATGGTTCAAGGTCATTAAACATACCTACAATCAATTAATAAAGCACATTGTAAGATACATCATTGATTTTTCAGAAAATAACAATTTTTTATTTGACCTTATGGTCCAAAACACATTGTGTTTTTTAAAAACAGATGTAATGCATTTTTTTTTTTTTACAATCTTTGGCATTTTGAACACTGCAGACACGGTTATAAAGCTTCAGATCTAAAATTAGTCCAAGGTTTAGCTAAATTGCTTTTTACAGTTGACCTCTCCATTTCCTGCACTTACCTTGACACGCCCACTTTAATCTCGACAGTCCTGTCAGATGATGATCTGCTGCTCAGTAGCAAGAAAACGGGATGGTGTGAATATAGTCAGAGCAGGTGCTTATGTCTTTGTGAACTGTCTACTTATAACACGGTTATATACTTCCTGGAATTAAGCTTTTGTGTGATGACAAAAACCTCTTGGGAGAATTTTTTAGTTGCGAGTTTGAGCAAGAATTTTTCAAAAAACAATCATGCATATTATCATGTGCAGTGAAAAGAATTTGATTGGGAAACATGCCTTTGACATACCTGTCTTTTACAGGAGTGAAGCGCCGCCGGCTGCTACGTGACGCGGTAACCCGGCGCTCGGGCGAGCCCTTCCGGGGTTTGGAGAACATCCTGCCCGATCATCCTCTGCCAGATCTTCCTCCTAAGCTTCACCCGGGATCGCTGTCTGTCGGGCATTCTGCGGCCTCGCAAAACCCGGCTGTCAGGGATGGGAGCCCCGCACCGGATCCGGGATCAGCGCCCCGTCCAGTTCTCATCCTGGGAGACTCTATGATCCGGCAAGTCGGCATCAAGAGGTGCCACACACACTCCATCTCAGGGGCATCAGTAAAGGACATCCACAATCATCTCACCAGTAAACCCCCCTCGGCCTCAACCATCATAATCCACGCAGGTACCAATGACATTAAATTCCAGCAATCTGAGACTTTGAAAGCGGACTTCATCCACCTAATTCATCACATCCAGCAGTTAAATTTACAATGCATTATTTCTGGACCACTACCTTCACCCCGTTACAGAGACACAAAATTCTCTCGAATCCGTCAGCTCCATATCTGGTTAAAAAGTTACTGTCACTCCCTAAATATCCATTACGTTGACAATTTCACCACATTTTACAATAGACCAAACCTTTTCAAACCAGACGGCTTACACCCAAACCATAAAGGCTCCCATCTTCTGGGGATGAACATAGAAATCACCCTCCTCTCCTGCACTGCTCCTTCCAGCTGACGGTTCAACCAAAGCACACACATTCCCTCCATATCCTTTATTCCAGTACACATCACGAGCAGAGATCACAAACGTTCACATTCAAAGTTAACCATTCCTTCTGTCAGATGTCTCCGTCCTGTTCACATAGCACCAAATACAGAATCAAAATTAACTGCAAAATCACTGGTTTCACCTGTCACACTGAATATGGCTGTTTTTAACATCAGATCTCTTTCTAACAAGTCTTTTATAATTAATGATCTGATTGTTGACCATGATTTAAAATGCTTGCTTTTAACTGAAACCTGGCTTGGTACTGATGCTCCAGCTACTCTCACTGAGGCCTCTCCACCTAATTTTAATATTCTATTTTCTGTAAGGGAAGGTAAAAGAGGTGGTGGAACAGCATCAATTGCTCAACAAGGTTTAAAAATGGAAACCATTATTTTAACTCATTATCCTTCATTTGAGCATCATTCCTTCCTGTTCAGCAACCCACCTATTTTAGCAGTGACTGTTTACAGACCACCAAGTCCTCCCTCTGGTTTTTTACAAGATTTTTCTGAACTTTTATCTGTCATTCTTCTGAGGCACAATAGGTTTTTAATAACTGGAGATTTTAACATTCATATTGACAACACGAATGATCCTTTTGCCTCTGAATTTTTAAATCTTTTAAATAGTATGGATTTTACCCAGCATGTGGCACAGCCGACTCACAACAGAGGACACACCCTGGACTTGGTCATCACCTACGGCCTGTCTGCTGGTGTGTCCTCTGTTGTTGACTTGGCTGTGTCAGACCATTATTGTGTGTTTTTTAAGGTGACTGGTTTTATCCAGCAAGAGGCCTCAGTGAGAACTGTGATGAAGCGATATATAACTCCTGAAGTGGCAGAACATTTTATTGACATTTTAAAACAAACTCCTGCTCAGATTTTACCTTTGTCCTGCGATTCTCTGACTGATGATTTTAATGACAGACTTAAGTCTGCCATTGATTCAGCCGCTCCAATGAAAACAAAAATCTTGACACATAAACCGAAGACGCCTTGGAGAAACGGTGATATTTTAAATCTGAAGAGAATTTGTAGGAGAGCAGAGAGAAAATTTAGAAAAACTAATTTAACAGTCGACTATGACTTTTTAAAAGATCAACTAAAAACCTACAACCACGCTGTTAAACAGGCAAGGACACTTTATTTTTCAAATCTCATCTCAAACAATAAACACAACCCCCGGTTTCTTTTTAAGACTATTGATTTTTTATTAAACAAAGATTTTAATAAATCTATCATGCCTCACTCACAAACTGCATGTGAGGACTTTGCTGACCACTTCAGGAGTAAAGTCAATGCTATTAGATCTAACCTTCAACCGGTACATGACAGTAACCCTAGCAGGTCAGTGGCATTGTCTTTACCTGAGGAAACACTGGAGAGTTTTGTCCTGGTTGATGCAGAGATGCTTGGTCGAGTTTTTTCCCAAGCAAACACTACAACCTGCCTTTTAGACCCTATTCCCACTTCTCTTTTTAAAACATTTTATACATTCTTTGAGTCAGAGATTTTAAACATAGCTAACTGCTCTCTTCAGACGGGGGTCTTCCCCTCTGCCTGTAAGACGGCCGTGGTGAGGCCCCTTCTGAAGAAGAGTAACTTGGACTCAAAGATCATGGACAATTACAGACCTGTATCCAACTTACCATTTTTAGGAAAACTTATTGAAAAACTTGTTTTTATTCAATTACATGATTTTTTAAGTGAACATAATGTTCTTGAAAAGTGTCAATCTGGTTTTAGGACAAATCACAGTACTGAGACGGCCCTTTTAAAAATTTTAAATGATCTCAGACATAATTATGACTCGCAGAAACTTTCTGTTCTGGTGCTGCTGGATCTGAGTGCCGCCTTTGATACCGTGGATCACCAGATTTTAATTGACAGACTTAGGAGTCGGGTCGGCCTCTCAGGAACTGCTCTTAACTGGTTTCGCTCCTGTCTCACAGACACTTTTTTGTAAGTATGGATACTCGTTCCTCAGGAGTCCATGAAATAGGTTGTGGGGTTCCCCAGGGTTCAATCTTGGGTCCAATACTTTTTAACTTGTATATGTTGCCCCTTGGGGATGTCATCAGGAGACACGGCGTTGACTTTCACAGCTATGCTGATGATACACAGCTTTACATCGCCGTGTCTCCTGATGACCTTGAACCTGTCAACACTCTTTTAAACTGCATTTTAGATCTAAAGCTGTGGATGGCAGAAAACTTCTTGCAGCTCAACCAGGACAAAACTGAAGGTTTAATCATTGGTCCTGAAGACAAGAGAGAGATGATTTTACCCAAACTTAGGAATTTTAAATCTTCTCAGTGTGTGAGAAACCTGGGCGTTCTTTTTGACTCTGAGCTGAATTTTACTCCTCACATCAGAAACATTGTGAAAATAGGATTTTATCATCTCAAAAACATTGCCAGAGTCCGCCCGTTCCTCTCTCTTGCCAGCACAGAGGTGCTAATGCATGCTTTTATTTTTAGTCGTTTAGATTACTGTAATGCCCTGCTCTCTGGTTTACCCCAAAAGTCGATCTCAAATCTACAACTTCTACAGAACTCAGCGGCACGAGTTCTGACGAGGACCAGGGGGCGGGAACACATTACACCGGTTTTAAAATCGCTGCATTGGCTCCCTGTGCGTTTCAGGATTGATTTTAAAGTTCTTTTAATGGTTTATAAATGTTTTTATGGTCTTGGGCCCTCTTATTTAAATGATATTATTTTAAAATAGGAACCCTCGCGGACCCTGAGGTCCTCTGGCACTGGCCTCTTAGTTGTCCCTAAGGTAAGGACCAAGACACATGGTGAGGCTTCATTCTGCCATTATGGTCCTCGCCTGTGGAACAGCCTGCCGGAGAACCTCAGGGCCGCAGAGACTGTAGAGGTTTTTAAGAAGAGGCTCAAGACCCACCTTTTTAGTCTGGCTTTTATATGACTTTGATCATTCCTTATGTCTTTTATTATTCATCTATTTATTAATTGAGGTATTTATTTACATATTTAATTATTTATTTTCTTGTAAGGACTATTATTATCTTTGTTTCTAATATGCAATTCTTTTTATTGTTATTTTACCAATGATTCTTAGGTTATGTTTTAATCACTGACGTTTTTTATTTTTTAATTACTACCATTCTTATATCTTTTTTTTTTTTTATCTTTTTCTATTTTTATTGTTGTTATTTTATGATCATTTTTATTTTTTATTCTGATGTTTTTTTACTCCAGTGTTTCCTCTGGGGGATCCATCGTTCTTGGGCACCACCAGCTTGACCTGTAGGGCATGCCGTTGCTGTGGTGCCGTTCTGGTTGGGCGGGCTGGGGTCCCACTCTGTGGTCTAATAGCCATGGATGGGGCCCTGGGCTGCCCTGTGTTGGGCGGGCGCTGCGGTAATGGCCCCTGTGGTCCGGCTGGGCCTTGGAATGAATGGATCCCCATGATATCGTTTCCTCGCAGCAGTACCAAGCCAGACCTTCTTCAACTGCAGTTCTTTTTCTGTTCACGGTTCTACTGGGGTAACTGGGTGGGTGGGGGTGGGGGCGGGGGGGGGGGGGGGTGAGGGAGGGCTACCTTCTTTGTGTGATTGTCCTTTGTTTTCTGTTTTGAACAACTTTTACTTTTTATGACTGTTTTATCTGTTTTTATGTTAAGCGCTTTGTGTTTTTAACCAAAATGAAAGGCGCTATATAAATAAATAAAGTTTGAGTTTGAGTTTGAGTTTGGTACTAATGCATTTCTTGAGAACATGCATGCAACACATAGCTTTGTTTGTTTACCGTGACGACTGTTACAGGACATGTGTGATGGTCGGAAGCAAACAGGAAGATAAAAGTTGTTTGTGGAGCGAACGAGCCGAGTGAAAGTGTCAGGATGACGACAGTGCAGACACTTACCTGGTACAAGACAAACCTCACTGAAGTGAAAACTATTGCAAAATATGCGTGAGAAAAAAGCTATGCAGCATTTCAATTGGAGGGTGAGAGTGTCTAGGATGACTGCTCTCAGTCCCTAGCAGTTTAAAAATGATGCAATTATCAATATCCTGCTAGATTGCAAAATACAGAGCTGTGGTTTTATGTTTCTTGAAGGAAGCTCATTCTGTGAGTCCGAACCCCCTCTGTGAGACAATTATGCAATTAGCACAGGTGGAACATATGGGTTTTAGAGAGTGATGCAATCACTTATGCAAATGTGCAAAATAAATTTCTGAAGATTAATTGCAGCCTGTTCACGTGCTGGGAGATATGTCACAGTCTTCTGGTGTGCAAATGGAAATCAGGAAGAGTTCTGTAATGACGAGAGGTTATTTCACAGTTTGAAGTCCTCTTTTGCTTTGATGCTGTAATATGAACTTTTACATTTTGAAAAATTAGCTAAAAACCGGTTAAACCTGTAAAAATATTTGATTATGTGTAGATTATGTCTCAATAAAGTTCAGATGAAGTTCAAATCAATACATTAAGCCAAAAGTACAAACACACACACACATGAGGGTAGAGTGCATGAATTTTAGATTGGACAAAATAACAACAGCTGAGTTGAGCGGTGTTTGTGTGACTGATTTGTTAGTATTTAGCATGTTTGCATCAAAGCTGTTTCCAACTTTCAGGGACAAGCAGGATTTTGTGAAAAACATCAAAACCTGAAAATAACTTTTTAATGCATGCTGGTGTGCTTCATCTTCAGAATCAGAATCAGAATCACTTTATTTGCCAAGTACAGCGCATGTACAGGGAATTTGACTTTGGTTACTTGTGCTCTCGTGCAAACTAGCAAGGTAAAAGGATAAATAATAAAAAGATAAATAATAAAAAGAAGGTAGATGTAAGGTAGCTGTATGAATAAATAAACATAACTAAATAAATGAAAGGATTAAAATAAAAAAGTCAAAAAAATGCAGCAGCAGTAATTCCAGTTTGACAGTTTGTGGTTGTACAGTGTCCCTGAGTAGTCCGGAGTCAGGAGTTCATAAGAGTGACAGCTCGGGGGAAGAAGCTGTCTTTGTGGTGAGTGGTTTTGGTGCGCATTGTCCTGAAGCGCCGTCCTGATGGGAGGAGGCTGAAAAGGCAGAGTCCAGGATGAGAGGGGTCTTTTACGATCCTGCCAGCCCGCTTCCTGGCTCTGGATCGGTGCAGATCCCGAATGGGGGGAAGGCTGGAACCAATAATCCTCTCAGCAGATCTAGTGATTCTCTGTAGTCTGTTCCTGTCGTGTCTGGTAGCTGAACCAAACCAGACCGTGATGGATGTGGTCAGGACAGACTGGATTATTGCCGTGTAGAAGATGGTCAGCAGCTCCTGAGGCAGGTTGAACTTCTTGAGTTGTCGCAGGAACGGTGTTTCAAAGAAAATGCAGTTGAAGCGTCATACTATTCAGCATTGATGCTAGTGTGCTTAGTTGCATTTCTCTTAAAATTCCTCTTAAAATGAGCTCTGCATAGCTTCTAAAAAAGCAGAAAACATATTATATGCTGTTCTGGAACGCATTCTAGTTTTATTTTTTTAATAAGAATTTAAGTTCTGTTGCTTCAATACATCTTAATAATACATCTTACATCTTATTTCTATTTTTTCATTTGAACATTTTGATACAAAACATAGGAAAAAAAGATTTCGGCCCAGTTCTGAAATGGCTATACATGAATAATGCAAAAAAATGGGTCATTTTTAAAATGAAATTCAGTCAGATTGTCCCTCAAATGCAAAAACATGTAAAGACTAACATTTAAGAAAGTCTTGGGTTAGAAATTCCTATCAATCATCCAAACTACCACACACCTCATGAAATTTATGATAATGCAAGCAGGGACACAGTCCTAATTGCATCCATTTCTCACCTCTTCCGGTGGTGAGACAGTCAGGACTCAGCGTGTGCCTCGTGCACAATCCATTATCCTTTACCCTTTGTGTGTGATGAATGACACAATTATGGGGTATTATTTCAGTTGTTTTCTATACTCTGCAATTCCCTTTTTGTTGCTCACGTGACTATACTTTCCTGAAGGAACATGAACATTGTGTCTTCTACACACAAAGGCAGGGTTTGTGTTTGAAGAACAACCAAAGACAAACCGCGACACATCTCTGTTTGTTAATAGTTCTGTTTTGAAGACGTGTCCCGGACTTTTAGCTGCTTCTGCTCTTAAAGGTTTGCTGCTGTGTTTGCAAACTGACTGACTGATTTTGATCATTATCATTATCGTCTTTACAAATACCTAATTTTAATGTTTCCCCTTTTTTATAAAACCAACCAGTCAAGTAAAATCTTTGTTTTAACACTTCTTTTAAATGTTGCCTTGAAATTGATTGATGAAGTCTACTTGTCTCATTAGTTGGCTCTAAATTTCAGGCAACATTTTTATAAAGTGCTTAAATAACCTTTTTCCATAAATTCCAACTGATTGATTGAAAGAGATTAGCGTCACAACCTATTATTTTTTTGTTCTGCGCTTATTGTAAAACTTGGTGACTCATGTTTAGCACTTATTTACAAGAACCAAAAGGTTCCACTGTTGAATTGGCATAGATTTGGATGTCGTGCTTCCAGCTGCTGGTAGAGCAAAGACATTTGACTAATGTGTTTAACTCTCTAAAATATGTCCACTATTGCAATTGAACTTAATTTTGATGCAAATCATTTTTACATAAAGAGCAATTCTATATATCCAGGTCAGTTTTAAATGTGCACGTCACATGTGACCCCTAAGCTAGATGTCATTATGCTACATGAGATTAAATATTTGGGCATATTTTATGAAAGTTCAAATCAATCAATCAAACTTTATTTATAAAGCACTTTTCATATAAAACACAAAGTGCTTTACATTAAAACCAAATAGAATAATATAAAAACAAGCATAACAATTAAAATAAACAAGCACAACATTTTTAAAAATAAAAAATAAAATAAAATAGGGGCCCCCCTCCCCGTAACTACACACAGCACCCTACCCCTACTCCTTTCACACATCCTAACCCCTAAGTGATGGAGAGAGACAATGAGTAATAGGCTGAGCATGAAAACAAGATGTTGGAAACGCTGATAATTAGAACCTCCCTCTCTGTGAACAGCTACATAGACAGCCGAATGCAGCATCACAGGCGGGGACCGCTCCACCACAGCTCAGCGGTGATGCAGGTCCACATCTAGAGCTGCAGTGGCTGAACAGCAGCCGACCCAGAGGGAGAGGTCCAACTGAGGAAGCACCGGAAATAAAGATTAAACTAAAAATAAGAATGAAAAGGTAAACACAATGATAAAAGCAATAAAACACAAAAATAAGGAAAATTAAAATGCGTTAAAAAAATCTAGTTTAAGTTCATAAAACAAGATAAAATGGATACATAACTAACTAACTAACTAACTAACTAACTAACTAACTAACTAACTAACTAACTAACTAACTGCTCTCTGCGGCTGGATGAAACATTTGTGTGAGCTCTGCTTGTTTAGTGGCTTTAGCTTCATCAGAAAAAAAAAGTATAGAATTAATGTCTGTCCAGCGCCAGCCTTCTTACCGTGAATGGTCACAAAGTGAAGCCCAGGAAGACAAGGGGTTGATTCGGCCACACACGTCTGTGACGCCTCGTCTACAGCGCCTGTTTATCTGACCTTCAGATCGACAGCGACCCCTTTAGCGCTGTGCACCACTCTTTATCTGGAAGCACACTCTTAAAGCTAGTTTACATTCAATATACCGCATCAAGGTCATTAAGGGGACATGTAAGCCATACATCACTGCTGCCGTCTGGAGGCATTTTTTCAAACGAAGAGGGAAGCTCTGAGGGTTCTCTTCAGCCAGCTGATCTTTTACTGCGTTAGCTTACCTTCAATTTCACTCACAGTTGCTAAAAAAGGACACGATGAACAACATTTTTGCTCATCTGACAAACAAAGGGAACACAGCAGCTCAGGTCTTCTGAGAACGGAAAAATCTTTTCCTTTTTCCAGAGCACTTTTCCGTTGGACTTGTGGGGAGAGCACCATCCAAGGATCAATGCAAGCACCATTTGGGACCCCTGTTGGGTCTGGCCTCCAAGCATCGACCTGTCCTCCCTGGTTTTTGCAGAGAGAGCCCGAGACCTGCCGGCAGCTAATGACTGGCTCACATTCCAGCTGTATCAAGTCTGGAACACTCGCTGCACTCGTGCATCCTAATGAAGGGCTTTTGTTCATGACAGTCATTACTGAAAGCTGTTTAAAGTGTTTATCGAAATGCAGCTTCCTGCGAGAACAGCCGAGCATCTGGGACCAGCTATTAGAAATTCAGTGTTAGAACAGCAATAAATTGTGTCTGATTTGAGAGGCAATAGACTGAAATCTGCAAATGTCTGCGTGCAAACTAAATCAGGCAGGGGACAGATGTTAACAATTGCTGTTTGTTCTATCATTATTTCCAGATCTGCATATTCCAATCCTCCCTGAAGGAACAGCTTATCATTTGTGTTATGTACCAGTTTGGAAGTAATCCCAAGCCTGTATTCTACCACAGTGCCTGTATAAATACTCATCTATTGTTTTGTTTGCAAGTCTCCTCTCACCCAGCACTGTGCGATTCTCCATCTACTCCATCTCCATGAATAATGTGGCACATCTCATGTCAGATGGAAAGATAATGGTGTCACAATGCAAGGCGCACATCTACCGCTCAGCACAATTGACAAAAAAGCCATTCGGAGATTTCACTGCCACTTCATGGCTCACTCTCCTGCCTGTTGAGAGGCTGATTTCCCGAGGAGCCGCCTCTGACCTTAGCCACTCGTGGATTCACACAAAACAAGCTTGTTGAGCGCAGAGTGCTGGGATGCTCCCGATTGGACTGCTTTTGTCTGATTCCTGCATCCCTCCTGTCAAGAATTGAATGCAGACAGGAAGGTCTGGTTTGTTTAAACATCAGAGGATGTTTCAGTCCTTTTGTTTGAATTCATCTGTGAGGAAAACTGAATATTTTTGGATCTTTCAGGTTTCTATTTTTCTTTCTTTCTTGTTAAAATGATTTAGGTTTCATTTCCTGTCTTTGTGTGACACCTGAGTTCTGTTGCTCTTTCCCTTACACGATTCATTAGTCACTTTGTTTTTTTTTTGTAACTTTGAAACCTAGTTTCTTTCTCATTTTCAGGTCTTTTTTTTCTTACCCTTTTTGCAGTTTTACCAGCACCTCTGGTTTGTTCGTTTTGTTGCAAACTTTAAGAGTTTGTTGATGTTTCCTGTCCTGCAAAGTTTTTCTTTTTCATAAATCACCATCTCTTGTGTTTTTCTGCTGGAGCCCTCAGCTGTGGCATTTGCTTGGTTTAAAACTTTTTTTTTAGATGTTTTTTGAACCCCAGCAGGAAGAGTTTCAAAAACTTTTCAACGTGCACGTCTCCATTTCTGGATGTAAAATCCGCTTGAAGTTTACTTTATATTGTTCCTTTTTCTCTGTATTTAGGTTTTTTAAATGACAGATTAGGTTTTATGAATTCAATTGAATTACCATGAGACACATTTTATGTATTTTATAAATTAACTCCTTGATGCCTGCACTGCTAAAAATAGTTAAAATCTTGCAAGAACATTTGTGTAAATTCCTAAAAATAAACATCTCAGATGACTCAAAGGGCCTTAAATCATAATATACTTAAGCTTTTCATAGTAAACTATATTTATACATATGAGAATACAATGTCTTAGGCACAATAAAGAACTAAATTTATGTGTGTTAGCCTGGGGCTGTTCTGGCAGCCTGACTCTTCCTGGAAGGGGCAGTTTTCACTTTGTGACATCACAAGGTAAAACGCCCCCTTTTTTTCATGGATTAGGAGGGGCTGTTGCTCAAAACACAGGTTTTAAGATTACTACTCAGAAATGTGTAAATTGATCAAAATGCGTCTTTGGGGTTGTTTTTAGTGACGACAGAAAATGTATACAAACATTTATAAGATGAAAAATGTTGATGTTGCATGATATTGGCCTTTTAATGAATATCATTTTGCTGCTAAATAATTAATTAAATATACTTTAATATTTTGAACTATACCTCATATCTCCTAAAAAAAAACAAGTACAGTGATCCCTCGCTATAACGCGGTTTACTTTTCACAGTTTCGCTACTCCACGGATTTGCATCGTGTTCTGCATTCTGATTGGCTAAAAAGTCACTCCGCTTCTTCTCTACCTGTGCGTCAATAACGCTGCAGTTTAATATGTACACGTACATAAAACAGATTGCCAAATTTACATTACGTACGTGCAAATTCTCTTGCAATTTGGAGTTTCTCTAAAACCCAAAGAAAAAGAGTAACAACAACTGCCTATCACTATGTTCTTCTCCTGAACAAACACAGCTGCACCGCGGGCTTCAAAATAAGAAAACACTGCAGAGCGGAGTCAGGATGCAGCGGCTCAGTCTGAAGAGCAGTGAAATACACCTGAGTCACTATTTGTCCCACTGTACTTTTTATTTTTTTCATAATCATTTTAAATTTTCTCCCGTTTAATCCAATTACTCGGGTCGCCGTGGGCGGGGCTAATCTCCTCAATTTGAAGCCTTCTGTACAGTACAGAAGTTATTTGTTAAAAAAACCCGTTTCTAAAGTACTTTTATTTGTGAAACAAATGCTTGAGCCTGTAAAATGGTTTGTTCTTTCTTTTCAATGTATAATAGAGTATTTAATTGTATAATAATTGTAAAAAAAAAAAGGATTCTACTTCACGGATTTTGCCTATCATGGGTTCTTTTTGGAACGTAACCCCTGCGAAAAACAAGGGTTTACTGTATATGAAAAGTGTCTTTCCATCCCCGCACATGCTTAATCCTTGTGCTATCCTAGGCACTTTACCATTGGGAGTTGGGTCATCTAGACCCACTAGACAGTGCTCTGAACCTTTTTTCTTCAATGATTTGTGATCTTCACTGGTGTCCATGGATTACATGAAATCTTTCCACCTTTATCCACCTTTGTCATGGTAGGGAAAACACGTCAATGTAAGGGGGGGGTCATCTAGGATAGCCCAAGGGTTAAATAAAAAAAAAAGGGAAATCATAAACTCCCACCTGTGAAGCGGTGCAGATGGTAAATGCACAGAACTTACCCTGTCCAGAAATCAATCAACACATGACTCATTTAGCTTTTCATGAGAAATATTTTTATATTACTTTATTTAGGTTTTCTGATATTGATAGATTTAACATATTGATCATTTTATTCATAACAAAGACATCTTTATGAGGCGTAACACAAACAAGTCTTCAGAGGAATAAACTCAGCACAATGGATGAAGATTTTTGTTTCTGTCTTCATTTACACATCCCTTCGTATAACAAACTTGCACATGACTTTGGAAATATGAAGTTAATAAATCAAAAATAATTTCATAAATATGCATCCTTCCATATGTAAGTAAGAAAGCAGACTCTCAAAATGTTATAAAGTATTCTGAAAACATGTAGCTTCATAGAAATGCAAAATAAACCAAATTGTGTTTATTAGCTGGGAATCTCTTAACGACTTCATGTCCTTATTTTAAACTTTCTGCACATTGTTGCTTTAACTTGATTCATTCTTTAACTTGATTCATCTTTGCTTCTTTGAATAGACATATATTTCCTCTTTTTGTCTTATTCCCCATTTCAGAGCTATCAAGGAGAAAATCTCTGCACTGAATTCTGCATTTCTGTAAAAAGAGTCAGGAGAATATTAAACAAACAATAATTCTGGTATTTTTGTACATTGTGGCATCCACTAAGAAAAGCAAAGGAATGCTATTCTTTTCATACATTTACCTTTTAACCAAACTGAAATAAAATCCTAGTTCAGTCTACGCTATAATCAAAGCTCCAAGCAGGAAAAAAAGAAGAAGACATTACTCTTTGCAGGAAACACAAAGAACCAGTAGCTTTCATAATCTATCTGTGTAAACTGTGGGTGCAAACATCAGGAAAAAAATGTCTTTGTTGATAACGGTTTATAATAAGTTAGTCTGTTTTGTGTTTGCTTGATCATCTTCAGCCAGAGCTTCTCTAGAGTGGGTTGACACAGAGTAAGCAGGAAGCTGACGACAGCGGCACAATCAGTCATTCAACTCGGGTCTTTAAAGGAACCATTCTATCTGCCAAATCCATCAACCTTTCCCACTGAGGCATTTTGTGGCCTGTGAAACTGATCATCTACCTTGGGGATTGTAGGGAGAAATATTTTACTGCCCCTTTAAATACTTAATGCAGTGAGGTGCCAGAGGCTGGGCCATAAAAAGGACCCCATGAATCTGAGGGGCCCAGGCCAGTCCACATCAGCCAAATACGTTCTGCAACACTTTACCTGCAGATGTTTAATTCAGACTGTTGCTGCAACATTCAATCTGGATGAAATCTTCTTTCAGAACAGAAACAGTCAAGTAAACTTGTATTTGTTCAGGTAAAACAGTAAGATTCTCTATAAAAAATAAAAATGAAAAATAAAAAACGTAATCCTTTGATTAGTCCAGGAGTGACTGATTGGAATCAGCTCGCTGTGAACTTCATCGATAGCATTTTCTATACAATACAGTATTCCCCCTTATTCGACTAGGACTAGACACCAGCAAATACGCATGATCTGCGAATATGAACAACTAACCTCCCACCCCTGCAGACAAAGAATGTCTGTCACCGATCCTTATTCATCAAAAACACATTTCCGATGCAATGTAAAACATTTGTTACAGAACATTCGAATACTGATCAATGTGGAGATTTTTTTTTCCCACAGCAATAGACCGTAGCGAACTTTATAACCAGGAGTGTCACTATGTCTCTGTGCCTTAAAACCAGTAGCCTGTGCTGCATCTGTCAGTTTTTAAGCATATTAGATTAATTGTAAAATTACAAAATCAGCTGGCAGTGAAAATTCTTAAGGTTGTACGTTTGTTGCCCTGCTTATGGTTGGTTGCTCACATTTTCAAAATAAATTGAAGAACTATAATAAAAACGACTGCAAACCAATAGGAATGAATGAAACCAGAATGGACCAATGTTCTTGTTGCTCGGGTTCAAAGTTAAACTTTTGATGGAGGACCCTTGTTTCTGCATTGAGCCAGGCCACTTTCTGCACAAATCACCTCAATTTTTCTTCAGGACAGAAGTGACAGATTAGCCAAGAAAGGTCCATCGTTGCATCTGTAAAAACAACCTAATACCTGCCCAAAGGATTCATCTGAACTGTGAAAAACAAAGCCTTTGTTTTCTAAATGGGTCGTGATCTGTTTTCCCTCTGGAGTCCAACAGGTGAGCCATTCGTCAAGTGTGCACGCTCCTTCTCTAATCAATTTACACACTCTCGAGTCATCCGTCTCCATATCCCGCTTTGACTTCTATATTAGATGCAGAATGTCAGATAGGTAATAATGGTGAAACAGTGCTTGGGATCATTGCAGAATAGCCAAACACAAATGGATTTTTTTCTGCCTCATCTTCCTGTGGCAGTCATACTCTGTGGCGAATATCAGAACATGAAGACATGTAGATGAAGACATTGAGACTGGTAAATGGTAAAAGGCGTATACTTATGTAGCGCTTTTCTACCTTACTCGAACGTCCAAAGTGCTTTACAGTCACAGTCCAAGGCGGGAATCGAACCTGCATTATTACGATCATGGGTCGACCGCCCATGGCGCCTATGGCCCATTATGGTACATAAGAATTAGACAGATATGTGAGGTGATGAGTTCAAAAGTGTCATATAATCTATTGAAATCTGTGCAATCTGTTCTGCTGTTATAAAAAATAATTTAGGGAACACTTCTGAAGGACAGTGTCTCATTTTTTGTGTTTGATTCAGATGCTGCTTAGGGAAATAAAACCCAACAACACCTTCTTTTCCTTCTCTCTTCAGGGCTAGCCACAGAGAATCCGCTTCCTCCATCTAACCCTGTCTCCTTCATCGTCTCCTCTAACACCAGCTACCTTCATGTCCTCCTTCACTGCATCCAGAAACCTCTTTTGGTCTTCCTCTAGACCTCTTACCTGGCAGATCTAGACTCAGCATCCTTCTACTAATATATTTACCGTCTCTCCTCTGGACATGTCTGAACCATCTCAGTCTGACTTTATCTCCAAAACCTCTAACGTGTCCCTCTGATGTCCTCATTCCTGATCCATCCATTCCTGAACCTCTGCATCTTCCTCTCTGCTACCTCCATCTCTGCTTCCTGTCTTTTCCTCAGTACCACTGTCTCTAGGCTGAACAACATAGCTGCTCTTTTTTCACCTTTCCTGTCATGTGAGCTGAAATTCTTCATCACACCTGACACTTTTCCCCACTCATTACAAGGTTGTAATGCAGGT